>NC_132929.1:55884560-57084560 GCF_047675955.1 Chlorocebus sabaeus | reverse complement strand
GTGGAGAACTTGGATACAAGGGCTTTCACGGAGGGAGGATGAAGCAGCGCGTGTAGTCTTGGAGCCAGATAGCTCTGAGTTGGAATCCTGGCTCAGCTGTTGACTTGCTTGGCCCTACATCAATGCCGCCCACTAGAACTTCATGTGATGAAGGAAATGCTTTATTCTGGGTTGTCCAGTATGGTAGCCACTAGTTACTGGTGGCTACTGGACACATGAAACCTGGCTGCTGTGATCGAGGAGTATAATATTTTTTTCTTTTTTTTTGGAGACAAAATCTCGCTCTGTCCCCCAGGCTGGAGTGCAATGACACGATCTCAGCTCACTGCAACCTCCGCCTCCCAGGTTCAAGCAATTCTTCTGCTTCAGCCTCCTAAGTAGCTGGGATTATAGGTGCCAGCCACCGCACCTGGTTAATTTTTGTATTTTTAGTAGAGACGGGGTTTCACCATGTTGGCCAGGCTGGTCTCGACCTCCTGACCTCAGGTGATCCATCCGCCTCGGCCTCCCAAAGTGTTGGGATTACAAGCATGAGCCACTGCGCCCGGCCAGGAATAGAATTTTTAACTTAATTTAATCCAATTTAGATTTAAGTAGCCACATGTGGCTGGTGGCCACCATATGGCTCAGTTTCCTCATTTGAGTCATGAAGAAAACAGTAGCCCCTACTGTATTAGGTTGTTGTGAAGAGTGAACAAGATGGTTTATGTGAAGCACTTGGAATATCACAGAAAATGAAATTCATGTTAATTCTAGCTAACAGCGGCATTCTTTAAAGATGTGGGGGGTGTTCACGGGCAAAGTGGGGAGGTGGTAAAGACAACAGGGCAGAAAATCAAGGGAGGGGAGTTCTAACTGCCACACTGTGAGGTGTTGGCAATCATACTGTGGTTGACAAAATTTTGAAATTTTTTTTTAGGTGATTCATGCATTTTCATTACTATGTTACCCCCATCTGTTTCCCATCAGAAAGTCCTTAAGGGAAATGCAAACAGTCCTGTAGAATGAAATCTGAGAGCAATGAGGAAGGAGGACCCAGATAGATTGTGTCCCTGTCTGCAGCCAGCCTGGGGGAGAGAAGCCTAAGAGACAGCTGGGTGGGTGGGGGTGCTCACAGAAAAGGGAAAAGCGGGTGGAGTCCTTGATCCTGTCAACGGGGAGATGGAGAGCCAGAGAATGGGCTTGGGGATGAATAGGAGGAATGTGAGCCTCTCCAGAACAGACAGACACAACACACACATATACACACACACACTCTCTCACACACTCACACACATGCACCCCTACCTGGGGCTTTTCTGGTGCTGTTCACCAGGAGCTGCTATTTTCATGGGGGCCCCACAGCTCCCAGGCAGAGCAAAGGAGGTGGCTGCTCCGAGCTGAATGTGTTTAAGGGAGGGGAGGTAGGGTGGGGTGGGGCTAATGGGGAAACAAGCATAGGCAGTGCTAACCCCAAGGAAAATACAGGGTGTTGAGGTGGGCGCAGCATCTTCTCCACTTATCCTCTCCTGCTTGGTACTTGGGGCCTGGAGCTGCCCCCTTGCATTCTGTCCAGACTTCAGGGACCTCCAGAAGCAGCTGACCCTGGTGGTCAAACGTGATCAAGAAGAGCAGCTCTCCTCCATGGACACCTCAACCCCACCATAGGCTGAGGCAGACATGCTTTGACGCACACAGGTTCTCCATTCTCAGGGCCACCCTTGGCACCACAGTTGCTTTGTTAGGACCTGCTCAAAGTGAGACCACCCATGCAGGCCTCAGGGTGACCCACCCTGGGGTGCAGATGAGGACTGGTCTGAAGAAACCCTGAGCAGCTCTCCCTAGAGCGCCCTCTCACCTCCATGCAGGCAAAGGCTCACAGTCAGGCTTTCACCCTCCTAAATAGCCCAAACGCTACCCCAGGCCCATGGATCATCTTACAGTGAACAGTGACATTAGCTCAGATGGTCTGAATGCCACTCCTGCCAAGAGTCCAGGAGGACATCTGACCTCCCAGAGGCTTCTTCACGATTGTCCCTGGGTGACACATAGTCATTCAGTGAAGACCCAAGGGTTTAACAATCATTAGGAACTTGCTTCTCTTGACACCCTCCTATAAACATAGATCTGGACAGTCTTTCCTTGCCAAGGGAAATCCAGTAAGCTTCTGCCCTTCAGTGACTTCCCTGTGCACTCAGAATAAAGCCCCAAATTGCACCACGGCTCCGCCCTGTCTCTTGAGCCCCATGCAGCTCTCCCATTCTCCACTTCAGCTACTCTGGCCTTTTGGTAGCTGGAACACACCATGCACCCCTCAACTTTATGTTCCCCTCTGACAGTACTTCTCCCTAGGTAGCTTCTATTCTGTCTCAGCTCAGTCACTCATTCCTCTGGGAAGACTCCCATGCCTGTTTGTCTTTGCCAAATCTCCCTTTTCTATACTCCCAGCACCTCCCATATCCCACTTTGATAGCAGTTGTCATCGTTCTATTTTGGAATTCTATTTTGATTGGAATAATACTTTGGTGGATATCTATCTTCACTGCTGGACTGCAGGTTCCCTGAGGACAGGGAACATGTCTATCTTGCTCACCATGCCGTATACAAGCTTGGCACATTGTATGTGTTTCCTTCCTTTCTTCCTTCCTTCCTTCCTTCCTTTCCCTTTTTTTTTTTTTTTTTTTTTTTTGAGACAGAGTCTCACTCTGTGCAGTGGCATGATCCTGGCTCACTGCAACCTCTGCCTCCCAGGTTCAAGCGATTCTCCTCCCTCAGCCTCCTGAGTAGCTGGGATTATAGGCACAAGCCACCATGCTTGGCTAATTTTTGTATTTTTAGTAGAGACGGGGTTTTACCATGTTGGCCAGGCTGCTCTCGAACTCTTGACCTTGTGATCCATTTGCCTCAGCATCCCAAAGTCCTGGGATTACAGGTGTGAGCCACCACGCCCGGCCTGTATGTGCTTTCTAATGGCTTGTTGAATACATGATGAAATGCTCCTGCCCACCTCCTCGTGGAGGAAGGGCGGGACAAGGCCACCTGCCCAGGCTAAGGGTGGGGGAAGTGTGCAACATGCACACTCACACCTTGAAGCACTGGAGACATGCACAGAAATAGCTGCAGGCCTATGACAGACCTCGGGTGTTCATTAATAATGATGATAGCCAGGTGTGGTGACTCATGCTTGTAATCCCGGCACTTTGGGAGGGTTGAACAGGGAGGATCACTTGAGCCCAGGATTTTGAGAACAGCCTGGGCAACATACTGAGGCTCTGTCTCTATAAAGTAATAACAATAATAATAATGATAGAAATAGTTTGTTTCCCTCTCACTACAACACCCTCTACCTGCTTGTCCCAAAGGAGCAGAATTGGTATAAATTGCTGTTAGCCACGCCCCTTCCTCCTTTCCCATCTTTAAGCATAGTTGCTAAATTATTGCACCTAATGGTAATAATAAGAGCTAACACTCATTAAGCACTTACTGTGTGCTAGGCAATATTATAAGTGCCTCACATATACGAACTCCTTTAATCCTCACAATAATCCCATAAAGTAGTCACAATCATTATCTCCATTTTACAGATGAGGAAGCTGACATAAAGAAAGATTATGTAATTGTCTAAGGTCATACAGCAAATAAGTGGCATTCCTGGAACCCAAATCCCAGATGTCTGGTTCCAAAGCCCACATTTTTATTCTATTCTGCCTCTGCCAAACAAAACCCAAGCCAAAAATGTCTTCTTCAAAACATCTTTAGAGAATGTGACCAACAACATGTCCCCATCTACTATGAGGAGTCAAACTGCAAATAGCCGCACAGAGGGCATCTTTGCATAAAACTGCTCCCAGCATTGCTGCTCACATTGTTGTGAATATCTTTCTTATGAAAACCCTTGTGGCAAATTCCTCAGTGGCTCAGAACTAAGAGAAAGTTGTCCCTCTTGGTCTTCTGGGCTCCTTGTTGCCTTCCTTTCAGTGGATGATAGTTAAGTAATTGGTGCAGTTTCTTTCTTTGCTCTGGCTGCCAAGGAGCTCAGAGATAAAGTTTATTGTCTATTTTAGTATCTTCTGCTCTTCCGCTAATCTTAGTCACCTCCCCCTCTGGTTTTGCTGAATTTATTCTCCTTCCATCTTTTTTACCTTCGTTGCCAGATTTACTTGGACTGTGTTTATGGTAAGATACCCCAAAACCTTTTGCAAATAATGTAGGGGTTCAAACACTGTCATTTTAAAAAGCAGACTCTGCTACTTTGTCAAGGAACAAATGTCTAGTCATCTCGGCCTCTACCCACAAGCTGCTGTTTCTTTTCCTCTCTTTAGTTACACTCACCAAATTACCCCTGCCTCAAAAACACGTAAGCCTTCTTTTTCAGGTTCTGAAGTGTAAGGTGGGCACGCTGACATCACAGACACATTGCTTGTGGACTGTCTCCACCACATGACCTCTAGGGTCCAATTCCCCTATGAGTGAGATAAGAGGACTGAATTCCATCAATGTTCTCAGATTTTTAAAACTTTGCCACCACAGATTCTTCCACAAGCACATCTCAGGCAGCCAAAAAGATTGTGTTGAATTTTATGTTCTGTGGGTTTGTTTCCAAAATAGTAGATATGGTGAGTATATTGGATACGGTTTCTCAATCCATGGGCTTTCTCCCAACCCCATATTATAATACTCCTCCAGGTGCTATGGTCCTGTAGCATGTGATATTTTTAATGCCCCTTACGTGTTGATTCCCCTTTCTTCTGGTAATACATACCAATTTTCCTTTGGGGAACGGCCATTTATCCCTTTGATGCAGTCTTAGAAGAACTTTCAATGATGGTTTTTGTCTTTCCTAGCCAAAGGGTGAGCACACAAGCCACCAGCCCAAGCAGATGCTCTCTCTCTGGAAGGTGACTTTTGAGTACTGTGTCCCAGGGCCTAAGCTTAGGCATGGTTCTTAAAGATGATGCCTTAAGGATGCAGTCCATTAGTTCCTGCTACCCAGATCCCAGAAGCTACCCTGTTCCCTGTCCTTTTGGAGGTTAGTTATTCAGCTTTTCCTTTAGTTCTCCAATTAGTTGAATAGCCTCTCAGTAAATTCCTGTTTTGCTTAAGATAGTCAAGTTGGATTCTGTTGCTTACAACCAAAGAACTCTAATTGATACATAACTCCCCCTACTAAGAATAATTGACCTGGATTATATTTGAAGTCTCTTTTTACCTTTAACAATCTGTGATTCCAGTAACCTCACATAACATAAGTTACAGGATATCTAAATCAAGATTTAGGAGAAGAAAAAGAAAAACCCCAAATCCACATATAGAAGAGATTAAAAATTTTGTAGTAGATTGAATAACTGTCTAACAAATATTCACTTCCTCCCCCTCAAACTTGATGAGAGACATATGCCTCCCTAGCCTCTTTGTGTTGTGCTTTACCATGTGATTTACTTTAGCCAGTGGAATGTGAGTGTGAGAATGTGCCATCTTTGAGCCTAGGCCTTAAGAGTTCTGTGTTTCTGCTCACCACTAGGAGTTTGCAACCTCCCCCATGAGAAGAACATGTTTTGGGAAGAATGGGAGTCATATGGAAGTGACGTGAACCCAACTCTCAGCCTGGAGTCAGGCTCAGTCTAGAGAAGCTGAACCCTAGACAACCTGGAGATGCATGAGTAAGAAATAAAGACTTGTCACGAGGTTTTAAGATTTTTTTTGTTATGCAGCATTATTACAGCCGTAGCTGACTGATACAGATTTGTTGTAACTTCACTTTACTTTAAGCCTAACAATTTTCAGATTGATCCAGTCTACGAAGGGGTTAGTAAAAGTCCTACCTGCCACTTTGACCTGGTTGGGAGCGCAGGATCTGCAGGGAAGAACCTGGAACTCTTCTGCCTGGTACATGGAGTAATCAGTACTGGCAATGACCAAGGTATCTCCAGGCTTCCATGACTGTACATTATCCTCCAGGTTCAGAATGGTGCTGTTCACATTGGTGTCAATGGTGACTGTGAGTTTGGGCCTCACTGTAACCCAAAACAGGAAAGACTGAGATAGAGGCCTTTGCCCTTGGCAAACTTTTGGCTATCTCTTTTTTCCCTTCCCCTCCATAAATAACTAAATGCCAGGTTTGCCTATCCAAAACCCAAATCACTAGCTTGCTCCATCCCACTCTTGGTAAAGGTTTTTGAAGTCAACAAAAACCCTACCAGAAAAGAGCCATTCATTAGCCCTGGGCAGGGGAATTTTCCACTAACTTCTTAGCTGGAGTTAAATGTGGCTGCCTCACCCCACCCACTTTGCTCAAGATGTAAAACAAATATAGTTCCTCTCAACTATTATTTTCAGTTGCCATAAACCTCTCCCCCTAAACTTTCATTCCTAATGACTGCCTTCTGGAGATGGCCAAGTGCCTCTGAGAACAACCCGACCATTTCCAATCTCTTCTAACAAGCACCTTAGGAACTGGGTTTAAAATAATAGCACCCAAAGAGGCAAAGAGCTGCACATCTCTGCAGGGGAGGACAGCTCTGTCCATCTGTACGTTGACTGTCTTGGACCAGGCCCTTCCCTTTCCTGAAAGGCTTATGGGCGGGGTGGGGTTCTGCTGTCTCCTGCCAACTCCAAGGATCCTCCCACTGCTCCTGTGTCACAAAAGTGCTGTCCTTTGGGAGTATTGTCTCACTGAGATGTCTGGAGGTTGCCTGCATAGCTGCCAGTTCAAGGAACCGTGCCATAGTTGCATCTGCATCCCGACAAGGGGCTGCTTACCAGGCTTCCCACAGAGGAACCGTACATGGTAGCTCCGGCAGGCTCTGCCCCGGTCATAGCAAGCAAACCTGTAATCCTGGCCTTTTTTGTAGACAACCTCAGTGCTGAGGTTAACTCCATCCATTGTAGTGGCCTGGGAATGACACAGAAATTACAGAGCAAAGTCTTTTTTTTTATAAAGAAGGGAGGTGATGATTAATGTTCTAAACGTATACTCAGAGGTCTAAAATTGTCCCTGCTGCAACACTATTTACAACTGCCTGAGATGATTATCCCAGTGATTGCCCCCATCACTTTTGTTATAAGAAAGACAGCCTAAAGTCTTGGAATAGATAAATGCCTGGCTTGAGGTCCTACAGTACTCAATATTGAAACCAGTGATCTACTGCTTATGGCTGGGTGAACATTTTATGGAGCATCTACAATAAGTAACCACTCTTCTAGGCCCTGGGCTGGCCACTTTTTACAGTTTGCACCACCACTACCAGCACCATGAACAGCGGCCAACAGGCCAAACATGGTTCCACATCCCCTGGGGAGGAGTCCTTAAAAAATACTCATGCCCAGTCCCCATCCTTGGAGTCTCAGATTTGATTGTGTCTGGGGTGCAGCATGGAATCTGGACTTTTAAAAGTTGCCCAGGTGATTCTAATGGGCAAGAAAGTTTGAGAACCACTTGGGTAGTTATAAAGCTAGATGTTTACCTATATTATTTCATTTCATCTTCATAGCAAAACTATGAGACTGCTGTTACTTTTATAGATAAGGAAACTCATCCTAAGAGAGGTTCAGTCACTTACCCTGGATCACAAAGTCAGTAGGTGGCAGAGCTAAAACTTGAACCCAGACTTATGTAACTACAACGCAACACTTCTAAGCCCCATCCACTCTTGCCCTAAGGCGGAAGCCACCTAATGTCTTTTGTTCAAATGTCTGCCTCCTCCCACCACATGGCGGGCTCTGGGAGGGCAAGGAGCTGGTTTCTGCCCCCTTGTCCCCAGCGTTCAGCCCAGGGCCTGGCACAGAGTGAGGTCTCAGTGGATGAGGGCTGGCTGGTGAGCCGCCACAAGGCCAGGTGGAGAATTTAGGGAGCAGGCTCCCAGGAGGGCACGATCCCTGCCAGCTGGGGCCCATCCCAGAGCCAGGGTGTGTCTGCATCCTGACCGTGACTATCATTCAGAGACATGCAATTTAGAGCAAGGGCTGTAGTGGCTGTCATCTTTGGCATAGAGACCAAAGGGACCAGACTGGGGTAATAAGGAAGGAAAGTATAGCCGATCAAAAAAAAAAAAAAAAAAAAAGAGGAGACTTTTTAGGAAACATTGTTTTAAACCCAGCAGATCCGTTATCTTTGGCTTGGAAGAAGAGCCATGTGGATGTGAGTTCAGCCACAATTAAAACTCAGTCATTTCCTGCAAAAACACACTCACACCCACTATCTCAGGTGGTCTCCACAGCAGCCAGAGAGACAGGGGTTGCAAACTTGCTTTTTAGACGGAGGTCAACGCTGATGGGGTTCAGATGTAAGCTCAAGGTCAGTTAAGGTAAGCCCAGCTCCTCCGGCCTCCTGACATTTTCCCCTGAGGCTAGCATGTTCTTCAATGGGAGACCCCGTAAGATTGAGAACTGAGCCTGGAAACATCATCGAAGGGAGCTGGAGATTTTTTCCAGGTGCAACATCCAACAATAATTCCAGGAGAACATTTACTTAATTCTGCTGCTTTTTCTTTTTTTCCTTTTTCTAACCTGAAGAATGACCTCAGTTTTGGATAAGAAGAGTAAAAGGGAATCCATCGTCATTCAGAGAAACAGATCTTTAAGTAGACTTGAGTTTATTATTATTCCTGGTAATAATAATTAGTAACAAAATAATTATCAATATTATAACTAATAATAATTTTGTTTTATTTTATTTCATTTCATTTCATTTCATTTATTTATTTTGAGACGGAGCCTCACTCTGTTGCTCAGGCTGGAGTACAATGGCGCCATCTCAACTCACTGCAACCTCCACCTCTCGGGTTCAAGCGATTCTCCCACCTCAGCCTGCCGAGTGGCTGGCATTACAGGCACCCGCCACCACACCCAGCTAATTTTTGTGTTTTTAGTAGAGATAGAGTTTCACCAGGTTGGCCAGGCTGGTCTCAAACTCTTTTTTTTTTTTTTTTTTTTTTTTTTTTTTTTTTTTTTTTTTGAGACGGAGTCTCACTTTGTCGCCCAGGCTGGATTGCAGTGGCACCATCTCGGCTCACTGCAAGCTCCGCCTCCTGGGTTCACGCCATTCTCCTGCCTCAGCCTCCGAGTAGCTGGGACTACAGGCACCCACCACCACGCCCGGCTAATTTTCTGTATTTTTAGTAGAAACGGGGTTTCACCGCGTTAGCCAGGATGGTCTCGATCTCCTGACCTCGTGATCTGCCCGCCTCGGCCTCTCAAAGTGCTGGGATTACAGGCGTGAGCCACCGCGCCCGGCTGGTCTCAAACTCTTAACCTCAATTGATCCACCCACCTTGGCTGCCCAAAGTGCTTGGATTACAGGCGTGGGCCACTGTGTCCGGCCGATAAATTAATTTTAAATAATAAAAAATGTGTGGGCCACTTTTCGGTTTGCACACTTCACTGCACTGAATCCACAAAACATGCCCATGAGGAAACAATTATTAGCCCTATTTTTACTGTGAGGAAACTGAGGCACTAAGTAACAAGACTGTGAGTGAGGTACCCAGGGCACAAAATTTAAAGCAGCACCCACTCTTGGGGTCATGCAAGTATTGAGTTGGCACTGGAGGGAGCGGGCTGCCTTAAATTTTGCACTGTGGGCACCTCACTTGCTGATATGCCAAACCTCACAAGTGGTAGAGCTGTGATCTCTCTGGCAGGCTTAGATTTCTCTGACTTCAAAATATGTTTTCATTACCATCAGGCCGACCTCTAGCCACTGTACCAGCTGCTGTGGGGAACACACAGACTGCCTGATGTCTCCAAGGAAATCTGAGTCCAGTAGATCCCACTGGCCTCGAAGGGTGGCTGGGTTTTAAGAGAGAAGGTGGGAGGCAAGAGAATTTTCAGCCAAGGAGAACTGAACGAAGGGCAAGACATAGAAACAGTGTGTTTTTGTTATTATTATTTTTTTCAGAATCACAAAATATCAGATCTTGGAAAAGCTTTTCTTAAGGTCAACTGTGCAGTCTTGCTGCTTCCCCTTTCTTCCTAACCTGCCTCCTCCAATCTTGCCTAGGTTGCAAATGTCCTTGACACTCCCTGGCCCAGAGGATCTGGCTATGTCAGTGCATGGCAGGTATCCCGGGGCCCACTGTGTATGACACGGAGTTGGGCACTGGGGGCAGACACAAGCAGGAAGAGGAGCACGTAAGAGCTCAGGGCCTGGGGAGGTGAGAGGCACCAGGTGACCAGAGAAAAACTGCCTTTTTGCAATAGTGGCAAAAATGAGCATGTGGAAAGTCCTGTTTCATCTTAGTCTCTCCCTGGGTTAATTAACTAGGTCATTTAGCTTTTGGCTGATGCGTTTGTCACCTGCTAAAAGGAGGAGATCCTGCTTCTCTCACCTCTTGTGACCATAAACAAGACTGGCTTTGTTTTTCTGGCCTTGGAAACATCCAGGAGCATATTCTGTATCACCATTTTTACCTTTGATGAGTATGAAGAGATGCTCTAGCTAAGTCTGGGGATGACCATTGATTAAAGATTGGTGGCGAGAATTAGGACTAAGACTGATCTCTCCAGCATGACAACATCTTCTCGTCGATTGAGATGGAGGTTTGAATTCACCCTTGGAGACACATGACTCTTACCTTTTAGATGACCATCTCAATAGACCTTGGTTTTGCCAAGAAAAAGCCAAAGGTCTTATTATGGAATTGGGAGTTCTGAATGCTTTCATTGTGGGAAGACTTTCCTAAGCTTCTGAGTAAGGGGACCACACTGCTGTTGGATCTTCTATTCTCTGAACCTCAAATAATGGAGAACTCGAACATGGGGAATGTATTGTCAAGGGAACTCTTTTTGTTGGAAGAAAACTAGGCCTTGCAATATGGCAACAGACTAATAGCTATAGAGTGTAGGGTTGGGTCCCTATGAAGGGTCTTGGCTTTCGGAGCTCTCAGCCTGGGTTTAATTGTGTTTTGGGACATTCAAGGAAGGGCCTGTGTCTGTGCTGGGAGCAAAGTAAATGCAAGAGTGGAGAATGTCTAAGGAATGCTGTTTTCCTGGCACCGAGAGGTGGTCTTCCAATCAACAATGTCTGGAGCCAGACAACTGGCAGAGCAAACACCGGGAAAGATTTGTAGACCATGTAAGCATTCCTTGAGCATTTCCAGAAGTATTTGGAGAGGGGAGGTTGGTAAAGAGCTAGACTTCCTGTGGTCAAGTGAACTGGAGGGATAAGATTATGGCTATTTCAGAATTAAAGCTGGAACATTCAAGGTTACGAGAGAAAATTAAAATTAAATCTGGAAAGAATGTGCTGTGGGGGATCAGTGCTTTTTGATTCTGTTGGACCCAAGGAGAATCTGCAACTTGAAACTTAATCTGGGTAAATCCTTCTCAATAACATTGAAGCCATGTGAAGGGAAGAGCCTTAGCCAAATAATGAGAAAGTTTTCCTCAGCCTTTGCTAAGTGCAGAACAGAGGCTCCTCCCTTGGATAAGGGTTCCTTCCTACAATGCAAGACAGAGGGCAGAAGTTCTGACCAGGATGGTGTGGCGGAGTGAAAGCACAGACAGATGGCCTGGGACTCAAGGTGACCTGGGACGTGAGCTTTGATATTCTAGGAAAAAGTGTTGTACAAATGTGGTAGCTCATTTTATTGGCTGAAGGAGGATAAAATGGGTGGAAATGGCCTTTTTCAAATGCCTTTTTTTTTTTTGAGTCGGAGTCTTGCTCTGTCACCCAGGCTGGAGTGCAGTGGTGTGATCTCAGCTCACTGCAACCTCCACCTCCTAGCTTTAAGCAATTCTCCTGCCTCAGACCCCTGAGTAGCTGGGACTACAGGCACCCACCACCACACCAAGCTAATTTTTTTTTTTTCATATTTTTAGTCGAGAGGGGTTTCACCGTACTGACCAGGCTGGTCTCTAACTCCTGACCTCAAGTGATCTCCCCACAGCCTCCCAAAGTGCTGGGATTACAGGCATGATCCACTGAGCCCAGCTCAAATGACTTCTAATTCTCTATCAAGCATTTAAGCAGCCTCAAATCTTGTCTTGGAATGAGACTGGGCATAAGGAAATAAATCTCACTTACCTTGCCTATTTCTCCTGTCTCTCCTGTTGTTCCCAAAGCCCAGTATCCCACTGGCTCAGCTGGTGAATGGTGAGGCCTGTGTATTTACTCAACACTTTCTTGATGGATGGGGCCAACTGAGAACATCAAGGTCCCCTTCAGATGGAATTAACTCCAATGAAGATTTTGAGCAAACACTGTCCATTCTATGAATGCTGGCTTTGATTTAGCTCAGTCGAGAACAAGGCTGTGCGTGTGTTCTACATCTGGGCTGGCCTGGCCTGCACCCCAAATCCTAGCTGCATCCTGTGCACTCAAGGTCCCTAAGGAAATTGACTGGGAAGTGAGGCTGGGGAGGCCAAACCCATCCCTGTGGTGGGGGCACACTCAGCCATGGCTGAAGAAGCAAGTTAAAGAGAAGGAACTCAGAAGCTGGACCCAGGAGAGAATCTGAGCCCTGGTTTTTGGGCAGATA
The DNA here is from genome assembly GCF_047675955.1 of Chlorocebus sabaeus. Taxonomy (NCBI): domain Eukaryota; kingdom Metazoa; phylum Chordata; class Mammalia; order Primates; family Cercopithecidae; genus Chlorocebus; species Chlorocebus sabaeus. The sequence goes on along the minus strand of NC_132929.1, from coordinate 57,072,105 downwards.
GTAAGCCTCTGCTTCAGTCTCTAAAGTGGGAACAGTACTCTTTGACTGACCTACCTCACAGGAGGGCCATGAGAATCACAGCATGCAAGTGGCAAGAATGTCTGTGATCTATAGAGTCCTCTTCAAAACAACACGTTTCTATTTTCTATTTTTGCTGTGAGTTTGGTACCTGTATATCAATGGGACGATTGCAGATTTTTCCTGGGTGAGCTTTCCAGAGGTCTGAAATTTTATCCCCACCTTTAGTCTGAGATGCTTTATCATGATCGAACCACTCTGTCCACTCCACATCTAGGCAGAAAGCAAATAGCACAGTCAGACAGGAGGTTGCCTGTGAGGGCAAGTCACACTCAGTGTGTCTCCAAGCGTCCTCAGTACCATGGGAACTGAACATTATCTGTCTGTGGTTGCACCAGGCTGGGGCATGGATGGTTCTAATCAATCTGCCTGCACTCCCACGTTTTAATTAAAAAATGAGTTTCTCTTAATGAGTTTCTTACTTTTATAAAAGCAATTTATATTCTTTGTTATTGCAAAAGCAAATAAACCAAGAGAAAAGAAAGAAAGTCCGTCTGTAAACCCATTATCCAAGGACTGCAACTAGGATTGCTGCTTTCTGTAGTCCTTGAGTGTGGGCTATTTGAAGGGCAGGTTCTATTCCTATCTGCATTTCCTGTTCAGTGCCATTGCCTGCCACATCAAAGATATTCTGTGAACTAAGCTGAATGCCACAGACCCTGACAGAGGTGAAACTGAAATCTTAGCCAGAGGACAACATCCTTCTGGGTTATGGGCTAAAGTGGCTTGACTAATTAAAAACAACGTTTGGTTGCACATTTTTAGTTGATTCTGCAAAAATTAAAGTGGTCCTACTGGTACAAGAGATAAATCCTAGTTCTGCAAAAGACAGTAATTTCTGGTCTTCTATCCCACTCTTAGGGGTCACCAAATTGTCTGAAACTCCTCACCTTGAACCCACTCGCTGGACAAAGAAACATTGAAATATTCTCCATGCTCGGTCTGGAACAATTTGAATACCCGAGCAGCAGCAGAGCCTCGATGTCCTGTCAGAGAAACCAGACCCTTTAGGAGCTGGACAGAACCCCAAATTTAAAAAGCTATGATTCCAAGGCAAGGAAATCCGCCTACACACATGGACATTGACTCAGTTCTTTAAATTTTTTTTTTTAAGTAGATAAAAGAAAATCAGGACATTCATTCACTTGGGAAGCAGATTATCATCCATTCTTTTGCTTCAGTTTTGACAGTTTAGTTCCAGCCTCCCAACGAATTCAGATTGTAGAACTCCAGCATGTCTCACGGTCTGAATTCTTCCTTGGTATTAGAACTGCAGCGCTTCCCGCAGCCTTTGCTGGGCAAAGGAGGCTACCACTGTGTCCTGAAAGCCCATCTAAAGTGTTGTTTTAGCTCTTTTAATTTTAATTTTTTATTTTTTATTTTTTTGAGATGGGGTCTCTCTCTGTCACCCAGGCTGGAGTGCAGTGGTGTGACCTCCTACCAAGTAGCTGGGACTGCAGGTGCCTGCCACCATGCCTGGCTCATTTTTTTTTTTTTTTTTTTTTCGTATTTTTAGTAGAGACAGGGTTTTACCATATTGGCTAGGGTGGTCTCAAACTCCTGATCTCAAGTGATCCACCTGCCTCAGCCTTCCCAAATGCTGGGATTACAAGTGTGAACCACCACACCCGGCCTCGTTTTAGCTCTTAAAGTAGCAACCCTGCTGGCTTTATCTCCGTTCTTATCTTTTCTATGCCAATTCTAGGTTTTAGATTAAGTCAATGAAGATTTCCATGAAAAGGTAAATATTATCGCAAGTGATGGGTCTTTGGCCAGCATTGGCCTTTGCCACTTCCATGTAAGGTGGCCAGTTAAGTGGCTACTCACTCATCTAGGCATTGGGAGCTGGACAATCATGCTCAGAGAAAAGTGAGCTGTTCAGAAAAGCCCTGCACCTCTTGGTCAGAGAGACACTGGAGGGAATCAGGCCTCCAGCCAGCTATGTATTACCATGATATTCAATATGGTCTTCCACTGAAGAAGATGGATTTCCTTTCACAGTTAGAAAACTCCAAGGGTGTCTGAAAAAAAGAAACAAATAACAAAAGTAAAGTTCTGCACGAGTCTGAACCTGCACAGGGTGTGGGGGGATGGAACAGAGTTGAAGCAGCATCAGGTGGAAGAGGGTCCCTCCCTGCTGTTTGGGGGAAATTCATTCACTTGCTGGGCTTCTCTTCCCCAGAAGAAGCACCTTTCTTTGCAAGCACTCCTCTGGGCTTCCTCGCTCGCTGGCCTGCCTGATGTTTGCTCCCTGTGAGTCTCTTCAGCTCCATTCTGGCAGAAGATGGGAGTATGAATCACAAATAAACAAACAAGCCAACAGACCTACCATACCTCCCGCCAAGCTCAATTATGTCCTGAAGCAAGTGCTTGGATACCTTCAGGAAAACATGTTCCAAGAGAGAAAGGTTACTTCTCTCATGCTCAGCTCCCCTAGAGTTGAGCTCGAGGAAAATACCAGAGGCTAACGTGACTGACTACCGTAGCCATCTGCCTTGGGCCGTGGAAAGGAGAGAAATCTCTCTTCTTCTTAATGGGGAGGGAAGCAAAAAAACGGTTTAAGGTTTTCAAAAATTGTACATCCATCTTTCCTCCATGAAAGCACGTGCTGCTTTAGGGCAGGAAGATTTTCTTCCCCCATTTTGTTTTAGGCATTTTGCATAATGCCTAATCTAATGCAGTAATGGAGTTCAGGACATGCTACCCCCCAAAATGGCAACTTGGCATATTGAATATTTCAAGCTCAAGGAATTTGTGAAATGGCAGGAAGGAGTTTCTGACTTTCCCCTGAAGCAGGTCTAAGACCTTTATGTGAGAGGGCCTTCCTTATTCTGAGAAACAGATCATCCTTATCCCCAAACACAGAAGGAAGCCAAGAGGAAACTGAAGGAACAGAGACCTTGCTAACTTTCCCCTGTTTACTGTGCTTAACTCAAGCCCCTTGTCCTACCACATTTTCCCACAGCTCTCTACTTCATCAAACCTCGTGTACAGATACTCAGGTTTAATTGTTTCTTTGGGTCCTTGTTTCCTTATGAAGGCTCCTGTGTTGTGTAAAACTTACTACATTTGTGGGCTTTTCTCCTGTTAATCAGTGATTTGTTGCAGGTGCTCCAGCCGAGAACTTAGAACAGTAGAAGGAAAGAGGTTTTCCTCCCCTACGGTAGCCCTCTCTTACAATAAGCCATCAATCGATTTTGGTGCTGAATAGCTCTCATTATTCTTGTTTTGATCTCTTGTCTTGGAAAATGAGTCACTATTGAACGGTGTTTAACTGAGGTTGGAGATTTGACTGTCCACTTTCCTGCTTAAATCCTTCAGTAGTTCCCCATTGCCCTTTGGATAAAATCCAAGCTCCTTGGCACAGAATCGAAGGTCCTCTGCTCCCGCCCTCCTCCAGCCTCACCTCTCATCCCTTGCCCTCTCTCATATACTGCCACTGCCTGACCATCCCCACCTTCTTTGGGAGAGGCATACTTTTGCCCCTGGACCTCCGAAGCTGCTGATCTCTCTATGGGAACTTTCTTGGTCTCATCCTCATGTGTTCATCTGCACTAAATTCCACTTGCCCGCTCTGTTGCTCTCTCATGCCCCGTCACCAATTTCCATTCATACCTGCCTACCCCCGAGAGTTCAGGACACCTGGTCTAACCGAGTACCTCCCACCAGTATGTGTTCAATAATCATTTCCTGAATGTGTGAACAAATGAAGGGTCCAAGTTTCAGTTCTCCTACTGATTTTCGATGCTTTAAGTTTATCACTCAAAGAATGTCTCTATACAAATGAGGTGTGGACATGTAATTCCTGCCTACATATCTCCTTTGCCCATGTGAACCGCCCTAGCAAAAGGTGGCGAGTGCCCATCTTTCCAGTGGCTCTTGTTTATAAGGAGAAAATAGTTGTTAACATTTATGGAGTGCTTATTCTGTGCCAGACATGATGAAAAATATTTTGTTCATATTATCACATTTAATTGTCCCATAGTCCTTTGAGATAGCTGCTGGTATATCCTATTTTACAGAGTCAGGACCAGGCAAAGAGAATGAGTCACTTGCCTGCAGTCACACCTACTAGGAGGTGCAACCCAGACTCAAACTCAGGCCACCAGATGCCAGATCTTGGGCCCTTAGCCACTTTCTTCTTCTGCTGAGGCCCTAAGTAGTCAGCTTCCTGGTGTTTCTAACTCTCACTGTAAATTAATAAACTGACCTTTTGGTTTATAAAACAACAGAATGGAAGTGCACTTAGTGTTTGCTAACAAAGGAGACTTGCAATGCCAAGGTATCATTGTCATCTTTGGCTGCTTAAGTTTCCTGCTTGAGTTTCCCATCCAGAAGAAGTAGTCTCTGGGCTGTCGGAGAATGCACTCTGGAACCTGGAGCACCCCTCCCTTGCCCAGGGAATTTCTGCACAGCCAGCAAAATTGCTTTGCTCCAAGCCCAGAAAAGTGTCTGGCTTCCCTCTGATCTTGCTCCCAGATGCGGGAAGCTGAAGTGGGGAGCATCATAATCTCTAAACAGCCGTGGGACAGATAACCTCAACTTTCCACTGAGCTGAGATTTGATTCAACATGATGAAAAGGCATGCTTACCATGGACACAGGGAGGGGAACAACACACACTGGGGCCTGGCAGGGGTGGGGGCAGAGGGAGGGAGAGGATCAGGACAAATAGCTAATGGATGCTGGGCTTAATACCCCGGTGATGGGTTGATAGGTGCAGAAAACCATCACGGCACACGTTTACCTATGTAACAAACCTGCACATCCTGCACATGCATCCCGGAACTTTAAATTAAATGAAATTTTTTAAAAGGTGTGTTTACTATAGGGCAAGCAGCGTCCTCTTGGTGCCAATGTGTGTGCATGCCAATGTCAGGCATGATGCTGCACTCCAAGGCGAACAAAACACACACTAGAACATGTCAAAGGGCTGCTTCTCCTTGGGCATTTGCCTCAGCAGAAACATTTCACATAATCTTTGAAAAACTATCTGCCAATCCCCAAGCCATGACATGATCCCTTTGCCAAAGAAAGGGAAAATGAATATTAGTTGTGCATTGGAGGCATGGCTCTTACACACAATGGATACTCACTTAACATTTTGTAAGCGGCTGGCTGAATGAATGAGTTCATATAAACACAGAGCTTTTGTGTTTTTTGAGTGAACTATGCTTGTAAGAAAAAAACAAGCTTTCTTTAAGAACGATCCCCAAATATGCCAAATGCAGATGTCAAATGCAAATGCCTGTATCCACCAGGTCATTTAGGATGGTACGGCTATGGGGAGAGGAGATGGGAAAGGTAAATTCTCAGTGGGATAGGGTGGCTTCAATGTTCCAGAGCCCAGTGGAAGCCGAAGTGAGGGGCAGTACCTAAATCCAAGGTGCAGGAAGTGTTTGCTTCCCAATTTGGTCATTGCCTTCCTGGCCATGTCATCCAGATTTCGAGAACCTTCATCATTCACTGCAACAGAAAGGATCCTGCCATCGGGCACCGCGTTCAAATACTGGACCAGACGTTCACTCTCTTTCTTGGATCTATAGGTGTCAAACCTAAAAAGGGCAGAGAGAAGAGATCTGAATAGTCTTGACAGACGCCAAAACAGAGAACTCTAAGCACATGTCTGTGCTGCAACGACTAACATGCTATCCGATGATCCCAGGGCTACAATTCTTAAAGAAGGAAGCCTTTTCTTTAAAGAGCAAGCATGTTTCATTATTTTGCATACCATACAGGGATAGCCAAGAAGAAGGGTTATGACTTGACCATAATGTTCATTCGCTAAGTAAAATGCCAAAGAAATGATTGCAGCAGTGAAGACTTCAAGCTCCAGGATATTGAGTGGGTCACATACTTGAGGTCTAGGCCTTTTGATGTTCCCTTTTCATCCTGGAGGCAGAGGATCATGCCTCTTGCAAGAGCCTGACTTTAGGAGATAGTTCAGATAGCTAGGGCATTAGGAATTTATATCTCTGATCTAGACTAAAACACCAGTACTAGAATTCTTGGAAATGACATGGAGACTATCCCAAATCCCTTCTCCCACCCCTAGAGCAGCTTGCAGAGAGTTACTTGCAGAGATCCAACTTAAAGTTTATTTATTGACCTGTTAATTATTCTTATGATAATGCATCTTAGAATCATTAAAATGTAATCTTGATTCACACAGTAGCAGTCATATAACATTTGAGTATTGTAAATGTTGTTGCATTGCTATTTTCTCCTGTTTACTTTTAAAAAATTATTTTACTTTATTAATTTAATAAATTTTTAATAAAGTAAATTAATTAATTTAATAATTTAATAAAGTAAAAATTGTTTTACTTTATTGTGGTAAGAACACTTACGTTGAGATCCACCCTCTTAAAATTTTAAGTGTACTATACAGTATCGTGCAATGTTAGACAGCAGATCTCTTATAAGAGCAAGAACTAATAATCTCCAAATTGACTGATAACCTACCCTCATGCACATAAAATATCCATGAAATACAAATCACACACAAAAAATCTATACTTCTGGTGAGAATAATTTACAAAGCAAAGACACAATTTTGTAATGATTCAAACTCTTCCCCATGTAAGGATAAAGATTTTATGCAATTACAGTGGAAATTCCTAAAGAACATGTCTTGGAACTTAAGGAAAACAGTTCTAAAATGAATCTGGAAAAGTAATCTAAGGAAGTTTTTGGAAAAGAAAAACAATGTTGGTACCAGGGGTAGCTGGATAGCTGCTCCTGGGTCCTCACACTTGTTTCTAACTGTGGCACAATCTGGTCCAGTCCCACCTAAGCTCGCACCCTCCGCTGACCTTCCCCAGGAAGCTCCTGCTACAAGCCTAGTGCTTCTCAGTGACCACCTCACCCACCCACTCCTGTCTTCATCATTCCTTCCCACCTTTTCTCTACCTGATCAAACACCTACTACCTTTCAAGAGCTGACCTAAGTTCCTGCTTCTCTGAGTGACCGTCTCAGATGACTTTTGCTTGCATTTACGTGTGTGTGTGTGTGCGTGCGTGTGTGCTTATTAATATCTTTACTCATACACATTCATCTATCAGATTATTGAGATCTCCAACACATACTTTAGGTAAAAGATATTCGGAACAAACAGACATTCTGTCCTTGCCATCTCCACAGCATCTGTCCAGGTCACTTCTCATTAACAGGTCAGTAAATAAACTTTAAGTTAGATCTCTGCAAGTAACAGTGTTGTACTTAAGAAACAGCACCAAAAAGATCAGCACACAATTGAAGAGGCCATCCTCTCTAGTACGAAGGCAGGGGCTCCCTGACATACTTTGTGTCAATCAAGGCGTCAGCTGTTTCCTATGGGCTCAACCTTGCTCAGTCTCAGGGCAAGGCAAATGGCTGTCACTAGGCAGCCCATGGAGGCAATACAGGCACACCTGGGTTTGAATCCCATTTCCAACGCGTTCCAACCTTGTGACTGAGTAAATTTAGCCCTGTGAGCCTCAGTGCTTTCATCTGTATAAGGTGGATAATAACAGAACCTGCCTCACAGAATTTTGATGAAGATTGAAGTATATTTGACAGGTAAAGTGATGAACAGTGTTTTGCGGGGAGAAAGTCCAGTGACTATTAAAGGCACTAATGTTTACCAGCAATGTTGGGTGTCTGTGAGCACCAGCAGGCACTTCAGCTCCTGCCTACCCTGTCCCTGACCACAGCTGGCTCCTGCTGCCTTCATGGTGACACCCACAGCTTGGGCACTGTTCTTGAGGAATGCCTGTCTCCCTCCCCCAGCAGCCCCAGGATTGCTCTGTCTCTGCTTGTCTACCACACCTCTGTCCTTCCCTCTGAAGGGCCAGGATGAGAGCCCCTGGGATTGCAGGGAAGGTCCAGCCTTGGCAGAATCTGCCAGCTTACACCTGCCCATGCTGCCTTCCAAACATCTCACAGGTACATCCGCTAACCGTCATTCTTTTTGGGTCTCACCACTGCCATGTCTTGCCTAGACCACAGCAGAAGCTTCCTAACCCCCTGCACCGTCTTTGCTTTTGCCTCCACAATTAAAACCATTCTCTACATAGCAGCCAGAAAGTTCTTTTAAATCAGCTCACACTCTTCTTAATGCCTTTCAGTGACTTTGCATCCCACTTAGAAGAAAACCCACCTCCTTATCATGGCCTCCGAGGTCTTGTCCTATCCCCATTTGTAACTTCCAAGTGGCTGCGTGCTGCTCTTGCGCCACTCGCAGTGCTCCCACCACTCTAATGGCCTTTCCTTCATTTGAGAATGTCATGCCCTTTCATACCTCTGGTCTTCTGCACTTGTTCTCTCTCTTGAACACTCTTTCCCTGACATAGCCTCACCCTTCATTTCTCAGCTCACATGTTGCGTCCTTACACTGCCTTTCCCTGACCACCCTATCCAAAGTGGTCTTCCCCAGTTACACTCTAGCATCTCACTCTGTCTTTTTTCCCACTTACTACCAATTATCACAATCTGAAACTACGTTATGTGTACGTATGTGTGTATGCTTGCTCCTCTTCAGTTCAGCATCATTGGGCCAATGCCTGGGGAAGGACAGAACTCCTTGAAGGCAGGGATTTCCGTCTGTTTCATTCATGCTGTTCTCCCAGCACCTAGAGCAGCACCTGGCCAGGAAGCACACTCAATAAGCGTACTTTGAATGAATGAGTATACGTTTAAGTGAAGGCAAACCTTACCGGTCAGAATGGATGACTGTGCCTGATTTGGGGTCGATGACGTGAACAATAACTCCACGGTGGCCCCAGCTCCTTTCAAAAAAATAGCCTCCTTCTGCCATGCCACCTGGGTGAAGGGTCTTGTTCAGAAATGTCCAGGAGAGCTTTTTCTGTCCATGCAACTCAAGAGTGCCTCCTCTACCGACCCCAATGTACTTCAGACCATAGTAAGGATCTGGCTGAATACCTTCATCAGCCCTGCAAGAGAAAACAGCTCCCCAAAGTTGGCTGACACATCTCTTTTACTGGATACTGAACCCAGAGGGAACCTAGGAGTCACAGCTCAGCTCCCTGACTCCCCACCATAGCCACCATAGAGCCAATTACACTTTTATCACCTAAGGTCAGTAAAAATAACACTAGCGGCAGGGCACGGTGGGTCATGCCTGTAATCCCAGCATGTTGAGAGGCCGAGGCGGGCAGATCACTTGAGGTCAGGAGTTCAAGACCAGCCTGGCCAACATGGTGAAACTCCATCTCTTCTAAAAATATAAGAATCAGCCAGGTGTGGTGGAACACGCCTGTAGTTCCAGGTATTTGGGAGGTTGAGGCACCAGAATTGCTTGAACCAGGAAGCAGAGGTTGTGGTAAGTTGAGATGATGCCACTGCCCTCCAGCCTGGGCCACAGAGCAAGACTCCATCTCAAAGCAACAACAACAATAACAACAAAAACATTAGCAACCCAATCTTCCTAAGCCAGACCAAAATAAAGCCCTCAGGGCCAAGCAGAAGTGCCAATTATTAGTTCACAGGTTGGCACGTCTTCCATTCAGTTCTAAGTGTTTTGTATTTTGGTCCATATCAGATGCAGAATCACCTGGACATGAACTGCATACCCTTGTGCATTCCTGGCTCTCACTTCTTAGCACTCTCAATTGTTTAAAGAGGAACACAGCCAGGGGGCAAGTACCACTTGGAATTTTCCTATATCTTGTCCATCGTAGCCTATTATATAAACACTTGCAGAGCCTCCCTGAACATGATATGATTGGAAGGTAGCTGAAAGGCTGGCAGACCCATCTCTAAAACAAGTATAGCATCCAGGCCACTATAAATAACATGCCTCATGGACTTCAGCTCCCCCAAATCACCATGTCTGTCTTGTTCATGATCCCCATCTGGCAAGACAGAATGATTCCTATCTTACAGGCAAGTCTTGCCCTCTTGCCTCTCTTTCTGTCCTGGAAAGCCTCCCTCTTGTCAGATCCATGGGTGGCATTTGATCTGTAGGAGTGGTCTACGCACCTTCCATACAAAATGATGGTGAAATTGCCCTGGAAAGGGCAGAGGGCACTCCCAGCATGCAGCTCTCCTCCGTTGTCAATCAGGATGTGCCGGGTTCGCAAAACAATTGGCTCATTGTGGTCTTTAATGACTAGCTTGCCTGAAGAGGTAGCATTGGGGGGAGGTTTAATAACACAGTGTTAAGGGTAAGTTTATATCAGAGCCAAGGGCAGACTCCCTAAGCAACCCCCATCTCACCGGGACAGGCAAAAAGGCTCATCTTCCAAACATTTCTAGGCTTGGTGTACTTACAAGTACAGTCATCCCTCAGTATCTGAAGGGAATTGGTTCCAGCACCTCCCACAGATACCAAACTCCATGAATGCTCCAGTTCCTGGTTCAAATGGCATAGTATTTGCATATTTGCATCTAACCTATGCATATCCTCCCATATACATGAAATCATCTCTAGATTGCTTATAATACCTCATTCAGTGTAAATACTGTATAAATCATTGTTAAACTGTATTTTTAGGAAATAATGACAAGAAAAAAGTCTGTACATGTTCAGTACAGGTGCAAATTTTCTGGAATATTTTCAATTTGGGATTGGTTGAATTCATGAGCAGAACCCACAGATACAGAGGGCCGGCTGTAATTCCTTTTCTATGCTGTCTGCTTTACAATGTGTAAATAATGTCTGTCTGCTCAAATGCCATCACTGCATGTACTGCATTCAATGACCAGGCCTCTAAAGGTAAGATAAGCAGAATTACTCAAAACACCAATAAGGAGTTTCCTCTATAAATGCTCCTTTCACTAAGATTGGACCTCTGACAAGCCATTCCTAACAGCTCAGAACTGACGGTTATCTCAAACAACCAAATGTCAACATGAACCCAAATCATGTGATGTTTATTCTGTCCATCTGAGCTCAGGGCAACCTGCATCCTATCTGCTAAGTTGTGGGGCAGTGGTGGGAAGAGGGAGCAGCAGAGAGAGATTGGCTTACCTCCCTCTGAGATGTGGATGGAATAGACTGTGGCAGAAGAGGTGAGCAGCAGTGTCTTGCCCTGGCTGATATGCACATGGTAGTCTTGGTCATGGCCAGGGTTCCAGGGTTGCAACTCAGGGCTCTGGTCAGGGCACCCAGCAGCCACTGCCAAGGACAGAGAGATGTCACTGCTCCCATCTACCAGCCTCACCAAGCAAGAATGCTACAGGCCAAAAGGGGGACTCCCATGCATCTTTAAGGCCCCTGCCTCTTCTCTGTTAGAGCTAAAAGAAAGACCTTAGAGAGCTGAGAAACCTCCTGACATAGGAGGCTGGAACCTTGGTGACTAGTCATATATTTTGCATGAATTCATCACATATCTGTGAATAAGTCACTTCCCTTTTCTGGGTTCAGTTTTCCCATTTGCAAAATAAAGGGTAGATAGATAGCTTCTCAGGACATTCCAAACTCTGAAGTTATGCGATGATTTACCTAGACTACTCAGATTCCAAGATATTCTGTCTTCTGGAAAGTAACATTTGAATAGCTAATAAAGCTCTTTCCCTTTCTGCATGAGAATTAGACCTTTGGTTAATCTTCTAGCTCTGTTCCCCTGGAAACCTGAGAAAGACAATATTATATAAATTGTTACCTAGCAACATTGTTTATAACAAAGTGACCCCTGATTGGTGAATGTCATCTAAACTGAGAGGAACTATAGTTTATATTTATACGTGGTGGAGATGTCACACTGTAGGCTTCCCTGAGTGCGGTGACTCTTATAATGGGACATTTTGCAAGAACCCTGAAAGTTACATCTATGGAGTTGCTACTAGCTCCAGTGGGGCATGAGGCTTCTAAGACACAGTGGTCTCCACACTTGTCCAGTTACAGTCTTATTTCCTTTCACCTGAGCTGTCACCTGGAGAACCAAAGACAACAGCTTCTGGATGGCTGTCTGGAAGGCTGCCAGGACCACTCCCATGGAAGAGAGGAGCCTGATGCTGCTCTGATGACATCTGTGTTTCCCATTCTATATTTTCCAAAGGAGCCTGATGACCAGTGTGACATGTGGTCACCTAATGAGTCTGATATGTTTAGTTGAGTCTAAAAAGACCTGGGGTGGGTATTGCAGAGGCACTTCTCCCTGACCTCTGTAGAAGCACAGGAAGAAGTCTCTATGTTCACATGGCTAACAAGGCTTGAGTGAAGAGGACTGGTGCTGTCACAGGGACTGGAACAATCTCCATCAATAGCATGGAAAATTCAGAGGCAAACAGGTGGGAAGAGACAATGGACAAAACAAGATGAGAATAAACTGGCTCTGAGAACAAGCCCCGGTGCCCTTCTTTTTTCTGTGACCAGAAGGGTGTGAAGTATGAAACAGTAGCTTTCAAAATAACCTAGGGTGGTGGTGAGGAGGCGGGAAGCTGACGTGCAGGTAAGCTCATGGCAGGGCAAGGTTTCAGATGAGAAACTCTGGGGCAGGTACTGGAAGGAATGGAAGCAAGCTCACAGGTCAGGCCCTGAAGAAGGGAGTCTAGGAGAGGCTGTGTCTCTCAAGCAAAGAGGGTGCCACCAACCCTGGGAGGAACTCTGGCTTCAGCGCATGATATGGTGGCTGTGTCCCCACCCAAATCTCAACCTGAATTGTAGCTCTCACAATTCTCATGTGTTTTGAGAGGGACCCAGTGGGATATAATTGAATCATGGGGGCGGTTTTCTCCATACTGTTCTCATGGTAGTGAATACATCTCAGGAAATCTGATGGTTTTATCAGGGGAATCACCTTTTACTTCATTCTCATTTCCTCTTGTCTGCTGCCATGTAAGATGTACCTTTCACCTTCTACCATGATTGTGAGGCCTCCCCACTCATGTGGAACTGTGAGTCCATTAAACCTCTTTCTCTTTATAAATTACCCAGCCTCGGGTATGTCTTTATCAGTAGCATGAAAACAGAGTAATACAATGCAATTACTGGCATGTCAGTTCTAAATGCTCCTTGATTTTTATTCAGCTATCTCCAGATTAAGAGTGTCTGTCCCATATTTATATATGTCAAGGAAAACTCGAAGAAAGTTCCCCCTTCATCTGCACTCAAAAGCACCAGATACAGACCCCACACCCACACTGAATTGTCCTTTTTGCCCATCCAAAGGCAGCTACTGGCCCTTCTATTCTCTGCAAAGCGGAGTGTAGGCACTCAGTGTCCGCTGGCTGGATCTCATCCTCATCCCCACTTCCAGCCCCGTAACAACCCTCCCCTAGGCTCCCTCTGCCTTGCTGTCAGCCCTAGCACAGGCTTTGGATCTCTTTCATTAAGAAAAGAATTTCACATTTTTTAGAGTTTCACCAAAGTAGCTCTTCCAGCTATTGTAAATATCAAGGGGCTCAAGCAGTGGCAGCAAAAGGAAAAAATTTGGGAAGACGTGGGTTTGCTCATCAGTGGACTTTCCATTTTAATGTAAGAGCAGAGTTGCCAGCGGTGGGGTGGGCTCTCTGCGGTGATACTGAGCAGCCAAGGATGGTCTTGAGGGCTGGGCTGCGAAACCCACTGCTGGTTTTATCTCCAGACAGGGTCAGGTGCTTGGCTGGCTTCCAGTAGAGGCCAGTCAGAGGCCCCGGGCTGCCTTCCATCAAGTCCTGGACAAGAGTGTCAGGCTCCAAGGTGGTGAATTCCCAGCCATGTGGTGAACATATGTGGCCAGCTGAGGATCCCAGTGGTCCAGGCAAGGAGCCATGAGTATGCTGGAAGGAGCCATTGCAACTCCACTGGACAAAGCCTTGCAGCCTTGTAGTCCACATCTGCCAGGACAATCCTGACTGTCCTTTTCACTCTCCAAGTGCAGGAGTTTGCATAGACTTTGCATCTGGATTTGAAATTGGTCAGTCTGACCTGTGTGACCACACATCCCAGCTCTCCAGAAGCTCTGACACCACCGCTAAAGCACAGCAGGTGCAACATTGGCCTTGAATGGACACTCCTTTTTTGGAGCTGGACATTTTCCTCTCAGTGAAGGCCAGTGTCAGTGGCTTTTCATTTGTATGAATCAGAAAGTGTCTAAAGAGGGTCAGGGCTTTTGTTGAACTATCACCATGGCAACCACCCTCACTTTCCCAGGAGAGGCCACTAGAAGTGGGATTGAAAGAGAATGCAAGCCCGACCTACTTGGAGCATGAATAGCAAGGGTTGGCTTCTACATCCCTCTGACATCAGAGAAAAGCACAGGCCAGAGGGAACCAGAAGCTCAGCCCCTTTCCACATGGCTGATATGCAAACAGCAAGAGAGGTGCCAGGATGCGGGAAGAAATAATCAAGGGAAGTACCTGAGGGCTCCTCTCCAAGGTGGATCACCTTTAGGGTAAGTCACCCTAAAAGATGAACCCAAACCCAGTTCCTGGCACAGAGTCAATGCTCACTCTGTGTTTGTTAATTCAATAAATGAAAGAAGGATAAATGAATGAATTCAGGTAATATAGCCAGTTATTGCCTCGAAAGTTAAAATATGGACTACTGGCTAGGCATGGTGGCTCACACCTGTAATCCCAGCACATTGGGAAACTGAGGCTGGAGGATCCCTTGAGCCTGGGAGTTCGAGACTAGCCTGGACAACATAGTGGGACACTGTCTCTTCTAAAAACAGCCAGGCATAGTGGTGTGCATCTGTGGTCCCAGCTACTAGGGAGGCTGAGATGAGAGAATCTTTTGAGCCCAGGAGGTAGAGGTTGCAGTGAACCATGATCATATCACTGCATTCCAGCTTAGGCAACAGAGTGAGACCCTGTCTCAAGGAAAAAAAAAAAAAAAAAAAAAACTACTTGCTGTGTGCCCTAAGGATCAGAAATATTCTTCAAGAAATCACAGTGAAGGACTTTCACTAGTTATCAATTATTTTCTTCTATCAATGGGTAGAGAAAAACAAAATATAAATTTGATGTAAGGTTCTTTATTCTTACAGAAAAGCATCCAACTCAATGGACATAAAAATAGCATTAATAAAAGAGTAATCAAAGGTGATTATAATATTGCAGCACTAAACCCCCATCTGAAATTTAAAAATTGTCCCTGTCTCTCACTGTCTTCTGTCCCAAGTTTGGATGATCTGATCAGTGTTTCCTGTAGCCCAGGAAAACTTACCTTACACTTCTAGATGTTAACTGAAAATCACTTGAAGAAAAAGTTGACAATGTTGAGATAGAAAAATAGATCTAAACCTGGCTTAGAGCATCACAGCTGAAAAGTACTTTAATGTACCCAGATCCTAAGATACCAAAGCAGGAAGGGAGCATTGAGACCAGGTGGTCCAGACAGAGTTGGAAAGATATCTCTCAGATACGTGGGGTTTTATTTTTTTTCAGCCTCTTAGAGTGGTTTTTACATTTTGAATTCATTGGTAACATTTAAAAACTAGGGAGATTTTACATAAAGCTCTAGATTTCTGGTTTCTCTGAAAAATTCAGATCCTGCAAAAGGGGATCCACCTTCCCACAGTAGTAATTGGCTAGAACTGAGAAAAGTGTTTCCCTACCTGGTCAGCTTCACTCATTTGTATCAGGTACCTGGCTACTGTAGGCACTGAGTTTGCAACCCCTGATTCTAGTCCAATCCCTTCATTTTGTGGATGATGAAACTGAAGCCCAGGATGAAACGTGCTGGGGACCAAGGAGTTTAGTAAGGTGGGGCCAAGGCCCAGGCACCCTGACCCACTCCTATGGCTCCTTCTCCTGGCTCCCCCAACAGCAGTCTTGCTCCAGAGAGGGGCCGTGCCTTCCATGCTGAGATACAGAGGTCCATCTGTTTGCAGTGCTCACCTGTGGATGTGGCCCCAGGGAAGCAGGTCAGTGTAAGCCAGCTGATTGTCAGCATAGCCTTGAAGGAGAAGTGCTGCCTCCCAGCAGCTCCCATCCTGGCAGCGTGCTCCCTGAAAGAGAAGCACACAGAGTCAGACATGCAGCCTTGGCAGGCTGGAATCAGTACACAGGGCTGACATGGAGACAGGCAGTGCCAGAATGTGCACACTCCAGCCAGCCCACACTCCAGTGCAGCGTCCTCACCAGTGACTTCCTCAGCTGCCACAGCTCAAGGCTGGGCAGACTGGGGCATGAAAACCCTACCGTTGTCCTGCCTGTGTCCTGCAGCTCAGAGACCGAATGATAGATGGAATTTCATCCTTGGCACTCAAAACTCCCTCCCCTCCAGAATGAAGCTTTTTTCTTAAGTTAAGAAACAGAGCAGAACAAAAATACTCTCACTAAACATGAGCTGGGTATTAGATTCCACCAACTTGCTGTGTGATCTCAGATGATCTGTTTAATCTCTCTGGATCTCAGTTTTCTAACCTTCAAAATGAGGGTGTGGACTGGATGATTTCTAACCTTTACATTATCAGTCTATGCTTCTAATCCAGCCTTGGATATTAATATTGAAAACATAAATATAGATGCCTGCATGTTATAAACCCTCTTCTTATCTATCTAGGAGGAAGATGTGGCAAAGATAGCTAATTGTCCCCAGTATTCATTTTCTTCTCCTTCCTCAGTAGCAGAATCCCTGGTTTTTATCTGAGCACATGGCTACCTAGAATAAAGATTACATTCCTTAGTCTCCCTTGCATTAGTTGTGGCCTTGGAATTCAGCTCTGGCCAATATAGCAGAAGTATAGTGTCTGAATTCCAGGAAAGTCCCTTGAAGGAAGGACAGAGAGACTTTCTTCTCTCCCTTCTCCTTCCTGCTAGCTGGAAGGAAGATGTGATGGCTGGGTTTTCAGCAGCTATCTTGGGCCATATAGTAGCAGCCATGCATGCACTGAGGATGCCAATGCAAGCAGAGAGAAAACTTAGGTCCCGACCCTGTGTAGAATGAAAACAGCCCTAGATGATGGACTCATTTTATTGAGAGAGAATTAAACTATTTTATTTTATTAAGACAGAGTTTTGCTCTGTCACCCAGGCTAGAGTGTAGTGGCAGGATCTCGGCTCACTGCAACCCCCACCTCCTGGATTCAAGCAATTCTCTTGCCTCGGCCTCGCCAGTAGTTGGGATTGCAGGCGTGCACCACCACACCTGGCTAATTTCTGTATTTTTAGTAGAGACAGCGTTTCACCATGTTGGCCAGGTTGGTCTCAAACTCCTGACCTCAAGTGATCCAAAAGTGTTGGGATTACAGGTGTAAGCCACCATCTCTGGCCTGAATTAAACTTCTAGTTTATTAAACTTCGATTTTATTTAAGCCACTGTTATGTTTTTCCCTTTTACTCATATAGAAGTTTACTATGGGAATCTGTCTAGGTAAACCTCAAGACAGGAACTTAATAAAGGAAAAGATGTGAGATTTCCTTTTCAGGCTATAATATCACTCGGAGAGATGTCTTTGTTCAAGTCCTCTGTAGCACACACAGAGAACTTAGATGAGCTTTGGGGGTGGCCAGCTGCAGCTTCTATGCCATCTCCCCAGTTCCTCCTATGAATATGACTGTAGTTGTGCCCAGGAACAAACAGATACTCTCCCACACTGAGAAAAGGACCCAAATCTATCTCACCCAGCCCAGGCTCCTCCCTTTGAACAAGCTCAGTGAAAAATCTGATCACTCCTGACCTTTCGGTTCAAAGTGAAGCTCTTTGTGCGAGTTCAGTGAGTTGGGACAGCCAAGGGGTCTGAAAGGAGAACACTGGGCCTTCTGCCTGGTACCTCCCACACAGGTGTGCTTGGGAGGCTGGGGGAGGGAGGAAACGATACTCCCAGAATCAATGCTGGCCGTGTCCTCTTAACAGCCACCCTGCCTGACCCAAGCCTGCTTTGTGGAGAACAACAGGGCCCATTCTAGTCGCTTCAGCCAGATTGCTGAAGTCATGCATCACAGCATCTGGGAATGGCTCCTTTCCCATGGCCCCCAGAAGAGGAGTGCTCCATTTTATGCTCCTTGCAATAGAAAGAAGGGGACCCCAGGAATAGGAGCATTTTATGGTCCTCAGAGAAAAGCCAGAACCCTGGTTTCAGATCTCCACCAGTTTAGAAAAACCAAAGGTATTAATAGTTTGCTGTCTGCTGCCAAAGGGCCCCAAATCATCATGGCTTCAGAAGAGCCCTTCCTTGGTAAAGGAAGATGACAGACAGCAAGGTTGGAGGCGGCAGGGTATGGGAGGTAGGTTGGGTGGGGATATCCCTCCTGCCCTAACTTGTTGGGTGACCCTCATTAAGACATTTCTTTCTGTGGACCTCAGACTTCCCAGGTACCAAGTGGGGAGGTTGGTGACATGGACATTGAATCTCTGATGTCTTCTAATTATATCACAGATGATTTCAAAGACCAAAAAATAGTCACTTTCTGGATAAATGCAAAAATAATTCTACATGGAAGAATAATGCTCAACCCCCTTTTCCTAACATTTGTGAGACCTTCTGCTATGTCTCAGAGCCAGCTGTCTAAGCCACTGGGGGCAGAGAGATTGCCCTGCCCAAAGAGGCTAATCCCACATTGCTGAGCAAGGGGTCATCCGTGCTTTCTTGCCCCTGAGTAGCTTCCAGTGCCTGAAGACACATGTCCAGAGAAACATTCTGTTGAAGTGAATCCTAAAAGATGCCCAAATTTCTCTTGGGAATTCTTTCACCAAGGGAGGACAGCATTCTCCATTGGCCATTAAAAGCTTTCTGGCAACAAGAACTGGGATTCCGCTTCTTAGCTGGCAAGATAGTCTTGAAACAGTTCCCAGCTGTTGAAGGCCTCAGAAGAGCGCACGTTATCTAACAATGCTGGAAGTCTCTGCAGGAAGCTGTTAGCTGGAGACTGGTTGACCGCTGTCCTCACTGGGTTAGAGGGCTGCTCAGAGATGGAGCCATGAGGGCCTGAGCTTGCCTGTCCCTTCAAGGGTGCAGCAAACTCCTTCAGCAGAGCCTGTGCAGAAGAAAATGCAGGCACCCGTTTCGAAAAGCCAGCACTTTGGGATACTCCACAAGTCTTCACAATAACAAGCTAAAATTTTCCAGAAGCTCGGTTGCCCTCAGATCCAACTGCTATTCAGTCCCCGTGGTTGCTGGGCCTCACTGGGTCAAGAGATACAAGAGCAAAAACAGGGCCAGGAGGCGTTGCTTGCTGGCGTCACTCTCTGCTTCTCCTCACTGCCATTGCTCACTGGGCACCTGAGTCTCTGCTCTCCCTTCAGGTAGCTCTAGCCCCAGCTGCACCGGAGTCCAGGGCTTGTCACCTGCAGAGCAAGGGGAGACAGGGGAAGAGGAACCAAGTGTTACAGGAGCCTCCAGAGCAATGGCACTCCCATGGCATCCTCAACCTTATGGGGACGAGGATTCCTGCTGTCCGGAGAGGCTACGGAAGCTAGGATCTTTTCTAGGGATTATTGGAAGAAGAGGGAGCAGGAGGTAAGAGGAAGGGCCAGTTTAAGCTCTGAGGCAGGAGGCGAGATGAGACCTGCAGGGTGACCTGGAAGTTCCTGAGATAAGATAGCAGAGGGACAGCCATCCCTATCCCTACCCACACTGCATAAGGTGATTCTTACTTTAGGCCAACCTAGGCAAGGTTCAGCTCAGTGACTAGCAGGACAGTGGGGTAGCCAGGAGCAGGGGCTCCAGAGTCTTCAATCCCAGCCATGCAGCTCACATGGAGGGTGCCATCTGGCCACTTGTACCCCATTTAAAAGTCTGTAACGCTGAGATGATGCACTGTAAATTCCGGGGTCAACATGAGAATCAAAAGAGGCACTGTGCCCCGTGGTCAGTGCTCAAGCCATGAGGGCTCTTGGCATCAAGGACAGTCTGTGGCATGAGAGAAGAGATGGGAGATGGGACCTGAAAATCTGGGTTTGAATTCCAACCCTGGCTCTCATCAGCTGTGTGACCTCCGGCAGCCCATTCAATCTCTCTGTGCCTTATCATTGTGAACATGGGAATAACACTACTGATAACCAGGAGTTATTGTTGTGAGGGTCAACTGAGATTTGCTAACTTGAAAAATGTCAACTCATATATATCACTGGTCTCAGGAGTAGGAGTTTTGAGAGGTACAGAGAGGAATCGGATGTGAATCCTACCTCTCGAGTATCTTACTGGCAAGAGGAGAGAGAGGCAAGTACACAAGGAACTACACTCCCAAATGGCAAGCTGCTATCTTCTTAGGCAAAGGAAGATAAAGAGATGGTACCATTGACAGGATAGCACAATCTAGACAGTCACTCTTTGCTTCACTTAGCAAAGTTCAAGGGAAATATTTTACTTGAGCCTAATGACTCTGAACACTTCCCTTAAAATGACATATGAGAATATAGGTCACTTTTTCTCCTGTTGAGAGGTGGCAGGCTTTGGAACCAACCACACCCTTGTGAATTCTCTTGGGCACAGTTTTGTTTATGCTTATATGTCACTTAATGGTTATATATCTGTTACAGGCTGAACTGTGCACTCCACAAATTCATATGTGGAAATGCTAACCCCCAATACCTCAGAATGTGACTGTATTTGGAGACAGGACCTTTAAAGACGTAACTAAGGTAAAATGAGGTCATATGGGTGGGGCCCTAATCCAATATGACCAGTGTCCTTATAGGAAGAGGAGACTAGGACGCAGACATAGAGGAGAGACCATGTAAAGAGACAGGGAGAAGACAGCCACCTACGTGCCAAGGAGAGAGGTGGTTTCAGAAGAAACCAACCCTCCTGACACCTCAATCTCAGACTTCTAGCCTCCAGAACTGTGAGCAAATACATTTCTGCTGCTGAATTCACCCAGTCCATGCTACTTTGTTATAGCAGCCCTAGCAAACTCATGCGGCATCCTTGAGTAAATTACCTAGCTTTTCTGAAGCTCACAGGTTTCTCATCTGTCATAATAACAGTAATAATTGAAGCAAACACTACCAGGGCCCTGTTAGGTGCAAGGCACTGCTTTATGCACTTTTCATATATTGACTAATTTACTACCTCAAAGCAACACTCTGAGCTGGGTATCATTATTATCTCTAGTTTATGGATGGGGAGACTGAGGCACAAAGTATATAACTTGCCCAAGGTCACACAGGAAGTAGATGACAAATTTCAAAGCCTGCCTTTCTTCTCCAGAAGTTGTGCTTCTAAGGATTCAATCATTTGCAGCATAATCTCAGGATCTCAGAATATAGGCGCTGGTAGGAATATGAGAGATTATATAGCCAGCACTTTTCAAACTTCAGTGTGCACCTATGTTTCCCCAGGAAACTTGCTAAGAAATGCAGATTCTGATTCTGTAAGTCTTGCTGAGAAATGCAGATTCTGATTCTGTAGGTCTGGAGTGGGGGCTGAGGTTCTGCCGAGGGTCACAGAACTAGTAGGTGGCTTAGTCAGGATTTGAACCCAGGTGGTCTGGCTCCAGAACCCACATTCTATAAAATGTTCGGAACAATAACACCACTCCCTGCTTATCTCTCACCCAGGTTTACTGGGAAGAGTAAATGCTTGATTTGAGCCATTTCTCTGCCCTGGTAGACAAAATAATGATCTTGAAATCAAGCCTGGGTGAGCTTGGGGGAAGGTGGGCAAGAATCTCCCTCCAGCTCTCTTGTGGTCAGGGAAGCTTTTACGTTTCCCCCTTCCTTTGTGACCTAGTCACACGTTCATAGATTCTTAAATTCATGCCATGACTCCTGGAGGACTGGATCACCTGCACAGGGTCCACTAAGATTCTTTTCTGGCTAAGGACACAAAAGTCTATCTTTGTGGACACCAGAAATCATGGAAACAGGAAAGCAGAGCTCAGAGATCTTGTTCCCACAGGACAGAAATCTTCCCTGACAAATTGTGATGCAGAAACCCTTCTCTGACATTGCCCAATAAGAGCCCTGTCTTCCTCTCCTGGGTCAGGTAAGGGGCAGCCAAACACCACCTCCCACCCCACTGTCTCCATCTGCCACTTGATCCTCCCCAGGCCCAGCTCTCTCCTGACAGAGAAGTGCATCTCTCTGGTCACCTGGTCCTGACACAGTATCCCGAGAGAGAAGAAAGAGGTGGGAGACAGAACAATCCAAGCACCCCTCTGGATCACAGATAAACACAGGAAGAGTCCCAAGCCTGAGGAACTCCCAGCAGCCCTGAGCTCCTTCCTGCCAGCCCTTTCTCAGAGGGGTTGCCGTCAGCACAGTCTCCCGAGACAGGATGTGTGGGGCTGCTGTGCAGGGGCCCCAGGGACAAGGCACCCCAGTCTGCATCCTTGGAGAGAAGCACTTAGAAAACCCTTTGCTTCTGCAGGTTGGGGCATCCCAGGATGCTGCAAGAAGCATGTTTCTCTGGCATGAGTTACTTTTACCTTTTGAAAACACACGTGCCCAGACCTCTCCCATTGCTGCAAAGACCAAAAACCCCAGAGGCCCTCCAAAGCCTGGTCTCTCTTCCAGAAACTGTGCTTCTAATTCCTTAAAATAAAACAACTTGCAGTTTAGCTTCAGGCTCACAGAAGGTAGAAGCTGAAATAAGACACCTATTCCAGCACGCACTTTCTTATGCCTATGAATGTTAGGGAGGGGACTTGTTAAAATGCAGATTCTGATAGGGCAGGTCTGGGGTAGGGTCTGATGCTGCGTTTCTAACAAGCTCCCAGGGGAGGCTGTTGCTGCTGGTTGGTGGACCATGCTTTAAGCAGCAAGGATCTAGTTCACCCCCACCCTCCCTATTTTACAGATTTGCAAACTGAGGCCCACAGAGTAGAAGAGAATTGCTCCTGTTGATTGGGAGCAGCTAAATGGAAACCTGATCCAGTATCTGATAGGGGAATTACTGTCTGAACTCAAGTTATGGGACACATGTCATCTCGGTCACTCTGCTTGCTTGGGAGGAAGGGCGAGAGAAGGGAAGACTAGGCCCATTTATTCCTACTGTTTCTATTGAGACAACACTTCAAAGCAATATTTGGATAGTAAACACATGCCTTGGGTACCTTTTATTTATGTACCCATAGAGTCCTTTTTTTTTAGACAGAGTTTTGTTCTTGTTGCCCAGGCTGGAGTGCAATGGTACGATCTCAGCTCACTGCAACCTCTGCCTCCCAGGTTCATGCCATTCTCCTGCCTCAGCCTCCCATGTAGCTGAGATTACAGGCATGTGCCACCACACCTGGCTTATTTTATTTATTTATTTTTGAGATGGAGTCTCGCTCTGTCATCCAGGCTGGAGTGCAGTGGTGCCATCTCAGCTTACTGCAACCTCTGCCTCCCGGGTTCAAGCAATTCTCTGCCTCAGCCTCCCCAGTAGCTGGGATTACAGATGCCCACCACCACGCCTGGCTAACTTTTTTTGTATTTTTAGTAGAGACTGGGTTTCACCATGTTGGTCAGGCTTATCTTGAACTCCTGACCTCAAGGGATCCACCCGCCTTGGATTCCCAAACTGCTGGCATTATAGATGTAAGCCAACCTGCCCAGCCAAGAGTCTTGAATTATCTTTTCCCCAAAAAACATTGATATGGGAAATTTCCAATGGGGAACCACCTACAAAGCCAAAGAGGAGAGATGCTACAGTTCCCTGTGATAACAGAAATTCACCTTCACAGACTCACCCTATCCCCAAGCATGGCAGAGTGAATCCCGTTTGATCCTGCTGTGCCATCAAGACCAAATCCCTCCTCACCCCACCAATCAGCTGTGGGGGAGGGATGGGAAAGGTAGCTCTGAAACTATTTCACATCCTCCTATTCATTCAGCTCACATCGCTACCCCATGGGCGGCCACTGCGCTGGTGCTGGGGGCAAAGGAGAGTAAGATCCCCACCCTTAAGGATCCCCCAGTCCCATCCCCCTGTGCAACAGGCACTGAAGTCTAAATAATGCACGTGACCCTCCCAGCAAACCAGATATGTCCTAATGAAAAGTCAATCTGTAGTTACTCACTTGAGATTAAACATAAGAGTAAATAATTTAGCCACAATGATAAATCTGGCAGGGTGTCCAAACTTTTGGTTTTCCTGGGCCATACTGGAAGAAGAATTGTCTTGGGCCACACATAAAATACACTAACAGTAGCTGATGAGCTTAAAAAAAAAAAAAAAAAAAAAAGGGCTGTGCATAATTTTCATGATATCCACCATCACACATAAGCAAAAAAGTCCTCACGTTCAAAGGGTTGGACACAGCTGCATGCTGTCCAGTGCAGTAGCCATGAATCACATGTGACTATATAAATGTAAATTTAATTATAATTAGATAAAATTAAAAATGTAGTTCCTTGGCCGGGGGTGGTGGCTCACGCCTCTAATCCCAGCCCTTTGGGAGGCCGAGGCTGGTGGGTCACGAGGTCAAGTGATAGAGACCATGCTGGCCAGCATGGTGAAACCCCATCTCTCCTAAAAATACAAACAGCTGAGCATGGTGGCGCAAGCCTGTAGACCCAGCTACTCAGGAGGCTGAGGCAAGAGAATCGCTTGAACGTGGCAGGCGGAGTTTGCAGTGAATCAAGATTGCACCACTGCATTCCAGTCTGGGTGACAGAGCAAGACTCTGTCTCAAAAAAATAAAAAATAAAAATAAAAAATGTAGTTCCTCAGTTGCACGAGGTACATTTCAAGTGCTCCATAGCTTGTATATGGTTAGGGGCTACTGTATTGGACTTCACAGGTTGAGGACACATTTATCACTGTAGAGACTTCTATGGAACAGCTCTGAGCCTCACTACTCAGAGTGGTGTAGTTAGGTCCACACTAGAGCTACAATTCAGTTCAGAGCGACAGTTCTCATGGTGGTATTCCCTGAGCAGCAGCATCACACTACCTGTTAGAAACAGATTCTCAGTGCCACTCCAGATCTACTGACCAAGTGACTCAGAAAAATCTGAGGGTGGAGCCCAGAAAGATGTTGTAACAAATCCTCCGGGTGATTCTGATATGCGCTTAAGTTTGAGAACCGTTAGTTACAGAGTATTAATTAAATCCCAAAAAGACACTTGTCAGCCTCTTAAATATTTGAAAATGTATCAGGCTTTATCACAAGATAGATCCAAATTTAAGTCTCAGACCTGCCACTTAAGGGCTGTACGTGTAGTTGGCCAGTTACTCAACAATCTAAGCCTCTGTCTGCTCAGTTGTAAAATGGGGGAATAATAGTAGCTGTCTTAGAGGTCTGTTAGACGGGATTAGATGATGCATGCAATGTGTGTGGTGCATGGGTTAGCCCGGATGAAGACTCCATAAAGGTCAGTGTGTCGCCATTACCCACGTCTGCCTCCCGGGCAGTGATGGACACAGCTGACCATCAACCTGGCTTACTACGTGGGCTTTTAGGGTAGCCTTTTTCACTAATAAATTGGTAAAACTGAGTATTCAGAGGAGCGTTACATCTAAACAAGAGGTGCTTTCTCGAAAGCTTGTCACAGAGGGCTTTATGCAGGAAACTCACCTCTGTCGGGCAATATGTTTATGACCTGGGGGAAAAAACCCAAATATGACCTAATGAGAGTCCCTCACTGGGCTCTGGGCAAAAGTTCTGCCTGGATTATGTGACGTGTGGCAGATGCACCAAGCCAGCGTCCTGAGGTCCTAAAACAGCAGAGAATTCAGGAGCAGATAAAGGGAGGTTCCTGCTACCTCAGAGGGCCAGGGTATGAGAAGAGGTCATTTCTGCGCTGCAGCCTGGCTCATTGTTTTATTCCAGGGGGCTTTGCTTGTCTCTCACATTCAAGCAAAGCACAGTTCCCAAAAGAGAGGAGGGGAAGTGAGAAGAGAGGAGAGAATAGGGGAGGGGAGGGCAAAGGAGGGGACAGGAGAGGAGAGGGATTAAAAGATAAAATATGGCCTTGTTTACCCATCCCAGTATTACATTCCCACCCTTCTGGAGGATTCCATGAATGAAAACACAACACCTGCTGGGCGAGGGGCTGTGAAAGAGGAGAAAGGGTGATGGAAATGCAGCACCCGGGGAGCAGATCTATTCTTAGTCCCATGAATTTCCTCCTGGCTCCCAAAGGCCTTCCCCCATTCTGATGTTTGCTTCCTTGACTTCAGTGTTTTCTCTTCCCGACCATCCTCCCAGCTGCCATGCTCAAGCTTTTGAAATGCATAATTTGTTTTAATTACAAAATAAAATAATTTCTCCCCTAGAGGGTTCTTCCTGGCCCTAAATTTCCTATCAATTCCTTCTCCCTCTGCATCCACATCATATTCATCAAACCCTTCTTTACTTATCTCATTCTGTCTTTGGAGTTCCTGAACATTTTCCACACTGGGCTGTGGGCTCCTTGAGGGCAGGTACTCCGTGAACACATTTTTCCTTCCCAACAGACCTTAGTTCAGTAGCTTGGCACACCGAGGCTGCCCAGTCAGTATTGGACTAAGTGAATGTGTTTGCCAAATGAATTTGGCTATTTGCCAGCTCTGCAACTTTCAACTCTTTGTCCAACACCCTCTATCAAAACAGGTGGGTGTATTTTGAAGTAGAAATTGGAGACATTAAGCAGATTTTAAAAAATATATATTACTCTTTTTTGTCATTTAAGCATTACCCTCAATTGAGTAAAAAAAAAAAAAAAAAAAAAAAAAGAGAGTATCTTCCCTGTTAAAGTTGGTTTTGTCTTCCAGCATCATAAAGCAAGAGGGGAAGTCTTGTTGCTGATACAGGTGCTCCCAGGCCCACAAAGTCCGAGGCCAGCCTTCCGCTCCTACAGTTTGGAGTGACTGGAGGCTGCAGCGAGGAAGGGTCCTGGCCTCTTTTGCCAATCCCAGGACTCTCTGGAGAGCATGCTGCCCACTATAAAAGGTAAGCCAAGTGTCCCAGTTTTCCCTGCCCTCAGTCCCAGGGCCATAGACACCCATCACCTCTGAGATTCACTCATTCCTATAGGGCAGGCCTCTTGCATGATTCCTCCAGGTATTTCTGGGACTCCCTACGGGTGCCTACACAAATCCTGTCCCAGCTCATGCTGCAAATATCCTGGGATTTCACAGCCACAGCCTCTTGCTGGGGGTTTAGCTAAGCTCCATCTCCACCCCTGCTCCTCATCCACCTGCTGCTATCTTTGTGCATGGGACATGAGGGATTCTCCCCCAGCCCAGCCTGCCCTGGAAGCTGCCTTTTACCTCACAATGAAAGTGGCCCATCTCATCTGCATGGAGAGGGAGAGTCCCTGCTCAGTTACATGTTCCGTAGCCAGGTGACCCAGCTCCCACAGTATTATGGAGGCTAACAGAGAGGTTCATTCAACACACCTAGGTAATGAATGCTTCTCGGGTAGCTGGGTCACTCTCCACCTTAAACCTCTCCCGACTGTCCCTCCGGCCCCAACTTTGAGTCTGCATGGCACAGGATGGCTTCTTCCATGATGGGATTCCTCTCTCCAAAGCCTCATTGTCCTTTCCTGAATTTGAGCATCTGTCTGGCCTTCCCAGTCCATCAGATGGTCTGTAAACAAGTAAGCCTCATCTGGAAAGACAGTTTAAATTCCACCAGCTCAACCCAGGCTCCTCAGCTTCCTTATAAATCAGTGGATGCAAGTAGGTATTTTAGGAGAGGAGCTGCCACCTGACGTCAAAGACAAGTTGACCTGAGTCCCAACTCTGGCTTCCCCGGGCATCATCCATAGAAGGCTCTGCCAGCTGGCTCTTGTCCAGGCAGGGAAAGTCTGCCAGGGTCAGGGGAGCCCAGGAGGCTGCCCCGCCATGAGCCTTTTTATTCTCAGTTCCCTGGGCAAATGTGGTGTGGGCTGGCTCCTCAAAGCCAGCAGCTAAAAGGTCAGGTGATGCCAAGAGCAGCTAGATCACAGAGTTCAAAGACCTCAAAGGTAAGGTGAGCCTCTCCTGAGACCCTGAGTCAGAACTTGGAGCTACCCAAGTCTACTCACTGGGCTATGCATCTTCCCAGCTGGTTGTGTGCACTGTACTGGCTTGGTAAGTGATTGTAGCAATAAACACTTCATCAGTTGTATTTGTTAACTGAAAATACTAGCATCAGCAGTTGACTTGGCATTTCTTCTGGCCTGAAGTTATTCTATGTGTGCCTACTTGTTTCTGAGGCTCAAGAAAAATTTGTACCAGATGCCCCCTGCCTTCTCCCCATCACCTCGTACCAGGGTCAAGACCCACATCACTCTTCATCGGGGTTATTTAGTGGCCCCTTTTTCCCCATTCTCCCCGCTGGGGGGTTCCTGGCCCAGTGGGGGAAGGGAGGCTCATAGTCCCAGGAAGAGCTTTGTTTCAAAGAGGATAAAATCAGTGCTTAAGGAGATTGAGGATGCCTGGAGAATACAGCAGGTGCCAAGGATCAACAAAGATGAGCATAGTGCAGGGTTCATTCATGAAGTACCTTCAGTGCAAAGGTAAGGAGTCTGGACTTTATCCTGAAAGCGTGGGTGTGGGGGCACTGGCAGACAGGAGGAGCCAGAGGAATGAGTCGATGTGTACTTTTAAAAGATACCGCTGCCAGGGACAGAGAGGAGGAATGGGAGGGGAATAGAAGTGCAGCCTGGAGGTCTCCACTGGAATTTAATCAATCAATTCATGTTTATTATTAGTGCCTACTGCATGATGGTTCTAGGCATTGAGACACAGCAGGAAACAACTCAGGAAAAGACCCTGCCCTGGATTAGGTTGGAGCTCACAGTAAGGTTGTTGGAGAGAGGGGTTGCAGGAGGAAGAATAGAAACCAATAAGCAAGCAAATGCATCCCATATATGTCTGATCATACAAAGAGCTGCAGAGAGAAATCAAGCAGAGGAAAGGAAAGCTCTCTCTGGTAAGGTGACATTGGAGCAGGCACCAGAAGAAAGAGACAATGGGGTTAGGAGATGCCATGGGAATACATAGGCAGAGGGAACACAGCAAGAGAAGGGTGTGAGGGAGTGCAGTAGGCAGGGGCTGGAGCTGCGTGGTGAGGTCAGAGGGCAGAGGGGTCAGCACAGCTAAGGGGTAGGGTAAGTTGAGGGTGATAAGACATGAACAGTTTCAGGTGGCTGAAACTGGGGTGGAGGCAAGGTAGGGGTGGGAAGGGATAGGGGGGACATGTGTAGTGTTTGAGGCAGGGCATGCTGTAGAAACAGTCTTTCTCTGCAGCAGATGCCCACTCAGCTCAGCGCTTCATTGATTACCTGTTAGGTGAGATGGGCATTGAAAATCCCCAGCGCTGGATGTGGTGTTTGCAGTGCTGCAATGCTGACTTAAATAAACTCTGCAGCAAGCATTGTACCATTCTCATCCCATCCATGGCTTTCACACCAACAACTAATCCTTTTGGAGTGATGCCTCCAGGCACTGCAAGTACATCATCTCAGACAGTGTGGGCCCAACTTACAACTGTCTTTAAGATTCTAGTGCCCAGAGAGAAGACAGGTAATGTGACAGGGTCCAGGAAGGCTGGACTCTAGCTAAGTGGGCCACACCATACATACTTGGACGTGAAAGAAGTTCTCAAAACCAGAAGATCCTGGAAAATGTTAGCTGCCATTGGAGTGGCTATATGTGTGGCTCTGTTTTGTGTGTTCAAACTATTTTTGTATGATAGAAGTGTAATTCTAAAGCACCCACTTTCCAAATTAAACAAAGGAACGGGGGAACGAAGCACCGGAGAGACTCACCCAGAGGCCTTGAAAGCAGGTGGAGCCAACAACCTGAGCTGGAAAGGTCTAGAAAATGTGTGTGCATGTGCCTGTATGTGTATGTGTATGTGTGCATGCGTGCATGTGTATGAGTGAGAAACAGGGAGATTACTCTGCAGAGCTTGACAAGCAGGCAGATCCACCCTACCCTTAGGGTTCTGACTCTGTGGAGCTGGGGCAGGACTCAGTAATCTGCATTTGCACCCCTGCCAGACACCCTGAAAGATTCTGATGCAGGTAAAGCCCTTCTAGAGGTACAGTGGAAAGGGGAAAACGTGTTTTCTTCTCTCCACCAACTAAAGGAAAAACTGCTTTTTCCCTCCACTACTCCAACACTTCCGACCACTACATGTGCAGGGGATTTTCAAACCAAGCAATTCTCCAGTTCTTGGTGCACAATAACTAGGTCCTCTATAATCCATTCGATTCTGACACAGTCTACCTGGAGTCAGCACGAATGCCATGGATTGAAATCTGTGTTTAGACCCAGGGTAGGCCCACCATTGCCTTTCGGCGTGTGGACTGTGAACTAGGGGTGTCCTTCAAACTGGAAACAAGGGCCTTGTGGGGCAAAGGCCTTCTGACCTGGGCAAAGGCATATTCTGCTGGGAGCAGCAGGAGAGATGGAACAGGTAGGGCATCATTGCCAGCAAGATGCCTCCTGCTCCCAGAGCTAGATGTCTTCAGGAGGGACAAGATCCAGACACAGGTTTAGAACAAAATGTGATGAATTGGAATCAGCCTTAATGATGGATGGGAGAAGGTGCTACATTCAAAATGAATAAGGAGCCCATGGAGGATGTTTGCGAGTTTCATTCCCTGCTCCCGAATTCAGCCCCTTGATCTTCCTTTGCAGCCATCTCTCCCTTTACTCTCAGACCATGTGGCTCAACTGGGGCTGACCTGCCCACCTTGCTCCTAAGGTAGATGTGTGACCTGGCCTGGCCAATGGATAGATCCATTCCCCTGGCTGCTGTGATTGGTGCAGGGATGTTCATATGACCCAAGCCAAAAAAAAGGGACATTGGCTGGAACTATTGGGAAAGCTGGATCTCATTCCACTGTGGTTGGCAAACCTGGAGTTGCTGGGGCCACACTTGCCTCTATATTGAGAGAGGATCCCTGAGAATGAAGCTTGCACAGAGGAATGTGGAGCCTAGAGATGGAGAAAGCTAATACTTGAGCACCCAGACCCAAATATGCCTGAAGCTACTACTATCCCTGGACTTTTCAATTGCATGAGCCAACAAAGTTCCTTTTTCATTTAAGCCAATTTGAGCTGTGTTTTTGACATTCACTATGGAAACAATCCTAACTAATAAGGAGCCAACAGGAGAAAAAAAGATGAAGGTTAGCTCTTTTTTTTTTTTTTATTTTGAGACAGTTTTACTTCCGTAGCTCAGGTTGGAGTGCAATGGCACAATCTCTGCTTACTGTAACCTCTGCCTCCTGGGTTCAAGCGATTCTCCTGCCTCAGCCTCCCGAGTAGCTGGAATTACAGGCATGCACCACCATGCCCAGCTAATTTTATATGTATATGTATATGTATGTGTGTGTGTGTATATATATATATATATTTTAGTAGAGACGGGGTTTCTCCATGTTGGTCAGGCTGGTCTTTAACTCCCAACCTCAGGTGATCTGCCCGCCTCGGCCTCCCAAAGTGCTAGGATTACAGGCTTAAGCCACCGAGCCCAGCTGAAAGTTAGTTCTTTACAAGTCTTTTTGCTCTCATAAAGTATAATTTAATTAATGAGGCCTTACATTACTTTATTGGAAAAGAAGATTTCTTCTCCTCAATTGTTTTGTGTCCCCAAAACATGGAGTTCCCTAGGAAATGTGACCGACATCAGAAAGAATGAAAACCTTCACTGCCGCTAAGGTTGACGACTATTTCATGAAGGATTGTGCACCACAATCATGAAGAACCACCCACCAGCATACTCCCCACCTTATTCCAATCCATCTTCCACAGACACACTAGCATGAATCGTGGCACATTTTTGCTTAAAACCCTCCAAGCGCTTCCCATCACACCTAGAATGAAGTCAGAGCCCTTTATCCAGCCCTATGTGGCCTGATCACTTTCCAGCCTCATCTCACGCCCATCTCCACCCACCCAACATGGGCCTCTCTGTCACTTCCTTGATGATGGCAAGCTTGATTCTGCCCCAGGGACTTTTCACATGCTGCTCCTTCTGCCTGGAATGCTTTCCCTACTCCACTCACCCTCAGGTCCCAGTCTAAAGTCCTGTTCTTATAGATGCTTTTCCTGCCATCTTCTTCCTATCTGAAGGTCCCTCCCTCAATACCCTTTGTAGCATCCTGGTTATTTTCTTCACACAATTTATAATCATATATTCACTAATGAGTTTGCTTATTGTCAACAAACTTCATGAGGGGAGGGATTTGGTCACTGGTGATGCTACTCAGAGTGTGGTCCAGGGACCAGCAACATCAGCATCACCCAAGAGCCTGTTAGAAACCAGAGGTTTTAACAAACCTGCACGTTATGCACATGTACCCTACAACTTAAAGTATAATAATAATAAATAAATTAAAAAAAAAAAAAAAAAAGAAACCAGAGGTCTTGCCCCAGGCCACTGACTGGCAATCCTCAGTGACTAATGTGCCCAATGAAGTTTGCAAACTTCAGCTTCTAAGGGTCCTTCCTCTGCTCTAAGACACCTTCTGTCCTCATCCTTCCCCACCATAAGAGGAGTCAGAGCTGCTGGCTTCTGTGCATCTCTTTCCATTCTCCTTCCCTTCCCCCAGGAAGACTTAATATTAACCACTAGGGCCACCAAACACAGAGGATGCCGTGAAAATTTCCTCAAAGAGCTGGGAGCCCTAGCGGGCTTATGTGAGAGCCCCGAGACAGGCGTGCAGCTCACGAACGAGCCCCTTAGGCTCGAACACACAAGAGGCCAATTTGTTGGCACCTGCTGTGCCTGGAAGCCAGGCTGGAATGTCATGAGGCAGGGCCTGGCAGCAGTTCAGAGAGTGCAGCCTTCCTCCCGGGCTCCTGTTCTCAGGCTCACACAAACCCAGGAAGGGCAGAGACAGGGAATGTTTGCACGGCAGATAGACTTTCTCCACTCCTCCCTCTGCCCAGCCAGAGTGGAGTCGAAAGAGCACACTTGATTTTAGTTCAGGTTTGGGCCAGAGTCCTCCTTTGATCTGACAGGCTTGTCTTTTCTTGGGTTATTTATTTGTAGAAACCACTCTGGTTTCCTACTACTTCAAATATACCTACAGGAAGCCACTGGCAGGTGGGGTTCTAACGCATAGGCCTGTTTTACTGCCCTGGGTGCCACCGGCTTGTTGTGATGGGATCAGTTACCTGGATCTCTGCATGCAGGTGAAATTTACAGCCCTGGGCTATAGAACAAAAGGCCCTGTTCTATGGAAGAAAATGGGTTCTGATAAAGCTAGCTGGGAGGAGTGGCCAGAAACAGGGAGTCCTGGGTTCTAGTCCTGAGAGACCTTGGCAGGTCTTCCCTGGGCCTCAGTATTCTCTCTCTAAAGTGAGACCCAGGGAAATGCATATTTTATCGCTTACTTGGGCCAGGGAGCTGTGACAGAGATAGGTAAGGATAACAGTTCCTGACTGCGTAATCTCAGCTCGCAATTCTGAGCTCCGGGACCCCTAACTCACCACTAGGGGACCCCAGGGTTCCACATAATCGCTTTTCCCTCTAACCCAACATTTTGCTATGAAAATTTTCAAACTCACAGCCAAGTTGAAATAATCTCACAGTGAACACTAATACATCCACAACCTAGATGCTACCAGTAACATTTTGCCTCTTTATTGCATATCTATCTGTCCATCCAGAAATCAATCTTAGTCTTTGGATGCATTTCACAGTAAATTAAAGACACCATGGCAATATTTCCCCTTAAACACTTCAGCCTACATATTATTAACTAGAGTTCCATCTTCTTTTTTTTTTTTTCATCTTTTGAGGGAAATTTTACATGTAAATAAAACACACAAACCTAAAGCACACACTTGTTGAGTTTTGACAAATGCGTATGTCTCTGAAACCCAGATCCCCAGGAAGGTGTGGAACATTATCATCACCCCAGAAAGTTCCCTCATCCCCTTCCCAGTCAATTCCAACAAGAAGCAACCACTCTTCTAGGTGAGAAATACCAGAAACATTCCATAGATTCACTTTGCCTCTGCTAGGACTTCATGTAAACGGAATGATCCAGCATGCAGACTTTTGTACAAGGCTTCTTTCACTCAACATGCTTTTGGGATTCACCTACGTTGCTGTGTGTATCAGTAGTTCATTTCCTAGAATGGCAAAGGAATATCCAATTGCATTAATATATTCTACCACACAATTGCCTTACTATTACTGCTTCAGGGAACTCTAACAAAATGGGATTTGGGAGCAAAAAGAAGGCACAGGTCAGGTGTGGTGGCTCACACCTGTAATCCCAGCACTTTGGGAGGCCGAGGCAGGCAGATCACTTGAGGACAGGAGTTCGAGACCAGCCTGGCCAACATGATGAAACCCCAACTCTACTAAAAATACAAAAATTAGCCGAGTGCGGTGGCGCATGCCTATAGTCCCAGCTACTTGGGAGGCCAAGACAGGAGCCGAACCCGGGAGGCAGGAGCTTAAACTCAGGAGGCAGAGGTTGCAGTAAGCTGAGATTGTGCCACTGCACTTCAGCCTGAGCAACAGAGTGAGACTCCATCTCAAAAGAAAAAAAAAGAAAAATAAATAAATAAATAAAAAGAAGGCACAACTTTGCTACCAAAATGCAGCAAGAATGAGCTGTGTTTGCCGCCATCCTTCTCCAACTCAACAAGACAATTTGGAGGCAGGTGTCCTCGGCCCAGTTCCCAGTTCCACCACTCATTTGCTGTGTGAACCTGGGCAAGTTCTGGTACCTCCCTGTTCTGCAGCTTCCTCATCTGAAAGATGCTAGTGACAATAGGACCTTCCTCAAACAACAGTTGTGAGGAAGAGTGAGGTAAGCACATGTTCCACAAACGTTACTAAATGTTATTGAGGAGAAGCTTTGACTTTTATTTTTATTTATTTATTTTTTGAGATGGCATCTCACTCTGTCTCAAAGAGCTTCAGTGCAGTGGCATGATCACATCTCACTGCAGCCTCAAATCCCTGTACTCAAGCGATCCTTCCATCTCAGCCTCCCAAGTGGCTGGGATTACAGGCACACACCACCATGCCGAGCTAATTTTTTAATTTGTTTATTCTCACTATGTCATGTTGCCCAGGCTGGTCTTGAACTCCTTGAACTGAAGTGATCCTCCTGCCTTGGCCTCCCAAAGGGCTGGGATTACAGGCATGAGCCACCATAGACATAGTTTGACCCCTGCATGTTCCAATTAGTGGCTCTGCAGGTCTGGGAAATTTCTGTAGGTTTCTTTTTTTAAAGTAGGTATGGCTTCACTATATTTTATAACATTATCTCATGGATTTATTTTTCCTCTTCCTGGTTTTCTCCTTTCCCTCCCCATGACTTCCCTTTGCATTTTTAGACTAAGATTCCTGTCCAGCTTATAAGGCTATTAAGTATCTTCTGCCTAATTGAGGTTTCGAGAGGATTCAAAGAGATAATATATATGAAATGCTTAGGAAAGCACCCGGTTTGCAGTTAGCTCTCTTATATAAAAGTTGTTTTCCATTGTTAGCTGTGTTCTCCAAAAGGGCAGAGCAGAGACTGATTTGCTGAAAACAAATGTGTATGCTCAAGGCATACTTTTGAAAGAGTCTTGCCCTGAGAAGTCAGGATACCAGGCTCACAGGTCAGCCTTGTGCTCCCTGCCCTACAGATGCTATTAAAAATGGAATTCAAGGGAGCAACTGCAAATTGCCTGAAGTATCTCCTGGGCCTTCAGCCTGGTCTCCCAGGGGCTGCAGCCCACGCTTGGTTTATAGCCAGGAGAAGTTGCCAGGCAGAGAGAAGAGCCCCCGCCTCAGGCTCTGGCTGCATTTGCAGAGCTGAGCTGTGGCCCAGGATGCTGGCCTAGTTTCAGCTGTAGTCGGCCGTGTTGCCTAAGATCTTCCAGAGGCTTCAGTTGGAAAAAGTTATTCCTTGCTTTTCTCCATTAAATGAGAGAAAGTGGTCCTGGCAGAGAGAGGAGGTGGCACTGCCATCTCAGGGCAGGCCTTGCTGGCTCGCTGAGGGCCTGCAGAGGCCCAGGGGACAGTGCCTGGTTAGAATCTGAACACAGATCTCTCTGACTCCAGCTTGTTCCTGACTCTGTCAGTTTGCTTCTGGGTATTAAATTTGGAAGTTGTGTTTCCAGCACCTGGGTCCAAGGAATAACCTTAAAAACCCTCAAGCCCATGACTTGCCCCAAGGTTCCATAACAAAGATTCAAAGCAAGGTCTCAATTCAACCCAGTGCTCGTGCATCACGTATTAGGTTGAACAATACAAAATCATCCATATTCAACTGTCTTGATCTATAATAATGTCTATTCTATGCAATTCAACCTATATGTTTATTCAGTCCTTCTTATGTATACACCATTGTCCTTAAGTCTGGGAGGTGGGGTTGGGAGAGCAGAGAGATGAGAAAACAATGCTTGCCCTTAGAGCTTATGTTCTAGAGCCCTTAGAATCTAATCTCTCTGTTTTGATCTTCTCTATCAAGTAGTCCTACCTCTTACTATGAGATCCATGCCATTTGAATTGGGTCAATTCCCTTCTTAGGGTTTCAAAGATCACCATATTGTAAGGCTTCCCAAATCTCTGCCTTGGGCCAGGGTCTCCACTCTGTTCCAGAACCCTCTCTGTGATCCACCCTTTCACAGGATGGACCTCCTAGAGTCACGCTTGTTCAGCGAGATTTCTCACTCCCAGGCCAAACAGACTGGACCAGGGGCACAAGGGACCAAAGCTGGGCTGATTATTTTTCTCCTGGTTTCAGTCCCTTCTTGTGGCCTGGCTGTATTCCTGCCTTTGATGCTTGCAGACATTCCCTATGTCCTTATTGTAAATCCAAACCCCCTGCTTTTTTCCCCCTTTCCATTTGACTAAATGTAGCTAGACTTGGTTTCTCTTACTTGCAACCAAAAGTCTTAGTTCTTCAGCCCATACATGAGTGATCTGATTTTTTCCTCCCAGGGTCTTAAATGGGCATCGGAACTTTCAGCCACAACAAACACTTTTTTCTGCATAGATTTCTACCCTATTTCCCATATCTTTCCTGTGCTAACAGTACCATCTCTGGTGGTCAGGACTTTGTAAGAACAGAGGAAGTCATTCTCCTGACTCACCCGGTATCCCAGGGCTGGACAGGAGTGAGCTGTGCAGGCTTGAAGGGCTCATGATGATGGTACATGTGGGTGTGGGCCACTGGGACGTTTTGCCCCTCAGCTATTCAGGCACCTATTGGGAGCTACTCTCGTGTGTTTACCATTCAATCCATGTTGGAACAAAGACAAGCTGAAAATCAAATAAACGCCTTCCAGACACTTAACACTGCACACACTTTATCTTCCTCCTCCTTCAGGACTGAAAATGAGATAGGCACCACCTTACTTGGCTGTTCTCCAAGGTCCTAGCATAAAAGGGGAAAAGGGAGGGGGTGAGACTATCCCTCAAAGTATGTTGGGACATGAAAGCAGAGGCATAAACCCTTCTTTGAATGGGGAGAAATGAGACATACACACACATATATATATATATATATATATATATATATATATATATATTTTTTTTTTTTTTTAAACCACACTTCAGTATGAAAGAAGACGATGGCAGAGGAAATGTCAGTAAGCTGAGTCAGAATGTTTCCAATGCCATAAAAGCAAATGCTGTCTTCTATATGCAACCATTAAAAGTAACAGCAAAAACGCAATTACTTTTGCACCAACCTAGAATAATATTTTTGCTTCTACTAGTTACTAATTGTACCTCTCCAATTACCACACACACACACACACACACACACACACACACACACACACAGGAAGTAGCCATGGAGTCCAAAAAGGTTCTGATTCTGGTGTAAATGTCACATTTCAAGGGCCTTCTGTGTGCCAAGTATCAGGCTATTTACTACTACATGGTTTAACTCCCACCACATCTCAGAGGTTAAGTGATTTGTCCAAATTCACATAATCAGCAAATGGTACTTCTGTTCCAGGGTCCCAGTTAACAGAATTTCAAGCCATTGCATTTTCTCACCACTCTGCTGTGCCAAGGAACGAACAATTCCAACAGAAGACAGCAATGAACTCTCAATCAAGCACTTCTTCCTGCCCTGCAAACTTTGCCTCCTCTCACCCTTGTTCTTGAACTTACCCTGTCCCCCTTGAAGTTCTACCCATAGCCTTCTACTTCCTCATCATCTATTCAGTGCCGGAGGACCTCTCTATCCTGACCTTCACGGTGGCCTCCTCATGGTCAGCCCATCTCCAGTTTCCTCCTCCTTCCAGTCCATCGCCTACACTGCTGCCAGGATAGCCTTTCTCATAGGAAAATCTTGTATTTTACACCCTTCCAAAACCCGTGTTGCTGTATGAGGTCCCTCAAGAAGTGGCCCTTAGATGTCTACTCAATCTCACCTGTTCTCTCGCTTCATGACCCACGCCACCTTCTAACTTACACTCTGGCCACACTAGTACCACCAGAAGACCCCCTGTCCACCCAATGTCCGACATGAGCTCATGGTCTGTGCCTTTTATCACATTGCTGTTTCTGCTGGAAGGCTCTTCTCCAGCACTAATGCCTGGAGGAACCCTACTACCCATCAAGCCTTTAATAAATTTCCAAGAAGAATGAATCCCTCTTTCTTCCTTATTTTCCACCTCTATTCAGCATAGGTCTCTTATTATTACAGAATTTTATTACGTGGATTTCCCATGCTAGAACATGAACGACTGGAGGGCAGGGAACCTTATTTTCTTCCCTTTTCTATCTCTGATTGAGGGCCTGGCCCAGACTAGGAATTCAGTAAAGGCTTGTTGGATGAATCACAGAATCAATGCTCAACAGATCAATGAACAAATGACTCATGTTAACTCTAAAAAGAACCTCACCTAGAGAGGGATTAGATTTGTTAGCCAATCACTGGCCGCATCCCTGTCTCATGTTCACCCTTTGTTTGCTCCCTGGCCCTGCTGTGGAGCTGCGGCGACCCCAGGATTGTCTGCCCGCCTCCCCTCCTCTATGCCCTGCCCCTCCCCCTCCCACAGAGTCACTCCAGGGACTCCCATGGGGGCTAGCACCACCCTGGCACTGGCCCCTGCCAACTGGTCCACAGGCGAATGCCTGACTCAAGCCAGACCAATAAGTTGCTTCCCTGGATCCTGGGTTTGGAGCTAGAAAGAGTCTGAAATCTGTCTCACTGCTGTGGTGAAAGTGACTCAGTACAAGGCAGCAGCCCCATCAGCTGCCCCATTCCCTGCTGGCACTGGAGCCTTGCAGCCCTGTTTTCAGCCGTCCTCGAGCCTGCCTCCCCCAAAGGTGTTTCCAGAATTTCATTTCTCAATCCTATCTCAGATTATCTGCACCTTCACCTTCTCTGTTGCCTTGGAGCTGGGTTTCTGTCACTGACAATCCCAGAGCCCTGACGAGTAAGGGGATGAGCAGACAGACCTGGGAGAAAACTGAGCCAGACTGTAGGTGAGTCCATGGGGATCACCGCAGTGAAAAGGAACCCCCTTCCCTCCACATCAGCAACTTTAGGGAGCAGCAAAGTCCCTGACAACATGGCTTCTCCTCACCCACCCTACAGGACACGTCTCCTTGGGAAAATAACAAGAAGATGACGGCTGGGCGTAATGCCTCACACCTGTAATCCCAGCACTTTGGGTGGCCGAGGCAGGTGGATCACTTGAAGCCATGAGTTTGAGACCAGCCTGGCCAACATGGTGAAACCCTGTCTCTACTAAAAATATTAAAAAATTAACTAGGCGTGGTGGCACATGTTTGTAACCCCAGCTACTTGGGAGGCTGAGGCATGAGAATCACTCGAACCTGGAAGGTGAAGTTTGCATTGAACTGAGATTGTGCTACTGCACTCCTGTCTAGGCGACAGAACGAGACTCTATCTCAAAAAAAAAAAAAAAAAAGAAGATGACAATAAAGAAGCTGCCACCACTCTGTCCTTGTACACATGCCCAAAATCCCTGACTAAGAATCACTCCCCTGGCCAGCTCCTGCCAAAGCCTGGAGGAACCCTACTACCCATCAAGCCTTTAATAAATTTCCAAGAAGAATGAATCCCTCTTTCTTCCTTATTTTCCGACCCCTCCTACATGCACCTCCCACCTCTCCCACCCACAACCCTGACATTTCCCTGCTCTGCCCGTCCCTTGCCTGGACAGCCATAACAGCCTCCTCTCCCTGAACACTACTTTGCCAATGGAACCTTCCCAAACACGTATTCACTATGCTCCAGTCTTGTTCTAAAGCTTTCAGTGCCGCCCTCTCCCCACCACCACTGCTTACAAACTCTTGACGGCTTAGCAGAGAGTGGCCCTTACCTAACTCATCACACCTTGGGCCAGCTCATCTCCAGCGTGTGTCAGGCACAGTGGGCCATGCATTGTCTCTTGGGTCATCCTTGACCATCTCTGCCTCTCTGCCTTCACTTGCTCAGCTCCCCTGCCTGGAATCCCTTCCCATCCATTCAGGTATTTCACTTCCTTTCATATATTTCAATCTGGCCTCATTTTTGAGAACCTCCCTGATAACAGCAATTTGACAGGGCACTTCCTAGTTAACCTACTTGCTTACTCTCTCTCTCTCTCTCTGTCTCTCTCTCTCTGGTGCTC
Source organism: Chlorocebus sabaeus (assembly GCF_047675955.1). NCBI lineage: Eukaryota > Metazoa > Chordata > Mammalia > Primates > Cercopithecidae > Chlorocebus > Chlorocebus sabaeus. The sequence goes on along the minus strand of NC_132929.1, from coordinate 57,031,744 downwards.
ATTCTGCTCAACTACACAGGACATTTAGATTAAGAGTAGCCTCATCCACTTCATTTGTCCAGCACACGAGTAACTAGAACTGGGCCTAAGGAGTGAACTGGCCCGAGAACTCTCAGGTCACTGGCAGAGTCAGTAACCGATCCCACGGCGTGAAGTGGGTGAGCAAGAGGGAGGAGGCCAGGGTGACTCAGGGGTTCGTATGTGGAGTAGAGAGTAGGCTCCTTGCCAAGGCAATGGTGAGCAGATTTCCCAGCTGGCTGGGAGTTCCTGCTGAATTAGAAGTGCTTTCAGATGGCCGATGTAGAGGTGCAGTGGGCAGTTGCATAGGTGGGTCCGGAGATCAAGAGAGAGACATGGACTCTAGATATATTTTAAAGAGATTGGCCAGGCGCAGTGGCTCATTCTCCTGCAATCCCAGCACTTTGGGAGGCCAAGGCAGCACTTGAGGTCAGGAGTTCGAGACCAGCCTGGCCAACATAGTGAAAAAATACAACATAGTGAAAAATCTCTACAAAAAATAGCCAGGTGTGGTGATGCATGCCTGTAATCCCAGCTACTTGGGTGACTGAGGTGGGAGGGTCACTTTAACCTGGGAAGCAGAGGTTGTAGTGAGCCAAGATAGCACCACTGCACTCCAGCCTGGGCAACAGAGCAAGGCTCTGTCTCGCTCTCAAAAAAAAAAAAAAAAAAAAGTCTAAAGAGATCCCTGCAGCCAGGGTGTATGTGTGTGTGTGTGTGTGTGTGTGTGTGTGTGTGTGTGTGTGTGTATGCACGTGCTCATCAGAGAACACACTGACCGTGAGGAGGTTGAGGTCTGAGTTCTGGGAGCGCAGAAAAGATTCATCTGGAGTGACCCTGCATGGTCTACTTAGTCCCTCTTAGGCAGCTGCACCCCATATTGCAGGGCTGTCCCTACTTTCAGAAGCTGGGGAAACTGGTATCTTGGGTGCAGCTTCCTGCACCCCTTCTTTCCACCTGGGAACCCCTTCTCATCTATGGGCAGGCGGTGCTCCAGGACATCAAGAGATGGCTTCCTTCCTTTCTTGTTGATGCTCCTTGGAAGAATAACCCCAAGAGAGATCCTCCATAAATGAGATGATGTGAACTGAACTTCAGCCCTCTCCCTGGAAATGCCAGCCACTACCTGAGTCCAAGGCAAGAAGAAAAGGCCCCACAGGCTTGGGGCTTGGCCTGCTGAAGCTCTGCCCTTCCCCACAGCTGTTCCTGAGCCACAGGTCTATAAATGTATTACAAGGTGTTGAATGGACTGTCTGAGGCCAACCCAAGGTGTCAGAGCATGGAGCAGGAATAGCTGAGGGGCGGCTGTCCAGGAACTAAATCTCTCATCAGTCCATTTCCCAGAACTGTGGAGCGTGAGTGGCTTCTCTATAGGAAAAAGGCTGGCAGAGGCCTGGTGACAAGGCCAGATAGGAGGAGTCCATGTAGCTTGTGGAGGCCAGAATAAGAATATGCTACCTCAGCCCTTCCAGACCTCAGTCTCCTGCAGGGGTACCTCTCAGACATTTTTCCAGGCTTTCTGATAAATTACCCAATTTCTGTTTTATCTGGGTCATCTCCTTCTTAAAGTTCTGAAGATCATTATCCCCATTCAATCTGCCACATTTGGGTACAGAACTGTGTCCCACTCTTGAGGATAAAGCCTCTTTGTCCCTGCAGAAGGCATTTGAGGAGGAGATGCACTTGCTGGAGAGCTGTGCATCATGACTTCACGGTCTCTGGAAGTCATGGAAAGAATCTCAGGAAGAGCTGAGCATCTCCACGGCTCACTGTTTCACCTTCTGCTCCTGGCTCCTGCCAGGTGGACAAGGACACTGATTTGCATCTGCTACCTGGCCAGCAAGCATCCTGCCACCCACAGCACCCTTCTGCATTCTGACATTCTAGAGAAACCCACGGTTTTGCCAGAACGAAAGAAGATGGTCCCAGCATCAGCCTTCTGAGCCCATGGAGTGAGGATCTATTTTCTCAGTGGCCTTGCCGGCCACTGCCCTTGGTGACTAGAATCATCACACAGGCACCAATTGCAGCTCTTTGTCAAAGGCATCTTGCTAGAGTGGATGAAATACCTGAACTATTGGATTCTGGGGGTCCTACTCCCAGGTGGTACAGCAGCAAAGGGACTTGATCTTCACTTTCTTCACAACATGGTCCTGAGTCACTGCTGGAGCTGTGGTGAGCCCAGACTGCACCCCAACCCGGAAGCTTTCTGTTGGTTCACATTTGCTTTATTGATATAATTTATTGATGCTTCCCAAAAAGCCCTAAGTTCACTCCTCACTAGTTTCCAAAAGCTACACAAGGGCTGGGTGCAGCAGCTCACGCCTGCAGTTTCAACATTTTGGGAGGCCAAGGTGAGCTGATCACTTGAGGCCAGGACTTCAAAACCAGCCTGGCCAACATGGCGAAACCCCGTCTCTACTAAAAATACAAAAATGATCCTGGCATGATGGCACATGCCTGTAATCCTAGCTACTTGGGAGGCTAAGGTAGGAGGATGGCTTGAGCTGGGGAGGTCAGGGCTGCAGTAAACCAAGATTGTGCCACTGCACTCCAGCCTGCATGACAGAGTGAGACCCTGTCCTGCCCACCCCACCCCCAAAATAATCAAAAGCTACATAAGAACCCTCTGGAGAACTTTTAAAATACACAATTTCCTAAGTCCTTTCCTGGAGATCTTCATTCTGAACGTTCTGGTATGGGACCTAGGACTCTATCTTTTAAAAATGTGCTCAGGGCTTCCAGTGCACAGCCAGGAAATGGAAACCACTGACTAAAGCCCCCAAGTCTTGTCACCAGAGTGAGTGATTATTAGGCTCTAGTATCAACAGCTGAGTTGCTAAGCCAGGAATTAGAACTTCACACTTATGCTTAGAAAGTGTCCCTTTCATTTCAGCCACCTTTGATCTTTCAGATCTTGAACTTATCACTCAAATCCTGCCCCACTGAGTGGCTTCAGGACCACTGGCAGGCAGGCCTTTCTCCCTTCCACATGGGTTTGAGAAAAGAGATGACACTGTCTCTAAGCTGCTGTTAGTCACCAAGTTCACTCCTCACTAGTTTCCTGAGCAGTATCAGTACCACCTCAGTGAGAAGACGAGCTTACACACATCCTGTTTGAACATCAGTTCCCTTGACCCAGACGGCCAAGCACATGAATAGCTGCTCCAGAGGCCTGTGACTACAAGGATGATGACTGCAGGCTAAGCACTACTGACAGGTGATCCACCCAGCAGGTGAAGCACAGGAAAGGTTTTCCTGGGGGAGGAAAAGCCTGCTTTGTGGCATCTGGAGACCTGCAGGACAAGCATGACTGACCCAGAGAGAGGGAGGGGAAGAGCGTTCTGGTTGGTTGAGTGACTATAAGTGAACGAGTCAATGCATGTCCCACACGGGCCTATGTGCATGAGTTTATGGGGATGGGGGAAATGTCCAGCTCCATAATAGAAACCCTCTGGGCCTGACACTGCCAAAGGGTTAGATGGAAAGTATTCCATGACTGTCCTTCCCAAGTGTCTCCCCTTCCCTCTGCCACCTGGCCCGGCCCAAAGCAAAGTGGTCTGTATGGAGATTTACACTGAGGTGGGTGGGTAAAGGAAGCACCCGTCTCTCAGGCTGGAAGTGAGGTTTCGGGGTGGCAGTGTATGTGGCAGAGGGCATGCTTGCCCAGAACAGGGTCAGGCTGAATTTGATGAGGTGGGTGTGTCAGGAGGAGTCGCCCAGATCTAGAGGATGGAAGGAGGAGGGCAGGTGCTGGAATGTCTGCTGGCTTCACTAGTTGCCTTGTGTGTCTTTTCACAACACTCCAGGGTCTAAGCCATTTTTTCTGGTCCCATCCAGCCCCGTCTAGTGACTCGATCTAGCTCACTGACAGGATTTTCCACCTCAGTTATGGCCTGCCCACCTCATCCCATGTCACAGTGAAAGTCACTGTGGGAGGGTTAAAGGCTGGAATGCCTGCTGTCCCAGATCCCACTATATCAAAATCAGTTCATGGAACTGTCTGTCTTCCCTGGATGAAGACCAAGGAGAAGGAGACCAGAGAAGAAGACCAGAAAACCAGAACGAAGAGAAAGGTGATGATCAGCATGTCCCATATTGTCTCAAGTAGGGTCCACTGACAGGTTTTTTAGTGCCATGTTCATATACTCCCTGTATCATCCACACTGTGTGTAGCACAATATTTGCTCAATATATTTCTGGTTACTTTTTTTGAAACAGGGTCTCACTTTGTTGCCCAGGCTAGAGTGCAGTGGTGTGATCACTGCTCACTGCAGCCTTGACCTCCCAGGCTCAAGAGATCCTCCCGCCTCAGCCTCCCAAGTAGCTAGAACCACAGGCATCCACCACCAGGCCTGGCTAAATTTTAAATTTTTTGTAAAGACAGGGTCTAGCTACATTGGCCAGGATGATCTCAAACTCTTGGGCTCAAGCGATCCTCCTGCCTTGGCTCCCAAAGTGCCATCACACCCAGCCTCAATATATTTTTGAAAGGTATTCCTCCTCAGATATTAGCTTCATCACCCAATAAATAATTGTCAAATCACTGGTTACGCAGAAAAATTTAACTTTATCCATATATGTATATGGATAATATTTATGGATATATATTATCCCTATATATCCATAACATCATTTTACAAATCATTCGTACTTAGGAACATATGGATGAGCTGATTTGAAGGTCTTTCTAACACTTAGAGAATAAATGAGAAGTGGATATGGTGTGTGCTGGGTTCTGGGGCTGAGTTCTGCCCAGGGGCACCCTGGGGCTGGGGCCATGCCCTGCTCTCCCAACACAAGGCTGGGCCACCTGGCTTCTCTCCTGCTCCCGCTCCATGCCCCAATCTTTGCTGTGTTTCCACAGCAGCCTCGGGATGTTTTCAGCACCTCTGATATCTGAGCATGGCTGCCTCATTCCATGCTATCTTCTGTCACTCTGGGGATGGTAGGCCCTGAAATAGGATGGGGACACAGGAAGTGGGAGGCAGCCCAATTCTGCCACGGTGGAGCTGCTGGTCAGGTCCAACTGGCTTAAAAGAGCCCCAGCTGAAATGAATAGACATTCCTCTCTGAGCTGCCACAGCTCTGTGAGTCATCTGGGGGGTGGTTTTGAGGAACACAGTCCTACGGTGGAGGCAATGGCCACCCAAAAACCCCAGAGAAGGAGGAGCAGGGCAAAGCAGTCACCTGGCTAAATTTGGAAGAGGAGACTGCAGCTGTTTCCACCCCCTCCTGCCCCCTCATCCTGGCATTAGGCTTTTTTTTTTTTTTTTAATGGCCTTTGCTCGTCGCTTGAGCATTGCCAACTATTTTCCCCAGGAGACATTAAAGCAGGGCACAGGCTGGCTGGGGGGCACAGGCAGAGAGGCCCCGAGGCAGCTGCAGCTCATCCCAGGCAGGGGGAGGACACAACAGGGTTGAGGGCACACAAGCAGGAACTCCACGCCCACTGACCAGCTGCTCCGGACACTGGGTGTGAGTGCCAGAGAGGCTGGCCCAGGACTGTGTGGGCCCGCCTGAGTGGTTGCTGGGTGGCAGCCTTAGTGCTCTGCCTTCCAGGGAAGTGGGAGTGCAAAGCTGGCTCCCCCAAGAACAGCCCCCATGGAGAGTGAAGGATCTGGGGCTGAGTTGAAGCAACACAAACACGGGCTGCATTATCACCTGGCTCTGTCACTAATTCACCAGGAAGCCTTGGGCAATGACTGGCTGTTCCCTGCCTCAGTTTCTTCTTCTGTAAACCAAGGAGGGGTCTCATACTTTCCAAAGTGCCATGCCACCAAGATCCTAGCTATTCTCTGGAGTGAGGGGCAGGCCTCTCTCTTGACACCTGGGTGGGCTGCTAGGGGCTGGGTGACAGAGCGCCCAGAGGAAGAGCCACTTCATGATCTCCTCAACACATGGTCTCCACCATGAGCTGATAGAGATGGAGGGATATGTCCAGCTCCATATAGAAATCCTTTGAGACTGATGCCGCAAAAGGGTTAGAAGGGTTATGACTGCCCTTCTCAAGTGTCTGTTCTTCCTTCTGCCACCTGGCCTAGCCCAAAGCAAAATGGTTAGTATGGGGATATAGACTGATGTGGGTGGGTGAAGGAAGCACCTGTCCCTCACCCTGGAAGTGAGATTTCAGAGTGGGAGTGGGTGTAGCAGCCCCCCTGCTCCTCCAGCCAGCACTGTCATCCCATATCCTCAGCTGTCTCTAAGCAGAGGCAATGTGCGCAGGAGAATAGGAGCTGCATGAAGGCAGGTCTTCTTGACTGATACATTCAAAGCATTTAAATGGTGCCAGCCTCATAGTAGATCTTCGATAAATGTTAATTGAATAAATACATGAAATGGGCAAGAAGATGGGCTCTGGAGTCAGACTAGCTCTACTCACTTGGACCAGTGACCATTGGACTGGTGAGTTACTTAATATTTCTGACCCTTAAAATAGTCACCTGAAAAGTGGGGATCATGATGGTGCCTTCCCTCATAAGGTCATCATGGAGATTAAATAAGATACAACACCTAAGACATTCTGCATGTGTCTGGCATGTAGTGGGTTCACTGTTATCATTTACAGGGTGGTTCTACCTGGATGTGCCACCAGCATTTTAAAGGTCACCTTGTATGGTCCAGCTCATCACCTCTCACTAGCAAGATGTTCTCTGCTGCTCCTGCTTTCAGTTGGTGACAATGTCATCCACTCAATCATCTAAACAGAAATGGGGAGTTCCTCTTGGCTCTTCCCATCCCCTGACCGCTGGGACGTCCTGGAAGGTCCCTCTACAGGTCTCATGCATCTGTCTTTTCCTCATTCCTGCTGCCATGACCCTTATTCTCTCTCACGCCTTGCTGTAAGCTCTCCAGATGTCTTCTGCATTCCAGGCCCCTCCACACCCTGGATTTCTCTCTCTCTCTCTCTTTTTTTTTTTTTAGGTGGAGTCTTGCTCTTGTTGCCCAGGCTGGAGTACAATGGCACAATCACGACTCACTGCAACCTCTGCCTCCCAGGTTCAAGTGATTCAGCCTCCCCCGTAGCTGGAATTACAGGTGTCTGCCACCACGCCCAGCTAATTTTTGTATTTTTAGTAGAGATGGGGTTTCACCATGCTGGCCAGGCTGGTCTCGAACTCCTGACCTCAGGTGATCCACCCACCTCGGCCTCTCAAAGTTCTGGGATTATAGGTGTGAGCCACCGCACCCAACCCTGGATTTCTCTTTATCTTCAACCTTGCTGCAATCTTCTGTCTTCCTCCCTCCCTAGCTGTCAGCCCCTTGAGAACAAAGAACAAGTCTTTGTGCTTAGTAAACATTTGTTGACTAATGAATTAGCAAACACAGGAGACCAGAGTAAAGGTCCTGGTGGGGGAGAAAGGCCAAGTAGGAGGTGAAGAAAAATGAAAGGCAGTGAGAAGTGAGAAGCTACTTTGTGTATAATTTATTACCTTTTAATCCACCATGATTTTGTTTAAAAGAGAATAGGTAAAAGATGAAATGGAAATACATCTATAAGATATATACAAATGGTACCCAACGTGTTTCTATTCTGAGTGTGTTTCTAAGTTGACTGTTGAGAACTTGGCATAACATCTTCTGATAGACATGCAACTCAAGAATATATTGAGAGCTCATCCATAGTTGTCACTGTCTCAGATCATGACAATTATGGATGAGCTCTTAATATATCCCAGGCACTGTGCTAGACATTTTCCATGCATCTTTGTATGTAATCCCCGCCAGGAATTAGTATCTCCATTTTACAGATGAGGAACAGAGTTGTGGGAAATTTGTGCAACTGTTTCAAGGTCTTTTGGCCAATTAGGGAAGGAATTGAATCTAGGTCTGTTTGATCCCAAAGCTCATGCTTTCCCCATATACCATGTTGCTGTTAATTCCCAGCAATATGGCCAACTGCTCTGATTGGTCGGCCTTGGCCTCCTAGCCTTGTCATTGGCCAACACCACCTGGAGGGAGGGCTCTGGCAGCTACCAAGGACCTGTAAGAGGGAAAGCCATGGACAGAGTAGAGAAGGAAGGAAAAAGAAAGAGCCTCCTGATAAACATACCAGGTGGACTGAACCAGCAGGAGATCATGCCAAGGGCAAGTGAAAGTGCCTGAGAGAGAAACAAGATCCAAATTCTAGAAGTCATACCCCTCGTCCCCTTCCCCTATGTCTGTACCAACAGAGTGGACGGGAACCAAGAAGTGGAGCAGTGCCTGCCCTTTTGGAGGAGTAGGGGAAGGATGATCCATGCCTTTCTTGCCTGTGGACTCGGGGGTCCCTCCTCGAGCGTTTGCTACACCCCCACCCCATCACTGTTGTGGAGGTGCTTTGCTTAGGTGCCTGGGTGTCTGAAGGCGGAGAGTAGAGGTCACTGACTGGCTGCCTCGGAACCAAGTCTGGCCTGCAGATGTGTATAGATGGTCCTGCATAGTGTTTTTAAACATTGTTTAAATCGGGAAAGTTTCATACGAACATCTGGATTTCCAGCTTTGCTGGAAAAGCTGAAGATCTGGCAGCCCAGGTCCAAATTCCCACATGGCAGCCATCAGCTGGCAAAGCCATGGCTGCCTCCTTCAGCTGGGGCACAGCCTGCCTCTCAGAGGACGAGATGAGAGGGGAGGGAACACTCAAGCTGTCCCTGGCTATGGCCCCAGGTTCCGGGATAGCATCCTGGAGGTTTCCAAAAGCTGTGTCCTCCTCCCCTTGTGGCCAGTGAGGACAGAGAACTGCTTTGTCAGCTAATGAAACTGAGGCATGGCGGCTGCACGGCGGGAAGCCTGACAGCCTCCAAGCCTGCCTATTTCTCGACCACAAGGCTCAGTCCACTCCAGGAAGCCTGCTTGTGTTCCTAATGTAACATAAAACACCACTGACTTCCTGTTCTGGACCCCCTAGGACTCCCTCTCAGGCGGCAGTGCCTGTGCCCTAGGTCCCTGCACCCTAGGCTAGTGTGTCCAGGGCACCTGGGCAAACACTCGGGCACTGCAGGGCCCAGGGCTGGCCTCCCACGCCTCGGCCAGGGACACCCAGCAATCCAGCAGTGTGGCCCCTGCAGCTCCCCGTGCACAGGCCTGTTTACTTCTTCAGGGAATGCTGTAAGAGCCAGGCCCACTGAGCCGAAGAGGCCATTTCAGAACCACCAGGCAGATTTTTCATTCCAACTTCAAGGAGCTTCCAGAAAACCCAAACAAACATTTGAAAACGGCTGCCTCGCTACAGTTCTGGAGGCAGCGTCAAGGAGAAAGGCATCACCTGTGGGCCAGCAAGGGTCCCTGCCAGGAAGGAGGGTCCTGACATGCTGGGCTGACCTGCAAGACCCTCTGCTTGAGCCAACTGGGGGTGGAGTCCCTATGAATGACTCGTCCCCCTCCACGCCCCTGAGTGGAACGCGAGTGGATGGGTGATCTCTGTTCCTACTCTGCCTGGAATTCCCTCTCCTCTATCACACTTGCATATCACACTTGCCCTTCAAGACTCCTGGAGAACACTGATCCCCTGGGATTTTCTGGGACCAGCCTCTGAGCCCCTAGGAAGCCCCTTTTGACTTAGACACCCCCCTTTCCTCTTTCTGCCTTCTACCAGAATTGGGTGCTTATGACTTTCTCTTCCCTGCTGGCCGGGGAGACCCCTTAGAGGAGGACATTCAAAAAGACCCCGCAGCTTCAAGTCCCACCCAACCTTTCCCAGTTAGGGGTCCTTGGACTTGCCACTTCTTCATTTTTATAGTTCTGTGTCCTCAGCTGTAAAATGGGGTGGATAGTGCCTGGTAGGGTTGTTGTGAGGGCAAGGGAAGAAAATGTGTGTAATGTGTCTAGAACTTTGCCTGGGACATAATCAAGACTGAAGGAATATTGGACAAATAAAAAGCCAGAAGGAACGACCACCTGGGACGGTGAATTGCCCCTCACATCCAGGCCTGTGCCCGTGCCCCATGCAGCTGGCAGCCCACAGCCCAAGGGAGGTGGGCAGATGAAGGGGATGGAACTTTCTAATGTCCCTCTCAGCCTGCGGGGGCTCTCCTGAAGCATTTGCAGTACAGCCCCAGTTAACCACGAAGGCAAGCGCAGTGTTGCCTTTTCCCACTACACAGGGCCCCATTGCTGAAGGCCCACCCTTCTGCTGTGAGGGAGGCCAGGAGGTCTGGCCAGTTCCGCTGCTGCTGAGGGTGCTGGCCCTTCTGCAGGGCCCAGTTTGCAGGGAGCCCAGGACTTTGCACTTGACTCCCTCAGAAGCTGGTGTCCTCTGGCTCCACACTTATCCCTCCCCCACTTGGGACAAGCTTCCCTTGTTTGCCTCTTTCATTCATTCTTAAGTCTGCCCGCTGTTGAAGCCGCAAATTAAACACACACGCACACGCACACACTCACAGCCTTGACTCCACAACCTTTGCTCCTGACTGGGCCTCCTCTGAACAGAGGCTTCCTGTGCTATGGAATACGATTCCTGTTGGCTGAGGAGAAGTGGCTTTCAGGCCTCTGGGCCAGGGCCCCTCTCACTTCACTGAGTGTGGCTGCCACCACATCAGCGGCTTCTTGTCCTCTCCTGCTACCCCAAACACCTCAACCCCAGCCTGAGTTCTGCTGCCTCCATTTCCTGTCTCCTCAGAGGGCTCAGCTACAAACCAAGATGCCTGAGGGTGGCCTCAGCTCCTGAGTGCTGGACACCCTGTGACTTAAACCCCCTAATACCTCAGCACCAAACATGCACGGAGCTCTTTGGCTATCCAGAAAAAGCAGGGCAGAAGGCAGGGAACACAGATTTTGGAGCCACTTAGGGTCAAATACTCAGTCTGCCCCATCCTAGCTGAGTCACTGAAAGCAAGTTGCCCAACCTGTCTGAACCTCAGTGTGCTCCTCTGCAAAATGGGAATGCCTTCCTTATACATCTGAAGAGAGAACATGGAAGTACTCAATGAATTTTAAAGAGCTGTGTCAGTATTGGTTGCCACTGAGTATAGGGCATTGGGATAGGTCTTGGGAATACAAAGACAAATCACGCAGGCGTGTTTATCCTCAAGGACCTCCTGACTAGTGAGGTGGGTGAAGCACATAGAACAACATAGAGGAAAGGACTTCTTAAAGGGGCCTGATGAAGTGCCTGGGAATTTCAATCCAACCATGCGTATTTGGGCAGTGATGGGAGGTGGCATTGCACTCAGCCTTGAACCAAGGGAATGCTGCAGGACCCAGGCCCGCTGAGCCGGAGAGGCCATGTCTGAACCACTAGGCAGATTTTTCATTCCAACTTCAAAGAGCTTCCAGAAAACCCAAACAAACATTTGAAAACGGCTGCCTCACCACAGTTCTGGAGGCAGCGCCAAGGAGAAGGGCATTGCCCACGGGCCAGCAGGGTCCCTGCCAGGAAGGAGGGTCCTAACAGGCTGGGCTGACCTGCAAGACCTGCTGCTCCAGCCAACTGGGCGTGGAGTCCCTATGAATGACTCGTCCCCACCCTCCGCTCCCCGCGAGTGGGTTATCTCCGCTCCTACTCTGCCTGGAATTCCCTCTCCTCTGTCAGGGTCTGGACAAGCAGAGAGTCTGGGGCAGGGAACAGCAGCAGCGTAGAAACCTGGAGGGGCTGTAGCATACAGCACACCTGGGACAGCCAGAGGGGCAGAGTGGGAAATGCATTGGTAGAAGTCCATGGGAGAAAGGGTGGTCTCGCCTAAGATGGGTAAATAAGGAAGTTGGTGTGGCCAGTGGAGGGCACAGAGGAAAGCAACGCTAGACCCCGGTCTGTGCAGGGGTGGTATTTGGGATGCAAGGTGAAACCTCCAGTTGGGGAGGGATTACTTTAGCAACTGCCCATGTCTATACCATGAGCTCAGCAGGACAACTTTGCCCCCAACGGCTGGCATCTTGAATGAAAAGAAATGAGCACTAATAATGCCCCCAAATAAATGCAAGGATGCTTGGTCAGATGCTCTGGAATATCTGTGTACTTCCTCTTGATGGAAGGCATATGGGGAAGAAGGAAAATATCATCAGATAATATTTGGAACAAGAGTTCCAGCCAACCAGTGGCAACTTCTTGGAGGCAGTCTGGTGAAGTGGCTGGAACTCTAGCATTAGAATCTGAGTTTTGACTGTATTTCTGGGCAACACCTGGTTTCCTAAGCTCCAGTGACCTCTCAAGGGTGTTGTGAGGACAGACATGAGCTGGTGCCTGTGTTCTGTACCAGGTTGCCGTAAAGAATGGTGCTCTTTGGGTCTTGTCATTTTGAACTCCTCTTCCAGAGTAGCCTGAGAAACCCTCTGCTTACCTGATTCTAGACTCCACCACCCATCAATTACACCCCTCCCATCTCTCTTGTTCATTCCATTTGCATATCCATCTGTTTGTCTGCCAAGCATGGAATCTGGTATGACATCACTCTCCCCCATCTGTACATCTCGGAGTGCTTATGAAGCAAATCATTCTGAGCAACCACATATTACTGAGGAGGGCCTGCTAGTGCTCTGGAGTTTTAGCAACCTCATCTTCTCCTTGGCCTCAGAGACTGTGCTGAGGGCCAGACACATCCCTTAGACCAGAGTCAGCAGATGATCACAGATATAATAGGGATGTTGGGTGTGGGTCTGTTCCCAATGAAGGGGAGAGTGGTTCTGGGGCCGGCTCTGGTAGTTGGAGCTAGGGGCTGGGGAGAAATTAGAAATAACCTTTCTGAAATAGAACTCAAGGCAGCCAGGGGCTCAGAACATCTTCTAGGACTCCACTGCTTAGCTCTTACAATCCTATCACATTATTCTTCCTTGCTGCAAAATATCACTTATAACTTCCTACTGCTCTGGTCCTGATAACTGCAGGGTCTTCATTTGCTGAATGCCCTGTTGGATAAAAAATTAAAATCTGGGCGTGGAAGCTGACACCAGACCAAATTTTTCTGCATAATAAGCGGGGAAGCCTTTGGATGTGATGGAGGTAGAGGGTAAGACTGGCAGGAAACCCAGGAGGAAAAGGAAAAACAAAAGAACTCATAGGATTGGACACTATGGAAGAAGGAACTGTGGAAAACAAACACATTTGAGGAAGGTTTCCAAGCTGCTTTTTATGAAGCGTGTGTCTCCAAGCCGTCCTTCCCTAAGAGACCTTCAGCAAAATGTCTGCCATGTTCATGAATGTATTTGGTACAAAGTGGACAAAACCCAGAGACAAGGGGGATGCTAGACACTGGCGAACCAATTTGTTTGAAATCACTGCCTTAATTTATCACAGAGGAAAGTGTTTTTCTGCCCTTCGGAACACTGTCCTCCTCAACCCATTAATACCACCAGTCCTGAAAAAGATGTCTTTTCGCTCTTAGAGAAGCGGCACTGAAGGTCAAGCCAAGCTCAGCACACTTAACTCTTCTGTTTGGGCAACAGAAGCCTGTACCAGAATTTTAAGGCCAGGAAAATGCACTAGCAGTGGAGAGGGTGGAGAAATTTTCCAAGCACTTTTTGGTTTAAAAAGAAAAATAGAGAAAAACTGAATGCAAAAAAAAAAAAAAAAAAAAAATTCACTTCCGTCTCCTCTCTAAATATACCAAGTATGAGCCACTCTGTTTTATGAGCAAACCAAGTTACACATGACCTATTTTGATGTTTCCCAACCAACCGAAAAGCTTAACATTAAAAAAAAACACTTAAAAATAAACATGTAGATATTTCCATTTTCACCAAAATTTTATTATGTTTTATTTCAAAAAGAAAAATCCATGGTTCAAGTTGAGGCAAGGCTCTAATCTGTCCAGACTATCTGTGGCAACAGCCAGGCAGAGAGAAACAGACCGTGGGAGAAGGGAGACTGTGGATGATCCTAGCACCAGCCTACAAGGTCCCTAAGAAAGAGGGAACCCTTAAGAAATCCCAAGTGCCCACAAACCCTGGACACACAGGTGAACATACACAATGTCCTCAAGGACATCTCCAATCTGTAATGAACAAAATAATATCTGTTTCCAGACTTTATGGGCACCCTGTAGATGCAGACTACGGAAAGATGGGCCGGTAGATTCCACATGTTTGAGACAAACTGGTTCCTTCTGTGAGCCAGAAAGGCAGAGATTGGCTGCCCCTAGAGAGTGAAGGGTGGCCACGCAGGGCCCCTGCCTATTACCCAGGTCTGGGACCTGACAAATATCCCAGGTGGGCAAATACTGATTGAACTCCTACCCTGTCTTGGGCCTGGCTAGGAATTAGTGGCGAATGGGTATTCCCTTGTTTCTGCCTAGAAATTCCTACTTTGGAACTCAGCGATGGTACTACATTCTCCACGAAGCCCTTCCTGACATTCCAGGCGGAGAGGACAGTAGGAGCAAAAGCATGGTGAATTGGGGGAACTTGGAGTAGCTTCACAGCGCCCAAAGAAAAGATATATAAGATAGGAAGGAGGGCAGGAGGCAGGCTGGAACTAGCTTGCTAAACCCACTGAATGCCAAGCTAAGAAATTTGGCTGCATGCTCTCTTCCTCTCTCTTTCTCTCTCTCTTTCTCTCTCTGCAATGAGGACTCAGAATAGTTTTTAGTCCAAGAAAAATAATCTTCTAAAAATGCAAACAATCCCTATTTTGAAAAATAACAACACTTGAGTAATATAAGAAGCTGCTACATGCTCTTTTTTTAAAAAGCTTTTTTTTTTTTTTTTTTGAGCAAGAGACAAATTTTCAAAGGCCTACATAATGGAGAGATCCTATCTTCATGAATTGGAAGACTGAATATTGTAAATATTTGGTTTTTTCCCAAGTTGATAGGGAGAATCCCAAACAAAACCCCACTATGTTTCCCTTAATGGAAACTGACAAGGTGATTCTAGAAGTTGTATGAAACTGCTAAGGGCCAAGAACAGTAAAGACAATCTCGAAGAACAAAGTGGGAGGCCTTAATCTCCTGGATATCAAGACATATTCTAAAGCTAAGGCTTTAAGACAGTGTAATATTGTTACAAGGATAGATAAATGGATCAGTGAAACAGAATAAAAGACAGCCCCACAGATTACAGACATTTGATGTATGACAACTGTGGCTTGCCAGGGCAATAAGGAAAGAACAACGTCTTCGACAAAAGTTGCTCAGTCAATTGAATAGCCATATTTTAAAAATGAAGTCTGACTCTAATTTGGGCCATGCAAAAAGTCAATCCCGATGTAGACGGTAGCTCTAAGTGTGAAAGACAAAAATAAAGTTTCCAGAAGAAAAGGTAGGACAGACAAAGATGTGTGAAACAGAAATAAAAAAGGACTAACCATTTAAAAAAAGATTGGTAACTGGACTACATTAAGAACTTCTGTTCATCAAAAACACCTTTAAGAGCCTGAATGCTGCAGAGTGGGAGGAGATATTTGCAAAATATTTAACTGACACAGGGTTCCTATCCAGAATACATAGAGAAATCAGTGGCTCTCAACTGCGGGTGATTTGACTCTTTTTCCTTCCCCTTTGGGACATGTTGCCATGTCTGGAGACATTTTTGGAGACAACTGGAAGGTGGGGGTGCTACTGGCACCTAGTGGATGAAGGCCAAGGGTGCCACTAAACACCCTACAATGCACAGAATAGCCCCCCAAAATAAAAAATCATCCAGTCCCAAATATCAATAGTGCTGAAGAAGGCTGAGCACTGTGACTCACGTCTGTAATCTCAGCACTTTGGGAGGCTGAGGCAGGCGGATCACTTGAGGACACGAGTTCAAGACCAGCCTGGCCAACATGGCAAAGCTCCGTCTCTACTAAAAATACAAAAAATAAGGTGGGTGTGGTGATGCAAGCTTGTAATCCCAGCTACTAAGGAGGCTGAGGCGTGAGAATCACTTGAACCCGGGAGGCTGAGATTGCAGTGAGCAGAGATCATGCCATTGCACTCCAGTCTGGGTGACAGAGCAAGACCCTGTCTCAAAAGAAAAAAAAAAATAGTGCAGAAGCTTGGAAACTCTGTTCTTAATCAGAAAAGAAAGAAAGAAAGAAAAACAAACAAACAAACAAAAAACAGAAAAATGAACAAAAGACTTGAATAGGAATTTCACAAAAGAGGAAATCCTAATGGCCTATAAAGAACCCCATTAATTAACAGGAAAATATAAATAAAATATAAATGAAAACCACAATGAGCTACTACAACACACTCTGAATGGCTAAAATTCAAAAGACTAACAGCCAAGTGTTGGCAAAGATGCAGAACAACTAGAATTCTCATGCACTACTGGTGAGAATATAAACCAATATACACACTTTGACAATGGTATTCATGCTAGCCAAAAAGTGCAAACCATCTAAATGCCCATTAAGAGTAGGCTGGATAAATAAGTGGTGGTATACCCCTACAAGGGAATACTATGGACGATGAATATGAACAAACTAAGATACAAGCAAGAAGAACACGATAGACTTTCTTATATACAGTTTCTCGAGGAAACAGGCAAAACTCAAGTATGGTATTAGAGGTCAGTATGATGTTGACTTTTGAGGAGCAAGAAGGGGATCATGATAGAGAGGGGCCACGAGAGGGGTTCTGGGAACTGGTAATGTTCATTTTGTGGGAGTTTTTTGAGCTGTGCATTATGATCTGTGCACTTGGATGTATGTTATGTCTGCCTAACAATAATTTTTTTTTTTTTTTTGAGACAGAGTCTCCCTCTTGTCACCCAGGCTGGAGATTTTTTAAATACAATTTTAAAAGCCCTCTTGTGAATAATCTCAATTACTGAACACAAAGCACTGCATAGATATTTGTTTTTTTCTTGTATACATATACTGAGTGGATTCAGTCAGTCCTTCCAGCCTCGGAGGTGTAGAAAGGCTCTGCCATCTACCACTAACCTAGGGGTCATCCTGGCTGCCTCTGCCCATGCCCCCGACACAGCCCTCCAAACTGCATCTCTGATACCCAAAGGAAGGATGGGTAATGAGTTGCTTGGTTCTCGAAAAATCACCTGTTTGGGTATAACCTGATTCCTTTGGGGGAAAAAATTTACTTCTGAGTAAATTCTGAGTTCTTACTTTCCAAAAATGAGAATTCCTTGTAAATTGAAGGAGCTGAAAAGTGAGTCTGAACCCTCACATATGGAAAGCCTAGAGTGGCAGACCCAAGCTCAAATAACTACAGGGGTTGAGTGCAATATCATGGTGGGTGGAGGGGACTCAGCAATTTGGAGGGCCCATGCTCTGTCTACAGGGGCAGCCACTGCTCAGGCCACATCTTGCTGGGTCCCCAAATTTCCCAAGAGAAGTGAGAGGTCGGCATGTTGGTTTTAAAACATGTCTGCATTATTTGATAGTCCTCCCATAAAAAAGTGGGGTCTAATTCCCCTCTCTGTGCATATGAACCAACTTTAAGGACTGACTTCTAATCACCAGAATGGAGCAGAAGTGTAACTTCTAAGAGTCGTTTAGAAAAATGATGTGCCTTCCACTGGGGGGGTCTCTCTCTCTCTCTCTCTCTCTCTGTGGACTTTCACCATTGGAACGCAGCCACCATGCTGTGAGAAAGCCACATGGAAAGGCCACTGTAGCCCCTGGGGAGGTTTCAGTTGAGAGCCAGCATCAGCTGCCAAGCATGTGGGTGAGCCAGCCTCAGATGCTTCCAGCCCCAGCCTCTCAGCTGATGCAGAACAGAGACAAGTTGGTCTGCCCACATTACACATTTCAGAAACAGATAAATATCACTGTTCTTTAAATTACTGAGTTTTGAGAAAGTTAAGCCTTACGAGATACCTGGAATATCTGGATTTTAACGTGAATTTTCCAGATGTTTAAAAGACTGCATCGGCTGAACAAAACAACTGCAGGCCAGATCTGACTCATGAGCTGCCACTTTGAGACCCTAGGTTAATGGACATATTAACTGTCTCCAGCTTCCAAAGTGGCAAATCCTGACATGTATGAGTGCCTCAATGAGACCCCCAGTACTCATTCCGATCTAATTCAAATGCACAACGTGCACTTATTTGAAATGTCAAAATGAGAGCTGGGAGTGAATCCTGCCAATTTGCAAATCTACAGTTTTGACCAACTTTTGAACCAAACAGATCACAAGCAAGTCCCACCAGTTGGAACTAGCAATGCCTTAGTGTCTGTTTCTCTTACACACACACACACACAGAGTTTATATTAAACCAAAGCTCCAGAAACCTGAAGTCCTGTCTAATATAGTAACATATAGGCAACATAGATCAAAGAGTGAATTACTTTTAGCCATGACTGTAACAATATAAATTCACACCCACTGAAATGTTGCTAAATATGGAAAGTGCAAAATTTTCAAACCAGATTTTGCAAAACAGAAGCAGGCTGCCAACTTGGAAGGGTGTTTCTGCATGATGTATGCCAGGCATCCCAGAAGCTTCTACAAACACATTCTTGTCTTTTACGACCAGAACAGGTGATACTTAAAACAGTATCCACTGGAATGACAATAGATGGGAAATGTTTGCAACAGGTTCTTTCTATCTCTGTCTCTTCCTCACTGTCACTCCTTTTGTAAATCCACCTTTCCCCTGGAGCTCCATTTGTACATAGATCAGCGTGAGGAAGGCCAGGGAGAAGGCATTTGGCACTAATGCCCTTGAATGAGCCCAGTGGCCAGCAGCTGCACCTAGAGTCCCTCTGACAAGAAAGACAAGTTGTGACTTGTGGTCAGCTTGAGGACACCTGACCTTCACCACCACATTGCCCAGCATGAACCCCTCTGGACATACAGAGCTGCAGGTCTTTGTAAGGAGATACAGTCGGAACCCGGGTACTCCAGCCGGGGCTTTGGAGTCATCTGGAATGCTCACCACTGCCCTGTATTCATTATCTCCATGTGGGACCCAATTCAGAGGGGCTGGTCTTTCCCTACCCATTGGCTGCTGCTTGACTCTGAAAGTAGCATGATTAGCCCAGGTCACAGGTGCCACCTCCCAGAGATCCCGAGCCAACACGCCGCGTATCCTGTCCCCCAACTTAGCCCTAATCTGCACTCTTGTGCCCACCGCGAGACTGGAATCAGTCACTTGGGAAGTGCCGTGGCCCACTGAGCCCATTGAGTGCTGCTTGGCAGGTGACCTTAGACACTATCAGAAAGACATCCTCACAGGCTCTCTCTATCCTCCTCCAAGCCCCCAGCCGCCCCATGCTTTCTCTGAGCCTCTCCCACGAAACCTTCCAGAGCTCCTGTTCTATAATTCACAGCCTTGCCTAAACCTCAGCACCTTCACGGAAAGTGCCCCCTATCTCCTCCCTAGACCCAAAGCCAGTTCTTTCTCAAACATGCAGAGTCCTATCAGCCTCCCAAGGCCACTCGTTTCCCACACCTCCCAAATTTCCAGGCTGGAAGGCTAGACCAAGGTTCTCAAAACTAACAGTACGTAATCTCCCAGCACAGTAACTACCTCTTGATTTACTTCTGCTTACATGTGAACTCCATGGGGTCAGTGCTGGACCCAGCACATGATTAGTGTAGGCAAAATACACATAAAACGTTTAGTACATGTTGAATGACTTAATAGATACAAGCAGATATTATTGTACCCATTTTACAGATATGGAAACTGAGCCTCAGAGAAGTTAACAGATGTGCCTTGTCATACAACAAGCAGGTAGCAGAAACACAGCTTGAACCAGATCATCTGTGTTCCTCCACACGTTGCTATCTAGTAACATTACTCAGCCCATGGGGTCATGATTCGATAAGCTAAAAGCATAGCTTAAAAATAAAGATAATTTTATTTCCTGTTAACACAAAGACTTCCAAAGAGCTTACAAGATGAAAGAAATAAAATGCATAGAGTCACCTTAAAAAAAAACACAAAGACATTCATCCCCCAGCAACTCCAAGGGGCCCCTTTCCTGTTCAAACTACCCTTGAGGCAGGAGGGAGGGGATAGGAAGGTTGGTCCCATTGAGCTCCAGGGTCCTGGGGCCTTCCTTAGTCATGGGCAGAACAGACAGCTCAGAGAAATCACAGTCCTAGAACCAGAAGGGCACCTCCAGGGCATGCCAGTCCTGGCTCTTACTCCATCCTGGACTCAGTCTGACACTGTAAGAGATAAAGAACTGTGGATACAGGCTACTACAGGAATCATGCTCACTATCAAGGGCTGCTGCTTTATGCTAATTACAGTAATGACTGCAGGAAGTTGAATTGTGTCTTGTTGCTAACAGATAAATATGAAAAAAAGTAAATTACAAAATGCTGAGCCAATGACTAATAGGAGGGTTGAACAAAGGAAGTTTATGGGCGGATGTAAAAGTGACCAGCCATCAGCCTGGACCAGGAAACTTGGCCCATGAGACATTGTGAGACAAGGAGTCATTTGTGTAGAATGGTCCCAGATCCCCTTACAACACAAAAACTGGTTTAGGAGTGGCCAGAACCTCTGGAGCAGTGGCCTGGTTGCTTATTGGAAGGATGTGCCCATGCACACACACACACGTACACACACACACACACACACACCTGCCTTCTATGGTACTAGGTCAAGAAGCATCAATCCCAAGAGGCTTTTAATAGAAGATAACTGCCTGGAGATTTGTGGGAAGAGATTTGCACAGTAAGATTTGGGAAAATTACATAAAGGAAGCATTGGTTTACCAGCCTTCCCATACTCCCCATAAAAACCCAATACTTCTTAGAGGTATTTGGTCAACCTGCAGAAATTCCTGCCTCTGCTCTGCACAACCCCAGAGCAGGCCTTCTAGGTGTATCTACCGTAGGCTCAGAGCCTGTGCAGCAAATCCCTGTTCTAAGAAACTCCTCATAACATCCCAGTAGTTAATTGATAAGAGCAGTTGCACTGGTTGAAGCAGGGTGAAGACCAGCTTATTACCTCCTTTCCTCAAAACTCCGGAGAAACCTTTGTGTAAATCCTAGGGTTCCGTGGAACACGGTCTGAGAACTGATCTAAGGTGTGCCCAACATGGCAGGGCAGTCCAGAAAGATGAAAAATGTGGGTAGCTTTTAAAAGGAGAGGCTCTGTGGAACCACGAAGGTAGAAGTAAGATAGCAGGAGCTAATGAGGAACTGTGTGACAGGGAGCTAAGGGTGGTAGATGCAGGTATCTCATTCCCAAAGGCATCGACTGAGCAACAGCAGCAGCTGAATGAGGATCAGGAATCATATGAGGGGGCTCAGATATCAGGAACCCAGGAGACGGAAGGAGTGGGAGGGAAGGGCCCAAGCGGGAAAGACAAGGCCCTCAACCTCTAAGTCCTGAAGAAGGCCAGAGATGTGGGCGATGACAGGTATTTCAAAATAGTTGAAGGCACTCTGGCCAGATGGGTCAGGCCTCCATCAGGGTAGGGATCAGGAGAACAGAGAAGGCCTGGAGCAGCTGTGGGGTGGGCTTGGGAATCCCTCTGGGATCACAAAATGTGGCCTCCACTGTGGGTCCCCAGCATGAGTTCCTAGCAGCTGTTCTCCACTTTAATTTCACAAACCACTTTCTGTGTAGGGAAAAGAGGAAGAGGCCATTGTTCCCAGTTGCAGATGAGCAATCCAGAACTCAGACTGAAATTCCAGTCCCCAGATTTCTACCCCATTCCTGGCTCACACAGATCAACTGCCATTGGAAGCATTGCAGCCATTTGTAAGTCTACTCAAGACCACTCCAGTGGAGACCTGCTCCAAAGCCTGATTTTTAATTACAGCACCTGCAACACAGACTGAGAAAAACAAGAGGAAGAAAACCAGTTCCTGTCATCTCAAAGTGCCTGCTATTTTTCTTAGAAGATTCAATTCCACTATGCCTTGCTTTTAGAAAACTCCATGTGTGAAATTCATAAATAGGCTAGGAAGTATGTATTTACATCACCAGAAAAAAATTCATTATATAAGAATATTCACTTTACAAATGATTAGCCATAGGTTTATTCTAAGGAGTGAACAACCCTTCTAGCGTTCAAAAGATGTCTTTCAAATCAAGCTCTATGATCAAATGATTCAAATTGTGTACAGCCTTATTACTTTGGACAATGTGATGTTTGGACCAGACTTTTTACCTCTGGATTCTGGGACTGCTGTGTGGCATTCGGCATTCTTTTTCTTTTTCTTTTGAGACAGAGTCTTACTCTTTCACCCAGGCTGGAGGGCAGTGGCATAATCTCGGCTCACTGCAACCTCCACCTCCTGGGTTCAAGCGATACTCCTGGCTGAGCCTCCTGAGTAACTGGGATTATAGGCATCCGCCACCACACCCGGCTAATTTTCTGTATTTTTAGTAGAGACAGGGTTTCACCATGTTGGCCAGGTTGGTCTCGAACCCCTGACTTCAGGTGATCTGCCTGCTTCGGCTTCCCAAAGTGCTGGGATTATAGGCATCAGCCACCATACCCGGCCTGCATTCTTAAGAAGTCTTAGGGAAAACCAAAGCACTCTTCTTAACATGAAGAGACTACAGCTTAAGTTCAGGTCTTAGCTCTCTGCCAGACTCACTCTGATCATGAGTTGCTGCATAAACCTGTAACTCAGTTTGTACACTGAAAATCCAGGAAAACCCTTACTATGACCACAAAAGACAGCACCATAAAGTTTTAAGTGATATTCGTGGTACTGACCAGGTTATTCTAAACTAGCCCTTTGCTTATCCTAAGGCAAGATGTAGAAGCCTCATAGAAGCCAAGGCCACTAACGGTTACTATGCACCAGGAAGGTGGCAGGGGAAATGAGAGAAAAGAGCTGTATGCAGAATAAATCCAAAGAGACAACAAAATTGCCCAGACTGGTAACTTGACAGCAAATGAATTTTGTAAATAATGCAGTATTTGTAGCATCTGGAGAAAATGCAATAGTATCTAAAATATAAGATCTTTGAGAGTAGGATCACATATATTTTTAATTCCCTACCGTGCATAAAGCAGCCTAAGCACACAGAAGGTGCTTGGTTAACACTAAATGAATGAAAATGATTGGATGGAGCTGCACAGAAGAAGGAAAGATGTGCAGACAGTGAAGTTCCTAAGTAACAACTTGTACAATTGTAGGTGTGAGAGTCTAAAAGGTGAGTCTGTATGTCATACAAACAGAGAAGGCCAGGTGCCCACAATCTTTTCTTTATCTCAAATGTTTCTGTTGTCTGGGCAATAACAGACAAACATGCCCTCGGGCAGTCTGTGATGGTCAGAGGACGGCACAGGAGGGCTATCTGCAGATCTTAGTTGGGGAATGGGGAGCATTCTTAAAGCCTGAGGGGTCATCCTGCACTTGCCACCCCTTCTGTGCCCTGAACGACATCTGAGAGATCTGGCCAGATGCAAATCCAGGGCTTTGGCTTCAAAGTGAAATCGCTGATGGACACTTTGCCTCTCTCACTTTTGTTCTCCTCCCAGATGCTAATGAGAAGGCGCAATGGCTTTGCTTACTTGTTTGAACCATGGCCATGCATGCTGTGGCTTGGCCAATGCTCAGCATTTGGAGTGGTTTAAATAGCAGGTCAGACAGAGGCCTTTCTAGCCCAGCCCTGCCTGGAAATTCTTATTAACATTTACAAGAATAAGAGGAGAAAATAATGCCTGCTTCACCGAGGATGGGGGAAAGGGCTTGGGCCTTGAAGTTACGAATTGTACATTTTTATCCTGGTTCAGCTATTTCCTACTGTGTGTTTTTTGACACATCATTTAACCTTTCTGAGCCTCAATTTCCTCATTTATAAATAGAAGGTAATACTACCATAGGTTTGTTGTGAGAGTTATTAAATGAAGTTTTACACACACACACACACACACACACACTTCATAGTGATACAATGCCCACCCAGTACACAGTTAATTCTTAGTTATTATCTTCATCTATAAATGGTGATACCAAGACCCCTCAAATGTACATCACAGGTTTGTTATGACAGCCCATAGATAAGACGTGAGCAGCCTGGGGTGCTGATGACACTCCCTCCTTCCCTTTTTAGCTGGTGGGGAATACATGCAGACCCAAATGGGGTCAAAGGATCTATTTTACTCAATCTCACAGTTCACAGCTAAAGAATATTCCCGAACTTCATATGTCCCAATCTGATGATAAAAGCTGAGTCCAAACATAGGAAAACACTGCTTCTGCCACAGGCCCTGTGAGGTCATGTTCTGAGCTGGAGAAAGGTGGGCCTATTGAGTCTGTTCCCAATAGTCTGCTTACTATGTGGGAACCAGAAAAGTAAGCACCCACCCTACCTAGCTCAAAGAGATGGGAAGAATCAAAGACAAGAGATAATGAGTCTTTCCTATTTAGTAACCATCTTTCAAACTACTTATAAAATGTAATTGGTGAATCAAGACAATATTAAAGAACCTGCCACCCTGTTGAACCAGGCTGCTGATGTCAGAATAAGGTGCAGACCTCCTGCCCCCTCCCCTCCAAACAAAGAGGCCAGAATATCCAGATGTGTTGAATTGAGGTGTAGTGGTTGGGGACATGGATGACTCCAAGTGCTCATGGGGCAAGAGGCTGCAGGTCTGGAGCAGAGGATGCTGGAGACTGTCCTCTTGGGTCTTAAGAGGCGAGGACAGGAGCAACAAGCAGAACTCCTCAGGGATGCCAGTTGAGACTGTGACAGAGGGGACTGCCCTGGTGACAGTTTCACCCAGAAGCCCAAAAGATGAGAATCTGAGGCCCAAACAAGAAAAGACCATGTGCCTCCAGAGGCCAAGAGCAGGTGGCACTGTGGGTAAGCACCAGCAGGAGAGGGTGGGGGAGCTGCAGCTGTGGGCTAGACTGCCTCGCATGTTATAGCACAGCCACGAAACATAAAACAAACATCCCTCACTTCCCCTTCTCAAACTCCAGGCAGATGTCACTCATCAAACACAACACCTGTCCCCAGGGCCCTTCAGCGTGCCTTCATGGTCCTTCTCACTCGAGTTGATAAGCAAGACAAAGCCTAATTGCTGTCGCAGGCTAAAGAAAAGACTTATAGCCCCAATAGCAAGGAGACTTCAGACATACCAAGTTCAGGAAGGCATTGACCAGGCCCTTTCTTGATGCTGTGCTGGGGTCTTAGAGTCTGCACAGTGGGGGTTAAATCTCAGCTTTATCACTTACCAGCGGTACTCAGTTTTCCCATCTGTGAGGCAGGGATAGTTTACAGGTGGATGAGAGAGTTCACACACCTGGCCTGTTGCGCATGGTAAATGTGAAAGAAAGAGCCATAGTCTTTTTTTCTTGTATTCATCATTTCACCTCTGGAAGTGCCTTCATTTTGACCTCAGTCCAAATATACAACTCATAGAACATTCTTATCGCCTCTCCCTATCTTAAAAATTAGTAAACCTGTTAAGATTTACCCATACCTGGTGTAGCTGGAACCCACCATCAGGGTTGAGTTGGGAAAATGGGGCCTCCTCATATCTAGTCTCAGGACAGGAGACCCCAAGTGATGGCGTGGGTGGTGTGAGGATTATAGAAGGGGAAAGGGACTGGGTCCCCAGGGTCTGGAGGAGAAAGCGGACCTGTTGGAAAGCTAAGCTAAGACTGAGAATTCCCTGCAGAGCCATATCAGGAAACCCCTGTGGTTGCCAACAGGATCCCAAGTCTCCATCCATGCCCCAACTAATTCTGGCCCTGGAATACCAGGACAGATTCCTCTCACTAATGGCATCATCTCCAAAGGCCTCATACGGGTACACACATTGCTCCTGGCCAACCCTCTGGGGACTCCAACTGTGTCTGAAGCTAGTTGCCATCAATGGAATGACTTGTACTTAGCTCAAGGGGAATTAACACATACAAATATCTGTAAAAACCACACAGGCCGAGACTCCCCAGGGGTGTAAACAGAGGCATACTCTCATTTCAACAAGAAATTCAAACAAACCGTTTCCCCAGTTCCCTTCCTGAAACCCTGTTCTCTCCCATTTAAATCTTAGAGTAAGAAAGGATTGTGGGTTGTTGTTGTTGTTGTTGTTATTGTTGTTATTTTTTTAATGTGCAAATTAGCAGATGCCCAGAAACGTTAAGCAATTTTTCAGGACCACACAATCAGTCAGTAGCTCATCCAAGCCTGGATTCTGGCCCCTGGACTCCCGGCCCCATGTTCTCACTTAGTTTGACTGTTTCTCAAACTTGGCTCTCATTTCTGACCATCTGTTTGAAAAGCTCAAGAGTGAGGAGGTGTCCTATGTGGCAGCAGATGGAAGTCAATCAAGGCATATAAACCAAATGGCACCATGCTGGGGGGAGGGATACTCTCAAAGTGGAAATATCCTCATTTGATGCCACAAACAACATGAGAGGAGGAAATAAAACCAAATCATTAGCCAAGCAGCTGTGCTGGGTCCTACAAAAACCGAGCCACCTTATAGTGTTCACCATCACTGGGCAAACCACTGTTTTCAATGTGGTATTGACACTGCTAATGTCAGATCAGAGCTTTCTGCTCTGAGCTTATTCACAATCTTTTCTGTCCTTCATGTGGAAAATCGAGGAGAAAGACTGGGTCTTGTGAAAACAGAGCCTGCACAAGAACTGGACAGTGACAGCTTAAAAGGAGGCTCATGAATCCACACCAAGGGGAACCTGGCCCTCGTTTCAGAGACCTGATGCCTGGCACAGGCTGGATTTGGGTTGGAAAGGGACAGAGCTGTGACTGCACATATGAGAAGATCATCAAAACACCGTGAGGTCATTACAAATATCAATCACTCTCACTTCCTGCAAGGTCTCTGAGGTGGTGGCCCCAGGGGCAGACAACAGGGAGGCTCATGCATTCAGCCAATAGCCATGCTCTGAGAGCCTGCAGAAAACCAGGCTCTGGGCTCGGCACTGGGACTGATGGGAAATACATCTGGGGGAGCCAGGAAGCTGTGCACAAGAAGCATAAAAGTTTCAGTCTTGACTGGGAGCTTCTGTCAAACCCAATTGGATGTACAATGGCTTCAGGGGCTATCAGATCCCAGGTAAGACTGGGACACACTGACACACTTCCAGTTATTCTCCACTTGAGGATGAACTGATCCAATCCTTGTACCATAGTCTTAGGGTGCAGCAACCAGGAGGAAAAGGAAACCAGCTGTGTCACTCTTCAGGTGCCCAATGGCAAACAACAGCCTTCCAACATGGCGGCCTCTAGAAAGTTCAAGTGCTTCCAAGAGCTCCTGACATGCATACCTTTCTAATCCCAAGGGGAGACTGTCCTGAGAGTCCCTTTCAGCGATTTGACACACAGAGCTGTGCCTTCAGGCAGTCCTCCATCTCCTCTCAGCCCCAACCTGTTCAATGGCCCATGGGCACATCTAAGTAGAGGAAGTTCCAATGGAGGGAAAGAGATGTAAGGGATTCACAAAGGTCTTTTCTCCACCAAAGACCTCATTCCCTCTCCCTCACACTGTCGCCTCTCATACTCTGATTGAGTGGCAACCCTTCAGCCTGTCTTCTTGGATGAACCTGTCTACTCATCTCTCATAGGCTTCTTGAATATGCCTTTCTATTTTTGGACCCTATTATTTTCACCTGGTTGATGGAAAAAGCCTCCCTGCCAATCTCCCTGCTTTTATCTACCTAGTTCTACCCAGTCCACGTAGTTGCCAGAACTATCTTCCCAGAATGCACCTGTACTCATCCTTTCTCCTGCCTAAACGCTTTATGGGTCATAACTTCCTAACATGACCTTTTATAACTTGACCTCTGCTTCTCGTTCTGGCCACTGACAGCACTGGTAGATCAAACCACTGGGAATAAACCAGAAATTAATGTTCCTGAATGCAATAAGCCAGGAAAGAATGAGTCTCCCATGCTCCGTACTCCCTCATTCCTCTGAGTCGTCTGCATCCTCACACTGCCATCCTGCCAGTAGCTATTTCTCTGTGAGATTATGTGCTCCAAGGGGCTAGTGGAATGAGTGAAGCTCATCTCTAAATTCTGAGCAACCAGCACAGAGCCTGTTGTTTGAATAGTTCCTTTCCAACTACTGCCTTCTCGAAGGTTTCACATCTTTATGATGAAGTGCAAATATTTTGAAGCATCTTTTGGGTTCCAAACTCTGTATCAGACACTTTCACATTTTTAGTTTATTTGATCCTCACTGCAACCTTGTAAATTAGTTAATAATAACATAAAATAGTAATATTCAAAACATATTTAACATTTAATAAATACCAGAAATTGTCCTAAGTGTTCCCGTGTTTATGTTCATTTGCTGTGTACAGCATCCCAATGGGTTAAGTATTATTATAATTTCCTTTCTATAATAGGTGAGAAAACTGAGGTTTGAAAAGGTTGAGGGACTTAACTACAGTTACCTAGTTCTCACCATCCTTGGGAATTCAATCCAGATCTATCAGCTTCTATAGCCTGTGTCCTTAATAACTATTATTACCCCCTTTTATGGACTCAGAAACTGAGGATCAGAAAGTTGAGGGGATTCAGGGTCACTTGGCTAGTCAGCAGCTAAGCCAGCCCTCCTGAATCCACATCCTATGCTGGGATCCACTGCTACTCCTTGTAACTGATGATGCTGACTGTGGTTCAGGTTGGATGAATGAAGGAAAAAACCTTGACCCATCAAAAACCAGGTTCCTAAGTTAAGAAGACCCCAGGAAAGCACATGCATCTATGAATATAAAGGATACACTGTGCTACCAGTCCTCAGAAAATTTATGCAGGCCAAAGGAATACTGGGCTCTGCTTGAATATTTTTGGCAGTTGGGAAGACATGTGACTCATGGTATTTATAAGGAACAGGCTGCCCACTTTCCTCTGACCAGTCTGGGTAGCAGCACTACCATGGAATACCACTGCCCTGGAGAATTCCAGATTAAATAGAGGAAAATCAGTCAGGGAAAAGAAACATCCAACTCAGAGAGAGAGGGAGACAGAAGAGTTGGCATGTTTTTGCACAGCCCCACAGAATTCTGGAACAGTCCAGAGCAGGAGTTGTGACCTTAGCCAAGGATCAAAGATTAACATGGGCAAAAGAAAGGCTGGCTGAGCTTCACTGTCCCACCTTTGTCATGCTGGCCACTTTGAGATGTCTACAATTCAATTCTCTGGTTGGGCAGAAGTCGAAGGGTTTCAGACAGACTTGCCTTTGAATCCTGACTCTGTCCTACTGTGACCAAGTGACCAAGTCAACCAACTTAACTGAGCCTCAGTTTCCTCCATCCACAAAATAGGGCTATTGAGACCTATAGCTCAAGGATATTCATGAGGATCAATGTCATAATGTATAAGAAATACCTGGCATGAGCCTAAAGTAAGTGCTTAATAAATGTTCCCCCATTCCCTTCCTCTTTCTCTAAGAGAAGATCCTTTCTTTCCTCCTTTAAACAAAATAGGCTGAAAGCAATCTAGCCTGTCATTTAAAATGATTAAAGTCCCCAATTTCGTTTATGAATGCTGTAGAGGGTAAAGGGGGAATATACAGGGCGTGCTGTGTCACTGGTCTTGGTGAATATAAATTTGAGGAATTGTACCAGTATTCCCATTCCAGGTCACATCTTGTCATGATCAAGACATTAACGGATATGACAAAGATCCCAGATGAAAAGCAACTCCTGAACCACACTACTGGCATCATGATTAAAGCAAACATAAGCAAGCCGAACCCAGCAAGACATCTGGAACCATCCCTAAGAGTGACCATCCACTAGACAGGACCCAACCCTGCCATGAGTGGAATCAACTTCCTGTCTCATGAGGCTGCAGATTTCAAATCCTGTGCCTCTACATGGCTGCCTGAGATCCTAACCACACTCTGACAGCCATGGCATCTAAGCAAAAAGGGAAATGAGTGAGGCCAGTTGAAAAATTATATAATCCTCCATTTTAAAAATAGGACTGGGTATTTTTGGAAAGAACTGGCTGGGTGAGTTATTTAACAGCCTTTCTGGCTAGCCTGTGGAAACTCAGAAAATGGCATTCTCTTAGGGTCTCTAGAAAGATGTGTTACCTGGTACAGCCAAAGAAGACTGAAGATGCCCAGGCTGGGCTGAACCTGAGACAATGCAGACATAGCCTTGTCCTTTGTAAGTTGTGGACTGGCCCTGGAATGCACACTGGGAGGAGAAGAGTTTGGAAGCCACTCCCCAGGATGGATCTCTGTAGGCAAATCCTTTCATCAGCTACTGTGACGCCCTCTGAGTGATGCAATTGATTAAGGACGACAAAAGCCTGGCAATGGCTTCCGCTTCCCACTTCTTGTTCCCATGTTAGACATTATTAGTCAATTGCAACTCTTTCTCTTCAAGCCCCAGATCCAATCCTTTACACAAATCTCCCGGAAGCCACCAACAATCAATGGGAGTTGGCAAGAGGTGAGACTTCTCCAGTCTCTCTGCAGTAGCTAGTAAGTGGCGCACTGGCTTCAGTTTGGACCACTGCTACATCGTGGAGTTGACCTGTTGAAATGGATGAGCTATTCTGACATCAGTAATGCTGCCTGCAGCTTAGAGTTCAGGACTTCTGTTGTGTTACAAATACAGCTGCTTGGAGAATGAAAATATTCATATATTTTTGGAGCAAATTCTAAGTACTTTCAAGTTTGTGCCAAAATTAAAACTGTCCACAAATACTCTGATTCTCTTCTCCTTTGGGCCCATGGTAACTTTGTATTTCTCCTGCCCCTTTTCAAGTGAGACTATGGCCATGTGACTTGGTTTGGCTGATGATACATGAGCAGAAGTGACATATGTCACACATGTGAAGTCTTAAGAGCCAGTGTATGATGCACCATGCTCCCTCTCCTCTGCCCTCGTGATAGTGGAAGCACATATGGAGGTGCAGCTTCTCCAGCAAGGAGCCTTGCATGACTGTGAGAGACAGTATCTCCTTGCTGACCCACACTGGACATGAACATGAGTGAGAAATACATATTTTTTATAGTAAGCTGCTGAAATTTGGGGGTCGTTTGTTCCTGCAGCATTGCTTTACTTATCCTGACTTTTACAAACACTTTCAACTAGTCATTCCATCAGATCCTCTCAACAACCATGTGAAATAGGAAAAATGCTATTATCCACATCATATAAATAAGATGACGAACGCCCAGAGAGGTTAAATAATTAAGAAACACTGAAACTTTTTACATTAACTGGCCAACAACCTATCGCCAAAATGGAAATATATACGCTCTGATCATATAATTTTTACAAGAAGTGGTGCATGTAAGCAAGTCATAGATCTCACTGAAAAATTAAATATTGTCTGAAAATTGACCCAGAAGCACCAAACACAATCATCCAAGAATAAAGCCACAATTTGCCACCACAGCCTCCTAAATTAAGGTTCTTGCTCATCTTTGCAGCAGTTGTCAGGATCCTCACAGTCAGCTACATACCCCCAAATGTTCCCATAATCCTCTCTGCTTCTACTTTCTTCTTCTTCTTCTTCTTCTTCTTCTTCTTATTATTATTATTATTATTATTATTATTTTGAGACAGGATCCCACTCTGTCACTCAGGCTGGAGTGCAGTGATGAAATCACCACTTACCGCAACCTCTGCCTCCCAGACTCAAGTGATCCTCCCACCTCAGCTTCTTGAGTAGCTGGGACTACAGGCACACACCGCCATGACTGGCTAATCTTTTGTTGTCGTTGCTTTTGTAGAGACGGGGTTTTGCCATGTTGCTCAGACTGATCTTGAACTCCTGAGCTCAAGCTATCTGCCCATCTCGTCCTCTCAGTAGTGTAGTGCTGGGACTGCAGGCATGAGCCACCATGCCCAGCCTACTCTCACATTATTTATGCAAGTCCTATTCTCTTATAAGCAATATCCAATTATTTGAGCCACTTTCTCCCCACTTCTCCTTCAAATGACGGACACTACATGTTCCAGGGCAGCCTTCTGCATCCCCAGCTCCACGTTGTGTATAATCATAACAATTACATCAGTTAATGTATCGTCATTTTAGCTCCTTCCTCCTTCACCATGGCTTTCCATTTCTATTTCTATATAAATAGCCTTGTTATAAACTCTTTACTGTCAGCCAACTCCATTCTTTTCTGGAAGTAGGCAAAGTATATATTACAAACATAAAAATATAATAATAGACTTATCTTTACTCTGTTCAGGCATATAAATAAGATCTCTGTGCTGAAGCCTGAGGAGAGAGAACCCCATCTCCTGCTTTGTTTGCAGTTACTCTCCTAGAGTAAGGGTGCACTGGAGGCTCCTAATGACGAGTATTCATTGCTCACCTGGTTTGTGCTCATTGCTGGGCTTGGAGCTGTGCAGGTACAAGGACACAATGTCCTCTCACACACGTTTGACCTGTCTCCTCTCCCAGTGCCCATCCTGAGACCCATCCCCACCCTTCCTCATGCAAACATATACGAGAAAAATTTCAATCCAGCTGATAGGGTCAGGTTAGAGTGTTGAAGGAGATCATTCAGCAGAGATGATTCAATCTTTTGAAGATTCCAGGAAAGAAAATTCTGATATCTGGAGTAATCAGGGAAGGCTTCCCAGAGAAGAAGCAACTTGACCTGGACCAGGAATTGTGGCTTATTCGTGGGAGGACTGGCCTAGGTGGTGCAGAAATTAAGTAAGGAGAAGAGAGGTGATAAGATCCTAGTGATAGTATAGACTCCTGCCTGCAGGAGGCCCTGGAGTAGGAAGCAGACAGGGATCAGAGGAAAGGTCCAGACAGACAACTTTCCTGCCTCCCTCAAGGAACCATTTCTTTGATTTCGGAGCTTTCCGCTCCCTGGAAAACTGTGAGTGGGCGCTAGCCTAGCCTGCCTCAACCACCACTGAGTGGTGATGCAGAGGAGGGAAGCATTTAGGGCTTAATGGGCCCTGCAGATATGGGAAAGTTTCTCCTGTGGTCTTGATCTGATATAATTCTTCAGGGTTACCATATACCCACTTTTCCCTGAAATCCACACGCAGCCATCACCACTCAAAAAAAAAAAAAATAGCGCTGACTTTTCACAGCAAAATAGCATTGCAAAAGAGTTTGCTTTAGAAAGTCACAGTCTCTCTTAACTCACTTGGATTTTTAAGCATAAATTTCAATCTGGAGGAATATTGGAAAGAGGGCACCGGTAATGGATTCATCCCAGGAAAAGTATTTATTCTTGCCTTTCCTCGGCCAAGGAAAGTTTCTATGCTGGAAAAAGCACCTCACCATCCACCAAGCTGTATGACAAAGATTATAAATAGAAATAAAGAAGTCATTCTGACATGTTTATCATTTTGCCTTAAACTTCTGGAGCTCCCAGGGCAGAAAAAAGCTGGATCTTTTCCCTCCTACTTGGAAAATATCATATTTCTTTGGGTTTCCAAATAATATCTCACTATGATCTTTACTTTTTTAAAAAGGCACAGACTTAGACTCTTTAATGAGAGGATATTTATTCTAACTCCTCATTGTTATAACTAAGAAACAAAGGAGAAGGAATGAGAGAGGCAAGGAAGGAGGAAAGGAGGGAAGAGGGAGGAAAGAAAGAAGGGAAGTAGGAAGGGAGAGAGGAAGGAAGGAAGGAAAAAATAAAAGAATATCCACTGAATATCTACTATATACCAGGCACTGTACTGTGCATTTTCCATATGTTACTTCATCTAATCCTAATAGCCAAATGATCTGGAAAGCATTCTTGGCCTCATTTTCATGACCAAAGAATTCAAGGTACAGTAATTAAATGCCTTTCCCAATGTCTCATAGCTAGATAGAGACAGTGTGTTGCTCATCTGGTCTTCACCACAGCACTGGGAATTGGGCCAGGCAGGCCACATGATACCCATTTTTCAGATGAAGAAACCTAATTGCAGAGAGGCTGAGGCATTTGCCTTTAGTCTGAAAGTTAGTGAGTGACAGAGTTTGGATAAGAATGCAGTTCCCCCGGCATCCTGGTCAGTGGTTTCTCTACTGTCTTACCCATAAGGTATATATGGCATGTTTTCCTTACTTGGACCAGTTTTTCCAAAGAAGTGAATTGCTACTGTGATCTCCTTGGAAAGACCTTCTCAGGGATCAGGAAAAGCAGTGGGGACACTCTCCACCTGTATTGAAAGTGCAACCATAGGGCCAGCCCAGTGGCTCATGTCTGTAATCCCAGCACTGTGGGAGGCCAAGATGGGAGGATCACTCAGGCCAGGAGTTTGAGACCAGCCTGGCCAACAAAGTGAGACTCCCATCTCTTAAAAAAAGAGAGAAAAAGAAAGCACAACCCTAGAATTTAAGTCTGCATGGGGAGGAGGAAATAA
This sequence comes from Chlorocebus sabaeus, assembly GCF_047675955.1. Lineage (NCBI taxonomy): Eukaryota > Metazoa > Chordata > Mammalia > Primates > Cercopithecidae > Chlorocebus > Chlorocebus sabaeus. The sequence continues at coordinate 56,997,654 of NC_132929.1, read as the reverse complement.
TACAACTCACACAGGAGAAAATAATGATTTGGAGGAATTAGTGAAATCTGACTGAGAGCCATTCATTCTCCAGGTCTGTGTGTTGCCCATGCTGTCACTCTGGCTAAGGTACCTTTCCCTTCTTCACAGGCCCAAAGCCTACCTATCCTTTGAGGTACAACTGAAGACCCACAGTGAGCAATCTTCCAAGGCACCCGTACGTTCTGCCCTGAGGTTTGGGGAATAGGGAAGATGCAGGAGAAGAATTCTAAGAGGGGGTGACATCGAGCTGGATCATGAAGGAAGAGTAGGAGATTGTCAGGAACATATGAACCTTGAAGAGGATCTTTCAAGCCAAGGAATCAATGACCAATGTGCTGCCCTAGCTGGAGCAGAGAGAGAACTGCTGGGGATGAGGCTGAGCTGGAGATGGTGGCCAAGCCGTGGGTTGCTCTGGTGTCAAGCCAAAGAGTTTGGACTTTATCCTTTTAGGGATGGGAGAGGGTGTCTCAGCTTTGATCAATAAACCTTTGCTGCTAACAGATGTGGAGCCAGGTACTAGAGATACTTCAGTGAATGAAACATCTCTTCCACCCTTGAGAAGCCCAGGGGCTAGTGGATTTTAAGTGAGAGAAAAATGATCAAAGTTGTCTTTTAGAAAGATATTGGTAACTGACATAAATTTTAATTCTTATTTGTACAACATCAAAATCATTTTGAAAAACATAATTCAAACTGCTGGCTCTGAAATCATCTGCCCGAGTTCAAATTTGGACTGTTCCACTTGCCATTGGACCTTGAGGAAATGATTTCACCTTTAGAGTGCTTCAGGTTCCTACTCTTACGACAGTACTGCTGCTGCAGCTGGGTGTGGTGGCTCACACTTGTAATCCCAGCACTTTGGGAAGCCAGCGTGGGTGGATCACCTGAGGTCAGGAGTTCGAGACCAGCCTGGCCAACATAGTGAAACCTTGTCTCTACTAAAAGTACAAAAATCAGCAGGGTGTGGCGGCATGTGCCTGCAATCCCAGCTACTTGGGAGACTGAGGCAGGAGAATCGCTTGAACCCAGGATACAGGGGTTGCAGTGAGCTGAGATCATGCCACTGCGTTCCAGCCTGGGTGACAGAGTGAGATTCTGTCAAAAAAAAAAAAAAAAAGACAGTACTGCTGCTTCTATTACAAATGATGATGAGGAGGAGGATGGCAGCTAACACCTGCTGAACACTGACTACGTGCCAACCACTGTTCTAAGCACATCTGCATGAACTCATTTAACCCTCACTACAACCTTTTGAAGGAGATGCTATTATTGCTTCCATTTTATTAACCCAGAAGTGACCAGCTTCTGGTCACAGAAGCACTGGATATCTTGCTCAAAGTCAAGTGGGATAGTTACTATTAGCTCCTATTTTCATTCCTCATGTTCTGCCTCTATTGGCAAAAACAAATGCATTAGTAAAATTAAAATCAATCATGCATTGTAAAGGGAAAACATGGCAGTGATGTAAAACACAAAATTTCTTTTGAAGTCTATCCCCCTTGATTTCAGCATGATGCTAGTGTAAGGATGGCTATTTCCAACTCTGCATTTTCAATGAAGCCATCACAGGCCTCTGACCCAACCCCTTCCAACAGGGCACATAAAGCTTTCAAGCTAAAACACATGTGATTATTGCCCAGCCTATGCTAAGTGTTTGTTAACAGCACTTTCATTCCAGTGTTTTCTCAGCCTAACAAATTAGACCTAATGATTTGCTTTCCTGCTGCATTTAAAAAAACATGACTTCATGTTTTTTATAAACATGTTTAACCATAAATCTGGTTAGTCTGATCCATGAGCCAATTCTGCCTGTGAAAAAAATATGAGAATTCTTCCAATGTAATTTAAAATATCAAATGTCCCTGGGAATCACTGCAGTAACAGCAACCACAAAAGCAGCTCCCATTTTCTGAGTGTGTTACTACGCTTTACAAAGGTGCTTTGCATTTCACATGCACTAGCTCCAGAAATCCTCACAGCAGGCCCACAAGCAGGTACTATTGGGCCCATTATACAGGTGAGAGATCTGAGGCTTAGCAAGGGTATACAAGGCTGTGCAACTGACTAATGGCAGAGCTAGGATTTGAATCCAAGTCTCTGTCTCCAAAATCCTCTTCTTTTACACAAGTTTGTAATACAAACAAGAGGGGAAGAGGAGTCTATGGAAATGACCTAGAAGCTTCTCATTGAAATTATCCTGAGATAGACTTGAAGATGAAAGCATTTAAGTGATCCCCAGATGCAGGCCACCACCCAGGTAATTATAACACTGCAGAATATGCTCCTGAGAGGTTTGCCAAAGCTGGCTACAAACAACTCGGGTTAAAACAGGACATCAAGCCAGCCCGGTGTCATGCGCCTGTAATCCCAGCTACTGGAGAGGCTGAGACAGGAGGTTTGCTCGAGCCCAGGAGTTCAACCCTGTAGTGTGCTATGTTGGTGCCTATGAATAGCCACTGCACTCCAGCCTGGGCAACACAGAGAGAAAGCCCCTCCCTAAAAACAACAAACCAGGACGTGGAGTCAAAGCAAAAACCATGCTGAGTGTGAGCTCCCAGGCACAATGACGTAAATTCTCTGGCACTCAAAGCAACTGGTCAAATTATACCAGAGAAAGCCAGGTGTTTGTGGACCAGGTTTAAATCAGGCTCATGGACTGGGTGTGGTGGCTCATGCCTGTAATCCCAACACTTTGGGAGGCTGAGGTGGGCAGATTTCTTGAGCTTAGGAGTTCAAGACCAGCCTGGGCAACATGGTGAAACCCCATCTCTTCAAAGAAATAGAAAACATTAGGCAGGCATAGTGGCAAGCACCTGTGGCCCCAGCTGCTCAGGAGGCTGAGATAAGAGGATCGTTTGACTCCGGGAGGCAGAAGTTGCAGTGAGTTGAGATTGTGCCACTGCACTCCAGCCTGGGTAAGAGAAAGTGAGACTCTGTCTCAAAATAAATAAATAAATAAATAAATAAATAAATAAATAAATAAATAATAAAATAAACCAGGCTCACAGGAAGTGTGATTTAAAACGAGACACTCATCACTGTCTGTTTGGAAAGGTTGCTTCTGGCATGTCTCAATCTTCCCTGTCATTATCACTTGCCCATATCCAGAGGAGAGCAAAATCAATGCCATCAATCCAGCCCTCCAGGACTGTGCTCTGTAATTTCTACAGTACATCAGTCACACTGGGAAAATGTCACCTTCATAGAGACTGAGAACACTTGCAATCTCCAGGCTCCATGATGGATGCAGTAAAAACTTGCAGGATTTCATTCAGGAATGAACAACTGCTTATCCTCCAAGGGCCAGTTTATGTATCTTTTTTCACAACTTCCAGAGAAACTTCCTACCCCAGTTTGGGCTCCTAAACCACCTGACATTCTTGTATTATACGAATTTTCATATGAATTCTATCTATTTAGTTTTTTTGTCTCATTTCTCCACTAAACAATAAGTAGGTTGGGGGAAGAGACTTTATCCTAGTATCCTGGTGTCTACTACAAGACCCAGCATGTAGTTAGAGTTCAAAGCAGTTTATTAAATCAATGAGAAGCATGATGTCTGGGTGATGGGTAGGTTGGTAAATAGATAGGCAAATGAATGAACAGAAGGTTGAGTAGGCAAATGGATGGGGAAATCGTAATTTTGTTGCTGGATGGACAGCCGGATGGTTGGAAGAGTAGATGGATAGCCGAATGTGAGGGTGGCTGGTTGGATGGATGGATGGATGGATGGGTGGATGGATGAATGGATGGATGGATGAATGAGTAGATTGTTGAATGGATGACATGGATGGATATACTGTGGGTGATTTGGTAGATGGAGAGACTAGTGGGTGGATAGATGAATAGACAAGGAGTAGACAAGTTCTCAAGGAGCCAAGTCAGTGAGCCATTTTAAATACAAGTTTAAGAACACAGGTGACTCAAAAAAGGAAATGGAAAGTTGTCCTTCAGGGGAGTTCAAAGCCAATCTTACCCAAATCAAAAGGGAAACGTAGTTGTAGGCTATATTTGTAAGACTTTTTCTGCTTCATAAGACTTTATGAAATCTTAGGAAGCCTGGTCTCCATAATGTCACAATATTGCACATCCATAGTATTAGTTAAGAAAAAAAATCAATTTATCAATTGTGTGGCAGGCAGAATTCTAAGATCCCCCCACCAAGATTTCCAGAATGTGGTATACACACATACCTTGCTCCCAGTTTACACACATACCTTGCTCCCAGTTACCCAATCAAACACTAATGTAGGTACTGCAGTAGAGAGATTTTGAAGATGTAATTAAAGTCCCAAATCAGTTGACTTTAAGATACAGATATTATTCAGGTGAATCTGACTTAACCACATGGGCCCTTTAAAAGAAGAAAGTATTCTCTGGCTGGTTGCAGAAAGAGAACCTGGATACTCAAAGCACAAACAATATTTGCTGTACAATTGTTGACTTGAAGACAGAGGGGAACACATGGCAAGAAGTACAGGTGGTCTCTGTGTGCTTACAGCAGCCCCCAGCTAACAACAAACACGGAAATGAACTTCAGTCCTACCAGCTTAAGGAAATGAATTCAGCAAACCACAAGAAAGGGCCCAGAAGTGGATTTTTCCCCATGGCCTCTAGACAAGAACTGGGCCTGGCCAACACTTTGATTTCAGCCTGGTGACACCATGGGTAGAGAACTCTGTCACTCTGCACCATGCTTCCTATCCACAGGACTGTGAACTAACAACCTGGTGTTGTTTTAAGTCGCTGAATGTATGGCAATTTGTTAAGCAGTACCATGAAATTAACCTATCAGTTTCATCCAGAACAATTCCGCAAAAGGAAATTCACACTTGATAGAAACAGAATTGTTATATTTTCTTCTAGTTGATTGAAGAAATATTTAATAGCAGCACTCTATCTCAGATAGATTCAAATGCTGACTTCACAATATGAACATTTTCCCCTATAAATAAACATTATTTTGCAAGATTTTAAATAGCTACATATGATTACATTATATGGAAACACAATAATTGACTCAACCTTTCCCCTACAGCTGGGCATTTGGGAGGTTTCCAATTATTCACTATTATAAACATCACTATAATAAAAATTATTGTAGAGGCATTCCTGTGCTCTTCCCTGATAAAGTCTTTAACATCAGGTGTCAGAAGTGAAATTGCTAGCTTTAATATAGTAACCATTTTTAAATCTTTCAATACAATTGATATTTTCACAAGCATTATATGAAACTGTGCAAATCCCCACATCTGACTACAAGTAAGTAATGTAAGAAAAATCAATAACTTACTCATGTTTCTTCATCCTCGAGCATTCATATTTATCATAGTGTCCCCAGTTACTGGCATTTCTTTCTATTTCTCTGCAATTCTGGGACAGCAGCATATGGTGTTGATCAATTAAATCACTGACAATTTTTAGCAGAGTCAGTTCTACTTTCTATTTTTTTCTGTTTCTGCTTTAAACCATCCTAGCCCATTGTTGGCTTCTTTATGGGTATTTTTTTTTTAGCTTCCCCATATGTTATTTCGCTTGAACCTGTTATCTCTTATTTCATAGAATTGATTTTTTTTTACTGCAGATAGTTCAAAGCAGATGCTATCCAAACTACTTCTATTTCCTGTAACAATTTTTTGTGTTTTTTTTTTCTCTACCTTTCCATGCTATGGTTATTTCCTTCTTTTCTGTTCCATAACATTTTCGTGGGCCTAAGTTTTGTCTTTTGTTTTTTATATAATTTATTCATCTGTGATGATACCACTGTATCCTGGCTTGTTAGTTTTCACAGGTGTGTTATAGGTAGATGCTGTGAATCTCATGGGTCAGCTCTATGGGTGCTGCTAGAATCCTGCCTGCCGACCTGAAGTTAGGATGGAGGCTGGTTGATGCCAGTTTATATTCCCAGCTCAAGGACGCAGCTGCCTAAGTGGGGGCAATGGGAGGCAGATTCCCAGATCAAGGACGCAACTGTCTAAGTGGGGCAATGGGAGGCAGATTCCCAGCTCAAGGATGCAGCCGCCTAAATGGGGGCAATGGGAGGCAGCTGGGGTGTATGTAATACCTTCCATTTACCGCTGTGAGGGTCTCAGCAGTAGAAGTCTGCAGGTGGGCCATCCCCAGCATCAGGTCTGCCGCCTTGTCGGTCAGCATCTATGCACCACTCACCATTCCTAATATGCCGGATACTAATAGGCCATGGTGATCTTGGATGACTTAGTTCTCCCTTTTGAGCTTTAGCTTCATCTATAAAGAGAAAAATACCTAGCCTAGTCTCCTGACTTCAAAGGGTTACTAAGAGTGACACAAGTGTCCAGGAGTTTTATAAACTGCCCACAAATCCTGGGTTAAGTATTATATTTAGAATGAAGCTTGGCAAGGGGCTGCAATGGGTAGAGAGAGGAGACAGGAGAGGGAAGATCAAGTGGACACTGCCAGCAGGAGCCTGCGGACAAGTGCTCCCTGTTCAGGAGCACACAGGTGCTCCCAGACACATGCTCTCTCCAGAGGACACAGGTGCCTGCAAACATCAGGACACAATCTCAGCAACCTATCAACTGTTCCTACTACAAACAGGACTTCATAAACGTCAGTGCAATGGCAGAGCACTGACAGAAACATTGAAATGGAAAGAAAATGTTTTAAATGAAGGCCACTGTGCTGGCTGATAACCTTTTGATGACTCAATGTTTTTAAGACAGCCTTTAGCTATGATGTCTTACTGTCCCTCAACAGTTGATCCAGTGGCTCCCACTGACTACAGTACCATGCACACTCTTGTTCTGGCCTCCAAGGCCTCCAAAATTTGGATCCAATCTATCTTTCCAGACTTATCCTCCCTCCAGTTCTTACAAATATCCTCTCCTCAGGCCAGGTGTGGTGGCTCATGTCTATAATCCCAACACTTTGGGAAGCCAAGGCAGGAGGATCATTTGAGGCCAGTGGTTTGAGACCAGCCTGGGCAACATAGTGAAACCCTGTTTCTATACAAATTAATTAGCAGGGTGTAGTGGCATGCACCTGTAGTCCCAACTACTCAGGAGGCTGAAGTAGGAGGATCACTTGAGCCCAGGAGTTTGAGGCTGCAGTGAGCTATGATTGTGCCACTGCACCGTAGCCTAGGTGACAGAGCGAGACCCTGTCTCAAAAAAAAAGAAGAAAAAAAAAAAAAAATCCTCTCTAGATACTTTGTCTCCATTCTTCCTTCAACCCGAAATGCCCCCTTCCCTCCTCTCTATAATTTATTTCTCACCTATCCTACATCTAGTCCCACCTTTTCTTTAAACCTCTTTTGAGAAAGCCCATCCCACAATTGTAGTCTCTCACCCAAACTCGTAATACTTTTTGTTTCTGACACTGATTTGACATTGATCACCAATTGACTTCCACGCACTATTTCTTGTGTTGCTTTGTGTTGTAAACTGAGGCTCTTCTATCCTAAACACAGTGGAAATTAGACATGCAGATGATTATCTCATCTAACACACACTCTGGAGGAACTAGGGACCTTAAAGGCTTCTGCACATCCTCAAGACTATTCTCAAAAGTGACAAACTTTTATCCGTCTTAGGACTTAATTCCCAGAAATAGACGGTCACTTGAAAAGAAAACTGGAAAGTGAGCAGATGATTAAACAGTAAAACACTATGCATAAAGTGTCATGTAACTCCAAATGTTAGAGATTAATTTTCTTCTGGAGCTTATAATCTAGTTCAGAAAGCAACTGCAAAGAGCTTTTCAAACTCTCCCAAGCAGCTGTTCAGGGGAGCAATTATATTAATTTTACCACGACCCTTTCCCCATCCCCTCTGCTAGGTACGTAAAAAAGGTGGGATTCCATGCATATTTAGTGAATAAATGATCAAATGGACAAATTCATCCCCATCTCCTCTTTCCTGGTTCCTGGAAGAAAATTGTTCTCTTGGGCTGTCCCACATTGCAAGGAGACCTTTTTCTTCTATGAGCGCTCACCATGAACTTCTCTCTAGAATATTTTTCAGAATTGGACACATTCTCAAGGGCTCTGTCATACAAGCCTTTCTTCTAGATCAACTGGATAAGCCCTTGTAATGAAGTGCTGCACAGAATTTCAGTGCCGTCTGTGTTAGTGAATACCTTGGACCAAGTTAAGGTCACACAATGCCTGGGCACCTCAAAAGTTTCCACAGTAATTAGAATTAAGTGGTAGAAGAACTGAGTCATCACATGACATATGTTGGTATGGGCATGCCAGCCTCCCCAGTAAAATGTGTTATAGGATATTCTGGTTGCTCACAGACGCATTTTACATACCTTGCCTTTGCCCTCACCAGTGTTCAATTATTCAGTACCCGTATGTAAATAGACAGTGTAGAATATTCCATTAACCAGCATCTGAAATTTCTTTTAGTGTTAGGTATTGGGAGATTTCCTTTTATAGCAACCAACTTAATAAAATAATAATTTAGTGGCCTAATATGAATTCAGTGTTAAAAACTGGGAAAAAGTGACACAGGATGACTCAAACAATGGTCCTTTGTACACAAAATTAAATAAGCCCAGACCAAAACAAGTGAAACGCAAAATGGAGAGATAAAACTTTTTCCTATGAAGCCAGATTGGTAGATCTGGCATATCAAGTTTATGTTAACAATTTAAATTTGATTCATGTTAGAGTTTTGTTTGCACATCATTTGTAAATTTGTTTTAGATTTATAGACGTGTAAGAATTATAAGCTGAGGAACTTATACCTAGTTTTTACGTTTGTATATATTTAAATAACATAATAATCAAGGTAATTTAAGTCAACAGTGTACATCCTTGGGAATGTTTTCCCTTAAAAAGAATCTGTATCTTACTCAGGCAAGAGCAACACTACTCCTGAGCTTCCTAACCACACAGTAATCACCAAAGGGAAGGCAGGCAGCTGGCTGGCAAATGCGTTTTTTAAACACCTAACTTAGTGCTGGGCAAGCACCCCAGCACGGGAACCGCCTGGCTCAGTAGGGAATTTAAACCCAAAAAGAAGGTCTGCTTGTTTGCATGTCTGCTTTGTAAATATTGTCCCAGGCGGGCAGGAAGGGGCAGGTTTTCAAAACACCCATAATCATCTTCTTCTGTGTATTCCTTTTGCTTCGGACCTGACTCACAGAATGCAAACAGCCTTTAGCAGCCTTGTCAAATCATGAAGCAGTTTCCCCAGGGCTGATGTGATCTCTAAGCCAGCCACTGATTTTATCAGTGCACAAAGCTTGTTCTTGGGGCTGTTAAGGCATAAATCCGCCTCTCCTGCTTTCATGTGGTTGTGAGACCTGGTGGGAGGATAGGTGTTGATACAGGAATTGGGGCTCTCTAGTGCTAGCTAAATGCACAAAGGGGAAAACATGCAGTTCCAGGGTGGTCATGGTAGCTCTCCATGCAGCCATGTGACTTGCTCCCAGCTTTGGATCTTCTAGAAGTTCAGGCCTGGCTACCTCCTACATCAACAATGAATTAAAGCCTTTCCAAAACCTTATTGTTGCTTTTATTAAGCAACAACCAAAAACCTTTCCTGTGTGGCCCTTTTGCTTGTCCCCTAGTCCAAGTACTATGACAAGACCTCTGTCTCTGCATATTATCAACCAGAGGAAAGATCTTGGTTTTATCATACAAGGAAGATGAGTTTGTTCTGACATTAGAGACTTTCCCAGAGTTTTTGAGATTTTCACCTGTGAAGGAATCCCAGTCATTCATTAGGAAAGACACATGTGCTTTCAGCAAGTTGAAATCCTGCATGGAAACCTCTCCTGGGACATCTGGAACAGTAGGTGAGGTGCCTGGCATCCTTGCCCAAATGTCAGAGCTGACAGAAGCCTAGAGCCAGTCCTGTCCAAGCTTCTCGTTTCTCGGGTAGAGAAACTGAAGTTCGAAAGAGTCAGCCTTCCTCCAGTCACATGGCCACATGGTATTAAAGCTAAAAGTAAAACCTAGGCCTCCTGTCTCTTAGTCCAGAACTCTTTCCACCAAACCACAGTTATGTCTTCAAAATAAAGGAGACACTCTCTCCCATATTCTCTAACTATGCAGTCATATTATTTACAAAAAAGGCACTGAAAAGGCATCATTTTCTTCTGCAAGATGCAAGACACAGGGATCAGAGTACTTAGAGCTGAAAAGAGATCTTGGGGTCTGATATGATTTGCCTGTGTCCCCACCCAAACCTCATCTTTAATTGTAGCTCCCATAATTCCCATACATTGTGAGAGGGACCTGGTGGGAGGTAACTGAATCACGGGGGCAGGTCTTTCCAGTGCTGTTCTCTTGATAGTGAATAAGTATCACAAGATCTGATGGTTTTATTAAGGGGAGTTCCCCTGCACATGCTCTCTTGCCTCTGGCATGCAAGATGTGCCTTTGCTTCTCCATTCTTCCACCATGATTGTGAGGTCTCCCCAGCTGTGGAACTGTGAGTCTATTAAATTTCTTTTCTTTAGAAATTATCCAGTCTTGGGTATATCTTTGTTAGCAGCATGAGAACAGACTAATAGAGGGTCCAACTGATTTATATTCCAGATGGGATCATCGCAGTCCAAAGACAGCCATTTACCCATAACAGAAAATGAGTCAGAGGCAAAGCAGAGACCTGTGGGTCTGGAGCCCAAGACAAACTTGAACTCAGGCAGCAGATCTCTTCCACACCACAGATTAGCTGTGTGTCTGCGGGACAGTTGCTTAACCTCTCTCAGACCTTTTTATTCTCAGCTAGATAATCTGGATAGTCTAGAACCAACTGCATGGAGCTGTTGGGAAGTCTAAAGGAGATAATGAATACAAATACTCATCACAGTGTCTGGCCATCAGCATCATCATTGTCGTCTTCACCACCTTGTCTCCCCATCCAGGGAAATTTCCATTATAGTATTTTGCTGCTTCTAAGATTATTTTTCATTTTGGTTTTTTAAAAACATAAATTCTAAAGTTAAATGTTTTGGGTTTGGCATTTCCTAATCCAATGCCTGGAGCTTTGGGTCAAAATTGAATTGAATACTTTCCACACATCCATCAGGAGAATAGCATTCCTGCCTAGTGATCTGATGACCATGGGAAGTCGTCTTTAGCTTTCTGAATATACACACTTGTTTCAGGGAGAAATCCTATCCCAATAACCTCCTTGTATATGGGGGGACAGAACCCAGCCATCCTGTGGCCCCAAGGGAGGTTCTGTACAACTCTGCGGGACTGGTCACCCATGATGTAAAGTCTGGTTTCTTTACATGAGGAAGTACAGAGTGGCAAGAGCAGTTCACAATTGAACTAAGGAATCACTCTTCCTTAGGGCTCTGAGAAGCATGAATGAAGAATAATGGTGTTTAGGAGCCCTCCAGAGCCCCACCATGCTGGCATCCTGAGCTTGGACTTCTAGCCTCCAGAACTGTGAGAAATATATTTCTGCTGTTAACAAGGCACTTAATCTATGGAACTTTGTTATAGCAGCCCAAACTGACTAAGACAGTGGCTCTGATAAAAGATCCCAGTTTGTCCTCACCATTTCTTTACAAAACCAAGGGTGTTCCTCCCATCATTGTACAAATGAGAAAACACAGGCCTGGAGAATTTAAGTTGCTAGTCCAAGTCATACAGCAAGCTAGTAGCAGAATCTTGAACCCAGGACCTCTAAGTCCAAAGCCATTGCTCTCCTGACCACATTCCAAGATAGATATGTGAACATGTCAGAAATCTTCCAGGAAATGTACCCAACCAGTAGATTTATTTCAGTCATTCAAAGATACAGAGAAAAGCAGCAGGAACTGACCCAGAATTGCAGGAAAGTGATGTCACTGCTCTCGCCAGCCCACGCCCCATGGTCATTACTTTAAAAGCGATGAGACTATCCATTAGAGCTGGTGCTGGAGCCATGCCCCTGTCAACATCCGGGTGTGTGGGCAGGGCCTGAGCAGATCCTCTGGAGGCTGCATTGCTGACACTGTGGGTAAGGGCTGGAGCCTCAGTGGGTAGGGCCTGCCCACGCCCAGCTGAAGGCAGAGGCAGAGCCATCAGGAAGGGTGAAAGAGGTAACAGGGCTTCCTTTGGGCTTTGACCCTGCCCGGCAGCCATTGACGGCTTAAGCCGGCCTTCAGGACATGCAGCCATGATTCTGTACATATGTCCCTTTCCCACCTTAGGGTGCCTGCCTCCTGGGTACCTCCACTCTCAGGTGCCTTGTTACTGCACTCAGTGCCCTGTGCCTTGTTACTGCACTCAGAGGATAGAAGGCTGTGATTAATGCAAGTACCAGGCCATGTTGGCAGAATTAGGACTCAAAGAAACAATACAATATGACTCCACATGAGTACTTCCAAGTACAATACTACAGTTGTCCCTTGGTAACTGCAGATTAGTTCCAGGAACTCCCTCAGATACCACACTCTCCAGATACTCAAGTCCCTAATATAAAAGAGTGCAGTATTTGCATATAATCTGCACACATCCTCCTGTATACTTTAAATCATCTCTAGATTACTTATAATACCTAATACAACGTAAATGCTTTGTCAATAGTTGTTATCCTGTATTATTATCCTGTAAGGACAAGAAAAATAGTCTGTACATGTTCAGTGCAGATGCAAACATTTTTCAAATATTTTCAGTTTGCAATTGGTTGAATCTATAGGTATGGAACCCACAGTATGGAAGGCCAGTTGTACTACAAAGTACTTCTACCAAAGCTGGGTATAGTGGATTGATCACAAAAATCAATCAATCATTCCGCTCCTCCTTCCCTCCTCCCCTCAGATCCTTGTCTTTTGCAATGTAACTATGCAACTTCTCCCATTAAAAGGTAGAGTCTAAATCTCCTCCCCTTGAATGTGAACTGACCTGGCTTCAGCCAAAAGAAAGCAGCAGAAGTGCTGGTGTGCCATTGGGTTTTGAGATCCAGGCCTTCAGAAGCCATGCATGCTTTCCTTCTCTCTCACAGAACAGCATCAGTCATCTCGAGAACAAACTCAGGCTAGTTTACTGGGTGATGAGAGACACATGGTCCAGTCACCCTCATCCACTGAATTGAGAGCTAGCCAATGCCACACACATAAATGAGGTCATCCTAGACCAGCCAGCCTCCTGTTGTCCTGCCGATAGACACAAAAGGGAGTTGAGATTAGCCAAGCCTGTCCAGATCAGCAGAACCAGCAGGTTGACCCCCAGGACAATAATACACAGTTGTTTCAAGCCACTGCCTTGGGGGTAGTTTGTTACACAGCAGTAGCTTACTGATACATTGGAGAAAGGGAGAGGGAACTCTTCACAAAGAAGGGGATGCCTCAGCAGGGTCAGGAAGAATGAACGGTAGTTTGCTAGATGATTGAGCAGAGAAAGCAGCATTTACAGCAGCAAGATGGCAACAAGCAGCATTGCATCAATAGGACCAGACAATTCTGGGATGTTGCTAGAGTCTAAAATGAAAGGGAGAAGCAGCCGGACAAGAAGCTGGAGAGGAAGGTGTAGCCCAGCTATGGTAGGCCCTGGGTTCCAAGGCTGAGCTATATCCCCAGAGATCCACAAACCTCCGAATCAACAGTTTTACTTTATAACAGGTTTTCGGAAAGTTATTAGAAGGTGTAAACTCAATGTTTTTGTCCCCACATCGAGTACTGAAATATTTCAAATATGAACAGAGATGGTGAGAATGTCAATTACTCTGCAAATCTACTAGGATGTGAGTTTCTTCTCTAACTCTGATCTAAAGAAAGGTTTTCAAAAGACTCCCTCAAGGGCATGATGATGGTTTGTAAGGACCCCTTAAGAGCATGATCATAACATGTGTTTGATGAAAACTAAAGCCTGGATTGTGGAAAAAGTCCCAAAGTAAAACGACATGAAAGTCAAGGTTTTCCCAAGACTTTATTGAAGAGAAATACCAACAGTTTAAAAGGAGTTGTCTCAACCAGTATTAAGTACTCCAGCTGTGGGAAGACATGGAAAAACCAGCCACATTCAGCCATTAATGATTTTATTCATTCGTTCCGCAAAGGTCGCAGTCATTGACTCTGTCAGATCCTGCAGTAGGCCCTGAGACTCTACAAATAAATGACATGAGCCCTGCTCTCTTGGTAGTCACAGGCAGAGGGAAAGAAAGGACATGGAACCATGCCCCACCATACAACTCACATGGGCTATAAGAATGGAGGTGCTCCGGAAACCCAGAGGATGGTGAGGTGATTTCAGCTACCCCTTCAACATAGACTATTAACTAATTTCCAGCCAGGTGCAGTGATGCATGCCTGTAACCCAGCACTTTTGGAGGTTGAGTTGGGAGGATCACTTGAGTCCAGGAGTTCAAGACTAGCCTGGGCAAGATGATGAGATCCCGTCTCCACAAAAAAATGAAAATAAAAATAAATAAAAAATTAGCTGGCATGGTGGTGTGTGCCTGTAGTCCCAGCTACTCAGGAGGCTGAGGCAGGAGGATTGCTTGAGCCTAGGAGTTCCAGGCTCCAGTGAGCTATGATCATGCTACTGCACTCCAGCCTGGGTGGCAGAGAGAGAGGTTGTCTCTCTAAAAAATAATGAATTATTTTACAAAATTTGTGATCAAGTCAGGGCTTATTTCACTTAAGATGAAGACCTCTGGTTATACTACCATGTTGCTGCAAAAGACGGGATTTCATTATTTTTTGTGGCTGAATAGTATTCCATTGCATATATATACATTTTCTTTATCCATTCATCCTTTGATGGACACTTAGATTCCATATCTTTGCTATTGTCAATAATATTGTGATAAAAATATAAGTGCAAGTATCTCTTTGATACTAATATAGGGTTTTCTTTTCCTTCAGGCAGATGCTCGGTAACAGGATTGTGCAGGGTAGTTCTGTTCCATACGCTATTTGTGAATAAACCTTTCATAAGCTCCCATTTTGCAGAAGAAGCTATATATGACACTCAAAATTGTGACTTCTCTCCAGACCAGGCCTTCCCTAGACTGGGCCACAAGTGGGAGTTCCAAGGTGGCCCGTTTCAGGCCTCAACTCATTGAGAGAAACACAGATGAGGCCTTAGGGAAGAGCCATCTAGTTCCTCTCCCAACCAGTGCTACGCAGGGACTGCCTGGATCTAGTGCCCTCAAGGTGGCTGGCAGCCCAGTGTGCCACTCCAGGCTAATCCTCACTTGGCTAAATCCTTAGTTCAGAACATCCCTAAGCTGGCCACATCTCTGCAAAACCTGGGACACACCCAGGCTTGGTCTGCTAAGATTGAATCTCTGAAGTTTGCCCAGATGGTCAGATCAAATGTCTGGCTGAATTCCCACTGTGCTAGCTTTATCTTATTCTTGTCATCTTCCACACTGATAACTGGATCAAATAAGCTTTTACTGGCAGGACAAATCAACAGATAAAGGAAAGATTGTTCCTTGAAGCTGTCCTGGGATAACAAGTTAGTAAATTGAAGGGAAAATTGTGTTAGAGTTTCTCCTTGCACTATGAACTGAAATAAATTTGAGACAGGTCAAAGAACTTAAAAATCAATCCACAGGACCTTTAAAAAAGAAATCAATATGTAAATGATCAACGCATTGAACTGCATGAAAATATTTTACATATTTTACAAAATAACTGAAAGGGAAGAACAGGAGAGAAAACTTCAAATATGTAATGAGATCAAACATACTGATAAGAAAAGTATGAATACCACATAAATAGGCATATGATATGAATACATAATTCCAAAAACTAAAAATAACTAGTAAACAAAAATGTAGGATGGCTTTCAACCTCTACAGTTATCAAAGAAATACAAACCTATTAGCTATGATTTTTCACCTATTAAAATTATTAAGTTATAGTAATATAAAATATTAGTGTAAATAACACTGTTGTACACAATTAGTGAGAGTGTTAATTTGAATAAATCTTTGGAGGCCATTTTCTTGTTTATTTACACTTCTAAAAATCATTCTATGGAAATCAGCAAAACTTGGGAAAAAACGTATATAAAATGGTCATTTTAAATGTTTAATAGTAAAAATTTAGAAATAAATTTGATGTTATTTTATAGCAATTAAAAAGATGACTTTGAAAGTTGAAAATGCTATGAATCAACTTTAAGATGTGTTACGTACAAGGTAAAATTCTATCAAGATTATGTAAAAAATATACAATAATAACACTAAAAAAATTTCATCAAAATTCTTGCAGTGTCTATCTTCAGTAGTAGGATTATGAGTTTTTCTTTTTCATTTCTGTATTTCCCAAGTTATAAGGAAATAACATGGTTATGTGGCTTACATAATGGAAAAAATATGTAATATGTATATACACATGCACTATGTACGTTCTTTTTAAAAATTTAATAAAATGCCTCTGTTGACCACTCCAACTCCTAGTTATTGCTCCTTCCTCCAAAAGTCTTAGAACCAGGCTGGTTTCACACAGTGCTTAGAGCACAGACCCAAATGTTTGTGGAATGAATTAATTAATGAAGGAGCATTTCCTTTCTACACAGTGGCCTAAAACACAGTGGAGACTGCCTGGCATTGCTTACTAGTGAGGATGGGTCATGCTCTGCTACAGTAATAAAGAACCTAAAGCTGCAAGACTTCTTTCTCACCTAGTCCCCAGGTCCACCGTGGGTGTGTGGAGGACCCTGTGCTGTTATGTGCACCTAAGCACCCAAGCTGGCCCCTCCATCCACACCATTGACAGTCACTGCAGCAGAGGAAAGAGGAGGTAAAGAATTGTGTGTTAGTTTTTGTACGTTTCTTCTAGAAATGACACACACAGCTTCAGTTCCTATTTCACTAAGACAAGACACTTGACCACAACTAACAATGAAAGTGTGGAATGCATTATCCTCCCTTGTGCCCAGAAAAGAACAGTGAACAGTGTGACTGTTGCTTTTCATGCGTAAACATCTCTCTACCCGCTTAGACCATGAGCACCCCAGGAGCAGCTGGACCCTGCATGCCCCTGTCCTCCCTGCACTCTCTCTACCCTCCACACACCAGCACTGCTCATGCCTGGCAAAGCACCGGAACACTCTAGGTGCTCCCTGTGGCATCGAATAGTGATGGAGGTTGTATCTACACCAAAGACATCATTATCCCAGATTATATTCAAATACACATTGTACCCTATATCATTGTAGATGTACATTATAATCATCTATAATGATCTGCAATCACCTCCACTTCTCAATTTCTGACAATCACAGGTTGCTATGCACAATTCCCGTAGGCAATTCTGGCCAGGTCCATCAAACTGGTGCCATGAAGTGTTACAGGAACCTTTCCAAGTTTTACCTAATAAGACTTCTCTGGACATCTTTCATGTCAGAGCCCCATCTCTCTCCACATCCGGCTTCATCCTTACACCCTGGCCACACTGAGACACTCATGGCTCCTTTGATGTACTGGGTTATCTGATTGCCCTTTGGCTAAAGTGCCCTCTCTAATCAACAGACGAATTCTTACTATGCTTTGCAAGGTTCAAGTCAAAGATTAATTCCCCCAAGAATAATAAGGTACCACTTTTCTGCCCACTCTTTGCCTTATATGGACATAAAATGTATTAATCTCATGTGTTCGCATGACTCCACTCACCCACCCCATGCTCCCAGATTGAAAAGTAGGACCATAAGTTACTGGGTTTTGCATTCTCCATGTCTGGTGTAGAGCGGTTGATTAATAAACGTTTGCTGAATAAATGGTCTAAGCACCTGCAATATCTCATGGTTTTATTGATCTACCTGGCAGTGACTCAGAGCTCTCAAGTCTTGGTATCTTTTTCGGTAAACAGGTCAGACTGATAAATGTATTGGTGGCTTATCAAACACATAAGTGGGACATGGAACATGCACCAAGAGTCTTTGTAATAAGAGCATTTCATCCAGAATACCCTGAGTCTGCTCATTCATTTCCTGGCAGTCTCTTTTTGACTACATCTTGGGTTTCAAGTTCTCCATCAGAGCTCTCCAGGATGAAAAATGGACCCACTGAGAACACACATTAGTGACAGTGGATTTCACTGCAGCCCTATCCATTTACGAAGCACTCTACAGTTCTGAGTGTAATCCACAAAGAGAAGCTAATTCAAAGCCCTCTTTAAAATACTTGCTAAGGCTGGGCATGGTGGCATGTACATATAGTCCTAACTGCTCAGGAGGCAGACACAGGAGGATCGCTTGCGCTCAGGAATTTGAAACCAGCCTAGGCAACACAGTGAGGGCCCCCATCTCAAAAACAATGAAATAAATAAACAAACAAAGAAATTAAAATCCTAGTAAGCTCTGATTAAATGCTATTTTTAAAGTTTAAAGTTGTGAGAAAAGCCATCCCTTTATGAGAATATTTTCCGGTACAAGCTGTGTGTTACTGCAATAATACATTGCAAAATGAATCAGAGGTAATTTTGTATCATTTCCTCAGAGATAATAACAAAAAACTCCATATCATTTAAAATTTTGTTTTCTTCTGTCACCCAGGCTGGAGTGTAGTGGTACAATCATGGCTCACTGCAGCCTCAAACTCCTGGGCTCAAGTGATCCTCCTGCCTTAGCCTCCCAAGTAGCTAGGACTATACATGTGAGCCACGGCACCTGGCAATTTATTTTTCTTATAGATGGGGGTCTTGCTGTGTTGCCCAGGCTGGGTTTGAACTCCTGGGCTCAGGAAATCCTCCCACCTTGGCCTCCCCAAGCACTGGGATTATAGGTGTGAGCCACTGCACCTAACCTGGCTTTTCAAGAGCAATGAATAACTCCTGTTGAAAAGATGCAAGGTTTCTTGCTTGGCTGTGCCCAGAGTGTCCTGGAGTATAATCTCCAGCCCAAACCCACTCTAGTCTTCCTAACATCCCCCAAGATGCTCATCCCACATCCTGGGAGTTCTCCTGGACACCTCCCTCTCCCTCATCCTATGTCTACTCCACCATTCTGTCTGTCCATTTCATCTCTTTTTTTTTTTTTTTTTTTTTTTTTTGAGACGGAGTCTCGCTCTGTCGCCCAGGCTGGAGTGCAGTGGCCGGATCTCAGCTCACTGCAAGCTCCGCCTCCCGGGTTTACGCCATTCTCCTGCCTCAGCCTCCCGAGTAGCTGGGACTACAGGCGCCCGCCACCTCGCCCGGCTAGTTTTTTATGTATTTTTAGTAGAGACGGGGTTTCACCGTGTTCGCCAGGATGGTCTCAATCTCCTGACCTTGTGATCCGCCCGTCTCGGCCTCCCAAAGTGCTGGGATTACAGGCTTGAGCCACCGCGCCCGGCCTCCATTTCATCTCTTAAACACCAGTTGGATCCACCCACACTTCTCCTTTCCTGCTGCCTCCACTCCAACCCACCATCACCAGGTCCCCAGCCCAGCACCGTAGCATCCCCTGCCATCTTCCTGCATTTATTTTTGCCAACTATTGCCTATCACCCTCACCTACCCAGACAGAGAGCAGCCAGAGGGATCCCTTTAAAAAAACAAAAACAAAAACAAAAACAGAAAAATCAGACAATATAACTCCCTTGCTTCATGTTTTCCATTGCTTTCAGGATGACGTTCACAATCTTGAGCGTGGTTTAAAAGATGCTGCATGATCCCCCTGCTGCCCCCTCACCCTGCCTCCCCTTCAGTCCTGCCTTGCTCCTCACCTCACTTTCCCTGCCCCAGCCAATCTGGACTTCTCTCACTCTCTATCTTGAGGCCTCTCCATATCCTTGTTACCTAGGACGTCCTTGCCCCCACTGTTGGTCTTTCTATCTTCTGCTCACCATCCTCCTAGGCTCTGCCTACATGTTGCTTGCCAAAAGAGGCTTTCTCTCCCTGCTCCCACTTCTATTTCCACCAGCCACTTGCAGCAGATCCCCTATTTTTTTTCCTCGAAACTATCAACTTTGCTTCATATCACTGACCACAGTTTGGAATCACATATGCCCGTGATTTTTTCTTACCTATTTTTTATATTTGTCTCTCTTTCTAGTCCTACACTGTTCCACTAGCCATCTGTGGCTATTAAGCACTGGAAATATGGTGGGTCCGAATTGAGATGTGCTGTAAGCAGAAAATATATACCAATTTTGAAGATTTGGTATAAAAAGCATAAACAATCTCATTATTTTTTATAGTGACTACCTGTTGAAGTGACAATATTTTGGATGTATGAGGTGAAAAAAAGTATATTATTAAAATCAATTTTACCTGTTTCTTTTTAAACTTTGTTTTAGTGGGGTTACTAGAAAACTCAGAATTCCAAATGTGGCACCCATTGTACGTCTCCGGGCAGCACTGCTCTAGACTGTAATCTCCATGCAGGCAGGTCTCAGCTCATTTTGGTCACTGCTGCATCCCCAGAGCTTAGCAGCCTTTGCAATATTATAAGCTCTTCAGTAAACTGCTAAATGAGAGAATAAATGAGTGAATGAGTCAGACAAGCAAAGGAAAAACTTCCGGTTAAAAGAAAATAGTCATATGAATATGAATACTACAATTTTGTAAGCTCACTGTTGTTTTGTGTGAGGGAGAAATTTCTGATTGGTGACCATTTGGAACAAGCTACCACCCTCTCTAGAGGCCAAGCAGGACTACTAGGTTATCTGTGGTTAAACCAGATAAAAATCAGAGACAACAGAAAGGCAAAGATAAACTGTTGGAGGGTCTTTGACCTCAAGTTGTCCCACTTTTCAAATCCCCAAAACTAGGAACACACTCGGCACACTTTGACTTAAAAATAAAATCATAAATAACAAAAACAAGTTGACAAAAGCATTCTACTTAAGTTCAAAGAGGACCCTAGTGTTAATAAAACTGTAATGAGCACCTATTAAGAATTTCTGGCGGGGATGCCCAATTGCACGTGGTGTTTGTTTTTCATCCTATCCCACTACTGAATATTTAGCTCAGTGTTTCCCCAACATAGGTCCTACAGCACCCAAGTCTCGGAAAGTCCTCTGTGAAAATAGAAAGGGAATTCCCTAGACCAACACATCTGAGAGATACTATACACTACGTACCTCTCCCTGAGAGACATGGCGCATGCTGGTTTACAAAGGCATTGAAAAGATATTGGAAAATGAAAACAGGTCAACTTTGTTTAGCCCAGTTTGTCTCAAATTTGTTTGACCTTAGAATATCTAGTCACAGCTCAAGGAAGTGATGCTACTGAGAAATGCATTTTAGGAAGGGCTCATCTAAGCTTCATTTCCAAAACCATAATTAGGGATAAATTGTTCTGATATTGTGGGTAGTCCTACCTGTGGGAAACCCGGCTGTGATAACCAGAGTTCCACCATTCAATGGTAATCACTTCCCTTTACTTTGGGTAAGAGACAAACACCCACCGCAGGAGACTCAACCTCATGTTGATAATGTGTGTAGTTATACATAACGATAAGTAAATAAGGAACTTTGAGGGCATTGGTCTTACACACTCAAATTAATTATGTGCCTCTCAACATCTTCCTTTTTCAGAGAGCAGAAGTGGGAAAGACATCCTGAATGAAAGCAAATAATTGGACAGGTTACACAGCCAAGCTAGGCAAGGAGTTTGTGCCCTTCAAATTTCACTGTTGCACCAACCTGCTGCCACCCACGCAGATCTCAAAACCTGCAGCTCCAACATTTACCTTCTTAATGTGATATTCTGAGCCAGGGCACAGAGATACTAGCAAATCTGCTTTTTACACTTCTTAAACTGTATTTTCACCAGAAGTCAGAAGATTTGGACTATCTTTCTCTATTCTGTATCCTACCAATATATGTAAAGCACTTATAAAGTTAGTGTAAGTAGTAGATTTCAGGAAATGCTAGTAAGTAGCTCTCCTCTATGGATAACGTTCATGCCTGAATGTCTCAGTTCCGGAGATAAAATGGTGACTGAGATGGACTAGTTCCTGATCTCATGGAGTGCTGAGCTTGACAGATGCCACACCAAGGAGACACAATCTCTTACTCTGCAAGGGACCACTAGAGCATATGCCTTGGCCATTCAGATGCTTTTTCTAGGACCAGCTACTGCCCATAGCTTGTCAAAGGTTTAAAGTTTGTAAATTCCCCCAAAGTCACAGCATGGTTGTCTCTACATACGGTGTCTGCTAATTCAATCAGCTACATTGACAAGTGGAAGAGACATGCTATTTTGTATACCTAGTATGTACAAGATCATAACTCTAAGAAGTTTCCATGTATTAGTTCACATGGTACTCAGAATAATATATAATCATCCTATTTTAGGGGATGGATAAGCAACTGAGGCACCGAAAGGTGAGGTAACCTGTCCAAAGTCACCCAGCTAATCAGTGCAGGAGGTAGATTTATAACTGGGACTGTTGGGCTCCAAAACTTATGCCCCTTCCCAGTTCATTATACTAGCTCTAATATTCTACAACCCAAGGAAGATATAAAGTAGAGAGCATGCAAACTGATGGAGAAAGAATATGGAGAACAGTTTATTTTGCAGTCAAGAAAACCTAAGGGGGCTCTTCCTGGAATACTACACATTTCTCTCTTTTTGTCTGATTAGAACCATCTTGGAGATATTGGTGATCTGAATTTAACGTGTTTTTGTTGGATGGCAGAACCCAGTCTTTGTGACTTTTCTCTCCTCTGGCTACTTGGTGGGCATACTCAGATTTGCTTTAAGTCCATGTACAGGGATGGCACTAAAAAATATTTGTGGGTGGGTTTAGTTTGCTAAAATCACCCAAATGTCTGATGACAACTACAGTGCAGAGAAGAGATGAGGACTACGGAAGATCACCCAGGGGGCATCTGCAGACCAGACTGCATTCAGAGTATCCATCCCATCCAGTTAAGCTTTGACGAAATTTGAGCTGAATCTGCACCCTTTGTAGTGACTACTCCCTCCTCCCCAAAGGTGAGTCTCACTTGAAATGCTGTCCCTTTATCCCACTTTCCCTCTGCCACCTCTACTACAGGTCAGTCAACAAGGCAGTTAGAAATTTGCCCAAGAATTCATGAAGAATTATGAAAAAATCACAATATCTACACAACTTACGAAAAGCCAGCACAGAGGCCACAGGATAAACCCTCCTCACCCCAGCCCTGAGACTGGATACAGGAAACGGGCGCATCAGTCCAAAGGGATATTGTGAGACAAGGACCTGGGATTAGGAGCCTCGGAACATTTTCTTCAAGGGCTTGGAGCCTCTACTTGCAGCGAGAAGAAACCTCATGTTGGCAGCGACTCGAGCCACAAGACCCCTGAAATGTCCCTGACTTAATCTTCTCTCTATCGCCTTCTGGGCCCTGTTATCCTGGTAGCAACAATTCACTTTGGGCAGTGCAGTTATCCTTCTTGCTGAAGGGTATTTACTGAGCCCTAGCAGTGACATTATCCACTAATCTAGAGTGAGAAGTGGGATTCTGGAATGTATTTCTTACCAAGAACACCACCCTTGGGAGGGAGGAAGACAAGCCCAACCTTAGATACCTGCCACCAGGTACAAGGGCCTAATGCCCACCAACTGATCACACACTTCAGTCAGGTGAAAAGTCGAACTCCCTGACTCAGCTTTCAAGGAGCTACAGTCCTGCCCCACCTTTATGATCTCACTTCCAGCCACAGGAAACTTCTAGTTCTTCTCTAAATATCTTTTTTTTTTTTTTTTTTTTTTTTGATCCTCTGCATTCAGTTCAGGATATTCCTTCCTTCTTAACCCTCCATCCTCTGGCCTAGGAGAAATTGTACTTTTCTTTAAGGCCCAATTAAATATCACTTCCTCCATGCTACCTTGTCTCTTTCCCCAGCAAAGTCGTTTACTATCACTTTGTAGTGCTTCCATATTGCTTTCTTTATGCCTCTGTTACAGCATGGATTGTAGGTAGTTGAATGTCTGTCTGTCTCCCCAACTAAACTGTGAGCTTCTCCATTGCAGGGAGATGCAATGGAGTCATCTCTGAATCCCAAGTATCTAGAAAGAATTGGTGGGTCAACGATGAGTGCATTCGGGTTGCAATTACTCTCAATGAATTCAACTCTATGAACACTGTTTTATGAATCCAATCTACTGTGAATTCTAATATTCCCCTCAACATGCTTTTTCAAAATTCAAGATTCGAGTAACATTAGTTACTATGAAGAGCTTTTGGACTCACGGTGACATAGGTCCGAGTTCCCACTCCACCATCTTGAGCTGAGTGGCCTCCACCTGGAGCTGCGTAAGTGATGCAGCTTCACTGAGTCTCCATCTGCAAAACAGGACAATGTCTTTTTTTTTTTTTTTTTTTTTTTTGAGATGGAGTCTCGCTCTGTCGCCCGGGCGGGAGTGCAGTGGCCGGATCTCGGCTCACTGCAAGCTCTGCCTCCCGGGTTCACGCCATTCTCCTGCCTCAGCCTCCCGTGTAGCTGGGACTACAGGCGCCCGCCACTTCGCCCAGCTATTTTTTTGTATTTTTTAGTAGAGACAGGGTTTCACCGTGTTAGCCAGGATGGTCTCGATCTCCTGACCTCGTGATCCGCCCGTCTCGGCCTCCCAAAGTGCTGGGATTACAGGCTTGAGCCACCGCGCCCGGCCGACAATGTCTTGTTCACAGTTGTCAGGAAGCTTGAATAAGATGATGCATGTAATGCTCTCTGCATAAGTCTGAATGTTTTAGGTGCCCAGTAAACACTAAGTATTAATGATGTTGATGGAAATAACCGTAAAGCCACAGGAGTACAGACCTCTGAGAAGTTGACTAGCAGGCTTTAGTTTCATTCAAATACCAGAGAAGAATACACAAGGGTCAATATCAAACGTACTGAGAAATGTACATGCTTGGGGGGCTGGTGCTCAGATGCAGGACTCATTCATTTGAATTTTTAAAAAAATATTTGAGTACCTACTATGTGCCAGCCCTTGGGAGTAAAACAGAACATGAAAAGTCTCTGCCTTTGAGCCAAGTAGAGGTCCTGTCTCTGAATGAAGAAAGGACTCTTTATTGTACTGGGACGTGGCTGAGATGAGAAGCCATCTCCACTGAGGGAAACCACAGATTTCTGCACCACGTATCCCACAATGGCCACCAAGGGCCCATCGTGAGCAGGGCTCTATTCAAATAGTGACTTGGCCTCTCTGCTCCTTGATCCCCCTGAGCTCAGAGGGGTGATGTCCTCAAACAACCTCAACAGAGCAGAAGCTCGAGTTCATGCTTATTACGCAAGATTCAACAGAAGCATCATCTTTTTTGTATGTCAAAAATAGCTTTTTATTTAAAGAAATTTTATATGGAGATGTTTACAGTAAAAATGAACTTCACTACATGGTCATTCTCAGAAAATTCCAGGATATATTAATGTGTTACCATTTGTAACATTACACCATGATTTTAAAATGTAGAACAGATTTCAGCTGTTTCTCAGTCACCTGGAAAGTTCAGGCATACACATAACCCACAATTATGTGGTCAGAGGAACCTCCGAGCCTCTTCAAAGCTACCAACCAAACAGACACCACTGAGATGGCCATGCCTTTTTATTTTTAAAAAATCATTTAAGCAAGAAGAAATCCCTGCATATGGAAGTCCCAAAGCCCAAATCCTCCAACTGCTTTCTCTCTCACTACCAGGAACTGAATTGAGAAATCTGATGAACTCAGTGTCTTCTTAAGCAGTCACAGACGAGTGACACATCAGCCCAGCAGAATTTGCAAAACACTCTACTATGGAGCACCACAATTCCTGCCCTCTCCGAAAAGGAAGGGAAACAAGGGAGAAGGGAAGAGAGCAACTTCAGATGCCAAGTCTGAAAAGGACACACGTTCCTCTCTTCTCCACTTTCTCTGGGAGTCCCACACCCCAAATTCAAATCAACAGGGCTCAGAGGAGCCTTTAGGAACACCAAAGGGCATGTCTGCCTTGTCTCTGGTACTGATCTCTGCCTGGGAGACCACAGCAGAACCCACACTGACTGGGATGTTAACCTTCCAACCAGAATGGGCCCTGGAGGTGGGTGTTTACCAGGGACAGGATGAGAGTGAGATAAGTGAGGCACTTGCCTTGGGCACAAAATTGAAGAGGCCACCAGAAAACTCAATCATCAATATAAAGAATCGTGCAATGCAACACTTTAAAAAACAAAATTAGCACCAAAAATGTCACGATGAATGAAATATCAAAATTCTAAATAAAGATAGGGTCAATATTATTGATTTTTCTTTTGCCTCTAGTGCTTACATTTCCTTGTGTCTAATATGAGGCTTTAGAGTCGTCTGGCCGTGAGCATGGGGCTCAGCTGCAAGCACCAGTTGGAGTGGAAGAGAGACGAGCAGACTCACTCATGGCTCAGCAATGTTGGTGCAAAACAATCTTTTGCTGAGTAACATGGAAATGGATCTAAAACATATGGATTAAACGCCTCTGAAAATAAACAGGGTTTTAAAAAGAAAGGAAAGGAAAAGTACTTAGCCACTATGTTTGAGGTTTTCCTGAACCCAAACCTTTGGAAAACTAGCATAAGAGTGAATTACTCAGCGCCTGTAACACAATCAGTTTTGAAATAGACTTGTCATAAACCACCAGTTTCTTCTAAAAGAAATTTTTTTTTTTTTTTTTTTTTTTTAGATGGAGTTTCACTCTTGCTGGCCAGGCTGGAGTGCAGTGGCGCAATCTCGGCGCACTGCAACTTCCACCTCTCGGGGTCAAGCAATTCTCCTGCCTCAGCCTCCGAAGTAGCTGGGATTACGGGCACATGCCACCATGCCTGGCTAATTTTTGTATTTTCAGTAAAGACGGGATTTCACCATGTTGACCAGGCTAGTCTCAAACTCCTGACCTCAAATGATCTGGCTGCCTCAGCCTCCCAAAGTGCTGGGATTACAGGTGTGAGCCACTGCACCCGGCCTTAAAAAATTTTTTTTTAATAGTTCACCCAAACTAGCTCCCTTATGCACTCCTTTTGGGGCTCAATCCTACTGTTCTTTACAAGAAGGAGCATGACTTTACACACCGACAGGGGCTTGGGAGGCACTGGAGACCCAGGATTCACTAGGACTCCTGAGGGGAGCCTTTAGGAGGCTTGAGGAGACCAAGCTGGGAATAAGTCCATCACAGCATGATAAGAGTCCTCCAGAGAAGGTGAACAAGTAATGATTTGGACTAGGAGCCAGACAGACACCCAAGGGCATCAGCCTGTACCACCTCTGTAACTCTGAGCATCAGTGTTTTTGTCTCCCACCTGTAGTTACCACTGCCTCCTCAAGAAGCTGGAGAGAAGAAGGGTCCACACATGGTGAGAGCTCAGGCAGCAGCCACTGTGTACAAGTGGATGGCTCAGGTTCACCACTGGCCAGCCCCCAAGACAGTTCCATGGGATTTTAGAAACCAAGATCTGTGGCTACCAGTGCTAAGAGATCAAGCACAACCAAGGAGCCAACCTAAGTCCAGCTTTGAGGAAAAATCTAGGAAGTAGGAGAGAGAGGGAGGCTGAATCCCAAGGTCTGGGAGTCAGTCTTTGTTTTAGTATGTTCCAGTTGCTATGGTGATGTGGGCTGATGCAAAGGCCTCCGGACAGGAGGCTGGCTTCCCTTTGAAAGAGATGCTGCTGATCACCCACCAACACTCAGCGTTCCTTGACACTGTCCAGGGCAAGTGTTTTGTTATGGCCGGCAGAAGGAGCGCCAGGCAACTGCAAATGCCCATCCTAGAGGGAAACCCCTCTGCCAGGGTGCCCCTTCCCTCTGCTAGAGTTCCTCACATACCTAGAAGGGTTCTTCCAGTGGTGAAGGTGTTGTCTAAACTCTCTAGACTGAAGAAGCCTTACTCTCACCATCTTCAATAATTCATATGATCATGTTTTTAGAGCTGGCTCCAGGCCCAGAAAGGGTTCTTCAGATCCCTTTCTAAGGCCTGGGACCACCCATCAGCGAGGGGCAGCCTCTCTTCGGGTGCTATCCCATTCAGGGTATCATTTTCTCCCTTGAGGAGAGCTTTGTAGGAGGCAGACAAAAGCCACAGTTAAAAATTGGAGCCCCCACTCCCCACTGCGCCTCTGCAGCAGAGCTCTTCCATTCCTATCCATCTGACTTGCCTCCTCTTTTCAAACTCCACCTTCAAAACATCTTGCAATCAATCAAATTTGGCTTTTTGACATCAGTGAAAAAGGATGCAAGATCCTGGATAGAACTTGCCAAATTTTAAACCCTGAAAATAAGGTATTTTTTCCTTACCAGCTTTTATATAAAAAATATTGGGAGATTTAAAAAGATTAACAGACCAGGTTGTAAATAAGAAGCCTATTTTTGCAAAAAGCTCACAGCTTTGTTTGTCTCTCCCATGCTCAGCTACAGGCTGGAGTTTCCTGGACCAGCACCTATCCTATACAGCCCTTCCCACCGGTCCTCCACGTACCCCATCTTTGTTGGATTATCACGCATGCGATAATTCCAGATTTCTGTTTTTAATTTTAATTCCAGTTTTCAATTTTCACTGAAAATTGTTTGATGGACAAACACACACACACACAGCAAGACATCCAGAATGTTAAAAAGACATAGCAGGCCAGGTTCAATGGCTCACACCTGTAATCCCAGCCCTTTGGGAGGCAGTGGTGGGCAGATTGCTTGGGCTCAGGAGTTTTAGACCAGCCTAAGCAACACAATGAAACCTCATCTCTACAAAAATGCTAAAATTAGTCCAAAAATATTAGCTAAAATTAGTTCCAACTACTTGGCAGGCTTGAGAATCACCTGAGCCTAGGAGGCTAGGCTGCAGTGAACTGTGTTCATGCCACTACTCTCCAGCCCAGGTGACAAAAGTGGGACTTTGTCACAAAAAAAAAAAAAAAAAAGACACAGCAACACAAACCGCAATAAAACTAAGCTAACACTATTGATATGACTGCCAAAAGCAAAATGAAATGACCCAGGACCGAAGTTTTTCAGACTGTGCCTCTTGGAGCCCACAAAGCTCTTTGGAACTTTTTGAGAGATCTCAAGACAAAAATCAGCTCCCACCCCCAAACACAGCCACTTCTTATCTAGTTTTTAAATTGGATTTACTAAGATTTTATTGGAAAAATCATTTTGTGGTTCAAGTAATTTTTAAATTACTAGTGTAGAAGACTAAAGGAAAGAGGCCTAACGGCTGCTCTGAAGTACTCTCTCTTATGCCCGGTGTAGCCCAGAGTCTGGACAGGTCAGGGAGCTTATGCACATGATGCAAGTAAGGGAGCTTATATACCTGGACAGGTAAGGGAGCTTATGCACCTGAGGCAGGTAAGAAACTTCATGCACCTGAGAGGTTGCAGGAAGAAAGGGGTTTAGGCCTTTCTGAGCTTCTGACTCTCCTCATCTGCCCTCAGTGAAGCTTCCTCGGATCTCCTCTGGCTGAATTTATGGTCTTCTTCATTTCTCCAGCAGGTCTTCTGCCCTCCACTCCTCCTGACTAATCTGTCCTAGCCCCCATCACCCTGTATGACAACTTCTGACTGGGATGTCTGTCCCCTCACCAGGCTGTTCGTTCTTTGAGAACAGGAACCATGTGTTCAATTGCCTTCTCAGCGACTCATTCAGGGCCTGCCTCATAGAAGATTATCAAAAACTTTTACTCAACTTATTTTCTGCTTCCGACTGTGGTGGTGGGTGACAGAACACAATTGCACACCAGTATCTTGGGCTACCCAGAATGTACTGGTGATGACCAATTCATCCTCCCAGGAGTACCACAGGGAGGGAGTTGAGGAAGGTAATTGGATCTTAAATTTCATTTTCAGGTTCAGAAAAGAAGAAACTGTGATCTTTGGAGTCTAAAATAGTTGTTTAAATGTAAACATGCATTCTCAGTGTCTGGAGCCAGAGTTAGATGAAATTCCGCAAGTGATCTCTTAATACCACCAAAATTACATTCAAATGCCTCTGCCAGGCAAAGATAAATTGCCATTTGCACAATGATTTTGCACTTAAAAGTAGCTCGATCCAGAGAGCTTTGGAAAAATTATTATGACAGGGAAAAGTGGAAACTTAAAGGGGGCCAAGATATTTAGTCTGCTGATAAGATGGCTTAGGGGCGACAATAATTATCTCCAAGAATTTTAAGGGTCATTATAAGGTCATTAGGAGGGCACAGACCAGCTGGGCTTCCTCAACTTGGACAACAGGAACTGACTTAAATTACACCAAAAAGAATTGGAATCAGAATCACAGAAAGTCATCAAAGTCATAATGACATAGGCCCCCACGGCTTGAAGGCAGCTCTGTGAATCAGCAGCATCACCTGGGGGCATGTTGGAAATGTGGACTCTCAGGTCCTATCTCAGATCTGCCAAATCATAACTCTCACTTTAACATGTGCCGCTATGATTTGCTGGCATATTTTAAGTCTAAGAAGCACTGGTCTAACCTAACCCCACTAGAGAAGTCGAGGAACCTGCCCAGGTCCTGGTTGATAGTCCAGGCAAGGAGTACAGTCACAGTGACTGGCACCCATAAAGCAGTCCCCAAGGAACACTCCAATGGTTCCCATCTTTCCTGACTGGCAGAGCCACAGAAAAGGGTGCCTGTCCTCCAGGCCACTGTACTTTCCTTGTCCCAAGTGCTGGGTGCATACCTTACAGCCACAAAGACTCTGGAGAACAGCATGAACTCCTCACCTCAGAGAGGGCCAAAGGGTGCAGCAGGCTCCTGGGGAAGCCTGTGGCCCTCTCCCCTCTGTGCGATGTCTAAAAACAGGTGAGACAGCAATCTGGCATGGACACCTTCCATGCCAGAACAACTATCTAGATGTGCTTTCTCCATAACAGAAAATGTCTAATGGTGCGGCTCTCCTACTGACAGGAGAGAAAGAAATTCACAGGGC
Source organism: Chlorocebus sabaeus (assembly GCF_047675955.1). Classification (NCBI taxonomy): domain Eukaryota; kingdom Metazoa; phylum Chordata; class Mammalia; order Primates; family Cercopithecidae; genus Chlorocebus; species Chlorocebus sabaeus. The sequence continues at coordinate 56,966,907 of NC_132929.1, read as the reverse complement.
TTTCAAAGACCTGGTCTTCAAAGGTTTTCAAAGTCTGGGCAAAGCACTTTAAACTGAAGTTGCATCTAAACCCCTGATACGACTGCCCTTTCGGAAGACTCAAAGACATCCTAGTGCAAGGAGCTAGGCTCTCCAGCTCCTTGCTCTGAGCGGGTGCCTGTGCAAGGAAGGCCTGCCTGCTTGTGCTCCCCAGGGCTCACTCACCTGCAGGGGTGGGGAGGGAAGGGTGGACTCAGATTCCTGGAGTCAAGCTGAGCCTAGGCACAGGCCCTAAAAAATAACAGGGGCAGAGAGGAGTAGCAGCTCCTCTCCCTCTGGGTGGGCATGTGTGTTTCCTGACACCAAAGGAACTAAGCAGACAGCAAATGTATATTTGATGACATTTCTCTGCAAGCAGCCTCCCTTCTGAAGAGCCAAGGTTGAACAAAGCCTAGTGCCAGGGCACACAGAAGAAAAAGAAGGACTAGGGGACCTGTCAGAGATGATAAGATGGCCCCTGAAGAGAGTGGCTAAAGCAAAGAGGTGCAGCTTTAATAAAAGTCACCATGATAGTCACCATCCTACTCAAATTAGCAACGTTTCCACCTGCCAGATTTTAAGGAAAGGGGGGTCAGTCCCAGTTGAATAGCTTACAAAATGGTATAAAGGAATCCACCACTAAGAAGTCTCCCCTGGTACCCACTGCCACTTCCAGCCTCCTGCCAACCCAACCAGATACAAGAGAGTAGCAATGTGATCCTTTCCTATTCACTGTCCAAAGGAAACTGAAACTGCCTCCAGATAATGGCCAAAAACCAAGCAGTGAGAGATAGCTGATGCTTTACCCTGATAAGATCAAACATCTGGGTATGTGCCATCATGTAGAAAGAGATGTGTAGCCCAGACTTTGAAAAGTCTATGCATACTTCGAAAAGATATGCAGTCTTGTGGATGTAGCTCACAAACTTAACTTTGTTCCCATTTAGGAACCCAACCTACATGTTTGCATTTCTCTTTTGAACTATAACTGCAAATGCAAATTGCATTTAATCCATCAAATTGTGATGTTCTGCCAATACCACAGAAGGTGATAAAAAGAGGTCACTTAAGCAGCAGGCTTCAAAGGAGGCTGATGAGAATAATTGAATTCACCCCTTTCATCCTGCTGACCTTCCCCATTGAATGCCACTCTTGCCATTTGATCTGTCTGTCCTGAGGATTCAGGTACTGCTGCAACAGGCAGAATGCCACAGGACTGATGAAGAGCTCGTTTCTACCACTTCTCATGACAGTTCCTCCCCTCATTGGCCCTTCACTCCAAGAGTGTCCTGAAGTTCAATAGTTTTCTTACCAGAAAGCCAAATGTATGTTGGAAACTGGAATCTGCATAGGAGTCCACAGAAGACAGTCAGGAATTCAAGGTCATCCAAGGCCCCATATCCTCCTGCTCCATTCATATCATCAGTAATCTCATAGAAAGATTCTGAGCATCTGTAGCATGTATTCTTCAACTCCAATCCTTTTAGATGGAAGAAGCTAAGATTCCTTCTGAGCTATTAAGAGCAGAAGGAGGAGAAGAATAAAAATCTAAGAGCACCAGAATGTAAAACTGACAGGGATAAAAACACTCACATGCGCGCACACACACACTTTTGTGAAAAAAAACTCTAACTGGAAGATTGGGTACTATACAATTGCATTCTCCAAACTTCTGTGATGTGTCATGTATTAGTGATGTCTACCAGACAGAACCCTGAAATGCAGAGCTGGAGGAGACCCTCCAGTCCAGCCGGGATCAAGTAAGTGCCCACTGCTCTGGGCAGAGCAAGTGTCTTGGTCAGAATCTCACACCTAAGCAAGGCTCAAGCATGAAGTAAGGTGCTTCCTGCTTGGCAATGACCACTCAGTGAACCCCTGGACAAAGTTCCACTCCATAAAGCTTTCATCCTGGAGTGATCTACAAACCAGGCCTTGGAGGCCACTCCCCATCAATACCCAAGAGTACTTCACTCCCAGAAAGACAACAAAGCCTCTTAGAAGACTTTGCATTCTCGTGAAAGAACAATCAGGAAGAACTGATCATCTGAACCAGAGGGCTGTGATAATATTTTGAAAATGACTTACTTTTATCTTTCCTCCAAGTAGTATAGGTAGGGGAAAACAGTTGACTGATTTTTATCACATAAAAATTCTTCCATTTGTCTTTAAATAAGAAGTTTTTTGCATTGTGATCAATTCCAGAATTTTCATCAATTCCATCAACAAGTTCTTGGATGCAAAATAAAGTGAAGATGGAGCCCCTATCAAACAGTTACTAGGTTAAGAGAGAGGACAAAGGGTTGGTGAACATAATTCAAAAGAAATGCACAACTGTCTTTAAAATATACCTGTAATTGCTATCATTTTAAAAGATTTCTCTGTGCTCAGCACTGGATTAAATGCTTTATGTTGTACCAATTACTGTAATTCTCATAGCAACCCTACAAGATGGGATTGCATTATTCCCAGTTTACAGATCAGCAAACAGGCACAAAACATTTGAGCAATTTTCCCAAAGTCACAGATGCTGTCTCAAAATTTTTTTATAAGAAGTGTTTAATTGTTTTTACTCTCCATGGGCCTTTGTCAGTCACCAAAAAAGCAGACCTGGGTTTCTTGTAATTTTAAAATAAAGGAAATACACACTTCTGTATGGGTGGAAATGACAAAAAGAGCCCCATCCAGCGTCATTTCTTACCAGAGGAGGGAGATCTTTAATTTGATGCACAGATTAAACCCTACAGGTTTTTCCACCCTGTTTCAAGTAACCAACTTGAAAAGTCATCTAATGGGCTAAAGAGGAGCCTTTGGAAATTGCTTTAAGAATGTCATGGGCTTTGAACAAAACTGTTAGGATCAGAAAAGCATAGTTGCTTTTGCAAACATCCGGTTGCATTCTCTATAAACTTGTTCTATTTGATTTCTTCTCCATTCTGTCATTAATCATGATACTAATATATCCTCCCAATACCATATTTACTAAATAAATAATTTAATTTGAAGGAACACATGAACCTGTGCCCTACACAGAAAACAGTTTGAGCTGGATCCCTAATTATGTCTGGCATAATTGTATCTGGCATTATCTCACTGCCTGGGTCGGATTCTCAGGGGTCGCACTTCCCTAACAGCTCTGAGGGGTCTCCGTGGTGTCATAGAAAAGCCAGAGAACCACAGAGTGCCCCCGGGAGGTCCTGTAGAAAGTCACCTGCCGACTCAGCTAGGACGTGGTCAGAAACCAGAGACTCCTGAGGACGGGGCTGCCTCCTGAGTGGTAATACCGAGGGCCCCCTCGGACTATCAATCCCTTTCCTCTGTCCCAGCGCCCCAACGCCTTGTGTCTGGGAAGAAAGTGCACGACTTCCCCAGAGACCCAGGGCCACAGACCCCGACTGGAGGAAGTGGCTGGGAGCTGTCCATGGTGGCGTCGCGCCTGGGCACGCAGAGCCGCCGGCTCACCGCCCTCAGGCGCGCCCTGGATCATTTTCCAGACCTCAGGGATGGAGAGACGCGCTCCCCGGCTCACCGTCCCCGGGATGGGGCTGCAGCCAGGCACTGGCTCACACATCAAAAGGTGAGTTTTTAAAGGGAGCTCTCACCTGTGGGTAGCGTTGGCTGCTTGGAGAAGGACTCAGGACCTCAAACCCGGCAGCTGGCGGAGATCCTTGGGACTGCCGTAGCGTCCGACACTTGAGGAACAGCGGCTGTCGCGGAGAGTGTCTGCGGCTGAGGACCCAGGGCGCATCGCGCTCCTCTCTCATGAGCACACGCATCCCGCGGGGTCTGTTCCAGAATGTCACTGGCCCTCGTTCCCGGCGAGCGGGAGACCTGGCTAGCGCTCAGCCAGGACTCTGCCTTTCCTCCCAACCTAACGCGACCTTTCTTGCAGCCGACGTCCTTTGCCAGGGACCACCAAACCTTCTTCCAGTGATGCCACGTATGGAATCTCAGTCTAAACATCAGCAGAGGACCCCGGGTTCATCTAACATTGCAATTGCCTCAGCTTGGCCCCGCGCCAGCGCGTCGCTGGGTGCCTAGCGCTGTCCCGGAGGCATTGGGAGCCGAGGAAAACCGGGAGGAAGAGCGTGCTGAGGCAAGAGCAGCAGGGCGCAGACCTGTTGCTAGGCGCACGCCCGCTAGCGCTGGGCCTGAGCTGGCTCCGAGTCGGCAGGACACCGAGACCCGACCCTTGTGGTACTCCCTCCTCGGCGAGACACTCTCCCGGGCTCAAGCCCCAGGTGCCATTCAGAGGAGGAAAAATCTACGGAAAGCAGGAGTCTGCCCCCTCTGGATGCCTTCTGGGGACTCCAGCGCCCCACCGGCACCTGCAGCTTGTAAAGCATCACAAGATCTCAGAGAAATCCCACAGAGGTCAGTGCCAGAGGCGTGTGCCCATCAACAGACGCATGGACAAACAGACAGACAGAGGTAGACTGCACAGCACAGGGTGGACAGACAAACAGAAACTGAGGCGGGCAACGTTTACCCTATGCCGGGTGGAGGCCCGAGCCCCCGCTTTTTACCTTCCTACCGTGGCATGGGCCGTCAGCTCATCCCTGACGCCCCCAGCCAGGCCCTCTTACCTCTGGGTCGGTGGCCGAGACAGTGTCAAGCCTCGCGGGCCAGGAGCGCAGCGGCCCCGGGCGTCTGGTCGCTGATCGCCAGGCGCCGCGAGCACCCGGGGCGTGGGCAAGCGAAGTGGTAGCTCGTCTGGGAAATCGGGGTTCAGACCCTGGCCGCACTCAGCTCCGCTGGCTCCTCGCGCCGCTTGCGCTCGCCAGGCTCGGTCCGTTTGCACCGCGCTGGGCTCTGCTTGCGCGCTAGCTCTCCGGTCGTCAGCCGGAGCTGCCGCTTTTATAGCCACTTTTACTGACTCCTCCCCCGCGGAGCCCCTGACGCCCGCGCGGCACCGAAGCTCCCTCCCTCGCCCCCCAGTGAAGCTTCCCTCCACGCGTCCCCGCCTTGCCCAAGTGGGGCGGGGGCCCTGCGCCCGGGTCGGACCGGGGCGGGCTCTGGCGGCGGCTCTGGGAGACGCAGACCCGAGCCCGCGGAGCCCGGGTGCGCGGAGTCCCGCCCGCAGCAGCCAGGTGAGGGCGCTGGAGGCCAGGACTCCGTGGAGCGGCCGCGGCGGACCGCGGAGAGCACGTCCCCGGGCCTCCAAGGAGCCAGGGTCTCCCGTACCCCGCTCGCGCCCCGGGGCGTCCTACGAGGCGAAGAGGCAGTGGAAGACAGGAGAAAAGGTCTTCGCCTGCCACAGAATCTCCGCGAGTCGGGGTCCCAGGCTGAGTCTCAGGATCTCTTTTAACTCAGCAGCAAAAGAGTGGCCTGAGAGATTTTGGTATTGGCCTAGCAGTTCATCTGAGAGGAAAATGCGTGGGTGTTCAATGAAAGCCACCTTGGTTTGAAATTGGATTCAGACCCCTCCCAACCTCAGTTTCCTCATCGGGAAAACGGGTTCTGTGATGCTTCCTCACTAGAATGGTGAGACTTAAATAGGATCAGTAAAGTCCAAGTTTTAGGCACATAATAGGTGCTCGGTAAGTTAGAAACATTTCCTGTGGGTAGGAGGGCTCTGTGCCTCTTTAATTGGACAGGCCAAAGTTCTGAAGGGTCAAAGCAAGAAGGTGCGACTGGTCTAGACATTCCCCTGCCAGAGGAAACAGTATCAGTAGGAAAAGTCCATCACAACACCTCCCGAGGGCATATGGAGACTCCTCTCAACTCTACCGCTAACCTACTGTGTGACCAGGGTCAGCTACTTCCCCTGTCTGAGTCTCAGGGCGGTTTTTTTGCAGGGAGGTGAGGAAATCTGTAAAATGAGGGCGTTGATACCTGCTCTCTGCCCCTTCCACTTTTTAGAGTGTGCTTCAGCCCCCTTTCCTGGTTAGCAGAGGCCTCCTAGAATATACATTTCTTTCTTCCTTCCTGGCAGTGTTTTCTGAGAACCACCTCCTCAGGCAAGGTCTCCATTCTGTGCGGTACACACTAGCTTCGGGAATCTAGGTCTGGACTTTAAGGCCAGGCTGTGGTCGGCAAAAGCTGTGGAAGTCTGTAATCATGTACCCTGGGCTAAAGCAGAAGTGTTTGTCACCTAGTTAAACCGGGAAGTCCTGCAATCCACCTCTAGGCCTCTTCCAGAAAGCTGAACTTGATCCTTACTGGGGATGGCAGTCAGGATTCTCAGCCCTTCTTTGGTTTATTGGGAAGTAATGAACTGGATCCAAAGGCAAGCCCTCCTCCCCAGCCTTTTCTTTCCAGCCGAATAAACTGGAGCCCCCTCCCTGCCCTCAGGGCCCCTCCCCAGTCCTCACCATGATTCCTGTTTATTTTTTTCTTCCTTAAGGAGCCCCCAGAAACCAGACACACAAACAGTTGTGTGTTAGGGGTTTAGGGGGGCTGGGCATTTGGCCCAAATGGAGAAAGGTCGGCCTTGAATCAGCCTTATTTGGCATGACATGCAGGATTTTCCATCAACAGACAGTAGATTTGAGGCCTGAGTGGAGCCAGACAGCTCTCTGGTGAGGGGCTGGCTCCACAGGCATCTGGGAGATGAAGTGGTAAAGGCAGGGTCCCGTCTAGGGATGGGCCCTGAGAAGTGCTTTGTCATGTTTTCTCAAAGCACTGAAATGCCCAGCACATTCCTCTTGTATCCAGTTTTCTTTATCACTGACCGATACCCAGGAGAAAAGAGCAATGCTGATGAATTACAAACAGGCTCCGCATGTCTAAAACCAGATTCTCCAGCCAGTTCTCTATTCAGCACTACCATTCAGCATTCAGTGATGAACGGGGCGTGCCGGGTAATTCTTTATGGATAAATATAGCAACATGACACTGGCGGATTTACTACCCACACTTCCCCAATCCAAGGTCTTGCTCTTATAAATGCAGAGACACGAAAGAGCTGGTCAGGAAAGGTTGTGCTGGTTTTCTGGTTCTTGCCGAAATCTCCCAGCAGAGAGTCTCCAGAGAGAAGGGAAATGCCCATCAATGGTGTGACCTCCCACCCAGAAAGCCTGCCCTTCCTCCATTCTTTGCATTTGCCTCCAGCCCTCCTTCCTCAGGTGGGATACAGTCCCCTCAGCTACATCCTTGTGCAGTAGAATGGCCTGCCTGTTCACTGTTGCCTCAAGCTGCCCAAGTCTGGCATCCTCAGTCTGCTGACAGGATGCCACATCTGTTCCCTAAAACAAGGACCTTCACACTCCACCTGCTGATCAGCAAAGCCAGCACCTGCCCCTACAGTAGCCTGCCTTATTACAGTTTAAAAGGTTGGCCACACCTGTGGCTCCATAGGCCAAGTCTCCAGACCCAGTTGTCCAGGAAAATCTGGAGTAAATGCGTGGGGGACAAGGAGAAAAGGGAAGCAGGATGTAGTTAGGGTAGTGTGTGAGTGGGCTGTGGGCCTCAAGGTTTCCAGCAGACCCACAAAAAATTAAAACTGAATTGGGCATCTTGGAGAAGCAACTCACGAATAAGGAGCATATTTAAGTTCCACCAACAGGGGTCGCCCTTAGACACTGGGCCTGAAAAGGGAAATTCCCAGGCCTGGGTCCGGAGGCCAGATTTCTAGCCCTCAGAGCTGTTGGATTCCTGTCTTGGACACAGAAGAGACTGCCGAGCTGAGGAGAGACAGGTCCTCAGTTTTTCTGGTGAGTGAAGGCCTGTGCTGGAATTTATGACAGCAAATTCCAGCTCTGAAAGTGGATTTCTACATCTTCCTCTTCAAACTCACCATCATTCTAGAGAAAGAACTCTTCTTTCCTGTGTTTTATTTATGTCTAAAACATAGGTAAACGGTGTATGTATGATGTCTTATTATTATTTATTTCCTTTTTTCTAATTGCAAAAAGTCATACATGTTCCCTGTAAAAAAAAATCAACCAACCAACCAACCTTGAAAAACTTAAACAACGAACGAAGAGAAAAGAAATTACCTAACATCAAACATAATGTATGTACATTACAAAAGCTTGAAAAACACAGAAAAACACAAAGGAAAGAAAAAACAATTACTTCTACTCAAAAATTATTTCTGTTAATTTCAGTATATAGTCAAGCATTTTTCCAGGTATAAGTTATATATACACAAATAGATAACTTATGTAAGTGTTCCATAAATGTTCAATAGCTAGCTCAAAATTATTCTCTTCCATCAGATTGCATGTTCTGAGAGGGCAAGGGTTATGTCTCTCAAGTTCCATCTACCCTATAGTAGCTCCTATAGTGTCTAACATAAAGTCCACGTGTAGTCCACTGTCAAGGAATGAATACACGAATGAGCGTTTCTTACAAAAATAACATACATGCAGTGGAAAAGGAGACCCAAAAAGATACTCGACTTTGCACATAAATGAAGAAATACAAATTAATACTATGATGACATACCTGTCAGGCTGGCAAAAATCCAAAAGTTTGATACTACCTCTGCTGCAGGGGAGGCCAGTAGGGGTGCGGAATAAACCTTTGCATATATCACTGATGAAAGCTTACATTGGTACAACCTGTGAGGGCAGTTTGACAAGATTTATGAAAACATACATAATGTTTGACTCAGCAATTCCAGGAATTTATCTTACAGCTGTAATGTGTGAAAAGAATAGTACCAGGTTATACATTGTAGCCCTATTTTTAATAGTAAAACAACAACAAACTAGCCTAAGTGCCTAGTAGTAGGGCTAATTAAATAATGTTGCATCTATATGATGGAGTACTATGCAGCTGTTAAAAAACGATTAAAATAAATTCTTTTTTTTTTTGAGACAGAGTCTCACTCTGTCGCCCAGGCTGGAGTGTGGTAGCACAAACTCAGCTCACTGCAACCTCCACCTCCTGGGTTGAAGTGATTCTCCTGCCTCAGCCTCCAGAGTAGCTGGAAGTGTAGTTGTGTGCCACCTCACCCAGCTAATTTTTGTATTTTTAGTAGAAATGGGATTTCACCATGTTGGCCAGGCTGTTCTCGAACTCCTGACCTCAAGTGATCTGTCCAACTCAGCCTCCCAAAGTGCTAGGATTACAGGCATGAACCACTGTGCCTGGCCAAGAATAGGGTAAATTTTATATAATAAAATAAAAAATTAAAGTGTGGAGCAATGTATATAGGATATGTCTGCACACTGCCACTTGTGCAAAAAGAAAGGGAAGGAAAAATACTCTGTATTTGCAGTTATTTATGGATGCATAGGAAATTATCTAGAATGACACACAAGAAACTAATAATATGGTTTCCTATTTGGCAATTGATTTTTTTTGAGAGGTGGGAAGATGGAAGAGGGGTGGGAGGTCAACTTTTCCTTATGTGCTTTTTTGTGATTTTTTTCTTTTTGAACTAAGTGAATTATTACCTAGTCAAAAATTTAAAACTGAGTGTGGTGGCCTGAGCCTATAGCCCCAGCTACTCAGGAAGCTGAGGCAGAAAAATCATTCAAGGTTGTGGTGTACTGTGATCAGGGCTGTAAATAGCCACTGCACTCCAGCCTGACCAACATAGAGAGACCCTGTCTCTTAAAAAAAAAAAAGGAAAAATGTAAATAATTTTTAAATGCCAAATTGTATATAATAATAAGCCTGTTTTTTCACTTAATAATATATCAAACACATTTCCCTGCATTTTAAATCTCTTTTTAAAAAATTTTTAAAACATTTATTCATTTTTTAGCATTTTTAATAAATTTTTCCTTTTTTAAATTTTAATCTATTTATTTATTTATATATTTTGAAACCGGACTATGAGACTGGCTAATTTTTGTATTCTTGGGAGAGACAGGATTTCCCATGTTGCCCAGTCTGGTCTCGAAGTCCTGGGCTCAAGCTATCCACCTGCCTCCACCTCCCAATGTGCTGGGATTACAGGCTGAGCCTCCATGCCCAGTCTTAAATTTCTTTCCACATTATTTTACAGTGTCATGCCATTTCCTAAAATGGACATAATTTATATAATCACTCCCCTGTTACTGGTTTCAGCATTCTGAACACTCCCATGTGTGCGTTTCAGGAAAATTTGGGCACTTCTCAGGAGTTCTTATTTCTTTTTGCATGGCACATGTGAAGGTATGCTTCAAGACCCAACTCAAATGTCACTGTCTCTGGGAAACCTTTTCTGATCTCCCCAACCCTGCGTGTCTTCCATTACCTTCCCACCTCCAGCTGTGAGCACTAGAGAATAGGGATGCATCTTACCTATCTTTCTATTCCCAGACCAGCACAATGACAACCTGAGTAGATGCTCAGTAGACCTACAAATAAATAAACATTTCTTCATTACAATTCATACAATAATCCCAAGGAGATTTTTTAAGACAGGAGTCTGTCTTAAAAAATAAAATACAGTTGAGCCGTGAACAATGCGGAGTTAGGGGCACCAACTCCCAGCACAGTAGAAAATCCAAGTATAACTTTGGACACCTCATACACTGAACTACCGATAACCTACTGTTGACCAGAATCCTCACCAATAACATAAATGTATTTTGTATGCTATGTGTATTATATACTTCATTCTTACAATAAAAAAAACTACAGAAAAGAAAATGTTATTAAGAAAACCACAAGGATGACAAAATACATTTATAGTACTATACTGTATCAATACCATAAGTTTACATGTCTGTTTTCAAGATGAATCCTCTGTCTGAAATGTCAGGAAACTGCAGCTGCAGACTGCAGTCTATGACACGTATCAAGCAATTCAACTTTTTCTTGTAATGTCATGACTTTTCTTTGCTTCTTGGGAGCCTTTCCAGCTTCAGTAGAGGCATGGTGTTATTCAAGGTTTACGGTATTGCACTAAAGAGGATGAAAAATACACAAGAACCACAAGAGATCACTTTCCATTGAGATCCGCAATTTACTGGAGAAACAGTTGCTCATGTGGAGATGATTAGCGTCACAGGGCGTTTTAAGCGGATACTCACAACACTTGAGCTCACCACAATAGCCACAGGAGGTGGCTATGAAATCATTACGGTAGCACAGCGTGTACTACAGATAATTTTATGCAGTTATGGTTTAATATTACATCTTTATATTTGCATTTCTTTGGACTTACAATAGTGCCATGTACAGTCTATAAGTGTGTGCATAAGTTTTGATAAATTTTAACTTTCTATACTAGATATGTGTATATTTTATAGTAGTAAATAATAAAATAGATTAGTATCTACACATATTTTATGCGTTTGTGACATGCCTAACTTTTTCTTAATTTTTTATTATTTCTAGTCTACAAGGTTCATCTGAAAGTATTTTCAAATTGACAACAAACCTCCAAAAAATGTTCTAATATATTTATTGAAAAAAATCCATGTATAAATGAACCCATGTAGTTCAAACTCAGGTTGTTCAGGGGCCATCTGGATAGGTAAAATGCTGTTTAGGTACTCTAGCTCATCCACAGATAATCAAGGAGTAGACTTGCCAATACCCTTAGCTAGAACGTGCGCGCCTCATGGTTTCAATGACAACAACATAAGCATAATTTTTTTTACAGTTCCATGAAATCCTTTACCTTCTTTTCTTTTTTCTTTTCTTTTTTTTTTTTTTTTTTTTTTTTGAGACAGAGTCTCGCCCTGTTGCCCAGGCTGGAGTGCAGTGGCGCAATCTTGGCTCACTGCAAGCTCCGCCTCCTGGGTTCACGCCATTCTCCTGCCTCAGCTTCCTGAGTAGCTGGGACTACAGGCGCCTGCCACCACGCCTGGCTAATTTTTTTTATTTTTAGTAGAGATGGGGTTTCACTGTGTTAGCCAGGATGGTCTTGATCTCCTGACCTCATGATCCACCCATCTCGGCCTCCCAAAGTGCTGGGATTACAGGTGTAAGCCACCGCGCCCAGCCTACCTTCTTTTCAAAGCATACAAAGTGCACCAGCATGGGAATGGGCTGTATTTAAGCTGTCACTAGATCAGTTTCTGCTCTCAGGCAATTCCCTTCCCCTGTGTGATGCTTATTTTTACATGTCAACTTGCCTGGATTAAAAAATACCTAGGGAGGGCTGGGTGCGGTGGCTTACGCCTGTAATCCCAGCACTTTGGGAGGCTGAGGCAGGTGAATCACAAGGTCAGGACTTCAAGACCAGCCTGGCCAATATGGTGAAACCCCATCTCTACTAAAAATACAAAAATTAAATGGGTGTGGTGGCGGGCACCTGTAATCCTAGCTACTCAGGAGGCTGAGGCAGAAGAATTGCTTGAACCCGGGAGAAGGAGGTTGCAGTGAGTCGAGGTTGCGCCACTGCACTCCAGCCTGGGCAACAGAGCAAGACTCCATGTCTAAAACAAACAAACAAAAAACCTAGGGAGCTGGTAAAGCATCCCTTCTGAATGTCTGTGAGGCTGTTTCCAGAGGAGATTGGCATGTGAGTTGGTGGACTGAGTGGAGAAGATCCACCCTCAGTGTGGGTGGGTACCATCCAAACAGCTGAGGGCATGGATAAATCAGAAAAGGAGACAAAAGCATTTTTCCCCCCCTCTCTTTCTCTCTCTCTCTCCAGGACCTAGAACATTCACCTCCTCTTGTCCTTGCAGATGCGAACTTCAGCCTCTCCAGTCTTGGGACTCCAGGACTTGCACCACTGGTCCCTTGGTTCTCAGGCCTTCGGTCCCCAACTGAGAGTTACACCATCAGTTTCCCCAGTTCTGAGGCTTTTCAACTTGGGCACCCTACTGGCCCCCCAGGGTCACCAGCTTACAAACAGCCTGTGGTGGAACCGCTCAGCCTCCATAATTGTGTGAGCCAATCCCCCTCATAAATCCCCTCTCATATATCTATACCCAATATATCTCATATATCTATACCCTCACTTCATGAGGGGAATACGTTCTGGGAAATGCGTTGTTAGGCGATTTCATCATTGTGTGGATATCATAGCATGTGCTTTCACAAGCCTAGATGGTCCAGCCTACTACACACCTATGCTATATGGTATAGTCTATTTGTCCTAAGCTACAAACCTGTATAGCACATTACTGTACTGAATACTGTAGGCAATGTATCTAAACATAGAAGAGGTCCAGTAAAATTATAATATTATAATCTGGCTGGGTGTGGTGGCTCATGCCTGTAATCCCAGCACTTTGGGAGGCTGAGGTGGGTGGATCACTTGAGGTCTGGAGTTCAAGACCAGCCTGGCCAACATGGCAAAACCCCGTCTCTACTAAAAATACAAAAAAATTAGCTGGGCCTAGTGGCATGTGCCTGTAATTTTAGCTACTCTGGAGGCTGAGGCAGAAGAATCACTTGAACCCAGAAGGTGGAGGTTGCAATGAGCCGAGATTGCACCACCGCACTCCAGCCTGGGTGACAGAGTGAGACTCCATCTCAAAAAGAAAATAATAATAATAATAATAATAATCATCATCATCATCATCTTTTGGGACCACTATTGTGGTTCATCATTGATTAAAACATCATTATGAGGCACATGACTATATATATAAGTATTTTATATACATATTTAATTTTCTGTCTCTCCGGAGAATCCTAATACTTCCTGGACTGCCTAAAATGAATTAAATGTATGAAATGAAGGATTGCACTAATTTGGATGTTGCAGACTGATGGCCTATAGCCCACCGGGCTGCTGATGTGGTTGGTTTGGCCCATGTGGTGTATGTATGTGTCACAGCAATGTGACAGCCTCTCCAAGTCAACACATTTACTCAGCGTTACCTCCCACATGGCTCACCTCATGTGTTTACAATGTATACCCCTGTAAGTGTCAGAGGGGTGACCTCTGGACTGAATCCAACTTTTGCCTGGAGTTGTGAAAGGAAGAGGCCGCTGCTCTATAGCAGCTTGGCAATGGGAGAAGTGAACACAGCATGCTGCTGATCTCTGCAGAGTTTTGTGGAGTGCAGGACTTGGAGGCTGGCCGACTCAGCGGTGGGAATTTTTAGGGATTAAAAAACCTTTAGAAGCATGGTCCCTGGAGGGAGGCTGTTGCTGATTGGCTGGCCTTCGGAAGCATGTGTACTGACAGAAGGAACTTGTCACTGAAGGGCTGGGGCAGCTTTAAAAGCAGTTCTCACTTATTACTATGAACAAAGAACAGTAAGTCTTTTCCTTTCTAGGAAACACTTCTAAAAACTCTTTCTAGAGCAATTAATTCTCAGTAGGATGCCTTATTTATTTAAATATAGCATGAATCAGATCAAATCACTTGAAAGGCTTGTTATTACAGCTCATTGCAGCCTTGATCTCCCAAGGCCAAGCAATCCTCCTACCTCAGTCTCCCCAGTAGCTGGGACCACAGGCACGCACCACCATGCCCAACTAATTTTTTTATTTTTTGTAGAGACAGGGTCTGACTATGTTTCCCAGGCTGGTCTTAAAATCCTAGGCTCAAGAGATCCTCCCACCTCAGGAGTGTCAGAGCATTTGAACCAGAGCCACTCCATCTTGAACAGGGGCTCAGTAAAATAAGTCTGAGACCTGCTGGGCTACATTCCCAGAAGGTTAAGCATTCTTAGTCACAGGATGAGATAGGAGGTCATCAGGACTGGTATCACAAGATAAAGGTCACAAACACCCTGCTAATAAAACAGGATGTGGTAAAGAAGTTGGCCAAAACCCTCCAAAACCAAGATGGCGGTGAAAGTGACCTCTGGTCGTCCTCACTGCTCACTCCTCATTATGTGCTAATTATAACGCATTAGCATGCTAAAAGCCACTCCCACCAGCATCAATACAGTTTACAGATGCCATGGCAACATCAGAAAGTCATCCTATATAGTCTAAAAGGGGGAGAAACCCTCAGTTGCAGGAATTGCCTACCCTTTCCCGGAAAACTCGTGAATAATCCACCCACTGTTTAGTATGTAATGATGAAATAACCATAAGTATATTCAGTTGAGCAGCCCATGTCGCTGCTCCTCCTATGGAGTAGTCATTCTTTTGTTATCTTACTTCTCTAATAAACTTGCTTTCACTTTACTCTATGGATTCACTCTGAATTCTTAATTGCGCAAGATCCAGTAACTGCCTCTTGGGTTCTGGATCAGGAACCCTTTCCAGTAACAAAAGTGCTGGGATTACAAGCATGAGCTACTGCACCCAGCCTTAGAATCTGCATTTTTAACCAGTTTCCAGGTGATGCTGCTGGTCTAAGGACCACACTCTGAGAACCACTAGAATCCAGCATGATAGGATTTGTACTTAATTATTGGTTAAGAAAATATTTACAAAATAGGACACCAGTGAGTCCAAAAATGCTGTAAAATGAATTTGTAGAATGGCTTATTAATCACAAACGTTAGAAAAGAACCATCAATGTGTAGGTGAAATATATTTATTTCATTTACAGATAATGGTTAGAAAGTATAAATTCCAGGATATATTGCAGTAATTCTTCCTCTCTTCTCCTCTCCTTTTCCCTACCACCTGCCTACTCCCCAGAAATTTGTGGCCTACTCCATGTTGGGTAATTTCATACCAGATATTTGTCAAGGACTCTCCTAGTTTTGTGATTCTGTATTTGTTGCAAATCCTGACTGGGCACATGAACTCTTCTAGTCAAAGTATAAGCCATGTCAACAAGCTGATGTAATTTGCAAACACAGGAGGCAAGCAAGTTTACGAAACAATTGGTGAGTGGTGTTTGTGTTTCTGTATGTCTCTGTGTGTGTGAGAAAGAGAAAGACTGACTTGTGAAATTACCCTAAAACTGTTCCCTTTTATATCAGTTGAAGTGCTGGATACTGTCAGGCCATTCTGGTTCTTTTAAAATCAACCATTCTGCTGGAGAAATATACGCTGTCTTCAGAAGAAAAGCTGTGCATGCTTGTGTTTGCATTGAGACATTCTAAGGGGAGGGCACTGGTTCTAAATATGTGGAAGAGAAATGAAAACACTTCCTGTGTTTCTAAAGATAACAATTTTTACAAAGAAAATTCTTACTAAAAAAATTAAAAACCAAGGTGTACTGTTATACACAAAAGGCATTCTTATGCATGATTCAGGGCCTGGAATGAATCAAGTTTCAGTACACATTGAATGAATGATGCCATTTCCCATACATTTCCAAGAGGCTTTTTATTAATGTGCTCATGGGGAAAATCCTTTCAGTAGAGAATAAAACATTCTGTTTCTCCAGATGATTAATAGCTAGTATTTATTGAGAGCTCAGTATGTTCTAGGCTCATATAATCCTCACATTAATGTTATGAGATAAGTAATAAATCATCCTTACTTCACAGGTGAGGAAGCACAGAGAGGTTAAATAATGTCCCTGTGTCACAGCTAGTAGCAGGTGGAGCTAAAATTCAAGCTCAGGTAAACAAACGTCACAGATACATGTGGAACCACTACACTCTCATCCTCCCAAACGCCTAGACTTGACACCCTTAATCACTTTCTCAGCATTTTTATTGTTGTTGTTGTTGAGAAAAACAAAATGTGTGTAATACACTGTGTGCTACAATTTATTTTTTTATTTGCTCACTTGTTTATTGTCTGTTTCCTCTACTAGAATATAAGCTCCAAGAGGACAGGAGCTTTGTCTATTCACTGCTGCATCCCCCAGAACCAAATTGAATGCTTAGAACCAGAAATATTTGTTGAATTAATGAATGCGTGAGTAAATTCTATCCATCAGTCAGCTTGGCAAATAAGGTCTGTTTAAGAGAATGTGGGCCAGGCGCGGTGACCCACGCCTGTAACCCCAGCATTTTGGGAGGCCGAGCCAGGTGGATCACCTGAGGTCAGGAGTTCGAGACCAGCCTGGCAAACATGATGAAACCCCCATCTCTACTAAGAATACAAAAATTTCCTGGGCATGGTGGTAGGTGCCTGTAATCCCAGCTACTCAGGGAGCTGAGCCAGGAGAATCAGTTGAACCCAGGAGGTGGAGGTTGCAGTAAGCCAAGATCATGCCACTGCACTCCAGCCTGGGTGACAGAGCGAGACTCTGTCTCAAAAAAAAAAAAAAAAAGAATGTGTATTATATATTTTTTATTGTTCATTAATTATGCACCAAATGGTTTTTTTTTCTTTCCCTGAGAGACAGGGTCTCACTATGTTGTACCGGCTGGTCTTGAACTCCTGGCCTTAGGCGATTGCCCAGTGACCTCAGTCTGCTCTTTTTAAATTTTTATTTATTTATTTATTCTTGAGACAGAGTCTCACTCTGTTGCCCAGGCTGGAGTGCAGTGGCGTGATCTCAGCTCACTGCAACTTCCGCCTCCTAGGCTCAAGTGATTTTCCTACCTCAGCCTCTAGAGTAGCTGGGACTACAGGTGCCCACCACCATGCCTGGCTAATTTTTATAGTTTTTCAGTAGAGATGTGGTTTCGCCATGTTGTCCAGGCTGGTCTTAAACTCCTGACCTCAGGTATCCACCCACCTCGGACTTCCAAAGTGCTGGGATTACAGGCATAAGGCACCATGCCTAGCCTCAGTCTGCTCTTTACATATATCTTTTCTTAAATGATTCTGAGAAGTTGATAGTGCTGAAATGGCTCATACAGGAGTGGCAAGAAATTAGAAACTAATTAGAAGCTTCCTAATTAGAAACTAATATGTCAACTGGGATATCACTGAGAGGAAGAATCAGCAAATAAAATTCTCTTCAAAGGACAAATGGAGAGAATATATTGATCATATACAAAGGATTTGTATCTAGAATATATAAATAATTTCTTCGAAAAAGAAAAATATAGAACTCTATCAAATAAGTAGTCAAGAGTCATATACAGACATTTCACAATATAGAACTTACAGATGACCACACGTTTCTGAAAAGTTGCTTATTCTCATGTATAATCAGGAGCATAACATTTCACATCCACTAGGCAAAAATTTACAAAGTTAGAGGATGTCACATGTGGATGACTAGACCTCCCATCCTCTCTTGGTGGGAGGGTAAATTGGTGCCCTTCCTTTGGAAAATGACTTGGCATTACCTGATGAAGCTGAACAGGCAGATCCCCAATGACTCAGCAATACTCAGATGGGGCTGTGGACCAGCAGTCCCTGGGAGACTCTCACAAATGCAGAATCTCAGGTTCTACCATGAACCTACGGAGTCAAAACCTACATCCCCGGGTGATCTGTGTACACACTGGAGATTGAGAAGCCCTTTCTGGAGCAGTGGCTTTCAATTTCTAAGTGCCCATTGGAACCCCCTCCAGACTGATTAAATTGGCATCTCTAAGGGTTGCATCCCAGGCATCAGCACTTATAAATGCCTCTCAGGTAATTTCAGTATGTTGCCAAAATTAAGAACCTTCAACCAGAAGTCCCTCACGTTGTAAGATGTACAAAACTAATAGCAAAAGCCTGGAAAACAACCTAAATGTCCACCAACAAAAGATTTCATAGACTGGGTGGGGTGGCTCACACCTGTAATCCCAGCACTTTGGGAGGCCAAAGTGGGTGGATCATGAGGTCAGGGGTTCAAGAGCAGCCTGGCCAAGATGGTGAAACCCCATCTCACTAAAAATACAAAAATTAGCTGGGCATGGTGGCGCATGCTTGTAGTCCCAGCTACTTGGGACGCTGAGGCAAGAGGATTGCTTGAACCCAGGAGGCAGAGGTTGCAGTGAGCGGAGACCATGCCACTGCATTCCAGCTTGGTGGACTGAGTGAGACTCTGTCTCAAAAAAAAAAAAAAGAAGAAAACAAATAAAAAGTACAGCAGTAGGATTATACTTGTACAAAATCTTAAAGAGCAGATTATATAACATACATACACATACATATGTGATATATGCATATGCACATATATAGATATACATATATCACATACATTTTTACTAGATAGGAAAGAAAATGAGTGAGAGGAAATTCAAGATAGAGGTTATTCTGGAATACAGAAGGAAAGAGAATGTGATTGCGGGAGAACAAGAGAAAGTGAGTTTCTAAGGTCCTGGTAATATTCTATTTCAGGTTCAATAGTGGGAATATGGGTTTTTTATTCCCCCTTAAACTGTAAAAATATCTTTTATCCACTTCTTTAGATAAAATGTTAAAATTTTAAATTTAAAAAAAAGTTGTTTAAAGGGCATCTTTCCTGTAAGTTCTTCTGAGCCCCCCTCTTAAATATAACTCAGGCTTCATCAAACATCTTTCTCTGCTCTCTTCTGAGCTGGCTCCCCTGGCCCTTGCTTTGATACCAACATAGAGAGGGTCCACTTCTTTCCCAAACTGACTTTTTATTTTAGGGACCCTGACCTCCTCCAGGTCCCATCCTGGAATGTGCTAGAGGGGCTCAGAAGCCACTTGTGTCTCACAGATCTATCTGCAGGGCACGTGGGAGCCTGAAGACTGGAGGTCTGGCAGGGTGGGATTCAGACAGAAGACAATATCTGTGTAGGTCTGGAGGCCCGGGCCCATCTCCACCCACACCCAGACAGAACCAGACAGGGCCAGGTGTGAACAAGCTGGGGCCAGCCAAATGGTAAATCATTTAGCAGCAGAGTAATGATTTAAAGTAACAACCTAGTGAGGGCACAGACAGGGTAAACTGTCTTACCCAAGAGTTTTCAAAGTGTTTTCTGTTTTGTTTTAAACCCAGACCTTGCCCATCCATTTAATGAGAGGGTCCAAGCCTCCATTACCTCTTGCAAGGCATTTATTTCTACCTACAGAATTTCACCTGATCCTTACTTGACTGTGTAGTCAAGGAATTACTACCATTCCAGAGATAAGGCACAGGCCCAGAGCTGTTAAGGGATTTGCCCAAGGTCACATGGTTCCCATGGCACAAAAACTCCCAGCTAGACCTGCTGTCTCTGCATCCAGGACTCCTTCGCTGTCTTGTCTTCTTCTGGGCTTGTAAACGCTTCTACACTCCACTGTGGTACAACCAGAGACTCCCTCCTTACTCAAAGAGTTCTAACAAGCTCATGCCTCTCCCTGGGATTGACTGTGGGATAAATCCAAGCTCCTTAACCTCTCCATAATCTTCTCTCACAGTTCTCAGAGGCCAAAAACATTGATTTTTAAAGAACCTGTAAAAACCATCTAGTTCTATGTCCTTAATCTTTCAGAATCATTGATTCCTTCTGCTGGAACTGTGGATTTCCTCCCCAGAAAAATGCCCATACATACAGGCATCCAAAGTATGGCATGCAAAGGGGGTCAATAGATCCCAAGACTCCTGTTAAGGAGTCAAGACTGTTAAGATCCCAAGACTCCTGTTAAGGAGTTAAAGGGGGTCATAGATCCCAAGACTCCTGTTAAGAATTGCAGATTAGCCCATCAATGACAGACTGGATAAGGAAAACTTGATACATGTACACCATGGAATACTATGCAGCCATAAAAAGGAACAAGATCATATCCTTTGCAGGGACATGGATGAAGCTAGAAGCCATTATCCTCAGCAAACTAATGCAAGAACAGAAAACCAGACACTGCACGTTCTTGCTTATAAGTGGTAGCTGAACAATGAGAACACATGGACACAGAGAGGGGAACAACACACACTGGGGCCTGTCAGGGGAGGGTGGTGGGGAAGTGGGAGCATTAGAAAAAAAGAGCTAATGCATGCTGGGCTTAATACCTAGGTGATGGGTTGATAGGTGCAGCAAACCACCATGGCACACATTTACCAATGTAACAAATCTGCATATTCTGCACGTGTACCCCAGAACTTAAAAAGTGAAAAAAAAAATTTTTTTAAGAATTACAGATTAAGTATGGTGGTTCCTCAAAAATTGAACATAGAGTTACCATATGATCCAGCAATTCTATTTCTGGGTATATACCCCAAAGAATTGAAAGCAGAGTCTCAGACATATTTGCACACCCATGTTCATAGCAGCACTATTCATAATAGCCAAAAGGTGTAAATAATCCGAATGTTCATCAATGGATGAATGGATAAAGAAAATATGGTTGATATGGTTTGGCTCTGTGTCCCCACCCACATCTCATCTTGTAGCTACCATAATTCCTACATGTTGTGGGAGAGACCCAGTGGGAGATGATTGAATCACGGGAGCTGGTCTTTCCCTTGCTGTTCTTGTGATAGTGAATGGGTCTCACAAGATCCCATGGTTTTAAAAACAGGAGTTACTCTGCACAAGCTCTCTGCCTGCTGCCAACCATGTATGATGTGACTTGCTCTTCTCACCTCTTGCCATGATTGTGAGGCCTCCCCAGCCCTGTGGAACTCTAAGTCCAATTAACCTCTTTCTTTTGTAAATTGCCCAGTCTCTGTTATGTATTTGTCAGCAGCATGAAAAGGGACTAATACAATGGTATATACATACAATGGAAACTTATTCAGTCTTAAAAAGGAACAAAATCTATCACATGAATGAACCTTGAGGACGTTATGCTAAGTGAACAGGCTAGACGCAAAAGGACAAGTACACGTAATGATTCCACATATATGAGATACCTAGAGTGGTGAAATTTATAGAGACAGAAGGTAGAATGGTGGATGCCAGGGGCTTGGGTGATGGGGGAATGGGGAGTTGGTGCTGCTTAGTGGGTACACAGTTTCAGTTTGGGATGATGAAAAAGTTCTAGAGATGGATAGTGGTGATGGTTGCACAACAATGTGAATGCACTTAATGCCCCTGAACTGGCACACCTAAAAAAGGTTTAAAAGGTAGATTGTATGTTATATATGTCTTACCATACACACATAGGAGAACTGCAGATGAAATGGACCCCTTACTTCACACATGAGGATTCTGAGGCCCAGGTAGTTGTCAAGGCCTCTGGCTGAAAAGGAACAGGGTCAGGAGCAGGTGGGCCTCCTGCACCAGGGCTGGCCCTCTGCCTGGAACCTATCCAGCAGGGCAAGCTCCAGGCAAGTTCCAATGGGAAATGCCTGTGTCTCCTGCTGAAACCCTAGTGGGCAAAGCCTCACGTGGAAGCATTAGAGCTGGACAGAGTGAAATGCGGTATTTATTTGCACTTCATTTATTGGCTGCATAACCCTCACACACAGGGGGAGGCGATTTACCCCAATACTTGTTCTAATTAGTAAAAGCAGCATTTTCTGGGGGAGTTAGATAGTGTCATCCAGTGGTGTTCCAGAACAAATTATGATAACAAAAGCTCTTACTGATACCATTGTATATAACAGCTACTTCACATGAATCCTGAAGAATGGGTTGGGACATTCCTCTTTGTAAATGTATATTAAGGAGACACTTAGAGGGCCAGGTGTGGTGGCTCATGCCTGTAATCACAGCACTTTGGGAGGCCGAGGTGGGAGGATCACTTGGGGCCAGGAGTTTGAGACCAGCCTGGGCAACATAGTGAGATTATGAAAAATAAAAAAATTAGCTGGGTGTGATGGCACGTACCTGTGGTCCCAGCTACATGTGAGGCTGGGGCAGGAGGATTGCTTGAGCCCAAGAGTTTGAGCTGCAGTGAACTATGATCGTGCCACTGTGCTTCAGCCTGGGTGACAGAGCAAGACCCTATCTCTTAAAAAAAAAAAAAAAAAAAAAAAAAAAATTTAAGATTTTCAAGATACATTGTTATGTGATAAAAGTGAATACCAAATAGTTCATGTATATGACTGCCCCCCACTGCTTCCTGCACCTCCTCCACACCCCCAAACTTGGACAAACAGCTGGCTATGGACCAAAACGTTAACAGAGGCACATTTCTGTTGATGAGATTCAATTGCCTCTCTCTCTCTTTTTTTTTTTTTCTTTTAAGAGGCAGAGTCTCACTCTGTCACCCAGGCTGGAGTTCAGTGGTGTGATCATAGCTCACTGCAGTTTCGAACTTTGGGGCTCAAGTGATCCTCTGGCCTCAGCCTCCTGAGCAGCTGGGATTACAGGTGTGAGCCACAATGCCTAGCTCTATGAAAATATTTTCATGTCACTCAATACTATTCTATGGCATTATCTTTTATGGTTGCAGAGTAATCCGTTGTTTAAACACAATAATTAAAATCCTATGGCTGAAAACAGATTGTTTGCGAACTTTCACTGTTACTAAGAGTAGAGCAGTAATTATCCCATATAATTCTAGCTCATCTTGATTATTTCCTAAGGCTAACTTCCTAGAAACAATGAGTTACATTAAGTGACTGAACATTGTTAGGATTTTGAGTCAAGGGGTACTTTAGAAAGTTTGTACCTATGTGATATATAAAGTTAGCAGTGTAATTTTAGAGAACCCATTTATCTACACCCTCGCCACCAATGGGTATTATATTTTAAATATTTGTACCAAGTTCATTGTTTAAAATGGAATTTTACTATTTAAATCTATAGTTATTTGCTGTATTTGATTATTTAATTAAATCTATATGATTATTACAGACAACAATCTCTTATGAACAGTCTCTTCGTGTCCTATGCTCTTTCACACAGGGAGTGTCTCAATCATTGGATAACTAAGTATATTTTTACATTATCTATCATATGCTTTGTAATGTTTTACCTCAAATTTGTCATTAGAGTATACTATTTTTAATATGAAAGTTTTATATTTTAAATAAATCAAATCTAAAAATTTATTTCTTTGAGGTTTCAAGATTCATTTTGTCACCAATTATTTTATTAATCCGTTATTCATTCTAAATCATCTTTCAGTTGTTTCTCTTGGGTGTTACTGCATGAGATATACATATCTCATTTTTTTCCTTTTTGAAAACCATTTTATTTTACTTTATTTATTTTTTGAGACAGGGTCAGCCTCTGTCATCCAAGCTGGAGTGCAGTGGTGCAATTTTGGCTCACTGCAACCTCCCAGGTTCAAGACATCCTCCCAAGCAGCTGGAATTACAGGCATGCGTCACCATGCCCAGATAAATTTTTCTTGTCTTAATACATGGCTATAACTTCTGGAATTATATGAACCACAAATAAACTATTTATATTAATGATAATATAAAAATTATTAAGTCTATTAATGATAACTGCGACGTGCAGGGGAGTACAAAATATGGAGCGAGCACTTGGGAGGGGCATTAACCTAGAATCGGGTGTCAGGCAAGGCTTTCTACACTACAGAATTGGAGGGATGGAGGCTTTTGAATCTTGACATTTCTCAGGTGGAATTCTTTATTCTGGTAAGGTATTTATCTCCACCTTTTTCATCTTCAATTACTCTGGCTATTTTTGGCCCTTTGTTCTTCCATACAAATTTCAGAATCACACATTTCTAGAATCAGGGTCCAGAAATAAGCCTAGTGGGATGTTGACTGGAATCATATTAACCCCACAGATGTATTTTGGAAGCACTGATATATTTAAATAGTGAGACCTCTTTTCCATAAACATGGTATATCTCTAACTTAGGTGTTCTTTAATGTCTTTCAAAAATAACTTTTTCTCCTGAACGTGTCTTGTACATGGTGTGTTAGTTTTAGGTATTTAATGTTTTTTAATACTATTGTAAGTGGCATTTTTCTTTTCTATGACTTATTAAATATTTTTCCTGATTTATGGAAATAAGGTAGATTTTTGTATATTGATTTTGTGTCTAGCAACCTAAACTCTTATTAAATCTAATAATTTATAGATACTGTCAGGTTTTCTACATAGACAATCATAACCCGAAAATAAGTTTTTTTATTTATTTTTATAATTTTTATTAAGGTATATAAAATCTATTGATTTTATATGTACATTTTAATGATTTTTTGACAAGTGTGAGTTGTGCAACCATCACAATAGTTTGGATTTAGAGCATATTTACTGCCTCTTCTTTTCCACGTCTTACATCTTTTTACCTTTTTTGACCCTACTGAACTTGCTAGAATTTTTTGTGTAACTTCGAAGACAGTGAGGGTAGTGGATATTATCTTTAATTTCCAATCTAAAGTAGCATAATGCTTCTGATGTTTTGCCTCTTGGTATAATGCTTATTATGTTTGGAGATAATCTCTCTACATAAAAGTTTCCTCCTATTCCTTAATAAGAGCTTTTTTTTTTTTTTAAACTTAAATGGGACATTGAATTCCATAAAATGTTTTCTCTGTGTCTATTGAAATGATCCTAAGAATTTGCCCTAAAAGAGGATCGTTTCCAAGTAGATCTTCTGCCTTGGAGGGTGCTCTAGGTTTTGTTCAATGCTCTGAGATTCACCAGACTGGAAAACCAGTGTTCAGAATAAACCAGTCCAGCAAATTCCTTCAAAGAGAAAACCAGTTTCAGTGCTCCTCCTCCCTGTCAGTTCTTATCTTTACTTTGCATTTAGTCTGCACGCAGGTCTTATTTTCTTGAGAGTTTATGCATCTGTTTAGATTTTTACCATTTAATTCAGTAGTGTTAGTTGTTTTCAATGGAAGGGGTGGTTCACATCTCAGGACCATCACAAAGCAGAAAACAGAAGTCACGAGATCTTCTAGGTTCATTATTGCACTGAGTATGTTTTCTGTGTTACTATTGTGAGGTCTGTTGGCCATGAAACTTCCTAACTAGTTACTACTGGTAAACAGAAAGTAACGTAATCTCCTAATGTGTTTGTATAACTCTAATTTGATCATGCTATATTGTTCTTTTGATAGAGGACTGATTGTGCAGTATTTTATTTAGCACTTTTGCCTCTGTATGTGAGCTCCACTTTAGTCTTTGAGTATGAATGGATGTGTGCGTGCACGCACCTTTGAAACTGTTAATATACTATGGAATTGTTTCTTAATAGTTTGAAGGAATTTATTCTTATAACTGCCTGGGCATAGTATACTTTTTTGAAGATAATTTGTGCTTGCTTTCCCCTAGTTCTTCAAATGTTACTGTTCTATTTTCTTTTGAGAGCTTCATCTTGATCAAGTAGCTCTGCTGTGAGTAGTGCAACTTAGAGTGTTTTATAAAGTACAAAATGCCGGTGTGGAGACTTAACCTGTAATCCCAGCACTTTGTGAGGCCAAGGCAGGAGGATCGCTTGAGGCCAGGAGTTTGAGACCAGCCTGGGCAACATGGCAAAACCCTGTCTCTACAAAAAACATAAAAATTAGCCAGGCATGGTGGCTAATTTGGGAGGCTGAGATGGGAGGATTGGGAATGTTACTTCTAGGCCTTTAATAGTTATAAACAGATTTCCACAAGTATAAGACATGAATTCATATATTAGAAATAATACATATACCTTCTCTATACTTTGCAAGGACGTCAGGTAGCCACTTGATTTTTCCTTCTTGACTAGGGAGAAAGAAATAGTAAGGCACTGAGAGAGGAGACGCTACCCCACTTAGTGGAAACCGAACACCTGGAATCCGGCCCCAGGTCTGAATGGAGAACAGCTCTAGAAAAAGCCTGCAGCTCAGGAGGCGTGTCTCTCAGAAGCCAACAGAGTTTTTCTTCCTAGGATTCTCACTGTTACCACACATGCAATTCTCAGAGGAATGCTGTTCCCAAGCCAAACCCTGGCAAAAAGTGGAGAAACACCCCTCCTCAGTTTTGGGAAAGTACGAGCTGCTTCCAGTGGATACAAACCATCCACATCAAGTGACAAAACCAATGAAGCAAAAGGCTTTGCCACCTTAGTTCTGTTATTGTCAATTTATCATTTCCCGATATTTGGCTGATGAAAGGAAATTTACTAAATAGTTTAGAAGAAAACAGGGGGGTAATGATTACAGAAGATGCAAGCAGCAGACAAATAGCATCAGAAATCAGGTCTTTGGCAACCCTGGCCTGCTGCTCTCTGGCCCCAAAGGCAGGTCATTGCTTGTGCTTTTTTCCCCACCTAGGTCTCCCAGACTTCTGGGACAGGCATCACCACTGGAGATACGCTGATGCCCCCTTGGGTGAGCCAGCCCCACCCACCTGATTCAAGATCAGGAAGTAGCCTGCATATGCATGTGTGCACACATTCACATGTGCACACTCCAATGTCCTCACACCTTCCTGACCACCACTTCCTCCTAATGCACCCTCAAGAGAGTGTGTTCCAAGAGTTGGAAACTAGCATCCCTCAGTTGCTCTTTTCCACTCAGGTGGTCAAACGGCTGAAAACTATGGAATACACCCGTTTCAGGCTTCCCAACAAAAGAGGCACTGTCCTTCCTCTGAGCCAGGTCACAATGAGGTGACCTTCATCAGTTTTGTTTCATAGCCAGAATCCACTGCATCCTCTAGTTAGATATCATCTGCACTTTACTGCTATATGCTTTACATCTTGGCTTCTTCCAAAAGTAATCTAAGGCCTTTTATAGAACAAAACCATATACCTCGAGAAAGGTGGTGCAGTTTGAAAGCCCCAAGGGTTTCTTCTTATATTAGGACAAAAAGTTATTTTCTTATTCACTATTTTCTTTGATGGAGAGATGAAGAAAAAACTGCACAAGCCCACACATTCTGATCCATGCATCCTTTATTCCATTACCAACCACTGTGCTGCATCCAAGCAACAGTACACAAACTGGCAATCAACCGCAGTCCAGTTGTACAACAATCTGAGGCTTACAGTACATTTAAGGCTTTTAAATTTGGAAAAAAAAAATTAAAACCAAAGAACCCCCAAATCCAAACCCCTAACCAATACAAGTAGTATAGCAATGTTAAGCATCTTCTATTTCTGATGCTTATTTGGCGCAACTCCAGTGTCAAAACCCAAATAATTCCTAAACTAAAAAGATTAGTTTAGTGAAATTTTAATTACATAAATTCTTCAAAGCATAAACTTGGAATTTTTGTCTTGGAAATGTTATAAAATTTTTAATAGCAAAACATAGGAATAAAAACATATTAACAAAATGTATTCAATCATTTACATTACAAACAAGGAATTTGCAGTTCATTGTTGTAGCCTGACAAAAGAAATCATATCTACCATTAAGAATCTATGCACAATGTGATTGCAAATATGTACAGTACTTTAAAAAAGCCTACAAGGAGGACTTTACAGAAGGAAAGTCGGCTAGGCTCTTTGTTAAACCAACCGGACAATCAAAATATTAAAACTCTGTTGGCTAGTAATAAATTTACACTTAAAAAAACCCCTAGTTTCTTTTTGTTTAAGAATAATCCAGTTATATTTATATGGTTACAGTTGATGAAGCTGTACATGATAGTTCCAGTGAATTACCCCTCAGTTCATTTGTCCAGGGAAAGATCAGCATGTTAACAAAAAATAATAAAGGAATTTTCACCACACTAGCTTTCCAGTTACACTATCACAGCTTCACAAATGGATTGAACCCATGGATCCAGTGGCAGAAAGAGAGCTGCATGTCAAATACTGAGAACATTGGTGGAGACAGGGGCGAGTTCTGCATGAATGTCAGAAATGATGGGGAAGGTTGAGAAACAGATGCGAGGCTACTTTATACAGCACTAGAAAATTGTCCTTACATTCAGCTCTCATTCCCATTCCTGCAAGGTAATGAAGCTGGGAATCACGACTGTTCAGTTTAACGTGTTGTGTGAATTAGCAGAACCACCTCTAGATACAAAAGACTGAGATTTCATCAGCTCTTTGATTAGAACACCCTAAAGGTTGGGCACTTCTTCATGGTTATCAAGCCTTTACAGCTACCCAGTTAAAGCATGTGCAAAACAGAGGACTCTTCTGTTCACAGTAAATGAGGTAAGATCAA
Source organism: Chlorocebus sabaeus (assembly GCF_047675955.1). Lineage (NCBI taxonomy): Eukaryota > Metazoa > Chordata > Mammalia > Primates > Cercopithecidae > Chlorocebus > Chlorocebus sabaeus. The sequence goes on along the minus strand of NC_132929.1, from coordinate 56,938,433 downwards.
GTTGTTGTCTTCAGGAATTAGGAAGTTCGTGAGATATGAACTGTTTTAGTCTTTCTAGGTATTGTGCATAAAGCTCTATGTCATTATGCCCAGCCCCTTCAACCCAGAGGGGCTCCACGGCTCGGGGACAGCGCTCGTACATCGCTAGGCCATGGGAGAAATCGATAACTTCATCCTCTGTACCGTGAATGACCAACACAGGAGAGGTGACTTTAGATATCTTGTCAATGCTGCAAAACGGAAATGGGGGAGGCAGAAAAAGGACTCTGTTAGTTATGCTCACAGATAATACACATCACATTTAATGATAAGTCAATAAATCTCCACAGGCAAGGAAATAACACCGTGGTTTTTTTTTGTTTTTTTTTTTTTTAAATTAAGAACTTTATCTTTTAAAGCAGTTTTAGGTTCACAGCAAAACTGAGGAAGGTACAGAGATTTCCCAGATACCTCCTTGTCCCCACACATGCACAGCCTCCCCTATTATCAATATCCCCTACCACAGCAGTACATTCGATGACCCTACATTAACATATCATAACAGTTTGGCTTTTTCTTGCTTTATTTTTTTTCTGGTAATTTATTTTTTTTTCCTAAATCAACTTTGCATTTTAGAGTAATTTTGAACTTGCAGGAAAGCTGTAAAGATAATACAGTGTATATAAAAATCAGCCGGGCCATGGTGGTGCATGCCTGCAATCTCAGCAACTCAGAGGACTGAGGTAGGAGGATTGCTTGAACTGGGAGCAGGAGGTTGCAGTGAGCTGAGATGGCGCCACTTCACTCCAGCCTGGGCAACAGAGTGAGACTCTGTCTCAAAAAAGAAAGAAAAGAAAAAGATAATACAGTCCCCCTACATACTCATAGCCCATTTCCTATAAGGTTAACATTGTACATTACTGTGATACATCTGTCAAAGCTAAAACACCCACGTTGGTGCATTACTATGAACTAAACTCCAGACTTTATTTGGATTTCACTAGTTTTTCCACTAATGTCCTTTTTCTGTTCCAGGATCCAAACGAGAATACCACACTGCATTTGGCTGTTGCATTTGTTAAAGTATTTTATTAAAGACAGAACTCTTCAGAGCATCAGACTAGCAAACCAGTAACTACTATTTTTTACATATTAATGTTTATATTATTTTTAGATATTTTTTATATTTATATATTTTATATATTATTTTTCAAGAGAATTTTAAAAAGGGCCAGAACTTAACATATCAAATGAATGTCTCTTTGGAAAGCTGGACACTTAATCTGCTGCCACTCAAGTCGTCAGAATTCTTTTTTGAGAGCTACCATCAGATTTGACTCAAAGATACACACCCCATTTCATAAAAGCAAGCGCCTCATTTTAAAAAATAAAAACTGTACTATTTAGCTTGAAAACTTAATGTAATGCCTAGATTTTATTCCAAATGACTTCTCTATAAAAATCAAATCTACTCTCAAAGGATGAATATTTGAGGATCTTTAAAATAATATGCTTCAGGCTCCGAAAGCATATCCCAAAGAGGAATCCAAAAAACTTCAAGCATTGGTTGAGCTGGGTGTGTAGGAGACTTCTCTGATGGGGATAACAGTCATTTCATCCACAAAGAAACCAAGAGAAATGGCTCTCTCTCCATTCTGTCCTGCCAAAGAGTCTCTTGTAGTTTACTTCTCTTTCCATATTTGATCCTAGTCGAAGTTACAAAAGGATACCAATTTGTACTATTTGTGGGAATCTTTTTGTTAAACAGTAACAGCTAACATTTTTTAAACATTTACCATAGCCAGGTGCTTTGCACTTAACACACAAAATCTCATTTAATATTCAATGAAACAGAGTGAGAAAGGAATGACCACCTCTGTTTTAATCAAGGAGGAAACTGAAGCTCAGAGAGACTATTAAATAACAGGAATGAGGTCGTGGAGATAATAAAGAGCTCTAACATCAATTACATATTCCAAAGATCTACAAACAACTGTCATCTAGCCTTTATTAAAAACTCAGGGAGCCGTGGACCACTTCAAGACATCCCAGAAAGATTGCAAAACCTCATCAGCCATGTAATTTGCAGATCAGAGCCACTGTGGCAGTATTCAATTATGCACATTAGAAATCTTATTTGGAAACCTGTTTTCCCCCTATATTTAATTTTAAAGTGACTTCCTTTAACAGAGTTCATTTATACTCAATTAAAAAGATATTTACTCAACAGTTACAATGGGCCTGGGACTATGCTCCACACTGCACAGTTTAAGAGACTCTCCACTGCCTGGAGGGTATATTTAAAGTTGAATGCCATCATCTCATCCCAAGTGTAAAGGAGGTTAAAAAAAAATAAACAATAAATGAAATAATAATCTGGATTCCTTTTCCTTTTTTAAAATTTGTTTTAATATGAAAAGGAAATATGAAAGTATCCTCCTTTAAGGAGAGGGACACATGATTCTGCCATTTGGCAGCAACGGACATATTAAGAAAATGCTTACCAAATTCAAATTCAATTCATGATGAAAGTCAATGCAACCATTAATGGTTTGAAATCTATCATATTAATAATTTACGGCATTACCTATGAGGATTTGTCTCCTTTGTTGTCTCCAATCACTAGCCTTTTAAAAAAAATTTTTAAGAGACAGGGTCTTGCTCTGTTGCCCAAGCTGGAGTACAGTAATGTAATCCTAGCTCAATGCCACCTCAAAGTCCTGGGCTCAAGGAATCTTCCCACCCCAGCCTCCCGAGGAGCCGGGACTACAGATGTGCACCACTATGGCTGGCTAACTTTTTAATTTTTTCTGTAGTGACAGGGTCTTGTGGTGTTTCCCAGGTTGGTCTTGTACTTCGGGCCTCAAGTGACACTCTGGCCTTGGCCTCAAAAAGTGCTGGCTGTACAGGTGTAAGCCACTGTGCCTGTCCTCCAATTACTGACCTTAATTCAATAAATTACTTAACCTCTCATTTCCTCATCTGTAAAATGAGCACAGTAATTGGACAAACATCTTCATTTATTTATTTATTTTTTGGAGACAGAGTCTTGCTCTGTCACCTAGGTTGGAGTGAAGTGGCATGATCTGGGCTCACTGCAACTTCTGCCTCCTGGGTTCAAGCGATTCTCATGCCTCAGCCTCCTCAGTAGCTGGGATTACAGGCATACACCACCAAGCTCGTCTAATTTTTTTTTTTTTTTTTTTTTTTTAGTAGAGACGGGGTTTTGCCATGCTACCCAGGCTGGTTTCGAACTCCTGAATTCAGGCAATCCGCCCTCCTTGGCCTCCCAAAGTGCTGGGATTACAAGCGTGAATAACCGTGCCCGGCTGACAAACTTCTTAAGACTCTTATAAAGATGAAGGGGGACCATGAACATGAAATGCATAGCCCAATACCTGCCATACCAAATAAACTCAGATAAGATTAGCTGCTAATTTGTTATTAATCATTTGCAATTTGTTGGCATGGCTGTATTTTAAGGTACATGCCAATTTAAGAGCCAGGGGGGAAACAAAAAACAAAAAACACCTATTAGTTTTGTTGCCAGGGTAACTCCCGGCACTGCTTCCCACAAACATGCTAAGTATCTGTCTTTCAGCAAACTGGCCTCTCATTACCAATTCAGCACAACTAAGGCCACATTTGAGAGGCACATTAGCCCTACTTAGCATTCCCAGCCACGCTACTAGAAATTTGCAGTGCAACTTTCTCATGAAGCTGAATCTCATTGAATCCTGGTACAAACTGCACAAAACTAAAGTTCACCCAAGGTGTTAACAGAAGGTTCCTTTCTATGAACGGAGCCAGTCTGTATAATAGATGTTTATGTAACCAAATGATGATCTTTTATTTTTTTTTCCCAGTAATAGCAGGATGAAAGCAATTAATAGGTCAATCAAAAACCTAAAACTGTGTTTTCTTTCTGCTGGGGTTTTTCTATAAAATGGCAACATGAGCTGGGCCAGTCCTGGGGTAACTATCCTAGGCCGCTTTAGCAAGGACTGTGGGAAAAGCTTAAGGGGCAAAATATTTTGTATTAAAAATACTTTCCTCATGCAGGCAACTCTGCAGGGGTGAGATCATCTGGTCAAAGTGGTAGAGCAGAATAGGGGGTGGCAGGTGAGCTTGTTCATTTATACCATTCCTGTGGCTATTTACTGAAGATCAAAGCCTGGCTTGTCAACTAACTCACTTTGCCTTTATTCTTCTATTTACAAAGATTAACTGAGCATGGTACTTTTCCCCTTACCTGTACTGTCCAACTGAAAAAGTAAGAAAAATTTCAAAACTGTGCTTGCTTGAGGTTTTTGAGCATCTACACCACTGTTACCCCATCACACATCGCATACAGCTCACCATCCAACAGGATGTCTCTGAATGAATGAGTGCTGAACTGTAAGTTCCTTTAGGATGTATGGATGCTGCTAAAAATCCTGCATATCAGAGCTGAATCAATTAACCCTAGGTGTCAGTATACTCAAGGTCCTTATACATCATCTGGGAGATTTTCACTAGTGAGTCAGGCCTGAGAGGATAAAATCTCTGGATAGTGTGTGTCATATTTGCTTCCACATGCCCTGTGGCACCCAGCACAGGGTCTGACGTATGGCTCCATTCAATAAATATTTACACAGCTAATGGGAGCATCAGATGTGAACACGGCCACTGACTGACTTACCACTTGTTGGACAAGCATGAACTTACCTGGGAAAAGCATCAAAGCAGTATGTTTTTCTGGTATCCGGAAAAGCCACACGCAAACCAGACATCAGAGGGGAATGGAGAATTACCGCTGCGCATTCATACCTCGAGGCCAAGTCTACCGTGGGGACAGTCCCAATGCTCTGACCATACAGGATAATGTTCTCGGGACTCACGCCATACCTGGAGAAATCAGAGGTTGTATGCCATTAACTAAGGTATGAAGAAAGACAGAAAGAGACAGAGAAATCGTATCTTAAACCCATAAAATTCCCACATTCACCAGCTTAAAACCGTATCATCTAACTTGTACACTTTAATTTAAGATGGATGTGAGCTTGACAAAAACAAATGTTAGGGGCCTGTTTTGGTACTAAGTGACTATGATTCTGTCTTCCACAACATTTGCAAAAAACAATAAACATGATATTATATTTCTGGCTAATTAAATATATGCTTTATAAACTTCATTTCAGTAGCTACAGAGATGGTCATCTGATTTCCTATTATTCTCCCTTTATATTTTCTTTGCTAATCATAAACATACTTCTGAAGTAAAAACAAAAGCAGTTTTGGCAAATTGCAATATTAAAAACTCGAAGCAAAGTTTTCATGATACAAAATATATTAACGCTTATCAGAAAAAGATTTACTGGGAGACAATTAATTTGAAGATAATTGTATTTTCTTTAGTCTCTCTCAGGGTTAAACCCTTCCAAGTCTTTCAATCCATCAGTGGGTTCTGATCCATTCTCTTCAAATTGTTAGCTAAGTAAAGGGTTGTGTGGAATACAGGCTTCATTTCCCAGCCTCCCTTGCAGCCTGGTGTGTACAGAGACCTAAGTTCCAGCCAACTGTATGTCAGCAGAAGTGACATGAGCAACCCCCAGGTCATGCTTTAAAGCAAAGGGTGTGCTTTTGCCATCCCTTCCGCCTTCCTGGTGATGGCAAGTAGATCACAATGAGCCACCTCAGCCCATGCAGAAAGATGCGGCACCCTAGATATGGTGGCGGAATAAAATAGAAGGAACCCGGGAAAATACATGCTCTCTTATTATCCTACAAAGGATATCCAGAATATCTAAAGAATGCTTAGAAATGAAAAAGAAAAAGACAAATAGGCAAAAGAAATGAAGATGAATGCCTAATACACACATAGAAAGATGTGAAATAATTTCACTAGAACATGAAGATGCAAATTAAATCCATGAGTTATTATTTTATACCCAAACGATAGGCAAAAATGAAGAAGCCAGACAACGTTGAAAGACAGCAAGGACATAGAAAAGTGGAACGCTGTTACTTTGTAAATTAGTACAAGCACTTGGGAAAACAATTCAACATTATCTGGAAAAGTTGAAGCCAGTGAGCCAACAATTCTCCTTTTCAGAATAAATATGTATTGTAGCTTACAGGACAATATGAAATGCTTTCTGATAACAACCTTCAGTGAAAAGAACTATCAATCCACAGCTGATGGAAATGGCAGGATTTCAGCCCAACTTCCTCCCCTCCAAGCTCCACGAAACTCCATGGAAAAATGGAGGCCCTAAAGAAAGAATTCAGGGCATTGGAATGTGCTTTATGCACAGCACCACACCTGGGCCATGCCATGAAGACAGGAATTAAACACATGGAGGTGAGAAGGACTTTCTATGGGAGATGTGCAACACATACCCAATGCAGCAGCAGGAAAGCAACGGGCTGGCCGGCAGGGGATGTGCTAGGATAGCGTGAATCGGAAACTAAAGGGTTATGGGTTGTCCTGGAGATGAGGGCCACTGGAGTGTCCAAGGGCGAGGTGACAATGGCAGGCAGGAGATGACAGCATGAAAAGGAAGCTGGGAGATCCGGCAGGGGACTATTAAGAATCATGCAGAAGACAGGAAATAAAAGAGTGTAACAAAAACAGCATCCATCCTTCATTTCTAAAGTGAAATGTCTGTGTGGTCCTGCAACTTGACACCATCCAATAAAACGGTGTCTATGGAAGAGGCTTCCAGATGCAAGTTTTGCCTGGCATTCTTGCCTGGGGTTTCCTTCCCGTTGGCGTAACAGGTTATTAAAAAATGGTCAGCATGGGCAGTTTTGGTGGGGAGGTTTGGGGAAACAACTGACAGAGCAGCATCCTGTGCCCAAATCTACATCAGCGACCACGGATTTACAAACACAGAGCACCCTCCCTGAGGACTAAATGGGGGGTCAGAAAGGAACACTGTTCTCACGTCTCAATGCTGAAGGTAAGCCGTCCCAGGGATCTCCCCAGCAGCAACTGCCACCAAGATCCTTCTTTCATGAACTGGGAGAGCTGTTTCAGCAGGAGTTTTTCATCTAAAGTCCAGGGAGTCTTTGGGGAGAGCATAAATAATATCAGGGGTTTCCTCCTCCCTCCACAATTTTCACCAGATTTTCAAAGTGGTCTATGACCCCAAAAAGCGTATAGACCATGAGATACTGCATTACAGGGAGTCTGCAGGCACATGGAGAGGAGAGCCTCCAATTTCCACATTTGGGGATGAGTTCTTTCCACAATGACCACTCTTGTGGACAGGCCATTCATTTTGCTATCAATTGCTTTTAAAAATCATAAATCAAAGAAAATATAAGAGGAGGAGAGAAGTGAAAACTGAAGGTAGTTAATGAATGATGCACAGAAGACTAAGAGATTATCAATACTGAATATCAAAAATAAAATAAAAGACTTCCAGGTAAAAATGGCAACCAGACTAGCCCTTACCTTCTTTGATAAAATCTGGTCTGAGAGGATTATATAGGATAACATTATCACAGTTATGAGGAAGTGTTAATTTTACTTCTTATGACGAGTCCAACATATGTTTTCAAAATCCTGTCTTCTATATAACACGCCATGGGACTTTACAAGCTCAGAGGTTGCACTGAATAAAGGAAGGAACAAGCACAGACCCAACAGACATAGCCCAGGAGACGAGGCAGAGGGAAGCACCCTGGCCATCATGCAGGCAGCTCTTTCTCCTGTCAATGTCCTGGACCAGCCATCCTCAGAGATCACAGCCTTCTGTAAATGCCTTCTGGAGAAGCCAGAGCTATTGTGCTTGAGGACTCTCAGTTCCTAGCCTTTGGGTCTCAGCACTAGGACACACCCAGTACCAGTCTCTACAAAGTCCACCTTTGATTCCAATAGACTCACATCCTTCGTGACAACCAACTCAAAGTTTCACTGAAAAATGTCACCAGGTAAAACACAAAAAGCACTAGTCATAAAGAAAAAAAAAAGACAGAAAGTATTACATTAAAATCAAGAACTTCTGGTCATCAGAAGACACCATAAGGAAGTAAAAGGGCAAGCCACCAAGTGGGAAAAGATACTTGCCACAGAGTCTAGATCTAGCATATATAAATAACTACTACAAATCAATAAGACAACTGACTAAACAAGAAAAACAGAATTTTACAAAATGAGAAAAAAAAGAGGGGAGGGAAAGACAGAGAAAGAGAAAAAAAGAGAAGAGTTATTCAACTTCATTAGTAAAAAGGAAAATGCAAATTAAAATAATCATGTGATACTCTACACATTTATCAGACTGACAAAAAATTCAAAAGCCTAACAATATTAAGTGTTGGCAAGGATGTGTGCAAGAATGCTCATTCACTGTTGGGCTTTATGTTGATAGAATCAGTTTAGAAAAAGTTTGGCAATATGAAGTGACATGATTTTATTAGCACATACCCAGGGACCTAGCAATTCTACTCCAAGATAAATTCAACACACAAATAAATGCTTACATATACCAGAAATATATACTAGACTTGAGTGCATGCCTACACAGTTAGAGACAGCCCTAAGGTATATCAACAGCAGAGTGGATGAAGAAACTGTGGTACAGTTGTGCTGCAGAATATGTACATGGACACTAAAAGATTCATATTTTTATTTCAATAGTTTTGGGGGTACAACCGGTTTTTGGTTACGTGGATAAGTTCTTTAGTGGTGATTTCTGAGATTTTGGTGCACCTGTCACCACCAGTGAATCTTAAAGTCATGCTGTTAAGGCTGGGTGCGATGGCTCACACCTGTAATCTCAGCACTTTGGAAGGCCAAGGTGGGAAGACCACTTGAGACCAGAAGTTGGAGACTAGCCTGAGCAAAAAAGCAAGACCCCATCTTCACAAAATGAAAAAAAAATTAGCTGGGCAAAGTGGCATCACCTGTAGTCCAAACTACTTGGGAGGCTGAGGTGGGAGGATCACTTGAGCCCAGGAGGTCGAGGCTGCAGTGAGCAGTGTTCGTGCCACTGCACTCCAGCCTGGGTGACCCTCTTAAAAAAAAAAATGCTGTTAGGGAAAAGAGGCAGATACAGCAAAACACACACTATGTGACACCATTTACAAAAACTTAAACCTACCAAAATTAAACATTATTGTTTAGGGATATTAATTGAGTGGTAAGCCTATAAAGAAAAGCAAGGAAGTGAATCACTAAAGTCAGGATAGTGATTATAGGCAAAAAGGGAAATGGTCATCACTAGAGAGAAGCATGTCCTTCCTGGGGGTTGTAAATGCTGGGGATAGTCTATGTCACACCACAAGTGTTCCTTTTATAAGTCATTAAGCTGGACATCTGTGTTTTATAAACTTCTATGTATGGCAGTTATATTTCATGACAAAAAAATTCTTTAAAAGTTCACCAGATACTTCAGATATGGAGACAGCCCTCACAAAACTGTGACAACTCATGGTAGATTTTGTGCTAAAAATAAACCTCATAAGGCAACATCAGACCATTAAAAATGATGTCTCATAAAGAATTAACATGGGGAAACACTCATGTTAATTTTAACAGAAAGCAATAAAAAGGAGCTTACAAAAACAGGGTCACAATTACATTTCTAAAAAGAAATCTATACATGGAAAAGGGACTTCAAAGCAATATATGAAAATGGTAATAATTGTTTTCTTCAGGTGGTGAGACTGCGTTTTTCTTCTTTCAAATTTTCATTCCTAATTTCCTTTAGTTACTAGGCAGTGACTTGTTGGGAAAAAAGGGAAGCAGCATCGCTGGTCCTTTCTGTGTGGAGTCAGTAGGCATGCTGCTAACTGCCAGTGTTTTTCAAAGGGCTCAGAAAACAAGAGCGTGTTAGGTCAAACGCTCAGATTTGTTAGTTCTGTGTTAAGGACTTTTGTCACTGCTTTTTCCTGTCTTTACTATACTGTTTGACAACACATGAGGAACCAAGGAGGTGGATAATTCTGTGAAAGTATCAGGACTTTTAGTCGAATGGTAAGAGACCTCTGTTCTAACACCCAGTTTTGGCAGATGAGGACAACTCTTTTTACTGTAGTAGTAGGATTTTTTTTTTCTATCAAAGCATTAGACTAGTGACCTCTATGCCAATCGTTCCAAAATGAGAAGTATCTGAATTACTTGGGAAATTCTTCTTATTATTATTTATTTACTTTTCATGTAAACACCCCGGCTCCACACTTATAAATTCTGATCCAGTGGGTACGCGAATTCTTCAAACTTCAACACGGACTGACATTGGGCAAAAAGAGTTGGACTAGAGCCTAAGGCCCCTTTAGTTCTCAGGTTAAATTACATAAAAGACACAGGGGGGAAAAAGAGACAATGAATTAAGTTTGTGTGAAACATAGGTCAGTTTAACATCACAGCGTTAGAAAAAAGATAACAGGATCAAGTGAAAAGTATTTTCTCAAAAACATTAACAGTTCCAAAGTCTAAAGCCTTTATTTTAGAATAAAACAGAAGTTAAACCCTACCAGTTTGGAACAAGGCAGTATTTTTGGAGCAGCCAGTAACAATATAGGCGACACAGAAGATGTATTCATGGCCGGGCACGGTGGCTCACGCCTGTAATCCTAGCACTTTGGGAGGCCGAGGAGCGTGAACTGCTTGAGCCCAGGAGTTTGAGGCCAGCCTGGGCAACAAAGTTAAACCTTATATCCGCTAAAAATACAAAAAATTAGTTGGGCATGGTGCTGTGCGCCTAGTAGCATCCCTGCTACTACGGAGGCTGAGGTGGGAGGATCACCTGAGCTCATGAAGTTGAGGCTGTAGTGGGCTGAGGTCGCACCACTGTACTCCAGCCTGGGCGATGGCAGTGAGACCTTGTCTCCAAAAAAAACACAACAAAATAAAACAAAAAGATGTATTCATGCAGGAATTTTAGCATTTTAACTTACGATTTGCTATTTTGGGGAGTATCACAATGGGAAAAGGTTAAAAATGATTCCTGTTAGTAAGCATGACCTTTGTGGGAAAAACGCAGGGATGGCAGGAATAGTAGCAGGGCCTATACACAGCGCTTTCTACCCCTAAGGCTTTTTTTTAGAAGTAAACATTCCTGCTCCCCAAATACAAATACACAGCTGGTAGCAGGTGAGTGTGGATCTCGAGGCCCTGGGGGTACTCCTCCACAGACTACACCAGGCCAGACCATTCTCCTTCCCCTGCCCATTTGCCCCTGCTTCCTGGCATTGTTGAAGACATGTTGGTTCTTCTTAACAAGGGTTAACCTTCCACTTGAGCGCCAGATTCTTACCCCTCCCAAAACTTGAAGAATCTCCTCCCTGACCCTGTAAAATTTCAATCTTTATTCTCTCAATGCCACAGATATATCCAAGTTTCTGAACCTAAGAAAGGACCTGTTTTCATCAGCACTCTGTGCTTGAGGCCACAGCTCCATCTCTTACCTCCATTTCCCCACCACCCCACCCTCCCATCCACTCAACCCTAAGCCCTCTGAAACCTGCCTTCTGCTCCTATGAAGTCTTGCAAATGGCTATCAGAAGTACCAAACCCAAACGCTTTTTCTCACCTCTCATCCAGTTCAACTTCTCCTTGGCAGTTCACATTAACGATGCCTTCCTTCTTAAAACTCATTCCTAAGCTTCTGAGACACTAAGTCACTCTTGGTTCCTCCTCCTGCCCCTGCCACAAATGGGCCTGGCCTACTACTGGCTCATCTTCCCCAAGCTCTAGTCTTACTATCACAATCTTACATTTTCTCTCCTACAATCTCATTTAACCCCAGGACTTCAACTAGCAGTTCTATGCTGGCCTGATGGCTAATTTTATGTATCAACTAGATTGGGATAAGGGATGCCCAGACATCTGGTAAAATATTATTTCTGGGTGTGCCTGTGAGGGTGCTTCTGGAAGAGACTAGTGTTAAATCAGTAGACTGGGTAAAGAAAGCATCATCTGATCCCAGATAGAACAAAAAGGTGGACAATAGGAAAATTATCTCTCTCTTCTTGAGCTGGGACATCGATCTCCTGCCCTTGGACACTGGAGCTTCTGGTTCTAAGATCTTCAGACTTCAGGACATACACTTGTATCCTTCCCCTGCCCACCCTCACTCCCCTGGCAAGATTCTCAGGCCTTCGGCCTCCAAGTGGGAATGCTGCATCATCAGCTCCTCCTGGTCCTCAGGCCTTTGGACTGGGCCTGAATTACATCGCTGGCTTTCCTGGGTCTCCAGCTTGCAGATGGGAGATCATGAACTTGGCCTCCATAATCATGGGAGGCAACTCCCATTAAAAATCTCCTCTTATATGTCTATATACAGTCGAGTCCCCCCACCAGATTCATGGTTTTGCTTTTCACAGTTTCTATTACCTACAGTTCAACTGCAGTCTGAAAATATTACATAGAAAATTCCAGAAATAAACAATTCCTAATTCTGAGCAGCATGATGGAATCTCACATTGTCCCACTCCATCCCAGCTGGGATGTGAACCTTCCCTTTGTCCAGCACACAGAGTCTACACTACCTGCCCATTAGTCACTTAGTAGCTGGCTGGGTTATCAGATCAATTGCTACAGTATTGCAGACTTGTGTTCAAGTAACCCTCATTTTACTTAAAGAGGGCTCCAAAGCACAAGAGAAGTGATGCTGGCAATTCATATATACCAAAGAGAAGTTGCAACATGCTTCCTTTAAATGAATAGGAAGTTCTCAACTTAATAAGAAAAAAGACAACTGTTGCCGAAGTTGGTAAGATCTACAGTAAGAACAAATCTTCTACTTGTGAAATTATGAAGAAAAAAAATTGTGCTAGTTTTGCTGCATGTACAGGGCTAGTTTTGCTCATGTACTTGGACCAGACATGGAAACTTTAGAGGACAGAAAGATGAATGGAGTATGTTTGGTGGTCTTCAGGAGCTGAGTCTAACCGGGGAGCCAAGACATACATGTAAAAGGGGAGCACGAGCAGAAGCAAGGTTATATGTAAGGTGAGTAATTCGGACATGGATGTCATGGCAGATGAAGGGCTCATGTACTATCCTCAGTTTCAGGTATCCACTGGGGGTCTTCATCTTTTTTTTCTTTTTTTTTTTTTAAGACACTGTCTTGCTCTGTCGCCCAGCCTGGAGTGCAGTGGCACGATCTTGGCTCACTGCAAGCTCCGCTTCCTGGGTTCATGCCATTCTCCTGCCTCAGCCTCCCGAGTAGCTGGGACTACAGGCACCCACCACCATGCCTAGCTATTTTTTCTTTTTTTTTTTGTATTTTTATTAGAGGTAGGGTTTCACCATGTTAGCCAGGATGGTCTCGATCTCCTGACCTTGTGATTCGCCCGCCTTGTCCTCCCAAAGTGCTGGGATTACAGGCGTGAGCCACCGCGCCCAGCTCATCTTTTTTTAATGCATTAAAACAACAGCTACTAGGCATCTCTCTTGGACCAGACATGGAACCTTTAGAGGACAGAAAGATGAATGGAATATGTTTGGTGGTCTTCAGGAGCTGAATGTAACTGGGGAGCCAAGACATACATATAAAAGGGGAGCACGAGCAGAAGCAAGGTTATATGTAAAGTGAGTAATTCGGACATGGATGTCATGGCAGATGAAGGAAGAGGATCAAGACCAGGAAGGGTACAAGCTATGTGGGCAACGGCAATGTCTGCTCTTGGTCAACTACTGATCTGTTTCCACGTCCACTAAACGCGTGTTTTCGTCAGATTCTCCCTAGACTTCATGAAATCTGTGGTCCTGACTTAAATGTGTAAGTAGATATTTTCTACACACTCTTCTCCAGGGAAAGGTCATTCTCACCAGTAAGACTAAACATATTCACTTTACAACAGAGTCTCAAGGTAGAGTGTCATCATATTTTGACAAGATGAGTCTAGGACTGTACAGCTGGCCCTTGGGTCCCACAGCAGGTTCTGACACTGAAATCTGACTGAAGAGCTCAGACTTATGTAGAAGGACTGGAATTGGGACAAAATGTCTTGATATTAATGATGAGAATGCTGAGGCAGTGGAAGAACCATCATGACCTGTATCCCCTCACATTTCTTCCAGGCCAGAATTCTGATCCGTATGTCTCCGTACCTGAGCACAGTCCATCATCTTCAGCCCTTGGTGTTATAAACCCCAGAATCCTTTGACCTCTTGACCATCCTACTTTGGCCAACTCCCAGTCCTGGGAGTTGGCTTAGGTAAGGGGATTTGCCAGAGGGAAAAGGCAGGAAGGCAGACAGTTGATGTGTTCTCCTACTAATGAAACCACAGGCCCATCCAAATGACCAAGGCAGCGAGTACAGCTTCTTTACTCTAAGGAACTCAAGATACAGCTCAGAAGGATACCAACATGGCAGCAGCAGGCAGTGTCCTGACGAAAAGTGGAAGACCAGCAGGGAGAAGTCACAAAAAAGTAAGTAATGAGGTCAAGTCTACTACAGGTCTGAGCAGGTGGCAAGATTAAAGCCGTTGGACATAGTATCAAGGGCTTAGTTAAGCAATAGAATCAGGAAGTCGGCATGTGTGGAAAGGGTAGGGCAAGAAAACAAAACAAATGAAAACAAACCTAGGCATTCACTGGGCAGCAGGGATTAGGAAGTCAGATGGGGAGCTAGTGCAGCCCCAAGCTCAGAACACACAAAGCATCTGCAGAATAGATGTGTGACACTATTAATAGATGAGTTAGGGAGGAGAACTCAGACAGCAGCCCACCTGTAAATTCAAAGAAATACCCAAATGACACAGAGCAACGGGGGCTGTATTGGCCCACTTTGTGTTGCTATAAAGGAATGCCTGAGACTGACAATTTATAAAGAACAGAGGTTTATTTGGCTCATGGTTCTGCAGGTTGTACAAGCATGGGATCAGTACTTCCTCCACTTCTGGTGAGGCTTCAGGGAGCTTTTTTCATAGATGGTGAAGCGGGAAGTAGGGTGTCACATGGTGGGGGAGAGAGTAAGAGAGATGTCAGGTTCTTTCTAAGCTCTCATATGAACTAATATAATAGAGAGAGAACTCATTACCATGAGGAGGGCACCAAGCCATTCATGAGGGATCCACACCCATGACCCAAACAGCTCCCAACAGACCCCGCCTCCAACACTGGGGGTCACATTTCAACATGAGATTTGGAGGGGACAAATATCTAAACCATGTCAGGGGCAAAATCAGGAAGGATTCTGATTTAAAATACATATAAAACAGAAAATTCAACATGTAGGGCAGTAGCTAAGGCATGCTTAATGGAGTTGTTGCCTGTGAACCTGGCAGTCAGGATGAAAGAGAGCTCACAGGTAGGCTGTGAGTTCAGGGGCCAAGGGAGGCTTCTCTACCTTTGAAGGGATGAGGTGAAGAACAAAATATTTTCTGCATCACAGAAAGGTGCTTAATAAACGTCTGCTACTGACTACGCCATGTCATTCTGAAAATGTTCTTCTCTGGTACCCTCAGTACCACATTAGCTAGATGTCCCCTGCTCTTTCTAGGCACGCTTCTGTTTCCTTTAGTCACTACTCTTTCTTCTCCCATACAACAAGTGGGCATCCCTCAAAGCTCAATCCTCATCCCTTTCTGGCATCTTTTATCTTCAAATTGATTTCCTTGTATTAATAGAACTTGTTCAATGCCAGCACCTACCACAGTGGCTGACATATGGTAGTTATATGATAAATACTTGTTAAATGAATAAATGGGTGGCCAGAGTCTTTAAAGTTTGTTCATTTGCCCCCAGTATTTCATCTGAACCCTAGCCTCCCCACCCTTCCTTTCTTTTGATGCTTCTTCCTGAGCACCCCATCACTTCACATGTAACATCTCCCAAACTTGACTTTTCATATTAGTTCCCCAATCCTTCTGTTTCTATCAGTCACCACACCCTATACCTGATAGGCTTGGGAACTAGGATGAATTTATCACCTTTCCCTCCCCTTCGTCTCCCACACACTTATAGTCACTAAGTCCCACTATTCCTATCTTTGAGATGTTTTACAGACCCATCGTTTCTCTGACACCACTTCTGTTGCTTTGTGGTGAGCTACAAATGGCAGCATCTTCTGAACAATTAATCAGGGTCTGCCTTCTGTTTGGTGTGTGAACGTGTACAGTTTGCCCAGTGATGAACATCTCCATCCAGGTACCCAGAGTCTGTTACCCAGAGTCTTTCTGGAAACCTTACTTTTGCTGCCTGTACATCCCTCTCCATGGTGCTCAGACTGCCCCAGAGGGACCTTGGCTGCTCAAACTACCCACCTGTTTTGTCCCATCCTGTTGGTTTCTGTATGTCAGCTTACGGTTGAGAAGGAAGCAGGTGTCATGGTTCTTGATTACTGACCTGCTGTCAATCCATCGCTCTACCCTGACTCCTGCTAACAGCATACACTCTGACAGCCTACCAGCTTCCATCCCAGCTTCTCCCTTTTTCCCAGGCAGAACCTGGGAATCTCCCAGGCATAATCAATGCCCACACCTGACTTCTCTTCTCTCCCAGACCAGTTTTCCTTCAAATTCTATCTATATAAACTGCCCCACTCATGTCACTCCCCACTCCAATCCATCCTTCCCAACAGATATATCTTCCTTGAAAAAAGAAAAAGACCAAAAAAAAAACCAAAAACTTTTGTTATGTTACTTTGTTCATCAAACTCTTTAGGTAATCACTATGCTTAGGATAAAAGTCCATGTCCACAATCTAGTCCCGTCCAACTATTCCAACCCTTTCTTTTCTGTCCAGGCGGCCCTTCTGCTCCTGTGGCTCAGGCTCTTCCCTCACTGGCTCATAAACACCCCGTGCCCAGAATGTTCTCCCTCTTTGTCATCACCTGGACAACTTTGGAGTCCTTCAGGTCCATTCCGGTCCTACCTCGTCCCTTCACATTTCCTGACTCCTCCAGTCTACAGACAGAATTTTCTTTCCTGAGCTATCCACTCAGACGCTTAATGACAGGAAGGTGGATGTGATTAACTGTACCATGGCATGCCCTACACTGCCAATGATGATGTAAGCTCCACAAGGGTAGATAAAACTGTATCTCTCTTTGGGCAAGTTAACAATTTCCAGGCTCAGGGATCAGCGAGTTTGGAGGCACCGCCGCTTTGAACCAAAAGCCATTTTTGAACAAATTAAAATTAAATTTCAGACACAGTCATCATTCCATTGGATATATAATCCATTCAAAGTTTAACATCATCTTGGGGATCTAGACAGGAACAGAATCTCTTGTAGCAAAAACAAAGACCGTAATAATATTTAGTAAGCAAGTAAGCATTAACGTTTTTAAGCATGATATAAGATTTTCTTAAAACAGAGCACAAGAAATTAAAGTCTCCCAGTTTTTACCAGGGGGAAGCCACAACCCTGAATCATTACTGTTTGTCACGGGCAGTGTGATGTGTACAGTAATCCCCTTTGCAAGTTTTTGCTCTCAGCCTCTCCCAATGTCTACTGTCCTTTTGCAGTCACAGGCTATGCTGAATACAGGCGGATCAGCACAAATTTAGGTTTCCATTCCCGTTCAGCATATGGTAATGGGACACGCCCCCATGAGCATCCTGAAACTGAGGGCTCGGCAGCCATCTCGGGAGCAAGAGGAAGTACTGAGGCAGGAAGTTCCTGCAATGGAGGCTGACAGCGCCAAGGAGATGGTGTCTCATGGGAACGATCACTTATAAGGTTAAAATCTGTTTGTTTTTGTTTTAATGTAAAGCTTGCTTTTCCTTCTAAAACCATGAACAAGCCTGGCCTCCCTGAGACACACTGCATCCTGTTTAAGTTAATGGGCCTTGACTTTGTCCTTTGTCAGGAGCTCTCCCATTTATCTTCAGAGAAGCACACTTGGCACAGTTCCACTGACTTTGAAGTCAACATTTTAAATATTTCAGAGCTAGAATTCCTAGTGGAAACGTCTTAAGACATAGGACGAAGATAAATACACAAGGTAATGTGAATGTTAACTGAAGGATGAGGTCTGAGGATATTGAGAAATCCTAATAACTTTATAAACTTTAGATAAACATTAAAAAATAAAAAGTAAACTTTAGAGAAAAGCCTCAGAATAAAAAGACTGACTATGCAAGGGACGCAGGTGCATAAACAGGACCTGCCAGAAAACACAGTTGGCCGTGGGGAATACTTTTGTCCTCAGGCAAACCTTTTAGCCAAAACTTAACAAACATGCTTTATATATTAATTATGAGGAAGAGGAAGAAAAAAGCATCAATCACCTAAAATATACTTATTTTTCCTTAAAATACACCTTTTTTTGAGGAACTGCCAAAAAAAAATTTGTAGATTTAGAAAATTGTTTAGCATTATACTAAGTAAAATTTCACAAACAGATTTCTATTGGTTGTTCATTCCAATGGTGAAAACAAAGAAAATACATTTTAAAGTATCTGCTGTTTTGGTGCTATTTGAATAAAAATTTAAAGGTTAGTAATGTCTGCTGTATATTTTTTCCTTTCTCCAATTTTTAACTAATTTGATTAAAAGGGACACTTACAAACAGCTCATTATAACCCCTGGAAGTTTCTAAAACCTGGGCACAGTCTAGGTATTCTCAACAGTGGTTATAAAAGAAAACATACCAAATACAGCATTAAAAGCAGGCTCAGTCCCTTCAAATAACACTGGATGTAAGGAGGGTAAACCATGTGCTCTTGGGTTACAGGTCTTTGGGGAAATAATGAAGGAAATAAGATTCAAACCAAGAAATAACACCAAAATCAAGTATAAATGTAGGCAAAATTAATATTGTGGTCAAGTTCATTGAAGTACAGCAAAGAGAATGATCAAAATGGGGACCTGAAAGTCAGAAAAAGCTTCAGGTAGAAGGTGGAGCTTGCAGCCAATGTCAAAGGAGAGGAGATTTAAAAACATAAAGAAAGGCAATAGCAGCAGGGGAGGGAAGAGTCTCCCGAGGAACCAGAGTGTGGAAGGGCTTGGGAATGTACACAAGAGCCGACAAAGTGGAGATGGGCGGCGAGTGTGGCAATGGGAAGGAGGGCGATCGTTGGGAAAACGTGCTTTGCAGAAGAGAGCTGCTCTCATCCCACATGTAGCAGGTAGAGGGGTGGAGGGAAAGATTCAAAGACAATTCTATAGGTAAATGACGAGAAAACTGGCACAAATTGGGAGGCTGGGAAGGAGATAATAGGTAGAGTTGGATTTTTGTTTGTTTCAGTAGGAAATAAGTTTAGTTTGGGAATATACTGAGTTTCAGGGAACTTTGGAACATGCTAATAAGCATGGCATAAAAAGTCAACCTCTCAGGGTTAATTACAAAGAAAAATCTTCCTGAAACTGTTTGGATATCTATGTTAAGAAAGACCAGTTCCTGAGCTCTCCTCATTCTTTCTCCTGCCACAGTGCAGAGGAAGACAAGTGGCTGGAAGTAGCAGCCTGGGGGATATCTGTCCAGGCAAGGAGACAGGAGCAGAGCTAACAGCAGAGGCTCTGGAAGGCCCAGGTCCCATGCGAGATGATGATAACACAATGCACAGAATAACAAGGGTATTTTAGGAAAACATAACTTACAAAAGGGCTTGGTGTGGTGAAATACCTGCTAATCAATGTAGCCTTTCCTAAACCTAGTCACTCATTTCAATACCTATCAAGATAAGCTTTATCTAATTTTTGTAAAGCAGCATCCACCATTAATGTACGATGCTTCATTCTATCCTAGATGCTTGAAATTCTTTTCAAATAGTGGTTCAGGGAAGGGCCCTTTGTGTCATGTTGAAATCTACCTTCAAAAGAACATAATACTTTATGACATTCAAGACTATTCTCTCCTACCATATACCCTTTCTCTGTGCCAAAGCAAAAATAAACAAGACCTGACATAATGACTTCATTTTATTTTTTAAAAATCATCTTTCAGAGGAAAAGTTATAGTCCTAAAAAAATATAAAATTAAATCTCTTTGGATCTGTTACAAGTAAAATAGAACAATTTGCTTGAACTTATCTGAGTATAATTGTGCATGAAACTGTTCTAATAATAATGGAGATTCTTTTGGCATTCTGTAATTATTTAACATGTTGGAAAAGCCAGAAAATGTTGCCTTCTCTCTACAACTGCACAAATATCTGTTGAATGGTTAGAATACTACCTCCTCCACAGGGTATTTGAGCTGATTGCACGGGCTGGCTTATATAAAACATCTAGGCCAGGCGTGGTGGCTCACACCTGTAATCCCAGCACTCTGGGAGGCTGAGGCGGGAGGATCGCTTGAGCCCAGGAGTTCAAGACCAGCCTGGGAAACATGGTGAATCCCTATCTCTACCAAAAATACAAAAATTAGTCCGGCATGGTGGTGCACTTCTGTAGCCCTAGCTACTCGAGGGTGAGGTAGGAGGATGGTTTGAGTCCGGGAGGTAGAAGTTGCAATGAGCCAAGATCGCACCACTGCACTCCAGCCTGGGTGACAGAGCCAGACCCTGTCTTGAATAAATAAATAAATAAATAAATAAATAAATAAATAAATAACTATTCCACTTCCAAGAAACTCAGCCAAAAGTTAAGGTACAGATTTCATGAATTCTCTATGTTGGGGAAAAAAACTTTAAATATGGAATTTAATTATCAATTTGACTGCCAAGGCGGAACAGTATTTTTTAGAACTAGAAACTCAAGTATCTCATTTCTAATTGTTTTATTTCTTTGTAGGATGAGTTCATACAAGTGCTATAGTGGAGGAGACACAGATGGTTGGTTGAGTTTGCCTGCTTGACACTGACTTGCAAATGACTGTGAATCTGAGACAGCAATGCTACATTTAGTTCCTGCACTAAAACTGCTGAGATGTTTGCCAGGAAGTTCTTGGAGAGTGACTTACCGGGGACAGAGAACGTGTATGACCTGCTCTGTCTTTTTGGAGCATCCCACTGCCTCCCAGTCCTTGAACTCTAGGTATGAACACATGTCCAGGTCTGGGCAATGAGAGTACTGAATCCTCCCGGCCAGAGTGACTGCTTAGGGGATAAGCCTAGGACCCAAGCCTGGTCAATCCCAGTCCTCCCTAGGATGTCTGCACCCTCTTCTGCTGAGCCTGGGCCTCCTTGAGAATTATACAAGGAAGAAAGCAAAGCTGAGAGCAAGTGAGCCTGCTTGATGCCATCGTCTGAGGCCCTGCACCCAGACATGAGAGCTTGGAGTCCTCTCTCTTAATGCTGGGCTAAAACAGGGATTCTGTAAGTAACCTGGAGTATGTGGTCATGACCATGAGGAGGTGGGGGACAGGGGAGGGAAGGTAGAGATTCGTAGAGGATGTAGAAAGAAGAGTACGCTTCGCAATCAGATAGCACAAGGTCTGAACCCAGCTCTGCCTTGCACCTGTAGCAGCCCTCTCCACGGCCACAGAATGGTGGAGTAAGGCTTGCCTCTGGGACTGCTGCAAGAATTAAATAAGCAGTGAGTGAAACTGCAAGAATTAAATAAGCAGGCCAGCCTTAATCCTCTCTCCTGTACTTGTAGTCCTTCCCCCACCCAGGCCACTTTCCTGTTTCCATAAACAGTGAGGCCTAGGAAGAGTTAAATGCAGCTCCAGGACACAAGGCCACATGTGAACTGAAACCTAAATGCTGGCCCACTTATTCCATCAGCTCCAGCTCAGCACTGCCCACTCTTGCTGTTTATTCCCTTAAATGTGTTTTGCAAACATTCAAAATGGAAGTGTGTTAAACAGACACTCTCCACTGGGCAGACCCCATGAAGCAGCTGAAGCAGCCCTTTGGCCCCTCCTTGATGGCATCTTTAGTTCTGTTCTCCTGGACCTAATCCTCTCTTTGTGCCTGTCCTACCTTCTTTTTTCCTTGTATTTCCTACTTGCCATTTTACAACCAGAAACCTTCCATCCCCCTACTCTGTCCTTTTTAAAAGCTTAAAAAGTTCACAGCATCAATTGGGGAAATATACCAAACACAGGATAGAAATGAAAAGGCCCTTAGAGAATCACACAGATGGTCCACTTTATTTCACAGAGAAGGAAACTAAAGCTTTCAGAGAGATTACTGACTTAACTCAGAATGGAAATTGCCAAGAGAGCTGCTTGCGATAAGCCTATCAGAGTCTGGGATATGGACTAAACATGGAGAAGCACAGTGAACCCTGTGAATTAAAGAAGCTGGCAGAAGGATCGCTGAATTGAAGTAGTTAGCACAGCTTCTGCATTAGGCACAACTGTCTGAATTCCACCACTGCAGCCAACAAGTCTGGGGCAAGTGGTCCAACCCTGCTCTGGGTGTCCATTCTCTCGTGTGTAAAATGGGGCTCCGAACTAACAAAGCTGGTGAGCAGCTGCCCAGTCACATTCGTTATCAACACCCTCTCCTTTAGCTCACAGGGAAAAGCAGTTTGGAAGGAGTCTGTTCAGAGCACCAGCCTGAGCATCTCAGATGTAAAGGGCACTTTAAACATGAACATTCCATACAATGGGTGCAGAATCTCAGTTTGAGAGGATGAAGTTCTAGACATGAATGGTAGTGATGGCTGCACAAGGCGAATGTCCTCAATGCCACAGCACCGTACAGTAAAAACATAGTTAAAATGTTAACCTTTATGTTATGTCTATTTTACCACAATTAAAAAAAAAAAAAAGAGTCAGCATTCCTCTTAAATCCAGCTCATGCTCATCATTTTCTTATTAAGTACCAAGGAAAATTCCAGCTCTCCTGAATTCTAAATGAGATTTTATTATAAAAGTAAAAACAATAAACAGTAAAATTTGTCTTCTATTGTAAAATCTCTAAAATCTGAGGGCATTAACAATTTGCACACAAAAAAAAAGCTTATAAAAATACGTGTGTCACTAATACTGTGTTTGTTCTTTTACAAATCTGGTAGAACATTTTACTCGTGATCTATCTCGCAGGTGAGGTAGAAGGTTCAGGGAAGCTTGGTGGCAATGACAAACCTGGGATCTTATAAGAACTCTTTTATTTAAACATGATGATGACCTCACTGTCACGAAGACCTTCCATTACCTCTCCTCCTTGCCTGGATTTTTAAAAAGTACAACAAAGGAAAACGACTCCTTGGAAAAGCACAAGTCTGCCATCCTTTTTGGAGATGAAAGGATTCCCTGAGGAACATCACTTCTAACAGGAAGCCAGTGCAGTAAGCGGAAACACAGACAGAAGTATTTCTTTCAGCAGTACCTTTCATTTGAACAAAATGGTAACAGAACTCCAATTTCTATATTTGAACACTCAAGGGCAGTTGTTAAAGAGGCTGGCTGCATTCTAAAATATCACCCCCACCCGTCTGTCAAGGACACGGGATTTGGGGTTCTGCGTGCCAGATCTGGTCCCCATGGTCTCCACACAGACGACGGGGACTGTATGACTCACAAGCTCTTGGACTCTTCCATTTCTTTTTAAAGTCAGTCTAAATAAGGCCTTGAAGTAACTTCAACATTATATTTTAATTAAAATACAATGTAGTGTACAAACATAATGAAACAAATCCCACACCCTGATTTATCATAAACAGGAAGTCTTTATTGGCCACTAAAAACATCGAGTACCATGACATTAATAATTCAAAATACCCAGCTAGCCACATGCCATCCTATTCATTTTACCATAAACAACTGCAATATCCCTATAACCCAGTTTTTGGAGTAAAATGCAATAACCAGAGACAAAGCAGCATAAATAGCAGATCCATTTCTTCTGCAAGCAACACAAGCCTGTAATATCGTGTGCTCAGAAGTAAGCACTTCATACGCTTTTTGTCCTGCAAGTCCACGTTTCAATCCACATTCTCAACCTTGGTGTCTTACATTTATCCTGTCATGCTAATGACCTTTCTTTGGCAAAACATGCAATACTCTGTCTCCTAGTTTAAATCATTTCAGAAATGCAGAGGCCTCATACAAGCTGCATGCCAACAATGTCTCAAACAGCTACAGAAGTAGAGCTGCGTTTTCATCCTGAAATAAAACTGTTTTGTCATTGCAAAAAATTCAGACTATGACAACATCTAGATGTATTTATCATACACACTAAGGAGCCTGGTGGAGAGGATCTCCATCCCCATCCATCCAGCAGGAACTCAGGGAGGGCAGAGGAGGCCTGGCCACCAGAATTGGATTCCATGGGCTATGCAGGATGGGGAACTTCAGGGCCCCAACTGGTGGTCCCAGGTACTGGGGTTAAGATGTTCAAACAAAGGAAAGGGTTCAAGGTGGAGTTGTTCTGAGCATATGAAATTTATTCCATTTTTCTGGGTTAGGCTTATCTATAACCACCATCTATCTATGCCTAGGTGCTCACTTGGAGCCCTTCTTGTCCTAGCTTTTTTTATGTGATGGAGTCTTGCTCTGTTGCCCAGGCTGGAGGGCAGTGATGCGATCTCGGCTCACTGCAACCGGGTTCACGCGGTTCTCCTGCCTCAGCCTCCTGGGTGGCTGGGATTATAGGCACGCACCACCACGCCTGGCTAATTTTTTTGTATTTTTTTAGAAGCGACAGGGTTTCACCATGTTGGCCCCCAGGCTCATCTTGAACTCCTGACCTCAAATGATCCTTCCGCCTCGGCCTTCCAAAGTGCTGGGATTACAGGCATAAGCCACTGCGCCTGGCCTGAATTGTCTCCTCTTTCAAAAGCCACTGGACCTCAAACAGCCCTGTCTCTCTAAAATTCCACCCAACATGCCATTAGGTTATTGAACATATCAAACGTGCAAATTCCTTTCCTCGGCCCTAGTATGCTCCTGCATTATTATTTCTAATACATCCGACTCCCTGTTGACAATTTACCAGGCTTTTTTAGTTCCCATCAAAGAAAAGCAATGTGGAAAATGAGAGTTTTAACTATATAATTTTAAAGGTAGTCAAGAACTGCTTTTTTCACCCAAAACTTGAAAGCAATCAGAATAATATATAATCTTCCATACAGTATTAACAAATGCTTTCCATAATTCCATTTATATGCATTTTTATCATAAAAAGTATGTTTTTCACCCTTTTCTACAACATATTAGAATTCTTCAGATTGAAAAATATGAAACAGCATGAACAAAATATTTATGAAAATATCAAGATTTTATTAAGATTTCATATTCACTAGTTCTTTGGCACAAAGCAACATTTATGTAAATAAAATGAATATTTGAATTGAGTATTACATAATAAATGCCTCAGTTGAGCCTTTTTTCTGCCCTGCTGGTTACACGCATACATGCTGGCTAGGTTCTCTGTGAGGCCTCCCAGGAACCAGAAACAGAGAAAGGAAGAATTTATTCCTCCAATGGTTACCAGGTACCCACAATGCACCTTTGGTGCCCACAAGCTGAAGATTCGATAATAAAGAAGGAAGACCTGAGATTTGCCCTCATGGGGTTTATAATCTAACAATCTGATGATAAATG
Source organism: Chlorocebus sabaeus (assembly GCF_047675955.1). Lineage (NCBI taxonomy): Eukaryota > Metazoa > Chordata > Mammalia > Primates > Cercopithecidae > Chlorocebus > Chlorocebus sabaeus. The sequence continues at coordinate 56,913,128 of NC_132929.1, read as the reverse complement.
CCATTTCTACTCATTTTAAAATAAGAATGACTGCTTTTAAAGTCTTGCCAATTCGTTTCATATGACCGCCACATACATGTCTCATCAACTTTTGAGAAAGATACAGACTTTAGAAAATCTGTGCTTTAGGCTGGGTGTGGTGGCGCATTCCTGTAATCCCAGCACTTTGGGAGGTTGAGGCAGGAGGATCACTTGAGCAAAGGAGTTTGAGGCCAGCCTAGACAACATAGTAAAACCACATCTCTACAATCAATCAATCAATCAATCAATCAATCCAATCTGTGCTTTTTGATAACTAATTTGACTACATGGGAGGAGATCCCCTTTTATCTTTTAAGAAGTCTCAAACTGATTCAGATGTCGGAAGGCCCTACAGTTTAGTGGTTTACCTGGTTTCATCGACTTGGATGTACTAAAGAAAGTGAGGTCTAGGACTCTGAGCCCACGAATCACTAGTCCTGACTCTAATGCCCAATAAAAATGCCCATAGGCATTGAGGTGATTTGCCTGCCTTTAGATTTCCTATTTATCAAGTGAGAGGAATGGATGAGGCCTGGATCTGCCTCCTCTGGTCCTTCTCAGCTAGTCACTATCACTTCCCCAAAAAATTCAGCCCCACCAGGTGATAAAGCATGCTTGATCAGGTCAGACCAAAGGTGTTTTTCCCAGGGAGGACTGAGGTCTCATCTGTATGTGAATAGCAGTCCTGGCTCCTAGAAGGCCCCTATATGCCAGGAAGACACCAGGGACCATTTTGGTGAGTTTGTAGGTGGGTGAGTGTGCATGCACGTGTTCATACAGTCATTCTCCTTATCAGCAGGGGCTCGCTCTTCCTCATTATTAGGAGGCACGTGGCACAACAGAATAAACTATAATAAAGTGATGATGGCACTTTACGTACCCTATCTCTAATCCTGACAACAATTTGCAAGGTGGTATCATCAGCTCCATTACACAGACCAGGAAACTAAGGTTCCTGCCAGGAAGGTGAATCGCCCAAGACCACAACGCTCTTAGGCAGCAGAGCCTGGCCGTGAACCCAGGTCAGATGCCTGCCTCCAAAGCTAAGCCCCTCGGCAAAGAGCCATAAGTCTTCACGGAGCCGCCAATGACGGCTGCACCCAGGGAGGAGTGGCAGCAGCAATGCTGTGTCTTGAGTGGCAAAGTGAAGTCTGGAGTGCAAGTGCAGAGGCCTGACAATCCCTATAGATGTCACCCCGGCCCTTCCCCTAATGCCACACTCACATTTTTAAATGATGAAGAACCAGAACCTTACTAGAAAACCTCAGAATTCATGGTGCAGCAGCAATCAGGCCAAAGAACAGCATACATGTCACCGGACTGGTCATTGGCCCCCTCAACCTTGGGAACGCTCACAGACCCCACTGCATGCAGCTCCCCGAATAACGAGCGTTGGTCCATAGTCCTCACACGTACTGTTACCTTTCTTCCCCGCCTTTTGCTCACCCAATACTTGCCGAGTTACCTCTAGGAAATTGTCTTTATTTCTGGAGACTGATTATATTTTAATTTGAAAAGAATGCTATGCTATGACACTGATTGTTAGCCAGAGGATCAAGTGTGGCTCAAAGGAATCTGGACTATTCAGACCTTCTAGGATAGCAAGGCTAGTGAGGGCACACACAACATTCCTTATCAGAAGCACAATGGGGCTATGCGGTTCCACCTGCCAAACCACCATATAGTTTGAATTGCTCGTCTTAAATTTCTCAAGCAACCAGATACTCTAACATGCCCTCTCCACTGGCTGAATTGCCCTCAATCTCTGCTCGAATGCACTAAACTACTGAGTGACCCTAGATGATTCAGATCTCTCACTATGTGGGAGAAGGCAAGACTGAAAGTTCGGCTGTTCAAGGGCATGGAAAAGACATCAAGGTCAGGTGTCCTTAAGAATTCATCACACCCCCTACAACTCAGATGAGTTAACTGTATTTTCTTTTTGTACTTTAAGTTAAACCTTTCTTTCTTCCTGTCTTAAACTACAAGATTTGAATACAGCTATATATGACCTCTGACAGAACTTATTTCAACTCTCAGCACTAGGCAGCTACAGACACACAGAAGGAACAGACAATCAGAAGAAAAGTACAGACAAGTAAAAAGATTTTATAAAGTTTAAAAAGGGATCAACTTAAGAACCAAAGTAAATGAAAGCTATGGCCCATTCCTTAACTACAATGCAAAGGTTAAGAAAAGAAAAAGGGTTGGGGACAGTGGCTCATGCCTGTAATCCCAGCACTTAGGGAGGTCAAGGTGGGTGGATCACAAGGTCAAGAGATTGAGACCATCCTCCTGGCCAACATGGTGAAACCCCATCTCTACCAAAAATACAAAAATTAGCTGGGCGTGGTGGTGCATGCCTGTAGTCCCAGCTACTCGGGAGACTGAGGCAGGAGAATTGCTTGAACCCAGGAGGCGGAGGTTGCAGTGAGCCGAGATTGCGCCACTGCACTCCAGCCTGGGGGACAAGAGCGAAACTCCATCTCAAAAGAAAAAAAAAAACAAAACATAAAAAGAAGCAATTAACCAAGGAAGAAGGGAAAATCCTTGAAACTGATGGTGGGGCGGGGGTGGGGAACAGATGCAGAAAAGTCTTTTCTAAAGTACTCCTGAGTCAAGGAGAAATCAAAACAGCAACAACAGCCTAAATGGACAAACAAACAAACAAACAAACAAACAAAAAACGGCCGGGTGCAGCAGTTCACACCTGTAATCCCAGAGCTTTGGGAGGCCAATGCGGGAGGATCACTTGGGGCTAGGAATTCAAACTCAGCCTGGGCAACACAGCAAGACCACATCTCTATAAAAATAAATAAATAAAAATCAGCTAGTCATGGTGGTGCACACCTGTAGTCCTAGCTACTCAGGAAGCAGAAGCAGGATGATCACTTGAGCCCAGAAGTTCAAGGCTACAATGAGTCAGGATCATGCCACTAAACTGCACCATGGGCAACAGAGTGAGACCTTGTCTCTAAATAAATAAATAAATAAAATACATAAAAATTATAAAAACAATGACACCAGGTATTGAGAGGTGATATAATGAGTCATCTTGACCATCAAAATAAGCAAAGCTATAAAATACTAAACTAGAATGTAGAATTCGAGCTTAAAGAACCTGCAGATAATTGCACAGTGGGAATTCTCCACAATCCCATGTCTGCAATAGCCCATCACTCTGAGAATGTCTGAGGAAGAAGAGACTTTAGATCATTTCCATTCCAAGGGTCTGCTAACTCAGAAATGGTGGAGAAAATTTTCTGTATTTATGGGTTAAGTGTTTGGAGTAACTTTTGGTTAGTGAGGTTGTATTCATTTTTGTATTCTCCATTAGACTAGACCCTGATACCCAATAGGCAGTCACATCCATAGATGAAACTATCCCACAGACGAAATTGTGTTGGTTAGGCACACTTGGTTAGGCACACTGCCCTGCTGTCTTCATGCCTCTTCCCTGCAATTCTTTGTTTGACTCTGGTTACTCTGTAAGACACTAGGGTATAAAAACATAACAACAGTGGTTATTTAATGAAGATAACATGGAAGTACTACTTGGTGCAGGATTTAAAAGACCTTTGATGGGATTTGTAATAAAAACTGTCAAAGTAAAAGCATGTCCCTCTGTTCTCTTCCACTGAAACCCGCCACAAATAAAAAGATTCCAAGAAAGGGCCAGGAGCAGAAAACTCCATCCTTGATAAAACTAGAAATAGAAGGAACAAGAGGAAGAGGGAATTGAAGAAGGAGAAAGGAGAGGAGGGGGAGAAAACAGCACTGCAGGTTACTTTTGTGCAGGAGCATCCATCACCCTCACAGACTCTCAGAGCTTGGGGGGCAACTCTACCCGGTACAGACACCTGAGACCAGGCAGCAGCTGACTAGAGCAGGCATTTCTAAACCTTATTTGTAGATCCATTTTATATTTTTTCAGTCTTATTTATGTTTTTCCCTTATGAGAATTTATCCCTTTTAATATTTTGTACATCATTCTAGACAAGACATAAATCAATCAAAAATCACTGCACTGTATAATACCCAAGTTCCATAGTGATGACCCTGAGTCATTAATAAATTATTACATTGCCGATTTTCTGCTTAGGCTGGAAAAGAAGTACACAAGATATTTTAGGCCTATTTCAAATTATAAGGGGTTTTTTTGGAGGGGATAGGGCAGGAGGAGACAGGGTTTTTGCTCTGTTGCCCAGGCTGGAGTGCAGTATCATAATCACAGCTCACTGCAGCCTCAACCTCCCAGGCTCAAGTAATCCTCCCCCCTTTGGGGATTAAAGACATGCCCCACCACACCTGACTAACTTTTAAAAAAATTTTTTTGTAGAGGTGGAGTTTTGCCATGTTGCCCAGGCTAGTCTTGAATTTTTGGACTCAAGCAACTCTCCTGCCTCAGCCTCCCAAATAGCAGGGATTACAGGTGTCCACCACCATGCCCAGCTAATTTTTGTATTTTCAGTAGAGACAGGGTTTCACCATGTTGGCCAGGCTGGTCTTGAACTCCTGACCTCAAGTGATCCACCCTCCTCAGCCTCCCAAAGTGCTGGAATTACAGGTGCGAGTCACTGCGCCTGACGTGAAAATGATTTTAAATTCATTCTGCTCAAAGGCCATCAGGAGGACAGACCATACTGACAAGCAAATGCAAGCACCCTGTTCACCTCAGCTGCAGCAAGATGATGCCACAGGGGGTGGTCGGATTAGAAAGGACTCATGCCATCGGCCACACAAAGCAGTAGCCTCTCTTCCTGCACTGATTCCGTGTGCCCCAGGAAACCTGTGGCAATGCGGTTTTCTTTAAGTTGTGCCCATACAGAGACAATGTGTTTATAACAAAGCAAACATCTACTTGACCTAATATTTCTCATTGTAAATTAATAAACTATCTATTAAGAGTCATTTAGTGTGTACTAGCTGAGTCTGATAAACTGTGGAACACTGATAAGATGGAGTTTTGGAATCCCTAATATTATCCATGGTAAATTCCCCCTTAGACTATGGCAATTCAATAAGAGATAATGAGCAAAGGCCCACAAATGATCTAGTCGGTTTCTTCACTATGGGACACCAAATGAAACTAATATGGCTGTCATATTACAGGACAGTCTCACCCATGGAGAAATTCACCTGCAATGGTGCAGGCCTCATTCACAGCAACTGCCATTCACACAGGCTGAGAAGTCAGTGGTGACCCCTGGGTCATGGGATGGGATCCCCTGATCACCAGCACATGAAACAGCCTTGGCAGCTCACAATAAAAAGCACAGGTTTATAACATTGTAATTTAAAAGATTCCTTTGTGACATTCAGACAAATGTGATATACATATATAAACAATGGAATACAGCCATCCCTCAGTATCCTCAGGGGACTGGTTCCAGGACGACAGTCCTCAGACGCTCAAGTCCCACAGTCAGTCCCACAGAACCTAAGGATGGGAACAGTTTGTCCTCCGTATCCATGAGTTGTGCATCAGTTAAATACTGTTATTTTCCATCCAAGGTTGGTTGAATCTGTAGATGCAAAAGCTAACTGTACTACTCAGCCCTTAGAAAGATGGAAATCCTGCCATTTATAGCAACATGGATGGTCCTGCAGAACTTTATGCTACATGAAATAAGCCAGGCACAGAAAGACACATGCTATGTGATCTTACTTACATGTGGAATCTAAATAGGCAAACACATTGAAGCGGAGAGCAGAATGGTTGCCAGGGGTTAGGGGAGATGGTAATGGGGAGGTGTTGGTCAAAGGGTACCAAGTTTCAGCTACATGAAGTGAATATCTGGAGGTCTACTGTACAGCATAGAGCCTATGATTAACAATACTGCACTGTGCCAGGCGCGGTGGCTCAAGCCTGTAATCCCAGCACTTTGGGAGGCCGAGACGGGCGGATCACGAGGTCAGGAGATCCAGACCATCCTGGCTAACACGGTGAAACCCCGTCTCTACTAAAAAATATAAAAAACTAGCCGGGCGAGGTGGTGGGCGCCTGTAGTCCCAGCTACTTGGGAGGCTGAGGCAGGAGAATGGCGTGAACCCGGGAGGCAGAGCTTGCAGTGAGCTGAGATCTGGCCACTGCACTCCAGCCTGGCGACAGAGTGAAACTCCATCGCCAAAAAAAAAAAAAAAAAAAACACTGCACTGCATACTTAAAAATTTACCAACAGGGAAGATCTTATGTAAAGTGCTCTTACCACAAAAGGAAAAAAAAGGGTGGGCAAGAGAAAACTTCTGGAGTGACAGATAAGTTTATTTCAATAACAGTGATGACAGTTTGATGGTTTCATAGGTGTAAACTTCAAACACATCAAGTTGTATATATTAAATATCCACAGCTTTGTGTATGTCAGTCATAGCACAATAATGTAGTTCTTTTAAAAAAGATTCCTTTCTCATAGTGAAGATAAAGGCGAAACATTAAAAAAAAAAAAAAAAAAAAAAAAAAAGATTCCTTTGGCTTCTAGCTCAAAATGATGACCTTAGCCAATCTGTTCACTTCTCAACCAATCCAAACATCACTGAAAAAGCAGCATAAAAATTAGAAACAGGCCAGGCGCGGTGGCTCAGCCTGTAATCCCAGCACTTTGGGAGGCCGAGAGGGGCGGATCACGAGGTCAGGAGATCGAGACCATCCTGGTTCACACGGTGAAACCCCGTCTCTACTAAAAAATACAAAAAACTAGCTGGGCGAGGTGGCGGGCGCCTGTAGTCCCAGCTACTCGGGAGGTTGAGGCAGGAGAATGGTGTAAACCCGGGAGGCGGAGCTTGCAGTGAGTTGAGATCCGGCCACTGCACTCCAGCCTGGGCGACAGAGCCAGACTCCGTCTCAAAAAAAAAAAAAAAAAAAAATTAGAAAGAAGTAAACTTACAACAGCAGAGAATAGGAAGCCAGGGAAAAATCAGAAGGAATTTCAGTGCACTTCTCGGTAACAGAAGGTGTGTGGAAACAAACTGACAGATAAAACCAAGTGGAGAACTCTGTCCAGGACATGCTACAACAGGGCTGCAGGCAAGATGGAAACCACCTGAATCCCAGAGAGGATTCTTACTCAAAATTAGCATGCAACTAAAAATAGATAAATTATAAGAAATCTGAACGGAAAGTTATAGAAATCCGATTCCCTTCCCAGCACAAAGTATAAAGTCCTCCAGTGTGAGCTAAGACTTTTAGTTGGTGTTCTCAAGGAAAGTCATCCTTATTCTGGCACTGGGGGGCCTCTTCCCTCCAGAAACAAAGTCTACCACAACAAGGAAGGAGGGCCCTAGTGCCCTACTGGCTGCCTGTGTCTGAAAGCCCCCAGGCAACTTTCCTCTTGCGGGAGAGGCCTGGCAAGGAATACCTGCTTACACCGCACAAAGGAAACCCAACCTGGTTACCCAATCTTTCCTTCCTCAGTGTAAACTGATGAACAGAAATGACGACAATGACAACAGCATTTATGGCACATCTGCTATTTTGCCTGTGATGACAATGACAATGACGATAGCATTTATGGCACATCTGCTATTTTGCCTGTGATGACGATGACAATGACAATAGCATTTATGGCACATTTGCTATTTCCATGGCACAATTCTAAAAGTACATGTACTAAATCATTTAATGCTCAATACCTCCAGCAGTTGGATATCATTATTATTAAAGTACTTTACAATTAGGAAATTAAAAAGCCAAGATTCAGCCCAAATCTGAGCCAGTGACCAAGCTCTTTATCACCAAACTAACCTGCCAACATATAAGGAAAGCTAGCAGCATGAAAGACCCAAGTATCTTTCATAGGGGACACAGACAAGTATTGGACCAGCATATAGGGCTTTAAAAAAAGTAAGTATACTCTTGGATTTATGAAAATATATCCTTAAAACAAGAGCAGGATGCTATGAAAAAGGGAAGTCAAAGAGTTAAAAAAAAAAAAAAAAGATAAAAAATGATGGGTAAACACAAAATCTAACTCAGAGTCCCAGAAATAAAGTAGAAGAGGCTTCTCAGAATATCAAACAAAGTAGACAAAAAGATGGAGAATATGGGAGACAAGGAAAATCCAGAGGTCAGTGTAATAGAAGTCGTAATAAAAGAGGCCTATGAAAATGGAAGAAAATAAATTTTGAAAGAAATATTAAAGAAAATCTCTGAGATCAAAGGATACAAGTCTTCGGTTGGTAAGGGCCCCCACTAAGTGTTCAACATAAATTAATAATCTTTTTTTTTTTTTTTTTTTTTGAGACAGAGTCTCACTCTGTCACCAGGCTGGAGTGCAGTGGCGTGATCTCGGCTCACTGCAACTTCCGCCTCCCGGGTTCAAGTGATTCTCCTGCCTCAGCCTCCCAAGTAGCTGGGATTACAGGCACCCGTCACCATGCCTGGCTAATTTTTGTATTTTTAGTAAAGACGGAGTTTCACCATGTTGGCCAGGTTGGTCACGAACTCCTGACCTCAGGTGATCCGCCTGCCTCGGCCTCCCAAAGTGCTGGGATTACAGGCATGAGCTACGGCGCCCGGCCATTAATAATCATTTTTAAAAGACCCTCCCTTGGAATATTTTTGTAAAACTTCACAAAACAAAACAAAACAAACAAACAAACAAACAAAAATATATATATATATATATATATATATATCCTAAAAGCTTCCTTAGAAGAAAAAACAGGCCAGCTTCAAGAAACCAGAACCAGTCCAGCGCCGGGCTCTGCATTCAAGATGCCTACGGGACAATGCTTTCTACATTCTTAGGTCAACTGACCTTCAGACATGGATCCATCAAGTGGTTTCTAGAAAGTTTACCTCCTACATTCCCATCCTTTGAAGATATTATGAACTTCCTCTAGCAAAACTAGAATGAGAAGCAAGAAAGAACAAGTAGAATCTGGAAAACAGGGGGCCCACCAAGAAAGCGGAAAGTCCTCAGGTGATCCCTGAGTCCTGGGCAGGGAAGCAGAAAATTAAATTAAAATGGGAGAAAATGAAAGGTTCCAGAAGACAAGGGAGAGCGTGATGCAAAAGATGGTGTAACAAAGAAGATGGAAACCTCTGAGCAAACGATGAAAGCCCATGATCCTTTTCTAAACAAGAAAAAGAAAAGGAGGCTGGTTGCGGTAGCTCACGCCTGTAATCCCAGCACTTTGGGAGGCTAAGGTGGGAGGATTTCTTGAGCCCAGGAGTTCAAGACTAGCTAGGCCAACATAGCAAAACCTCACCTCTACAAAAAATACAAAAAAATTAGTTGGGCGTGGTGGTGTGCACTTGTAGTCCCAGCTACTTAGAAGGCTGAGGTGGGAGGATTGCTGGAGCCTGGGAGGCGGAGGCTGCAGGGAGCTGAGATCACACTACTGCAGTCCATCTTGAGTGACAGAACAAGACTCTGTTTCCAAAAAGAAAAGAAAAGGAAAAGGTGATCACAAAATTCAGGAAATATAAAACGCGATATAAAGAAATCATGATTCAAAGATGAAATTAAATATATAGCAGTTTTTAAGCCATGATTGGAGTACACATTTGCCCTAAATCAGAAAGATCTACAAAACATGATCTTTGAGTGGGCTGGAAGCCCTGAAACCATGTGTAGAGATGAAAATGTTACTCTAGCATAACACATGTCCTAATAGTAATGATATTTGCTGATTTTTTAAACTTATAAATTCAAATGATAGAAATCAATGGAAAGTCACTTGTGACTACCAGGAAGAATGGAGATGTTTGCAACCTTAATTCTGTAGTAGTAAAAGTTAGGCTGATAGCAAGCAGGAACTGGGGGTAAGGAAAGGGAGGAGAATTCAGGTGCTCATGCAAGGGAACAGAAGAAGAAATAGAGCTTATGTACATGACCTAAAAATCACAAACACTCTCAATGAAAAACCAAAAATAACTATAAAACACTGTAAATAGTAAAAGGAAGTCAGCAAGATTGGTTAACTAGGAAAAATTCTCATTTCTTAGCAGAAAGTCAACAAATAACTGTCTAAAGTTGTTCCTGGGTATTAGGAGTCAAGAGGAAGAGGGGTGGCTCTTGCTTTTCATCATAATCTTTTCAGTTTGACTTGTTACATTGTCTGCATATATTATTTAAGTAGAAACATTGACTGTTATCATTAAAATGCTACTCATGTCATTTATTACTAAGTCTTCTCACCAGAAGGCTGGTATATCTTAGTACCTAATAACACATCTTACTGTACTTATGATGGCATATTGTCCATTAATACCCTAAAGGCATTCCTCCTTTAAAAAAATAGAAGAGGCAGTTACAACCCTGTATGTTGCTGTCATCACTATACGAGGACATGAAATGCAGGCATTATTCTGACTGACTGACAAAGTTACACAAAGTTATTATATCTCTCCTCTACCTTACTCTGTCCTTCACAAATCAACCTGTCTCTTCAGCTGTAGCAAAATGACGCCACTCTGTTGGAATGATGCTGCAGTCCTCCAAGTCACCAGATGCTAATTTGCAGTAATTACATTTAAGAATCTGATCTAAAAACCAAGACTGAATATTAATAAGGTCAGTGGCAAGGAGATATTGATGGGCAAAGTGTGGGGTTTAAAATTACAAGTAGTGGCTGGGCACAGTGGCTCACACCTGTAATCTCAGCTCTTTGGGAGGCTGAGGTGGGAGGATCACTTGAGGTCAGGAATTCAAGACTAACCCTGGCCAGTATGGTGAAACCTCGTCTCTACTAAAAAATATAAAAATTAGCCAGGCATGGTGGCGCATGCTTGTAATCCCAGCTACTCTGGAGGCTGAGGCAGGAGAATCACTTGAACTCGGGAAGCGAAGGTTGCATTGAGCTGAGATTGTGCTACTGTGCTCCAGCCTGGGCAACAGAGTGAGACTCTATCTCAAAATAAATAAATAAATAAATAAATAAATAAATAAATAAATAAATAAAATTTAAAAATAAAATAAAATTAAAAGAAGACATTTAATATAGACAAATATTTTAAAATCTTCAAAGCCAGCTTAAAAAAAAAAAAACTACAAGTTAGAGGCCTGATTTGGCAATAGTTTACAGGGGGAAAAATTTCTGAGGGAGGAGCTTATAATTGACCAAAAGCATGGGACTGTTTGAAAAGCTTACACAGGCAATGTTCAAATCTCAAACAACCCTATGGTCCTAATCTAAACTACCTTCCCGACAACTCAAGTAGGCTTCTGTTTTGTTTTTATTTATTTATTTATTTATTTTTCAATAATCAGGCAGTCTGCCTGAACTGGAACGGGTCCAGAGAGACTCCCCAGACAGACCTCTGTATTCCACAATGATGGGCCTACCAGCTAGTAGTTCAGTTAGGCGAGCAGCAGCATCCTTGCTCAGCAGTACTTGTGAAATCATGTGACTATTTTATTGCAACCATTTTCAAATTTTGTTTCAGAGCATCTCAAGCTCCTCAGGAACCTAGTCTGGGGAGAAGGTTGGGCTTCCTACTCTGGTTTAATCCTAACTCAACTTTTGAAGAAAAATGGTTCCAATTTTTAAAAATAAAGATTGCCAAATAAAGATTTTAAAACTACTGTTAAAATGCATTTTGCAGCTGGGCACAATGGCTCACGCCTATAATCCCAGCACTTTGGGAGGCCGAGGCAGGTGGATCACTTGAGGTCAGGAGTTCAAGACTAGCCTGGCTAACATGATGAAATTACTAAAAATACAAAAATTAGCCAGGCGTGGTGGTGTGCACCTGTAAACCCAGCTACTCAGGTGGCTGAGGCATGAGAATTGCTCAAACCTGGGAAGCAGAGGTTGCAGTGAGCTGAGAATCACGCCACTGCACTCCAGCCTGCACAACAAATTGTAAGTCTCTCTCAAAAAAAAAAAAAAAAAATTTGCTATAATTTTATGAGTGGAAAATAGAAAAAATTAAAGTGCTCAAATTAATAATAAGCACAAGACTCAAACTTAATATGGATGAGGCAAAGATGAAAAGTATCAGCTATGCCAGAACGCTGATTTTTTATTTTTTTGGCCCCCATCAAATGCTCACTAGCCTCTGGCTGATAGAGTGCATGTTCAATTGTAAAGGAAAACAAGAACATGTAAAGCACATGTGTGAAAAACTAGAAATAAATGTCATTAAAAAAACTATTAATAAAAATAAAAATATAACTAGGGAAATATTTTTAAGTAAGCTTTCAATGAATGGAATCTTCCCTATAACAAGTCTATCACCCTGCTCAAAGCGACATTTTCAGAAATGCTTTTCAGATAACAGCAGGCTGTTTGTTCATTTTTAAGTCTTATTAACTGGCAAGATGAGGTCATGGGGGAACAGATCCACTGCACTGCCCCTCGTCAGACCATACCTGAACTATAAGCCTGTCTCAGAAATTCTGCTCAACAGGGATGTGTTCAGAGAGAAGGACAGGGATGGTGAAGAATTTGGAAACAGCTTATACAAAGAATGGTCAAGAGAACTGGGAATATTCAGGCTGCAAAAGAAATGATTAGGTAAGAGAATAATTTAATCTGCTTCACCCAGGATGTATTGAGGCTCCACTTCATGTTAGGTTCTGTAGGGAATTCAAATATGAACAAGACGCCACCTCCTCTGCCCTCATGGAGCTTACTAACCAGCAGTTTTCAAATATCTGATGGGATATAAAGTGGAATGACAACAGAGAATCAGGACTGCAGAGAAAATTAAAAGACAGACCGGGACTTAGGAGAAAACACTGTTCTTCCTAGAAGGATTCAACGGTTGATACTCAAATGTTAATTCAGTTGATTCATTCAGTTAATGCATTTAAACAACATTTATTGAGACTAAATGACGATGAATAATATTAAAAAATTACTGGCAAAGATAAATTCAGGGTTCCGGCGGCTAGCCCCCTGGGAACTGGAGGGATTTGCAGGAGAAAGGAGGAAGCAAGACAGGCACCATATGGTTAGAGGTAAATTATTATTTCCCTAGAAATGAGGTTTATTTATTACATTATTCAAATAAACACAAAAGCTAAACCAACGTAAATTGCTAACAGGCTATGAAACTATATCAAGAACCTAAGATTACAACCAAATTTTGCACTTGACATTAGCATTTTTTTAAAAAAGAACTTAAAAAGTCTTGTATCAAGTATGAGTTAGACTAAATGAGTAGATCCTATACTCCTAGATTTCATATACTTACAAACTGCCCCTCTCGTCTCCCCCTCCAGTAAAAACAGACAAATGGTTTGGGTTGCCAAATAAAATACTTTAAAGACTATTTGAAGAACAAAAAGCAGGAGAGGCAAAAATCTCACAATACTGGACCTGCTAAATAGATTTGGCTTCAAGGATCTACCATTGTTTTCATTTTTCCTATTTTGCTGTGGATAAGTAAAAATGTCTTCCTGCACCATGCACTGGCATGAGGGATCCACTGGATTACCTCAACTCTACTGTTCCTTCTGAGGATCATCTGACTGTATACTATAATGGTTTCCCCAGCAATAGAGGGGCTAAAACCTTATAATCCACTCACAAATATAATTGTCTTTACAGGACACAACATAAGTAAGCAGAGACCATGCCCCTTCATCTATCTGGCTATAATTCAAGAAGACTAAACTTCAATGGAGTGAAAAGAGAGGGGAGGGATTTAAGAGGATTTCCTTTATTAATGGCATCTTACACTAGAGATTCAATCTACCAAGAAACCTACAGAGGCTCTGGACACAACTGTAGTTCTTCTATTGCCAGGGCCCTCTCATTTTAGGGTTAAAGGGACCTTTTTACTTTGTAGAAATTGTGGGGGACCTACAGACTAGCAAGAACCCATGAAGCAGAGACGTTTCCAACAAGATCACAGGGCTTGTCTTCAGTGGCTGTCCCTGTGGTCTAGAGACAGAAGCATGTCAGAGCTTAGTCTGGGATTAGGTCAAAAAGCCTTTACTGAGAACTGCCAAGGACCAGGCTCCTGAGCAGCTAGTTATAATCAACATCCTTTATCCCTGGAGTATGCACATCTCCAGGAAACCACCTGCAATGATAAGCCAAGCTCTTGGAAGATAAGAACCCCCTTCTCTAGTTCTTAGAGTTAGGCACGTTGCAGAGACTCCATAAACACATCAGACTGACTTTTAAAGATTCTGACTCCCTGTCTAACGAGATGCAACTCAGTTGGAAAAACTGGTCCTTGTTTAAATAATCAGGAATAAAATGTTGCTCCAGATAATTTAATACAGTTTATCACGGCTCAAGAAAACAATTACAGTAATGTCCATAAGCAGACTATAAGAAATAAAATTGAATTGCTCTGAATTTTTTTAAGGACAAATAGGGAAAGACTATGTTGCTAGACCGTTTGGACACATGGCTTTATTTAGACTGACATAAGCATTACAAAGCAAATGACAAAAATGACTACTAACGGCAACAAGTTAATCCAGGCAACTGCACACTGAAAACATGTAGAAGTCAAAAGAAATACATGGAAACCTTGCACTCACTAGTTAACAGCCATGTGGGCAGCACAGAACCGATCTTAGGAACCAAGAGAGTGTATGTGAAAGCGCTTTGAAGATCACAAACCCATTTAGAAATAGGTGGGATGCTATTCTTCAAATCTTTGAAAGCTGTCTACTACTATAAATTCATTCATATCTTTCCCTCATTCCTTTCAGTTTTTTAAAAATGTATTCTATCCAACTTACATGTAAGCCCTTTGCAAACACTCACTCATTTACTGTAAATAACAATCCTACTATATTCACCATTATCATTTCCCCGCTTTACAGAAGAGGAAACTAAGGCACAGAGATTAAACAGTGCAGGCAGGATTCAAACCCAGGTGGTCTGGCTCTACTGTCCTTGTTCTTAACCCAGGCCCACCTACAGTTATGCAAGTTTCTGTTTACTAATCCTCAGCCATCTTCCTCTGAACAGAATCAACAATATAAAATGGTAAAGCAGTCAGAACCACCCAATCCAAATGGTGAGAGGAATCTGAATGGCCATTGCAATTCTTTCCTTCCTTTCAACTGATTTCCAAAGACACAGGAGAAATTTTATGTCATCAGCAAACAGACAATATAGAATTCCATGAGGGGAAAACCTCTCTAGGGGTATATAAAGTAATCTTTTAAAATGCAAACTGTGTATTTTTATTTTTTACTGCAGAATATTATACCTAGCACTTAGCCCAACACCTGACCTGTATCAAGCACTCGATTTGTTGAAAGACTGCAATTTCTAAGCATTTTAATTTGTCGTCATGCTCAGATACTGTATTTTTGAGAAAAGAAATCCAAAAATATATGAACACTATGAATTGAGAACGCTGGTGTCTAAACTTTTAGTCATGCATCCTTATTCATAAAAATGAGAGCATGTGCTCCCGATTTGTGTGTGTCTGCGTGTGTGTTTTAAAACACTACAAAATCTACAGAAATTGAAAACACATTAAAAAATGAAAAATAATAAATATTAAGCCAAAATATAAGTTACGATGTCATCTTTCTGTACCCCTAATGCAGGTCTTGAGCATTTTCTAGATGTCCACCCCTGCCACCTTGGAAGACTATGCATGTAGTGAATATTTTCTAATTTTAGAGCATGGGCTCCAGGGTCAGGCTGCCTGGGTTCAAATCCTGGCTCACCTTTTAACGTGGTGTGACCTGGCACAAATCATCTATCCAGGTCCTAAGTTTCTGCATCTGTGAAATGGAGACAACAGCTCGTACCTCACAGATAGGTGATGATTAAAATTATGTAATATGTGAAATGTGCTTAGCATAAAACAGACATTCAAGGAGTGCTGGTTACACCAGAACTACAATCCAATGCAAACTGCCTACTTTATAAATGGAGACAGGCTGGACATGATAGCTCACGCCTGTAATCCTACCACTTTGAGAGGCCGAGGTGAGCAGACTGCTTGAGCCCAGAAGTTAAACACCAGCCTGGACAAAATGGCAAAAATTTCTTCTCTACAAAAAATACAAAAATTAGCCGGGTGTGGTGCCCACACCCGTAGTCCCAGCTACTCAGGAGGCTGAGGTGGGAGGATCACCCGAGCCAAGGAGGTCAGCGGTGTGATGAGCCATGACTGCGTCACTGCACTCCAGCCTGGGTGACAGAGCAAGACCATGTCTCAAAAAAGAAAAATAATATATAAATAAATATATGTGTGTGTGTATGGAGACAATGAGAGACTATAAAACTATCCAGGCCACACAGCTGTGTACCTCAATGTTTTTTTGTTTGGTTTGGTTTGGTTTTTTGAGAGGGAGTCTTACTCTGTCACTCAGGCTGGAGTACAATGGTGCGATCTCTGCTCACTGCAACCTCCACTCCCGGGTTCAAGCCAGTCCCCTGCCTCAGCCTCCTGAGTAGTTGGGATTACAGGCACCTGCCACCATGCTCGGCTAATTTTTTGTATTTTTAGCAGAGATGGAGTTTCACTATGTTGGCCAGGCTGGTCTCAAACTCCTGACTTCGTGATCCACCCACCTCAGCCTCCCAAAGTGCTAGGATTACAGGCATGAGCCAGTGCACCCAGCCTGTACCTCAATGTTAATGAAAGCCATTGTTCTCCCAGCTCCAGACCAGTGCTCTGTTTACAGCATACCATTAATTCTGGATAAATGGGACACACTCCTGGAGTTCCCTATCTTTCTTTCCATTTTCCTTTCTAAGACCGATTTTGGGAAAAAAAAAAACCAAGACCTCGGTGGCTTTCCTTTGGTAACTATTTGGTATTAAATTTATCCACAACCTCCCTTAACTCTACTCTCATAGTGCAATCCATATCCCAAAAATGGCAGGACACTGTTACCATGGCACACCAAGGAGAGCTTGGCTCTGCAGCTGGCTCATCACTGTGCCTGAGAGCTGCTGTAGGTGGCAAGAAGACACTGCTGGGAAGTTAGAGAGCTATGATTTGTGCATTTCAATGCATGCACATTTTTCCTTAAAAAAAAAAAAAAAAGACTTACAAAGTAGTAATAATAGACTGCGGGTGGTGAGTGGAACTGTAGATGCTGTAAGAATGGTGGAATGTTAATAGTTGCTGCAGGTGATGAGAACGCCATGGAATTTATGTTAATATTTTCCATACATTGTATACGATTTGAGATTTTTCCATTATGAAGTTTTGTTTTGTTTTCAATAAACAACATGGCAAAGTAACAAAAAGACAGCAAATGCACAGGTCTCATGGATCCGAGGAGATGAAGCCGATAGATAGGCAGTCAGTAAAACTACAGATTTAGAAAAAAATTATTTGAATTCTGCATTATTTTCATTATCAAGTGACACTTCAAGTATAGGCATATCCTTCAATCATAACAACCACAGTCACTTTTCCCAAGTATTATGAAAACATATTAGAATGAGATGGCTGTCAATCCACATATGGAGGGCTGTACTACACTGACAGATGGACACATTCCTCCCCAACACACGACAAGAAGAGCAAACATTCCCTTTCTCCTCTGAGCACTTCTATTACTCTTCCTGGACCTCACCCACAGACAGGTGAGGCTGCTCTTATGAAAATAAGCTTTGTCTTCTATACAGAAGTCCAGGCAATTGAAGGATCCATGGCAGGCTATTTCCTGGGCCCAGATGGCTCCTTCTACCCCTCCTTGGCTGGGCTACACATTCACACCCATGCCTAGAGAGGAACCTCAGCAGGAAGCTGGGGCTGCACCAGCCACCTGACTGATGCCTCCATTCCAAGAATCAAAGGAGATGAAGGCCCCACATCCTCAACCTGAAAAGAAAGAGCTCTCAATACAAATCCTCCCACTTACAGTGATTCTACCCAGTCCTTCGACACAAGAACTATTGTACTGGGCTCCGGGTAAGTCTGAAGAGTTAGACACTACCTCTGTCCTCAAGGAGATCACATTCCAACAGAGGAGTCAGATACAGTCATCAGTAACCAAAGGACCAGGGGATAAGGGCTAGAACAAAGGCATAATCTTAGAACTACGGGGGCAGAGAACGGGAAGTCTGTCTTGCTGGCAAGGGAGAGATATGAATGGTGCAGGAGGGCTAATGGATACCAGCATCTGACGACTGCAGAAAAGCAGGTAAAGAGCAAGGAAAGGCTATGGCATTTTTCTTCCTTCATAAATATACAGGCAGCAGTCTTTCATTCTACCTAGAACTTTTCAGAAAAGAGTTGCAAATGAAGGGACAAGTCCTGAGAAATACAGGCTCCAATTGTTTGGTGTGTTAGTTAGCTTTGCAGTTCTTTAGCAAATGTAAATAAGAGGATAACTCAGAAATAATACAAGAACAGGTTTCAGAAGATCCAATGCCTGCAAAAGTCCCCAAGAAACGGGTCCCATTTTCAGTTCAGAGAGAAAATACAGGGAAACAGACAGGCAGCAGGCATCATGCAAATTAAAACTGTAATCTTCACCACACTTAATCCTGCCAAAGTAATTATGGTTCTCTCACATTTTACAAATCAAGAAACACTAGTCCACACCGAGTCAGTAGGAGGGTTTTTTTGGGAAATAATCTAGTGGAAGCCAGGAAGCATGCAGTAATGACAAGACCTCTGGCAAAACTGCAGTGCATAGAGCCTCCTATGGGAAATCACCTGCCTGTAGCTGCCTGGGGCTGCTACAGCAAGCATGGAGCTGTCCTGCTGCTCTTCTGGGTGCTGAAAAGAAATCTTGGGGGAAATCAGCAATCACCCTCCAGCCACAGAAAGTGACCAAAGAGCCACAACCCACAACCTGATGTCACAATCTGATGTCAGGATGCTCTCTCCTACAGAGAGAGACCTGTCATTCAGTGATTCATGCGAGCATCTGATCCTCAACACTGGGTTCTTTTAAAGGCCACCACTGATCAAAGATGCTAAGAAGCCAGATGAGCAGAGCGCCTACAGGGTGATTTTGGCACAGAAGCAGAGGTAGGTCGACCCCAGGAAAAACTGCCAATTCTTTCAGGTTTGTTTTTGGCTTAATTGCCTTTCCTTCTCTGAAGGAAGAATTCCCAAATTTATTTCTAGCCCAGACCTCACTCCTGAACTCCAGACTTATATTCTATTGTTTACTCTACATCTCCATTTAAAGGTCTGATGAGCACCTCCAGCTCAACAATACTCCTGATCTATGCGCTGCACCACAATCCTGAGCCACTCACAGCCCTCCCCATCTCAATCAACAGCAATTCTGCCAGGCACAGTGGCTCATGCCTGTAATCTCAGCACTTAGGGAGGTGGAGGCAGAGGCAGGAAGATTGCTTGAGCCCAGGAGTTCCAGCCTTGACAACACAGTGAGACTGCATCTCCACAAAAAGAAAAAAGTGAATAAAACTGAGAGAAAAAAAAGAAAAAAAAAAATCAATCTCAGTTTCTAGTTTTCCTGTTTCTCAAGCTAAAATCCTTGGCGTTATCCTTGACACTCCCCTTCCCCACTCTGCATCAGCAAATACTGTTGTTGGTTCTGCCTTTAAAATACATCCAAAATCTCACCACCACTGTTGCTAACACTCTGGTCCAAGCCACCAGCATCTCTCATCTAAAATACTGCATTTGAATCCTAATTGGTCTCTTACCTTCCTCCCTCGACATATCAGCTCCTCCAATTTGTCATTAACACAGAATGATCCTTGTGAAATCTAAGTCAAATCATGTCACATCTCCACCCAAAGCCCTCCAATGGGCATTTCCTGCTATCAAAGCCAAAGTCCCTGCAATGGTCTGCAAGGCCCTATTTGACCAATGCCCTCACCCCTCCCCAGTTACTCTCAGCCCTCATCTCCTACTACTCCTCTTAGTCCTGCACCCGTTACTTGCGCTGCTCTAGCCCCCCGCTGGCTTCCTCGATGATCTCTACATCTGCCAACCATGCCCCATCTTAGGACCCTGGTCCCTCAGCCCATTTCTGCACACAGCTAATCCCTCACTGCTTTGGGCTACGTGTCATTTTCTAAATGAAGCATATCCTAATCACCCTTTAAAAGTTGCAACCAACCCATCCAGTCTCTTGCCCCAATCCAATCCCCTTGCCCTGTTCTGTGTTTTCCTCTAGCACTTATCATATTTGAATAATAAACTATCATTCACATAATCATTATGATTACTGTTTTTCATGGGCACTTGTGAAACAAAGCTTCACAAGAGCAGGGGTTTTGTTTGTTTTGTTCTGGAAGAAAGCCTGGCCCACAGCGGACACTTAATATGTTTGTTAAACACGCAAATCCAACAGGATATGAGGTACGTCAGAAAGGAGTATTTCAGAATTCAAAATCCTGGAAGCAGAGCATTCCAGATGATCACAAGGTACAAGATGTGGCCACAGGTGTGGGTTGCTGCAGAGTTGTGCAGGGTGGAGGAGGAGAACAACGAGGCAGAGGCTGGGAAGTGTGAGGCGGGGCTGCTAAACAGGCTCTCAACAGCCCAGGATATTCACACTACACCGGATGAAAGCAGGAGATCCAGGGGTAAAGAAAACGGTGATCCAGATGCGCGAGTCTTCGAGGAGTATGCAACTATATCCTGGAGGCCAACAGCTACCAATAGCTTTTTTATTTTATCTTTTTTTTTTTTTTGAGACAGAGTCTCGCTTTGTCGCCCAGGCTGAAGTGCTGTGGCGTAATCCCAGCTCACTGCAACATTCGCCTCCTGGCTTCAAGCGATTTTTGTGCCTCAGCCTCCCAAGTAGCTGGGACTACAGGCGTGCGCTACCACACCTGGCTAATCTTCGTATTTTGGGTAGAGATGGGGTTTCACCATGTTGGCCAGGCTGGTCTCAAACTGCTGACCTCAAGTGGTCTGTCTGCCTCGGCCTCCCAAAGTGCTGGGATTACAGGCGTGAGCCACCACGCTGGGTTCCAATAGCGTTTTTTAAAAACCTATATATTTATATTTATAATAGATACATATATTTATAAAAGTATACACTTACTGCTAAAAAATTTTTGAAACCCCTGGTATAATATAAACTGCAAGTTGCCCAATGACTACTCCTGCTCCGGCAAAGGAGATTCGCAGAAACTTCCAAGGAGCAGGTAGTATTATTTTACAAGCATGGTCACTATGTGGGGTCTCCAAGTGCCTCCCTCAGGAACTTCATGTTCCCAGGTTCCTAAAATACAGACAACTCACCCTCCCTAGCAGGCCTGCAGTTTTAAAATGATTGTATCTGGGCCTGCTCCACAACTGTTCTCTCAGAGTCTTTGAGGATGGGGTCCGGCATCTA
This sequence comes from Chlorocebus sabaeus, assembly GCF_047675955.1. Taxonomy (NCBI): domain Eukaryota; kingdom Metazoa; phylum Chordata; class Mammalia; order Primates; family Cercopithecidae; genus Chlorocebus; species Chlorocebus sabaeus. Next base: position 56,891,943 of record NC_132929.1, on the reverse strand, counting down.
TTTTAACAAGGCCTCCCAGTAATTCGTACACTAAAGTTTGTGAACTGTTATTACCAACTTACTTATTTATTTACTCAACAAATATCCAATGAGCACCCATTACCCACCAGGCTGCACTGGTCCAGGTGCCTGAGAGGAAGAAGTGAGTGAAGCTGACCATGCAGAGTTAAGCCTGCCCCCTATACTGGAGAATTCAGGCTTAACTCACAAAACATATGGACAATTCACACCTGTAATCCCAGCACTTTGGGAGGTTGAGGCGGGAGGATTGCTTGAGCTTAGGATTTCGAGACCAGTCTGGCCAACATGGCGAAATGCTGTCTCCACTAAAAATACAAAAATTAGCTGGGCGTGGTGGCACATGCCTGTGATCCCAGCTACTTGGGAGTCTGAGGCATGAGTCACTAGAACTCAGGAGGCAGAGGCTGCAGTGAACTGAGATCATGCCACTGCTCTCCAGCCTGAGCGACAGAGCAAGATTCTGTTTGGAAAAACCAACAAAACAAAACAAAAAAATAGAGAAGAATGTGAGGTGGGGAGAATAGGCTAGTGTAGTAATTCCGGGACAAGCTATCAAGAGCCTAGAATAAAGAAAGGAGAAGGAAAACAGAGGAAATAATAACAGAAACGTGTGGCTGACCAGATATTCAGATGAAGAAGAGAAAGGGACCACAGAGGACTTTATGACTTGGAGCCTGGATAAAAGGAAGAGAGTGAGAGAAGCACGAAGAGCTGTGCTGACAGTGCCCAGGGCCCAGGCGTGGAAGGACTGTCCCATGGGCGCAGCCAGAGGCAGCTGGAACCCTTGCACTGCAAGCTCCCACTGAGCTTCAGGGATGGAAACAGGAATTGGAAACCATGTATATTTTTAGTTTAATACCTTCTTAGGCTTTTTACGGTTTTCTTGGAATTTTTAGTAGGCAAAACTAATTTATTCCAATTAAATATATGATGATGTTGGGGCTCAAAAATGGATATCCCCAAATACAGTACTTTGACAGGCTGCGCTGCAGAAGCCTCAGGAAGCCTCTCTGCCCCTCCCCACCAAAACTCTGACCCTCCCAAACCACAGCATGAAGTTGTTCTCCAAAGTTCCCTTATCTGCCTTAAGTCTAGATTACGCTTGTCCAACCCTTGGCCCAGGATGGCTCTGGATGATGTGGCCCAACACAAATTCGTAAACTTTCTCAAAACATTGTGAGATTTTTTGCCCTTCGATCGCTAGTATTAGTATATTTCATGTGTGGCCCAAGACAACTCTTCTTCCAATGTGGCCCAGGGAAGCCAAAAGATTGGACGCCCCTGATCTAGATCCACCAAAGAAAAAAACAATGGCTTCTGGTGCCTTCTGTAAGTTTTTATTAACTGAACTCCTACCGCACTACTGCAGGAAGAAAGACTGCAGTTTGTCAACACACCTAGACAGGACTTTTGTCACAAGCCACTGTCTGCCCTGTGGATCCAACAGACTTTATCTCAGGCCACTATATGTTCTTCAAGTCCATTAAATTCCCCTCAAAATTATTTACCATCCCTCTAAAATCATCCACGCTTTCCCACTTCCCTTTCCCCTAAGAAGTAGGGCATATAAGAATATGCATCCCCTCAGGATATTGGGTATTCTGTAATTTTTCCCCTGTGCACACAGATTTATATGCCATTTCTCCTATTAATCTGCTTGTTATCAAGTGGTTTTTCAGCAAACCTTCAGCACACAAAGAAGTTCTCCCTTGGCCTCTACAATGGCATGTTCATTTTTTAACGTACTTATTTTATCCAGTCTAGTTGTACACTATAAAACATGCTTCAAAGTGATTAGCATGCAAATCGTCCTTTCCTAATAGTTATATTAAAATTAAAATAGTATAAAGTTTACACATTATAAGGACAACAGTGATAGTTAAACATCACTACAACAATCAAAACTAGAGAAACTGAAATACCCTTGAGTTATTTCTGACAATAGGGATAAATCAAATTATTTAAGTGAGATCAGCACACAAAAATCATGTTCTGGTATCATAGACCTTTGCAGGCCATATAATCATCACTGCACAGGGTTTAGTTATGTCCATGACAATCTCTAAAAACAGTCTGAGATTAGGTAAGAATTCTCATCTGATTATCAATCATAATCACGGAGATTTTAGCTAGTAGATTTATATTTAACATCTGAAAACTCACTTTTTGTGGATATATTCTGAACACAGGCTCCTTTACATTTTTCCCCCAAAGTAACTGCCCAGATTTCACTGTAACCATTAAAAAATGTAAAGTGAAGGAGCAAACTAATCATCAGTACTGGTGGTTCTCTTTGCTCATTTTTCCTTTGGAAATTTAAACAGTGCTCTGTTAACAAGTAAGCTTGACGTTAGGCTCCTCTCCGCGATTCAGCAAGTAATTGACGTACAATGGTTAACTCTTCGTCTGAGCACTGAATCTGAATGACCTAGACTTCCTGGAAAACAGAGGTTTCCAATTTCACCATGGAGCCATGGTCCTTTAACACTCTTAAGTGAATCAATAATGTGGGAGTTATCAATAAGCTCCATTACACAGAGCTGTGAAAATGCCACATGAATCTGAGGCGCAAGGCATTATGGGAGCATTCATATTTTAAAAGGAAGCTTGCTGTTCAGGTCCCCTGGCCAACTAGGAAAAGGGAAGGTTAACTCTATCTATTAAGGATCGTCCCATAAGTAAAGAGCAACCAGAACATCTTGAATGGTGCACACAATACAAGCTTTTGCCTTCTGGTCCTTGCCATCCCTAACTCTGCTTAGAGAAGTCTCTGATTCCTGCCCAGCTGCAAAAAGCTAAGCCTGGGAACTGCAAAGTGGAGGGAGCAAACCAGAAATGGTTTGCAAAGTAATTGTAGGTGTTGGATTACAGGTAGGGTTTCCTCGCCTTTAAAGATCTCCCTTGGGGATATAAACACCTAGGTAGGTGAAATGCTATCAGATTTAAAATACTAATGCATACCACTCTCCAAAGCTCTTGAGGCCACAAGCAACAATTCCAAAGAGACTTTCCCCTTACCTACAAATAAAACTAAAACACCTTTACTGTTCCTCCACTTCCACACCCACCAAGCTAGGCTTGACCTGGGTATTTGTATCTACACAAAGTGGGACAAGAAGCAATTTCTTTAACACTCCTTCTGATCTAAGCACCTAGTTTTCAGCATGATCTGAGCATTTGGTTATTATAGCTCTAACAATTTTATCGATAATCCTAAACGACACCAAACTCTTACTATGTGGAAAGCACTGTGTTAAGCACCTGACAAGGTGGTTGCAGCTATTGTAACCATCATCATCATTTTAACTGAGGCTCCAAATGGTAGAAAACTTGCCTGAGGTCAAGCCGCTAATCACAGGCAGGACCTAAAATCAGGTCTGTTGAACTCTAAAATCTATGCTCATAACCACACACACACACACACACACACACACAAATCATAGGGAGCTCAGAACTGCAGGGAACATTTCTCCCCAGGTTACCCTCGAGACAACCTTGCCCATGTGACTCTGACATAAGACCCAGAATCAGTTCCGGTTGTAAACCCTCTAAATGAAGAATTAAATCATTAAACCATTTCACGCCAGGAACCTCCAACCCAAGTCACATAGAAGTCCGCTGGCACCATCAAGTTTTGGCCGTCTTCCCTCTCTTGCCTCTTTTCTCCTGCCTTCTTCAGCTGATGTCTGGCCTGACCTCTGCTGCCCCACAGGCTGTTCAGAATTATGTCTGCACCACAGATCACTTCTCATTAGCAGTCCCATAGCCCCACAGTGGATGGTGTGTCAGCTGCAGGGCAGGAGACAGCAGAGGCAACAAAAGGGAACAGACCTATTTTTCTATAGCCTTTCACTTCCAGGCTTGCGATGGGCATCCACACACACGTGGTCTCAAAAAGGCAATGACGTCACCACTCTACTGACCTGGTTTAAGGAATTAATTGTAGTCTATTCTTCAAGGTCGATGATCTCTTGTCAGACTGAGCTCTGTGTCACACAGAGAGCTCAGTGGAGAGCAGTGACAATTCCATGCAACCCTCCATCCACAACTAGAGGAGGGGCAGGAGCCTGACTCAGGAGGCACAGAAGTGACAGCATCCTGGAGTATCCACATGCTCACCCGGAAACAGCCCCCTTCTCTCAGGACTGCACCCTCCTGCAGGCTCCAAGGAGGTGGCTGCATTTCTTACATTGCTTTAGCACCAGCCCTCACTAACCTGGGGGTACAATCAGATAAAGCAAGGATGGGAACTGAGCCCACGAAGGAGGCCAGCTGCAGGCAGCCAGGTCAGAGCAAAGCTAGGTGGGGTGGGCCTCCATGACGTGCAGCCAGTGCGAATGAGGGAAAAGGTTTGAGTGTAGAAAGAGCAATGGGACAGGCATGTGGACAGGAGATGAGAGGAGCCAACCCCAGAGAGAGGAAGCCGGAGAGAGAGAGAGGAACGGGGCAGGAGCTTCAGGCTCCCTGGAATCTCGCAAATATGAATGTGATGATTTCTTTTCAACGACTGCCCCTTCATATGGTTTACTCTAGTGGGTTCCTGGCCACCAAAGATCTGTATCTGAAGCCATCTACAGCACTCTCCCCCCATCCACTGCTTTGCTTTCTGCAGTTTCAGTTATCCACGGTACAGAACCAGATATTCTGTGAGACAGAGATCACATTCACTCAACTTTAATTATAGTGTACTGGTATAATTGTTCTATTTTATTATTACCTATTACTGATCATCTCTTACTGTGCCTACTTTGTAAATTAAACTTTATTGTAGATATGTACATATAGGAAAAAACACACTGTATACCCAGATTTGGTACTCTCCAAGGCTCAGGCATCCACTGGGGGTCTTGGAATGTATCCCCCACAGGTAAGGGAGGATAGCTGTATATAAATGTGTAAAACATCTTTTCTAACATTCCATTTTTTCAACTCTTAACAAATTATAATCGGGGCTGATCTTAATATACTCGCTGGCTCTTGGACATTTCTAGGCTAGTGTGTCTCAACTCTGGCTGTGTGTGTGTACACACACACACTCATATACATAGCCTGCACACTTAAAAAAAAAAGTCTACCTAGGAGATTCTAAAGTACAGCTAAGGTGGAGATCCCCTGCACCAGAGTGAATCCACTGTATTTCCCAATGTAGTCAAGAAAAAGCAAATTCAAAAACATTAGGTGCTTTCCCTAAAAGTCACGAAACACAGACTTACCAGAAGACACCTCAGAAGTCATGCAGCTGGATGACATTTCATTGTTTCAGGTTTCAGACAGTGGAAGGTGAAGCCCAAAAGTGTGAAGTATCTTGTTTAAGAGGGCTGCTATGGTTTGAATGCTTGTGCCCTCCCACACTGGTGTTGAAATTTAGTTGCCATGGTAACTGGATTAAGAGGTGGGACCCTTAATGGGTGATCAGGCCATGTGGACTCCACTCTTATGAACAGATAATGCCTTATCTCAGAGAAGCTTCTTTATCAAAGAGGGAGTCTGCACCTCTCTCCCCTCCCTTGCTTGCCCTTTGGCTTTTCTGGAGCAAGGCTTTGAGCAAGAACCTTCCTCCCGCCTTTGGTTCAAGAAGCCAGCCAGGAAGCAGAGTAGTCATCATCAGACACCAAACATGTAAGTGCCTCGATCTTGCATTTCCCAGCCTCCAGAAATTGGGAAAGAAACCTCTTTCTTCATAAACTACCCAGTCGCAGGTCTTCTGTTACAGCTGCACAAAACTGGCATAGTGAATTGTGGAGTGCTGGAGTCAGAACTAATTTTCCTAGTCCAAAAGGTTTTGTTTGTCTTTTTTGAATCACATCTTTTAGATGAAATTAGGAAGCCTATTATTTAAAGCAGCCCTAACAAAAAAATCACTCTGTTATCCAAATAATAATCTCCTAACTGTATGTGTTGAGACTCTGGATTCCTGTACATAGGCTTCTTAAAGTAGAACAGATTTATAGTTTCAACACAAGCCTAAGCAAAATCCAGTACAGTGGGTAAAGCTGCTATCAAAACGAACAGTGCAATTCCTAAAGCCAGATTTTGGAGTCTTATGTGGGATTATCAACACTGAAGAGAGTTGTTACTAAATTTGGAGACAGAGTGAGGAATAGAAGCAGTAATATAAGGTAGGGAATTAATAAGAAGCAGTAAAATAAGGTAGAGCTTAAAGGGAAGCTCTAAGTAATCTCAGGACCGTATGATTAAGTGACTTCCGCAAGGGAAAAAAATGCTTTTTACACCAATATGCCATGGCATCATTAGAGTTTTAAGACTTGATTTTGGTTTTTGGAGACAGGTTCTTGCTATGTTGCCCAGGCTGGTCTCAAATCCTAGGGTCAGAGATTACAGGCATGAGCCACCATGCCCAGCTAATTTATTTTTTGTAGAGACAAGGTCTCACTATGTTGCCCAGGCTGGTCTGAGACTCCTGGGCTCAAGCAATCCTTCCACCTCAGCCTCCCAGTAGCTGAGACTACAGGGAGGTCTCAGTGAGGCTGTGTTACCGTGCCTGACCTAAGACTGAATTTTAGAGAAGACTCAGCCTCTAAGAGTGCCCTAAATGAAAACAACTGTGCTCGGAAGAGAACACATTAAGGAGTTATTGCCCATTAACACAAAAAATGAAGTCATCTGCCACATCTTTGCAACTGGATTACTGGAGAAAAGCAAGGCCCCTCAAAACAGAACCACGGGTAAGTAAATTGTGGTGAGAGGAGCGTGAGAGCTCAGATTCTGGTACTGATAAAGAGAGAAAACCTGCAGAACCACACAGCGAAGCAAGCCGAAAGAGCCAGGTATGGCAAAAGAGCACTTGGAAACAGGCGGAAGGTGGACCAAAGAGAAGGGCTCTGAGTGGATTCCCAAAATGGACTGTGCCTACTTCAATTTCAACAGGTCTGTTCTTAAGAGTTACATTCTTCCTGTTCACATACTGGCTGCCTTGAATTGCAAGCCAACATTCTATTTCCTTTCTAGAAAGATCACTGTGCTTTCCCCTTATGTCAAACAGTATTCATAACATTTCTGTTTTTCTTTTTTCTCTTTTTTTTTTTTTTTTTTTGAGATGGAGTTTTGCTCTGTCGCCCAGGCTGGAGTGCAGTGGCGTAATCTCGGCTCACTGCAACCTCTGCCTCCCGGGTTCAAGCCATTCTCATGCCTCAGTCTCTTGAGTAGCTGGGATTATAGGCGCCTGCCACCACACCCAGCTAATTTTTGTATTTTTTAGTAGAGATGGGGTTTCACCATGTTGGCCAGGCTGGTCTCAAACTCCTGACCTCAAGTGATCCGCCCGCCTCAGCCTCCCAAAGTGCTGGGATTATAGGTGTGAGCCACCACGCCTGACACATTTCTGTTTTTCTGTTCACTAATCAGTCAAACTCAAGCAGAAATTCTAAGCTTTCTTCCCTTAATGGCATCATAGTATTCCCTCTGAAAACACTGACAACAAAGAAGTTAGGTTATTAACTTCAACATGTCCAGGAAAGTAACATGCTACTCAGGGAGAATTCCACCCTGAGACTGCTGGCCATGAACACCATTCACAATTAACAGAAGGTGTTTTTCAAGGGTTCCATGACCTCAGAGGATGCCACTACAGTTTTGCTGTGACATGGATTTTCCAATTATGGATCCTGTGAATCACCGACACAAAAGTTATAAAACAGCAAATCATAGTTACGTATTCAAAATGCCTCTGAAATCTATTCCATCCTTTTACAACAAAAAGAAACAGCTTGCGATTAACGATACTTCAAGAGTATGTAGTACAGGGTCTGGCACAAGCAGAGCATAAATAAATGTGTGTTTAACAGTTTGGGGTTTTTTGTTTGTTTTGTTTTTTGAGACCAGGTCTCGCTCTGTTGTCCAGGCTAGAGAGCGGTGGCGCAATCATGGCCCACTGCAGCCTCAAACTCTGGGGCTCAGGCAATCCTCCCACCTCAGCCTCCTGAGTAGCTGGAACTACAGGCACACACCACCACACCTGGCTACTTTTACAAATTTTTTGTAGAGATGGGGGTCCTAACTATGTTGCCCAGGCTGGTCTTGAACTCCTGGGCTCAAGTGATCCTCCTGCCTGGGCCTCCCAAACTGCTGGGTTTTCAGGCACGAGCCACCACACCCAGCCTATGTTTAATGGTTTACTGGTCAAATTAAGGAATAAATGAAATATTAAGTCTTTTGTAATTTGCCTTTCGTACTAAAGGCACTGAAAAGTCTTATTGTCTTCTCTCTGCATCTGCTTTCTCTGACTGTCTCGACGTCTCTCTGCCTACATTACCAAATGCCTTTCTCCTCCACAGCTTTTGTCACCAGCATCAAAAAGAAGGATCAAAAACGACTTCTGTGGATGGCATCAGCAAACACTGATAACAAACTGAGTTACAAAGGTCTCACTCTCCTGTTTCTCCATAAAAATATTTCAGCTAAAATACTCTGCCTCCTTTACACCTCATTCTTTGGGCTATTTGCTTGTTTGGGTTTATAGTTTCAGATCAGTCTGATTCACTGTCTCTTGAGTCATGCTGCCACTTGTGCACACACAGTCTAAAACTGCTCAGCCCTCAGAGAATCCCCTGGAAAGATGTGTGTGGAGGAGGCTGAATCTGCCTACTCCCACCTTAACCAACAGGCAGCCTTTCCTGCAGATTAATCACTTCACTTCCCCAACTCAAGTGACAACAATATGCTCCAATAAGGTGACCCTGATTTTCAGTGTCCTTTCCACAGATATGTCTAAGTAATTTCAATTCATTCCCTCAATTGCTTGTATTCACAACATACTTATATTACTTACCAGTAATGCAAACATAAAACAAGTCTTGATCTTGGGGCTCTCCATCATGCTCAATGAGCTCTCCTCATTGTTCACGCCACTCTTTCTGGCTCCTTCAAACCCTGCCTCTCCGCTACACTCTTTTCAGTAACTTTTCAAATGTTTAAAATAATCATCTATTGGCCAAACGGCAACAACCACCTTTCTTACCAAATCTACTTCCTCCTGAAACCCTTACTCTGGATTACATGCCCACCTTAATACTCATCATCTGGGAGGATTCACTGTCTTTATCCACGCATAAGGGGTCTGCATATTGGTAGTATTTATATCTGTTTCGAGGGCCGGACAGCTCACTCTAGCATGCGTAGGAGCTGGCACAGATAGGTAGTGGGATAAAAGATGTAGAGACATACAAAGGATGGGTTAGTATTGTTTTTCTCTTCAATACAGACCTTTCAGTGTCACAAGAACACCAATGCAACGAACACAAAGTGGATCAGGCCTCAAGCCAATACATCTGGCCCTTTTTTTTTGTCTATGGTTGTACCAGTGGATATTAAACCCTGAAGATAAAATAAGATCCAAGTACCTGTAAGAGTCCAATGTAGGAAAAATTAAATTTACCCCACTTATTTATGGGGCACCCATTATGTGCAATTTACTCAACAAATACCAATGAGTGCCTATTATTTTAAGACACTGTGCCAACTGTCAGGAATAGAGAAGACATAGTGTCCCTGCCCTCAGAGATCTTTCAGTTTAGTGGAGATACAGTTAAATAACAGATATAGCAACACTGTGATAACTCAAGCAAAGGGGCCAAGTACCAGGTGCACAGGGAACACAAAGAGTGTCCTAATCCAATTAAAATCCAGTCAGGATCCATTGTTCCTAGCACAGGAGAAGAGCAGATACAAAAGGCTAGGTGTGAGCAGAAGAGTGGAGATAAGTCCTTAGTGTGGGGCTTTGGGGCCTGCAAGGCACTGCACCTTACAGTCCTCCTGGCGGAATAATCTAACTACAGAGACGGAGATGACTCAGAACAAGGCAAGTTCTCCAATCAGTGTCCTGGGGAGTGTGGTTAACTAGGAGGGCAGGAAAGATAAAGATTCCCAAAGAAGACATGGGGGATGGCCGGTGGAAAACAGAGTCTCACCCAGTAACAAAAGAATGGGTACATGGGATGGAAGGCATTCCTGCCACGCACTGACCTGAATTAACCTGTAAAAGAACAGAGAATAGGGTATGTTCCAGGCAAGTAAGAGCAGAAGAATCATACTGAACAGCAACAGGAAAGTGGTTGAGGGGCTGACTGGCTTCAGAATTAGGTAACTCCTAAGTCAGCAGAATAACCAAGACACACAAATGCACCTCAGTTCTCAAAAGAAGACATTCATACAGCCAACAGACCTCTTGAAGAATCTGATAAATATGACAACCGTAGCAATGGTGCCGTGGCAAGAGTACTAAACTGGTAGTCAAGAGACCTACTGCTGATTTGCTGCCAGACTATCCTCCTGTCAGATGAGCTGGGTGAACGTGAGCAGTGTCCATACATGAGTTGGGAAATAAATTTAGCAATTCACAACCATCATTCTTTTTTCTTTTTTTATAAAAGTGAAATAGGCCGGGCATGGTGGCTCACACCTGTAATCCCAGCACTTTGGGAGGCCGAGGCAGGAGGATCACGAAGTCGGGAGATCGAGACCATCCTGGCTAACACGGTGAAACCCCATCTCTGCTAAAAACACAAAAAATTAGCCAGGCGTGGTGGTGGGCGTCTGTAGTCCCAGCTACTCGGGAGGCTGAGGCAGGAGAATGGCGTGAACCCAGGAGGGGGAGCTTGCAGTGAGCCAAGATGAAGCCACTGACCTCCAGCCTGGGCGACTGAGCGAGACTCCGTCTCAAAAAAAAAAAAAAAAAACAGTGAAATAAAACAACATATTCTGCTACGTGTGTTGCCCAAAGAAAAATTACCGTTTTGTGAAGCATTAGCTTCAGGTACATAGATACAGACGTGTATGTGTGCTTGATGAAAATGTAAAATGTGTTTCTTACTGTGAGGTTACAGTCAAAACAGTTTGAAAAGCACAAGACATGAGGATTTGTAAGGTTCCTTCAAATTCTAAGCTTCACATGCAGCCTTTAAATTCTAACCTATTTTACAGGTGAATAAATTAACTTAGACATGAGTTGTGGTATAACATTAAATAAATCATGGGTACTCTTTAGACATCCCATTAGATAATTCAAAATTATCCAAAACAATTCCCCTTAATTCAACTGATACACCATCAGATAATTCAACATTATTCAAAACGACGCCCCTTAATTCAACGAAATATGACTAAAAAAAAAAAGTCTCCAGGAAATAACTACGCTCCACGTCTGCTGTAACACAGACACACCTGTATATTTGGGGCAAAGGGCCAGTCATGTGAAAGGCTTTCACTGTAATGCAAACATGCACACACAGGGGCAATGTTCTATGGAAATTCTTTAAAAATCTACTCAAGGTAGCATTTTCATGTTTCAAATTTTAAAGATCTAATGCCAACCTTATTTTTAATACCTTTGCCAACAGCAAATTCTAGCAAGCTATCGACTGTGTGTGACACATACTTTTGAAACCCTTTACTGGAACAGGTGGCTTTTAACTACTTACAGAGTCTGACCCAATGCATCTGCATATGATACATTCTCATCTACCTAAGCCACTTTCGAAAAGCTATAATCCCAATGAGGGCATCCCCTTCAGGACTTCAGGAGGGCATAAACATGCAACATACAGCAAATACTAAGTACTTCCCTGTTGGACAAGCCATTTTCCAGACAGGCAAGGAGTCACTTAGGAACATATGCTTGAGTACGAATGAAAAAAGAAAAGATCATTAACGTTGGTGATGTGCATAAGCCAAGCAAACGGGTTTTAGATAAAAACTACAGAAGGGTCCATGGCGACAATAATGCCTGGTGTACTTCTTCAGGGGACTCTTTCATCTGAAGAAATCAAATCTCATCATAGACATGGCCTCAGGCTATTTTCACCATCACTGCTATGAGGCAGGTCGGAAAGGTCACAGATACCCAAACTGGAGCACAAACAAGTAACCTGACCTGCCCACGTATCAGACTTTTGTCTAATTGTGAATAAAAGTCAGGTTTTTGGTTTGCTTCTTATAAAACAACCAGGTCTAACCCCTAAACCATGCCCCCAGTCTGTGCCTGGCTCACAGATGGCCCACCCTAAACACTTTTCAGTTCTTCTGTGAACGCTAATTCAAGGTCAGAGATTTCCCAGCCCCTGTAAGATTCGAACTTATTCTGGGCTGTTATGGAGGCCGTGTTGAAAGTGCCAGGCCCATAGCTACCAGCTAACTTCCTGCCCCACAGTGCCACTACTCTGCCCCACCAGGAGGCAAACTCCCCGCTCCACCTGACCCTCCAGCTGCCTCCAAGGCTGCCCAGACATTGTCCTGCCGGCACTTTACAACCAGAATGTCTTTCAGAGGCCATCCTGTCTCACCTACTGACTTTACAGGGAAGGAAAGTGAGGTCTAAAACCCATGTGCCTTGCCCAAGGTCACTTCAGCTCGTGCAAACGAAACACAAACCAAGTTGTTTCTTTCTGCCTGGTACTTAAGCACCCACACGCTGCCACTAGCGGTGGCCGGAGCCACAAAAGACCCAGCCGGTAGGCCGGCGGCACCCAGGCGAGCCAAAGCCAGCAAAAATCCTCTGAGTGCGAGCTCTCCAGGAGCCTGAACGCTGGCGCGGCTTTTGGAGAAGGTGGGAGCAGGCCAGGGAGAGACAAGAAAAGCGAATTTACGGCGGCCAGGGGGCTCTCTGCTGGCCCACAGTCCCGGAGGAGGGGACCCTGTCCCGGCAGGCCGCCCCAGGGACCCCAAGAGACCTCCACCCCGCCTCCCCAGGGCTGGAAGCCAGGACTGGAGAACCCGGCGGACTCACCGGGTGCGCAGCGCCTGCCACGCGGCGTCGATGTCGGCGTAGAGGTTCTTCTCCGAGGGCTTGCCCGAGCTGACGCCGTAGCCCGAGTAGTCGTAGGAGAAGATGTTGCAGTTGATACGTGAGCCGAGGCCGATGTAGAAACTGCACATCTGGCCCAGGTCCACGGCGTTGCCATGCGAGAAGAGCAGCGTGTAGCGGCTGGAGGGCGCGCAGCGCACGAACATGCAGCCGAGCCGGTTGTCCCGGGCCGTGCGCGAGAAGAAGACCTCGACTGCGTCCAGCTCGCGCTGCGAGTACTGCCAGTCGGCGCGCTCGCTGAGGTGCAGGCTGCACGCGCTGGGCCCCGCGCCCGCGCCCTCCTCGGGCTGCTGCGGTGCCGGCTGGGCCGCGGCGGCGGCGGCGGTAGCCTGGGCCGGGGCCGGGGCTGGCGCGCCGGGGCCGCGCTGCTCCGGCGCCAGCACAGTGTAGGTGGGCTCGGGCGGCAGGAAGGCCAGCTTGGCGGCGATGCGGCTCGGGCAGGGCGGGCAGCAGAAGAGCCAGCACAGCTCGCCCAGCGAGAAGCCGTTCATCCTGGGGCCTGGCTCGGGCATCGGGACGGCCTGGTGCCCGCCGCCGGCCCGGCTGGCTGGCTGGCCCGGGAGGACGGAGGGAAGGCGCGCGGCGAGGGAGCGGGCAGGCAAGCGCGGAGGGCGGCTGCAGCCCGCCCGCCCGGCGGCAGGAGGAGGCGGAGGCGAAGGAGGGCAGGAGGCGGGGCCGGCCCGGCGGGCGCGGCGCTCGGAGCCCGGGCAGGTCAGCAGCGGCCCCGGAGCCCAGGCGAGGCGCGGGCGGCCTGGGCCCGCGCGCGGCACACAAAGCCGGCGGCGGCGGCCATGGCCGGCTCGTGCGCGCCGCCCCCCCCCACCCCACGCTCCCGTTCCCGCTCCCGCTCCCGCACGCCCGCCGCCGCCACTTCCGGGTTACCGCGCGGCGGCGCCCCCGCCGGGACACGGCGCAGGGCTGGGCATCGGGGCGGGGCTCCGCGGGCAAGGGCACGGGCACCTTCCCCGGCCTGGGAAGCATGTTCTCGACCTGCAGCAGACAGGGTCTCCCAGGCGGCTCCGGGGCCCAGAGGAGCCGGGCGCCGGGGCTGGGGGCTCTGTCCCCGGATAGCTGGGCGGATCCGCAGAGGGGACCCTGGAGGGGGTGCATGTGTCCCGGGGTGGACCGCTTCCCTCCCCTCCCCCTGGGATTCCCTCCCCCAAATCCAGGTTTCTTCCTTGGGTGAAGGTTCTTGGGAATCTACTGAAAACGAAACTAAGGGGTGGACAAGAGTTGGAATGTACCCGAAATATTTGGCTTTCTCGTGTGTGCCGCTTTCTGAACGGCTCAGTACCAAAAGTTCTCGGCACCGTAAGGGGTACCGGGGTTGTGGGATAGGGCGGTCATCAGTGTGTTTCCTATTAGGAGAGGCTGTTTCTGTGTAGGTAGCAACAGCGTTTCCTTTCTAAGAGCATGGTTTTACCCTTAGTACATTTCTGTACCTATACAAGTCAGCTGTTAGAACAGGAGGGTACTGTATTTAGCAACAAACCACGTTGAGGTTGTCATTTCTAGTCCCACGTGTGGCAGATTTTCCGGTAGTAAGTATATACTAGGTATCCTTTACAGTGTTTGTGTCTCTAGAGTTGTTTTGGGTCCAGGATTTTAAGTGGTCTTAGTCGTGAACGATTCTTATACTGCTTTAAATCCACTGTAATCTTGGCAGCCACCTTTACATGATTTTTCGAATATAACTCTCAGTGCCTTGAAACTGTGCTCTGGTGCCAGTTTCCACAGAGCCTTCTATACTTCCTTTTTCCTGCCTGATTTGGCAGCTGAAGAATTCCCTTTCAGGAACTGACAGGAGATACCCTTCCTGGACTGCCAGCAGGGCAGCTGGAGACTGGGAGGTTGGCACAATCCCTATGCTGGATCTGTTGTTTTAACTCACAGATATCCTGAGAATTTTACCTTTTGTTGTGGCTTTCTACAGGACGAGTATTTTGAGCACCCTCATCTAAATGAATTGTCCATACTGATTTCATTAACCTTCAGGACCTCGCTTTTAATTTTTTCTTTTTTAAGAGACAGGGTCTTACTCTACTGTCTAGGCTGGCCTCCCAACTCCTGGGCTCAAATGACCCTCCGGCCTGCCTCCCAAGTAGCTAGGACTACCAGCACAGCACCTTGCCCAGCCAGGACCTGGGTTTTAAAAGACCGTTTCTTCACTAAAACAATTTTAGTTGTTTTTGAACTATTCAAACTTGATTTTTAAAAACCTGGTAACAAAGCCTGTTCAGATTGCATATTTGAAGTCTGTTTTGAAGGTTTTCACAGTTGGTGAAACTATTCACATAAAGCCAAATTTTAGCTTTGCAGGTTTGAAAAAAAAAAAAAAAAAACTTTATACAGCTGGGCACAGTGGCTTACACCTGTAATCCCACCACTTTGGGATACTGAGGTGGGTGGATCACTTGAGGTCAGAAGTTCAAGACCAACCTGGCCAACATGGTGAAACCCCATTTCTACTAAAAATACAAAAATTAGCCGGACATGGTGGCGCACACCTATAATCCCAGCTACTCAGGAGGCTGAGGCACGAGAATCGCTTGCAGCCAGGAGGCAGAGGTTGCAGTGAGCTGAGATCGTACCACTGCACTCCAGCCTGGGTGACAGAGTAAGACTGTGTCTCAAAAATAAATAAAAATTAAAAAGACTTTCTAACTTGCTACGCATTGGTATACTTTGGTCACTTTATTGTATTCAGCATTTATGTATGTAATGTTTTCTGTGCTCACAGCATCCACTGTGTTAGGTGCTACAGCTACCAAGGTGAGCAAAATAGTCCCTGCTCTCAAATACCTTACAATCTAATTAGGACATCAGCAGAAGATTCAAAACAGTTTTTATGTGCCTTTAAGAAATCAAGTCCTCATAAAAGCTAAGAAGACAGTCTTGCATCCTGGTTCAGTGGTGATATTTCTATGGGGAGCTAAGGTTATAGTCGAGTGCATTAGTCCCTAATCTAATTCAGAACAAGAATAGAACTTTGGGAACTGAGATGAAAGGCTATCTAACAGCTCCCCTCAATCAGTCTTTCTCAGATACCACTCCTCTCACCTGTCCTTTGATAAGAATTGAATAGCCCCTTAGTTCATGAAAGGGGGGATTGATGAGAGTCTCAAGTACTTGTCTTCTGTGCTGTTGATGGAAAAGACAGTCTTTATATTTCAGATGGCCTGGCAGCAGGTTAGCATTGTTAGAAAAATTTAAAAGCTAGATACTTGTTTATTTATACCTGATCTCATTCCACAAAGGATTTGTGGAGTGTGATTCAGTGTAATATGAATACATAAGCAAATAAATAAAAGCCTGGCTTTTGTTTTCATTCTATTACAAGGCTACAAGAGGTGGGCTGAAAGAGCACTTATTCCGCAGGAAAACTTGTTGGTTCAGGTTTGTGTGAACATTCAGTTGAGACCCTAAAATTATATGCCATTGAGTGGAGCTACCCAGCCTTTCTTATCTCGTGCCACATATAGCCAGTGGTAGAGTTTATGTAGCCCACTGACATGAGATGTGCTGCCCAGGGGATAAGAGGTTGAATATCTCAGCACGTCTCTAACATCTGACATCTCTAACAACAAATGCGTTAGTGTGCTTTGTCATATTGGTTGGGAAACTTTAACATACAGCACAGAAAGAATGCACTTGCCCTATAAAATGTGAAGATTGGGGATTACCAGCTGTCCACTTTGACCTTAAAGCAGTGGTCCCCAACCATTTTGGCACCAGGGACTGGTTTCATGGAAGACAATTTTTTTTCCGTGAAAATCCTAATTAGATTCTCATAAGGAGTGCACAATCTAGATCCCTCATATGCACTGTTCACAATAGGGTTTGCACTCCTATGAGAAGGGAATGCTGCCACCGATTTGACGGGACGGAACTCAGCAGTAATGTTCACCCACCAGCTACCTGCATCCTGCTGTGTGGCGCAGTTCCTAACAGGCCACCGACCAGTACAGGTCCATGGCCCGGGGTTTGGGGGCCTCTTCCTTAAATTTCTATGTCATTCTGATCATCTTAGTAGAGAAAGGTCTACCTTTGAGTTCAGGTCAGCAAACGTATTTACTCTGCTAGGTACTTACCGTGAGTCAGTCACGGAGTTGACTTGGGAATGTAAAGGTGGCTAATGCACAGCTCCTCCTGCCCTCAACAAGTACGTTGTATGACCTGCCTCTTAGAGTAACTCTGTATCCTGCCAAGCCAGCCAGTATTGATGAACTAAACAATATTCCACACAACTAAACACCTTGATCTCTATTACTTAATATTGGCCCTTTACACACTGAATTTTGGCTTCCACACTAGTCAGCTGGATATGGAGTTGCTCAAGACCACTTTCATTTGTAAAAGTAGAACAAACTTTTGACCATAAGAGAAGGATACTCATGTGTAAAAACAGAATCTGTGTCTTGATGGAATCTAAGGTAATGTTGCCCCATTTTACATTTTTTTTTAAAATTTGGGACTGGGTACTCAGTGAAATCAGGGATCATGTCTATTTTGTTCATCATTGTTTCCCCCATGACTGGCATAGAGAAGATGCTCAGTAAATGTTAATTAAATTGCTAAATTAAAGAATGAGAGGCCAGGTGCAGGGGCTCCCATCTGTAATCCCAGCACTTCAGGAGGCCGAGGCAAGCAGATTGCTCGAGTTCAGGAGTTTGAGACCAGTCTGGGCAACATGGCAAAACACCATCTCTATAAAAAGTACAAAAAGAAATTAGCCAGGCGTGGTAGTGCACTCCTGTAGTCTTAACTACTCCAGAGGCTGAGATGGGAGGATCACTTGAGCCCAGGAGGTCAAGGCTATAGAGAGGTGTCATCATGCCACTGTACTTCAGGCGTGGTGATAGATCAAGACTTTATGTCAAAAATAATAAAATAAATGTCAAAGAATGAATGAATTATTTAGTGAGTACATCCAAAAGACCAAGCCTGTTCCTTCTGGTTTGGACAGTATTATTGGAGTTATGGGCTTTGAAGAAGATACAAAGTGGTCCAGAGCCAATGCCAGCATCACACTGTGTCCTCTGGCTAAGGAATTGTGACATTTTCTCCATATTTGTTACCAGTAGAGCTCAAATTTTGTTCTGGTAACACTGTAACCAGTTAAGACACAGTCACTCAACCTCCCCTGCCTTCAGGATGGCCACATGAAAGGATTCTGTTCAACAGGCCCTAACTGGAGAATATTGGGGGATCTTCTGGAGAGACTTTTAACAGAGCCAGGTTCAGCTGTAATGTTTCCCTTCACATTTTTTTGTTGTTGATGTTGTTCCTGCCTGGGTTGCAGACACTGTTTTTTGAGCAACAGCAGCCATCTTGCAAGCATGAGGGTAAATTTCACAGCTGAAGATGGTGGTGCAGAAAGATAATCTATTTCCTTCATGGTTTAATAGCTGCCCAGATCTCACCTAAATTGTCGAGGCTTCTTATGTGAAAAAGCTAGGTCTTTTTATGTCATTGTAGTTGGTTTATTTGTTACCTGTAACCTAATGCAGCGTTAACTGATTCAGGAATCAGAAGCAAAGATCTTACATTGTTCTTAACTGCTTTTTCAATAAGGACAATGAGTACTTTCTTGATCAGTAGTGAAACAGTATGCCTAAATCCTGCTTGCTCCTCCGTATTTAAGTATGACTGACTAAAGATGGGAAAATTTTTTGAGGAGATAACCAGTAAAGTAACAAATCTGAAATGTGAAAACATGAAAAGCTTATAATTTTTAAAACAAGACAAATGATACTTTGAGGCTGGAAGTTCTGTGCTGGCATTAACTAGGGTAAGAGGCCTGCCATTCAACTAAACACTTTTGGAGGCAAAATATCTTTTCCCAGAATCTTTTTCAGTCTGAAGGCCCTTATCCAAAGTGTTGTAAATGAGGTGACTGGAACCCAGCCAGGGAGAGCTCTGAGATCCACAAAGCTCTGAGAAAGCACTGCAGAGATAAAGATTGAAAGAAAGAAAACACCAACCACCCACAGAAATGTGGTTTCATAGTTCCTATAACCATGGTCATTCCATGGATGATAATGCCCTCAAACCTGCATTTCTGACTAGTCTCATCCAATCTCCTATTCATAGATTCTTAACAGGGGTCCAGAGTCCCTGAACTTGATGACAGAATTTCGAGTTGGTAAAGTACTTCATAGGATCGGTGTCCACCTGTTTTTCCCTGTGTAATGGGCACCAAACGTCATATCCTAGTACATAATGGGAACATAAAACACATTTGCCACTTGATTGGAATTACATTTCCGGTGATATCCAAACACTTAAAAATATGCAAAGATGTAATAGACTGGATTTAAGTAATAAGTAAATTTGTACTTAATAAGTAATTTTCTAAATGGAAAGTGGGAAGGAACAGCCTCTTATATGCTGAGTTTGCGCATCTAATTTTAAGATGATGGTGAACAATATCATGGTATCAATTTTGAGAATTTTTAAGAATTTTGGATAGTTGCACATTAACACAACATACATGAATGATTATAGAGTTATTCCTGGAAATTTTTAGTAACAAATATTAAATGCATGTTCCAAAAAATAGTAATACCAGCATGACACCAGAGAGAGAAACTACCATGACCTAGCAGTGTATAAGTATTTCACATATGATGAAGTTGATATTTCAAACCAGTGAGGATACATTAACATATTCAATTAGCTACATATTTGGAAAAAAATCAGTTCTGATGGATTAAAAAGTCAAATATTTATTTTTAATGAAACCAAGAGACAACCAAAAAAGAAAATTAGATAAAAATCCATAGGCTGAGTGTGGTGGCTCATGCCTATAATCCTAGCACTTTGGGAGGCCAAGGTGGGAGGATGACTTGAGACCAGAAGTTCAAATATAGTGAGACTCCATCTTTACAAAAATAAATTTTAAGAAGTAACTGGCTGTGGTGGTGCACACCTATGGTCTAAGCTACTCAGGAGGCTCAGGCAGAAAAATCGCTTGAGCCCAGGAGGCTGCAGTGAGCCATGTTTGCACCACTGCACTACAGCCTGGGTGACAGAGTGAGACCTTACTTAAAAAAAAAAAAAAAAAAAAAAAAAAAAAAATTTGATAACAATCTTTCAGTCTTCTCTATACTAAAGTATTTACAGATAAGATGACATGGTGTTGGGGATTTGCTTAAAAAAAAAAAATCATCTGCCTGGCGCTGTGGCTCATGCCTGTAATCCCAGCACTTCGGGGAGCTGAGGCAGGCAGATCACTTGAACCCGGGAGTTTCAGACCAGCCTGGGCGACATGGGAAAACTTTGACTCTACCAAAATTACTAAAGTTAGCCAGGCATGGTGGCGCTTGCCTGTAGTCCTGGCTACTTGGGAGGCTGAGATGGGAGGATTGCTGGAGTCCAGGAAGCAGTGGTTGCAGGGAGCAGAGGTCACACCACTGCACTCCAGCCCTGGCGACAGAGCAAGACCCTGTCTTTAAAAGAATAATCAATCAAATCAAATAATGTGAGGAGAGGGTGAGGAAGGAAGATAGACAAGAAACAAGACTGATTGTCCGTGAGTTAATAATCGTTGAATCATGGGTAGATGGGTATATAGGGGGTTGATACACTGTTCTCCACTTGTGTATATGTTTGAACATTTTCATAATAAAATTTACATATTTTTTAATCTTCAGGATTTTGACAAACTGGGCAAAAATATTTGCTACAAATTCATTTTTTTTTTAAAGTGAAACACCCCACTGGAGAAAAATTGGCAGGATAAATGATCAAGCATTTTATAAAAAGGAGTACAGATGGCCAATGAGCATATGAAAAAATGCTTAAAGTCATTAGTTTTAAAAAAGCAAATGTGAAAGAGTATATTTTTTATCCACTTCGATTGACCCAAACTAAAAGATCTTTTTTTGAAAAGGAATAAAGACCACTAGCACTCTGTTGGACATGGTGCTGGAGTGCAGGCACTCTCATATACAACTTTCTGGCAAAAGTGTTAATTGATGTAACTTTCTGGAAGGAAATTTGACGATATATATCTAAAGGCTTAACAACATACCTTCTGGTAATCCAGTAATTCAGATTGGAAGTTAAGGAAATAACTCATTTCTCACATAGATTTCAAATACTAGGATGTTTATGACAGCAGTTTATATCATAGCCAAAAAAGAAAAATTGAGAACACCAAAAACTAAAGTAAATAATAGTACATTCAGACAACAGAGTAACATGTGCCATTAAAGTGGAAATTGAAGAACCGTATTTACTATGATAGGAAAATATCCACAATACGTTAAGTGAAAACAGAGCACAAAGTACATACAACAATATGTAAATATACTTTAAAAGTTCAAGCCCTGAAAAACACTATCACTGGCTTTATTAGGTCATTCTTGCATTGCTATAAAGAAATACCTGACACTGGGTGATTTATAAGGAGAGTGGTATAATTGGCTCATGGTTCTGCAGGCTGTACAGGAAGTGTAGTGCTATCGTCTGCATCTGAGGAGGCCTTGGGAAGCTCCCAATCATGGTGGAAGGTGAAGGGGAAAGCTGTCTCATGTGGCAGGAGCAGGAGCTAGAAAGATGGGGAAAGGTGCCACACTTTTAAAGAACCAGATCTTGCAGGCACTCACTTGCTGTGGCAAGGACAGCACCAAGCCGTGAGGGATCCGCCCCAATGACCCAAACACCTCCCACCAGGCCCCACCTCCAACACTGGGGATTACATTACTCTTCCAACAGGAGATTTGGCAGAGACACAAATCCAAACCATATCACTGGCTAGTGAGATTATGGGAGATTTGTTTTGGTTTGATGGTTGTGTCTTGTGAATGCATATATTCTGTAAGTTCTAAACATGTGCTATTGTTGTAATTAAAATAGTAAAGGCCATTTTTATGCAAAACACACAAAAAAGGAGGAAAGTACTCACGAATAATGAAAATGTTCTTCCAGCTATTCTAAGATACTTTATTTTTTCTGTTTTAAAAATATTTCTTTTAAAAATTTAATTGTTCTTCTTACATTTTGTTAACTGTTTGTTTTGTTTTGTTTTGTTTTGTGTTTGTTTGTTTTTGAGGCAGACTCACTCTGTCACCCAGGCTGGAGTGCAGTGGCATGAGCTCAGCTCACTGCAACCTCCACCTCCCAGGTTCAAGTGATTCTCATGCCTCAGCCTCCCAAGTAGCTGGAATTACAGACATATGCCACCACATCCAGCTAATTTTTGTATTTTTAGTAGAGACAGGGTTTCACCATGTTAGACAGGCTGGTCTCAAACTCCCGACCTTCAGTGATCCACCTGCCTCAGCCTCCCAAAGTGCTAGGATTACAGGCATGAGCCACCGTGCTGGACCTATTTAAGATACTTTAAAATTAATATCTCAGAGATAAAGTAATTTTATATTAATAAAAGAACAAAACAATGTTATTACAATTAAGTTCAGCAAAGCTCTACCAAGACTTACTAAGAGCCAGAAATATGGTAATTTCTGAAGAAAATACAAAGATGAAGAAGACAGCCCATGCTCACCCTCGAGAACGTTCTCTCCCTCTCACATCCCTCTCTCTTTTACAATCCAAATGATCTGGTTATATAAACTTTCTCAATCTTGGTACCTGCTGTGACAGTTAATATCATATGTCAACTTGACTGAGCTAGAGGATGCCCATGTAGTTGGTAAAACATTATTTTTGGCTGTATCGGATAGGGTGTTTCTGGAGGAGACTAGCATTGGAATCAGTAGACTGAGTGCAGAAGATTCACCCTCATTAATGTGGGAGGGCATCATCCAATCCCTTGAGGGCACAGATAGAACAAAAAGGTAGAGAAAGAGTGATTCTCTCCCACCAACAATCCCTCCACCCCATCTACTATTGTCCAGTTCCTAGGCCTTTGGCCTGAGACTGAGAGTGACACCATTGGCTCCCCTACTTCAGGCCCTTGGACTAAATTACACCATGGGCTTTCTTGGTTCTGTCATCTTGCAGACAGCAAATCATTGTACTTCACAGCCTCCATGATTGTGTGAACTGGTTCCCATGATAAACCTCCTCTCTCTCACCCTGTCTCTCCTATTGATTCAGTTTCCCCGAAGAACTCTGACTAATGCACTTGCTTAGCCCAAGGATGTGCTTTTGTCTTCTGTGATGGTTTTTGCAGCAGGCTTACTCTCTTCTTCTCTTCTCTACCTTCTTCTCTATAATGATGACAGCAGTACTTATAGTGAGGATGCCCAGATAAAGAACCTGATCTCACAGTTCTGTATTGCCTCATCTCTCCTGACCCTTTTACTTATTCTCCACTGAACTACCCCTAACATTGCCACTCCCTTGTCCTTGTTGTCACATGGCACTGTGTCATTCCTAGGATGATGCAGTCCCCTAACCACGGCATCCTACTTCACCACTCTTCTTTCCTTCCACTGACCCCCTTCTAGATTCTTATTAATTAGTCCCTTCTTGACCTGACAGTCCAGAATGTTCTTCCTGACCTTGGCTTTGTAGTAAATCGTATCTGGAATGCTCTGTTGTCACTTTAAACTGCAACCTGCCTCCATCCCCATACTTCTGCTTCTGCTGTGCCCACTTTGCTAATCCCCTTCTCTGGACAGAACAAATATATAACAAAATATTATTGAGCATCTACTCTGTGCCATGCAGATCTGTAAAGAGCTGGAATATCCAGATCACATCCTTTTTAAAAACTACTTTTTTATTACTAAGTTTAATAGAATAAGAGGCAGTTTGGTTCAGTGGAGGAGCTCAGGATTTAGACTAGAGTAGGTCTGGATTTGAATCCTGGTTCTGCCGCCTTGGGCAAACCAGTTCTGTGAACTTCAGCTTCCCTATCTGTAAAAAGGATGACAACACCTTTTAAGAGGAAATACCTTGTAAACTGATAAGAAGTCCAGGGTTATGAATACAAGCCCTTCAGCAGCATGTGACTAAATTCTGGCCCCTCATAAAAGTTTTGTGAAGACTACCTTTTACCTTTATGACAGGCCAAGTAATGACTAAGAACCTGGGTTCAAATTCCAGCTCTTTCAGTTACCAGCTGGGTAAACTTGGGCCCATGACCTAATCTGTTTGTGCCTTTGTTTCTTAGGGCTTTGTGAAGATTGAAGGAAATATGTATGTGTAGTATTCAGCACTTGGCACATAGAAATTGCTCACCAAATGTATTGCTTTCTCCATTGGCAGTTCTGAGTATGCAGCAGAGAGAAACAGCCCACAGCATTTTTGCCTGTTTCCAGAAAATTCCTTCTGACTGAATTTGCTTTGTGCTCTAGAAAACATGGTACCTGTCATGCAATGGTGATAATGGTGCTGATGGTAATTATAGAAGCTAACACTTGTTGAGAACTTACTGTGCTCGTAGATTAATACATGTACTTTACAGTTGTTAGCTCAGTTTATCTTCAGAACAATCTTTCTGATGTATACACTACTGTTTCTTTCCATTTGTAGATGAGGAAACTGACTGTGTTAGTCCGTTTTTACACTACCAATAAAGACATACCTGAGACTGGGCAATTTACAAAACAAAGAGTTTTAATGGACTCACAGTTCCATGTAGCTGGGGAGGCCTCATAATCATGGTGGAAGACAAAAGGCACGTCTCACATGGCAGCAGACAAGAGAATGAGAGGCAAACAAAGGGGTTTCCCCTTATAAAACCATCAGATGCCGTGAGACTTATTCACTACCATGAGAACAGTGTGGGGCAAACTGCCCCCATGATTCAGTTATCTCCCACTGGGTCCCTCCCACAACACCAGGAAATTATGGGAGCTACAATTCAAGATGAAATTTGGGTGGGGACACAGTCAAATTATATCACTGACACAGTGAAATAAAGTAACTTCTAAAGTCACACCACTAATAAGTGGAAAAGTCTAGATTCACCCTTGCTTTTAACCACTACTGTGTACTACCTGTCACTGAAAATACTTCATAACTATTTGTTGAATGAAAGCATAGATTTGTGAATAAATCTGTGTCACAGACTATGCTGAAAAGATGGTATAAGAAATAGTCTATGAAGAATTACATATATTTTGAACATGTTTAGAATTATGGTAGCTTGTCTCCAAGATGGCCTCTGCTAATTCCTTCCCTCCCTTTAGAGCAATTTCCCCATTGAGAGATGTATTCTATTCCTATACTTGCTTGAGATTGGGTTTGCCTATGACTGCTTTCATTAACAGAATGTAGTTGAAGTGGTTCTGTGACACTTTCAAGCCTATATCCTACAAAGCTTCCCAGTTTCTGTCTGACTTTCTTGATATGCTTCCTCTGGGGAAAACCAGCTGGCATGCTGTGAAGAAGTTCAAGTTATCCAAATGAAGGGTCTGCATTGAGAGTGTCTGATCAACCTCCCAGATTCTCCAGTTGTTCCAGCCCAGGTGTCAGACATTCAAGTGATGATCAGCTTCAGCTGCCATCTGACCACAACGTTATGAAAGATCCCAAGTGAGAACCACCTAGTTAAGCCTATCAACCCTCAGAACCGTGAATAATCATAATAAATTGTCATCTTTGCCACCAAGCTTTGGAGCAGTTTCTTATGTAGCAATAGAAAACTGAAACAAAAATTTTTTTATCATGCCACGTGAAGCCCTCTTCATTAGGATTCCTCAGGAGAAATTTCTATTTTATCTTGATGCCAAAAAGCATTGAGTAATTAATTTTCCTGCTCTTACCTACCCACATCCAACCATGGACATTGTGACCTGTATGGCCCGAAAGTTGACCCTTTCACTTTAGCTGCTAGAAAACCCAGAGCCAAGTGCTGCCCCTCTTGTAAGACTGGTATGATTATAATCATTTGCAATCACAGCTTGCTTTTTTTTTTTTTTTTTTTTTAACTTTGTTGTCTTTTCTGTTTTTTACTTTTAAAAAAAAAGCCACATATAATTTATGTGAGCTTACATTTCAGGTATCCTTGTAAGCTTTCTTAACTTACTCCTATAACAAGGTAGAATGTAATAAATATAGATAAATAGACTATTTTCCAGGAACTGTGCAGGGTTTATAAAAGAGTCATGAAGTTGAATCAGCCATGGTGTTGTTCTCAGGGAGAGACACCCATACAGTAATAACTCTCATGCTTATTCTGTGACTTGTATGGTAGCAGTAATATAAGAAATACTGAAAGTGCTCTGAGAACACAGAATGATTTATTCCATTGTGAGGCCTCTGATGGATGCCTTCTCAGAGCTGGGCTTTGAAGGAAGAAGGGGCAATTCAAAGCAAAGGGAAGTGTGCAGAGGACACAGATGAGTATAAATGTTTGAATCTCTAGGGAACCAAAAGTTATATGGCTTGCACGGGTTTCGAGCCAGATATGGCAGGATGGCAGGAGATGAAAAGAAAATCAGAAGTTGAAACTAAATTAACAGAGACCTCATATTGCTTGTTCCCTTCCTCCATGTGATCCACTTCATTGGTCCTCCTCTTAAAAGGATACTCAGACTCAAACTTCACACTCCACAGAGCAGCACCTGACAAGAGCAGAGCAAAGGGGTACCATTCTGTTCTTTATTCCATACAGTTTCTATTAATGCTGCCTGAAATGGCACTGGTTTCTTGGATTTGCTTATAGTGTGATCCCAGCTATGTCCCATAACCAACAAAAGATGTGCAGTGAGGAGAAATATTGGAAGTATCTCCAAATATTGGGAGCAATCATTAACTGTAAGACTATGGGTAATGTCCATCTACTTATTTTTATTCCTTTGTGGTTTCCAGTTTTCCTATGATGAACATAATTACATTTGGCATGTTGGAGAATAAAAATACGTTTTATTTGTTAATGCCTTCTGTGTGACACTGAAGAGTTTTTATTTCATTTTGTAGGCAACAGAGAGACATTGGGGTATTTAGAAAAGTAATAATCCTATCCGGTTTGGGAGGGATGCCCCCAGTGCCTTGGAGAGGTGCCTTTTTAAAGCATCTGCTTGTTGCTGGGGGTAGTGGCTCACACCCGTAATCCCAGAACTTTGAAGGTGGGAGGATTGCTTGAGCCCAGGGGTCCAAGGCTGCATTGAGTCATGAGCGTGCCACTGAACTCCAGCCTAGGTGACTGAGAGAGACCCTGACTCAAAAATAAAAAATAAAATAAATCTCTTCATTAGTGCCACTGACCCATCGCCTCCAGGAATTATTCTAGAAGCTTCAGTCTCCACTGCTTTTTGGATTTTTCCCTTCCGCTGATAAGGATTCTCAAGTTATCCCATATTGTAAACAAATAAACCCTCGCCTTTCTGGTATCCTCTTACCTCCTACTTTCTGTGCACCTTTATCTCTTCACTGCCAAGCTCTTTTGAGAAGAGTGGTCTATACTCACTATCTCCATTTTGTCAATATCCAGTAATCCCACAACCCAGTGGTTCCCAAACTTGTTTGCAAATCAAAACTATCTTGAGTATTTTTTAAAACTTCCAAAACCCTGGTGATATGGTTTGGCTCTGTGCCTCCACCCAAATCTCATGTCAAATTGTATAATGATTCCCATTGTTGGGGGAGGGACCTGGTGAGAGGTGATTGGATCATGAGGGCGATTTCCCCCTTAGTTTTCTCATGATAGTGAGCGAATTTTCCCAATATCTAGTTGTTTAAAAGAGTGTAGCACTTCCCACTTCTCTCTCTCTCCTGCCACCATGTGAAGATGTACTTGCTTCCCCTTTGCCCTTCTGCCATGATTGTAAGTTTCCTGAGGCCACTCTAGCCATGGCTTCTATATAGCCTGCGGAACTGTGAGTCAATTAAGCCTCTTTTCTTTATAAATTTCCAAGTCTCTGGTAGTTCTTTACAGCAGTGTGAGAACAGACTAATACAGTTGGTCATTCTCTGGTGGAGGAACTGAGTAATTCCATTGCGTGGACCAGTTTGAAAATGACTGCCATAACCCTTGCAGGTTGCTCCCTTGAAGGTCACTAAAAGCAAAGTTTAATATTATCTTCTTATTCTTTTTTTTTTTTTTTTTTTTTTTTTTTGAGACAAGATCTTGCTCTGTTGCCCAGGCAGTAGAGTGGCACAGTCATGGCTCATTGCAGCCTCAACCTCTCCTGGGTGCAAGTCATCCTCCCATCTCAATCTCCCCACTAGCTGGAACTATAGTATGCACCACTAAACACAGCTAATTTTTAAAAATTGTTTTGTAGAGATGGAGGTCTCACCATGTTGCCCAGACTGGTCTCAAAATCTCAGGCTCAAGAGATCCTTCTGCCTTGGCCTCGCAAAATTTGGAGATTATAGGCATGAGCCACTGCACCCCAGTATGTTCTTATTTTTTTTACCATGTTCCGTTTTCCAATAGCATTGGAAATAATTGGCCACCAACCAAGTATGCACTGCTAGCATTCAAAGCCTTCTGTGGAATGGCTTCTAATAAAATTGGAACCTTGAACTGCTTACATAAGTAGGTGTTTTGGGACATTATAAACAAAGTGGGGCAGGGCCAGGAATCCAGAAATGACACGTATTGTTTGTCCTGGGATAAGCACCAGGCAGGTGGACCCAGCTTCTGACAACAGAAAATTGTCCTGCTAGACAGGCAGAACTTCCTGTTCACTCAACAATCGTGTCTGCACTGAGCCAGTACAGTGACATGTTAACTGAGGGAAATAGGGAATGCTACGGGGCATCAAGGAAGTAATTACTCTCCACCACTGGGAAAGTAGTCAGTCAGAAAAGGCTTCAAGAAGGTGACTTTTGAGCAGAGGAAAATGTCCAGAATGTGTACCAACAAGCAGTGTAAGTGGCAACCCAGGAAACTTGGTCAATCAGGAAGGAGAGAATTCACATTTATGGAGCCCTACCTCGGTGCCAGGCAGTAGTAAACATGTCAGAGGTGTTTGAACGGGAGCAGCTCCATCTTGAACAGGGACTGCGTAAAATGAGGCTGAGACTTGCTGGGCTGCATTCCTGGGAGGTTAAGTATCCTTTGTCACAGGATGGGAAGCTTCAGGTCACAAAGACCTGGCTGATAAAACAGGATGTAGTGAAGAAGCAGGCCAAAACCCTCCAAAACCAGGATAGCAGTGAAAGTGACCTCTGGTGTCCTCACTGCTCATTCAATGCTAATTATAGCGCATTAGCATGCTAAAAGACACTCCCACCAGTTCATGACAGTTTACAAATGCCATGGCAATGTCTGGAAGTTATCCATGTAGTCAAAAAGGGGGAGAAACCCTCAGTTCTGGGAACTCCCCACCTCTTTCCCGAATGAATAATCCACCCCTCCACAGCATATAATCAATAAATAACCATAAGTATGCTCTCTCAAGCAGCCCATGCTGCCATTCTGCCTTGGGATAGCCACTCTTTTATTCCTTTGCTTTCTTTCTTTCTTTCTTTCCTTTCTTTTTTTTTTTTTTTTTTTGAGATGGAGTTTTGCTCTTGTTGCTCAGGCTGGAGTGCAGCGGCGCAATCTGGCTCACCTGCGACCTCTGCCTCCTGGCTTCAAGTGATTCTCCTGCCTCAGCCTTCTGAGTAGCTGGGATTACAGGCATATGCCACCATGCCCAGCTAATTTTTTTTTTTTTTTTTTTTTTTGTAGAGACGGAGTTTCTCTATGTTGGTCAGGCTGGTCTCGAACTCCCGACCTCAGGCGATCTGCCCATCTTGACCTCCCAAAGTGCTGGGGTTACAGGTGCGAGCCACCGTGCCCAGCCTCCTTTGCTTTCTTAATAAACTTGCTTTCACTTTATCAGCTCACTCTTGAATTCTTTCCTATGCAAAGCCAAGAACCCACATGGGCTCCCAGGCTGAACTGCAGTTTTGGGGTTTGCCCTGTGATGAACAGGGCACTGTGAAAGGCTGTGCCCCAGAAAGCAGACTCTCTGAGCTGGAGATCAACATACAGGAAGTTTATCAGGGAGTGACCTTGGCATCAACATCTGTTGATGGGGAAGGAAAAGAAGGAAAGCAGGATTGGGCAGAAGGAAAGTTGGGTGGTAATGCCGTCTCACTGAATAGCTCAGATGCCAGCACAGGGAACGTTGAAGATCAGAGAGAACACTGAGCAACTTTTTCGTATCACATGTCACACAGCTTACACATCTCAGAGCAGAAATTTGAGTCTGGTTCTGATTCCAAAGTTCATATTCTGTCTAGGATGTGCATTCTCAATGGCAGGTGTGGGGACAGGGAGTAATATTGTCTTTAAGGGTATAAAACTGGTTCTTCTTTGTATCTGAGATGGGATCTCACTTTGTCACCCAGGCTGGAGTGCAGTGGTGCAATCTCAGCTCACTGCACCCTGGACTTTCCTGCATTCAGGCAATCTTCCCACCTCAGCCTCCCAAGTAGCTGGGACTATGGCATGTGCCACTACACCCCACTAAGTTTAAAAAATTTCTTGTAGAGGTAGAGGTCTCGCTATGTTGCTTGGGCTGGTCTGGAACTCCTGGCCTCAAGTGATCCTCTCCCCCTGGGCTCCCAAAATGTTGGGATTACAGGCATGAGCCGCCATGCCTGGCAGAAAACTGTTTTTTTGGTGGGACAAAATTATTTTAGCTATTACAGGGTTTGTGACCTTCAAAGGGTCACAGAGCATAAACACATAGACAGTATATCTGTGTTGTTACATTACAATTTCATGAAGAGGAACAATTAGGGAAAAAATATCAAAAAAGCGATAAAAGAAAACTTCAGCCTAATTAAATTTAAAGGAGTTTAATTGAGCAATGAACGATTCGTGAATCAGGCAGCCTCCCAAGCCAGAGTAGGCTCTGAGACTCCCGTGCAGCCACATGCAGGAACATTTATGGAGAGAAAAAGGAAGTGATATGCAGAAAAAGAAAGTGAGGTACAAAAACAGCTGGGCTGGGTACATGGTGACATTGCCTTATTTGAACACAGTTTGAACAGTCGGCTACATTTGACTGGCCAAAACCAGGTGACTGGCACAAGTGTAGACTGTGGTCTGTTTACACCTCCACTTGTTATAGTTCACAATGTACAGAAAAACATTTAGGCCAAACTTAAAGTATGTAAGGAGGCAGCTTTAGGCTAAACTTGTCTTAACAGGAGGTGGATGTGGTAGAATGTCAATAGCGACAAATAGGTTGACAAATTGCTCTAGGGAATACTGAAGGTGGGGCTAAGAGGTATAAGGTAAAACTAGGTGTCCATGAAAAGAGTCAAACTCTAAAATATTTGAAGAGATTTATTCTAGCCAAATATGAGCGCCCAATGGCCCATGACACAGCCCTCAGGATCCCGAGAACATGTGCCCAAGGTAGCTGGGGTACAGCTTAGTTTCATTTACATTTTAGGGAGACATGGGACATCAATCAAATACATATCAGATGTATATCAGTTCAGTCCAGAAAGGTGGGACAACTCAAAGCGGGGCAGTGGGATGAAGGAGGGGCTTCTAGGTTGAAGGTAGATTTAAAGTTTTTCTGATGGGCAATTGGTTGAAATAGTTGTTATTGTGTAAAACTTAGGAATGTCTGGGTTAAGATAAGGGGATATGGAATCCACAGTTTTATCATGCAGGTGAAACCTCCAGGCAGCAGGCTTCAGAGAGAATACATTGTAAAAGTTACTTGTCAGACGTAAAGAGTCTGTTTTATCAGTAATTCCAAAAGGGAGGAGGGTATAAT
Organism: Chlorocebus sabaeus; assembly: GCF_047675955.1. Classification (NCBI taxonomy): domain Eukaryota; kingdom Metazoa; phylum Chordata; class Mammalia; order Primates; family Cercopithecidae; genus Chlorocebus; species Chlorocebus sabaeus. The sequence continues at coordinate 56,860,509 of NC_132929.1, read as the reverse complement.
GAGGCATGTCAGACTGCCCCTGCCCATCATGACCTGAACTAGTTTTTCAAGTTAGCTTTGAAATGCCCTTGCCAAGAGGAGGGGTCCATTCACATGGTTGTGGGGCTTAGAATTTTATCTTTGGTTTACATAGGTATTCCACATTGAGACAAAATTATGGACGGGTAAGGAAATGCAGGGGCAGCACCTGGACCTGCTCTCTAGACAATGAGGACCCATTTGGGATTTTCAACAAGGAAATAGCATGTGTTTTGGATATACGGCAGGAGCTGTAGTGTGAAGCATGGATTGGAGATGGGGACAATGAAGATAGGAGGCCATTGCAACAAATCAAATGAGAGAGGCTGATTCAACCATTGACAACAGGATGGAGAGAAGAGGAGAGTTTTGCAAGAGATTAAGAAAGATGAATCAACAATAAGATTCATACACTAAGTCCATGGGGGTGGAGTGTGGAAATAACAAACCCAATGTGTTTTTTCTATTTTCTCATCCCACAACATTCCATACAGAAGACTTCTGTGACCAAATGTCAAGGGCAGGGGAGGGGAGTCACAAATGTTACAGGGCCTCTCCCACCCACACACACCAAGCAAGCAAGCAGTGCTGCAGCAGACACCACCTGGGTGTCTTCTCTACTTCAATTCTGACGTGGTCTACCTGAAGATAGCATCAGATCCCACAGGCTGAGGGCTCAGTCCCACAAGACTGGCCCCATATCAAATGCTAGTCGCAAGCCCCAGATTATTTTACCCATGCTTCTGACTGACTGGCTATAAATTGGGATTTCCATGACCCCCTCCTTGGTTTTGAATAATTTGCTAGAGTGGCTTATGAACTCTATAACCAGTTTATTATTGTAAACCAAAAAGTATCTGAGATAAGTCTCAATCAGTTTAGGAAGTACTTTGTGTTGCCAAGGTTAAGAACACACCCATGACACAGCCTCAGGAGGTCCTGATGACATGTGCCCAAGCTTGGTTGGGGCAAGCATGGTTTTACACATTTTAGGGAGACATGAGATATCAATGAATATATGTAAGATGTAAATTGGTTCAATCCAGAAAGGCAGGACAACTCGAAGCGGGGTGGGGGCTTCCAGGTCATAGGTAGATAAGAGAAAAATGGTTGTATTCTTTTGAGTTTCTGATTAGCCTCTCCAAAGGAAGCAATCAGATATGCATTTATCTCAGTGAGCAGAGAGGTGACTTTGAGCTCTGTCTGTCCTTTGCCCACAAATTGTGATGGAGGTATGTAACTTTTTTTTTTATTATCTTAGTGTTACAGGAAAGGAGTCAGGATCCAGACCCCAAGGGAGGGTTCTTGGATCCTGCCTAAGAAAGAATTCAGGGAGAGTCCATATAGTAAAGTGAAAGCAAGTTTATTAAGAAAGTAAAGGAATAAAAGAATGGCTACTCCATAGGCAGAGCAGCTCTAAGGGCTGCTGGTTGCCCATTTTTATGGGCATTTCTTGATTATATGCTAAACAAGGGGTGGATTATTCATGCCTCCCCTTTTTATACCATATAGGGTAACTTCCTGACGTTGCCATGGCATTTGTAAACTGTCATGGCACCGGTGGGAATGTAGCAGTGAGGACAACCAAAGGTCACTCTTGTGGCCATCTTGGTTTTGGTGGGTTTTAGCTGGCTTCTTTACTGCAAACTGTTTTATCAGCAAGGTCTTTATGACCTGTATCTTGTGCTGACCTCCTATCTCATCCTGTGACTTTAGAATGCCTTAACCACCTGGGAATGCAGCCCAGTAGCTCTCAGTCTCATTTTACCTAGTTCCTATTTAAGATGGAGTTGCTCTGGTTCACATGCCTCTGACATTAGTAGCTATCTTTTTTTGGAATAGAATGGGAGGCAGGTTTACCCTAAACCATTCCAAGCTCGACTTTCCCCTTTAGCTTAGTGAGTTTTGGGTTTCAAGATTTATTTTCCTTTCATATTTTAAAGGATATTACAAAGAATGTGGATGAAGTGACATATAGGGTCAGGTGTGTGGAAGGGCACAGAGCTTCTAGGCCTTCCCTGGAGGCCCACCCTCCAGGAACCTCCACATGTTCAACCATCTGGAAATTCTCCAAATCCTGTCCTTTTGGGTTTCTCTGGAAGCTTCATTATGTAGGCATGATTGATGAAGCCACTGGCCCTGTCCCTTCCCTGGAGGTTGGTGGGTGAGGCTGAAAGTCCCAACCCTTTGGGCACAAGGCTGCTTCCTCTGGCAACCAACTCCCATCCAGTGGTTTCAGGAACTTTCCAAACATTGCCTCATTGACATAAGCTCAGATGTACTTGAAAGGACTTGTAAATAGTAAAAGATTGTCTTTCACTTTTATCCTTCAGTAGCTACTTTAGGAACCAAAACCAAAAGGCCAAATACTTTAGCAAAAAATATTCTTACTGTACTACTCACTTAGGAAATAACAAGGGCTACTGGGACTGAGAGCTGGGAATTGTTGATGAAAACCAAATATATATGTCATAATAGCATGGATGAGGGGGCAGGTATCAAGTGTGGCCATGAGCCTTACAGGGCAGAGATGGTTCTATAATCAGAGCTAATCTAGAGTGAGAGGTACCTTTGCAAGGGCGATCACATGAGTAAGGTTGCTGCGGGACCTCAGGGAGGAGGGCTGGAGGAAGAAGACGGCAATGCTGGTTTGAAGCTGGTTCCCCAAAGGAGGGCAGCATTTTTGAGGTAGAAGTGATGACTGAAGCTGTGGAGGTAGGCCACGTCTCTGGGGAAGAGAGTGCAGAGGTAGAAGAAAGCTAAGCAGATGCCATGGTGAAAAAGACATCCGTGAAGAATCAGGGTAAGAAAATGAATACTTTTCCATGTGGATGGAGGAGTTACAAGAAGGGATTAAGGGAAGAATAATTTTTATCTGAGGAATGTGAGTCCTTTTAAATCATCAGGCCCGAGAGGCATTAACATGAGACAGCAACTGTACCCTCTTGAGCTATGTATTCGTCTTTTAGAGCTGCTTGCCATTGCCACAGGTAGCTGTAAATTAATGTAACAATGCCTCACTGGACACTGTAGCCCACACTCTGTAGTCACTGTACCTCATTTTTGTCTTTAAAAATCTGCTTGTGTTTGGGAGGCCAAGGTGGGCCATTCGCTTGAGGCCAGGAGTTTGAGACTAGCCTGGCCAACACGGCGAAACTCCGTCTCTACTAAAAATATAAAAATTAGTCGGGCATGGTGGTGCACACCTGTAATCCCAGCTACTCGGGAGGCTGAGGCAGGAGGATTGCTTGAACCTGGAAGGCAGAAGTTGCAGTGAGCCGAGATCATGCCACTGGACTCCCGCCTGGGTGACAGAGAGAGACTCCATCTAAAAAAAAAATCTGCTTGTGGCCCAGTGCAGTGACTCACGCCATGCTTGCAACCCCAGTGCTTTGGGAGGCAGAGGCAGGAGGATCCCTTAAGGCCAGGAGTTCAAGACCAGCGTGGGAAACATAGCAAGACTCCCATCTCTACAAAATATTAAAAAATTATCCAGAAGTGGTGACGCACACCTGTAGTCCCAGCTACTTACAAGGCTGAGGTGGGAGGGTCACTTGAGCCAAGGAGTTTGAGGGTGAAGTGAGCCATGATCGCGCCACTGCACTCCACCCTGGGCAACAGCGTAAGACCCCATCCAAAAACAAAACGAAAACAAAACCTGCTTGTAACAAAGGCCAAGCAGAGCTCACACCCAAGATTAACTGAGTCTTGGTCTTCCCAGAAGCTACTCTTACTTTTGCGCAAGTAAATTCTTTAAATTATATTTTGTGCTGGAAGCACTGGCCCACACTTGTCTCAACTACTTGGGAGGCTAAGGTGGAAGGATCCCTTGAGCCCAGGCGTTCAAAGCTGCAGCGAGCCATTATCGCACCGCTGCACTCCAGCCTGGGTAACAGAGCAAGACCTTGTCTCTAAGTGTAAATAAATAAATTATATTTTGTGCCTCAGTCTCTTCTTTTTAGGTCAACAGAGCTAAATATGAAATGTTATACAGTGGACCAGAAAAACATTACAGTTAGTTATTAAGGAACCATTGTCATATTTTGAGTAGAATCCAAATTGCAAGAATTTGAGGATCATGTAGTGGCCAGTTGTGATTATGATTGACAGTTTGAACTACGGAGTCTGCTAGACTTGGGCCTGAACCCTAACTCTTCCCTTTAGCTGTGTGATCTTGTAAGCACTCTAAGCTTCAGTTACTTCATCTATATAAATTTGGATAATGGGCCGGGCGCGGTGGCTCAAGCCTGTAATCCCAGCACTTTGGGAGGCCGAGACGGGCGGATCATGAGGTCAGGAGATCGAGACCATCCTGGCTAACACGGTGAAACCCTGTCTCTACTAAAAAATACAAAAAAACTAGCCGAGCAAAGTGGCGGGCGCCTGTAGTCCCAGCTACTCAGGAGGCTGAGGCAGGAGAATGGTGTAAACCCGGGAGGCGGAGCTTGCAGTGAGCAGAGATCCGGCCACTGCACTCCAGCTTGGGCAACAGAGCCAGACTCTGTCTCAAAAAAAAAAAAAAAAAAAAAATTTTGGATAATGATGGCCCCTACTTCTAAGAGACTAAAGATCAAATGAGATATATGTATAAGGAAGTTGGAATAGGCTGGGCATGGTGGCTCATGCCTGCAGTCCCAGGACTTTGGGAGGCTGAGGCAGGAGGATTGCTTGAGCTCAGGAGTCCAAGACCAGCCTGGGCAACAAAGTGAGATCATGTCACTAGAAAAATTTAAAAAGTTAGCCAAGCGTGATGATGTGTGTCTGCAGTCGCAGCTACTGGAGAGGCTGAGGTGGGAAGATCACTTGAGTCCAGAAATTTGATTATAGTGAGCTATGATTGCACCATTGTACTCCAGCCTGGGTGACAGAGTAAGACTCTGTCTCTATTTAAAATAAAATAAAAAGAAAAGAAAACAGAAAATAAACTTGGAAATAGGAATACATTAGGTGCTCAGTAAAATTTCAGTGATGATTCTTGCTCAAACATCTGGTAAGCAGGAGGAAGGATGATTTTATTAATTTCCTAGGGCTGCCATAACAAATTGCTACAACCTGGGTGGCTTAAAGCATCAGAGATTCATTCTCTTGCACTTGTGGCAGCCTGAAATAATGGTATCAGGCCATACTTTCTCAGATGACTCTAAGGAAGGATCTTTCCTTGATTGTTCCAGCTTCTGGGAGCTCCAGACATTCCTTGGCTTGTGACTGCATTGCTCTAATCTCTGCCTCTGTCTTCACATGGCCTTCTCTGTGTCTCTCAGTATCAAAATATCCCTCTCCTTTCTTTATAAAGACACCAGTCATTGGATTTAGAGCCCACCATAGATCTGTGATTATTTAAATCTAATGATTCTTAAGTAATTAATTCTGCAAAGACTCTATTTCCAAATAAGCTCACATTCTGAGGCCCTAGTGAAATGGGAGAGTTCCCTGACTTGGGTGTGGGGTGACCAAACAGGGGTGTGGCTTGCCTGTTTGGTCACCCTGCAGCTCAAACCCCTAGGGGGAGCATGCAGACAGGTAGATACAGAGGCTGGGAGACTGCTTTGGGCTCTCGGCCCTGTAGTAGCATCTAGGGGTGGGTGTGTCTGTGACTTCCAAAGCCCAGGTGGGCATGTATTACAGTGTGCTCCTTTAGCTTTGCCATCTGCAAATGGCTTGTGTATTAATTAGCTCAGTGGACCCTATGCCTTATCGCAAGGGCAGGGAGGGGGCCAGTGTGACAGCCTTCTGTATCCCAAGCTCTTACCCAGAGAATATCCTGAAAGAATCAGATCACACACAGGCTTGAAGGATGCGTGCAAGGTTTTATTGAGTGGTGAAGGTGGCTCTCAGAGAGATGGATGGGGAGTCAGAAGGGGAATGGAGTAAGAAGGTGATCTTCCTCTGGAGTCAGTCAACCCAGTGGCTGGACTCTTCTCCAACCGCCCCCAGCTGAACTCCCCTTGGTGTCCAGACATCCTTCCTCTTCTCTCTTTCTCTGCCATGTCATTCCGCTGTTGCTGGTCTGCTGGTCTACTTGCCTCCTCGTCTCCTCACTTACCAGTCTCATCTGGAGCTTGGGATTTGGAGTTTATTTAGGGGATAGGGAGCATGGTGAGCCAAAAGGCAACTTTTTGGGCACGAAAACAGAAATGCCTGTCCTCATTTAGGGCCACGAGTCTTCAGGCTTGAGGGTGGGGCCTTTGCTGGGGAACTGCCCTCTTCTACCCAGTATTTCCCTGTCTCCTTCTGTATCGCTGGGTGGACATGAATTTTGTTGGGACACTATTAGACCCACTACATGGGTGTAGAATGTTTTAGAGGAGCTTGGTGGCAAAGGGTGGAAGAGAAACATGACTATATTTTGTTTTTAGGGAAGGGTATTTCTTTGGTAAGATAGAAGAGACTTTGTGGTTTTGCAGGCAGGGGGAAGGAGACATGAGAAGAAACGGAAAATTCAGGAGGGAATGCCTGATGTGCCCAGAAGAGATGGAGGGCAGTAGAGAAACAAAAGTACAAATAGAGGACCAGGCTTGACCAAAGACAACGTTTCACCTGTGAGGTCAGTTGTGAAGATATAAAGAATGTGAGCCTGTAAGTAGGGAAGTTGAAGAAGTTTTCGCCTGGTCACTGAACTGTGTGGGCAGCTATTTACTAAGAATAAGTGAAGATAGAAAAGATTGGATGGGTTAACAAGGAACACTGAGGTTTGAAGTATTGCCTTGGAATATGTGACAATGTGTGACCATGTGTGGAGCAGCACTGAGGACCCAGCTGAGTTACCAGAAAGCCACTCATTGAAAAATAACTTTGCTTAGTAATGACATTTACAAAACCAGCCAGCTATGCTTGGTCAAATATGGAACTTTAGAAGAGAATCGCAGGACAGGTCATTCTTCTTTAAAATGACTCATCTAATGAAAGAAAGCAAGACCTAAGCATAATAGTCACCATTAAATTAGAAGAAGAAAAAAACACGGCACAATTTAACATTCATCTCATTTCATATTTACTGCAAAAAAAAATTTCTAACAAATCCAGCCTGCAAATTCAAATGATTTCCAGCTCTACAAACTTGGGGACAGGATTTATGGTTTATAATGAAAGAAAAAAATCTTGGAGGGCTAAAAGTGGCAGATGTGTTCTTAGTGAATCAGATATAGAATGACAGAGGGTTATCATTTCCACAGGGATTCTGCTGTAGATTTCCAGGATAGCAAGATAACAAAAGTCATGTAACTACATATATAGCTATGCATCTATGGGATAGCATAGATGCATAGCTATCTTTTCAATCGTGTGGATGTAATTGAAAGTGCTGGCTATTGTGATTTGCATTAGTATTTCTTTGGGGTTGCTATCAATCAGAATGGTAAAATTAACCACTCATAAATAGATATAAAACTTTGTCAGAATCTTTGTGATCAGGGTCCATGCCCAACCTGTATGGGTGATGAGCAGGAATAAGGTGATGACATCCCATATTCACTATTTCAGATTCAGACAACTTTCCATTCTGGGTCCTGATCGCCACTGTCCAGTCACAAGAGATAGAACTTCCAGCAGAGCCCAGAAAACTGTTAGACTTAGGGGATAAAGAACAGGGAAGCCAAAGTTTGTTTACTTTAAAAGGTAGTAGCAGAAGCCCACTCACATCTCTTGCTGTTACTGAACCAAACTGGGGTCTGTTCACCTGGGGAAGCAAAACCAAACACTAGCATTGGGATTGCAGCCAGAGAAAATGGCGCATTTATTGCAGGGCACCCAGCAGGGAGAATGAGGCAGCTCATGCTTAAGACCTGAAGTCCTTGATGGATTACAGGTAAGAGTTTTTAAAGGTAGGGAGGCAGAGGTTACAGGCAAAGTCATAAATCAATATATGGCAACTATACATTGGTTTGACCTAGAAAGGCAGGACATCTGGGTTAGGGAGGGCACGGGTCATAGGTAGATTCAAATATTTTCTGATTTGCAGTTGGTTCAGGAGGCAGAAGTTTATCTAAAAATTTTGGATCCACAGAAAAGAATGTAAACTCTGGCTTGGGGCATGACCTCCTCCAGGCCCTTCAGAAAGAAATTTAGAACAAAGAACTCTTATCAGAGTTCATCCCTCAGTTCCCCTTTATCTGAGGTGTATGTGCCAGTGGTTCCATTTGTTGGAGGTTTAAGTTTCTGAAACAACTCAGAGAGATATGGTAAGATGTTATCTTTAGCTTATATGGGGAGCCAAACATCTCGTGACTCTAACTTCCTTGGTTATAGTTTTAAGCTACTATTACTTTCTTGCTTATTAAGTTGCTCACTTACTTCTCAGTGTGAGCTAGATGCCTGGAATTTCTCTAGAAATAACGCAAGACTTTTCTTGACTTCCGTGCTTGTGAGAGGCTGTCTGGCAGGCCCCTAAGAGGCATCCTCGCTTCGTCTCATTGCCTTGTTAGCCTAGTGGTTGCAAAGACTTTAGGCTCCTGAGTCCATTGAACTAGCCGGGCTCGTCCAGTCCTTGGACCTTTGAACTCAAGACAGTGTCTTTTTACCTTTAGCACAGTTTCTTGGTGTCCCATTGACCTAACCAAGCTTGCCAAGCAGGACTTTGCTTTAGTATGCGTGCTCAACCACTCCTGACCTGCCCAAGTGACTTGGGACTGTAACTCCCAGGTGCCATCATCGGACAACTGATTCATGCCTTGTTTCTCCATCTGGAAGGTCCAGAAAACAGGAACATCTGGTATCCCAAGTATGTGAGAGATTTAGATTAAGTCAGCCTACATACAGTCTGATTAAAGAGCACTGTGAAAATGTCAAATGCTATAAATATGGGTAATATAGTAGTAACTGAGAAGCAGCTTGGTTAATTGAAGCCAGTCCCAAGAGCTATCCTATAATTATGGAGTGATTGTGTCTGGTATGCCCTGAAGCATGGCAAAGATCTTTTATGCAAAGACGCAAGGCAAATAATTTTGCATCCCATTAATGTCTAAGATACAGCTTTAACCTAGGAAATGATGCTAAGCATTCTTAAGAGTTTGATAAGTAAAAAGAATGTCTTGACTTAGACACCAACTGTTTGTCTTTATGGCATATGACCCCAGTCACCAGCTGGCAGTTCTAAAAGATAATGGCTCCACCATTGTACCTCAGGCTCTTGGCAAATCCATCTGAGTGTGAAATAACTAGAAAAGTTTTTCTCAGACCTGAATAGATGAGAATAAAACATAAAAAATCAGGGATGAGGATTACACTCTAAAGGTCAACAATTCCTAAGTCAATAACCAGGACTCCAGCGTTTACAATACTGACATTACCTTTTTTTCTTTTCTTTTCTTTTCTTTTTTTTTCCAAGATGGAGTTTCTCTTTTGTTGCCCAGGCTGGAGTGCAATGGCGTGATCTCCACTCACTGCAACCTCTGCCTCCCAGGTTCAAGCGATTCTCCTGCCTCAGCCTCCCGAGTAGCTGGGATTACAGGCACCCGCCACCACACCCAACTAATTTTTTTTTTTTTTTTTTTTTTTTTTTTGGTATATTTAGCAGAGATGGGGTTTCACCATGTTGGTCAGGCTGGTCTTGAACGCCCAACCTCTGGCGATCCACCCGCCTCGGCCACCCGAAGTGCTAGGATTACAGGGACATTACCTTTTCTTGAAATGTTAACAGAGGCTGGGTGTGGTGGCTCATGCCTGTAATCTCAGCACTTTGTAAGGCATAGGTGAGAGGACTGCTTGAGCCCAGGATTTTGGGACCAGCCTGGGCGACATAGTGGTATCCTGCCTTTAAATAAATAATCAAAATTAAAAACAAAAAAACTGTAGATATCTCCATTCTTCATTCATATCTTGATGTTAGCCACATTCCTAAATAATCCCCCATAAGAAGACTATTATGTTTTTAATTTGACAGATTAAACCTCCAGACTACAGATTTATTTATTTAAAACTTCCAGATTATAAATTTATAATCCAGATTATAAATTTATTTTTAAAATGTTGCTGTGGAATGAGTACAGAAGGGATTGATGTAAAAATATGTGTGTACCCTGCAGTTTCCTTCTGTACCTTTTCACATATTTGGTGAGGTTTTTTATTTGTTTGTTTTGTCTGCTTTTTGAGACAGGGTCTCACTCCATCACCCAGGCTGAAGCACAGTGGCACAATCTTGGCTCGCTGTAGTCTCAACCTCTCGGACTCAAGTGATCCCCCCACCCAGAAGAATGAGAGGACTGTTCTGAAGATGATACTGTGAAGAAGATGATATAAATGAAGTAGTCCCCCCTCCTGAGTAGCTGGGACTACAGGCACACACATCACACCCGGCTAATTTTTTGTATTTTTTGTAGAGACAGGGTCTTGCTATGTTGCCCAGGCTGGTCTCAAACTCTTGGGTTCATGCAATTGGCCTGCCTCGCCCTCCCAAAGTGCTGGGATTACAGGTGTGAGCCACCACACCTGGCCTTTCACAGATTTATGTCTAGATGAATGATTTCATTCTTGGGCCTCAACTTCTAAATCTTGAACACCTACCCACCTCTTCTCCCATGTCTTCAGTCTGCAATTCCACCTGCCTCCTAGGCATCTCCACTCCAATGAACTGCAGGCCCCTTCTACTCATTATGGCTGAAATGGAGCTCAGCTCAAACCCCTCCCCATCTACCTGAGCCCTCCTCCCATGCTCCCAGCTCAGCAAATGGCACTCCCCAGAAAGCCAGAGCTAGGTATGTTGGTGTTATCTTTGATTCCTTCTTCTTTTTCACCCTGTATTTCCAGTTGGTCTGGGTCTTGCTAATTTTAATCCTGACTATAATTGAATCCATCCCTCCCTTAATCCAAGCTACAATTCTTTTTTATTTGTATTTTTATTTTTTGAGATAGGGTTTCATTCTGTTACCCAAGCTGTAGAGCAGTGGCGTGATCTTGGCTCACTGAAGCTTGAACATCCTGGGCTCAGGTGATCCTCCTACCCCAGTCTCCTGAGTAGCTGGGACTACAAGCAAGCACCACCATGGCTGGCTAATTTTTTGTATTTTTAGTAGAGATGGGGCTTCACCATGTTGTCCAGGCTGGTCTTGAACTCCTGGACTCAAGCAATCTGCCTGCCTCACCCTCTCAGAGTGCTGTGATTACAGGCGAGAGCCACCTGCCTGGCCTCAAGCCACAACTCTTTCTTGCATAGATTGCTGTCTTAGCTTCTAGGCTCTGCCTCAATTCTTGTCCCCCATAAAATTTGTTCATGTCCTGTTCCTGCTTCAAATCCTTTAATGACATCCCCTTGACATTAAGATAAGGTCTAAATTCCATTATATGGCCTCTGAGTCCTTTCTTGTCTCTCTAACTTTAGCCATTTCCCACCTCATCAGGACCTTCTCTCAATCCCTTAAAGAGACCATACTCTCTTCTCTTACCCCCATTAGACTCCACAAGGACAGGAAGAATAGTTGCCTCGATTATCATCACATTCCTAGGGCCCAATGCCTCATCTGGCCCTTGATATGTAGCCATGGTCTGTGGGTCTTTGGTGCATTGCAATTTCCCTTCTAACTGGTCATTATAAAAAAATATACTTTTATTTTATAAAAATAAAATAAAATAAAACAGCATCTTGCTTTGGTGCCCAGGCTAAAGTGCAGTGGTGTGATCATAGCTCACTGCAGCCTCAGACTCCTGGGCTCAAGCAACTGCCCTGCCTCAGCCTCTCAAGTAGCTGGGACTACAGGAGCTCGCCACTATGCCCTGCTATATTGTGTGTGTGTGTGTGTGTGTGTGTGTGTGTGTGTGTGTGTGTGGAGATGGGGTTTGGCTACGTTGCCCAGGCTAGTCTTGAACTCCTGGCCTCCTCATGATATCCTCCCACCATGGCGTCCCAAAGCACTGAGATTATAGGCATGAGCCACCTCTCCTGGCCTAAAGATGTATTTGTAAGCTTTTTTTTTTTTTTTTTTTTTTTTTGCCATAGGTTCTCACTCTGTCACCCAGACTGGAGTGCAGTGGTGCAATCTTGGCTTACTGCAGCCTCAACTTCCCGGGCTCAAGTGATCCTCCCACCTCAGCCTCCTGAGTAGGTGGGACTACAGGTGCCCACCACCATGCCTGCCTCAGCCTCCCAAAGTGCTGGGATTATAGGCATGAGCCACCTTGCCTGACCTAAAGATGTATTTTAATTCCCATATTCCACTCTTGAATTCCTATCAGACCAAGTAACCTTATCCTCCTAAGATTGTTTGTACTATACTATATTATATCTCACGTCCACGTTATTACCAGTGAAATAATACATTTCACTCATTTACAAAATAAGGCTCTTCCTGTAGAAGTCACACCTGTCTTCCATAAAAACTGGTTTCACAAGTCTATCTAGGTGTTTGTCTCCTCTTCTAATTTGAATCTAAAGCCTTTCTGATCTGGTCGCCCTATCTCCAGGACACGAATATTAATCTCAGCCCTCTTGAGGGACATTCCTTCCCGAGTCATGTGTCAGTTTGCTATTTCACAGGATGTTAATGTTTCACGTTGTTGAAGTGTTGCAATATTTGGAGACTCTGATAGTCAGAAATTTCTTCTTTGTGTCTAACAAATTGCTCCTGCTGTAATTTTGAAATGGGCACTCCAGGAAGGGAGAGTTCCACACATCTCCCTGATCCCCACCTCCCACCCCCCATAATCTTAGAGTGAAGAGTAGAGATCCATGAAGCCCATTCCTTCTTTCATGGCACCCGGCCCTGGAGTCTGATTCTCCCATGTTGACAGAACAACACCAATCATGGGTGAGTTGGACTCTCCATTTCATGTTTTCATTCTTATTTTTCACACATTTGTGTGTCATACTCATGCAGGGGTCATGCTAATATTCTCTGTATCATTCCAATTTTTGCATATGTGCTGCTGAAGCAGGCACTATTTTATGTTTTTAAATCTAATGAGATAAGGTTTATTTTATTTTGTCATGTAATTTCAAAGGAATTACTAGTTTATCAAATTTTAAGCAACATACTGTTAGAAAAATAATGTGAAAAGTGTCTTTCTCTTTACCACATCAAATAAGGAGAAGGGATAAATTTTTTAAAAATCAGTAACTTCTGAAAACATACAGAGGAAAGTCTGAACGAATTCACTTTAGATGCCAAAGTCTTTGAAGAATGTGGGGACTGTTCTGAAGATGATAGTGTGAAGAAGATGATATAAATGGTTGAAATGGAATTCCAGAGAGGTTCCTTTTCTGTGGTCCTTCACTGTTCTTACCTTGCCAATCCATAGCCCTGAATAAACACAAACAGGCCAGGTGCAGTGGCTCACGCCTGTAATCCCTCCCAGCACTTAGGAAGGAGAAAGTGGGAGGATCGCTTGAGCCCAGGAGTTCGAGACCAGTGTGAACAACATGCAAAACCCATGTCTCTACAAAAAATATTAATGAAAAAAATTAGCGGGGTGTGGTGGTGTACACCTGTGGTCCCAGCTACTTGGAAGGCTGAGATGGGAGGAAGATCACCTGAGCCTACGAGGTTGACGCTGCAGTGAGCCGTGATTACACCACTGTGCTTCAGTCTGGGTGACAGAGCAACACCCTCTCTCAAAATAAATAAAAACACAAACACCTGTCTCCTTTGTTCTTCATCATGGGCTGCTCTGCTTGGCTATGGAAATTGGTATCTCGTTGCACAACATCAGCCGTGCCTTCAATATTGCTCATGAGTCTTCTTACTCATGAGTCTTCCTTGTTGATGTCCTGTTCCAGTCAGACCACACCTGGTATCATACACAATTCTGGAGCCACATATCCAGAGAGACTGAGACAAGCTGAAGCATGTGCAGGAGCTTAGAAATTCAACCTGTGCCTTGTGAGCAGTCCTTGAAAGAATGTTTGATGTTTAGTTTGAAGAACAGGAGAGCTGATTTCTGAAGTCCAACAGTCATTCAGGAGGTTCCAAGAAATAGAAGTTGGACTAATTGGCAAGAACTGCAGAGAGAAGGATTCAAGGCTCAGAACAAGGAGGAACCTTATAAGAGTTCTCCAGAAATAGAATGGGCTTCCTCAGGAGAGAGTTCCCTTCACTGGAGCTGATTATGTCAAAGTCTAATCTGTCACAGATGGCTGAACTAGAATGCTGGGATCCCTTGTTGAAACCAAGAGGGCCTATTATTCTGTGTTGTAGCTTTCAAATTTATTTTTAAAATGTTTTCTCATTGCATTATGTACAAGAGATACATCATGATGATTAAAACTGGGCTTTTGCCAGGGAGGAGGATATGAAGGCAAAAAAAAAAAAAAAAAAAGATAATTACTGCATGGCATTAGACGTGCCATACTAAAAGGGCGTCTAAGAGCACAAAAGAGGAAGTGACTACTGAAGAAATCAGACTTTTCCTGAAGGAGGTGAGTTTTAAGCCCAATCTTGTAGAATTGAGCCAACGTGTTCATAATCAAAAAGGAGCAAGTACAGTCATTTTGGAAAATAATGTGGAGGTTCCTCAAAAAACCAAAAATAGAATTACCATACGACTCAGCAATTCTGTTTCTGGGTATATATCCAAAGGAATTGGAACTGGAACATCTAAGAGATCTGCACACCTCTGTTTATTTCCGCATTATTCATAACAGCCAAGATAGGAAGCAACCTAAGTGTTTAGCAGTGGATGAATGAATAAAGAAAATGTGATATATACACACGCGATGGAATACTATATACAACCTTTAAAAAACAAGGAATGTCTGTCATTTGAGACAACACAAATGGAATCAGAGGACATCATGTTAAGTGAAATGAGCCTGGCTCAGAAAAACAAATAATGTATCATCTCACTTACATGTGGATTCTAAAAAAGTTCAATCACATGCAAATGGAGAGTAGAAAGAAGGGTGGGTACCAGAGGCTTCGCAGAGATGGAGGGATAGAGAAAGGGGAGATGTTAATCAAAGGGTACAAACTTTCATTTAGACTGGAGATAAGAAACAACGTAGTGATCTACTGAACTGCATGGTGACTACAGTTAATAACAACATATATTTCAGGGCCAGGCGCGGTGGCACATGCCTGTAATCCCAGCACTTTGAGAGGCCAATGTGGGTGGATCTCTTGAGCTCAGGAGTTCAAGGCCAACCCAGACAACGTGGTGAAACTCTGTCTCTACCAAATATACTAAAAATTAGCCTGGCATGGTGGCACGTGCCTTTGGTCCCAGCTACTTGGGAGGCTGAGGTGAGAGGATCACTTGAGTGTGGAAGACCAAGGCTGCAGTGAGCTGAGATTGTACCACTGCACTCCAGTCTGGGTGTCAGAGTGAGACCTCATGTCAAGAAAGAAAAAAAAAAGTCAAATAAAATAAAAACCATATAAAAAAAGAAATAATAATGTATATTTCCAAACTGCTAAAAGTATAGATGTTTAATATTCTCACCACAAAAAAGTGGTAAGTTGGTAAAGTGATTGATATGTTAATGAGTTAGATTAATCTCTACAATGCATACATTAGAGTTCAAAACATTACATTGTACTTCACAAAAATACACAATTATTTGTTAATTATAACTAATAAATTAATAGAAGGAAGAACCATAAGCAAAAGTACAGGAGAATTAGATGTGCATGTTGTGTGTAGCCCATTGTGTATAAATGGCTTTAAATGGCACTGCACCTTTGCTTTCCAACAAAAGTTAAACTTTCATTTCCCCTGATTCAATCAGCAAACTTTTACTGAGCACTTATACTGTATACAATACTGTGAGATGAGAAGCTTTAAAGCTTTAAAAGTAATCTAAGACCCGATTTTTAACAACCTTATAAGAGCTTAAGGTCATGATGCCTTATGTTTGTTATGAGACCACAAGGAATTCTTGAAGACTTGAAGCCCAGGGATGAAAAGATTAAATAGGTGTTGTAGAAAGTTGTGATGTGTTGTATGAGGTGGTGTGGACTTCGGAGCACTTGAGGTTAGGAAACTTCTGACCTGGTGTAGTGAAGCTGGAAATAAAGAGGAAGGGATGGAGTCAATCATTATTTCAGAAGTAGATATGACAAAACTGAAATATGGGGATTGTGAGGAAGCAGGATCAGTTGAACATGACTCAGAAATTTCTGGTTAGAGTACTGAGTGGAAGATGAAAACACTGCAGGAACACCAGATGATGAAGAGTCTGATTTTAAATGTGTCAATTGAGAGGTGCCCAGGGACATCCAGTTGGGACAATCTGATGATTCTCAGAAATATGGGCCTAGAGCCCAGGAGAGAGAAATGGAGGCTGGTAATAACAAGTTGGAGTCACCATAAATCAATCATCTCTACCCTGGAGGCCTCCCCTCCTTTCCTCTGAAAATAGAGCCTCCTTTATTCCGGGAACAGCCCCCCACAGTCCCCACCATGAGGCTGTCTTTGGAGCTGCCGAGTTCCTCCATCACCACATCACCACATCCCCTGGCCACTGCTGCCTGATCCAGAGGCAGGTGTCTGACTCAAGAGAAGCTACGTATGATTCCTTCATGGTAATGTTTTTAAAATTTAAACATCCAACATGTACAAAAGTCTATAGAATAGCATAGCATAACAACAGTCAGTATGTTGTCCTGGGTCTTAGAAAAACAAACAAACAGAATAGCATAACAAACTCCCATCTGTGTAATACCCAGCTTCAACAATGATTCGTTGGCCAATCTTGGTTCACCCATACGTCCATCTTTTTCCTCCCTTGTCATACTATTTTGAAGCAGCTACCAAATATCTAGGATTTCACTCTCTGGTATTGGAAGGTGTAGGATGTAAATACATAGATAGGAATGGTTTGCAGCCATGCTTCTTTCATGTTGAGCAAGCCAGACTAAAGGAAGAAAAGATGAAACTGACATAAAGAAAAAAATAGGAAGAAAGAGTCCTGGAAGCTTTTGAGTCTGTAGTTCCCAGTGTTCCAGAGTCCTCTCCACAGTTTGATTTTTCCATCTGTAGATTCTCTGAGCCCAAAATCTTCCTTCCAGCTTTAACCAGGTTGAGTAGGATATCAGTCCCTTACTACCAGGCATTCTGACTAATACACATCAGTATTCACCTAATGATTGAAGCCATCTGGGAGGTTGTTCTCTCTTGTAAAGACAGCTTCCCTCCCCACTGAATGTCCAAATCCTTTAACACAAAGGCCACCTCCTTCATGGCAATTTTCCTAATCCTAGTAGCAGGAAGTGGCCTCTCCTATTCCTGAATCACAGGGCACCTTGTCTACACGCCCTCGTGATGTGCCTCATATTCTCTTATTTTAGAGCCATTTGGGTGCATGTGCTAGCTTTTTGCTACAAACTGTAAGCCTCTTGAAAACATACAAAAAGACTTGAAGCAGTTTTTTTATTTCTCATCTCACCTGTCAACATAATATACAGTATAAGTTCTTGGTAAAAGTCTGCTGATTGAATGAGGGGGAAAAAGTTGAACTTTTGTTGTTAAATAAAGGTGCATTTAAAGGTTGAGAGAAATGCATGGAAAGAGATTCAGGGCAGTTTCTCTAGTCTTCCTACATCAATTCTGTGTAATAGAAAGGGAATGTATAATAATCATTCAGAAATACAGTCATAATAAAACCAAGAAAGCAGCACCCTAATTATATAATATTAATTTAATGAAAACATAATGGCTACCAATATGAAGCCATGGGTACCGCCTTTCTCAATAAACCCCATAATGAAAATGTACTGGACTGTATTTTATTTCATCTAAAAGAAGTATGCTATGCTTTAGAGTTCTCAAACTTTATCATGCACTGGAATCAACTGGAAGACCCTGTTAAAGGCAGGTTCTGATTCAGGAGGTCTGGGGTGGGTTTGAGAAGATGGCTTTCTGACCAGGCGAGCTCCCCAGTGACACTGATGCTATGAGTCCACGGGCCACACTTTGAGGAACAAGAATGTATACCAGTGATTCCCAAAAGTGGCTGCCCAGTGAAACCATCAGGGAGCTTCAGAAACTAATGATGTCTGTGTCCCACCCCAGATCTTGAGATTTAATTCATCTAGGGTGTGGCTGGACTTAAGAAATTTTTAAAGATCTCCGAGTGATTTGAATATACAGACAAGTTTAGGAATTACTGCTCTGTTCATTGCAGAATTAGACTGAATGGCCAGATCTGGGCTCCACCTCTGCTACTTTCAGGCTCGCTGGGTTATCTTGGGAAAATCAGTTCATATCTCTGATCTTCAGTTTCTGATCTCCAACAGGTAGGTCATAAATCCATTGATCACATTTTCAAGAAACAAACTAGAGAAGGTGTAGGGAAATTTTTGTAGCCTCTAAAGTTCTGCTTGGATATGAAGAATTACTGGGAATGAGTCTGGATCAGAACTCTCCAATATGATAGCCGCTAG
This sequence comes from Chlorocebus sabaeus, assembly GCF_047675955.1. Classification (NCBI taxonomy): domain Eukaryota; kingdom Metazoa; phylum Chordata; class Mammalia; order Primates; family Cercopithecidae; genus Chlorocebus; species Chlorocebus sabaeus. The sequence goes on along the minus strand of NC_132929.1, from coordinate 56,842,186 downwards.
CCACATTCAACTATTAAGCTCTTGAAAGGTGGCTAGGATTAAATGTTGAAAATATTTAAGTCAGGTGTGGTGGCTCATGTCTGTAGTCCCAGCTACTCGGGAGGCTAAGATGGGAGGTTCTCTTGAGCCCAGGAGTTCAAGGCTACAGTGAGTGATGACTGCCCCAGAGCACACCAGCCTGGGAGGCAGAGCAAGACTTCTGTTTCTAAAAAAAAATTAAAAAATAAAGGGGAACAAAGAAAACATTTTAGATATATTGGATTACATATATTAAAATTGGCCAGGCACAGTGGCTCACGCCTGTAATCCCAGCACTTTGGGAAGGCTAAGGCGGGTAGATCACCTGAGGTCAGGAGTTCAAGACCAGCCTGGCCAACATGATAAAACCCCGTCATTACTAAAAATACAAAAATTAGTAAGAGGCCGTGGCACGCACCTGTAGTCCCGGCTACTACGGAGGCCGAGGCTGGGAAATCGCTTGAGCTTGGGAGGTGGAGTTTGCAGTGAGCTAAGATTGCACCACTGCACTCCAACCTGGGTAACAGAGTGAGACTCCTTCTCAAAAAAAAAAAAAAATTAAAATTGACTTCACCTGTCTCCCTCTCCCTATTTATTTACTTAGTTCTTTCAATCCTGCTCCTTCTGTAAGTTTTTGTTTGTTTGTTTGTGTGTTTAAGAGACAGGGCCTTGCTCTGTCACCCAGGCTGGAGGGCAGTAGTGTGATATTGGCTCACTGCAGCCTCAATTTCCTGGGCTTCAGCGATACTCCTACACTAGCCTTCTGAGTAGCTGGCACTATAGACACAGGCTCCAACACTTGGCTCCCTGGCTTCCACCTGTTTCTTTGTTTCCCTTTCTTTTTTTCTTTCTTTCTTTTTTCTTTCTTTTTTTTTTTGTTATTGTTGTGATGTGGCTATTAGCAAATGTAAACTTATATATGTGGCTCGCATTGTGTTTCTATCCAACAGCACTGGCCTAAACTTTTTAAAGAAATGGTAGATGACAAAAAAATTAACTTTACATTCCCAACTGCTAACACAGGAATTCTAAGTTCCTCCTAAATCCAATACAAATAATTGTTGAAAAGAATATCCTAGATGAATGAGCTATTTCAATGTGCTGTCAGTCATTAAACTGAAACATACTTAGTATCAAGGTGGGATACACAGAATAGTACATACCTGGAGGTACAGTTCAAAGGAAAGGTACACTCTATACACAAAGGAGAAAAGAGATAGGCCATTACTGAAACAGATATTGTATGAAAAAAAAAAAAAAACATACTAGTTTTTGGGGGGGAAATGGCAAAAAAAAGAGCAATCAGGAACTAACGTCTCCACCTCTCATTTTCTTGCCCATATGCCTCGTGGGTCTTATCACGGTCCCATAAGAGAGACGAGACTCAATTCCAATGGCTGGGACTTCCTGACCAGAGCCCAAAGCAGTGGAGAATTCTGATCTAGATTCGGGATGTGATACAACCAGCCTTGCCACTTGCAGCATGTGACTGCTTGTATTAGTGCATTTTCATGTTGCTGATAAAGACACACCCAAGACTAGGGCAATTTTACAAAAGAAGTTTAATGGACTCACAGTTCCACATGGCTGGGGAGGCCTCACAATCATGGTGGAAGGTGAAAGGCACATCTCACATGGTGGCAGACAAGAAAAGAGAGTGAGAGCCAAGTGAAAGGGGTTTCCCTATATAAAACCATCAGATCTCATGAGACTTATTCACTACCATGAGAGCAGTATGAGGGAAACTGCCTCCATGATTCAATGATCTCCCACTGGGTTCCTCCTGCAACACATGGGAATGTGGGAGCTGCAATTCAAGATGAGATTTGGGTGGGGACACAGCGAAACCATGTCACTGCTGTAATTAATCCATGGCACCAAAGGATTTCATAGTAGGTGAGGACATTGTGTGAGGTAGGGAGGTCCAGCACAGCGCACCAGGGTTCTGGAGCAAGGCCATGCCATTTGCAGCAGAGAATTTGTCACTATTTGAGAAGTGGATCCTGTGTGTTACAGGGTCCCATTTGAGACCACGCATCAGGTTTTGGACACTGGCACACCCAACAAGTCATTAGGTAGGTTGGGCGCAACAGCAGTGTGCAATGAAAATAGTACATTTGAGATCAGGCCTGGACAGGTCTGCAGTGCACAAGTAAGTTCTACAAATAAAACATCTACTAGGCCAAGCATGGTGGCTCACACTTGTAATCCTAGCACTTTAGGAGGCTGAGGCAGGAGGATTGCTTGAGGCCGGGAGTTCACAACCAGCCTGGGCAACATAGTGAGATTCCATCTCTCCAAAAAATAAAAATAAAAAAATTAGCCTGGTGTGGTGGTGTGCACCTGTAGTCCCAGCTACTTGGGAAACTGAGGTGAAAGGATCACTTGAGCCCAGGAATTCAAAGCTGCAGTGAGCTGTGATTGTGCCACTGTACTCCAGCCTGAGTGACAGAGTGAGAACCTGTATATAGGTGTGTGTGCGTGTGTGTGTATATATATATCTACATACATACATATATATACACACATACACCTGTATAAATGTGTGTCTATATGTGTGTGAAGCTGTATATATATGTGTGTGTGTGTGTGTGTATATCCATACAGTTCTTTAATTCATCATAATTTATTTCAGCAATCTACCCATTTGGGGACATTTGTCTTGTTTCAATTGCTGCTTATTTAAATTATTCCATGCTTAATTTCTATTCTATGCTTATAGGTTTAAAAAATGGTAACTAGTTGTTTTATTCTGCCTTTATTTAAACTTTTTTCTTATGATTTTGGCCATTTGTATTTTTAAGTTAAATATCCTGTTTATTCCTTCTGTTCATATTTCTATTGGAAATGATCAAAATTCATTTGCATAATCTTAAAAATCAAAAATTACTATAATGGCTTTAACTAGTTATTTACTTCTGTTGCACCAAGGCAATTGCTCGCACCATGACCTCCTGGGGAAGGTTCTCCACAACCACTGATAGAGGAGGGAAAAATCCAAACCTGGATCATGAATCAGTCAGCTCAGTATGTTGGTTCAAGCCAAAGATGGACTGCTGCCACTATTGTCCCACTCAGGAGTGGCCCTGAAAACAGCCTTAAGGGAACAGATAGCCTCTCAGTGGACAGAACTTCTGAAGGTGCACCTGGTCATCAACGTGATATAAAGGGAAAAAAAAGAAAATATACTAAGGAAATGGAATGAGCTTGCCACGTGGTGTTGGTTACCTGTTTTGTTTGTGGTAATGAAGTCTAAGCTGAACTGGTCACCCAGGTTCTGTGCCTTTTCTCTGGTGACAGATAATTGGATACTAGTACAAAGAAATCTAAGAGTTGCATTCACCCAGGGTTGGAGTTCTGCCAGGTAAATATGACAAAGGGGAAAAGGCACAGAGGAGATGAAGGCATTTTAAGGAACTGATTGTAATCATGAGAAATGAAGACTTGAGGGAGGTAATGGGATACTGAAAATTTAATGTGGAAAAGAAGGAGGGGAAATCAATGGATTTAGTCAAATAATTGATGAAGTGGGGTATTAGAGAAAGTAAGCTTGGAAGAGAGAAAGATGTTTGAAAGGAAAGTTTCAGAAAAGGTGAATTTACCAGGAGTACTTGGTCTAAAGTATGGCAATGGGAAGAAGGGGTTGTGCTGGGGTGAGGGAAGGAGGTTAAGGAATTGAAGGGCTAAGGGAATGAAGAGTTAAGACTGAAATCACCAAGAATTAAAGCCCACCTGAGGTTAGAGAGGAAGACAGTAAGCCAGGAGGCCAGTTCAATTCCTTTATAAATACAGGAGTGACCAGGAAATCAGCTGGTGACTGCAGGGAGTAGGTGCCAGGTCAGACAATTGGAAGGAATGAGTTGGAAGGAGCTGGGTGTTGTGAAGGAAGGAGGAGAGAAAACTGGAGTGGCTTGGAGGGGACAATGGGGTCAAAGAAGGTATCTTGATCTTCTCTCCTGGCCCTCATCAGCCAAAACAATCTAAATTCAACAGTGGAGTTTGATTTAAACAGCAAAGAGTTTATTGCTAGACATAGGCAGTAACCCTCTGAGATGTGTATTATCCCCATCTTACAGATGTTAAAACAGTGACATTTCTTTACCCCTGTCCACAAAGTGGAAACAAAGCCAAACAAGCAAAGCAGGTATAATTAGTGTAAAATAAATTGATAATTTTAAGTAAGAAAAAACTTTTCATGCATAAAAAATACCAGATTTTTTGGTGTTGATGGGAGAGGAATTCTTGTTACAAAAACATTATATATTCATTGTAATATGTAAATACAGACAAGCAAAAGAACAAAAAGAAAACTCATAATCCCACTCTGTAATGTTAACTGTCACTAACACATTAACATATATTATTTAGATCACACATGTATGTATATATGCATATATGTTCAAATAATTCTATTTCTGCCAAGATAAGATCATATCCATACAGCTCTTTAATTCATCATAACTTATTTAAGCAATCTACCGATTTGGGGACATTTGTTTTGTTTGAATTGCGGTTATTTAAATTATTCCATGCTTAATTTCTATGCTATGCTTATAGGTTTAAAAAATGGTAACTAGTTGTTTTATTTTGCTTTTATTTAAACTTTTCTTCTTATGATTTTTGCCATTTGTATTTTTTAAAATTAAATATCTTGTTTATTCCTTCTGTTCATATTCCTATTGGAAAAGATCAAAATTCATTTGCATAATCTTAAACATCAAAAATTACTGTAATGGCTTTAATAAACAACTGCAGTCTCTTCTTTCAGCTGTTTCCCATGACTTGATTTTTTGGTCATTTTGGTCCTTACATTCCTGAGCTGGTTGCCAAATCTTGGACTAAGCCAAAATGTCTTCCTATCTTTTCAAACTCTTTGTTATCTTCTATTTCAGAGGATGGAGGAGGTAGGTGGATACTTATACCTTCTCTGTCCTTTTTGGTTGCTAGAAACTTTACCCTTTGAGATTTAAACCTGAAACTAACATTCAAATGCACAATTCCTAAGTCAATTTGAGAAGTCTAACACAAATATAACTGGAATATCTTTCCAGGTTTTTCTTTGTTCTTTTATTACCTTGGTATTATGTTCTCTACACTAGAGCCAAAATCTTTCAGTATCTGGATATATCATAACACATGAAAACTGCTCTCATTATATTTAATTCCCAGTGCTCTTCCTCTTTCTATCTGGGTTACTGCCTTTCTGGGATAACTATGCAATTCCCCTCCCCAATTTCTGTCCTTTCTGCAGCCTTATATGGAGTTAGACAGAGGGAACATTCGATGATTGGACTGAAACTCTTGAAATTATCTCCAAGCCATGGTGCAGGGAAACAGAACCCAAGCAAAGAGCAGGAATCCTGCTGGGTGAAAGAAATAGAGATTAGAGTTCACGACTGTGTAGGCTGCTGGGGTCAGTGTATTTGTAAGAAGAAAGTCTCAGAAAAGGAGTGAAAAAAACCTGCACACACACACAAATTCCATCATATGTTTGACTGAATCACAAAAGATGCATGGGTAGGCTGAGATTCCAGGTGACCAGAAGGCTAGAGAGTAAAGATCTCAGTACTGGACAGTGCTGGGAAGATTTTGAAGTTCGGGAGTACCCAGAGTAGATGTACTTGGTTAACATGTGAGCTCTCAGTTGAGACTCTAGAAAGATTATACCATAGGAATAAGAACCATTTTTTAGAGGTAAGGGGTACACTTTAGAAACTAGGGCAAAATTATAAAAGACTTGCCCTAACTAAGCCTAAAACCAATCCTCAAGTCTCAACATGATCAAAGTGATCATTTGGTGATTTTACTTTGTGCAAGAACAAAATTTAACAGTCTCTTAAGGAATATTACATAATCCAGAGCCTCTGCAATGTACCATCTACAACATTTGGCATACAATAAAATTATCAGACACACAAAGAGGCAGGAAAAAAGAGACCAATTACTAAGAAATGAAACAGTCAATAGAAGCAGACTCAGAGATGACCCCGGTATTGGAGTTAGCACACAATAACTTCTTTTGATTAATATTTTTTAGAAAACAGAGGAAAAAAGTATCAAATGGGTAAAAGAATAAACATTTCAATAGAAAACTAAACTATATTCTTAATAAACCAGGTAGACACTTTAGAAATAGAAAACAATATCTGAAATTAGAAATTTATTAGAATAACTTATCAGTAGACTGCACATAGCAGGAAATAAGATTAGTATACTTGGAGACAAGTCAAGGAAATTACTAGAACGGAAGCACAGAGGAGGGAAAATAGTGAAAAAGTTTCTCTTGTCACTCTGTTTCCCAAATAGTACCAGGTTATTAATTAAAATCTCCAGTCTCATTAATAATTAGAATTTTGCACTTCATTCAAAGTTGAATGTTTTTACTTCCTCAGCTTTGATCTATATAGGCCTGTAGTCAAAAGAAAATTCTCTTTCTTCACCTAGTTCTTCTCATGCACTCTACTAACCAGTTTCTGACTCTCTGAAGTTAGATCAGGGCAGAATGTAGAGGAGAAAATGGACAGAAATTTCTTTCTTTCTTTTTTAGGCACCTTCTTGCTCTGTGCCCAGGCTGGAGTGCAGTGGTACAATTGTGGCTCACTACAGTCTCAGTCTCCTTACGTCAAGACATCCTCCCTCTTCAGCCTCCCAAGTAGCTGGGACTACAGGTGTGCACCACTGTATGAGGCCAGGAACTTTTAAAGTTGACTACTATAGTGAGTTGGCTTATGTCTTACCCGGACTTGGCAGGGTTCAAAGTTAACTCCTTCTCTTCCATGGGACTTTAAAAGATTCTTCAAAAACCCCTCCACTTCCTGTTTTTGGGCCGATACCTTTTCTTCTGGCTGGCTGCTTACAGCGCCTTCCTTAGCCCCTAAGAATGCTGTGGTCCAGTCCCACAGCTTCCAAGAAGGTCCTGAACTGGTTTGCTCTTCCTCTCTCCACTAGAAATATGCACCTATTCTTTGTCTCATCAAAATCTGGGAGGGCAGTCAAATCCCAAAGCCTGTTCCCAGAGCCAAGTTCCCACAAGCCAGTCTTTCCTAAACTAGCTATCTCAGGTGCAAATCAGTCACCAGTCTGTTGGTTTCTGAAAGTTCAGGAGACACATATTGTGATTTCTAGTGGTCTGATTGGAGCCCATTTTCTTAAGCTTGAAGTGAGGAGCTTAAGAAAACCGGAGGCTCTCCAACCACCGCCATCTCTCCAAATGTTCCATAGGTTTGAGGTAGGTAGTTGGCTGAGGGTCACAAAATCTTTTGCAAATCCAGGCAGAGGTCTTGCATCTCACTTTGGCTTGTCTGGGGACTGTATAATAAAGGATTAACTCACAGGCTTATGGTGTTTAACCCCTGCACATTCCAAAGAAAGGGTCGGCCTTTGTATACCTGAGGTCTTGGACGACGTCAGATGACTTAATGTTAGTAATGTGATTTATGATGCGGGCCTTAGGCCGCACTGTGTTTGACCTTGGGGGAGGCCAGAGACTGAATAACAAAACCCTGGACACGAAAACTCTCTGATGAGCTTCTGTGGTTGGCCATACTTTGTGTGTACCACCACACGTTGTTCCTGGGAGAATTAAGTACTCTCTGTACAACTCCTCTAGGAGAGGATAGTGGGAAGCTCATACCTGCGCTGTCCTGGACTCTGCCTAAGGCACCGTTTTCCTTTGCTCCTTCCTTCCTTCCTTCCTTTCTTCCTTTCTTCCTTTCTTCCTTTCTTCCTTTCTTCCTTTCTTCCTTTCTTCCTTTCTTCCTTTCTTTCTTTCTTTCTTTTCTTTCTTTTCTTTCTTTCTTTCTGACAGAGTCTCACCCTGTCGCCCAGGCTAGGGTGCAAAGGCATGATCTCAGCTCACTACAACCTCTGCCTCTTGGGTTTTCAAGCGATTCTCCTGCCTCAGCCTCCTGAGTAGCTGGGATCACAGGTGCCCGCCACCACGCCTGGCTAATTTTTTTGTCTTTTAGTAGAGATGGGGTTTCACCATGTTGGCCAGGCTGGTCTTGAACTCCTGACCTCATGCTCTGCCGCCTCGGCCTCCCAAAGTGCTGGCATTACAGGCGTGAGCCACCAAGCCTGGCTTCCTTTGCCATTTTCATCTGTATTTTTTCACTCTAATAAACTGAGGCTGTAAGTATCACAGCTTTTCTGAGTTCTACGAGTTTCTACCAAATCATTGAACTTGAGAGTAGTCTTGGGAATCCTCCATGCTGGAGCCAAAACGGAAACAAAAATAATGACTTTTGTAGCATGCTGCTGCAATATTATTTTTAAAAACCTCAAATCTTCAGAGAATTACAGAGGTTAATATAATACCAACGTATCCATTGCCTACAATTAATAAATACTTTTTATCATATTTGTTTCAGTTCCTCCTTTATTTTCTTTTTTTGGTTAAGAAATAAAACACTGGGAGGCAGAGGTGGGAGGATCACTTGAGCCTAGGAGTTTGAGACCAGCCTAGGCAACATAATGAGATCTCAACTCTACAAAAAAATTTAAAAAATTAGTGGGGAGTGGTTGCGCGTGCTAGTAATCCCAGCAGCTACACAGGAGGCTGAGGTGGGTGAATTGCTTGAGCCCAGGAAGTCAAGGCTGCAGTGAGCCATGATGGCCCCACTGCCCTCCAGCCTGCGTGAGAGAGTGACACCCTGTGTCAAAAAAAAAAAAAAAAAAAAAAGAGGAAAGAGAAGAAATAAAACATAGTACATAATAGACACACATCAAGTTTCCTTTGAACTCCACCCAGTGCTGGTCCCTGTGGCAATCACTCCTCTGAGATTGATGAACATTCTTCCTTTTGGGATTTTGATACTCTTTTCCTGCATATTTTTGTTGTTGTTGTTGTTGTTGTTTGTTTGTTTTTGAGTTAGAGTCTCATTCTGTTGCCTAGGCTGGAGTACAGTGGCGTTATCTCGGCTCACTGCCACCTCCGCCTCCTGGGTTCAAGTGATTCTCCTGCCTCAGCCTTCTGAGTAGCTGGAATTACAGGTGTGCACAAACATGCCCAGCTAATTTTTGTATTTTTAGTAGAGATGGGGGGGGTTTCACCATGTTGGCCAGGCTGGTTCTGAACTCCTGACCTCAAATGATCTGCCTGCCTTGGCTTCCCAAAGTGCTGGGATTACAGGCGTGAGCCACTGTGCCCAGCATTACTGTGTATGTTTGTATCCCTTTATGGATTTGCATGTCATCCTAGCACAGGGACCTTACCATCTTCTCTGCATCACTCCAGTTTTGACAAGCACATTGGTGAAGTGTGCATACTTGACTCAGTATCAACCCAACAAATGTGGATTGGGAAGTCTTTGCCAGGTGCCAGGCCTTGTACTGTGGGCAAGTAGTACCAGTTCACTACTCTCATGCACCCCTGACCTGGTGACTATGATAGTGACTTGCAGAACTCAGTACATATGTTCTGAATGGTCCTTCCTAAATACTCACTATCCCCTCAGCACTTGAGAATTCTTCCCTAAGTCAGACCTAGACATGATGAAGGAGAATATCAGGAAGAGACCAACGCCACAGTCAGGCCAAGCATTTTTCAGGGCTTCTGGTTCCTCTCTTCAGAGCACTGACCCAGTATCCTGGGCTGGTTTAGACTCTCTAAGGGTTGTGAGCTTTGCAGCTCATCAATAAGAGGGAGAATAGTGCTCGCCTTCTAGACTCAGCCAGGAGTGTTTATTAAGTTACTTGTTCTCTGCATATCAGGCTCAGCAATCAAGCCCTACTCTGTATCATAGCTTGATCAGCCCTCACTAAGTCTATACAGAGAGAGTTAGTATAGATGGGACCCACTCTGTTGGCCATTGACTTACCTTGATGAATGATCTGTCTTTCTAGACAACGGTTTCTAAACCCTTAAGATAAAGTGGCTTTAAAGGGCTAGGTGACTTTTCAAGTTCCTTAAAGGCCAACCATAGGCCTTTAAAATTCTGAGAACCTCAAGACAACAATGACAACAATAAATTCCATGTACGTCCACAATCAGGGAAAGATGGAGATTCTACTCACACAGAATATTCTGTTTCAGGATTGAAGTTTTTCTCTGGATTCCTAGGAATGTTATTTTCACAATGTGAGGGAAAAGCTGCCTGGATGCAAGTATATTCCAGAATGATTATTTTGGTATGACTGTGAACAAATTCAGTTCCGTTTTCAACTAACTTTCATTTGGTGACCACTAACGCTGTCTGAGTGCCAGGCAGTTTGCTGTTAGAATGGAAAATCAGAAGGGTGTCAGGTTCAAAGGGAGGCACAGGTGGAGTGAACAGAAGCCAATAGGTAGAAATGTCTTCTAAGTTGAAAGGATCAAAGAAGTCTTCATGGAGAAGGTGGCATAGTGAATTAAATTCTTTTCTATAGAGATATTTGTTTTGTTTTTACTTAATATGGATTTATTGAGCAATTATGTCATGCCACACACTATGCAATGCAATGGCCCTGGGATATAAGAATGAATAAGACACAAAGTCAGGTCTTTACCTTCAAGGAGATCCCACACAAGCACGATCATGATAGCATGTGACTGAGGGAAATGGAGGGTGCTATGAGAGGCTTGTGAAGGTCTCCAGGAGAAAGGGGCAGGGCTAAACTGGTGCCAAATAGATTTATATGCATGATCAAGGCAGATAATAAGTAGGAAGGTTTTCTTCTTCTCCTTCTCCTTCTCCTCCTTCTCCTCCTCCTCCTCCTCCTCCTCCTCCTCCTTCTTCTTCTTCTTCTTCTTCTTCTTCTCCTCCTCCTCCTCCTCCTCCTCCTCCTCCTCCTCCTCCTCCTCTTCTTCTTCTTCTTTTCTTCTTCTTCTTCCTCTTCTTCTTCTTCCTCTTCTTCTTCTTCTTTTTTGCAATGGTTATGGCATGGCAAAGACATAGTAGGGGAGAAAGCCCAGAGTACCTGGATAGTGGTAAGTGGTAAGTGATCCAGTACCTCTGAAGCAGAATGCCTGAGAATGGAAAGTGACTGCATGAACAGGGGCCTGTTTCTAAAGAGCTGAGTGATCAATGAATGCAGATGGACATAAATACATGTTCAGGTGTAGTGGACCAAATGGCACAGAGTATTAACATAAATAAAATAAGAAACGGGTAAAAATGGCAGCCAAACCTACCCCAGAAACTCACAAGGTGTAAACTTTGGGAGCCATGTATTTCTAGCATGACAACCATTCCTAACATGTGATTCTTAACAGCTCATCTTTTGAAAAAAGAGAGAGGAAATGCAATTTATTGCCTATTAAACAATTGGATTTTCCATGTTCTGCTAAAGGGGAGTTTACTTCTCTCCCGGAAAACCACAATCCACAGAGGAGGAGAATAAATGAGACATAAATATAAATATATCCCCCTGAAGGGCAGTCAGTAGACAAAAGGCTACTTTAGGAGATGTGCCAGTTGATGTCACAGTGAAGTCAGATAAAATTACTCATCACTATTCTGTTAACCGAAAAAAAAAATGAGGGGAAACCAGGAGAAGGGCGTGAAAACTGTGTCAATTACAAATTATTCCAGGCAAAGTCACCATACCAGACACCTTCTGCTTAAGCTATAGTGAGTAAACAAAGGAAATATTCTTCAGGAAGCTGCTCTTTCTTTGCTCATCCTCTGAGCTCCCTCTGGGTAAAGGAGCTTTCTGACCACATCCTCAGCCCAGCCCAGAATTATAGAGCAGAATAACATCTTCGGGGTGCCGCTCACCTCCCAACCAATGCCATCCCCTAGAGGCTGCCACCTTGCCAGCATGTGTTCTTTTGGGGTTTTTTTCCCACTCTGTCGCCCAGGCTGGAGTGCAGTGGTGCAATCTCGGCTCACTGCAACCTCCGCCTCCCAGGTTCAAGTGATTCTCCTGCCTCAGCCTCCTGAGTAGCTGGGATTACAGGCATGTGCCACCAGGCCCAGCTAATTTCAGTATTTTTCATAGATATGGGGTTTCATCATGTTGGTCAGGCTGGTCTCAAACTCCTGGCCTCAAATGAACCACCCACCTTGGCCTGTCAAAGTGCTGGGATTATAGGCACGAGCCACCATGCCTGGCCTCCCAGCCTCTGTTCTGAATCGAATTTGAGCACCTTGAGTTCTGCCCCTCCTCCCCCACAGCCCTTGCAAGAATAATTATTTTCTATAGGCCTCTGTTTATTGCACACTCTCCTCCGCAGGCCCCTGCAGTTCTTGCAACTTCTCCCTTTCAGAGCCTGCCTGAGTGGGCATCCTGCCCTCGGGAGGCCTCTCTTATCACCCAGTAAGCTCAGCCCAAAGGCCACTCACATCCCTTGTCACACTCCTCTGAACTCACTCCAGTTTTTCTATGGTTAAAAAAGGGAATGAACCTCCTCATAGGGTCATGGTGAGGACAGCTGATGGAAAGCATTGGCACAGAGTTTGGCACACAGAAAGTATTTAGGCAGGGAGTGGTTGCTCACGCTTGTAATCCCAGCACTTTGGGAGGCTGAGGCAGAAGGATCGCTTGTGCTCAGGAGTTCAAGACCAGTCTTGGCAACGTAGTGAGACCACCCTCTCTATAAAAAAATAAAAAATTAGCCAGACTTGGCAACACACTTGGGAGGCTGAGGTGGGAGGATTGCTTGAGCCCAGGACTTGAAGCCTGCAGTGAGCCGTGATTGTGTTACTGCACTCCAGCCCAAAGACCTGTCTTTTATGAGACCCTGTCTTAAAAAATAAAAAAAAGAAAAGAAAAGAGAGAAAGTGCTTAGTATTATTATTTTCATATTCTTAGTCCTTTGCCATAGTTAGCACAGGACCAAACCCCTAAGACACCTGCTCTTCTCTGAGGCAGTGCAGGAGATTGAGCACCTGCATGTCAAGCACAGGCAGCAATGAGATGGTGTCCCTGCCCTCTAGGAGTCCATGGTCTATAGAAGGCAAAAGATGAATGGGATAAAGATCTGAAGAGAGGTCAAAGAAAGGGTGGGTGGTAGAAACCCGGGGGAAGGAAGACAGCCCTCACTCCTGGCCCAATTCCACTGCTGGTGCAGCTCTCTTGGAGCCTTGCACCCTCATGGGAAGCCGGAGGCTGCCTGCCAGTCCCTGAGCAGCCTTAATATGCAGGGACTGATGGGCCGTGTTCTCAGGAGCATCTGAACTGGGCCAAACTCACATGTTTCAGGTTTGGCTTTAGTCACAGCGTGATGGAGGATTTCTCAGTGCTGGGTCTTATGGTCTCCTGGACAGAGAGGCCAGAGGCATCACCTCCCTGAACAAAAGCATCTGCCCAGATGCAGTGCAGACTCTTCTCTCTTTCAAATACTTTCCGTGAAACAATGCTGATCCCTTCATTCCTGATCTCAGCTTGCTGAGTCCTTTGTGGTGCCTCAGTGGACACACTGAGAGGAGGAAGAGGAGATGGGAGAGGTGAGACGTATGTGGCCATAGCCACAGACTCAATATTACTGGCACTTGTGTAACTGCAAGCAGATGATGTTCAGCTTACATCAGCGTAACTGGTGGCTCACAGAGCCTTCCTAGGAGGGAAAACCCTCTGTTTCCTGTGCACATAGTGAGGGTGGTATAAATGTCGAAAGAGTCAGCACATGACCAAAGTAAAAAATTTTAAAAAGATATTGTCAGGAAATGGTGATGGTTGCACAACATTGTGAATGTACTTCATGGCACTGAAATAGACACTTAAAAATAAAGTGGTCAATTTAACGTTATGTGTATTTTATCACAATTAAAAAGAAAAAGATGATCTCAGGTGACCATGAGACAGCCTCCAGGCAGTATCCAGCCCCTTCCCAGTGAAGATGCTGCTCATGAAGTGAGGCAACTTCTGCTTCTGGGGCCAGCTGGCTCTGGTCCTCACCACCTGTGTCATCCGGGCAAACTTCTTAACCACTTGGAGTCCCTGTTTCTGTATGTGTAAAAGCGAAGGGATGTTGGGCGACAAGATGAGAACATTTAAAATTCTTACAGTACCTGGCCATGCATTGTGGCTTATGCCTGGGAATTCCAGCAGTTTGGGAGACTGAGGCGGGCAGATCACCTGAGGCCAGGGGTTCAAGACCAGCCTGGCCAACATGGTGAAACCCCATCACGACTAAAAATACAAAAATTAGCCAGCCATGGTGGCACATGCCTGTAGTCCCAGCTACTTGGGAGGCTGAGGCAGGAGAATTACTTGAACCCGGGAGACAGAGGTTGCAGTGAGCCCAGATCGTGTCATTGCACTCCAGCAAGGCAACAAGAGTGAAACTCCATCACAAAAAATAAAAATTAAAAAAATAAAATAAAGTAAAATTCTCACAGTACCTGGATGCCCATCTATCCCAATTTGCCTGGAATGGAAATATTTCTGGGACATGAGGCCATCAGTGCTAAACCCATACAAATCCAGACAAACCGGGATAGCTGGTCACCCTAGCAGTGCCTAATGTAGTAGATGATCAATAATGGCAGTTATTGGTACATATGACTGCCATTTCTACTACCATAAAGAGAAGCTAACATCCGGGGGCTTACAATTTGCCTGACCCTATTCCACGTATTTTGCTCGAATTAGCTCATTTAATCTTCATAACAAGTATGACATAGGTAATTATTATCTCAGTTTTGCAGAGGAGGAAACCAAGCAGGCAGGATCTGAATGTAGACAGTGTGATTCTACATGACAAAGTCTTAATCAATATGCTATACCGTCTTCCCCTAAATTTACTAAGTACTGTGTTCCAAGCACTGTTCTAAGTGCCTGAACTATGTTATTTCATTCATTTCTTATAATGACTCTGTTATGACTATTACAGACGAGAAAGAAAGGAAGGCTTATGTGGGAGCATGGAATGGAATTCACCAAGACCTAACTGCACAATTGCTGTGCCTATTACATAAAAATAGGGTGACCAACTTATCCTGGGTTTTCAGGAGGGATCCCCGAAAGCCCTATGCCCAGAGAACCCACCTCAGTCCTGAGCAAACCAGGGATGTTGCTCACCCTATGTACACCATAGCAGGTCCAGGGAAACTAAAGAACCCAAACAGATCATTCCAACAAGAGGAGCTATAATTAGCAAACAAAACAACTGATACATGTTCAACCCTTCTACTTATCAAGGAAATATAGAAAATATAACAATTCCATGTTTAACAAATGAATAAACATTTAAAATAAATAACAATAGCAGCACTAATCAGTACACATGTTTCAGGAAGCCAGTACATCCATTCATTGTTGGTGGTATCAGTGGAAGCACCCAGTGAAATATTGTGCAGCTGTTAAACCGATGAAGTTTGTGTAGCAACACAGGGACATGCTCAGCTAAGTGAGAACAGCTGGATGTGGAACTAGGCCCGTGCTGTGTTTACCACAACATAACATTTTTGCATAAACGTCACCAGGGCCTGGAAAAGCACTTGGAAAAATAAAAACATCTGATGTGTTAGCAGGGAAGATGGTGATGATTTCTTTCCCCATGCTTTCCATTGTTGCTGCTGTTTGTTTGTGTAATAAATGCAAAAGAAAGACAACACCCTACACTGACTCACTTTTCTATCTTTAGTGGGGTTGCCCCTCTTACCTTGCTGGGCAACTCCAAGCTCAGCAAATCTCCCAACCCCCCTCAGCTCTGGCTTCATCCCTCTCCTATGGACCTCATCTGGCCCCACCTCTGATTGGACTACAGTTTGGGCCCTGAGAGCAAAAATCATGACCCATGATCCTTCTTATTTGCTCCATATACCAGACAGATAATTGTTACTAAAGAAGTATTTGTTGAATTCAACACTTTCTTGATTCCCTCTTTCTGGCTTCTCTGTCTGCAAGAAGCAAACAGGAAAATGGAAGCCAAGGTAAAGTTAAAAAAAACCAACCTGATATTCAAGCTATTGGAAGGGAGAAGATCAAGTAGGACTTTTCTAGGTAATTTGAAACTCCTCATAAGGAAGGTAGGAGAAATGAAGGCAAAATACCAGTATACTTTGAGGAAGATCCACAGACCCACGACTGTGTATGCTGGGGCTTTCGAGAAGATGGAACATAGGTTGGAGTTTATGTCAGCCAGCATCTGGTTCACCCCTTCATTGGAGGGTCAGAGGAACTGAGGTCAGTGAGGAGACTGATGTGCCCCAGGTGACTCAGCCACTGGGCTTACTCAGTTCTCCGTCTGCTTCTCCACAGACTAGCTTCACCAACGGCAGCAACTGTCCCTCTGGCCTGCCAAGGTACTGGAAATTTCAATCATCCATGAGTCATTGCCTTTGGGGGTGGCATTTTGACTTGAGGAAGGCATGCTAAATGTGAGTTTGGTTTCCTGAAAGTGGTAACTCATGAACCCATTTTGGACCATCATTGTCTCAGGCAGAATCACTTTGACTAAAGATCTAGCCTCAAACCAGGCCCTGGAAGAGGTGGAGAAGGAAAGGAGATAGATTTTGATGGAATATGAGTGGCTGGGGAGAGAAGCCCAGAGTGAATGGACATAGACGGTTGAAGAAAAGGATGAGGGTAGTGAGAGGCAGGCCATGGTGGCAGGTGCAAGAACGTGGATGGAGTCCAGATGAATGTAGCAAACAGAAGTTGTGGATCCAAGGACCTCTTCCATGCATTTACCCATAGCCTCGCCAAGTCTTTCTGAGACTTGGCTTTCTCATTCATAAAACGGGGCAAAACACCTGCTCTCACTACCAGGTATTATGAGGACCCAGTAAGAAAAGGCCATAGCATTTGATGACTGGCGGAAGCCATCTTGTGTCCACTGGGCGAAGGTGGAGGCAGGGACAGGGAAGGGAGAGATCTAGCCCAAGTCTATGCCAGACCTCAAAGGCCGAGCGGGGCTTCAACACAGTCTCCACCCTTCAGTGCAAGTGGCTGATGATATATATGAAATTTCTTAGCATTTTTAGCTGTGAAAATGCTAATGATTCTAATTGGAGCAGGGTAATTATACCAAGTGGCTTAGTCAGGAGGTGTTGATGAAGGGCTGAATGAACAATGCTTTGAACAAAAGTGCTTTGAACAAAAGTGCTCCGAAACCTCTGATCCTGAGAGCCCTTGGTCTGTTCCCAGGTCCCAAGCCTTCCTTCCTCCCGCTTCACCACAAGCTGAGCAGCCTTTGCCGCTGTTTGCTTGTGAGGGCCCCCTCCTATCTGTTATAGGACACAGACTTTCAGGGCTCAGCATGGGAAATGAACACCATGAGGGGCATATAAGGCCAAAGTGAAGCAAGAGTGAGGTTGGTGCCTGAAAACAGGATAAAGTGCCTCATGGAGTTAAAAATGGCTGTTACTATGGCCACCTGTTCTAAGTTCCTTTCATGAATTAACCCATTTAGGCCTTATAAGAATCCTGTTCATCCCCAGTTTATAGATGAAAAAACTGAGACACAGAAAGGTTAAGTAGCTTGACAAAATTATCACAGCTAATACTTAGTTGAGCCAGGATTTGAACCCGGGCATGTTGACACTAAGAGGCCATGCACTTTACTGCTGAACCAGGCAGCAATCTGGTGGCACTAGAGAAAGTTGCAATGAAATACTTATGGCCCACACCGTGTGATCTGGCAAAAATCATGCTAAGGGAGGTGGCAAGCAGTTGGTCCCATTCCCAGCTCAGCTATTCATGTTCTAGCTAACCCCAACCAAGGCGTTTAGTTCTCAGCTCCCAAGCTATAAAATGGCAGAGGGGGTTGCAGACGGTGAAGTCTAAGAGATCCCTCAACTCCAATGTGAAAATTTTCCCTACTAGATTAAGAGTTTGCCCAACAACATTAGTAATTGTCTGCTCAGGTCAATAGAGACAAAATCTAGAGGAAGTCTGAGGTTGCAAATTCGAGAAGTCATTTTGCAAAATATTTTCAAAGATGAAGAGAACTTGTCAAAAACAATTGAGGCATTTTCTTTTATTTCCAAAGGAAATGATTCAACTCAATGAAAGGTCACTAATGAAAGAGAGTTAATGTTATAAACATCAAATATTCGGCAACTCTTCCTGGCCAGCTGGGGAGTCAGCCCTGGCTTCTGCTGTGTATGTGCTTGTGTGTTTCCTTCTCAGGCTTCTGCTCAGAACTACTTTCAGAAGATTCTACCTGATACCTGTGATATCTGTGGACAATTCACTCATGCAGTCAGACTGGCTCCCAAGACATTCCAGGCACCCTGACCAGGAAAATGCTTGAGGTTTCTTTTTTCTGAGACAGGATCTCGCTGTGCTGCCCAGGCTAGAGTGCAGTGGTGTGATCACAGCTCACAGCAGCCTTGACCTCCTGGGCTCAAGGAATCCTTCCACTTCAGCCTCCTGAGTAGCTAGACCTATAGGCACATGCCACCACATCTAGCTAATTTTTGTAGAGACTGGGTTTCACCATGTTGCCCAGGCTGGTCTCGAACTCCAGGGCTCAAGTGATTCTTCTGCCTTGGCCTCCCAAAGTGCTGGGATCATAGGCATAAGCCACTGTGCCCAGCCTGCCCCAGGCTTCTTTGTAGCAAACCAACATTGGGATTCTCTATTTTCCTGAGGGCCAAATGTTACCAACAGAAATAGATTGGGAAACATATAAAAATAGAAGTTTAATTTTGGAGGTGAAAGGGAGAGTGTATAGAATAAGGTAGGGTGTGCTTAGATCAGTAATTTGCAGCCGTGGCTATACATTGTAATCACCTGAAGTGCTTTAAAAACTGAGGGCTGGGTCCCACTCGACAAATAATTATGATTTCATTGGCTTGGGTATGGCCTCGGCATCGGGACTTCAAAAACCTTTCCTTTTTTTTTTTTTTTTTTGAGATGGAGTCTGGCTCTGTCGCCCAGGCTGGAGTGCAGTGGCCGGATCTCAGCTCACTGCAAGCTCCGCCTCCCGGGTTTACGCCATTCTCCTGCCTCAGCCTCCCAAGTAGCTGGGACTACAGGCGCCCGCCACTTCACCCGGCTAGTTTTTTTGTATTTTTTAGTAGAGACGGGGTTTCACCATGTTCGCCAGGATGGTCTCGATCTCCTGACCTCGTGATCCGCCCGTCTCGGCCTCCCAAAGTGCTGGGATTACAGGCTTGAGCCACCGCGCCCGGCCAAATCTTTCCTTTTAAAAATACCTCTTTCATATGCGGTGTGAACCACCTAACAATGTTTCAGTCAACAACAGAAAGACTATAATACCGTATTTTTTACTGTACCTTTTCTATGTTTTGATATGCTTAGATACGCAAATACTTAGCATTGTATTAAAATTGCCTACAGTACTCAGTAGTGTAACATGCTGTACAGGTTTGTAGCCTAGGAGCAACAGGCTATACCATACAGCCTGGGTGTGTAGTAGGCTGTACCATCTAGGTTTGTGTAAGTGTGCTCTGATGTTGACACATTGATGAGATAATCTAACAACATCTTTCTCCAAACTTACCCTTATCATTAATAGATGCATGATTGTATATATGTATACGTGTACATGCACATATATACATATACATTCATACATTTAATATAAATGGGATCTTACTAGATATATATATTATCTATTTAAATTTTTTTACTTTATTAAGTAATATTCTACACACATTTCATATGGTAATATATATTTATTTACAGGATTATTTAAACTTCTAAATAATATTCTATATTAGGGATTTATATTTATTAATATCATTCTATTGTTTGGTATGTAATTTAAAATTCTCACCATCATAAACAACACCCTAACAAACAATCCATTATGTAATCTATTTTGTGCTCATCAATAATTATTTCCTGAGAATCAGTGTTTATCATCCTCACATAATTTTGTCAGTGTGAGTAGAAAATGGCATTTCAATATTGATTTTTATTTCTTTTTTTTAAAAAAATTACTAGTGAAGTTGAAGTTTTGTGTATGTGCATGGTTATACTATTTTTTTTTTTTTCTTTTTTTGAGACAGCATCTTGCTCTGTCACCCAGGCTAGTCCTGAACTCCTGGGCTCAAGTGATCTGCCACCTTGGCCTCTCAAAAGTACTGAGATGATAGGTGTGAGCCACCACCTCTGGTTGGTCTTATGTTTTGTTTAGATGAATTTTTTAATTTTTAGCAATTTGTAGTTTATTCTCTGAAGTGCCTCTTTGTGTCCTTTGTCCTCTGTATCCAGAGAGAGAGTATAGAGGAAGGCAGCTTTCTGGACATGCCTTACTCCTTCCTTATGATAACATTTGGCCACGTGGTGCCCTGATCTTCTTTCAGAACCCGATGAATAATTTTGGATGCCATTCTAGACCTTCTTAGACAGTATCTTGATATCCTTTTCAGACCTGGCATTCAGCAGGCAAGGCTGGTTCTGGGAGTGCCAAGAGAAGCTGGAAGCTGAAGCCAACTGCTCCTGCTGAAGCGATACAAGCAGGAACAGGAAAAACAAGAGGGGCATCCCTCCTCCCTCCGCTCTCCTTTCAGTTTCTCTCTAACGCCTCCTTTTGGCAAGCCTAAAAGAGGCCATTGTCTAGGGATCTAAGAAATGTAGTTTGCAGGTTCCTAGCCCTGGCTCCACTAAGCAGCATGTAAAGAAAGGTGAGATCCTTGGGGCATGATACTTTCGGGAATCGGTCTCACCTAGATTTGATCTCCCATCCATCTCATCTATCTCACTGTGCTCAGGACCCTCTGATAGTTCCTCTCACCAGAATGGTTAGTTCCTGGTGCTGATTAGCTCCTCCATCTATGGTCTACTTCATGATCACTGAGATACTCTTCCTTCCATGAACTGACCATCCACACCTGTGCTCTCAGACAGCTTGTTGGACTCCTGGATTTGGAAGAAGACTCTACCAAGGTCTACCCGGTTGGTGGTAACTCCAGATGGCAAAATGACATCTACCAACTGGGATGTGAAATATGTTCATTGCCATATCTATGCAACACCATGAGATTATCAACTTGATCTTCAAAGAATTCTCATATACTTTATTGAACTCCTCCCACCAGAAGGATCAATAAGCCATCACTCAATTATGGCCTCCCCTCCATCCTGCTGAGTGTGCATCATGATCACTCTGGCCACAGAGCACAGGCCACTCTGCAACCAAGAGCAGCAGCAGTGTGCTGCCCAGCCTTGGCTCATTTAAGTGGGAGAGATGTATGCTGTACTTGGCTCATGAGCCAGCTGTCGTAAGTCATGTGTGCACGAATCCCATCGCTCCCTGCTTCTTGTTTTGTCCCACTACTGTGTGCCAGCAGCTTGCACTGGAGATGCAGAAATGGGAGATGCAAGTCAGGCACTCCTCAGAGTACCATGGCTGGCTCAGCACCTAGCCTGCTGAGAGAGTCCACCTGCCCTGCTGAGTGCTGGTGGGAACCTGCCTCTGGGATGTGAAGCACCTCCACAGGATGTTTCCACCACTGCCACACCATATCCACGGGGTCACCAGGAAAAAAAAGGGTAGTGTAGAGTAGTGTAGAAATGAACTCCATGATCTCATATCTCCTTCTCTGCACTTGTACATCCTCTTTCCCCATTTGACTCTGGGATCTTTTCACAGCCTGCCTTCTGAACTCTCTTAATCTGTATTAACTACTCACCATTTTTGACCCTTCCGTTCAGATTCCACTTCTGTCTTTTGCTTTCTCCTTGAGACCCAACCTTGGATATTTCCTTGCTTCCATGCCTACCCAACCTGGGTCTAGCTCATCAGGACATGTTTGGCTACATCAGAACCTTTTCTCTGGAACTCCCTCCTCCAAGGCCTGCAGTGCCTCATTCACTGGAGTCACTCGGACCTGCAGAACAACTTCTTCTTCAAGGGCCTTCACTCTCTTCTTTCAGATTTTCTCTACCCACAGAGGTTTTCTCTGACTCTGTTTAAGGCCCTTGCCAGAAGAGCTAAAAAGGTGATTTTGGAGGAGGATCATTTGCTTAGGCAAGGAAAAGGGCCTTTTTCTTATGATCATCCGTCTTTCCTTCCCCAGCAGGAGCAATGCAATCTCAGGAAGCAACTGAGTAGAGCCACAACTCTCCCTGGTCCACCCATCCACCACCCATCTCAACAGCTAGCCCAAGGCTCTTCAAAGTGGCAAGGGCTGAGGTCTGAGGACACTGAGACTTGTTCCTCCAGGACACGCGTGCTTCCTCCAAACTCCCAAGTACTTGCAGGGGCATTGCAGCCAGCAGGCATGACTCTGGCTAGCTCCTTGGCTTTTCTCTGTTGGCTCCACTAGAAGCAGTCATGTAGATTCTTCTCTGGGCTCACTGGGAAAATGTGAGCAAGGACGCTGTGAGCAAGGACACTGTGCAGTGTCTCATAACATCATAGCATATCATAGAAAGCTCCATGTGACAAAATCCCTTTAGAATTCACTGGGGGTCTACTTGAGGGAGTAGGGTGGGAGGAGGGAGAGGATCAGAAAATAAAAGCCTAACAGGTACTATGCTTAGTACCTGGGTGATGAAATAATCTGTACACCAAACCCCCATGACACAAGTTTACGTATATAACACACCTGCACATGTACCCCGAACCTAAAATGAAACTTAAAAGAAAAAAAGAATTATGTTCCAGAGAAAGTCCTGTCCTCTCAAGGAAAAGGTGCAATTTTTAATAAAAATAAGGCTGTGAACCCCAGGCATGCCGAGCAAGGAGTAATGACAAAACTGGAGGGATTCCAGCGCCAGCCTCCTGCTGCCTTCACAGAGTCTCCAGGGAGTATCTTTTTGTATGCTTGCACCAGAACCTCCTCATTCCCATTATACCTTTTCTGCTGATGTTGGCTCTAATCTCTGAGAAGGAAAAATTACTGTAGGGAATTCTAGAAGCCCACAAAGACCTTCGAGATCTGTAGGGTGTGAAAAAGGGAAGGAGAGCAGATACTATTATTGGCACTCACTATTTGCTGCATTAGTGTTTAACCCAATGAACTCATGTGTGAATGCATGAGTGAATAAAATAATAGACCAATAAATTTGTCTGTATTTGGTAAGGCCAATTTTCTCCAAGCTGAAGCTCTGCCTGGGGTGGAAATTAGGTACTTTCTGCCCCCGTTTAGCTATCTCAGGCTGTGAAAGGCACTCCCACTCTTTTTATGCTGGCCATTTTGCCCCTCAGCTCCATTCCCACTCCTCTGTGCTCTGCTCTGTGTGGTAGGGGGCTGGGACCCTGCGCACTGCATCTAGATTCTGCATACTGGTTAGATTCTGTTCATGGCAGAGCAGTGGCAGGAGACTGGAAGATGGGGAGAAAGAGTGAAGCCCTTCCTAGCCTTTCTGTCTGCCGCAGCATTGCAGAGTGTGGACTCCTAGGCTCCTGCTCAGGTGCAGTGACAATGGCAGTGGGTACATCAACAACCTCAACAGCATGGTGGTTGGTGGGCCAAGACTCAGGTGAGATCAGGCTGGCAGGTGTGATCTGGCTACGTGGCTCCAACAGCAGCAGCAGGAGTGTAGGCTCTGACTTCCTGGAGCATCAAGATGTCGGCTGCAAGAGTCCACAGCCACAACCTCCCAATATCTAGGTTCTCAACTCTAGGCAACACTGTATCCCTGTTAGCTCTCTTGCCTAAGGGTGATCCAGTTTCCTGTAGTTCTAGTTTATAGCTAACCTGATCTCTCTCCTTGTGCTCCTCTGGCCTTCCCAGTGTGTTTGTAACCAACTCTCTGTCTTCAATTCTCTGTATTTGGAACACACGATGTGACTTTTGTTTCCCTGACTGGACATTGATCAACATGCCATCCTTCTGTAGATCCATAACAGCCCTGAGTCCTTACCTAGACATTGTTCCCACATATATTTTCATATGAAAATAATTCTGTGACTGAAGAAGATTCCTCTTGGTGGGGGATGTGTCCTCTCATATCCCTCCCTTTCTTGTGAGAATTATGGACCGGTTGACTGTGGCTGGGCTTAACCCTGTTGGGCTTTCATAGCACAATCAACTGCCCCTCTGCAGGGTCATCCCCGTAAACTAAGAATAAATGAATCCCTTCATGGTTTGCAAACATTAATCTTGTGAATTTCAGGTCATGTCACTACAGCCTCAATTAGAACTTAGCTGCATGAGATTAATGACTCATACAGCAAAGCAGGCAGAGTCCCTGAAGAGGGCCTCTGGGCAGTTGAGTTTCCCACCTTGGAGCATGGCTGGGCAGGATTCTAAACATGAGGGGCCTGTTCTGTGGGCTTTTCCTCAGCATTTTCACATTCTGCACTCGCAATGTGTTAGAATCACAAAGAAGGTGTCTTCAGGTCCATCTCCTCCTTGGCCATGGGGGGATAAATGTTGGTTACAGTCTGTGTTGTGGCCTCTGTAATATCAGTTGTTATCAGCGAGACTGTCACTGTGTTTCTCCCCGTCCTGATTCACTCCACAATGAGATGGATGGGATGTTTACATATTTTTTGCCGAAGTACAAGCTGTCTGCTTAGATATGTAGCCACAATTTTTAAAATTGCACACTTTGAAGTATACAATTCAGTAGTTTTTAGTATATTCACAAGGTTACACAACTATAACTATTATCCAATGCCGATTATTCTCATCACCCCAAAAAGAAACCCAGCCCCATTTGCAGCCACTCCTTATTTCTCCTGCTCTCAGCCCCTGGCAACCATTAAATTTATTTTCTGTTTTTATCTATTTGCCTATCTTGGATGGACATTTCTTATAAATCATACAATATGTGGCCTTTTGTGATGGACTTCTTTCACTCAGCATAATGGTTTCTTGGCTTTTTTTTTTCTTTCTTTTAGATGGAGTCTCATTCTGTTGCCCAGGCTGAAGTGCTGTGGTGCAAACTTGGCTCACTGCAACCTCCGCTTCCCAGGTTCAAGCGATTCTCCTGCCTCAGCCTCCTGAGTAGCTGGGATTATAGGCATGCGCCACCATGCCCGCCTAATTATTGTCGTTTTAGTAGAGACAGGGTTTTGCCATGTTGGCCAGGCTGCTCTCGAACTCCACAGGTGATCTGCCTGCCTCAGCCTCCCAAAGTGCTGGGATTACAGGTGTGAGCCACCATGCCCTGCTCAACTTAGCATAATGTTTTGAACTTACATCCATGTTGTGGCATGTACCTGTACTTCATTCCTTCTAATGGCTGAATAATATGTCATTATATGGCAAGACCACATTTTGTTTGTCCATTCATTAGTTAATAGATATTTGGGTTCTTTTCACTTTTTGACTAGTGTGCATAATGCTGCTATAAGCATTCATGAGCAAGTTTTTGTGTGAATATGCTTTCAATTCTTTTGAATATATATCTAGGATTAGAATTGCTGGGTCACACAGTAACTCTATCTTAAGCTTTTGAGGAATTGCCAGGCTGCTTTCCAAAGCTGTCATGCCATTTTATATTTCCACCAGCACTGTAGGAAGGTTCTAATTACTCCATGGCCACGATCTGACTGTGATTAGACTTACCAATACCTAAAGTGTCCAGGATCTGAGAAATTTTCATCCAAAACTTAAGACAGGGATTGGCAGTGAGGTGTCCAGGGTCTCACCTGAAGGCGATGTGCCTGCAGGTCTGTTTTGCTGACCTCCAGAAATAGCTGTGGGAATGTGGATGGCCATACTCATTTCCCCACATCATTTTCAATGATTAAATGTCAGGGGTAGGGGGTTTGTGATCCATATTTGCTATTCTTTTTACCCTCTTCCTATATCTGGAGACTACTATACTCTATATGAGGTGAAATCTGAAATGCCACCCTCCTGCTTTTCCAGGACCCGTGGAACCAACTTACCACCTGGGCTTTGAGGAGGAATCCCGTGGCCATGTGGGGTCCACCCTTCTGATGAGGGGTCCTAGCAGGGCTATCAAGAGTCACTTCCACTTGCTTGCAATGTGGCCATACTCTCATGTATCCCGTGTGAGGTTCACACTTGCTAGATAGGGGTTTCAAATCAGTAGCTTGCTAGCTGAAGCTGGTGAGCAGGTGTGTTTTGTGTGGCCTGTGTGATTTCCTAAAGATGGGAAGATGTCACTGAAATATCCAGAATTGTAGTTCATCTGAAAACAATCAGAAGCTCTGGTAGCCCCGAGCCAGCATTCCACATGTGGCAACTCCTGGCTGGGGCTGAGGGCTCATCGATGAGGTGCAAATGGGGTATGAACCCTCAGATTGGCCACTGTGTCACCTCCTTCACTCTCTTCACTTATCTACTTTACCCACCTGCCCCCTCAAACTGAGTTTGTGAGAAGTGAGAGGACTCCTTCCCATGTCTTCACACAACACAGCCCTGTCTGTTGAGCGCACAGACCTGTGGGTGAACTACCCCACTAAGCATTCCCACGGGGATCTGCAGTGAGCTGACTTTCTTTAGAACGGTGGTTCCCAGAGTTGACGCACGTTAGAATTACCTGGGGCTTTTTTTTCTTTTAATTCCAAAGCCCAACCACATCCCAGACCCATTAAATCACAATTTCTGGGGTGGAACATGAGTAGCAGTATGTGGCAAATGCTTAACAACAGGCTCTTTTGGAGGAAAAGCCCTGACCTGTAACATTTGCTGATTACTGAGGTGTAAATATTCCCATCATGGTTGATTTCCAGCTACAAATGTGCCTTCACTGAATGCAGAGCTGAAAAGAGATGCTCAGCAGCAAACCATGACATAGTGTTTCATCATGCAGAGAGAATACATACATAAGGTTGGGTACAGTGGCTCATGCTTGTAATCCCATTTCTTTGGCAGGCCAAGGTGGGAGGATTGCTTGAGGCCAGGAGTTCGAGACCAGCTTGGCAACATAGTGAGGCCTTGTCTCTATAAAAAGAAAAATTAGCTGGGTGTGGTGGTGTACGTCTGGGGTCCTAGTTACTGGGGAGACTGAGGTGGGAGGATCGCTTCAGCCCAGGAGGTCAAAGCTACAGTGAGTCATGCTCACTGCACTTCAGACCTTGTCTCAAACAAAAACAAACAAACAAAATATAAATAATGTCAAGAGCATAGATAATAGTTAAATGTATTAAAACAATTTAGAGGTGATGGGTTTTGAATATTTATTACTTTTATTTTTAATATAATTTATTTCATTGTAAGTTTATATGTATATAATTTAATTTTAAATAGTGACTGTGTTAAATACATGACTCACGAAATTTCTGAAATTTAAAACATCAGCTCTGGTGAGCTGGTACAAACCAACTCCAGTTCACTACTGGGACAGGCATCAGTAGTTTTTTGAAGCTCGCTGGTAATTCCAAAGTGCAGACAAATTTGGGATCCATTGCTGGAGAACAATGGTTTTTGGATTTAAACTTGCATCAGGATAGCCTGGAAGGCTTGGTAAAATACAGATCGCTGTCCCCAACCCACCCCCAATTCCTGATTTGGTAGATCTTAGGGTGGGGCCCAATAACTTGCCCTTCTAACAAGTTCCCAGGTGATGCTAAGGCTGCCAGTCCAGGGACTCCAACTTTGAGATGAAAAATATGCCAGCCTCACGTCCTTGTTAGCTTCCTTTTGCAGGCTGGGCCAGGCATGGTTGAAGTCAGTCTGCCCTCACCCTTGTCACTGGTAGTAATACCTTTCCAGAGGGTGGCAGGCATGATGAATGGCAGGTGCCTAGGGGCAGTGCTCTCATCTTGAGGATGCTGTGGGAGGCTCTGCACCCGCTCCAGCAGTTGGTGATTCCTCAGCCCCCCACCCGCACTTCCAGGGCTAAAGGTGAGGGGAGTGGGCAAGGGAGAAGGCAGCAAAGCTATCACTCTGAAAGCCATTACCAGTTCGCTCAAGGTAGTCACAATTTCCTGACCTCAGTCACCATGGAGACTGGCCAGTTTTTGGTAAGCTGGGATCTGGAGAAATGAAGACTGAGGCTAGACAAAGGGAGACAGCTTCGTTAACCCTCATATCCAAAAAGGCTAAGGAGTCAGAGGCTATGTTAGAGTTTTCCAGAGAAACAGAACCAAGAAGATTATATACATATAAAGATAGATAGATAGATCGATCTTTTACACACACACACACACACACACACACACATTTACTTTTTTTTGAAACAGGGTCTCACTCTATTGCTCAGGAGTGCAGTGGAGTGATCCTAGCTGATATGGTTTGGCTCTGTGTCCCTGCCCAAATCTCAGGTCGAATTGTAATTCCCAGTGTTGGAGGAGGGGCCTGGTGGGAGGTGATTGGATCATGGGGGTAGATTTTACCCTTGCTGTTCTCATGATAGTGAGTGAGTTCTCATGCGATCTGGTTGTTTAAAAGCATATGGCACCTCCCCCTTTATTCTCCTCCTCCTGCTCCAGCCATGTAGGACATGCCTGATTCCCCTTTGCCTTCCGCCATGGTTGTACGTTTCCTGAGGCCTCTCCAGCCTTGCTTCCTGCACAGCCTGCAGAATCGTGAACCAATTAAACCTCTCTTCTTTACAAATTATGCAGTCTCAGATAGTTCTTAATAGCAATAACAGAATGGACTAATACACTATCTCACCGAAGCCTCAACCTCCTGGGCTCAAGCAATCCTCCCACTTCAACCTCCCAAGTAGCTAGGACTACAGGCAAGCACCACCACACCCAGCTAATTTTTTCTTTTTTCTTTTTTCTTTTTTTTCTTTTTCTTACAATAGAGTCTCGCTCTGTTGCACACCCTGGAGTGCAGTGGCACGATCTCGGCTCACTGCAAGCTCCGCCTTCCGCGTTCACGCCATTCTCCTGCCTCAGCCTCCCGAGTAGCTGGGACTACAGGCACCCGCCACCACGCCTGGCTAAGTTTCTGTGTTTTTAGTAGAGACAGGGTTTCGCCGTGTTAGCCAGGATGGTCTCCATTGCCTGACCTTGTGATCCACCTGCCTCAGGCCCCCAAAGTGCTGGGATCACAGGAGTGAGCCACTGTGCCCGGCCCACACACAGCTAATTTAAACAACAACAACAAAAATCTGTAGAGATGTGGGTCCCACTATGTTGCCCTGGCTGGTCTTAAACTCCTGGGCTGGCTCAAGCAATCCTCCTGCCTCAGTCTCCCAAAGTGCTGCAATTGTAGGTGTGAGTCAGTGCCTGGTCCAATTTATTTGCTCAGGTATTTATTTATTATAAGACATTGGCTTATGTGATTATGGAGGCTGAGAAGTCCCACAATGTGCTCTCTGCAAGCTGGAGACCCAGGAGAACCAGTTGTATAGTTCAATGACCTGAGAGTCAGAGAACTGATGGCATAGATTCCAGTCTGGATCTGAAGTCCTGAGAACAAGGAATTCTGTGGGCAGAAGGGCGATGTCCCAGCTGATGCAGTCAAGCAGAGAGCAAATCCAACTTTCCTCTACCTTTTTGTTTCATTCAGGCCCTCAACAGACTAGATGAGGCCCATCCATATTGGAAAGGGTTGTCTCCTTTACTCAGTCCATCAGTCCAAATGTTAATTTCCTCTGGAAACATCCTCACAGACACACCCAGAAATCATGCTTAATCAGGTATCTGGGCATCCTGTGATCCAATCAAGTTGACACATAAAATTAACCATAACAAAAATATTTCGTCTCTGGTCTATTAAGAAATAAAATAGAGGATTGTCATAATTTCTACCACATTGGGTAAGAAGAGGAATAGGAGGGTTCATCAGGTTAGAAATAGGCAAAATCAGCTAGGCATGATTGCTCACACCTATAATCCTAGCACTTTGGGAGGCTGAGGCGGGAGAATTACTTGAGCCCAGGAGTTCAAGAGCAGCCTGGGCAACACAGTGAGACCCCGTTTGTATTAGTCTGTTTTCACACTGCTCTAAAGTTACTACCTGAGATTGGGTAATTTATACAAGAAAAGGTTTTAATTGCCTCACAGTTCCTCTTGGCTGGGGAGGCCTCAGGAAGCTTACAATCATGGTGGAAGGTGAAAGGGAAGCAAGACATGTCTTACATGGTGGCAGAAGAGAGAGAGCACATGCATGGGAAACTGCCACTTTTAAACCATCAGATCTCATGAGAACTCCCTCACTATCATAAGAACAGCATGGGGGAAACCACCCCCATGATCCAGTCACCTCCCACCAGGTCCCTCCCTCAACACATGGAGATTACAATTCAAGATGAGATTTGGGTGAGGACACAGAGCTAAACCACATTACGGTTGCTATAGAAAAAAGAAAAAATTAGCCGGGCATAGTGGTGCATACCTGTAGTCTTAGCTACTTGGGAGGCTGAGGTGGGAGGATTGCTTGAGTTCAGCAGGTCAAGGCTGCAGTGAGCAGTGATCATGCCACTTCACTCCTGCCTGGGCAATAGAGTGAGACGCTGTCTCAGAAAACAAAGGAAGAAAGGAAGGAAGGCAGGCAAGCAGTCAGGCAGGCAGGCAGGGGAAAGAGAAAGAGAGAGAGAGAAAGAGAGAAAGAAAGAAAGAGACAAAGAAAGGAAGGAAGGAAGAAAGAAAGGAAGGAAGAAAGAAAGAAAGAAAGAAAGAAAGAAAGAAAGAAAGAAGAAAGAAAAAAGAAAGAGAAAGAAAGAAAGAAAGAGAAAGAAAGAAAGAAAGAAAGAAAGAAAGAAAGGAAGAAAGAAAGAAAGAAAGAAAGAAAGAAAGAAAGAAAGAAAGAAAGAAAGAAAGAAAGAAAGAGAGGGAGGGAGGGAGGGAAAAAGAAAAAGGAAGAGAAGAAAAAGAAGAAATAAAGAGGAGAGAAAGAAAGAGAAAGAAAGAAAGGAAGGAAGGAAGGGAAAAAGAAAAAGAAAGAAGAAAAAGAAGAAATAAAGAGGAAAGAAAGAAAGAAAGAAAGAAAGAAAGAAAGAAAGAAAGAAAGAAAGAAAGAAAGAAAGAAAGAAAGAGAAAGAGAAAGAAAAGGAAGAAAGCAGGCAGGCAGGCAAAATGGTGTGAGGTGTATTCTCTAGGGAGCTACCCAGATGTCACATCTCTGAAGATAGGGGTCTTGGATTACTACTCCTCTCTGCCCACAGCACCCATACCCAGGGCCTGCACAGGGCAGGATTTCAGTATGAACTTGCCCACTGAGGGGATGATATATGCCACTGCATCTCAGAGTTGGGGAGAGCCTTCTCTCTAGGTTCCTGTTCTTTCCACATTCACAGCAATATCTGGAAGGGCAGGGGCTGGAGAGAGATTTCTGTGCATTGTTGGACAACTACTTAAATCTCCTAATCCTCAGTTTCCCCATGTGTAAAACAGACATGTAGGACTGACTGAGGTTTAAGTAGACTTGGTGCATCAAAAAGAACTTAGCCCAGGGATTGACAGGTAATAAATGTTCTCTATTGTAAGAGAGTGAGTTGGGAAGCAAAATGGACTGAGGCTGGCACCCCTACCCGATCCCTAGCATTTCTGAAGGCTTTTGAGAGCAGAGAAAGGACATGGAAGGAGGATGAAAAAGTATCTAAGACTGGGAATTAGCCAGGCATAGTGGTGTCAGGAAGTCAGCAGGAATGGTGTCCCGAGAATCTAGGGATCTGGGTTGGAGGGGCAGAGACCCCAGCCTTGCAGGGCCCCTTGTGATGGACGCTGCACTTCTCACATCCTTCAGCAAAAGCATTCCATACAAATTCAGAAGCTGCATGTAAACAGGAAAACCAAAAAAATCCTAAGAGAAAATTAGGTTGGAAAAATGTACTGATGTCTTTTCCAAGTATATGAACAGGCAGAATGCAGAAAAAGGGTTGTAAGGACAACATAAATATTCTTATCAACACTAAGTCAAAAGGCTCACTTAGTGACACTTAAGTATCCGTAAATACTGGTTGAAGGAATAAATGAAAAGGTAAATTAAGTGACTATATGGTAAAAGATTACAAATTAAAAACTTTAATATAAAAAGTCTTGTGAAGGCCGGGCGCAGTGGCTCAAGCCTGTAATCCCAGCACTTTGGGAGGCCGAGACGGGTGGATCACGAGGTCAGGAGATCGAGACCATCCTGGCTAACCCAGTGAAACCCTGTCTCTACTAAAAAATACAAAAAACTAGCCATCATCACCACAATCTAATTCCGGACATTTTCATTACCCCTGAAAAAACTCCGGTACTTCTTAGTAGTCACTCCCATTTCTTCCTTCCTCTAGTCCCTGATGCAGCTAGTAATATACTTTTAGTTTTTTAAAAAATAGACACACGGTCTAGCTTTGTCATGCAAGCTGGAGTACAGTGGCCTTATCATAACTCATTGCCACCTTGAATTCCTGAACTTAAGCCATCTTCCCACTTTAGCCTCCCAAGCAGCTGGGACTATAGGTGCACACCACCACCCTTGGCTAATTTTTAAATTTTTGTAGAGACAAGGTCTCTCCCTCTTGCCCAGGCTGGTCTCGAACTCCTGGGCTCAAGCGATCCTCCCGCCTTGGCCTCCCAAAGTGCTGGGATTACAGTCGTGAGTCACCGCACCCAGACTATACTTTCCATCTCTATAGATCTACATGTCCTGAACATTGTATGTAAGTGAAACCTGTAAGATGTGGCCTTTTGTGTCTGGATTCTTTCACTCAGCATAATGTTTTCAAGGTTCATCCATGCTGTAGCATGCATCAGCACTTCATTACTGCTTATGGCTGAACAATATTTCATTGTATGAATAGACCACATTTCGTTCATTAGTTGGTGGACATCTGAGTTGTTTCCACTTTTTGGCTATGATAAATAATGTTTATATGAACTTTCATCTATTATTTTTTGTGTATATGTTTTCAATTCCCTTGGGGATATACCTAGGAATGGAATTACTGGGTCATTTTGTAACTATGTTTAAACTTTAAAGAAACTGTCAAAACGTACATTAGTTCCAATTTTTCCTCATTTTTGCCAACATGTATTATTGTCTTTTTTTTTGAGATAGGGTCTCACTCTGTCACCCAGGCTGGAGTGCAGTGGTGTGATCTCAGTTCACTGCAACCTCCACCTTACATATTGTCTGTCTTTCTTACTATAGTCATCTTAGTGGGTGTGAAGTGGGATCTCATTATGATTTTGATTTGCATTTTTCTAATGACTAATAATACTGAGCATCTTTTCATATGCCAGGCACGTGATTTTTGGAGAGCAGTTTGGTAATACATTTCAAAAGCCATTAAATGTGCATGTAATTTGACCATAATATCTGATTCCAGAATTTATTCCAAGGAATAATTATGGATGGCTAAGAAATTCACCTGCAAGGATGTTAATCATGATGTTATTTAAAAGTGCAAGTAGTTGAAAACAAAAGTCCCAGTATAGGATATTGTTTAAATAATTGACAGTCCATCCATAAAATGAAATAAAATAAAATAAAATAATTCTGCACAATACTAATGGCATGGAACTATATAGCTAAATAAAAATATAGACTATAAAACATTACAATCTTAATTCTATTTAATAATCTATAAACATTTGAAGAAAAAAAAGGATATGAACACATATACCAAAATGCTAACAATGATACGGATAGTTCTTTTGTAATTGTCTTTTAAGATAATTCACATACCATACAATTCATCCAAAGTATGCAATTCAATGATTTTAGTATATTTACAGAGCTGTGCAACCATCGCCATAGTCAACTTTAGAGCATTTTTATCACCCCAAAAGAAACCCTGTACTCATTAGCAGTCACTCCCCATTTCTCACCCCCCATCCCCAGCCCAAGGCAAGCACTAATCTTTCTGTCTCTATAGGTTTGTCTATACTATATATTTTATGTAAATAGAATCATATAATATGTGGCTTTTTGTGACTGGCTTCTTTCTCTTATAATGTTTTCAAGTTTTATCCATGTTGTAGCTTGCATCAGTACATCATTC
Organism: Chlorocebus sabaeus; assembly: GCF_047675955.1. NCBI lineage: Eukaryota > Metazoa > Chordata > Mammalia > Primates > Cercopithecidae > Chlorocebus > Chlorocebus sabaeus. Next base: position 56,808,571 of record NC_132929.1, on the reverse strand, counting down.
CTTTTATGATTGAATATTACATTGTATAAACATTCACATTTAATTTATCAGTTCTTTGGTTGGTGGACACTTGGGTTGTTTCCAGTTTTGGCTGTTATAAGTTCTTGTACAAGTATTTGTGAAGATACATGTTTGCATTTCTCTTGGATATATTCTTAAAAGTGGAATTGCACTTAATCTGTAGATCAATTTGTGGAGTATTGGCAGCTTAACAATGTGGAGAGTATTGCCATCTTAAGTTTTCTGATCCATGAACATGGGATGTGTTTCCATTTATTTAGGTTTTATATTTCTTTTAACAACATTTTGTAGTTTTTGGATTATAAGTTTTTGGATTATAGGTTTTGTGCTTCTTTTGTTAGTGAAGAATTTTTAATTGTGGTAAAATATGGATAACATAAAATTTGCCATTTTAACCATTTTAACTGCACAGTTCAGTGGTATTAAGTGCATTCACATGGCTATGCAACCGTCACCACCATACATGCCCAGAATATCTTCATTTTTCCAAAGTGAAATGACATACCCATTAAACAATAACTCACCATTCCCTTTTTCCCCAGTCCCTGGCAACTACCAATGTACTTTCTGTCTCTGTGAGTTTGATTACTCTAGGTACCACATATATGTAAAATTGTACAATATTTGTCCTTTCGTATCTGGCTTATTCACTTAGAATAATGTCTTCAAGGTTTACCCATGTTGCAGCATATGTCAAAATTTCATTCCTTTTTAAGCCCGAATAATATTACACACAACATGTTTATCCATTCATCTGTCAACACTTGGTTTGTTTCTACTTTTTGGTTATTGTGAATAATGCTGCTATGAACATAGGTCTATAAATATCTCTTTGAGTCCCTGCTTTTAATTCTAAGGGGTATATACCCCAAAGTAGAATTTCTGGATTTTATGGTAATTCTGTGTTTAATTTTTTGAGCAATGAATAATTTTATATTCATTATTGTCTTTTTGTGCTTCTGTATTTTAATATTTATTATATAATCATGAAAGTATTACTTTTAAAATTTAATTATTTGAATGCATTCTGCATTGTAAATGGATATATGTTCTGTGAGCTTTTCAACATTTCCCATAATCTGTGAATTAATATATGTTTATGATGGAGCTAACTTCTGGTTTATGTGGTCATTTTGCTGACAACTTGGGAGATTGTCTCATTCCTTCTGCAGACACATGGGTCAGAACATAACTGGCATAATACCTTGGACAATTTTTTGTTAACAGTAAGACTTGCCACTTGTATTTGCTTTATACCTCTCACCCCACCTTCATGCCACAGTGCCTCCAATACAATGGACATTGGGGAAATATATACCTGTTCTTGGGCATGTAACAGTGGCAAAGAGTCTATTGACATGCTGGTTAGTGACAGCTTCTATCTTCTGACTCAGATGTCCATTATTTACACTCCAACCATGTAGTCTTCCTTTTCCCAGGCAGCCCATAAAATGGAGAAAAACAGAGTTCAGCTGAGAAGATTTGGGGAGCAAGCCAACATACAAACGGGAACAAGAGCCCTGGGACTTTCCTAAGAAAAACAAAGGATTTAAAGAAAGAACAATATTTAGCAGAATGCAAAACTCCCATTTCCAGATTAAGAAAACAACTTGCTGCAAATAACTTAAAATATTTAAAAGTAGTTCTCATTTTTCCAATTAAAAAAAAAAAACCCTCTTCCTCTCATGTAGCACCAAAAAAATAATAATAATAATAGTAAGGTTCTTAGAAGCTGAGTTTAAGAAATGTTTTTTTTGTGGTTGGAAAATACTAGTTTTAGCTCATGGAAAAACTACTTTCCCCTCAACTGGTCCAACTCAATGGTTCATCGTAACTCTTGGTTCATGCCGGCCTCTCCAAGTGCCTCATTTCCCGTTAAGGTGCTATTGTTCCTAAACCTTCAGGTTTCCTCTTAGTCATGTTTCTTTCCCCAGGAAATCAATTTTCAAGCATTTTATCCTTCTGCAGTAGTGAGTCAAAACTCAAGGCAGTTTTCAAATATTCCTCACGTACAGGCCAAGCCTTCCAAGGAGTGACACCACAAAGTGAAGACACAAATGGATGTGATGAAGTGATTGCCGCTAAGCTTGGCACAGCCATAAGTAGTGGAGTGGAGCTGCTAGGGAAGAAATCACGCAGGGCCAGGATACACATTATTTCCAGAAAAGTCATCAAAGAAGTAAGTCTCATAAGGCCCAGATTTACAGTCCAGGGATCAATGCCTTTGGGAGATCCTATAGTCCAGGGTTGTCACTCAGATTTAGTAAACACTGTAGACCAAGGGTCTAAAAACTGTGGCTTTTTGTCTGTTATTGTATGGCTGTCAAGGTAAGCATGCTCTTAAAATTTTTACATGGTTTTAAAAAATCAAAAAGTAATCAATTTGTGACAAATTAAAATCATATAAAATTCAAACTTGTGTCCATAAAAAAAGTTTCACTGGAACACCTCCGCATCCATTCACCTACATCCACAGCTATGGCTGCTTTCCAGTTGAGTAGTTGCATCAGAGATTGTGTGGCCCACAAAGTCTAAAATATTTACTCTCTGATTCTTTGCATGAGGTTTGCTGTCCTCTGTCTTAAACTCTTTTCCACAAAATGCAGTAGCAAGAGAAGAGGAGAAAGGAGCAGGGGATAGAAAAGCCAAAACATAAGCATCACTTTCAATATGGGGAACCTAGCATTGCAGGTTAGGAGCAGGGTTTGGAATCCATGGTTAGGCCTGGCCACTGTGTTTCCAGGAGGCACACTCTGGATGCAGGGAGGAGATGGGCACACCCAGGGACTGTCTCCATTGAACCTCTGTTGTAGCTTCTCACCATGTTAGACCCCTGCCTGATCACTCAGTGTGTCTTTGGGCCACCATGATGAGAGTAGCCACTCCTATCCTAGTCCCAAGAGGAGAAAAAAGCTCAAGTTCTGCTTCACTTAAGAAAAACTTGACTGATGGAGAATTTAGATGTTGGTTCAAGCAAGATTTTATGTGGAGAAGCAGCAATGCTGGGTACCATCAATATACTCACAATTAGTCTTTCCTCAAAATTCAGCTTCTGCACTGGCTTTTTTTCTAACCCCTAGGCTCAGTCCTGAATCCTGGTACAGCCCAAGCCTAGGGATACTTTCTTTATACACATCAAGAGCCATCTTGTGGAAGAATGATTTTGTGCAGTTCCAGGGGTCAGAACTAGTACCAGTAAGTAGGTAGAGCAATAATGGATTTAAATTTAGCCTGGGAAAGACCTGGCTCAGAATTTTTGCTGAGCAGATCTGGAACAAGCTGCTTTGGGAGGCAATGAACTCTCTGCTTTAACAGAAATGCTGTGAGCAGTTAGAAATGTGGTTATATCAAGGACCTCTGGATGCTAGAATTATATGAATCAGAGAACTAATGGATCAAGGGGCAGAGTAAGGAGATGCAAACACTGAATACAGTAGCTAAGAGCATAAATGTTGAAGTCAAAGCTGAAGTGAGTTCATATCATGGCTCTGTCACTTACTAGCCATTTGGTAAAGTTGGTTAAGATGAACTTCAGCTCCTATATCTGTAAAATGTGGACCATAGTTCTTACCTCACTGAGACACTATGAAGGCCAAATTATAGCTAGTGTCAACAAGTGATAGCTGTTGTTGTTGTACATTTATTAGAATACATTATTGGTTGCTAATTGCTATGTACATCAGTTGAGTCCAAAATTTGGTAGGAAAATTTTTCTGCTCTTTGTTTTTCTTCCTGAGTTGCAAAACTATTTCAAGGCAGGGAATAGAGGAAATGAAAAAATAAATAAAACAGCTCTCTTGGATTATGTACCAGCCTTCAGGCAGATGGTAACTGTCCTGTGTGTGTACCCTCCCAAGACGAGTGACATCAATGTGTGCCTCATCAGCATGATTGCCTCAAACCGGGTTGTTGAATTTGCCCCCACAATTCAAGAGGGTTGGGGGAAGAGGAGGGACTCTCTTCAGATGCCAAGATGGCAATATGTTACAGATGATGGTTGGCAGGGATTTGGGAATCAGAGAACATCACATTAATTTGTTTTTTTTTTTCCCCTTGAATATTTTACAACACCATTAATTAAGAAACGCGTTTGGCTGGACAACAAATGTCGGTGGTGAGTGACGAATACCAGCTTCCATCACATTTCCCCTTTCTGGTAGTTTCTGAAGTTCTGAGCTTGCTGGCTTAACAGTTTAGCTGCTGGCCAGGGAGATTTTTATCAACCATAGGATCTATCAGCTGCTGTCCAGACAAGCTGATGTTAACATCAGCTTAACTTTGGCAGGAATGCAAATTGCTTGAATTCATTTAAATCCAGTTCTCCTACAGAGTGCTAAGCACTGAATGAGACTGTGGAGATACAGAGATGAATTGGACACCACACTGCCCTTAAGGGGATTCTCCAGTGACAAATATTCAACGGCTGTTTCAGTGCAAAGTGGCAATGACACCATGTATGGAGGAGAAATGTCTCACCCAGATTGGGTGTTGTTGAAGGCTTCCTGGAGGGGTCATGTCTCGACTGAGTTTTCTGGGCATCAGAAGCAGAGTTGCTGCATTTTCAGAGGCATGAAGGCCAGAGACACTGTAGTGCCTGCAGGAATAGCTGAGTGAAGTCTGGGGAGTGAAAAAGGGAGTAACTGGCAATGAAGCTGGAGAAATGGGTAGGGCCTTAAAGGAATGTCATTCAAAAGAGCATAGACTCTTGTACAAAGGAGTCACAAAGGGTTTTATGAGATATGGGTCAATCCGACTTGCATTTTTAAGTAGATACTTTGTGTGCCACAATGTGGAGGATGAGCTAGAAGGGACAGGATTGGCGCTTAGAGGCTGCCAAGAGAATGGTGAGGTACCAGGTTGGCGAGTGCCACTTCTCTTCTCCCTCAGCAGCCCTTGTGGTCTGTCTGGGATCTAGTCCTCACTGGGGGTCACTTAATGTTCGCTGATTAGTAGGAAGTTCTATAGGCAGGTTTCAAATGCCCTGGAATGGAGCTAGTAGTAAAGGCGTGTGTGTGCGTGTGTATGTATGTGTAACAGGAGTTTCTACCAATCATGACAATGAAAGGGAAGCCAGGCATGCTTGAGTTGTGCTGCATGCAAAGTTCAAATGTGAGCCATTTGCATTTTGAATTCAAGGGGCCCTCATTTAAGTCTGCCAGGGAAGGAAAAATTGCTCCCATCAGGAAGCCTACTTAATCTCGATCAAATTCAACACTTGTAGGTGTTGTAGGTAAAAGAGAGGAGGATATGTTTTAAACACCAAGGTTGAAGGAAAGGAGAGGGTTTCTAAATGACAGGAAGCAGATTCTCAGGTATATGCAGTGTCTTCCACAAGCATTGACTCCCTACGTCTTTAGAGCAGTAGTTTGTTGCCATATTTTATACTTGGAAATACTAGAGTTCAAAAATGTAGAGTAGACAACACACTGGGGGCTCAAGTTCAAGGTTCCTACCTCTGTCTGGGACTTTTATTCACTCCTACTCAGCCTATTGTATGGCAAACCTGAGGACAAACCCTACTATAATGTAACTGATTTTCTGATAATCACAGCACTTTCAACTGAAAAAGGCATGGTTTCCTGTTAGGTGTAGTAAACTCAACAATGCCCCCCAAAGATGTCCACATCCTAATCCCAGGAATCTGTGGATATGTTACCTTACACAGCAAAAGAGACTTGGTAGATGTGATTTAGTTAAAGATCTTGAGATGAGACATTATCCTGGATTATCTGGGTGAACCCAGAGGAACCACAAAAATCCTTATAAGGGGAAGGCAGGAGGATTGTAGTGAGTAGATGAGACCGTGGAAGTGAGAGGTTGCAATTATTCAAGGAGGGGTCACAAGCCAAGGAATGTAGCCCCATAGAAGCTGAGAGCAACAGATTCTCCCTTCAGAGTCTCCAGAAGGAACTAGCCTTGCCGATATCTTGATGTTAGCCCGGTGAGACTGGTTTTAAACTTCTGACCTCTAGAACTGTCAGATAATAAGTGTGTGCTGTTTTAAGCCATTATGTTTGTGGCAATTTCTTACAGTAGACACAGGAAACTAAGACAGTGGGTCAGAGACATATTCCAACACAGCATCTTGGAAAGACTTATTTAAGGAATGGCTAATGGAATGGATGATATAGTCATTCTTTTGAATAAATGTTCTCAGTGATAGCGTGGCTCCATATTTTTAAAATTAAAGCCAGCAACTATTTATTGAGCAACGAATGTCAGACACTGGGATGGCTAAAAATGTAGCAAAGCATGCATTTTTCCTCCAGGTAGCTCCCGGTCTCAGAAGGGAGAAAATGTAAATCCACCAGTCCCAGTACTCAAGGCAGAAAACACACATCCGTAGAGGTTCCAAGTGCGATGGAGGGTAAATAAAGGGAGACAGCCCCTCAGGCAGGAGTGTCAGGGAACTGATGCGAATCGGGTGGATTTCTGCTGCTAGAGGGTGGGGATCGGGGGAGAGGGAGTGGCCCAGATGGAGGCCTGGGGTGAGCAGAGGCACGGAAAGAAACATGTGTTGAAACAGTGCCATGGACTGAATTGTGAGTCTCATATTCACAGGCTGAAGCCCTAACACCCATGTGACTACACTGGAGAGAAAGTCTTTAGGGAGATAATGGAGGGAAATGAGGTGGTAAGGGCGGGGCTCTGATCTGGTAGGATAAGTGTCCTCATAAAAAAAGGAAGAGACAGCAGAGATGGATCTCTCCCTGTGCGTGCACAGAAGAAAGGCCGTGTGAGGACACAGTACAACACAGGCTGGCCCCAAGCCCAGACAAGAGGCTCCACACTAACCAGCCAGGCGGGCACCTTGATCCGGGACTTCCAGCCTCCAGAACTGTGAGGAAATAAGTGTCTGTTGTTTAAGCCACCCAGCCTGTGGCATTTTGTTGTGACAGCCTGAACAGACTAAGATAGCAATAAGCAGTCAGATTTGATTGGAAACATGACATGGAGAAGGAGTTATGAGGTTGGAAACACAAGCTGAGGCCAAACTGAACAATGAGTGAAAATATTTGAATGTTGGAACTCTGAAGACAATCCAAAGTCCCTGGAAGGCTTGGCTAGTGAAGAGGAAGGGCGAAGGCTTGGGTGAGAGCACTGGGGACCCATGGTGAGGTGCTGCTGTCCCTGTGGTACATCCAGGACCCACAGGGCCGAGCTGCAAGCACAATGTGTGTGGAATACAGCAAAAGGATGCTCCTGTTCTTTCCTTCCCACCAGGCAAGCAGGCTCGGGTAGATGCGGAGCCACTCAATTGCCGGGGCTGTGTTTGGAGGAGAGGGGGCCAGTGCAGAAGCCAGAGGAGAAGAACCTCTGCTTCCCAAACCCAGAGCCCGCTGCCATGCACATGCACACCCTCTCACACGCTATCTCTCCCTCACACACTCAAACACGCTCACACACTTACACTCACACACACACACACACTCCCTCACACATTCCCACATACTCACACACTGACACTCCCACACACTCTCACATACTCACACATGCTCACACACGCACTCACACACTGTTCCTCACACAGTCACACACACTCCCACATACACACTCACGCACACTCTCCCTCACACATTTACACACACTCCCACACACTCACACATACACACGCGCACTCTCCCTTCACATATTCACACACACTCACGCACACACTCCCCCCACACACTCACACATGCTCTCACACACAGACACACTGATACACATTCACACACTCATACTCTCACAACCATTCACACACTCTCTCCCCCCCACATACACACACAGTTCCTCGCACACACATTCACACACACACAGAGATACATTCACACACTCTCTGCCCCAACGAATGCACACACACATTCTCTCACCCTCTTTCTGTCTCTCAGACACACACACACTCTGTCTCTCACACACTCTCCCTCTCTGTTTCTCTCTCTCTCGTTGTCTCTCACCCCCACCCCTCACTCACCCCCACCCCTCACTCACCCCCACCCCTCACTCACCCCCCTCAGGAAGGATACCCTTTTCTGTCAGCCTCTGGCATGAGGTGTTGTGAAGTGTGCACTTGCACCATGGTTCCTGGCAGCCCTCCACCCACTGCCCACACTATGAATCCGAATGTGGTCCTGGCGACGCGGAGAGATAGGAGGAGAAGCACGCATGTAAGTCCTGGCTCACCTTCCTGGCATCCTGGAAAAGGCACCTCTAACTGGGCACAGCTCCCTGGGCTCCAAGGGGCTGCATCCTTTGCTTTGGCTTGGCGGTCAAATACGTGACCACCAGATTTTCCCAAAGGCTGGACAACAGATTCTGAGGGAGTATCCAGTAGTCAGTTCACTGTGGGCAGCTTGGCAAGAATGAATGACAACAGTCGGTTTAAAACGTCCTCACCCTTTTACCTAGAGACATTCCCTGAGCCTAGGATAACTCTTCTAAGAAAATCCCAGAAACCAGGTGTCACTCCTCGGCTCACCTCGCCTATCCTCACGCATTGAGGCACATTGCTCCATCTTTGTCATATTGATACCTTTTAACAGCTGCCAAACAGCTCCTGGTTTCTCATTGCAGCCCATTAAGAATTTACAGCCTCTCACGCCTGTAATTCCAGCACTTTGGGAGGCCAAGGTGGGCAGATCATGAGGTCAAGAGATCGAGACCATCCTGGCCAACATGGTGAAAACCCGTCTCTACTAAAAATACAAAAATTAGCTGGTCTTGGTGGCGTGCACCTGTAGTCCCAGCTACTCAGGAGGCTGAGGCAAAAGAATCGCTTGAACCCAGGAGGTGGAGGTTGCTGCGAGCTGAGATTGTTCCACTGCACTCCAGCCTAGCAATGGAGCGAGACTCCGTCTTAAAAAAAAAAAAAAAAAAAAAAAAAGAACAAAAACAATTTATAGTTGCACCTCTTTGGTGTGTGACTATTCTCAGACTGAACTCCACTTAGTTCCACGGAGGGTAGAAAACTCTTATTCTTTCACTCGATTCTCCTTTAAAAGTTATGATAGCATCTTCTGGGTCAAGAGCCACATGTGAGACTCTCCTCAATGAGCTTCCACTTTCCATCTTTCCCAAGGAGCTCTAATTTCCAGGGGCCCTAGGGGTTATCTCCTCTCACTTGTACTGTCTCCTGTCCTCACCAGCACCTGTGGTGCTGAGGCTTGACATGCATGGAATTGGACACCAGGAGCTGCTCTTGGCACTGATGTCTATGGTCCCCATCTTTGGTCACAAGGGCCCGTGTTCCCTGGGTCATCCTTGCTGTGACCTCACACCTCTTCCAGCCTCCAGCTGTGTCAGCATTTCTGCATCTCCTTGGGTGCTGGGGGACTCTTGCTGCCTCCTCAGCCCCAACCTGACCTGGTTGACCTTCTGCCTGGGGGCTGAATTGCTTTGCTGTGCTTGAGAAAAGGAGACACAGCCTGACTGGTCTGCAACACCCACACATATTTTGGGACTATATCTGCCACTGTACCCAGGGCTAGCATTTCGTGAGATGGCCGCAGCATCTATGAGCATCCATATTCCACCCCGGCCCATTCTGAATGTCTTCCTGTCTGCAGTCAAAGTCTCGCTGCCTGTTTGGATGGAAGCTCACCACAAGGTCACGGGGAAGTCTTTTTTTTTTTTTTATTTTTTGAGATGGAGTCTGGCTCTGTCGCCCAGGCTGGAGTGCAGTGGCCGGATCTCAGCTCACGGCAAGCTCCGCCTCCCGGGTTTACGCCATTCTCCTGCCTCAGCCTCCCGAGTAGCTGGGACTACATTAGCTGGGACTACAGGCGCCCGCCACCTCACCCGGCTAGTTTTTTTGTATTTTTTAGTAGAGACGAGGTTTCACCGTGTTCGCCAGGATGGTCTCGATCTCCTGACCTCGTGATCCGCCCGTCTCGGCCTCCCAAAGTGCTGGGATTACAGGCTTGAGCCACCGCGCCCGGCACGGGGAAGTCTTTTTTACTCAGTGGGGAGTAAAACCTCCACTCAGTCCTCCAAGCTTGGCTTTTTAGTTTTGAAGTTCAGATCCTAGAATGCCTACAAAATTCTTTTTTTTTTTTTTTTTTTTTTTTTTGAGATGGAGTCTTGCTTTGTCACACAGGCTGGAGTGCAGTGGCACAATCTCGGCTCACTGCAACCTCCGCCTCCCAGGTTCAAGTGATTCTCCTGCCTCAGCTTCCCCAGTAGCTGGGGTTACAGGTAGGTACCTGCCACCATGCCCAGCTAATTTTTGTATTTCTAGTAGAGATGGGGTTTCACCATGTTGGCCAGGCTGGTCATGAACTCCTGATTTCAGGTGATCCACCCGCCTCGGCCTCCCAAAGTGCTAGGATTACAGGTGGGAGCCACCACACCTGGCTGAAAATCCTTTTTAACTTTCAATAAAGGCTGGATTTTGCAAAATAGCTTCTTGTGTCTCTACATTTTTTAAGTAATTCATGTAACATTTTATTAATAATCAACTTGTTTGTTTTAGGCCCAGGGTGTCCAATCTTTTGGTTTCCCTGGGCCACATTGGAAGAATTGTTTGGGTCCATACATAAAACACATAACACTAACGATAGCTAATGAGCTAAAAAAGAATTGAAAAAATCCCTCATCATGTTTTAAGAATGTTTGTAAATTTGTGTTGGGCCACATTCGAAGCTGTCCTGGGCCACATGCATTCAGGTTGGACAAGCTTGCTGGAGGTTCTTTCCCCTGTCCCCTAGCGGCACCATATATGGAGGCTATTCCTGCTGCCTGAATAGAGGCTGGGCAGGGAAGGATGGAATAATGAGAATGGAATATCTATAGTTTAATTTTGAAGCATTACCATATCACATAATTAAGTGGAAATGAGGAATTTTGTGCATTTTGCTTTTCCCTCTATTGAGTAATTTTTCTATCATAAATTCTCAGGTCAGGGTGAATGGGTCAGTGGGTATACATGTAGGTCTGAGTGGCTTATAATCTACTCTAGTACTAAATGAAGGTCAGAAACTTGCAATGGCCTCACGGGACCAATGAATGCTGCATTGCTGAGATCAATAATGACCACTTAGTGGAGGAAGAGCAGCACACGCAGGTCTCATTTTTTATTCTTAGGACAGTTGTACAATGCCGCAGCCTCATTCTTCAAGGCTAAGCCCAGCTTGGGTGAGCACCTAAATCAGAGGCCTTTATTTATTTATTTATTTAGGGTTTTTTTTTTTTTTTTTTTTTTTTAAGATAGAGTCTTGCTCTGTTGCCCAGGCTGGGGTGCAGTGGCTCAATCTCGGCTCACTACAACCTCTGCCTGCTGAGTTCAAGCGATTTTCATGCCACAGTCTCCCAAGTAGCTGGGATAACAGGTGTGTGCCACCAAGCCTGGTTAATTTTTTTTTTTTTTTTTTTAGTAGAGACAGGGTTTTGTTATGTTGGCCAGGCTGGTCTCGAACTCCTGACGTCAAGTGATCTGCCCGCCTCGGCTTCCCAAAGTGCTGGGATTACAGGCATGAGCCACCGCGCCGGGTCTGGAGTCTTCAGATGTGTGCGGTGATCCTTGAACACCCTAAACAACTGCTTACACATTAAGAAGTGGAAGGCCTACCTTAGCAGCTCATGCTTGTAATCCCAGCACTTTAGGAACATGAGGTGGAAGGACTGCTTGAAGCCAGGAGTAGGAGACCAGTCTGGGCAACAAAGTTGGGCTCCATCTTTACAAAAAGACAAAAGAATTAACCGGGCCTGGTGGTGCACACCTGTAGTCCCAGCTACCCAGGAAGCTGAGGCGGGAGGATTGCTTGAGTCCAGGAGCATGAGGCTGCAGTAAGCTATGCTTGCACCACTGCAATCCAGCCTGGGTGACAGAGAGATGCTGTCTCTAAAAAAAAGTGGCCAAGTGAGCCTGCCCAGCTACCAGACTGCCAGCCGTCTGCTGACTGCTGTGACCTCTTTACCTCCACCTGCAGGCTCAGCTCGGTTTCTGCGCCATCAGGTCAACTTCTTTCTTGTTCTGCCCATGAAGCCTGTTTCTAAAACCTAGGCATCACCTTGTGATCTAGGGCAGCAATCAAGGTCATATCTGCTTCATGATGTCTGGGTCCTCATTTGAATAACCTTCAGGAGACTACCCTGGCTCCTGCCTCTGCCTTTCCACTGGACTTGCACTTGTCGGGTTCCCAGTGACACATTAGCTCCAAAGCCAAAGGACACTTTCAGACTGGAAATTACTTTTCAGCTGTGTCATCTTGTCATTTGACATTGTTGATGCTACTTCCACAATACATGTCTGTGAACAAAATTATGGTTTCCTTTTGGCTTTCTTGAGTGCTGAAAGTAAGTTCACATCACCATGGCCAGAGGATACAAAGGAAAGAAAGAGGAAGTTGGAAGAGCGCTTTTTTTTTTTTTTTTTTTTTTTTTTAAGATAGAGTGTCTCTCTGTCGCCCAGGCTAGGGTGCAATTTCTTGGCTTCTTTGATTTCTTTGACTATACCAATGTAAATTTTTTGGCTGTGTAAGGTGTTGTAAAGGAGGTGAAGGAGAGAGAAGGATGAATGGAACTTCTCTGTACATTTCCTTGCAACCTCCTATAAATCTATAATTATTTCAAAATAATTTTTTAAAAATAAGGCTTCAGTACAGTGTAAATGCAGTTTATTTATAAATTACAAAATATTCTTCCCACTGGGCATGGTGGCTCACGCCTATAATCCCGGCACTTTGGGAGGCCAAGATGGGCGGATCACCTGAGGTCCGGAGTTCAAGACCAGCCTGCCCAACATGGTGAAACTCTACCTCTACTAAAAATACAAAATTTAGCCGGAAGTGGTGGCAGGCACCTGTAATTCCAGCTACTCGGGAGGCTGAGGCAGGAGAATCACTTGAACCCGGATGGCAGAGGCTGCAGTGAACTGAGATTGTGCTACTGCACTCCAACCTGGGTGACAGAGCAAGAGTCTATTTCAAAAAAAAAAAAAAATCCAACAAAATCAAAGTTACATTTGGAAATTAAGACTTACAAATTAAGTTGAATTTGGAAATTAAGGACCTGCTTGTTCTTGTGTTTTTTGTGAGACATCACCGATATGTACAGGCCAGGGAGATGCATGCAGTAGTACCTTCAACGGGCAAATCCAGCATTGCCTTTTGATTGATTTCCTCACCTTCAATCAATCTACAAACACACATTAATCAGCTGGTTGTGATGGCTCATGCCTTTAATCCCAAAACTTTGGGAGGCTGAGATGGGCAGATCACTTGAGGCCAGGAGTTCGAGGCCAGCCTGGTTAACATGGTGAAACCCCATCTCTACCAAAAATATAAAAATTAGCTGAGGTGTGATGTCACATGCCTGTAATCTTAGCTGCTTGGGAGACTGAGGCACAAGAATCTCTTGAACTTGGGAGGTGGAGGTTGCAATGAGCCGAGATTATGCCACTGTACTCCAGCCTGGGCAACAGAGTGAGACCCTGTCACAGAAGAAAAAAAAAAAAACAAAAACGCATGAATTACTTTTCCACCCAGGAAGTTTGTCCATTCTAAGGCATTTCTAGACCGTAATCTTGTCCTCTTAACAAATAGATTCCAGGCAGAAGTAAGAATGCAATACATTTTAATACAAAACCAAAGCAAAAAAAAAAAAAAAAAAAAAAAAAAGGAACAAACCCCCTAATGTCTGTCGTCACTGAACCTATTAGCCTTAAGCTGTGTGGATTCATATTTTTGAGAACACTGGGTCTTTCCTTGTTTCTTTCACATAGGCCTTGTTCTTTTCTTGCCTCAGGATTGCTGAACAAGAAGAGTGGCGGCGTTGGTTTTAGTGATTTATGACTACTGCTTATATCCTGCCAGATTTCTTCATTGCCCCATTTCCTTAATTAAGTCATAATTCCTGCCTTTGCTTTGTCTCTTTTCCTTTTGCTTCCACAAACAACAGACCTGGGGGGCAGCCTTTCTGGAAACTGTCTTCCCTCCCACCTCCCATTTCCCAGTGAATCATATTCTAATCACAGAGATCAGTGCAACTGGCCCTCAGCATCCCGAAAGCCTCCCTCTCCACTTGAGGTCCTGGCTGCTTCCCTCACCTAGGCTGAGGCATCCCCCTGAGCCTGCCATGAGGGTTGAGGACACCTGTCCTGAGCCTCCTGTGAGCCCTGCATCTTCTAGACCTGTGCAGTGGTGGGGTGGGGTGGCGGCAGATGAGAGTGCCCGAAAGGAGTTTCCTAGAGAATGGCCCTGAACCTCCCACTTCATTATTGTCCTTTGGAGGTTTAAATATCACAGGCTAAGTTTTCTTTAAGCCATTCCCTCTCTGGCACTGGGGATGACCAGCTGTTTGTTGTCTCTCCCAGGTCGGCCAATTTTGCTTCCTGTCCATGTATTGTTCCAGCTCATGCAACTGTCATCTCTCCTCATTCAAAAGCTTCATCGGGAATTGACATGTACTTTTCCTTGGCCCCCACTTCTGTATCAAGGATGCGTGTAGCTGCTCTTTGCACTCCCGGGTACTTGGTTGGGGCCTCCTTACTTCTGAGACAGAGCACCTGGATTTCTGTCCATCTCTGTGGAAGACTTCTCAGCTGGAACCCTCCCTCACTCCTTGTCTGTGAGGTGGATTGAATGATGTCTGCCCTTCACCCAAATATGTCCAAGTTCTAACCCCTGGTACCTGTGAATGTGACCTTATTTGGAAAATAACTTTTGCAAATGTAATTAACATCTCAACGTGAGATCATCCCAGATTTAGGATGGGCCCTAAGTGCAATGGCTGGTGTCCTGATAGAGACAAGAGAAGAGAGCATGAGACAGAAATACAGGGAAAGGTAGAGGCAGGGGCTGAAGATGTGCAGCTGCAGGCCAAGGGATGCTCAGGCTTGCTGGCAGCCTCCAGATTCCGGGAAGAGGCATGGAGTCTCCAGAAGGAACCAACCTTGCCAAGACCTTGATTTCAAGCTTTTGATCTCTAGAACTGTGAGATAATTTTTGTTCTGTGAAGTCACCCACTTTGTAGCAATTTGTTGTGGCAGCCTGAGGAAATGAAGATGCAGGTGTATTAGCGTTTTCTAGAGGGACAGGATTGATAGGTTAGATGTATACATAAAGGGAGTTTATTAAGGAGTACTGACTCACACAATCACAAGGTGAGGTCCCACAGTAGGCCACCTACAAGTTGAGGAGCAAGGAAGCCAGACTGAGTCCCCAGACCTCAAAAGTAGGGAAGCCGACAGTGCAGCCTTCAGTCTGCGGCTGAAGGTCCAAGACCCCCTTGCAAACCACCGGTATTAGTCCAAGAGTTCAAAAGCTGAAGAAGTTGGAGCCCGATGTTCAAGAGCAGGAAACATTCAGCACGGGAGGAAGATGGAGGCCAGAAGGCTAACCCAGTCTAGTCCTTCCACGTTCTTCTGCCTGCTTTTATTCTGGCCATGCTGGCAGCTGATTAGATGGTGCCTACCCGAATTGAGGGCGAATTTGCCTTTCCCAGTCCACTGACTCAACTGTTAATCTCCTTTGGCAACACCTTCACTGACACACCCAGGAACAATACTTTGCCCCCTTCAATCCAATTAAGTTGACACTTGATATTAACCATCACACCAGGCATTTTCTGAAATGGTCTCCTGACTGGGGGCACCAGCAGCGGGCTAAGCATTGGAAGCTATACTCTTGGGGTGGCACTCTAGTGTCTCTGCCGAGATTTCCCCTTCTCTGCTGAAGGAGCCAGCTTTGGGTTTCAGCCACTCCCTCCTTCTCAGGGTCCTTAGAGGGTCTAATCAGGCTGCCGGGAGTCTTATGTTGACTTTCCTCAGGGGAGAAGCAATGTTGCTGTCTTCAGAAAGTTCAGCCTCAAAGACTCAGGATTCCTTGTAATGAGTAAATCACCAGGTTGGATTCACTTTCAGTTTATGGTGTGGACTTGAGCAGAGCACATGCACTCGACCTGGCCAGGCTTTTCTGGGTCAGCGTGGAAGGGTCATTCTCCACAGGCCTGGTGAGTAGAATTTGATAGAGAGGGCTCCTCAGCTTCTTGCAGGATCTTTGTGAGTCTGATTCCTGGCTGTGCTCCTGCAGAAAGTCCAGGCTGAGAGGAGCTTTTCTCTCTTACTAAGGATTCTGGGAAACAAAATAAAATTCTTCAGAACGTCTGGATCTCCTTTCCTCCTCTGAGAAGGTGGTCTCCGTTACTACTGAAATCCCCTTCAGACTTCTGTGGCCTTACAAAATCCTATTAGCTTCCTCCTCTCCAGGGCTCTGCCTTCCCAGGCAACAAATATTGGCATCCTGGGTAGGGTCACCAAATGTCCTAGTTTTCCTGGGACTGAAGCATTTCCTGGAATGTGCTACATTGACTGCTAAGACTGGGAAAGTCTAAGTATTAACAAATAGGGATGGGTTGCTCTCTCTAGTCCTTGAAAAAATTGATCTTTGAGGACAAAGTCCTGTTCACATCTATAGTATGAAACATTACTAAAATATTATTTTGACTGAAAAGTAAAACTTAATTTCTTTGTATCTATAACATTGTTTTTTGCTTTGTTTTGGTTTTGTTTGTTTGTTTGTTTGAGACAGAGTCTTGCTCTGTCGCCCAGGCTGGAGTGCAGTGGCGCGATCTTGGCTCACTGCAACCTCCACCTCCTGGGTTCAAGTGATTCTCCTGCCTCAGCCTCCTGAGTAGCTGGGATTACAGGCACGCGCCACCACACCCCTCTAATTTTTGTATTTCTGGTAAAGGAGGGGTTTCGCTATGTTGGTCAGGCTGGTCTGGAATGCCTGACCTCAGGTGCTGCCCGCCTCGGCCTCCCACAGTGCTGGGATTACAGGCATGAGCCACCGCACCCAGCCTCTATCTATAGCTTTTAAAAGCACATATGTTTGTGTTTTTTTCTTTTTTCTTTTTTTTTTCTGAGAGAGTAATTTACACAGCAGTAAAAAAGTTCTTACTTTTTCTGCAGCTGCAGTTTAGTGATTGTTACAATAGCCCTGCCTGAGGCTGAGTTCTTCAGAGGTGGAATCTGAGAAAAATTGGGTAAAGGTGATTTGTTTAAGGAATTCCCAGGAAAAACTGGGAGGGACGGGGAAATTCCATCTGCCACTACCTCCATCCCACAATTGCACAGAACATGCGATACATAAGGAGGCTCAGCTCTCTCCAAACCCCAGGGAAGGCTCAGGGAGACATTTCACTCCAGGAAGTGAGATTGAAAAGAAAGAAGACTAAGCAAGGCAAATAAAGTTTCCACAGAGGGTAACTGTATCTCAATCCCACAGGGATATCTGGAGAAAATATGTTACAACTTAGAGATGCCCCCATCCAGGAGCAAGGAAGCTGGGATATTGATGCCCCTGAACCCAGCAGTCATTGGTAATAAACTATTCTTTGTGGGATGTAAAATCCTAGGCACCCCTGGCTCTGCATGCTTTGGCAAAGTAGGATCCAATAGCTTGAGGACAGTCTTTCAAAAAAGGGATATGGATCCTTGTGCCTGAGCATGAAAGCAGAGAGCAGGTGTGGATGAAAATAGGCAGAGGGTCCCATGGCCTGCTGGTAGTGCCTTATGTCTCTCCAGGAGAAGAGCAGAGTCCTGGGGACCTCTGTGGCCTGCTCAACAAGGCTATGCTCTCTCAACCTTCCCTGTGTCCTTAACCTCCTCATTAACGTCCAAGGAGGCCCAGGTCCCTTGGATCCTGGATCTGTGGCATCTACAGAATCCTTGGGCCTGACGCAGTGAGAAACCTGTATTTCCATGTTGGTCCCGGCCATGAAGCCCGATCCCCTACCTCTCTTCCATTTTTTCTTTATCTACAGGCCATCTGCCTGAGACAAGCCATGTTACCATCAGATCACCCCAGGCATCATGCAGCGTCCACTTGTGTGACAGGAATCAGTACTTTACTCATTGCTTTTCGATTCTTCCCATCTGTCATTCATTAGGAATCCTTTTAGAATCCAAGGATTCAGGTTAGATGAGATGCCACCTCTCACTGACTACTCCTGCCAGCCTGTCCCCTTGAGGTCAGCCAATTTTTGTCACAATGAGATGCCAACTGTGTCTCCATCCCAACTCTCTGCTTCCTTACCACAGACTTGAAACAGACCAGGAATGAAAATACAAGTTTGCATGCTCATAGCCCGCATAGAGTGGGGGTTCTGAGACCTATCTGAAAACTTTTCTGAAGCTGCAACCAGTCTTTGTGAATTCATTATCGATCAAGACAATTGAGGAATGATGGTGTGACCCAGAGTAAGACAAATTCCTTGGAATTTATTGAACATTAATAGAGTGTCATGTACTGTACAGGGCATAAACCGATGAACAAAAAACCTGAAGTAGCCTTCACTGAACACTTCCTCAGTATCACACTCTAAATCATTTCTCTCTTCTTCTGTCCTATCTCCAGGGGAGCCAGCACATCTCTTTGTGCTAGCATCCAGGTTTGGACAACCTGATGACTAGGAAGAGAGCCTGCTGTTCTTGAATGGACACTTCATTCTACCTGTAGATAGTGAGTCTAGGATGACACCAAGCTTCCTGGCATCTTCTTAGCATCTGGGGTCCCAGTTCCTCAGAGTTGGTAACTAGGCAGCTCTGTGTGCTCTTCCACAGGAAGCTCTCAAAACCATGCCTTTCCTAGGAGTAGGTGGGGTCTGAGGGATCACGAGGGTTTCCAGGGACCCCATGTAACATCATTCCTGACATGGCTTTATTCCATGGGCCCAAATGAAACTCAACCTGGCTGCAATGGAAACATGGCTGCCAGTTAAAGGTGTGGAGATTCTGTGAGAAAAATGAGTGGGCACATCTGCACTCAACGAGCCTTGTGAATGAGAAATGCTCACACTCTGATAAATCACTGCGATGAAATGTTGTTTTCTGGCCTCATCAGCCCCAGGCCACGTTTCTTTATTCTTGGCATATATGTTTGACTCTGAGTAAAATGTGTTGAAAGAATTAGTAATTTGGAGGTTGTGGCTGTAGAACTAGAGGCAAGCTGCATTCCAGGCATTTTAATCTGGTGTCCTGCTGAGAGGCTGTACCCATTTCATGATTTATAGGGGTCTCGGGCTTGGATTTGGGAGCCTGTTAAGTGATTCCTGCAAAAGCTGAGCCAACAAGTTGTGCGCCCAATAGGTAGACTCCATCTTCGATGGGCCCCATCTGGGACCTCTTGTTTAAGTCATGCTAATCACAAACGCATGACATACTCAGCCCTTCCCAGACTCTCCCTTCCCTCTTTTGTGTTGGTGCAGAATAGGTGACCTCTACCAAAATCCTTAGTACATTCCAGAACATCATATTGCTTGCCTCTCCCCTCAGGATGAGGCAGTCCTCATGAGTGGGGCCTGGATCTTCCCTGTGTAGCCTCAACCCCAGCACTGTTCATGGAGCTGGTGGTGGGGGCCACACAAAGGCTTACTGAGAGAACATGCTTGAGAGGATTTACAGGAGAAAGATGCTCATGATTGTCAGGCTTCAACATGGTAACAGGGGGATAAGCTTATTTTTCTCAGTGGAAAAATAAGTTCTCTCTGGGAGTGGAGGCTGAGAGGGAAGTAAAGTCTAGGTGGCATCATGAGAATGAGTACTACTTCTTCCAGTGGCTTTGTCCCACTCCCTGAATTCTGAGCAGACATGGTGCTTCCCTCACCCCTGCTCTTGACCTTCTCACCTCTCCCTACTCACTTTTCCCAATCATCAATAAGAGTGAATTGGGGTCAAATGGGGTGGCTCATGCCTGTAATCACAGTACTTTGGGAGGCCGAGGCAGGAGGATCACCTGAACCCAGGAGATTGAGCCTGCAGTGAGCTGTGATTGTGCTACTACAGTCTAGCTTGGGCCACAGAGGGAGACCATGTCTCCAAAACAAAAAAGAGGCCGGGCACAGTGACTCATGCCTGTAATCCCAGCACTTTGGGAGACGGAGTCAGGTGGATCACCTGAGGTCAGGAGTTCGAGACCAGCCTGGCCACCGTGGTGAAAGCCCGTCTCTACTAAACAAATACAAAAATTAGCTGGGCGTTGGGGTGAGCACCTGTAATCCCAGCTACTCAGGAGGCTGAGGCAGGAGAATTGCTTGAACCTGGGAGGAGGAGTTTGCAGTGAGCTGAAATCATAACACTGCCCTCCAGCCTAGGCGACAGAGTGAGACTCTGTCCAAAAAAAAAAGGAGCAAATTGGAATACAATATTATTGTTCTTCATATTTTTCTGTACTCTTCAAAAAACAATGAGTGTATATCATCCGAAAAATCAGAAGAATAATTATATTGCTCCATCTATGTAAAGGGTATATTTTTGTTAGCTGTTTTTTTTTTTTTTTTTTTTTTTTTTTTTTTTTGAGGCGGAGTTTCGCTCTCTCCCCCAGGCTGGAGTGCAGTGGCCGGATCTCAGCTCACTGCAAGCTCCGCCTCCCAGGTTCACGCCATTCTCCTGCCTCGAGACTCCCGAGTAGCTGGGACTACAGGCGCCCGCCACCTCGCCCGGCTAGATTTTTGTATTTTTTTAGTAGAGACGGGGTTTCACTGTTAGCTGTTTTTTAAGGATTGAAAGAGGGACTACAGGGAAAGCACCAGTCTAGGTCATGGCAGGTCCTTTGGCCTTCATTCAGTGTTTCTTCTCCCCGTCGTGCCCTGCAGTCCACTCAGCTTCCCGCCTGCTACAGGTGTGTCCAGCTAGAGTGCGTTCTACCATAGCACACGTGCATCCTTCTCTTTCCCACTCCTTGGCATCAAAATTCTGTAGTGGTTCAAGATTTCAAGCTACGGTGGGTAATCATTTATTCTTTTCTTGTTCTGGCAGGCAATTTGCTTTAGATTACTTTTAATGATTTTAGGAGTAATATATATTCTTTGTAGAACAAGTCATATTAAAAGTTACAAAAGATGTAAGGGAAATTCACCTCAGTTCCCATTAGGTTGAGACTACCACGAAGGGATTTTCATCCATCTGTTACACATATAAAGGCACATACCTTTTTTTCTTGGAGAAATACACAAAATAAATGAATAAATACATGTGTAAATAATTTCATGTAAATGCAATGTTATTATACTTAACACAATTTCTTTAAGTTTTACTTACTTTCTCTGCTTCCCCAATCCTTCCAAATGCAGCTTATTGATGTGAATACAGTATTTTATATTTTCTTTTTTCTGAGACAAGGTTTCACTCTGTCACCTAGACTGTAGAGTGCCGTGGCATGATTATGGCTTATTGCAGTCTCCAACTCCGGGGCTCAAGTGATCCTCCTACCTCAGCCTCCTGAGTAGCTAAGATTATTACGTATGTGCCACCACACCTGGCTAATTACATTTTTTTTTTTCGTAGAGACAGGGTCTTGCAATGTTGCCCAGGCTGAATATTGTATACATTTTCTACATGTACATATGTATATATATATACAACCATGTACTCACACATGAACCTAACTAATGTGCTTTTGGTCATGTTTGTTTTATCAACATGGATCAATTTCATTTACAATTTTCTGATTATTTATTTTATGTGCTAATGTATTGAAATAATGCTATCTGATAGTTCATGAAATAGGTATTCTCCAATGTAGTCATCCATTCTTCTATCAGTGAGCTTTGCCTTAATTTACAATTTTCACCCACTACAAAATATGATGGCAATAAACATTCCTATAAGTATATCTCTCTTCAGCACTCTTATTTCACTAAGATGGATTATTAGAAGTGGGATAGCTGAGTCAAAGATATAGTTTTGTTTAATAGATATTGTCACATCACTCTCAAAATAAATTGCAAAAATTTCTATTTCTACCAAAAATGACTAAGACAGTCATTTCACATTCACTCCCACTTTTGCCAGTCCATTGCGGTGAAAAATGTCATGCCATTGTTACTTTAATTTGCATATCTCTGACTACTTGTGAGATTTAAGTATCTGCTTTTTATGTTTAATTATTAAATATTTTCATTATATATCATTTTGAGAAAAGTATTACAGAATTTTACATGCTCATTATCAAAATGAAACAGCTGTTTAACATTTTGCCATAATTGCCTCAGCTACTTTTCTGTTCCTTTTTAGTCAATACCTGTTTTTCTTTCTCTTTCTTAATCTGTTTTAAGGAATTCAATCATACAAATCATTCTATGTCTTTCTTCCCTCTAAGGATAAACATTATCCAGAATTGTTTTTATCATCGATGAGGTTATTTTTCTTTTATTTCTTTGACTATTATCTACTTATTCACAAAATACGTTAATGTGTTGAGTTATAAAAATATGCACAGCTATTAAATTCAATGTTATATTTTTAGGATTTTTGCACATGCAACAAGATATTTAAGTGCTGCAATATATTCCTTTGTGTAACTAAATCACAGTTTATTCATTTATCTACTAAAGGATAGATTATTTTCTTCCACTTTTTCACTCTTACACACAGAGAAATAAATATCTTTTTATCTGTCTTCTTGTGTGTATGTGAGACGTTTTGTAGAATAGAAAGTTGGAATTAGAATCACTGTCATGGGTTTGTACATTTTTACCATTCCAATGTGCTGTTGGAAAAATGGCACTGATGAACATCATCTTTTTCAGAGCAAGTATGCTATTTTCTACTAGCTAGGAAATAGAATTCCTGTTTCCCCACATCCTCAGTAACAATCATGTTATCAGACTTAGTAAATCTGAGTGACATAAGCATTTATTTTGTTTTAATTTTGCCTTTCCCTTAATTACAATGAAGTTCAGCCTCTTCTAATAGATTTAATGCCATTTGAGTTTCTATGAACTCACAACTCAAACTCTGACCATTTTTCTATTGAGTTCTGTTTTTTTAAACTGACTTTTAGGAATCTTTCGTATATTCTGAATACTACATTGTTGGGTATACAAATTGCGAATATTTTCTACCAGTTAATGGACTGTTAGATTTTTTTGAGGCTGATTTTTTTAAATTGAGTTAAAATTTATCAAGATTTTACTTCATGGTTTGTTGTCTTTGTGCCAGGTTTAAGAAGTCCTTCCAAAACTTGATTTTTAAAATATATTCTCCTAGACTTTTTCTAAATGTTTTACTAATATTTCCTTTAACATTGAGATGTTTTCATCTGTGTAGAGTTTATTATTTCTATAGGGTGTGAGATGAGAGTATGAAGATTTCTTTTCCTACATGCTTCCCTCAAGCACCACTTATTGGAAGTCTAGCTGGTCCCTGTGATTTGTAATGCTGACTCTTTCAATCTCCTTTCTGAATGTCTGTGAATTTCTAAGTTATTTGTTGTGTTCTATGATCTACTTTTCCATCTCCATGCTAACCTTATACTTTTGTTTTTTTAGAGAGAGGGGGTCTCACTCTGTCACTCAGGCAGGAGTGCAGTGATACAATCATAGCTCACTGTAGCCTCGAACTCCTGGGCTCAAGCCATCCATCCCCTTTTTGTAGGGATGGAGCCTCACTATGATGCTGGTTTAGAACTCCTGGGTTCAAGGGATCCTTACTCCTCAGCTTCTCAAAGTGCTGGGATTAGAGGTGTGAGCCACCATGCCCGGCCCAACCCCACACTTCTAATGATAACACTTCCCACTATCTGGTAGGATAAAGCCTGGCTCTTTTTTCTCCTTTTCTTCCTCTTTCTCTTCTTTTTTAGATCTTATTCAACAAAATTTACTGCCTATCATTTTTTCTTCCATAGAAACTTTGAAATCAACTTGATGAATTCCACAAGAAACTGCTGTGATTATTTTTACATCAACTTTATTTAGAAGCAACCTATGCACAACAGAATTTAATGTACCCATCTTTAATGAAGGATTTGATGAGTTTTGTGATTTGTATACACCTTTGTGACCATCACACAAGAAAGATATAGAACCTTTTCATCATCTCACAAGCTTCCCTTGTGCCTCTTCCCACTTACTCCTCTGGCCAGCAACCAACGATCTGCTTTCTGATTGGGTAAGTCTTATCTAGAGTTTCATATAAGTTCAATCATTGTGTACGTTTGTGCCTGGCTTTTTTTGCTCTGCATAATGTTTTCGAGTTCTGTTCATGCTGTTGCTTGTATCTGTGCTTTGTTCTTTTATTGCTGGGTAGTATTCCATTGTGTAGTGGTACCACAATTTGTTTATCCACTCACCTGTTGATGGACATTTAGGTTGTTTTTCCCTCGTGGCTATTACACATGAAACTGCAATGAATATTCCTATTCAAGTCTTTGTTTGGAAATATGTTTTTATTTCTCTGGGGCAAATAGCTAGGTATGAAAAAGCTAGGTCATAAGGTGAGTGGATTATTGACTTCCTAAGAAACTGTTACTCAAAGTGGCTGTACCATTTTGCCTAAATGAGGGTTCTAGTTGCTCCATATCCTGGGCAACACTTGCTATCATCAGCCTTTTTACATTTTAGCCAAATATTAGAGTCATTGTGTATTTTAATTTATAGTTCCTTGATGACTAATGATGGTAATCAGTTTTTTCCACATGCTTATTTGCCATCTGTATATTTTCTGTGGTGACGTGCCTGTTCAGATTTTTCGCCTGTTTTGTACTGAGTCATTTGCCTTATTCCATTGTAAGAGTTCTCTACATATTCTAGGTACTAGTCCTTGGTCAGATACATGACTTGTGAATGTTTTCTCCCATCAGTGGCTTATCTTTTCATGCTCTTAGCAGTGTCTTTTGAAAAGCAAATGCCTTTAATATTTATGTAGTCTAATTTGTCAGTTTATTCTTTGATGGATCATGCTTTCGGTGTAGTATCTAAGAAGTCTATGTTTAAGTCAGGGTCACAGAATTTTATGTATACTTTAAATATGTGCAGTCTACTTTGTGTCAATAATAGATCAATAAAGCTGTAAAAACTAGCAATGCTAGGTGTTTGATGGAAGGGTTTTAAAATGATTTTAGTCTGCCATTTTGCTAGAATCCAGAAAGTTCTCTTTCGGCAGAGATAAAAATAGAATTTGTAAGTAAGTTGACCCTTGAACATCATAGGGATTGGGGATGCCTACTCTTCATGCAGTTGAAAGTCCATGTATAACTTTTGACTCCCCTGAAACTTAGCAACTAATAACCTACCATTGACTAGAATATAAATAACATAAACAGTTAATTAACACATATTTTATGTTATATGTGTTATATACTGTATTCTTAAAATTAAGTAAGCTAGAGAAAAGGAAATGTTAAGAAAATCATAAGGAAGAGACAATATATTTACTATTCATTAAGTGGAAGTGGCTCTTCACAAAGGTCTCCATCCTCATCATCTTCAGGTTGAGTAGGCGGAGGAGGAGGAGGAGGAAGAGGAGGTCTTCTTGTCTCAGGGGTGGCAGAGGTGGATGGAAGAAAATCCACATGTAAGTGGACCCGCACAGTTCAAACCCATGCTGTTCAAAAGTCAATTGTATTTACTAGAGGCATCAGCATATTAAAACACTAACTTAATTTTGTGAGGATTAAAACATAATAATAAGAGTGTTTAAAGAGGACAATATATACACGGTTTTTGATTGAGACCTGAGTTCAATATCCTGGTTCTGCCATTTCCTTCCTGTGTTTTCTTAACTTTTCTGAGTTCCAGCTTCTCCATCTGTAAACCAGGGAGAGTAACCACATACCAGATTTGTATTAACAAAAATTTCACTTGTAAAGAAGCTTCTAGAGAGCCTTGCCTAACACAGATGGTCATGAGTTTCCTTCTATTATTTGTTTATTTATTTTCTATTGGTTCTAATGCAATATGACTGATACGCTAGTTTCCTTTGTTAGTTTTGTTTTGAGACAGGGTCTTGGTTTGTTGCTCAAGCTGTTCTCAAACCCCTGGGCTCCAGTGATCTTCCCACCTCAGCCTCCCAAAGTGCTGGGATTATAGGCCTGAGCCACAGCACCCAGCCCTAGTTTCCTTTTCTATCCTAAGAAGCTAAACCTCCAAAAGGGTCACTCTTTAGTATAATGTACATCACATCCCTCACAGATGATGACACAGTACAGCCCATAGGAGGGAGTGTAATACAAAGGGCAAGTTCCAAGGATGGTTCAATTACAAACTTGGCCTGGGCCATTCGTTGTTCAGAGCCAAGTCATTTTTATTGTAATGAAATTTTAAAAGGCAGTTACATTAGTTACACATATACACAACCGACTTAATAACTGTTAATCATAGAGAACATTCAAGAAATACAAATGATTTATCCACAGCACAGTTCACATCCATAAGAAGAAAGAGAAATGGTTAAGTGCTTAAACTGTCCACTGACACCAGCTTATGAAATATTTTTCTGTCTTTACTTTCTTTTTTTTTTTTTAAAGGAAACAGAATGTTAGATGAAGCGAGCTGTCCTGTTCCCGCACAGCCTGTGAAAACTCCATTTTGCCACTTTCAAAGTCAGTGCCCCACAGGCCCTGGCCCATTGTTGACCATAACACCAGCTTTGGCCACAAAGGCCAGGGACACCTACGTGTGGAAATGTGCCTACACCACTGTGTGGTGCCTCCTTAAGTTGCCCCAGACTCCAAACGGTCAAGGAAAAGGTGAATGTCCAAAAGGCTCATGGCTCCTTAGTACAGGGGGTTTGGTGGGGAATGATCCCTGGCAGGTTAGGACACAGCAACTTAGGCCGAGCCCATGTTTTCTGGTAATATAAAGAACATTTCTATTCTGACTTGTTATTGGCTAGAGCTGTTCTGGTCACTGGCTTCTTCCTTTTTATGTGGCAGGTGAGAACCGTGACGGAGCAAGGTGAGCCCAGAGAGGTGAGTGTTCACGTTCTCGCATAGCTTATGGGCTGCCCAAAGTGCTGCCGGGAGTGGGGAGATAACCATTCATTCCCTGGGACTGGTTTCTCTCTTGGCTAAAGCTAGAAGGACACTGATGTTTGCACGTGTGGCTAATCTGGAGAACACGTAGTCACGTTATTGACACAGAAGAGTAAAGCTCCCCAGTGTAAGTTCCTTAACAACCAGAATCCCCCCAATCTGCAATATTCACTTCTCATGAAATAACAACAGTGTAGAATTTGGTATGTTGGAGAGTAGAGCAGAATGTGGCTATTTGTGATGGCTGTCACTCCCTGAAGCCAAAGCTAAAAATAAAACTGGGGGGAGTGACGCATGGGCAGAGTGTTCTAGAGCCATCCTTGGCCATCCTGTTGCCATCACTGACCCAGTCCTGATGGAGCCTTACTGTGGCTGCATCTGTGTCTTTGCTGTGGCCCGGGTTGTCACTGTACAGACCTCTTCTGTGGGAAGCTGTCTGCTTGTCTGGCCTAAGGAAAGTCAGTTGAAAGTCTAGTAGTTCAGATGAGGTGTAAGCGAGGAAGTGAGTCACAGAGCCAAACAAAGTCACAAGTGCCTCTCCCCTTCCTAATCCAGCTTTGAGCCCATCTCCAGTCAAAGAGGTATCTGCTGGGCATGGGCTGAAGGACAAGCAGACCACAGGGGCCATGGGCATTCTGGCCTCCAAGGCTGGGCAGGACTGGCATGGGAGGCGCTTTTGCAAACCAACCACGATTATTAAACCTTCTGGGGCTTTAATTCTTACTCCAGTATGTCTCGAAAATCCTTGGTGAAAACCCCTGGAACATGTGCGATTCTCCCAGTCCTGGGCTTCTCCCCCTCCATCACCCCTATTTTCTTATTGGCCCCATGATGGCTTTTACAAATCATAAGCAAAAACTGGGGTCAGACTCTACTCAGATTCCCCGCCTGTGCTCCTAGCACAGAGCTGGAAGGGAAGGAGGCTGGGCCTATTTAGTCATAATGCCTCCCCATCAGGTCTAGCTTTCATTCATCCATGAATCCTCACCCAAGGGCCAAGAACTGAGTTCACTGCATCCTGAACCCCTGTTGAGGTAGGAGAAGTAGATGATGGGAGCAAGGATCCTCTCCTAATTTTGTTGCATCCCCTCAGTGCCCACCACAGCTCCGGATACAAGGCAGGTTCACAGTCAGAGTGTTCACCTGGGTCTGTGTATGCACCTAAGTAAAGCCCCCAACTCTCCTCCAAGAAACAGAAGGCAAAAACAAACATAAGACCCCCCCAAACTTCCAAACTCACAAGCTAAAGGCTATAAAAAGTCTGCTTTCATTTCACTGAGAAACACTTCTTTGATCCTAAACCTATTTTTGTGCCTTTTTTGGGGGAAATAATTATGCCCATGGCCTGGGGCAAGCTCAAGGCTGCTGGACGCAGAGGTGGTCCCAAGGGCAGGGCAGGCAGAGAAAGGCCCATTCTGGGGCTGGCCCTGGGAAGATGTGCAGGGTTTCAACCACCTGCCATTTCCCAGAAGTAAGAGAGCCTGTGAGGTTGGAGTGAACACTGCATGCATCTACAATGGAGACCCAATCACCATTACAGACAAAAAGTTCTAGAAACTGCAAAGCTGGGATTAATTTAGAGTCTAGGAAC
Organism: Chlorocebus sabaeus; assembly: GCF_047675955.1. Taxonomy (NCBI): domain Eukaryota; kingdom Metazoa; phylum Chordata; class Mammalia; order Primates; family Cercopithecidae; genus Chlorocebus; species Chlorocebus sabaeus. The sequence goes on along the minus strand of NC_132929.1, from coordinate 56,780,233 downwards.
TGTAGTCATGCACAGCTGACGACCAGTCAAAGGCATTTTACTAAGCAGTGTTTGACTTTTGTAGATTCCCCAGCAACACTGAGCACACGGATCTCCCTGGCCAGACAGGGCTGGGGTTTAATGTGGAGCTTTCGATGGATCACAGCAAACACTCTCTCCAAACTCCTTCCTGCAAGCTGGGCTTACTCCGTTCTCAGGTTTCTAGAACCAATGCCACTCTTCCTGGTCCTGCAGAATCCATGGGTAGGGATGCACGGGTTGTTTCTGAGCATTTGCACTACCAACCAGCATCTGCGAGGAGCTACCTTAAGGACTCTGGGAGGAACATAAGGGCTTTCCCAGAGGGTGGGTCCCTTCACCTGCCCTGCAGCAGCCACAGTACATTTTCTACCATATGGGAGTCAGTGGGCTAATGGGCTGGTGACGAGAAACAGGGAGGGGGCATAACGGTCACAAAAGGAAGAAAACACAAGAGGCTGAAGGAGTCCTTACTAGTGTAAGGGGTGTGGGAGAAGGCAGAGGTCCCTGAAAACAGGGGGATGGATTCTTACACTCTCTTCAAATTCAAGAGAAGCAAAGCAAGCCAGGGATCATGGGCTCAGAGGTCAGCCAGGCAGAAGCTTCTAGAGTCAGCCCTTGTTCCTGTCTTGAGACCACCGGAGAAATTCAAGGCCGGTGGGTGTGTGGCAGAACCAGAACTGGAACCCAAGTCTTCTGCCCCTGAGACCTGCACTCTGTGCCTCCCAGAGCTGCTGTTCCTCCAGTAGGGCTGAAGAACAAAGGCTCATGTGGCCTGGAGGAAAGTGTTTCACGGTGCCCATGTGAGGACACCTGGGCATCCTACCCTGCTGTCTACATCTGTAGAGAAGGGACTGGCCTCTGACCTCAAGGCATGCTGTCCTACAGGCTCTGGGCAGCCACAAGGTCTTCCTCTCACCAGTGGGGCAAGGATGAGACACGCCTATGTGGGACCAGGAACACAGCTGTTCAGATCCAATTGGGAGAAGGGTGAGTGCTCCCATGGGGCTCCTGTGAGAGGAAGGGGGTGCTTCCTCTAAGAGGAGGAGCTTGAATCTGCACCAGGGGCTTGGACCAAAGAACTGACCTACCCATGTGAGCACACCCCTAGCTGTGCCTCCTGGTGACCCTGCTGAAGTGCCAGCCTGTTAGCCCAGCTCCCAGACCCTGGGCCGAGCATCCTCTGGTCATGGCTGGCGCTGCTGAGCTTGGGGACAGGGCCACACATTTTGGCTCTCTACATACTCTGGATTCTATACACTCACGCTGTCCACACATGACAGACACAAGGCACAACATATCCATCAGGACAGCAAGTTCATGTCACACTGCACAAATTACATACGTCCCTTGGCGCGATGGATGCACAGACAGACCAGCGGGGCTGAGGGGCAGATGCCTCTGTGTCTCTGTGCTTCTTGGCTCCAGCTGGTGGAACAAGGGCTGTGCACTCTCCTTGCCTATTTTTCCAGCATTTCCCCGGAGCCCCACGCATCCATTAGAAGGGAAAAGCAAGAAGAAATCTGCTTTCAGCATCCTGGGCAGGCCTGCTGGTGCTGCTTGGTCACCTGGGCACTGGCTGAACTTTCACGGGTATAAATTGTCTATTAAGAGATTATTCACAACCAAATTTAAGGACCCACTAGGCTCACCTCCTGAGCACACACAGGTAAAGTACAATAAATACAACTGATCCCCTAATGTCTGCCAGGGCCCCTGGTCAGTGGCCGAGCAGCCACGGCTGCAGGGGAGAGTGGAGCAATGACGTGCCTGGGGACACACAGCGGGGGAGATGGCTTCTGGTTTGGGGGGCCCACGGCAGGGCAAGCAGGGCGAGGGTGAGCCTCGTTCACACGGGCATCGACATCACAGTATGGGTGGCACTGTACAACAGGAGACTTGCTCTGCCCGCAGCTACTCAGAAAACGGTGGAAACATGCCCAGGTCGGCAAAGTCTTCGATGTTATAGTTGCCAGTCCCCTGGGTTGGATCTCCCGGCATGGGCAGCATGTCCTGCAGAGGAGAGGAAAAGAGAGCCACAGAGGAGTCAGCTCCTCTGTCCGTGCACTGGGCATGTCCCAGAAGCCCAGCCTGCACTCACCCTCATGGCCATCCCTAAAGGGGCAGCCCAGAGGTCCTCCCCAGCCTTCTGCGGGATGCTTTGGAGGGGTCCTCAAATGTCTGAGGCACTGGGAAACTGTTCTCCCCAGGGAGCTGTTGTGACAGCAGGTAAACGGCATTAGGACACACCCTTTGTCTATCTAAGGTTGAGTCAGGGACCCAGGATAGACGAGAGCCCCATTGGCAGGGGACCCCAGGCTGGCCCCAAGCAAGGTGCACATAGCAGATAGCAGATGGCCAAAATGCAAGAGAAATCCAATGCAGAGTGGAGTGGAAGCAGGATGTGTGTGGAGACCTGGGTGGCCTGTCTTCCATGTTTATCTTAGTGCAGGGATAAATCCCTGAATGGTTAGATTTCAGTTTCAACACGTCTTTCAAGTTCTCTGGGCCTCAGATGACCCATCCAGAAAACAGGAATAGCACTATTTCAATGTCTTACAGCCAATTCCCCAGTATGTGTTCTGTTGAATTCTCAGCCCATGTGATGCTCTGTGAGAAAAGAATTCTGTGGACAAATAAGTTTGGGAAACAAGGCACACTTTGCCTACCTCCTAGACATCCATAGTCCTCATTGGTGTAATAAAAGTTCTGATATGTCCTGCAATAAACTTAATAACTTTGTTTAACCAGTGTGTCTTAAGCTTATTTGGCCAAGAATTCTTTTTAGCATCGTGACTATGAAGATCCATGTCAGGAAATTCTGCCTTACGGGGTTGCTGTGGGGCCTCAGAATGGGCAAGGAACAATGCCTTACAGAAGGAGGAAGGAGGAGAGAAGGCTGCAGTCAGGGGAGGCAGGCGAAGGCCTGGGTGAGCTGTTCCCCTGCACATTCACAGAATGCTACCCTGAGTGACATCTGAGTCCCAGGACTCTGTCTGTGAAGACACAGCTGACCCTGGCAGGAGAGGGGTTTGGGATGAGGGTGGGGTCAATGGAGCACTGATTCTTGAGAAGGAGGGGTTGTGATCCTGGGAGTTTCAGAGCCCTCCCACAACGTGGTTCCTGCCCCCATCATTGCTTTGCAGGGCAGGCCTGGTGCATGCAGGAGGTGCCTGGGTTCCTGTTACAAGGACCTGGAGGGATGAGCTGAGCTCTTGGCTGAGGGGGAGTTAATGGGCTCGTACCTCCATTTGAAGCCTTCCAGTAGGAATGTTTCTGGCTGAAAGTTGAGCCAAGGAAGCCCACAAGGGGCAGGGCACCTGCTCTGTGGGGCTGCAGCGGTGCCATCCCCAGTCACACAGTCTGCCTTAGGCACACGGGATGGTCTAGAAATGTCTCAAATAATGGAGAGTTTCTAGGTGCCCAGGTATCCTCAACCAGGGACTCCCCCTGAGCTTAACCACAGAGGACAGCAGAGTCAGGGCAAGGCTGGCACTGAGCAAGGGACTGGGTGGGGATGTTCTCCACATCCTGGGGGCTATGGTGGGGAAAAAGAGGGTCAGCCAGTGACAGACAGCCAAGCCTGGGGGCACTTGCAGCTCTTAAGGAGAGACCCCCTTCAGCCTTGGTTTTGTGCCTCTCCCCTGGATAGCTCTGGAGTCTGGGAAGCATCTCCAACTGCAGCCTGCCCTATTGTTTGGCTTAGCTCAAAGGCTACCTCGGCCCCTTCTCCTTCCCACATGCACCTGACGTTTCTGGCTGGGTAGGATGGGGCCTTCTACTCCTGGACTCCCTCTAGCCCAGGCTGGGCCAGAACTCACGATGGCTATCGGGCAGGCGGTGGTGCGGCAGAGCCCGAGGGGGAAAGGAAGCAGAGAGAAGGCGCCGGTACCTACGAGAAGGCGGTGCTCGCTCGATTTACCTGGAACACTTCAGTCTGACCGGGCTGCTGGTGGGAGTGCTGCTCACCGCTCTGCTGGCCGTGGTGCTGGCTTTGCCACTGCGACCAGACTTCTGAGGGCCGTCCTTGGAACTGCCCGCTACTTTGTCCACTTTCAGCTGAAAGATCCGACATACAGTACACTTCCTTTAAAAGCCATCCTGTGGTTCTGTGAGACCTAAGAACCACTGCGGCTGGAGGGCCTCCCACTTCTGAAAGGCATGTTCCATCCAGAGCTGGAGGAATGCATTTGCTATCCTCATCTTTCTCACTGACTGAAAGATCATAAATTGAGGGGATAAGAGACACAGGAGCCCTTTGCCCAATGGTGCAGGTACTTGGCCAGAGAGGGTGGCTCTTCCTGAGGTCACCTGCCAGGTGACTAGGTGCTTTAAGCCTTGCAGCGCTCCTTGCACTTGGTGACTGTGCACAAAGGCCTCCTGCGGGCATCTGGGGGCAAGGGGCATGTCTGTGGCATGCAGAGCGTGGGCTGACAGAGGGTCTGTCCTCGGCAGTACGGTGTTGGCATGAGGAGGAAGACATACCTGCCCCTGCTCCTGACTCCCTCTTGGTCCACCGAATGCTCTTGAAAGGCATCTGGTCCCGCTAGAGGAAAAGCCTCACCTTGACATTCCCCTGAGAACTGCCAACCTCAGCCTCTGCCTCCTGAGCAACTCCTCGGAAGCCACACACGCATTATACAAGGTCCTCCTACAGGGCCAAGCACCACAGTCTTTTCCGGCCTGGCTCTTTGGCAGAGTGTTTTTTTTTTGCATCAGTTTGTTTGAGGGGGAAGAAATTTGGGCACTGGTCAGACAAGATAAGGTTCCTCTGTGGGAATCAGCAAATTCATTTATAAATGAGAGCCACTTTGCTTCTGTCTATAGTTTATACAAAAAAATTGCCAATGGAAAAACCAAAAAACAGGAAACATAGGTGGAATTTTTTTTTTTTTTTTTTTGTATATGAGAGTCTTACTCCACTGCCCTGGCTGGAGTGCAGTGGTGCAATCATAGCTCACTTCAGCCTTGAAATCCTGGGTTCAAGAAATCCTCCAGCCTCAGCCTTCCAAGTAGCTGGGACCACAGGCTCATGCCACAATGCCTGGCTAATTAAAAAACTTTTTTTTTTTTTTTTGGTAGAGACGGGGTCTGGCTATGTTGCCCAGGCTGGTCTCAAACTCCTGGCCTCATGCAATCCCCCTGCTCTGGCCTCCCAAAGCCCTGGGATTACATGAGTGAGCCACTGTGCCTATCCAATAAGTGCAATTTTGTCTAAAAACATTTTTGAGATTCAACCAAAGAGGAGGCTTAAAAAATACCCTTCAAAGAGGATACCTTTAAGGAACATCAAAAATCTTAGAAACTTTTTTTCTTGTTTCAAATCATTCAGTACCATTTTGGAAACAATGGACTCTCTATCAAGCTCTGGGTGGCAAGACAAGCTCCATCTTGTCCCATACTACTCTTTCCAACAGTCATGCTGGTCACAGGCAAGACTCAGGCCCTATCCAACCCCCAACCTGGGCACTGCGTTAATGAGAGGCCAGGTTAGAAAGTGTTCAGGGAGAAGAATCTCTCTCTCTCCCTCTCTCTCTCTCTCACCCATCCACCCATATATAATGCCGGAGACATAAAGGGCTTTAATAAAACACATAAGGTCCCTTTAATGTCTTACCATTGGTGCTTTTCAAACTCTATATGATGACAATAGTTGGTAAAGAATTCTATAAAATTGAGGCAGGGTACAACTCCCTTCCTTAGCATAAGAGAGATTTAAATCTACTGTGCACATGGGATTCTGTTACAGAAAATTCATCTGCCAATGTGAAATGTCTTCTCCTAATAATCCCACACAAGACCCCGAGGGCCAGGAGGAACTCTTTCATAGAAGCCTGTCCGCTGGCCTCATTAACTGGCTCAGCAGAGGGAAGGCTAGGTCCACAACTGTGGCAAAGTTAAAACAGCAGCATCGCCAGCTGGAGCCACGAGGAAATTCCCACCTGACAGGCACCTGTCCCATTCTGGAAGCCTGCAGAGGCTGGGCACAATATGGGGCCTTCAGTGGGTCCATGTTGCTTGGCCGGAGGGTGAAGGGACATAGCCACTGGTGCCGAAGGAAGGGCATGATAGACTGGGGGAATGTCCTAACACATTCAGGGAACTGACTGCCATGCAGGGTCATCCAGGATGCTGCTGCAATGATGGCTTCCTTGGGGCTTGCCCATTGCAAATCAATGCCCTCAGCCCTTCCTCCTTAAGGCACATACCTACCTCTCTTTCCCTTTGCCATCAACATTTACAGCCACCCACACACACAGCATCTTCTCTTTTCCCTCCCTTCTCAACCCTGTGCAATTACTCTACTGCCAGGCCCCATCCAACAGGCATTTGAAGAGTGCCCATTCTTCTCAATCTCTCTTGAGTATCCAACACTCTTGATCATTCTGTTTGAAACTATCTTGTTGACTTCTAGGATTGAACTTCACTTTGGTTCTGCTACTTCTTACACTACTCTTTCTCACGTGCCTCCTGGTCCTTCCTGTAAGTGACCCTGTCTCTTAACGTATGTTGAAAGCAGGGGTCTGAGTCAGGCCTTCCCTCTCATCAACAAACAAGAAGGAAATACCTCTTCTAGTCTCATGAACTGACTCATTCATTTATTCACTTGGCAAATATTTCCTGAGCTCCTGCTCTGACGTGGGCTCCATGCTGGTACTGTACATACACTGGAGAATAAGATCGTTTCTCTCTCAACAAGCATTCAGCATGATTGGGAAAGGGAGCAAACAGATGATTCTGCACAGGTGAGAGCTGCTGTAAGAGTCAGAAGAACTAGAATAAAAACCCTTACGAGGGATACCTAACTAATCATGACAAGTAGAAAAGGTTTTTCAGAGATCTCAGATGACACCAGAAGGGGAATTAGTAATTAATCGGGTATAGGGCTTGGAGGTGAGGTTGAAAATAATTCTAGAGAAGAAGGTCAGTCTGTTCAAAGGCCTGATGGTGAAAGAGGGCTTGGTTCATCCGGGCATCTACAGGTGGCTCAGGATGGAAGAGGAACAGAGTGAGATCAGGCAAGTCATAAGAGATAAGGCTGGAGGGTAAGCCAGGGGCCAGGTTCCACACTATCAGTATGACCAACTTTGGGGACAACAGAGAAACACTGAAGGTTTTTAGGCAGAAATAGAAAGCACACAGATGTGGATGGTCCATGGGTGGGTGGACAAAAAGAGAGGGAAAGAGACCAACTGAGAAAGGAATGGGGTAGACAAGAGGAGAGGGAAGGAGCCAGACAGGAGGAGGCTGCTGTAGCAATCCTTGCAAGAGATGACAGTGGCTCAAAACACAAAACAAAAGCCAGCTGCAAAGCAGTGGGTGGATTTGAGATGTGATGGAGAAGGAGGTGCCTAGGCTTGTTGATTGATTACTGGCTGTGCTGAAGGGTGTGAGTGGGAAGAGCTAGGGATGATAAACTCGTGTTTCTGGTGGTATTGACAGTCCCAGCTTCCTAAGCTTTGGCTCCATCCATCCCTGCCATGTCTAAGCAGTATGAAAGACACCTTAAGCTCTCCATGCCTAAAGCAATATCTCACCTCCTCACATAGTCTGGAGGGGAAGAACACAAGCATAGGCTCTTTCCCCTCACTCCCACATCACGTCTAATCAGTGGCTGGGATCGGCTGAGTTCCCACTCCCCTAAATACCATCTCTCAACTCCTACCTGCTTTCCTCCATTCTCACTGCCCCAACCAGTGCTGTGAGTCATGGCCACACCCACTGCCCCCATAACCACACAGCTACTGGTGTGATCTCCCTCCAACAGTAGTTCACTGCTTACAGACTGCTTAGTGGCTGACTACGGTCTATGCAGTAACATCCATGTTCTGGATGTTGGCATGAAGATCCTTCGTGATCTGGATCTATTTTCAGCCTCATCTCCCACTTCATGTCTAACTCCAGCCCCTCTTGCCCTAGTCACATGACAATACTTGCATGTCCCCCATGATGCCACATGCAGTTACATCTCTGTGCTACTGCACATGTGTTCTCTCTGTCATGTACATCCTTCCCTTTCTCTGTGCCTAGATAATTCTAGCCAGGTTCAAAGCCCTAATCAAAGGTGACCTTGTGTGGCTGACTTCCTCAGTCACTGTCTCCTCTTAGCTTGCCTGTGGCCCATCACACTATATTGATTTACTCCAAATTGTGAGGACTTGAGGCCAAGGACTGTATCTATGTCTACCCCAGGCTTTACTGAAAATAGTGCTTGGAATATAGGGGAGTCTTCAACAAGAACTTGCTGAGGGAGGAAGGAAGGAAGGAAGGAAGGAAGGAAGGAAGGAAGGAAGGAAGGAAGGAAGGAAGGAAGGAAGGAAGGAAAGGAGGGAGGGAGGGAGGGAGGGAGGGAAGTGAGAAGGAAGAACATGAATATTCCATGAAGTTTTATTTCTATTTGCATTTGAGGTTTTCTGGGTATAATGAAATAAGCACACATTCTCTCACCAGTCTTACCTCAGGGATAGCCAGAGATGAGGAAGGGTGGAGGGGAATAATGATTAGAGGAAGATTAGCTCACTATTCATATTTGGGGTACTTGATTCTATTAATTACATATGCCAGATTTCAGAATAAAAATTCTTAATGTTCTGCAAGGGGAAAAAAATCAGTTAACGGGATTGCTTTGGAAATAGTCAAGGAAGAATTTTGGGAGTACTGACCGTGTGCACATCATATGACTATGTGCCATGAATCATGCTAGGTATTTTACATTATTTCAATTCATCTTTTCTTCACTCTGACTCTAAGAACCATGAGCCCATTATCCACATTTTTCGGATAAGGAAACGGAGACTCAAAGACATCAAGAAATTAGCCCAACTCATTTAGCCTACAAATGCCAGACCCAGGGTTTGAACCTAGATCTTTTTGACACTGAGGGCCACGTGCATTCATTTGATACAGTGTTTAAATCGAAGGCCTACTTTATACCTAATACTGAGCAGCATGTTGGTAATGCAGTGATGGTCAAACCTGGCCACTGAGAACGTTACTAGGCAAGCAGAATTGCTATGAGCTCTTCCAAGGGAAGTCCAGGCTGCCACAGGAGAACCTGGGACTGGGCCCTCGCTCAGATTTGAGTCTTTCTAGAGGAAGTTACATCCAAACAGATGACCTGAAGAATGAGTTCATTGGCCATGTGCTGGAAGAGATAAGTGGAAAGTCCTCTTTTCAGCCTCTGCTACTGAAAGTATATTTATTTTTTCTCCTGAATTATATTGACCACTCTGACCAGATAGTTAGCAAGAACTTCAGTGTAATCTCTCCTGGATAACAGAGCATTGTGGGTTCTTAACCTAAATCTGACTGACCTGCTCTGCGTATAAGTGGCGAGAAGGGGCTTCCCATGGCTCACCCCACAGTGTACCTACAAGCCTCTTTCTGGAAAAAAACAAAAAGCAAAAAACAAAAAAAAACCCAGTGGTCACCAAAATCCTTGTATTACTTTATTGTTCCAAAGCTACCTACATAGTTACAAACTATGAGCTGAGTTCTAGCCATGCTGTGTTTCTTTCACTCTGGTGGCTTCCTGAGCACGGGCTGGGCTGCTACAGCCCTGGCTGGTGCATGGGCCACTTCCCAGCCCAGAGAGACTGTGTTATGGGCTGGTAACAACTGCGCCAACTGCGTGGGCTTCCAGACCACGGGTCAGAGTCTTGAGGAGCTTGTGGGTTCCTAGGTCATAGAGAAAGGGATGACATTCCTTCTTTTTTAAAAATTTGAAGCTCAATGCTATCATTCTCCTCTCATTAACATTTTTCCTTGTGAGGTTCAGCTGATTTGGAAATTGCCCTAAGACTTAAGGCTCACTCGAAGTCCTGCTTGGAGGTCCTATGTCGTTGGGTTTAGCTCGGTGGTTCCCAATTGAGTGATTTTGCGCAACCCCACCCTGCCACCAAACCAAGGGGGACATTTGGCAATGTCTGGAGACATCTGTCATTATCATAAACAGAGAAATCCTAGTAAGTAGAGGCAGGGAGATGCTGCTGAACCCCCTATAAGGAACAGACAGCCCCTCCCCCACAACAAAAATTATCCAGCCTAAAATGTCAATAGTGCTGACACTGAGAAACCCTGCTGGATAAAGGAACAAAGTGCACCAAAACGGCAGCTCATTCTCTTACAAATGCCTTCTAGGCAGAAGAAAAACGCATCTCACAGCAAGGATTACAGTCTTTCTGAGCCTTCTAGCTAAGGCCTCACCTTTTCAACACTAACTAGTATTAGGGATGGGGAGGTCTATAATTCCCCACAATTCACTGGTAAAAATGTCCGGGACCGAGCTTTGTGGGCAGGAGCTGAGGAGGAAGAAGGTGCATGGTGTCTGCAAACATTTTAGATCAGCGAAATACTACGGGCTCCCTGCCTGTGCTTAGTCTACCCTGTTCCCCTATTTCAAATTATGCCTTTCGTTTCTTACTCCAGATGTTTTTGGAATAATACATTCTTTTTGCTTTTTTTTTTTTTTTAGATGGAGTCTTGCTCTGTCATCCAGGCTGGAGTGCAGTGGTGCAATCTCGGCTGACTGCAACCTCCACCTCCCAGGTTCAAGCGATTCTCCTGCCTCAGTGTGCACCACCGTGCCCGGCTAAGTTTTGTATTTTTAGTGGAGACAAGGTTTCCCCATGTTGGCCAGGCTGGTCTCAAACTCCTGGCCTCAAGGGATCAACCTGCCTCGGCCTCCCAAAGTGCTGGGATTACAGGTGTGAGCCACCGCACCCAGCCTGGAATAACAAATTCTTTCAATTCCCCTCTCCAAAGTGAATATGGGCTGGGTGGGGCAGGCTGGGATGGGCATGGCTCTTTTACGAAAGGGCAGTGTGTTCTGGATGTGTTTCTCCATCTTTGTAAAAGACGTTCATCCCCAGAGTTGTTAGCTTATTTACTGTGACTTGATTTAATCTTTATCGACCTGATCTGACTTGTGTCATCCATGGATGAATTGCTTTAGAGGCCTCACCCTAAACTGAGAAGCATGTGGGGAACAAGGAGCTATGGACATGCTGGTGCTTGCCAAGACATTGTATCTGGAAGCATGCTGCTAAGAAAATAATGTAACTTAGATCCTATATATGTGTATGCCACACTTGAAGCAAGTCAGGGAATTAAAACCTGATCTGCTACAGCACCTTTGAGCCATTTCTCTTTGAGCAATCTGTGCCCTGGCTCCCTGCATTTCTCCAAGAAACAAGGTAATATCAACAAGCAGATGCCTGGCAGTAGTTGAAATGAAAAGAAACTGAGCAATTTGAGGATTCAGGTCATATACATTCTTGTCAGTTATCAAATTTATTGCCTCTTAGCTCTAGATCCATCCTTCTTGGCCCTGTTTTATGATACTGAAACTACACCCTGCAAACAGTTCTCCTTTGTCAGTGAGTGCAGCATTAGGCTTTCTCAACAGAGGACGCTGGCGAGACAAGCAAGGTGTCGCAGCGAAGTGGCTTCTCTTCCTGGATCAGGTGTTTCTTTCCTCCTGCAGTGTGTCTAGCAGCAGTGTGCAGGAGGTCAGGGCGCTCCCTCTCCAGCACATTTCTCTACCACCCAGAGGCTGCTTCCTGTGAATCAGTTTTACCTGCGGGCACTCCCTGGGGAAATTCTTGGCCATCTGGTAGGTGGGTGTGTAGACCATTTCTGGTCCATCTGCACCCCCTACTGAGTGTCTCAGTCAGCTGGCAGGCTGCTTTTACAGACCCACTGCAGTCCAGAGCCTCTATAGTGTGTTACCAAGACAGATGCACATTCTCCAATAAGGGCTGAACCTCAGGATTTGTGGGGTGGGTTCTCCTCTTCCACGTTCTCAGTTCCTGTCTTGTCTACTTTCCCTTAGCCTTAGAGGTGGAAGTTGTGCCCACGTTTATTATTCCTGTATTCCTCAGGGTCCTTCTTAACCATCTTTTATTAGTCACAAAATCTTTAAAGTTTTCCTGTTCAAATCACTGGCATGGTTTCTGTCTCCTGACTGGGCCCTACAGGCACAACACTTTCCCCACTTACTTTGTTAAGGGAATAAATGCTTGGATTTTTCAGGGCTTATGTAGACGGATTGTGTAGTTTCCTAGTGGATGCTACATTTCAAATGGCTAGGTTTTTGCTGGGACTGGACTCAAAATGAAAATGAAACTAAGACTGGAAACACAAGTATGACAGCAGTAAAGCTCAAGATAACTCGAAAAGCCTGAAATGGAAGAAATGCTTTGACTTGACTCCTGAAGTCTTGAGGAACAAAACCAGCATGTGTTTCACAGAAAGGGCTGAGACACAGGCAGGGCTGTGTTTTCTCATTCAATGTATAAACAGTCTACAAAGCTATCCTGAGGAGTCTGAAACAGTTGAAGCACTGTTCAAAAGTCACATGCTATGCTTGTCACAACTTGATGTCTGCCCCTGGTCCACCAATGGGTGATGTCCGGCAAGTCTGCTCAGCAGGCATTTCAAACCTCCTGCCTGCTCCAGCCAGCCAGAAGCGGGAAGCTGGGATTGACCGTGCTATCTCTTTGGGCTCTGGCCATGGATAATGATCTGAGGCCAGGTACTGTGGGGTGCTGCCATGCCTAGGAACCCATCAGTGCCACACCAATAGGCCCCAGGGCTGCACAGAAGGCACTGGGAAGCCACTCAGATGTGCCCATGCTGGGCTAGGGTGTGTGTCCATTGCAAATGTAAACACTGCCTGTTTTTTAAGCCTGTTTTGTGTTTAATAATTAATGAAACTGATCATTAATGAGGCAGACTGCTCTGTTCCTTCTCCACTCACCGATTCTTACCTGCTTTGTTTCTTCTCCACTCACCCATACTTACCTGCTCTGTTCTCTGCACCCTTTCCCACTGTGCCCTCAGGAGTAACCATCCTCACTAACGAACAACCCTTGGGTCCTCTTCCTAACCACACATCCTCTTTCTTCTGTCCTTAACCAAAGGCTGACCTCTTCTCCCAGCCAGGACTCCACTTCCTTGAAGCTCTGTGGAGTAAAGGCTGACCCTGTGGCCAGAAGGGGGTCTGGTGTCCACCCATTTTCCAGGCCCCCCCTACACTGCTGATGTGAACCCCAATACCTTATCCTGGGTTCCCTCTGCCTGCACTGGGAGCTTTCCTCCAGCAGCGTACTCATCACAGAAATGATGACAGCAACCCCTCACCTCGAGGTCTCCCTCTCCCTCCCAAGACTGAGCCTCCCTTCCTGCTCTCCTGCTCAGCTTCATCCCCACTCTATCACCTGCTCACTCCACCACAGCCTGGCTTTTAACACACTCTCCCTGCGTCCTATTCCATGCAAACAGCTGTGGCCAAAGGTAACACGTGATGCACTGATGGCAAGGCCATAGGAAACTTCTCAGTCCTTCATTTCTTGATTTTATACTCTTTTTTCATGCTGTCATTGGAAGGGTTCCAGCCCCTTTCTCATGAATGTACATCAAGGGACATCTGCTGGGACATCCAATTCTTGCTTAATTCTGAGGTCCCCTGTGAATGGATTTGAAAATGATGGTAAGCACAGAGTAGTGATGGGAGCACAGTCTCAGATGTACTGCCCAGCTTTGATTCTTGGCTCCAAAGGCATGATTCCGCTATTATCAGCTACAGTAAGTTAGCCTGGGTAAGTTATCTGACCTCACTGTGCCTTAGTTTACTTATCTGTGAGATGGGAATAATAATGGTATCTCCTTCTTAGGGCTATAGTGAGTACTGAATGAATGCTACATGCTAGCATATAATAAAATAAGCACCCAGTAAGGGCAGGCTGCTATCATTACTATTATTATCACCTGAGTGTGAGATAGCTTGAAGGCAAATGTAAAAAAATGGTCCCTGAACCTGGAGCCCCATCTGTGTTGAGCCTGTTCTTGGCTATCAGTGGTGCAGTGGCCTCAGCCCAGGGCTTTGTCCTTCCTGTGTCCCATCTCAATTCATACTTCAGGGACTGGCATTTGTTTAGTGGAGACTAGAGAGAGGCATGGAGCTAAAGGCACTGGATGGTTGGGGCAAGGAAGTGGCCTGCCCACCTGTCTTGTCACGGCCACAGTGGGATGCTCCAAGACCTTGCCAGGGTTACGTGTTAGTTCTGCTCTGAAGCCTCTCTTGACCCCATTAGACAGGAGGCCACAAGGGCCCCTGCACAGACCATGGCTGTTGCAACTGCAGACTGTCCTGCCTGCCTCCCTTTACGTGTCTGTCTCCCCTGCCCCGGTCTCTGGACTGCGTCCTTCTCTGGGTGGGGACCAGGTCTCCTGTCTTCTGTTTTCCAGTGCTGATTTGGGGCCTGGCACTGAAGGTTTTTTTGAGTAGATCAGTGCCAGATGGTCCCTGCGCTTCCAGGAAGGACTAGATACCCAGGGGGACTTGAGTCTACGAGGCCCACCTTCAGGAGGAGATGAAGGGGTCTCTCCGCACCCAGGTGAGGAACCAGATGTGGAGAAGGATCTCATGTGTGACTGCAGGAAGGTGGATGCTGTCCTGAGAAACAGGATTCTGGGCTCAAGGTGGTAATTGTGCTGAGTGCCTGGTTGACTCGAAAGCAACTGCCATGGGGTTTCTCCTTCCTCAAACAGGGTGCTGTGCTTCTAAACTTGGTTCTGGTGAATCGTGTGGCAAGAATGCTTAACAGGTGAACAGGAGAACACACTGCAAGTAAATGTGACTAAGGCTGGAGGGACAAGCATGGCCTCAGGAAATGCTGTGCCCCAAGACCTTGGGCTGAGTGGGGCAGACATGCTGCTGTTAGCAGAGGAGGTGGGGAGGCTTGGGCAGCAGATGACAACTCCCCATTGTGTGCTAGGGGTTCTGCACAGCATTTTTCTTTCTTTTGTTTTTTCAGACAGAGTCTCACTGTGTTGCCCAGGCTGGAGTGCAGGGGTGTGATCATGGCTCACTGCAGCCTCAACCTCCTGGGCTCAAATGATCCTCCTACCTCAGCCTCCTGAGTAGCTGGAACTACAGGCATGCACCACACCTGACTAATTTTTTTTTTTTTTTTTATAGAGACAGGGTTTTGCTATGTTGCCCAGGCTAGTCTCGAACTCCTGGGCTCAGGTGATCTGCCACCTTCCAAAGTGCTGGGGTACAGATGTGAGTCACCACACTCTGCCTGCACAGAATTGTTCATAAGGCTGACAGGCAAGCAGTTCTAATGGAAGCTTTTAACTTGCCACGTGGAAATTCAGATGTTTGGGCTCAGCTTCATGCTCATCTGAAGAATCAGTTCTGCAGAGAAAAGCTCTACGAGCTGCACTGCTGGGTGTCACCCAGTGACCTCACTGTGAGAAAGCAGGCACCAGCTCGGACTTCTTACAAGGACCATGGGTCTCTTATGAGCCTGTCTTGACGTGGAGTGGAGTGGAGCCCCAGCCCTGGGAGACATGCTGAGGAGGTTCCTTAAACACATGGAGAGTGGGCAAGGCCCAGGATCCTGAGAGATGCACAGGACACAGCGGTTCCTTAACCCTCTATGGCCTGAGGTTTTGTTAACAAAGTAAGATAGGTGTTTTTAATATTTAAAAGAAAGAGAAAACTTCGCAGGATTATTTATGCAATTGATTGTCTCTATAGCTATTCTCTAGTTTCTTCAAACAAGACTATAAGGTTTTTGAGTTGGGGGGCCTGAAAATCCTTGCTAGGGCCATAATGGGTTAAAATGGTATTTAGATCACATCACAGCACAGGAACATCATCCCAGTGCCTTGAAAATGATAAAGCCAAATCACAAAGCCAAGGCCTAAGCATCCAGTCTCTTAGGAACACCATAGGCCTCCTCATAGCCAGAGAGAGAGGAGGTGCTTGGAAACCTCCAGGCCTTGTTTTGGTAGCTGGGAGCCTGGAGCTAGCCTCCTGAATTCAGGATGTTCAGAAAGCATTTCTGCTTTCTGGCTTTCCCAGAATCTCATTCCCTCATTCCCCACCTACCAAACCCTGGAGTCCTGTTGGCAAGACTGGAGTAGGCATTCCCGCTTGGTGAGGAGGTAGCTGGACTGGAGAGGGGGCTGTAGGAAGAGGGGTCTGCCGGGTAGGTGTGGCTCGTTCCAATCCCAAAGGGCGATGACTGAGTCTTGCTGGACTGAGATGGGATTTGCTATAATCAGGACAAAGCAAAGAGATGGAAAGCATCAGCAGCAGACCCTCACCCCCAACTCACGCCCCAGGCTGGTCACAGAGGTAGTGTCTGCTCTGGGTTAATAGTGACTCCCCATGGCCCTCTTGTCTGGCTAGGCACAGGCCTGGATCAGCACGGTGTGTGAGGGCCCAGGAGCTGCAGAATCTTTGGGGCACGTCTGATTGAAGTTACTCCCCAGGGCTACAAGGATCTGGGCCCTCTGGCGTCCGGTTACCAAGGCCTTGGCATTATGAACACCCAGAACTCCCTGGGCAACACCCACCCTCACAGTGACTATGAGGGGTCTGGGGGTATCCCAAGCGTGGGTGTTTTCATGTCCTCCTGGCACAGGAACAGCCAGAGGCCCAGAGTCGTGAGGGGGCTCATTCTTGATGGGGTGTCTCTACCCGCCCAGCCTTTTCCTGCCCGCTGCCCCAGGGCATGGCTGTAAGGAGAAAAGGCTGCTGAAGTCGCAGGCGGGGCACCCGGCTCTCCGAGGGCCCTGAGGGTGGCCGGTGCTCCTGAGGAGCCAGCGGCTGTGAGGGTGGTTGGTTCCAGCTAGGGCCTGACCCATCCTCAGAGCCGCAGTCCGAAGAAAGCACTTCCCAGAATGCTCTGCCTCTCTGGGCACCCAGGGGAGACACTCTCACAGACATCCATACCTGTCCCGGAAAGGGCGGACGACTTCCTGTCCACGCCACCTGACTCTGGTTTAGCTGCCTGGAGATTTGGGACATGTTCTGGCCCGTGGAAGAGGAGGACTGAATATCATTCACTCCAGGCACATGAACCACTGAAGAGCTAGAAAAGAGGAAACTGCATTTATCCCGAGGACACACCTGGTTTGCATGAGTCTACGCGCCCAGCCAACCACACAATCCGCCCTGGGCCACCTTCCTGGCTCTCTCCATGCAGCATGTCACTCGAGAAAATGACTAACACATCATGAGCCTCAAAGCCCCTTGGCTGTCCTCCTCTCCCTTCAGGGCTTCCTCCACACTGCTGAGTAGTCCTGCCATGTCTGGTAGTCTGGTACTTCCTCTCCTCATCCTCCCCAGGGTCTCCCATACACTCCTCAGCCCCTATCCTGCGCCTGTACATCCTCTGCTCTCAACAGATGATTTGGATCCCACAAAGAGAGAAGCTTCTTAGAATAAAAATCAGTCCCGGTGTTCACTCACTCTTCCGTGCTCTGGTTAATTCGTTCCTTTGGGGTACCTATGAAGCTTAAGGATTCAGGAAATAGGTTGCAGGCTGTCAGTTTTAAACGGAAAGAAACGCTTCTCAATGAAAACCTGCTGGATGGGGCCTAGTCCTGCTACCCAGAGTTTATCCCTCCCACCTTCAGTTCACCTTCGACTTAACTCAGTTCATCTTTATTAGGTCCCTGCTGTGTGCTGTGCTCTCTGCATGTCCTTTGCAGGCTAAATCTCTGACCCTGCTTAGCTCCTCGGCAGGCACTGTCTGTATGTACCACCAGGCACTTCTTCCAGGAGATTTTCCGGGCTATGTCGATTACATGAGAAGCTCATCAAAGACTAAAAGGCTGGGGGCAGACTTTTACTTTGTTTCAGGCCCCTCGTCCTGCCTCCCTGGGACTAGCGCAGCATGCAGGGCAGTGCACTGGATGCCCATGAATCAGTCAAGTAGGGCAGAATGGGGCTCATCACAGAAGGCTTTTGGTAGAGGTGGATTTTCAGCTCCATGTTAAAAGAAAGGCAGGCTAGAGATCAGTAGAGACTGGGTAAAATTTTACTATTGTATTCTAATAAGTTTCCTATGCTATTTGATCCCTTTTAAAATAGGGAGAAACCAAGAATGTCAGAGACATTCTTGCAGTGATCATTGTAAAACAAGTTCAGTGGCTTATATAAAGGGGATATCATTCCCATCTTTGTACAATCAATTTCTCATTTAACATAAGGGCTCCTTTCCCATTCTCCTTCCTGATGGAAGTATTGCTTCAGAAGACATTTTCTAGTCACTATGGTCTAGTAGGGCCCTCTCCCACAGACCCTCAGCCCTTGATGTCCTCCCCAAAACACTGATTGATGAGGGCTGCTATAGCGTAGAAGCCCTAGGAAAGGCACCTTGACTGAAAGGGATGGGCTTCTTGGGGCAAAGAGCCAGCCCTTGTGCACAGTCCTCCCTGGGGGCCTCTGAGCTACAGCTGCCTGCCTTAGCATGGACAGGCAGGGACCAAAACTTGCGGGACCAGAGCGGGAGGACTGTGGGTGAGGATGCACTTCGGGTGCCAGCAACACCATTCTGCAAGCGGCCCAGGGTTCCCTATGGCTGTATTGGGCCCCAGAGTCCTTCATCCCACAGCCTACCCCAACCCAAGCCAGCTCAGACCCTTCAGATATATAGGAAATTCTGCACATTCCACAGGCTTTGGCCCCAACAGGCATCCTTTAATTAACTCAGTCATTTATTCATTCATTTTACAGACTAGTACTCAGCAAGTGCCTTTTCTATGCCAGGCTCTGCACAGGTGTTTGGACACTCCCTGGATTCCTTCCCCACACTGCCAGCTGCCCCAAGCCTGCTTTTCCTTCCCCATCACTCATCACTGCCCTGTGCACCCTACATTTTTGGTTCTATGACAATGGCCTCACCCAGGCTGTGCGCCTCATGCTGGCACTGTCTGCCCTGAGCACTGTCTGCAGCTTCACTCTTCTCCCAAAGGCCATCAGTGATGATGTCCTCCTCCTCACATGGCTCCCACGGCTGCTGCCGCAGACAGAGCTCAGGGCAGACAGTCCGGTGTGAGGTGCAGAGCCTGGGTGAGGCCATTGTCATAGAACAACGTGGTCATCCTCTGTTTCTCCCATTAGTGAGGTCTCTTCCAACAAGGCCTCCCCGAGGCTGCACTCAGCACGCTCCTCAGGCCCTTGCACCTCTGCCCGGGTCAGGAGGCAGAACCTGACTTTTGCTTTCAGACCTAGCGGAAGAGTCAGCCAGACCTTCTCTGGCCATGCCACCTTGGGCTATCCTCTTGCCTTTGAGCTGCCCCCTCCTTGCCTCCTGCTGCTGTACCCTCCCTGATCCCCTTTGTCCAGAGTGAAGGACAAGCAGTAAGTGTCACAAGGACCCAATGAACACGAGCACCCGGGCAGGGCTGGCACAGGGCTTGGCATAGACCAAGATCCGTCAATGTGTGCTGAGTAGCTGAGTAACTCAGCCGCCAAGAGAAGTCCGGAGGGCTTGACTATTGCTCAGCAGAGCCGCACAACCTGCAGTGATGATGGTTAGGGACTGCTCACGGAGGGCTGCCATCTTGTCTGCTGTCCAGACCAGAGCCCCTGCCTGCAGCCAGAGCTCCTCAGAGCCTCAGAGCAGTGTGCAATTCAGCGAGACCTAGCTACAGGCATGGCCAGAGCCACTGCAGTGTTGCTAATCTGTCTCCAGGAGGTCTGTCCACGAACCAGTGTGGAAGCAAGATCCTCATTCCTTGTGTCCAGGGCAGTCCCTTGGCAGGGCCCTCTCTCTGAGTGGCCAGCCCCACCTACCCTCCTGGTCTCTGCCTACATCTGGAAGCTCTGCTTAGGCTCTGGCTAACCTTGCTGGAGGAGTCCTGTCCTGCTGGGCATGAGGAACTTAGGGTGTCCGGTAGGCACAGGTGAGTGCCCACACACCCTCCCCAAGAGCTGCCAGCTTCTTCTCTGACTGTTCTTCCCAGTTTATGCTTCTGTCTCCCCAGAAGTCAGTGGAGCCAAGCCTTGCCTCCAGTGATGATGTCAGGGCTTCCTCAATGACCTACTAGATGCCCTTGATGCTAAGAACCAAGCCTTGGGAAGGTTGGACACCCTGCCTGAAGCCTGGAGTGCCCTTCAGGATGAGGCTCAGACATGATGGGCTGAGCTGTCCAGTCTTCCTTGGATTTGGCTGTAGCCTCTGGGTACCAGATGACAGGATACTTCCTGCTACCTTAGCTGTTCCCAGCTCCAGCTCACTTGGGTCCTGGCTAGAGGGAACTCACTCCCTTCTCGCTGGCAATCACTGCTACAGAACACAGTGGCTGGTGCTGTTCACATCCAAGAAAGAGTAACTGACACCAGGAATCTATGGCAACTCATGGAGGGCTCACAGAGCAGAAGCAGAGCCACCAGAATCCTCAGTTTAGCCCAAGGCCGGAGCGCCAGTAACCACTAACTCATGATTACAGCCCACAGAGCTGTGCTCTGAGACTCAGGACTTTCTTGGCGAGGGAGCATCTTCCCACGCCATTGTCCCCCTCACTGGCACATACCTGAAGGCCTTCCCGGAGTGTCCAGAGGGAAATGGGCTTCCTTGGGAGTAGATCTGCTGGGTTCCTGCTGCAGAGGCTGAGCTCATCATCTTCTTCTCCGCTGGGAAAACCAGAGCAGGAGTCACACGCGAAGGTTCCCTGCTCTGCAGACCACAGAGAAGGCTGCCCCAAGAACAGGTGCAGGGGTGGGCGCAGGAACGGGAGGATGCGAGTCGGGGCAGCCCACCTGCATGCAATCTCTTCAGCCTTGCCTCTGCCTCCTCATCTCCCCTGGAGCCTCCCTGGCATATGAGGGCACTGGGCTGCTGTTCTTGACCCCTAGGCTAGGCCACAGGCTGCTTGATGACAAGGCTTTTTTGGAGAGTGGGGAAGATTAAAAGAATGAACGAGGCCAGGTGCGGTGGCTCACACCTGTAATCCCAGCACTTTGGGAGGCTGAGGCAGGCAGATCACTTGAGGTCTGGAGTGCAAAACCAGCCTGGCCAACATGGTGAAACCTTGTCTCCATTAAAAATACAAAAATTAGCCAGGCGTGGTGGCAGCCATCTGTAGTTCCAGCTACTCGGCAGGCTGAGGCAGGAGAATTGCTTGAGCCCAGGAGGCAGAGGCTGCAGTGAGCTGAGATCACGCTACTGCACTCTGGCCTGGGCGACAGAGCAAGACTCTGCCTCAAAAAAAAAAAAAAAAAAAAAAAAAAAAAGAATGAGAGTTCTTTCTCAGACATTATTTTATCCAGTCTTTTCAACCCTGCGGGGTAGGGATTCCAAGTCCTCTGGTTCTGGATGAGGAAGCACAGGGTACCAGTGAAGAGGATGGGCTCTGATCTCAGCTCTCTGGGTCTGAATCCCAGCTCCAAGGTAAGAGGTGCAACCTCGGACTGTTAATCATCCCCTGCCTCAGTTTCCCAACAGAAAAAAGGCGAGAATAAAAGTATCTTCCTCAGAGGGCTGTAGGGGGAATTCAGTGTTAACCTAAGTGCTTATGACAGTGCCTGATAACAGAGCAAACAGAAACTAAAGTTTGCTATTGTTTGTTACAGATGAGAAAAGTGAGGTGTGGCTTGTCCGAAGTCACCAGCCAGCGAGGGAGGGCCCAGGGCATGAACGCAAGCCCAGCGCTCTTCCCACTGCCCTGGAACTCAGCTACCCCTGTCACCCTCACCCAGCAGGTGCCACAGCCGGTGATGTCCAGGGAACAGCCCCGGACCTGTGTGCCTTGACCTTCCACTAAGGTTTCTTTGAGAGACTGAGCTCCTCTAACACTGAAAACACTCAGTCCCTGGCCAGGAGGTGCAATAATGCATGATTTTCTGCCACTGCAGAATGGTGAGCAGAGTTGGCTCACCCACAGGTTCACCCATAGCTACACGGCTGCAGAAACGGGCTCAAGACCCAGCTGGCTGTTTAGATCTTACACGAGGGAGAAGGTGCTTTGTATCGTGGTTTGAGAAACAGGAGTGGGAACACGAATGGTGGCAGGGTGCTAGACAGCAGGCTCCAGTTCTCCTTCCTTTGGTCATTGAGGGTGCCCAGGGCTCTTTGAAATGCCCTCCCAGTGCCCCAGAATCTTCAAATGTCTACATGTCTCATTCCTACAATCCCTAACATGTTCACTCACAAAGAGATATTGGAATAAAGGAAATAAAGGTTAGTTACATGGTGATTATTTTGTGCCTAGACAGCCCCCACATCTGCTCCCATCTCTGGCTTGCTGGTGGTGATCAGGGGCAGAGTGTGTAGGTCCCTCCGAGTGGCTGTGAGCAGTGATGCGGTTATGGATATTCAGGCTCATGGGCTTGGGGCCCAGAGACCAGGCTGCAGGGACCACATGCTGACTCTCGCACGCATGGAAACAACTTCTGTGAGGCTTTAATAAAAAGGGGCCACTGAGCAGTTTTTCTGGTTCATTTTCTTCTGCTGCAGTGACAGTTGTAAGACAGTGGGAAATCCTTAAAGGATGGAAGGAGCTCAGGCTCCTGGATATGTACTTTTAACCTAATCATAATATCTTGAATCTTGGGAATAAAGAGCAAGATTGGTGTGGGGGAGACATAAGGCTCAAACTTGCAGGAAGAAGGTAAACTTAGGTAGTTCTCTTGACTCTAAACTTAATGCAGGCCAGGCACGGTGGCTCACACCCGTGATCCCAGCACTTTGGGAGGCCGAGGCAGGCAGATCACCTGCGGTCAGAAGTTTGAGACCAGCCTGGCCAACATGGCAAAACCCCGGCTCTACTAAAAAATACAAAAGTTCGCTTGGCATGGTGGCGCACACCCATAATCCCAGCTACTCGGGAGGCTGAAGCAGGGATAATTGCTTGAACCAGGGAGGTGGAGGTTGCAGTGAGCTGAGATCACGCCACTGCACTCCAGCTTGAGTGACAGAGCAAGACACCATCTCAAAACTACAAACAGACAAAATAAAAATATAAATAAAAATAAGATAATAAACTTAATACAACCCATTTTTTTTCCTCATGTATTTAAGGTTTTTGTGGTTTGGGTAAATAAGAAACACATTTTCTTTGTAACTGCTCCAGGACATTTGAAGGGTATAACATTATATATAATAATATGCATTATAATATTATATATAATTGTTTTTAAAGATATTTGATTCTAGTTTTCAGTCTTCTATATTTTTCTCCATTTTATTATTTTGATCTATGTGACCTGTTAAAGATGGAGACAGGCCTACTGAGATCTTCCACTATAATGTGGCTTTATCAGCATCTTCCTGTGATTCTAATTATTTTGACTTTCACATATTTCAATGCTTATGACATCTGTATCTTCACTTTAGGTTACATCTTATATCTGAATAAATTAAGCCTCTCTGCTCACTGGACAGTTTGAATTTTTCTTTGGCAACACTGACGAACCTACTTTCCTTCTTGGGTTTGCAGAGCATCTCCACCACCCCTTCTTTCAGGTTAAATCGTTCATTTCAGTTTGTTTTTGTTATATCATATTTTGGCAGCATATGATTCAGGAGCTATTGATTGGGAGTCAACGTATTTAATTATTCTTGATATTCACTGATGATAAATCTTTATCTATTTATAAATACTACACCCATTCCAAAATGAGTCTGGATCTTTGGTGAAGAAATCTTTAAATTTCTTGATTTGAGGTTTTAGACTCTAAGTTTTATTTATTGTTTCTGTCTTTCGTATCTTCTAATAATTTTTACGTTAATTTTCAGTGTTATTAGTTTCGTTTTTCATCCTTACTGCTTTTCCAACCTATCATTTCTGTTCTCGTGTTCTATATTTTGATTCATTTCATAAACAAGTACAATTTTACAAGTAGTTTTTTTGCAAGCAGAATATGTAGATAGTGCATGTCTGTGAACGTCTTTTTGTTGTCCTCCAAATAGGAAAGCAGCTTGGCTGGTGGAAAATTTCAGGGTCACATGTTCTTCCAAATTCTCTATTTATTCCTGCATCCACCCTGCCCCCGCTGCCCCCCACCCCGCCGCCACCGCCACCTTCCTAAGTCTTCTGGTATTTAATATCTTGGGGAAGGCTAACAAAAGATTTCTCTTTGTAGGTAAGGTAATTTTTTTAATCTCAACATTTGCAGGATTTTTTCTTCCTTTCTTCAAATTTAAAAAAGTAAATACAACAGATCATGTGTAGGTGTGAGTTTCTTTGAAATTTTTGTTTAGTATTCATTGAGCTCTTTCACTTGGAAAACCTAAGTTTTTGTATTTTGGGAAAATTCATGTTTCTAATTCACTGACTTGGATTTCTGCAATATTAGCCTGTTTTGTACTGATCCATTTTATTAAACATCACTCTCCCCACCTCAATAACTCATTTGCAGACATGCAGGATGGCCTGGAATCACCTAGAGAAGAGATACTGAAGATTCTCTGAACCTTCTCCTCTTTATCAGAAAAATTCATTTCCAAAGGAGGACATTTGTTCTCATTCCTTCCCTTGGACCCTTCTCCCCTCTTCTTTTTTCTTGTCTGTCTTTTTTTTTTTTTCTGTTTTGTTAACTTTATGGAAAAGTGTCTATGTCTGGATTTCTCTGGGACGCTGTGGGTCTCTGGTCAAATATTTCAGGCTTATCTGGAGAGAAAAAAACCTTTTAGATGTGCTGTTGTCTCTTCTTACTGGATGAGATGATATTTCTCTAGAAAAGTCGAGGAAATACTGATGTGGGTGGGTGGCCATGGGAACCAAGAGCCGGGAGCTCCCCTGTTGTGCTGAGGGGTCTGGTTTTTGTTGTGTGTTGACAATGGGTCTTGGTGCTGCACTGGCATCTGCTGCCCTAACGGGAGGCAGCTCCAGCACCCAGAGGCTCTGACTTTCCACCAACATGCTGGCATCAGGAGGGCTGAGGTGTGCTCCCTCACCACCTTCCACGGGCCTGTCTGTCCTCACCTCGGGCCTCACTGTCTTCAGCTTGTTAGCCCCAAGGGGACAGGATTGGGCTTCTCTTCCAGTGACGGAGTTCCCCATGTTTCCTCTTCACAAGCCAACTGGTTTCTCCCTTCAACTCATCCTGACTCCGTTGTATCTTGTGAAAATTCCTTGACCACATGAAAATAGAATCCTTTTTCTGATTTTAGAACCAACAAAGATCTTTCCAAATTTTATATTTGGTTAATCTCAGTGATAATCTGAGTGGGAGGGCGAGGCAGCTGGACTTGCTGGCCCCATGCGATGCCTTAAGTTATAATCGCACCATCTCCTCTAACGGCAGTGCTGACATAGGTAGACAGCCTAATGACCACCACAGAGGATTAATCACATGAACTCTACGCAATTGACAAAAAAAGATTGTCTGATAATCTGGAAATACGTTCATAATAAACTGTCATGTGAAAAAACTAAGCTACTGTGAGCTCAATTTCATGTAAAAAAAAGGAATATATATGTGTAGAAAAAGATAGAAAAAACATACTTTAAAAAGTTAAACATGGTTACATCCAGGTGGTAGGATAGAGGATCATTTTTGTTTTTCTTTTTTACTGCGTATTTTGATGTTAAAATGTGGTCCTCTGTGTGTTAGGGATTGAATTTCAACTTTTAACAGAGACAGGTCTTTGGCTTAATAAAACTAAACAGCACAATGGAACAATAGAGCTCATTTGTTCCAACTCCTCAAATTTTAATGATGGGATGCCAGGTCCCAGGTTGGTTACCCTGGGTAACTGGTATATAAGAGGCAAGGCCAGGAGTAGAGAGAATCCATTCCAACTCGTGTGTTTTTATACCCTGCAATGGTTACTCTAAACTCACCTTCCGTGGCCCCCTCTTACTAACAGTAGTTGTCGGTAGATGGCCTGAAAGCAACTGTAAACCCCACACTCTCAAAACCTCAGTGCCATTTGGAAACTTACATGCACTGATTCCTGCAAACATTTCAGCAAACCGAGGATCTCTTTCCTGGGAGAAGATTGCATCCGCCTTTTCCACGGACTTCCCAGCCTCATGAACACCGGCTGGTAGGTTGGGGACGGGGACCTGTTTGCACATTAAATAAAACACAAGGGCAACTCATGCGTAAGGCACAGAGTGTGTATCCCCAGGAGCCACCAGCTCTCCTTCATCAGAGCCCCCTCCCTCTGGAATCACTGGCATTTGGGGCTGGAACATTTTATCAGATGGGAAGCTTTTCTATATGTGAAAGCCAAGAACAGCCGGTGATGGGGTTGGGGGCAGTGAACTGAAGGTCACAGGAAGGATAACAGAGTCACACTGATTACTTTCTTAGAGCGAGAAATGAACAACAATTAACTTACTCTAAATATCAGGAAAAGTGGACATCATGTGGAGATAGGAGAAGGAAAGGAGACAGAGCCGGTGAAGAAGGAGGCTCAGAGCATGACAGGAAGAGGCACACTGAGGAAGAATGGGACACAGGCAGTGGCAGGGAAATGGCCAAGAAGCCAGGGGGCCCAAGGGGATCAGAAGCTGCTCTTGTTGGTCTCTGAGTATACTCATACTAGAGTTCACGCATGGTCCTCAGAAATGTCCTTCAGCCCTTGGGTTGACTATGGCCCCTGGTTCTTCACCTGGTACTCACACATTCTTCATGGCTCAGTTCTGTAGGGAGGAGTGACAGCAGCAGACCCCCAGGGGACCTGTAGGTCTGCTCTTTCCATTGTAGTGTGTGGATGGGGCAATCCTTTGGGCTGAGGGGCTCAAGCTCAGGGCTGAATTGAGTGCCCAGTTCATTGGGCTGGAGACAATTCCAACAGGGAAAGGGTTTTCCAGAAATTCACCTGGGATAAGTCGTATGATGACAATCCATCTCTCTGGTGTACTTCTAATTCTGCCTGCTGTTGCTGAAGTTGCCTGTGAAACAGGAAGACAACAAAGAGGGTCATGAAGAACAGAAGGGGTGACAATAGGGCTAAGCCAGGACTTTTCCCATACCTCAGAGGCAGAGTGGGTGATACCCAATGGATCTCTACATTGTTTTCCATTTTTAATTATTTTATTTTATTTTTAATGCCCTAAATCAAGACTCCAGACATTGCACTTCATGTTTAGGCTACCACACTCAACTATTTTTTTTAATTAATTAATTAATTTATTTTATTATTATTATTTTTTAATTTATTTATTATTATTAAACTTCAAGTTGTAGGGTACATGTGCACAACGTGCAGGTTTGCTACATATGTATACTTGTGCCATGTTGGCCACACTCAACTATTTAAGAAATCAAGTTTGATGTGTGACTTCATTTTATGCAGGGTCAAAAGATACAACAGAACAAATATTTTAAGGCAAATTCAGAAAAGCAGTTGGGTTTAATGCCGAATGAAGCAGTTGGCTTCAGCTAACACTTAGCTATAAACGGGCGGGTGTTTACATTATCTCATCCAATCCTCATACTATGCTTTCACAGTGGTTATTCTACCCTCATATTAAAATTAAGAAACTGAAGTTCAAAGAGGTTAAGTGGTTGTCAAGGTCAGCCAACTGGCAAGTGGCTATGACAGAACAGAGCCAGGGTCTGACCTGACACTTCTGACTCCAAGGGACTTTGCTGCCTGCTCCATTTGGGGAAGAAAAAGACTTGCTGGAGGAAATGGCGGCTTTAAGTTTAAAAACTGGGTTGTTTTCAAGAGAAAGTGAACTCTATAGCTCAGAGCCTAAAAATGGGGCAAATGACCGGATCCTCTTCAATTGTAAATATCATTAAGAAGGACAGGCAAAAAATTATTAGTGGTACTATGCAATTCAAATTACTAACAGACATTACTCCCAGCCCAGCAATCAATTTAAAGCATATGAACAGACAATTCAAGCAAATAAATAAATAAATAAATAAATAAATGGACAAATATACACGTACTATATGTACATATAATAACATATATATAATAGATATAATAAGCAAGTTAGGGAAACATTTTGCCATTAAAATAATCAAAATAAATGTAAATTAAAACACCTTTGAAGTATAATTTTTCAACTGCTAAGTCAATAAAAATATGTTTCACATGGTGGCTTTGCATTGAAACTACCACGGTCACACGGTGTTGGGGAAGTGTGCATGGCATGACCTTTTCAGAAAACTATGGTGATACGGATGAGGGACTGTGGATTTGCTCACACTTTCACACTCTCCCAGGTGGTCATCCTGCTGCTGGTCTGTAGTAAGGAAATTATTCAGTGGAAGGAAGTAAGAGCTACCCATGCAAAGTTGGCTGTAATCAGGAATGACTTTGTAAACCCTGCATATTAATTTCCTGAGTGACTATTCCATAGCACTGACAGCAACCACTGTGAAGACCGTCTGGAGACACAGGAAGGTATGATGAAAGGTGTGGAAAAGTACAAGTGCAGCACAATATATTATGCACGCTGCAAATATGGCCACAAACATTATGTGGGTGAGCAAAATTTAACACCAAGAAAAACAATCTCTCAAGTGTCTGCATTAATTAGGAAGGTTATGTATGGATTTCCACTGTTTACTTCCACTGTCTATTTTGAAACAAGAAGGATCACAGTGGGTCTCCTCTGACATGTTCATGGTCCCACTTTTATCACCCATGGCTGTGTCCTGGACCGGGTGGTGGGGAACCCCCTGGAGGAACTGCAGACAGGCCACCTCCCTTCATCTGGGTCTGGAATGCAGGGAGGGCTGGCTAGATATTCTGTGGATAGGAAGCGAGGGGAGGGTGGGAGAGGAAGCCTTTGTTATCTAGGATGAGGAAGTGGCTGGTGGGGAGGGGCAGGTGTGGAAGGTGCTCCAGCTTCCTGGGGAGGAACCACCAGGAACGCATGGCTAGAACACTGTAACAAAACTGTAAACAAACTGTAACAAAAGCTCTAACAAAATTGTAACTGTCAGCAAAAGCACAGGCTTGGTGAGAATGTGGAGGCCCCCGCCCAGGAAGAGGTGGTGTGTTTGGCGACTGTGGAAGGAAGGCAGGGGTAACACCTGCACCCACCCCTATGCATTTGCTCCGGCCCCCTGCTAGATGCCTGCATTCATCCCAACTCACCTTAGGCTCCAGTCACATTGGAAGTGGGTTTTCTATTTTTTTAATTCCCTTTCTGCATGAGGAAACTGAGGCCCAGAGATGCTAGAGGTTTGCAGAAAATAGATGGCACCCTCAAAAGGGATGATTAAAGAAGGTTTAGGGAAGGGGCTACTTAACAGGTATGGCCATAAACGTACAGGTGTTTACATGATCTCATCCAACACCCACACTGAGCTTTCAGAGTGGTTACTTTACCCTCAAGTTAAGGTTAAGAAACTGAAGTTTAAAGAGGTTAAGTGGTTGTCAAGGTTGGCCAATTGGTTAAGTGGCTATCACAGAATAGAGCCAAGGACTGATCTGATACTTCTGATTTCAAGGTGCTTTGCTGTCTGCCCCATTTGGGAAAGAAAAAGCTTTCATAGATGTTATACTAGGATGGTGAAGAGCCCCTAGGCTAGCAACAACAGGAAGCCATCATCATCCCTAGGGCCAAAGGGACAGAAGGAGTGAGCAGCTATCAGACCTGTGAGAGCTGCGGTGAGCAAGGCTGCCTAATACCTTTTCCTCTTCCACTCTTGTTCCTTTGTCTCCAGTCAGTCCCTCCACTGGCCAAACTTAACCAGGACAGACATCGAGGGATCCCATTTGGCCCTTTCCACAATGGTTAACTTCAATCTTCCTCCCAGGCAAACAGGCAAGGCAGAGGGTGCACCAATTGTGTGTGGTAGAAACACAACCACCAGGCTGGTAAGTGGTGAAGACTGAGCAAGACTAGATTTTCTCATTCCAAGTGTAGGCTGTTTGGATTACATAAAAGATGCATTGCTATTTGCCGACTCTTCTCAGCTCCTAAGAAGCAAATGCACACAAGTGATCTGGTCCACAGCTCCTCTGATAACAGCAACGCCCGGTACATCATTTCTTTTGACAGGCAACTGGTCAGTCTCTGTTTGACTTTCTCTGCTAGAGAGCTCACTACGTTTTGGGGCAGCTTGCTCCATTTGCAGACAGAAATACTTATAAAAAGCATGACCCCTAAAGAACCCAAATGCACCTCCCTATAACTTTCATCTGGGGAACAACTTCTGCCCCTGGAGAAACATAAAATAAGTTGGGTTCTGTTTCTAAACTCTTTTTCTCAGCATTACAAAAGATGTATGATCTGAACACCACTTCCTCCTCTGGCCATGCCTTCTGTGCTGATGGCCCTGGTGTGTGTGTGTCCCCACCATAAAGGAAGGTCTCCTCGATGGGAACCCCAGCTGGAGGACCTGGCGAACATTCTGTTTCGAGTCCAGCCCAGAGGAGTCATTCATTCAGTGAACCATACGGAACTCTATTGCCAGGCACCGGGACAGACCAATGACCCAGAACCCACAAGATCCCTGCCCTCATGGAACTGACAGTCTCCAGGGAAAGACACACGTGGGCAAGCAATTACAGTGTGGTGAGTTAAGATGACGCCTCAGGATGAACAAGATTCTATCCAAGGGTACAGTCTGCCTCCTAATGTCAGTGTGGGAGCCCAGATAAAAGGGAAAGGATAAAAGCAGAAGCACGTGATCTCCCACCAGGCAGTCTCAGCCCATGCTTGTTAGACTAGCAAAGTGGGAGCACCAGAAATAATTTTCCAAACAAATTGGTATTCCAGAAATTGAAAAAGGAATCAACATTCAATAGAAAAAAAAGCATTCCTTTCTATACCTCCTTATTCTTACTTTATGACTTTTGTTTTGTTTTGCTTTGATTCACATCTTGGGGGCACCATCACCTTCCACTGAATGTAGGGCTGATGGCCAGTATTTTGTCAACATTTTCACATCTCTGCAGTATCCTCATTTCAGAGATAAAGCAACTGAGATGTAACGATGAAAGTGTAGATGTTAGTGTCCAGGGTGTGAACTAAGTGTCCAGAGTAACACGGTTAGAATGTAAATGATGCATCCAGGGTGACATGGCTAGAATGTAATTGATATGTAAAAGATGCATCCGGGTGACATGGCAAGAATATGGAACACATAGGACTCAAACCCAAGTCTGTCTGGCTGGAGACCTTGCACAGTTTTTCCTCTGTCCTAAGCTGCTGCCCTAGCCCAAGAGACATACCCATGGCTATAACATGGACAGTTATTACACATCTCCCATTCCAGTACCTTGGGCATCTTGCGCCATAAGAAAGAGAAAAATCTGTTCCTTGGGACTTTGGTGGGGTTGAAGCAGTGAACTCCCCATGAGGGCAGCAATCCATGAACCATTTTCTACCCCTTTCCTAGAGCCCTACCTTCAACCCACAAACATTTTTCCAGGAAATGACAACCACTCCTACCTGCAACTCAGGTAATGCCCAGCCCAGGCCCAGAATCTCGAAGACAGGATAGGATCACTGTGTGGAGTTGTGTAGCTGTGCCACAGGTGCCTGGCCAAGGGGCAAAGTGGGGCACAAACCCAGACCTCTCCATTCACACACCTTGGTGCAGGTCTGTGTTTGGGGAGGGCCCATGTTTCTAATGTGCATAAAGGCCATGATAAGGGGTCTTGGTATTAGACTGGGGGGTTGCTTTCAGTTCTGTTCCTCTTTGGGCTCCTAGACCAGAAAAAGCTCCTTTCACTGGGAAGCAGAAAATCAGGTCACAGGTATGGCTGGCAAATCCCCAGGACCCTAACCACTCTGGCTCTGTGGTCGGAACATCAGCATCTCCATCCCACAACCTCTGGGTTTCTGCTTCCATAGCTGAGCATGTGTGGAAGAGAAAGTGCTGACCTGCAGGCTGCCCCATCCTGAGAAGAGCCCTGGGGAGTTTTCTCAGACATTTCACAGCAATGGTATAAAAATAAACCTTGGTGTGCTTGCAAATTCCAGAGAAGGAGAAAGCAGGGCTGCTCAGGAGAAAACTGACTGATAGCACATGTGAGGGAAGTGGGTTCCTACCGTAGCCAGTGCTGCCCTCCATTAGCTGGGCTACAATGGCTGAAGAGTAGAAAGTGAATGCTTCAAGCCCGGCTTCCTGTCGGCGAGGTGCACGAGGCTGGGCAGATGCTGTCAATTTTCCCTCATGCTCCCTGGACAGGGGTTTTTACTCAGCCTAAGTGAGTAAGAAGGCATGAAGTGGGCATTCCGAGGTCGCTGGAATCATGTCCCTGGGAGTAACTGGAAGCACGTTGGGAGGAGTCTGGGGATGGAGGCTAATAATATCCATCCTGGTTGAGCACCATCTGCATGTCTATTGTGAAGCACTCGAAATGCTTGTTACAGGGTTTGGAATTGATTTGACCAGGGCCAGAGAGCAGCATGGTCCAGTCATGCATGTGTGTGCACACGTGTGTGTGTTAGAGCTCACTTCCTGGCCATGTGGACTGGCTCAGCAGGGGCCTGATGGAAGGCAGGGGAGATGGTCAGTAAGACCGATGATCACTTGTGAGGGGGCAAAGGCCTCAACCAAGGCAGTGCCAAAGAGGCAGAGAAGGAGATGTGCTAGAGAGAATCCCAGTTGGAACCAGAGGCTCTGGTTCTGTGCCAGGTTGCCTGTTGAGGTGAATGAGAGGGAGGGATCCAGGATAGCTCCCAGATCTAGGGTTTGGTGACTGGGTGTTTCAGGCCCTTACTGCCTCTATGCTCTGCAGAGAATAGGAATGCAGCCTTTCCTTTGACTTCTTTTGTACCCACCCCTATGCTCCACCACCTGCCTAGGACCAACCAGGTGCCCACTGCTAAGCATGACAAAGGAGACATGATGGTCGGTCGGCTCAAGAGAGACTCAATCGTGATTCTGGGCATGGTGGGGTTTTAAAAACACATGCACACACACACACACACACACACACACACACACACACACAGGCCAACAGGTATGGTTATGACAACATTGGAACAATGCTGTGACAGGAAAGAGGACTTGGCCTGAACAGACGCAAAGAGATAACTTCAGATCACTTCCCTAAAAAGATGTCAGAAATGAAGAAAGCACAGCAGCTAGGTTGTGCCCAAGTAAAAACACTGAAATGACTCAAGCTAAGAAACAGCCCCAAAAGAGTGTTGGCCCCCAATGCCAAGGCACGTTTCAAAGCTGTGGTGTGTGACCAGTATGTTAAATCAGTCTGGGTTTTTCTGGACTTCATTCCATATTTGATGGAACAGGAGAAAATGCAAGGGTGATGAAGAGGTCTTCTTTGTAGTAACTTTACACAAATGTTTGACATTAAACACTCAATTTCTCCAGGAAGTTTCTTTTGGATGCTTTTGACTGAAAGCAACCAAGCTTGCAAATTGCCCACACTTCACCCTCGCCATCCTCTTCCATCAGCACAGAGCATTTAAGGATCTTTCCATAACAGTCTGCCTACTGCTGGCAAAGTCTCGCCTCCCAAATTCAAAAAAGAGCTAGCCAGTTCACATTCATGGTTGTCACTGCCCTCTACCGTCCACAGTAAACTTTTTCAACCAACTTCACCAATGCAGGACCTTTCAGTTCAGAGACGCAGACTGAGGATTCTGGTGTAACTATGTCCTGAGGGGGTATCCTGATCCATGTAACCTCACAAACTGCAACAACAACTTTCCAGAGGAACTAAGTAGGCCAAACCCTATACAAGATGGCTTTTCTGTTTTCTCAGTGCTGCCTGACTTTCAGGAAAAGAAAGCAAAACCTCAGCCCCAAGGGTGGTTTTCACAGGGGGATATTTACTTTTCTTGCAAGCCCCACTGCAGTGCTACCTCCTGGGGATGCTTTCTCCGAGGCCCCGAGGGGAAGTATTTATTCTCTGCCCCCACTGCATTTTACCTGTCCCTCCCGTCTGCCCCTTCTTACGTTCTCCATGTTATTGGAGCTCAAGTCTTAGCTTGGAGTGGCTGGAACAAGGGGCCATGACAGGAGGCGTGAGCCTGGGACAAAGCTGTGGCTTGAACAGATGCTAAGCAGATCCAGGCTGGCATTTAAAGCTATGGCTTGAACAGATGCTAAGCAGATCCAGGCTAGCATTTTCCTCCTCCTCTCCCTTTGGGGCTCCCACCGCCCTGCACCTGGCTCCTTCAGGTCAGTGGGCACACGCTGTTACCCTGTCTCAAGAGCTCCTGAAAGGCCCGTGCTCAGCACCCTCCATAACACACCTGTTGAACAAAGAAAGCACCATGGAATCCTGAGCCCTGCTTACTTTTACTCCTGTTTCTCAAGCGTCCCTATTTTCTTCAAGGCTGGGCCACATATGAGCCTGGCACTGGCGGTACCTCTCTGCTTCCTGAGTAAAGAAGAACCACCCTTTTCCCATGTTGGGAGAAGTGAGACAATAAAACATCCTTAATTTGGCCAAGCTAACTGAGTTTCACCAGATAAAATCAGAATGGAAAATAGTAAAACAGTATTATCTTTTTGCATACCTGGAACTGATTTAGTACATTTGTTCCTGCTCTACTTACAACCAAGAAAGTCTTGACTAGAAGGTAAAGGTAAAAAAAGAATCAGAGCATCAAGTCAGCCAAGGGTGACATTAAGAAAGAGGAGCTGGTCAGACAGAGTCTGGGGAGAATGACCAGTGAGAATAGGTTATTTCATGTGGGTTATCAGAGGCTTCTGCGAAAACAATTTCAACACCTTCAGGGCAAAAGCAAGGCTGTAAGGGGCTAAGAACAGATGAATGGTGAAGAAGGAGGTTCCCACAGACACGTCTGGCAGGGCCAGGTGGGAGGGGAGCTTTGGTGGGTTGGCCTGACAGGGATTCTCCAAGATCAGGAAGTCAGGTGCCTATGTGAAGGCCCGAGAAGGAGCCAACAAGGAGGATGAGACAAGAAGGGAGGGTCATGCGAGTCCAGGGGCATGCAGGGAGATGAAGACGGTGCAGGGTTTGGCCCTGGAAGGAGGAGTCTTTGCCCCTGCTAGGAGCTGGAAATGGAGGAGGAGGGCATTGAGATAAATACACTCATGAACAGGAAGAGAATCACCAGGAGGGTCCTGGTGTCTCTGGTTGTTGGAAGGCAAGGTGATCTGCCCGGAGTTAGAGGAAGAACGCAGGCAGGGCATTTAGGAGACCAAACATAATCTAGGGCTGCAGGCAAGAACTGGCCCAAGAAACTGCCAAGTCACTGCAAAGGGTGGCAGGGTTGCGTTGCTGCTGCTGCTGCTGTTGACAATCACAGTGATAGCTACTGCAGACCACATTTACCGGGGCCGACTCAGCCTGCTATCATAGTAGAGTGCTTCATATGCAGTAGGTCCATGCAGAATCTGCAGAATAATTCTATGATTCTGGGCCAGTAGTTCTGTCATTCTCCCCATTTTACAGATGAAGCAACTGAGGCTTAGAAAGAGTAGGTGACTTGCCCAGTTGGGAGCTGGGGTTGGAATCCAAGTCATCATCTAAATAAACTAAAGAGCTTCTGCACAGAAGAACAAACAAACACAACAACAACAAAACTATCACTAGAGTAAACAGACAACCTACAGAATGGGAGAAAATATTTGCCAACTATGCATTTGACAAAGAAATAATATCCAGAATCCACAAGGAATTTAAACTAATCACTAGAAAAAAAAACAAACCCCATTAAAAAGTGGGCAAAGGGCATGAACAAGATACTTCTCAAAAGAAGACATAGAAGCAGCCAACAAACAGATGAAAAAAATACTTATTGCTAATCACCAGAGAAATGCAAATCAAAACCACAATGAGATACCATCTCACACCAGTTACAATGGCTATTATTAAAAAGTCAAAAAATAACAGATGTTGGCGAGGTTGCAGAGAAAAGAGAATGCTTACACACTGATGATGGGAATATAAATTAGTTCAGCCATGTGGAAAGCAGTCTGGAGATCTCTCAAGGAACTAAAAACAGAATTACCAGTCAATCCAGCAATCCCATTATTGCATTACTGGGTATATACTCAAAGGAAAATAAATTGTTCTACCAAAAAGACGCTTGGACTTGCAGGTTCACTGCAACACTATTCATAATAGCAAAGACGAGGAATAAGCCCAGGTGCCCATCAATGGTGGGCTGAATAAAGAGAATGTGGGCTGGGCACGGTGGCTCACACCTGTAATCCCAGCACTTTGGGAGGCCAAGGCAGGCAGATTGCCTGATTCCAGGAGTTTGAGATCAGCCTGGGCAACGTGGCAAAACCCCATCTCTGCTAAAAATACAAGAAATCAGCTGGGCATGGTGGTGCATGCCTGTAGTCCCAGCTACTCGGGAGGCTGATGTGGGAGAATCACCTGAGCTCAGGAAGTTAAGGCTGCAATGAGCCCAGATAGTGCCACTGCACTCCAGCCTAGGTGATGGAGTGAGATTCTGTTTCAAAAAAGAAGAAGAAGAAGAAGAAGAAGAAGAAGAAGAAGAAGAAGAAGAAGAAGAAGAAGGAGAAGGAGAAGGAGAAGGAGAAGGAGAAGGAGAAGGAGAAGGAGAAGGAGAAGGAGAAGGAGAAGGAGAAGGAGAAGGAGAAGGAGAAGGAGAAGGAGAAGGAGAAGGAGAAGGAGAAGGAGAAGGAGAAGGAGAAGGAGAAGGAGAAGGAGAAGGAGAAGGAGAAGGAGAAGGAAGAAGAAGAAGAAGAAGAAGAAGAAGAAGAAGAAGAAGAAGAAGAAGAAGAAGAAGAAGAAGAAGAAGAAGAAGAAAATGTGGTATATAAATGCCACAAAATATGTAGCCATTAAAAAGAACAAAACCATGTCCTTTGCAGCAACATGGATGCAGCTGGAATCCGTTATCCTGAGTAAATTAATGCTGAATCAAAAAACCAAATACCACGTGTTCTCACCTGTAAGAGGGAACTAAACATTGGGTACTCACAGACATAAAGATGGGAATGATAGACACTGGGGGACTACTAGAGAGGGAGGGTGAGATGGAGGCAAGGGTTGAAAAACCACCTATTGGGAACTATGTTCACTCCTTGGGTGATGGATTCAACTGAAGTCCAAGCCTCAGCATCATGCAATATATCCATGTAACAAACCTGCATATGTACCCCCTGAATCTAAAATTAAAAACAAATTCCAGGTCATTGGCCCCCTGAGAGGTCTTGCATGGACTCATCTGTCCAGCTCTGTGACTTCTGGCCCAGGAGCAGGGTAGAGGCTGAGGACTCAGAGGGTGGTGTTTCCTGGAAAGAAGGTTACTTTGTGGGGCCCAGATGGGAACTCCCAAATCCGAGGGGCTCAGGGACAGCAACAGAGGGCAGAGCCAGGCAAGTTCTGAGAGTGCCAGTAGGCGGTGGTGACCACCTGGAGGCCTCAGAATTCCAGGGAGGCTACCGAGAAGGGATGTCAGCAGATGAGGAAGAGGAGGTGGTAGGGTTGGAAACAGGTCCCCCAACCGAGTGCTGAACCAGGGAAAATGGTGGATGCTGGTGCCACTGACTATTATGGCGAGACATGGGGACAGTTTTCCAGATGCCAGCCTCATCTCACACCCTTGCATGCTACAGTTCTCCCGACACACTGGCCATGGCTTCCACATGCTTGCATTTGCTTGGACATCCTTTTGTCCAAATGTCTTTGTATTGGTTCCTTGGCCTTGTACATCCTTGAGATTAAATGCAGAGGAGGTATGACCTGTTCAAGGTCATGCTCACTGTGCTGGAAGTTGAACCCAGTGTCTGGCCTGTAGCTTGACTTCCTTTAATCTTTACAGCAACCTTATGAGGGAGGTGAAGAGAGGAAGTGACTTGTTCAAGGTTGCACAGCCAGGAAGTGGTGGGGTCAAGGTCTGCTACCATGCATGGAACATAGGAGTGGTGACTCCAGCAGAGATCTTGGGATCCTCGGGCCCTGGGCAGGGAGGAATGCTTCCATGGCTGGGCAGCAGGGAAGTCATGTGTCCTTGAGGTGCCTACACCCAGGCCACCTGTCCCATTCTCTAGAGCTGTCAAGAGGCTCAGCCTCACTTCGTCCACCCCCGGCTGCAGCAGGACCAAGAAACCAGGCACAAGCAGCTGCTGCAACAGGGAGCAACATGGGACAGCCCAGCAGAGCTCCATTTGGCTGGGTTCCATGCTCAGGGGGAAGAAAAGAGGAACAGAAACTGGAGCACCTTGCACTGAAGGGAAGGGAGTGTCATGATCATCACTCATTCTTTTGTTTCTCACAAATCAGGAGGGAAATGAGAAGGATGAACATGGGAGGGAGACAGTGATGGGGACCTACAGTCTCCTCTGTTCTTAATCCTGCAGGGATTTCCAGCTGCAGGGAGAGCTGGCAGGGAGAAAAGAGCTCCAAATAAAATTGCCAGCTCTGGACCCAAGCAAGCGCATGTGGATTCCAGGAGAGGGAAACAGTGGAGTACATACTTGACGTTGGTGTTGGTGCAGATGATGTACTCAATCTCATCAGAATAGGGATTCTGGAATGTGAAGCTGCTGGTGCGGATCAACATCCACTCCCGGTTCTTGGTGCGAAATCGATACATGACCGACAGTACTTGGCCTTTCAGCTTAACCACCTGAGAAAACATTTGGAGAAGGAAGTCAGCAGGAGGAAGGATGGTGCCAAATGGGAGGAGGGAGAGGCTGCAGGCAGTGGGGTTGTGGCGGGGGGACAGCAGGATCTCAGAATAGCGGCATTGTGGCTAAAAGACAGTAAGAGAGGGAGAGCAGTTTCGCAATGGGAACTCCTCCGCCTCCCTCCTGGTGAAACGCGGTGCTGCATTTGGGTCATTCTGTAACCACGGTATGAGAAAGCAACCATTCAATGCCTGCTTTATAGTAGGACTTTTAATTTAGCTTTTGCAGATCAGATCATGAAAACTCTGCAAGCCAGAGCGTTTTTCTTTTTGCCTTGGTTGCTAGGATACTCTGGGTTTGGTGCTCTCCACTCACCCTCAAGTTATGTCACTCAGGTATGTAGCTACATTGTATTCACAGATTTATTTCTTGCTACCACAACATACAAGATGCTTAACCTCTGTTTAACATTGTAAAATGGAATCAATAGACTCTCTGATAGGAGACATAATGAAATGATCACTTTCTATGGATTATTTATTTATTTATAAGTTTCTATGTATTACGCTTTGATGTTGTAATATGATTTCAAATGTATTGCTTCAGAAATAGCCTCACGAGTTTGGTAAGATGAGTTTTATTATTTACAGCTGATAATACTGAGACTCAGGGAAATTAAATAAGTCATCCAAGATCAGATAACTTTGGTGGAAAAGCTGGGACAGGAAGCAAGATCTTACTTCCAAATCACAATATTGTCCCTCTGGCTACACACATCTCCCCTTTGTTCTATTGAAAATATGCTCCAGCCTGGCCATCATGGCAAAACCCCGTCTCTACTAAAAATACGAAAACTAGCCATGCCCCATGCCTGTAATCCCAGCTACTTGGGAGACTGAGGCATGAGAATCGCTTGAACCCAGGAGGCAGAAGTTACAGTGAGCAGACATCATGCCACTGCTGGCCCCCACCACACCCCCACTGCCTGCAGTCTCCTTATCCAAGGGGGCTACAATCCAAAACCCCCAGTGGATGCCTGGAATTGTGAATAGTACCAAACCCTATAGAGGCTATGCTGTTTCCTACATATACATACCTATGATAAAGTTTACAAATTAGAAACAGTAAGAGATTAACAACAACTCATAATAAAATAGAACAATTATACCAATATGGCAGCATCACTATTCTTGCACTTGTTTGGTAGCAAACGCAGTGTGGAAACACTGGCCAAAGGGAAGAATCACGTCCCAAGCTGGACAGAGTGGGAAGGCACAAGATTTCATCATGCTACTTAGAACAGCACACAATGTAAAACTGATGAGTTATTTCTGGAATTTTCCATTTAATATTTTTGGACTGTGGTTGACTGCTGGTAACTGAAATTGTTGAAAGCATCACAGCAGGTAAGGGGGGGCTGCTGTGCACATCACAGGCACATGCAGCAAACCAGACACCGGAATACGCATGCATACGTGCAGAAGGTAGCATTCGGGTGCACTTCTCATGGTTGAAGCACAAATGGAAGAAGGGATATAAATGACTGGTGGGACTAGGCCTGGGTGTGATTACACCCCCCAGCACAAAATATGGTGAGCAGGAGTTCTCCCCTCCACAGGCATGAGCAGACCCCAGATCAGGGCTGGCAAATCTCTGGGCCATGGCAGTCGGGCTTGCTGAGAGATCACAATGTGACCACAGATTAGAATGGGGACTTGGTCCCTGTGATCAGGGAAGGCCTGATTCACCTATTCCTCACACCCACCACACTTGTGGTCTGTTCTTCGGTGGTGTCTGTCGTCTTGGCCTGACTGCACTCAGCATGGGGGACAGGGACATCTTGGTCACCTGTGTCTACTCCATGTCTATCCTCAAGCCCTACAAGGAGCAGGCTCTCAGAGCACACTTCCCACAGGGACTCAATGGTGGCCCCACAGCTGGGGATAGCCATCCCTCTTCCACACTGTCCCCGGGGGAAGCCAGACAAGATCTGGGCCTGCAGATGTCAGGTAAAGCTCCCTGGTGGGAAATCCTGGAGTGACAAATAAACGAAACCAAGAGCTCTGGGAGGGTGGGCAGCTGTCCAGACACCACAGGGGAGGAGGCTGAGCTGTGCAGTAGGTAAGGCCAGGCATGTCCGCGGCCCCAACAGCAACCTGGCTCTTTCCTCATGGGGCTGGAGGTCAAGGCCATGTGCCTCTCAGGTCAGCATCCAAGGGGGACTTCTCTGTGTCTGCTCCAAAAACAGGGGACATAGGGAGTCACTGTCCACATTTTGAAACCCACATCTTCTGCAGTCTGAGGAAGCACAGGAAGGCTGGTCCCTTTTTTTGTTTGTTTCTTCTAACTAGAATGCCTGAGATAGTGTGAAACTCATTAGCTCCATGCAACCAGCACACAGAAGGCACCACCTTAGGAGCTGTGTAAAGGGAAGCTCAGCCTTAGGAGCTGTGGAAAGAGAACAGAAGAAGGGAGCCAGCAGTTCTGCACCCTCCTGGTTCCAAGTTATAGGCTAAGCACCTTAGACATGTTATCTCAAGCAGTCCTCACAACAGCATTTTGTGAACCTGGAAACTGAGCCTCAAAGGAGTTGAATACCTTGCCTAAAGCCTTATGACCTTAAGCCTAGATCTACCTGTCTCCAAAGCCCTTTACATAAATTCCTATTGCCAATGCACATTCTCTGTCCCCAAAGAGCCTCTCAGCCAGCAGGTGAAGGATCAGTGTGTAGATAACTGTAACCCAGAGAGAGTATGCTTGATGCCACTACAGAAACACAGATGAAATGCCATGGGGTTACCAGGAGGGTGAGGAGAGATGGCCTGCGGTCAGGATCTGAAGACGGCTCCTGGAGAGAAATGGGGTTTCTCTCCAGTTGGAAGAGGGTAAAGTGTTGGCAAGTGAAGATGTGTGGGGAGGGCTCTCCTGGCAGAAGGTACAGCATGGGTAAATGTTGGGAGGCTGGGAAACCTGACATATGATAGGGGATTGGCTATGCATGGTACAGGTGACATGGTCCAGGCCCTCAGACCAGGGCGATGCACGTGGCTGTGCTTAACCCAGGTGCAGTGCAGGAGATGGCCAAGGCCAAGCATAAAACCTGGCTTAGCCTGGCTCTTCATGGAAACAGCCCCCTTCGTCATCTTCCTCAGCATGGAAGGTGCCTGAGTGGAAGGGAGGCAGGCGAGATGGCAGCCTGCTTTCACCTTCACGGAGTTCAGCTCTTTTTGACTTATAGGTAAACTGTGCTCGGAGAGGGAAACTAAGAGCAGACGCAAGTTTCCTGGTCCCTGGCTGGCTCCCTGTCACCCCCTCAAACTCAAATTCCTCACAAACAATCATGTTCTAAGGGCCTCCTGTCCACACTATTCAAGTACTTTTGTTTAAATCCAGAGTTCAAGAGCTGGCTCTTGGCTGGCGTAGCCACCTCCCTGCTTCTGCGAGAAGAAGCCACTTCCCTTTATCAACATTTGACCCCCACCTCAGCTATCAGTGGGGAGACCAAAGAACACAAGCACGGGGCCAAGGCACGGTGTGCTCCAGCATGTCCCTGCAGCTGCTTGGCCGCTGCCCAGTGTGCCCTGTGGCGGGGGCTGGGGCTGGGGCTGGGGCTGGGGCTGCCGGCATTGCTGTCTCGGCCTCCCCTCCTGCTGGAGGAATGT
This sequence comes from Chlorocebus sabaeus, assembly GCF_047675955.1. NCBI lineage: Eukaryota > Metazoa > Chordata > Mammalia > Primates > Cercopithecidae > Chlorocebus > Chlorocebus sabaeus. Next base: position 56,738,323 of record NC_132929.1, on the reverse strand, counting down.
GGTGGCTGCTCTCTGAGTGAGAATTACTTAAGCTGGATATCAGGGTGGATCAGATGTTAAATTCCTTCTTCGTCTTTTCAAAACCCCCCCGGGTTCTGACAGTGTCAGCAGTCTGAAGCCTTGGGTGTGCTGTTGGATGGAGAGGCCTGTGTGTGGGGTGTGGTGGTGTGATTGGATGCATTGGAGGCAGGCAGGCCTGGGCTCTGCGACCTGGGGCAGGCAACTGGACCTCCCAGTGTCTACTGTGAAAAAAATGAGGAAGACAACACTTACTATGTAGGTTTGAGGATTACATAAGATAATGAAACAGGTCTGGCCAGTTACTGGGCACAGAATGGAGGCCCCCAACACTGTTAAAGCTCCATTTCCATTAACCCAGAAAAATGAAGCACACCCAACCCAAACCTGACTATGCTAAATGATGCAAAGTTTATCATAATTTCCACATAGTTAGCAAACATATGGCACAAAAAGCCATCCTCTTACAATGTTTAACCATTCCAATTCCACATTTTTCCAAAATGAAAATCAATTGCTGTGGGTTTTGATCCATTTAGATTGCTTTGTTAAGAGCCACCCTTGTACAGGGCTCTACACTCAGTGGTGAAGATGAGGATCAAATGCACAGATGAAGGCTGGGCACAGTGGCTCATGCCTGTAATCCTAGCACTTTGGGAGGCCAAGGCAGGTGGATCACTTGGGGTCAGGAGTTTGAGACCAGCCTGGCCAACATGGTGAAACCCAATCTCCACTAAAAATACAGAACCTAGCCAGGCATGATGGCACATGCCTATAATCTCGGCTACTCGGGAGGCTGAGGGGCACGTGTATCACTTGAACCCAGAAGGTGGAGGTTGCAGTGAGCTGAGATTGTGCCACTGCACTCCAGCCTGGGCGACAGAGTAAGACCCCATCTAAAAAAAATAAAAATAAATAATAATAATAATAATAATAAAGCACAGATGTAATGAAGTCTGCCCATAGGGAGGTCAGGTTCTGGTAAGGAAGACAAAAAAATAATCCCCCAAACAAGTCAATGGACAAATAAATAAAACTGAAATAGTTGCTGTGAAGGAAAACAAGGGACTTAGAAGGAGGCTGGGGTGACTTTCCTAGGTAGGGTGACCACTGAGGGCATCCCTGAGACAACATGAGTGGAAAGCTGAAGGATAAGATGTCAGTCACGTGAAGAGTGAAGGAAAGGCATTCCCTCAGGGGAACAGCACATGCAAAGGCCCTGAGGTGGGGAAAAGCATGTTCAAAGAACCAGAAGGCAGCCAGCGTAACTCAAGAGTAGTGTCCACATGAGGATGAGACAGGGCCAGGTATATAGATAGCATGAAGCTATGAAAAGGAGCTTGGATTTGATTCTAAATGCCCTGTTGGCAGCTTTTAGGTAAAGATGTGGCAAAACGTAATTTATGTCTTCAGAATGGCTTGGAGTAAAGTAAGAGTAAAAGCAGAGAGACCAGCAAGAAAATGACTGCAATGGTCAGAATGGGAGATGGGGTGACCTGGCTCGGGGGGTAGGAAAGAAGACAGAAAGGAGGGGCTGAGTGTATGGAGTGGGACTGAGGGAAGAGTTGAGGATGTTTCTTGGTTTCTGGCCTGGGCAAACAGGTGGATGGTGATGTGAGGAGAACTAGGGGCTGGGAAAGGAGAATCAGGCATTCTGCATTTGAGGGCTGTGGGGCACTGATGTGGCAGTGTGGCATAGCAGCTGGTTGTTACATAGGTGTTTAGCCCAGTACCCAATAGTTATATTTCCCTCCTCCCACTGTCCACCCTCAAGTAGACCCCAGTGGGCTACTACCCCAGTGGGGTAAAAGCAAGTGTGGAGCAGAATGGACAGTCTGGGCTGGAGTCGTCCCATGGGTAGGATTATCCAGGGAGACATCACAGGGAGGAGAGAAGGCAGCCAAGGAGTGAGCCCTGGGGCATCATCCATCATGGCTTGTAGAAGAAGGCAGAAGAGGAGAAACCAGCAGAGGAGGCCAGAAATGGGAAGAAAGCCAGGAGTGGGTGATGTTCTGAAAGGAACGAGCAGAGTGTGCAGGAAGGAGCAGGGGTTAAGAGTTCTATCCACATATGTGGCATAAATTTGGAGTCCTATGTCTATTTGTGCAAACATAGCAATGCCTTCAATAGGAAGGTTTGGCGGTCAGAGAGGCCCCACTCTTAGATACTTGAAAGGCAGAATGTCAGGCACATGTTTTCTCAGAGGCATGACAAACTATTATTCCCTCTTGAAAAGTAACTCAAGGACCTCTTTCCTTGAAGAGAACACTGCCTGCTCTATTCTTTCCTAGGGCTGAAGCAAGACATGAGAGCCCTGTGGAGAGAGGAGGTGTGTTCTCTCTCTCACCTCAGCTGAACCTGGGCTCAGGAAGCCGCAACTCCTCCATGTGAATCCCGGTTCTCTCATTCATCGCCTGTGTGGCAGGGAGGTGCTTTTAGGTCAGCAAGCCTCACTACACTCACCTGTAACATGAAGATGATGATGCCTACCTCCTCCGACCACTGTGCAGATTCAATAGTGCATGGGACAAGGCTTCCCATATGTTTGGCACACAGTAGGTGCTCAATACACAGCAGCTAACAGTCACGATGTGCATGACAATGTTACTAGGGTGGCCACCCTCTCGGGCTCCCAGGTCACCCTAAATCCCTCTCTCCTCATCATGTCTATCCAAAGCATCGGCACTCGTCAAACAACTGTCTCCTCAAGTTGCCCCCTATTTTAAATTCCCGCTGCTCCTGCCCACATTCTGGCCACATCACCTCTTACTTAGACAATTTTAAAAGCCTCTTGTCTTTGTTTCCAGTTATTTCCCCATCTGTGTCTTCTGCATACCTGGGCTACTAAAGTGGTTTTTTGAAACACTGCTCTGCCTAAAATCCTCAAAGTCATCCTCGCTTACCTTTCTTTTTACTTTATGTATGTATGTATGTATGTATGTATGTATGCATGCATGTATGTATTTATTTGAGACAGAGTCTTGCTCTTGTTGCCCAGGCTGGAGTACAATGGCACGATCTTGGCTCACTGCAACCTCTGCCTCCTGGGTTCAAGTGATTCTCTTGCCTCAGTCTCCAGAGTAGCTGGGATTACAGGCACCTGCCCTCACACCTGGCTAATTTTTGTATTTTTAGTAGAGATGGAGTTTTGCCATGTTGGCCAGGCTGGTCTCGAACTCCTGACCTCATGATCGGCCCACCTTGGCCTCCCAAAGTGCTGGGATTATGGGCGTGAGCCACCCTGCCTGGCTGCTTACCTTTTTATTGGTTGATTGATTGATTGATTGAGACAGTCTCACTCTGTCACCCAGACCGAAGTGCAGTGGTGCAATCTTCGCGCACTGCAACCTCTACCTCCCAGGTTCAAGCTATTTGCCTGCCTCCCAAGTAGCTGGGACTACAGGTGCGTGTCACCATGCCTGGCTAATTTTTGTATTTTTAGTAGAGGCGAGGTTTTGCCACATTGGCCAGGCTGGTCTTGAATTCCTGGCCTCAAGTGATCTGCCCACCTTGGCCTCCCAAAGTGCTGGGATTATAGGAATGAGCCACTGCACCTGGTCTTCACTTACCTTTAAATGACTGAGGAGAGAATCTACGTTCTTTAGCATGGGTTAAGAGGCCTTTCACAACTTGGCTGTACCAGGCTCATTTATCACCACTGTCCACCTCCTCCAAGTCAGCCAGTGCCACTCCAGCCACTAGGAACCGCTTAGGATTCTCCCTTTTGTAACTCTCGGGCTGACCCTTCAGTCTAGAATATTCACTTATTTATTCTATGCTCGTCCTTTAAGACCCATCCCAGTTGTTCTCTCCCCCGGAACAATTCCTCCCTCTTCCCCGTGCAGTTATCCTCTCCAGCCTCTGTGCTCTGCAGTCTTTTTCTTCATGACCCTTTAGAGTTCTTCTCCTATTACATAGTACTTATTTACTGATGCATGTCTGTCTTTCCTACTAGACTGTGAGCGACTTCCTAGCAGGGGCCCTGAGTGAGGCCACAGGTAGGACCTTGCAGCCTGCCTGGCATATAGTAGGACTAATGTCCTGCCAGCCACATCCACAGGTGCCCAGACTATGCATCAGCTTTAAGTGGGCACTGGCAGTATGTACCTGCTGGAAGCTCTCACGCAGATGGCTCTGATCCTCAGGGTGGCAGAATTCCAAAATGTCCTTTCCCAGAAGATCCTAAATAAAAGAGACAAGCTTTAGTAATCCCAGATCCATTTGTAATTATTTACATACTCACTGTGAGACGACTGTTCATTTCCATCTCCTTTAACGTCTCCTTTAACTCATCTCCTTTAGCCTGTCCCACCCCAGATTTGAAAAAAAAGGGAATGCAAAATTTTCCTGGGAGCCGTCAGGGAACTGGCTTCTTGGTATTCATTCTAAGTTCCTTTGGCATGCTCAATATCAATTTCTAATTTGCTAAGGCACTACATCAGTAGCTTCAGAAGGCAATTTTATTTTTATTTGTCTTGGAGAGGCAAACTGCAATAAACATATTTTAATAACATAAAAAGAAAGCAAAATAATAGCCTGAGGACAGATGTGTTGCTTATGAAAACTGGAATTATTTAAATGTGGAAATTGTAGCTCTCCTGTGGCTGAAGAAATGAGGTTATCATAAAATAACTGTACTTGTTAAAAGCCTGTTTACTATCTACCATCATTAGTCTATGCTACATTCAAAGGACATAGCATTAGTCCAAAAAAAAAATGTGTTTCACAATGAAACTGATCAGAATAAGATAAACTGTTTACAGATAACTTCAAAAGTGTTGTAGTAAAGTGGTCCAGTTAAAAGTGTATTTTTAAAATTTATTTTATGTTTTTTATTTTTCGAGATGGAGTTTCACTCTTGTGCCCCAGGCTGGAGTGCAATGGCGCGATCTTGGCTCACTGCAACCTCTGCCTCCCGGGTTCAAGCAATTCTCCTGCCTCAGCCTCCTGTAGCTGGGATTACAGGCACCTGCCACCATGCACAGCTAATTTTTGTATTTTTAGTAGAGACAGGGTTTCACCTGTTGGTCAGGCTGGTCTCTAACTCCTGACCTCAAGTGATCCACCCGCCTCAGCCTCCCAAAGTGCTGGGATTACAGGCGTGAGCCACCATGCCTGGTCAGGAAGTGTTTTAAACAGCAAAAGATTTAAACTAACTCATTGATCGCAATCCAAATCGGCAAATGGCCTAAGTGAATGCTGACACTGGCAGTGGAGGGGAAGTCCTATCTGTGTGCCAAGAAGCAACTGGATGCCCATGGGAGGTGCCACTGGATAAATGGGTCTGGCTGCCATCAGAGGTTGGGGTGAACTTGGAAACAAATCCATTTCTCCCTTTATTCCGTCCAAGAATCCCAAGGTTTACATAAATCTAGACATGCAGAATCATATGCAGGGTCCTAATAGTTCTAGTTTGAACTGCTTCTAGTCCTAAAATACACATGCCATTAAAATACTCATATATACATATCTCAAAACTTTGTTCCTCAGAATAAACATCTTTTTTCTTTATAAAAAAGCTTTTTATTTTTTAAATAAATTTAAATCCACAAAAAAGTTGATACTACAATACACTGCTATATATCCTTTATGTATATTCAATAATTATCATTATCACGTTTGCATTTTTCCTTCTTCATATATATGTATATGTTCATACATAGGCATGTATATACTTAATTTCTTACTGAACCATTTGAAATTAAGTTGTAGACATCATGGCACTTCTCCTCAAAGTATTTTAGCATGCATCTCATAAAAATGAGATTATCTTACAAAACGACATGTGCTATTATGTGCTATACTAAACCTAAGAAAATCAATAATTATTCAATGACATCACCCAATATTCTGTACATATTAACATTTCAATTGTCTCCCAAATGAATTTTCTATCAATCTGTCTTCAGGCCCAGGACACAATTAAGGCCCTTTTGTGGCATATTATTATTTTATCTCTTTGGTCTATTTTAATCTGGGACAATTGCTCCTGCCTTTTTGTTTCTCATGACATTGACTTTTTAAAAGAATCTAGAACACAGACCTAAAGACGTGCCACCTATATAAAAAAAGGTTTCCAAATGCACTTGAGAAACAAGAGGTTGGGCAAAATTAGGCAGGCATCTTTACCAGGCTTTGCAGAGTCTTCCACATTAATGAGCTTTGTAATGAATATTAATTAATAAGAGAGTCCCTTTTAATAGAACATCTTAACTCCAGTTTGTGAAAAATCAACTAGAGAAACATAACAGCGAGGGCAAAGAAGAAAGAGTCCATGTTAAGTGGCACAGGTGTTTACAACGTCCTTTCTTGCCTTGGAAGGATATCTGTCATTCTATGCAGGCAGGGTATATTGGTCTTTATGATGTTTCTCCACATGGCCATTGTGTTGTATCTCAAATGAGGTAAGGATGTTTTTAAAACAATTAAATCTCTAGTCAATTGCCATGAGCTCAAAACTATCTACTGACCTGGGGTTGGTAGCCAATCACACTGATACATCTTGGATCCACAAATGTGATGATTCCATCAGAGTTATGCCGGGATAAGAACTCTGTGGGCACTGACATCCCATTCATGTCCATGCATACAGGAGAGCTGGTCACCTGGGACGGGGAAAATCCACAGTTGAGGTGGTGTTGACAGAGATGAGTTGGAGATGGTGACAGAGATGAGAAGAGTAATCCATGTGCATTTCACTTCAAAGATCTTTCCATGTCAGTCAGTACAATGACCCTAAAGTGTTCAAATATCTATCCCTGATCACATCTTTAACTGTAACAGTTGGCCACTTTCTTTACATTTCTGAACTTCAGTTGCCTCATCAACCAATGGGAATAATAAAACCTATAATCTCATAGGATGTTTGTGAGCCTTAAAAGGGATATTGCATGTTAAACCTTGGCAATTGCTCAAGTTGGTGCTCAATAAATGTTAATCCCCTTCTCTTCCCCTACCTTCCCGTTACTAAGGATGACAAATGAGCCTAAGGAACTAGTTAAAATACTTGGAGCATATATATTTGTGAATTGAATTTACCCAAATATTCTTTCTTCATTCATGTGCAAGCAATACCCAGCGTAGGTCATACATGGATGAAATTGCCTATTCATTTGTCTGAAAATGGTCAGAACTAGGAAACCAGGGACATGAGAGATTAGTGTATCTGAACCAGGTCTAGTATGTCTCTCCTCTTTGGGATGGGGACCCTCAATGTCCTAGGGAGAATGAACAGTCCAGTTGAATGAGTAGTTACTGTGTGTGCCAGACATAGAGCAAATTTAACTTTCACACAATAAAAGACACATTCCCTGGCCTTGAGGAGCTTGCAGGGATGAGCATGCACTCAACTTACTACCTGCAACAGACAGTGAAAGAAGAGTAACTGAGGGTAGAGCTCAGTGCTATGAGAGCAGGGAGGGGAGAAGGATTGATTTAGACTAAGATCAGGGAGACATTTTAGTTGGGTCTTGAAAGATGAGCAGATAAGGAGGGTAAGGAATATTGAAAGGAGAATAAGGGGAACAAGGAAATACCAGGCAGAAGAAACAGCCTGTGAACACCCCCAGAGGTGGGGCTTTATGGAAAGGGGAATGGTGCTGTGTGGGAACAAGATGTGAGAGAGGAAGAAGGGAAGGAGATGGGGTTGTGATGATGAGCTTGGACTTTATCCCATAGACCCTGGGGAAACAGTCAAGGGGGTTAAGCAGGGATGTGATGTGAGCAGAATGCAAGTTCATGGCAACTGGCACAAGCATGGGGGATGAACTGATGCAACCCCTCAACTCAGCAAGAACTCTGCTTGCAGCTCACAGTCCCCTTCTCTTCTAGATTTGGCCTCAGCCTTGTCCCACAGAGTGAGACACGAAACCCAACAAATACCAAGAACACAGGTGATCAGAATAGGCATCCAAACCAACCGTCTTCTGCACTTTGTGGCAATAAGCCTTCATTTAAGATTAAAAAGGCTATGAATTTTTTCTTACCTGGAGTCTCCCAATTGCCACGAGGCAATATTTACTGCCTTGTCCCACATCAGCATCTTCTTCAGGTATGGTCATTCCTGAAATGGGAAATACCAGTGTCATCAACAATATGCCCAAGGTGAATGGGAAAGAAGAAAAGTGTCCACAATTTTATTTAAGCAATCGAAAATACAGTGAGTGTTGCCCATGCAGGGCTGGGAAGCCAGCCAATGAATTAACCAGTTCCTCACTCAGTTCCTGCTTCTCTCTCTGCCTGATGTCTTTTGACAATTTTACGGTACATTATCATCTCCCTCTGTGGATGATGCAGAGGAAATTAAGGAAGATGAAATAGAAATAATTCTTCTGTACATTTGTACAACTTGGACAAAACGTTTATGTAGGATATTTCAGTAAGAAGCCAATATGGGTCTTTCAGCTTATGTAAATATCTCTCTTATCTGCTGACAAAGAATGAAACAAAGATCATCGCAGGCAAAAGAAACACAAGTAAAAACCACTGAAGCTGGTTACTAACTTGTCAGGCAAGGGAGCACAACCAGTGTTTCTCCTTGTGGGGGAAAGTCAGGGTTGTTTAAGGGCTAGAAAGGAGACACTGGTGATGGTTATGCTAAGCACTGAAAGCTAGTGCTCCAGATAGAAAGGAACTGGTTAAAACAATCCTCATTGTTCACTGGGGTTAAAAAACAGTTGTCTGTTTCGTCCAGTGTGGGTCTGGTATCTGGGGTCCCTCACAGTGCAAGGTTCTTGAACATCTGTAGCTGGTTAGAACTGTTGTAGTGAAAACAAGCATTCCTTTTTGATACCTCATAGGCAAATGCTGTTAAGTAGAAAATTTCCTTTTACACTGCATGACACTTAACGCAAATATTTCCACACTGGGTCGGACCAAGGGTTCACAGTGATAGAGTCACACAAGTACAGTGACAGCCCCCTCACTCCAGACATTGATAAAGGCATGTTAAACATTACCATGGTTTTGTGAGCCAGAGAAATGTCACTCCCACTATACTACATTCCTGTCTTCTTTCCATCCTTGTTCCATCCACCCTCTGTAGGTGACCAGTCTCTTTCATTTCTGGTTTATCCTTACTGCATTTCTTTTGCACAAATGTGCAGATACAAGTACATTTTCTCATGTCCTCTTCCTTCATCTATGAAGAGCTGTGTACTGTAAATACTCTTGGACTTTGCTTACTTCACTGAATAGTATGTCCTGGAATTCACTCCATATGCATTCATACAGCTCTTCCTTAATTCTTTCTTATAACTGCACAGTGCTTCATCTTATTGAAGTGCCATGGTTTATTCAACCACTAAATACTGGACATTTAGGTGATTCCAATATTTTGCAGTGAGAAACAATGCTGCAATGAATAACCTTGTGCATATGTGTTTTATTATCATCAGAAGTGTATCTTTGGAATGGATCCCTTGAAGTGGGATTGCTGGGTCAAAAGGTAAGCACATATGTAGTTTTGTTTTGACAAACTTTCTTCCAGAAGGATTGCACCAATTTGCATTCCCACCAGGAATGTATAGGAAGTCTGCTTCCCCAAAGTCTTGGCCAACATAACGTGCTGTCATGTTATTTAATGTTTGTCAGTCTGACAGGTGATAAATGATTTCTTAGTGTTGTTCTAATTTGCATTTCTCTAATTATGAGTGAGTTTGAACATTACTTCATATGTTTGAGGACCATTTTTTATATCTTGTTTTTTAGTGAATTGTCTGCTACTGTCTCTTTCCCATTTTTCTATTTAGATCTTATGCCTGTCCATTTTTAAGAGTTTCCTGTATTTGGGATATTAAATCTTTGTGGCATATGTTATGAATATGTTATTCCAGATGGTCTCCTGTCTTTTGACTTTGTGGTGATTTAAAAATTTCAAAAATTTTATGTGGTAAGATTTATCAACCTTTTATTACCTCTGGAGTCTGAGTCACAGTTAGAAAGCTATTTCTTACACAAAGCTTAAGGAAAAATTCACCCTTGCTTTCCTCTGATACTTTCATGGTTTTATTTTTCACGTTTGGATCCCTAATCCATTTGGAGTTATTCTTTTGGGAGTTATGGGATATCAATCTAATTTTATCTTTCTCTAAATGGCTGTCCAGTTGACCCATCAACATTTTCTTAAATTGCAGTGATTTGAGATGCCAACTTTATCAAATAATTCCCACACATGTTTGGGTCTAATTTTGGACTGTCTCTTCTATTCCACTGGCCAATTGTCTATTCAGGAACTAGTACCATACCATTTTAATTATAGAGGTTTTATTGTATATTTTAATGTCTGGAAGGACTATTCCTTGTATTTTTTCTTGGCTATTCTTGAAGGTATATTTTTCCACAGGAACTTTGGTAGTACCAACTTATCTGACTCCATAAAACAGCTTGATGATATTTTTATTAGGATTACATTACATTTGTAAATTAACTTCAGGAGAACTGACATCTCCTGAAGTTATAATGTTGAGTTATCCTCCCAAGAACAAAGGATGTTTTCTCATTTGTTTAAACCTACTTTTGTGTCTTTCAGGAGTGTTTTCAAATTTTCCTCATATATACTTGTACTTTGTGTACTTATTAAAATTATTTCTAATTATTTAATCCTCTTTTTACTATTGTCAATGTGGCTTTCTCTACCATTATATCCTCTGCTTATTGTTTATGTATATGAAGGCTATTTTCATATATTAAATTATTTGTTTCAGTTTTATCACTGATTCACTAGGTTTTTCCAGGTGTACTATTATATAATCTGAAAATAGAGATAGTTTTCCTTTTTCTTTGTGCATTCTTTTGCCTCTAATTTCTTTTATTTAGTTACATGGGATAATAAGTCTATTATAATTTTGAATAGTAGTAGAGATAGTGGGCATTATTGCCTTGTTTCTGATCTTAGCGGAAATGTCTCAGGGCTTTCTCCATTAAATACCACCTTTTGGACTAAGATACAATACGCATGCACACACATTTATCACATCAAGTAATCACCCCTCAATTATTGTTTAGCATTTTTGCAAATCTCTTTAATGCCTTGGTTAATAATGGACAGCTGGATTCTAGTATCTGCTCTGTACTCAATCTGTTACAATATGTTGTTTTAGTTGAGGTATATGAAGAAAATAGGGCCTCACATAGATATGGAAAAGGGAGAAAAGGGGGAAGCTTTCTCAGAATACTGAGTATATTCTCCTTTGGTATTTTTCCAAGTCTTGACAAGGGGTAGTTTCCTAAAGGCTAATTGTAATATAAAATCCAAAACTATATGAATGAATTTTTCATACTGTCATATTGTAACATTCAATACAATATTAAAATAGGCTAGTTTGTCTAACACTTTGGATGGATCTTTTACCCATCACATAGTTTTACACATTATGTATTGGTCATTTGGAAAATAATAGTTCATCATATTATACAGACCTTCTAAACGTTGACACATTGCATTACACAACATTAAAATATCGCACTCGTTAATACCACTATGTATCTCATCAGAAACATCTCTGGATACTGGTCAAAATTATGGTGGCAGACACAAGCTTTCCAAAACTCAAATTTTTATTAGAAAACCTGAATTTTATCACTGACAACAAATACTGTCAACTGTTTTCCTTGAAGTGACAAGTTCAATTTGGTTTTTTTGAGAAAATATCTGCCAGATACATAAGTTGTAATAACCACCATTTGTTTGTTAGTCATTCTTTCAAGCAAAAACTATGTTCCATGGAAAAAACACCTAGTTCAGCTCACGGCCCAAAGGAAGCCTATGTGCTTTCCCCTGACACAATCCCCGTGCTTTGGTATGTGGAGAAGTCGCTTTATGCATGTTTTCCATTTGGGGCTTAATACAACTCATAAATTTACCGTCTCAACAGGGACATTCTTAAGTGAAGCTGGCATTTAAACATTTTAAAATTATTTTTTAATTGCAAGTGTGTAGTGATAAAGAGTACAACGACCACCAGGACAACTTGGTATCACTGCCTTGATTCACGCTAAGGCCCAGCAAGTTTACCCACCAATGCTTTTTACGCCATCAGTGTAAATGTTGACACACAGAAAGGGGCAAAAACATCTCAGTGTTATTATGAGAATAGTTTTAACTTTGTGTGCCCTTGAAGACATTTCAGAGACTCCCATGGTCCATGGACCACACCTTGAGGACTGCTGCTGCTCTATGCACTGCCATTCTCCAGAGTTTTATACCTCATCTCATCTTGTCTCTTTTTGTATCGTTTTTCCATCGCATCTATATATATATATATATTTTTTTTTTCTCCTGAGACGGAGTTTCAGTCTGTGACTTAGGCTGGAGTGCAATGGTGTGATCTCTGCTCACTGCAACCTCTGCCTCCTGGGTTCAAGCGATTCTCCTGCCTCAACCTCCTTAGTAGCTGGGATTACAGGCACCTGCCACCACACATGTCTAATTTTTGTACTTTTAGTAGAGATGGGGTTTCACCATCTTGTTCAGGCTGGTCTTGAACTCCTGGCCTTGTGATTCACCTGCCTCGGCCTCCCAAAGTGCTGGGATTATAGGCATGAGCCACCACGCCCAGCCATTGCCTATATTTCTAACCATACATTTATAAGACCCAAGACTACATCTCCAGTCAAGATGTTCCTTTGTAGCTCTAGATCTTGCCTTCACTTACCTACTGAAAATGTGTACCTCAGTCTCACAGGTCTTTCAAAATCGTGCCCAAATCTTTCTACCAAAACATCCTCCTCTTTCTACTCTCCATGGAAAAGACCACTAGTGACCCATCTCATTTACATTCTCTCCTTCCATGCTAAGGAACCTTGATTCATTCAGAGTGGCAATGTGCCTGCTCCATTAGAGTTAGAAGGTGTTCAGCTGACATGGCTCTGTCCTATCAGATGGATGCAGAAGTCATGAGCATGGCTTTTGGGAACACTCCTTTCCATATGAAACACAGGTATGACCAGGGAGCACTAGCAGCCATCTCAAAAGGCAGGAAAGCCAGGGCCACACAATGAGGATTGTGGAGTGAAAGGCGGCAGAACGAGTCCTTGGTTACATCACAGAGCCATTGTACTAAATCTAGACTGTCTACCTTTGGATATAAAATAGATTTATTTAAGGCCCTGATATTTGGGATTTTCTGTTATATGCAGCAAAACTCAATCACTTACTGGTATGCATCCTAATCTCTATTAGAAGCATCACTACCAGCAGTAACATTTGTCATTTAATTAGACTGACCAGCAGCCAAACCTATGTCTTACTTAAAAGAAATCCTCCTTTATGAGTGCTTATGGTGGAAGACAATACACTAGCTTCCACTCTGGAAGTCAAAGAAGCTAGATTTTACCTCCCTGCATCCTTCTGGGGTGAATGGATGGTTCAAATTCACCAGCAGAACAAAGCACAGTGTCCTGAGCAGGCTGCTGCTACTGACAGATATTCCCTGGGCTTCATGCTTCTTTAACCCATGGAAGCTGCCTAGGTTTCTGTTCATTTTCCAAAGCCAGTCCCCTTTGACTGATGGGAGTCATTAACATTTATCTAAGAATTCTCTTTTTGCTTATGACTTCTAGAGTTGTCTTCTGTTATGTATTAGTGACTGCATATCTCAGGTTAGAAATCTTAGCATCATCCTGCACTATTCCTTCCTCTCAGCAGTTACACATCAATGGACACCAAACCTGTCTGCTTCAATTTCACAGTTAGCTCTCCAATCATCTGCTCTCTGCCCCATTGTCTATATCACTCCTAGAAGTTGGCCACACCATTTCTCTGTGGGAAATAAACATAAATCAAAAGTCTTCATTCCAGCACACATGGCTTTTCATGACACTTACCGTGTACCTAAAGTTCCTCCAAACACCAAATACCAGTCAGGACTTACACGAACAGCACGCATGTGCCTTTAAGGATGTCCAGTTTCTTGCTCCTCAGGAATTTAAAGAAATCTGCCCTCTTTCAAGAGGACCAGCTGATTCTAGAATGATCAGTTGGGCTTGGCAGCAGCACACTCAGCTGACTAAAGAGCTGGCTCTGAAAGCACAGAACTAACTTACAGTAGCAGCAGCAAACAATAAGGAAGAAGGTGTTCTCCTGCTCAGTAGATGGACAAGGGTCACTGCCCCAAGGTCTGAGATGAAGGAAGATAGGATTCCACATGGCAATGGAGTTTCAGGGTAGGAGGTGTCCTTAGAGGACACTGAGCCCAACACCCTCATGAGACTTCAATCCCATGTCCATCTATTGCTGCTTGAACTCTTCCAGTGGTGGGGTAGTCACTACACCTCCAGACAACTCAGTTTATCTGTCTCCTTGAAGATTTCACCTGCTGGTCCTGGACTTGCTCTTAGAGTCATACATTCTTCTGCTGTGTAGCCCTTTAGACAAGTGAAGAGTATGACTGAGTTTCTGAGTCTTTTCCGTTCTTGGGCAAACATCCTTTCATCATTTAAACTGTTCCTCCTACAAAAATGGTCTGCTTCTCTATACTCTTGTCACATTTCTGAATATGTTTCTGATTGCCTCTATTTCCCTAAAATGTGGTGCCCACAATACTTTAGATATGATCATTACAGAGGTCTTTCACATCCTCTGGTCTGTCAGCCTGGCTTACTGATAGCAAATGAAGTGCATTCAGGAAGCAAGGTGTGAGTTATGCTGACAGTTCCCCATAACCAGAGCACTTTTATTTAGTTGTTGCTTTTTAAATCACAATGGAGTTATGCTTCTAGCCAAGATGAAATAGCAGATCAGATTTACCTTCTTGTCAGAAACAAACACACAAAAACAAAAGAAAAAAACAAAACAAATACAAGAAATGATGGTTTAGAAGACACTAGATATCAGGCAATGAACAACAGCAATCTCTGAGAAATGGGTAACAAATAAGACAAGTCGGTGACTGCCCCCAGCTCACAGCCATAAGAGAGTTCTCCAGCCAGCAACTTAAATTTCACAATGTGTGGCATCAAATAAAAAATTACCAGGCATGCAACAAAGCTGGAAAATACAACCCATAATGAAAGAAAACAGACCAAGCTGCCAAAACATGATGCAGAACTGACACAGATTTTAGAATTAGCAAACAAGCACATTAACACAGTTATTATAACTGTATTCCATATGTTCTAACAGTTAAGTAGAGCTATGGAAGAGGCAAAAAGACCCAAAGCAAACTTCTGGAGATGAAAGCTACAATGTCTGACATTTAAAAAATGTACTAGATGGGGCTGGGTGTGGTGGCTCACGTCTGTAATTCCAGCACTTTGGGAGGCCGAAGTGGGCAGATCACCTGAGGTCACGAGTTCAAGACTAGCCTGGCCAACATGGTGAAACCCCATTTCTACTAAAAATACAAAAATTAGCTGGGCATGGTGGCGCGTGCCTGTAATCCCAGCTACTCAGGAGGCTGAGGCAGGAGAATCACTTAAACCTGGGAGGAGGAGATTGCAGTGAGCCGAGATCAGACCACTGTACTCCAGCCTGGGCAGCAAAGCGAGACTCCATCTCAAAAATAAAATAAAATAATAAAAAATTAAAATGTACTAGAGGGTATTAATTGCATATTAGACAAGGTAGATGACATAGTAAACTTGACATAGCAATGGAAACAATCCAAAATGAACGATAGAAAGTAATAAAAAGTTCTTTTTCAATAAAATGAGTATCAGTGATCTCACTGGAAAACTTGAAGTGGCCTGATACACTTAAAGTGTGTGAAGGAGGAGGGGAGGAACATGGGAAAACATTTGAATAAATAATGGCTGAAAATTTTCCAAATTTGATACAAAGTATAAATCTTTGATAGAAAGTATAAAGTGGACTGACATCCCATCATGACGCAGGATACTGTCAGCTTGAAACGAGAATGAGCTCACACAGAATTGCCCACTGTGGCAGGGGCTGAAATGAATTGGGCCACATGGATATGAAAGTGGAAGTGGACACCACAAGGACCTGTTAGAGTGATCTAATCTCTCTGACCCTCTATTACCTTATACATAAAATGGGTATCAGAATGCTCACCTTACGGGATGCTAGAAAGATGTGTGTGGAGCACCCCACCTGAGCCCTGAATGTCAGCTTTCTTCTCATTTACCTGATCTGCTTCCCCAGTTGCTAGTAAACATGTATGTTTGTGGGCAAAGAAGGCAAGAGGCACAAATGCACTTTTCTTTTCTTTCTTTCTTTTTTTTTTTTTGACTGGATCTGGCTCTGTTACCCAGGCTAGAGTGCAGTGGCGCGATCTTGGTTCACTGTAGTCTTGACCTCCCAGGCTCAAGCCATCCTCCTGTGTCTGCCTCCTGAGTAGCTGGGACCACAGGCACGTGCCACTACACTGGCTAAATTTTTGTATTTGTAGAGATGGGGTTTCACCATGTTGCCCAGGCTGGCACAAATGCACTTTCGCCATACTTAGGAATCAGGAATCAATGCCACAAGTCAGACAGGAAGCAGAGAAAACAGCATAAAGAACCCTCTAATCCAGCTGGCATAAAGAAAATGATATTCTTCTCAGTCCTATCCTTTGGAGGGATCTTTCGGTATTAGGGTCTGACTGGCTAAAACTTGAGACTATCTACCTAGAGATAACAAACTCCAGTTCCTTCATTTATTCCTCATTCAGTGAGCATCGATGGAGAACTTCCACAGACTTTTTAAAAATACCCATACATTTTCTTTATATTCCTTCAATAAAGGGTTGAAGTTAGATTCCTTTGCAAATATTTTGATCAAAAAAATACAGTGGAAGTGACACTATGTGACTTCTAGACTAGCAGCTCAGATATTGAGGAGCAGAAATATGCCATCCTACTGCACCCTGTCTAATTCCTAACACACAAAATCTATGAATATAATAAAATAGTGGTGGTTTTATGCAAATCAATTTAAAAAAATTCTCAATTGTAAGGTTCATCAGCCTAGAAGTGGATAGAAAGAGACTTGATGGGGGCCCTAAGATACCAGTCCTTTAAGCACATAAGGGAGCTCATTTGTAAGAATGCATTTTAATCAACCCAGTAGAATAATGTTAAAATAACAAGTTGGCTTTACTGAAGTGTAGTGGGAAAGCTGCAACTTATTAAAAAAGTTTTGTTTAGTTGTGAATGAGATTCAAGTGTGTGTATGTGAAATTTCCAGAATATCTTCAGTAAATCCAAATTCATTAAAGGAATGAATGCTTTATATGCCTAAATGTGATGTTCTCAGGACACTGGGCTCAGCTTCCCTATGGAAGGGATGTCATCTAAGTCAGAACGGCCAGCATTTGTAAAGGAGGCCCTGACACCAACCCTCAACAGCAGCCACGGAGATCCAACTGCCAGTGAACCTGTGGCCATTGCCACTCATGTGAACAGGGTCTTGACGGATGACTGCAGGACGCAGTAGGGGAGGGCTCTGGCATTAGCAGGTGGAAAAGATTTAGCATTAAGTTCACACATTCTACTTGTGTCAAAATGCCTCTATGACAGGGCAGGACTGTGCAATCTCCATATTGTCATCTGGATATTGGATGTTTTTCTATCTTCCAAGCATTGCTTACACAATATCCTCAAACAGTACATGACCTTTAAAAGTGGTTTGTACTCTTACTACTCAATAATAAAAACACAAATATCCTCAATTTAAAAATGGTCAAGATGGATTAAAGATTTAAATGTAAGACCTAGAAGAAAATCCTAGGAAACACCATTCTGGACATCAGCCTTGGGAAAGAATTTATGACTAAGTTCTAAAAAGCAATTGCAACAAACAAGTTAATAAGTAGGACCTAATTAAAAGAAAGAGTTTTTGCAAAGAAAATGAAACTATCAACAGAGTAGGCAGACAGCCTACAGAATGAGAGAAAATATTTGCAAACTATGCATCTAACAAAGGTCTAAGATCCAGAATCTATAAGGAACTTAAACAGTTCAACAAGTAAACACCAAATAACCCCATTAAAAAGTGAGTAAAATATATGAACAGACACTTCTCAAAAGAAGACATCAAGTGGCCAACAGACACATGAAAAAACGCTCAACATCACTAATCATCAGAGAAATACCAAACAAAACCACAGAGATACCATCTCACACCAGTCAGAATGGGCATTATTAAAAAGTCAACAAACAACAGATCCTGGCAAAGCTGCAGAGAAAAGGGAATGCTTATACGCTATTGGTGGGAATGTAAATTAGTTCAGCCACTGTGGAAAGCAGCAGTTTGGAGAGTTCTCAAAAAACTTAGAACTACCGTTTGACCCAGCAATCCCATTACTGGGTATATATCCAAAGGAAAACGTAAATGTTCCACCAAAAAGACATGTGCCCTCATCACAGCACTATTCACAATAACGAAGACATAAAATCAATCTAGGTGCCCATCTACAGTGGACCAGATAAAGAAAATGTGGTACATATACACCATGGAATACTACACGGCCATAAAAAAGAATGACATCATGTCCTTTGCAGCAACATGGATGCAACTGAAGACCATTATTGTAAATGAATTAATGCAGAAACAGAAAGTCGTATACCACATGTTCTCGCTTATAAGTGGGAACTAAACACTGGGTACTCATGGATATAAAGATGGCAACAATAGACACTGGGATTACTAGAGTGGGGAGGGAGGAGGGCAAAGATTTCAAAACTACCTATTGGGTACTATACTCACTATATGGGTGATGGGATCAACCATACCCTAAACCTCAGCATCAGCAACATACCCAGGCAATAAACTTGCACATGTACCTACTGAATCTAAAATAAAAATTGAAATTACAAAAAAATACAATGAGCAAAGGATCTGAATATTACTCCAAACAAGACATACAGGTGGCTAATAAGCACATGAAAAGATGCTCAATATCATTTATCATTAAGGAAACAGAAATCAAAACCACAGTGAGATATCCCTTCACGCCCATTAGTATGGCTATCATAATTTACAAAAATGCAATAATGTGTTAGTGAAGATACGAGAAACTGGAACACCACACACTGCTGGTGGAAATGTAAAATGGTGCGACTACTTCAGAAAACAGTCTAGCAGTTTCTCATGAGGTTAAACGTGGAGCTACCACATGACCCAGCAATTCCATTCCTAGGTCACATCCAAGAGAAATAAAGCTATATGTCTGCATAAAAACTGGACTCTTGACTATTGTGAATTGTGCTGCAATAAACACGGGGGCATAGATGTCTCTTTGATACACTGATTTCCTTTCCTTCGGATAAATACCCAGTAGTGGGATTGCTGGATCATGTGGTAGTTCTATTTGTGGTTTTCTGAGGAATTTCCATACTGTTCTCCTTAGTGGTTGTACCAATTTACATTCCCAACAACAGTGTATAAGAGTTTCCTTTTCTCCGCATCCTTGCCAACATTTATTATTAATACTTTTTGTCTTTTTGATAACAGCAATCCTAGAAGGGGTGAGATAATACCTCACTGTGATTTTGGTTTGCATTTCCCTGAGGATTAGCAGCACTAAGATAATTTTTTTCATACATTTGAGCATTTTGTTAATACATTTGTTGGCCATTTCATACTCAATCTTCGAAGATATTTTCCAGTGACTGGATTTGGTTTTTCATGTAGATAATCATGATATCTCCAACAATGTAAATTCTGTCTTCCATTTCTTTTCCACCTCTTAAGTAATTATATTTTATTTCCTTACCTTATTGCCTTGGAAATTCCAAAACATTGTTGAATAACAATGAGCATTCCTCTCAGATTCTTCACTTTTCTGAGAACCCTTCTAATATTTAGTCACTCTGCATAAGATTTTAATTATGGTTTCAACTGTGTGTTTTATCTATATTAAGAAAATACATTTCTATTATTAGTTTAGAAAGATATTTCTCCATTAAAAATTAATACCTAAACTTATATTTTGTCAATAGTTTTTTTCTTGAATTATTTACATTAGCAGATTTCCTAATGACAAACTACCCAAGCATTTTTGTCATTAGTATGTATTTCTATAACTATTAATTTGATTTGTTAGTATTGTATTTAATATATTTATCCTAATACATGAAACTGGGTTCATAGTTTGTATGTTTTTGTTTCAAAGTTGTGCTAACTTCACAAATCAGTCTACTTTCTAACTTTTCTCATGCTCTGGAAGTGTTTAAATAATTTGCCCATAAAGCTTTCAAGGCCTGGAACCATTTGGGGTGCAGTTCTTTGACAGTTTTCTCAATTTCTTGCCTAGCTTTGATCTTTTCTCATTAAAAAAAAACAAAGAAAAAAAAAATTTTTAATTCAAATTTGGTTACATACTTCCTTCCAAGAATTAACTTTCTTTTGAAACGTTTTAACACATAAAAATGTAAGTTACGCACACTATTTGTTCATAAATTTTTAAACTTTGTTAAATTTATTTATTCTTAATATTCATTTAATTTCATTCTTTTTAAAATTACAATTAAACTTGTCAGGGATTTTCTCTTTTACCAGCCTTGATGAAGAATTATTCATCAATTGGATAATACTTTGGTTTTCTAATTTAATTTTTCTTATTTTTACTTCTTTCATTAATTCCTTCCTCTCAGTTTGCCTATGGCATTCTATTATTCTTTTTCTATTTTCATTAGTTAATAATTCATAAGTAAAATTTTTAGTTTTCCCACATTTAGTTTTCCCACATTTAATAATGAAAACATTTTAAGCCACAGCTTTCCTCTAAACATTGTTTTGGTCACATCCCCTTATACTTCCAGTAACCGTACTGGAGATTGGGACTTCAACATAGGAATTTTTGGAGGTACACAAATACTTTATATGTTTATTCTTACCCTTTTCTCTACCAGGTCAGGCATGGCATGCGTACAGCACAGGAACTGAGAGAACCTGCTCCTGTATCCATAGCAGGGATCACGGATTGATCATGTACATTTTCCCACTAGTTACAGAAGCAGATCCTAAACAGTTAATCAAAACATATCATGAAATCAAGCCTACTTGTCATTAAAAATATTTAGTGTTTTAATATAAAGTTATATAAATTCTCTCAAAAATAATTAGATTAAAATTTTAAGTAGTGAGATTGGTAAACCTGGGTACCTTCTGGTGAGGTACTACAGGGAGTATAACCAGAAGATGCCAAGAGGAATTTAGTTGCCATTCACCAAAATTCCTGCTGTGTTCTAAGCTCTGTGTTCAGAAGTTTAAATAATATGGTCCTTGTCCTCTTGGACTGCAGGTAGGTAAGCAGGGGAGACAAATAGATGCAAAAATGGCCATAATACAAAGTAGGAAGTGAGAAAGTCCATACAAACCAAGTGGTTGGGAAGCTGGTAGCAGAACTGGCGAAGGTTCCTTGGAGCAGGACTCATCAGAATTGGTCTTTGTATATTTGGTGGGACCAGCAGAGCCTGCGGAAAGAGTGCTCTGGGCTGTGGATGAAAAAGTGCTCTAGGTTTAAGGGGGAGGGAGGGGCAGTGTCATGTGATGATGGCTCTGGCACAGTTACAATGAACATCACCCTGAGGCCACCAGCTTGAGACTTTGAGCACCCCTGCAGTCAGGTCAGGGCAGAGGCTCCTCCATAGCCTGTCATGTAAGATAAATGCCCACAAAAGCACTTCATTCATCTGGAAATTACCCCTTTACCAATCTCAGCTGACCAGAACAAGGTCTCTGTGCAGCACTGACAGATGCCCCAGAGGCCAAGCACTAAAACCTAGATGCTTCACTCAGTAAAGTCTGCTGGTTCCTGACTCACAGTCTGTTTTGCTTCCTTTTACCCATGATGCTGATATAGGAGTTAAGAAGAAATTATTTAGACAGATAGCAGGGGTAAGGAAGTCCTCAGTAAGGTTTTCCTTTTAATGAAAAGCAGCTCCCAAATCATTTTCTTTTCTAACAAAGAACAGCCTGTAAAATTGAGCTGCAGACATAGACAAGGAAGCTGGAGGCTTGCACGGGTGAATGCCAGCAGCTGTGTCAATAGGAAAAGGGTACCTGGGGGCTAGACATATCCAATATGGTGGCTCCATCTTCCCTTTTCCTTGTCAACCAGGCGCACAGTAAGGGGCAGGCAACATGGCACCGGCCAAGTAGAGATCCCATTTGCATAATAAAAGATTAGAGTGGGGTAGTCACCTTCCCGGCAAGCTATGTAAATGTCACACCTGATCCAACCAATCTTTAGGCCTTGTGTAAAACAGACACTGGCTCCTCAAACCTGTCTATAAAAGCCTGTGAAACTCTGCCAGTCCCACTCGGGTGTCCCTCTCTCTCGCAGGAGAGAGAACTGTTCTCCTTTCTCTTTCTTTTGCCTATTAAACCTCTGCTCTTAACCTCACTCCACAGGCCTGTGTCCTTGATTTCCTCGGCATGAGGCAACAAACCTCGGGTGTGTACCCCAGACAACCACGCTGCTTCAATGCCAGCAAGTTGTGCTGTTTGGTTTTCTAGACTATAAAAGGATGTGATTGGATTGTGTCAGTGTAAAAGCAGACATGCAGAGAGAAACAAGAAGTGTCAGCTACCAGCAGGAGGTAGGACAGCGAATCCTTACATAAAAAGATATAAAAATAACTGAAAAACAAACAACAAACAAAACAACAAATGCCACAGGGACATGGGCTGAAAAGCTTTATGTACTTGGAAAAACCCTGAGGACATCTCTGAACGGAGAGCTCTGCATTTGTAATGAGCGCTCTGTGTAAGCAGGGAAAGAGGAAGGCGTGTCCAGGGTCTTTTATTTAAGCAGACAAAAAAAATCCTGTGTGATGCAAGACAACATTAAGCAAAATTAAAAGACAAAGGTTGAACGAAAATCTTTGTAGCGCATACAGTAATCAGACAGCTAACCTTCATAATGTTTTAAAGACCTCATAGGAGAAAATCAGAAAAGCACAAATCACACAGTAGAAAAATGGGCACACAGCATGAACAGGCAATTCACTAGGAAATACAGACAGCAAATATATCCAGGGAAGATGTTCAATTTCACTAATGAAGAAAATCTAATTTAAAATATGTCATTCCTCTCCCCCACAAACTATCAGACTGGCAAAACTGACATAAGAATAAAAACATCTAGAGTTTGTATTGTAACAGTGAATCAGCAAAATAATGAACATAACTGACTCCATTTTTGCTTAAGAGGCCTTTACCCATTCCTGCCGGTAGGCTAGGAAGATTTTAGAACACTGACATAATGATTGCAAAAACAGCAATCAAGTGTTTTATAAAACTAACTCTGGGATTAAAGAAGAAATATGCAAACAACTATGTTTTTGTTAAAGATTTGTAGGAGCATTGTGACCTGACCAAAGACAAAGAAGTTCCCAACCTCGTTAGATCCTTGCTCCCAGATGTCTGCAGTAGTCCTTTACCTCTTGATCCTACCCACCTCCTCTTCCTCCTGCCCTGAATGTAGAAAGAGCCTAAAATTTGTACTGGCTTCAGATGGTACTTTAGGATGCTGATCCACCATCTTCCTGATTTGTTGGCTCTCTTAATAAACCTGCTTTTCCTCCCACTAAATCTTGTCTCTCCTGTATGGCTTTTGAGCAGAGAACAGCTGAACCTGGGTTCAGGTACAGTAGGAGTGTGGGAAAAAAGGTATACCTATCCTGTTTGGCAGGGTAACTACCAAAACTTAAATGCATCATTCCTACAGCCCTTCTTAGCTATCTTCAGAAATACCAGTATTCATGGATAAAGATTCACATGTGAGGACGTCCACTACAGCAAGAGCTGCAGACTGAAAACAACATTCATGTTCCCAGTGGAGAATGGTTGGCAGAATATTATGCAGCCGTTATGCAGCCATTTAAAGGAACAAGGTAGAATGAACAAGCCATTTAAAGGAACAAGGTAGAAAGGAACGAGGTAGAATGAATGGAACAAGGTAGAATGAATTAATACAAATCTGTATTCATTTGGAAAGGTATTTATGACATCCACAAGAAGCTAAAAGACCATGTAATAAAATATACATGAGCTCCATTTTTTAAATACAAAAGTCTAGAATGAGAAGCACTGGGATATTGTCAATTGGTTTTTAAGGGTTGGACTAGGGTAGGAAGGGGGACTGTTCATAACCTTTTAAAAATTTAAAAGCAAGTTTACAAGTAATTTTTACTTTATTTTGCATAGTTTTCTATATCTTTCAAGTTTCATTAACGAACATGAACCATATTTGTATTCATTTTCTTAAAAAGACAAAAAAATAAAAGAAGGTAAGCAATGATGTTTTGGTACTTAAAAAGTTACGCTTTGCAGAGCTGGGAAATTTTCTCACGTTGTACCTCATTCTCAAACAATGCCAGAAACACGAGTGTGGTGTACTATTCCGACTCTAGAACCCTGCCCCTCAATGATCAAATTAAGAGATAACATGCCTGATGATGGCAGGAGTTTAATTCTAAAACATTTGGCAGACTTGCAGCATTTCTTTCCAAATTTACTGCCACTAAATCATGGAAATGAACAAGCATCTTCCTTTGCCTAAAGGGGAAGTTGCAAATGAGTATTTTCTGTACAAACTTGGACTTAGAAGACAGAGCTTCATTTCCAATAAATCAGAATCTGTAAACACAATGTTTGCTACAGGGCCATAAAAATAAAGACACAGTGAGGTGAAAAGAGAACATCAGGAAAATGGAATGAGGGGGCACAACAACTGTCCCTTTTGGGGCCTCTTTAGTAAAGACAGAAGTGGGCCAGGAGGCCCCCAGGCTCCTGCCCACTGTGTGCTTCTGAGTTAGCTTCATCTTCACTGGCACAGGAGCAGTGGGATTCAGTGGGAACACAGCTGGTCATTTCTTAAGGGAGGCAGAGGAACCTAGAACCTTGAATGCTTTCCATGCCTTGGCTGTGGAAATTACTGTTATTTTCAACTTTCAGTTGTAAAAAATTCACAGAAACCATGACATGCTTCATTGGCTGGCTTCTCCTCCATGTCCCACTTCTAGAAGCTGAAAATGCCCCTCAGAGCAGGATGGGCATCTGAAGGGTAGGGCTGTGTTGCAGTCCATCTGCCACCCAACCAGTTTTGGGGCTACAACATTACTCCAACTTTCCATTACCACATTTCTGCCCGGGGCACCCCGGGCAGGCTTGTGTTGACCGTTCCTTCATGACTTTTAAAATTTGCCAACTCATCATCCATGACAGTGGCCTCTCCAGTAGCCCCTGCATCCTTATCCTGCTATCACTTCTCACCGCCATCAGTGTCCTTCCACTTCCTGCTCCACACTCTTCCCCGTAAGGATCAGTCTCCACCTGCCCCTGCTCCCCTTTCCCAAATTAACCAGTTCCCAAATGAGTTCCTTCCACTCAGCACCTGGGAACTGTATTCCATCTTCTATTGGCTGTCTACCTCTTGAGGGCTCTGTGCTCTGGTCTGCCCCCACGGCCCTCCCTGGCTGTCAATCCCCTCCCCAACAGAGGCTGCTCCTTTCTCCAATAGCCCCTGGCCATTGGACCAGGTCGCTCCTCCCTGGTGCTGCCTCCACACAATGCTTCTGTTATTGGTGCTCAAAAGTCTCTTGTTGCAAACTCACCTCCACTGTCCACTCTCACGACTCTCTCCTCTTCTGCCTGCTTCTCCCTAACCACTGTCTACCCAGTCTCCACTTTCATCTTGTCAAAGCACAGACTTGACCATATTTGAGCCCCTTTTCAAAAAACATCAAAGGTCCCCCACTGGTTAACAGTTTCACAGCCATTCATTCCATTTGCGAAAATGATTCTAGTGAACACTCCCTTGAAAGAACATATCAGGATCTGTTTTGGTGATCACCTCATCTAAGTAAGAATAGTGACAGTAGGACAGTTATGAAAGGCAAATATTTTTGATAGAAGAATAAAATAACTTTCTGCTACAGAGGGAGGCTGAGTGCTTCTTCCTCTCTCTCCCAACAGCATGCTGGCCACTCACAGGGCCTTTCAGAAAGTGATCTGTGGCCCAAGCACATGGAGCAAAGCACGCATCTGTCCTTTGGAAAGAACTATTCAGAGCACATCAGCTGAGCTCCTCTTGATACAGGAAGGCACAAATCTTTATATCTGAGATGGTGGTGATAAGATTCTCTGAAGGTCAGGGACATAGGCTACTACTGTGAGGGCCTCACAATGGTACACTGAGTAGCAAAACTGCCTCCAGGAAGGATCCTTTAAAGGGAAAATGGTCATCGTGGCTGACACCAACAATGATGGAAGCAATGGTAGAAGACTGGGGGCAGTGCGGCTTGGAGGTCATGAAAGGCTCAAGCTCTGGGGTGACCAAAGAGATGTCCTGACTCAGACATCCCGACTCCACCACGTACTGACTGCAAAAGACTCTGACCTCTCAAGGCTTCAGGAAATGGGAATAATAGCCGTTACTATGTGTGAAATAGGAATAACCACAGTCCTATTCTATAGTGTTGCTGTGGGCATTAGATAAGAAAATATATATTAAGCATTTAGCCTGGCACATGGGGCTCAACACATCCAGCTCTTGTTTTCACTGTGAAGCTGAGAAGGCCGTCCTAGCACAAGTCAGAAGAGGTGGAGCTGCCCACTGCCAAGCTGGCTTCTTCTGTGGCTGAACTCTGCCCTGCTGCAGGCGTCCTTTGTGGGGTGTGGGCTGTGGTCAAGGGCAGGGAAGTGCTGGGGAGCTGAGAGACCTTAGGGTTGGCTGAGATTCAGAACCTCACAGAGCTTCGGGTTCGCCATCTATAAGAGTGGCAGGGCTGGACTGATCACGCCCCAGGTTCTCTTTGGCTCTGACATTCAATGAGTCCAAACTCCAGGTAAGCCTCTGACACTCCACTACAGACTAGGAGTTTAGCAGTGAATGAGACCCAGCTCCTACTCAAGGATTTCACCAGCTAGTGGGGAAAACAGAGAACCAAATGATGATGCCACGTGGTTAGTGTTATGACGGAGAGAAGAACACTCTGCTTTGAGAAGGGGCACATGGCCAAGGCCGGATGCCAGGACCAGAAGGAGCCATGGCGGGAGGGAGAGCTTCCTGGCAGGAATTGCAACATTTATCAAAGTGATTTTTAATATGAACAGGATAATTCCAGCTATTTTAACAGATTTTAATGATTCCCTAATTGGTTTCACAAGCTTATTGTGCCCCACATTAAATTACCTTCTCCTTGGATATACTCTTCCGTCATGCCAGCTCTAAGTAAATCCTGAATAATATAAACAACACACAAATGAAATTTAACTGGAAACTGCTGTTTGGGGTGAAACTCAGCATTAGCCAGAAATGCTTCTTCATTTCTTCCCAAGGATTGCATTAACCCTGTGCAAACACTCAGGAAACATTGGACAGTTTTTCCATAACACTGGGTGGAGGCTGTCCTGGGACTTACATTGTCACATGTGAATTGAAACACATTTTTGCATTCCGCAAAACGCAGGAGGAAAAAACAACTACCTTCTCCTAGGAGCAGAGTTAAGGGTACTTGTTCACGGCATGCATCCAAAGGATTCTCAGAGGAATATTAGTAAGCTTTAGGCAAAAAAAGTTTCTTTGGCCAAACACATTTGGGAAACATAGTTTAAACAAAGATAAAGAGATTTCATCACTGTAGAAGTCTAAGAGAATTTAATATGCAACTGTGGAGTATAATTCTCCAGGAGGAGAATACAGACTACAATTTGCCAAATGGATTTACCACGAAATTCTTATATTCATGGTGTATCTATGGGGACTGATTTTGGAAGATATTTTGGGGAATACTTATCTGTAGGTACTTTGCATTTCAGGGTTTCTGCTGGTGACCATAAAGAAATGGATCCCCCACTTTGCAAAGCAAAGTTTGAAGTATACCAGGGTGCTTTCGGGTCAACAGATTGAACTGATACCACTTGAGTAACTACCCGTCCCTCCCCAATTTACAACAGACATGACTCAAGCCTGAGATAGGGAGAAATATATACATTAGCACTGGCCACCAGGGGAGGCTGGCAATGGTGAGAAAACTTTGAAATGTACAGTTCAGGCAAGAATGGGTGGAGGGAAGAGTCGACAAAGCCTGAATTCCCTGCGTATGAGGAAAACACTCCAGCAAGACCAACCTACGAGCTTACAGCCAACATGGCTGAGATCAGCACAGAACACGGCATGTCGTGAAGGAGAACAGATCTCTTTCCCTCCCTCCCAGTAAGTCCCAGCAAGCATTATGGCAGCAGAATGTCTGCACTTGCTACTGGGGGTGTTTGTCATCTTCCCACCGTCAGCCTTGGTCATCACATACAGACAAGTGAACCTTGGTCAGCTGACAGCAAAACTGCAGCAAAGCTAAACACTCCTCTTCTGCCCATGTCAGGGTCTGAAAGATCTTTCTGGAACCCATGTGATCATTGATGGAACCATTTTCAGCTCTCAAAAGTGGACAACCACATAGTGACCTCTCGAAGTTGAGCCACGTGGAAAAAAAAATCACAAGCCTATGAAAAAGAAGATACTGAGTTAAGGAATTAGAGCCAATGTTTCCACTAGAAAAGAAGACTTTCTTAAGAAAAGAGGAAAAAGCCTAAATTCAACTACTCAGTGTGATGTAAGAGGACATAATATTTATGAGAAAGGCACAACCTTAACTCAGCAAAGACAGAATTCAGATGAAATGTGTACTTGTCAAATTTTTAAGAAAATTAAACAGCAATCATGAATAGAAGATTTGGATTGAGAAATTCTCCAAGATTTTGGAGCAAAGGATAAAGACATTAATACGATGAGCGAAAATCTAAGTGGCAGGGAAGGCAGATTCGAGAAATCAATACGGAACATCCTAAAATGAAAAGAGCAACTCAGAAGCAGCAGCAACTCTGAAAAACTGCAGATAAATTCTCCTATCGTGAAGAAAGACTTGTATCTGCAAACCAAAACAACCCATCTGGCAACAATGAAAATGAAGGAAAACTGACCTATACTACATTTACTTGAGTGAAAACTCTGAATTCCAAGGAAAAGGAAAAAAAAACAACCTAGAAATGTCATAATGGAGAAAAAAGAAAAACAGGCTACCTAGAAAAAAAATAATAAAAGCTGGTCTCAGACTTCTCTGCAAAGCTAATGCTGATCTGTAAGTACTTTGCATTTCAGGATTTCTGCTAGTGACCCTAAAGAAGCAAATCCCCCACTATGCAATGCAAAGCTTTGAAGTATACCAGGCGCTTTCAGCGCAATAGGGTGAAGTGATACCACTTGAGTAACTACCCATCCCTCCAAAATTTACAAGAGAAATGACTCAAGTCTGAAATAGGCAGAAATATAAATCAGCAATGGCAACCAGGGCAGGCTAACAATGTCAAGAACAGGTGGAGGGACCAAGAAGAAACCCTATGACCAAGAATTCAAGAGCAACAGGAAGAACTTCTCAACCTTGCAAGAAGTCATGAAATGAAACACCTGCTCACCTGTCTTGTAAGAAATTATTTTAAAAATCATCCTGGCACAAATAAAATGGAATAAAACAATGGAGGGGGCATGGTGTAGATAAAACGAGGGGTAAGCAATGAAACCAGTGAAACCAACTTGGTGTCAGACTACCTGTAGGTAATGTGGCCAGGGAATTTGTTGCAAATGGCAAACCTGTTTCTTGAAAGAGATTTGTTTCTTGAAAGAGATTTGTGTCTTAGCCTGTTTTGTTTTGCTATAAAGGAGTAACGGAGGCTGGGTAATTTATAAAGAAAAGAGGTTTGATTTGGCTCAGAGTTCTGCAGCATGTATAAAAAGCACCTGCTCCTGGTGAAGGTCTCAGGGTGCTTCTACTCTGGTGGAAGGTGAAGGGGAGCCAGCATGTGCAGAGATCACATAGCAAGAGAGTGGGAAGACACCAGGCTTTTTAACAACCAGCTCTCCTGGGATCTAACAAGAGTGAGAACTCACAGATCCCCCCACCACCAGGGAGGGTATTCATATATTCATGAGAGGTCCACTCCCATGACCCAAACACCTCCCACTAGACACCACTTCCAACACTGAGGATCTAATTTCAACATGAGGTTGTGGGGCGGGGGGGGGGGGGGTAAACACACAAACCAAACTATAGTAGATAGATAGTTAGATGGATAGATAGATAGTTAGATGGATAGACAGATGTCAATAGATGACAAATAGGTAGATAGATGATGGATGGATGGACAGATAGATAGAGATGATAGATAGATAGATAGATAGATAGATAGATAGATAGATAGATAGACGATCAAATATCTAAAATGTAAATTCTGGATGCAAAGACTCAGATGACTTTCAGCTCTATTGGCAGAGTGAAGTAGGCAGCAAGGGTAATGCTTAAGCATTCAGACTCTGGAATCAGCTTCCCTGGGTTTGGATCCCAGCGTCCCCACCCGCCAGCTGTGGTCCTTGCCACCCCCGCCTGTGGCCTACTTCATCCCAGTCATCACACATCTCCCAGCTCTCATAAACTCTCCACACCCCTCCCCATCTGCACGGCTGCTGCCCTAGTTCGGCCTTGCAGCTTCTCCGTGGGTTATGGCATAAGTACTCCTCCTTGTGGTCCCTTTGCTTTCAGGCCTGTTCCTATCCCTCCTCTCCCTTCAATCCAACTTCCAGAAAAATCATTTAAAACCTTCAGTGTAGGAAAGGGTACAAACTCCCAGGAATGCAGGGAAGAGTACAAACTTCCAGGCTTAGTACACAAAGGCCCCCTCCCCAAGATCTGATGCTATCTCCCTGTCCAACCATCTCCCCTAGCAGCCATAGTGAATTACATGTGGTTCTCAACACAGTGTCTCTCTCTCACTCTGAGAAAGCAGAATATTATGGTAGGGGCATCAAAAAGCCTAGTTTTGCAACCCAACCTTACCAGTTACCAGCTGTGCAAACTGGGCTGATTGCTTCACTATTACAATCCTCAGGTAGCTCATCTGTAGAATGGAGATGATAATAGTGACTGTACCTCATTAGGGTTGTTGTGAAAATTAAAATAGTACGATGCATGGAAATGATTTTTCATTGAGCCAGGCACATAGTGATCATTTGCAAATTAAAACTGGAATCATCATTACACCTCCGTTGTCCTTGTCCACACTCTTTCCCATGCCTGTAATGCATTTTTTCAACCAGCCAATTCCCACATTTCCTTCATGTTTATGTTTCAGTTCAAATGTTACTCTCTCTTTGCCTGCTAAGCTTTCAGTAGGGCTTGGCCACAGTGTGTAGCAAGGAGAAGCCAGTCTTGGTGCCTGCAATTAATTTCTCTCCTACATGCATGTTTCCCCTACACGTGTCTCGGTTTGACCCTTGACCTGTGACTTTGCAATGACCTGCTGGCCTACCTGTCTCCTCCACTGCAGGTGGGCTCCTTAAGAACAGGAACTGTGTCAGACTCACCTTAAGATCCCCACAACCTAGCAAAGTGCCTGGTCTGTGGCAAGAGCTCAGAAAGTATTTATGGAACAAAATGTAAGAGTGGCTTTGCCCTGCCTGAGAACAAAGAGGCCAAAAGACTTTGCCAATCATCATTCTCCATCTCATCAGCTAAGGTCATCATGGTTTTGATGCCTGGTGAGGTCCTGAGCAGTAGGCAGAGACCTGATGTACTCATGCCACATGGGCAGGATGGGATGGCTGGGGGCTGCAGAAAGCAGGGGTCCAGCCATTGCCTTGTGAGTTGGTGGCCTCAATACAGACAAGCACTTTTTGGAAATTTTCAAGTGAAGGGAAAACAAACACAATGATCAACAAGCAAACTGCAAGAAGTGCGAGGTTCTTGTAGATGAGCTCATGGCAAAACTGAGCTGTCTGATGAAGTGACAGCACCAGCCTGACCGTAGCAGATTCTAGCCAAAACCCCAAAATAACCTCAGGCCTCTGGCATGCTGTGGCCAAGGCTTACTGAAAGTGAGGATAGGCATCATTTCACCACTAAGAAAGCACACAAAGGAGCCAACACCCGAACCTCTTCCTGACCCAGATGGTCCTGGTGGGAGGTCACCTGCTCTGGGTCAAGTTCCCTGTCTCCTGAGTCAGACCTTGGCTCTACTGTGCAGACACACTGCCAGTTAACCTGGCCTTTTCCACGGTTTGTTAGGTGATGACCCAGGCAGATCGGATGATGGTTACTCAAAGGAAGTTTTTGTCATAGAGAAGACTTTTGACTCAAAGCTTAATGTCAGTCCATGAAATTCAATAAGGATTTTGAATTGCTGGGTGATAACCAATTGCTGGGTGATAACAATAAGGTAGAGGCAATTCACATCTTCAGGTTTTCTTTTTTTTTTTTTTTTTTTGAGATGGAGTCTCGCTCTGTCGCCCAGGCTGGAGTGCGGTGGCCGGATCTCGGCTCACTGCAAGCTCCGCCTCCCGGGTTTACGCCATTCTCCTGCCTCAGCCTCCCGAGTAGCTGGGACTACAGGCGCCCGCCACCTCGCCCGGCTAGTTTTTTTGTATTTTTTAGTAGAGACGGGGTTTCACCGTGTTAGCCAGGATGGTCTCGATCTCCTGACCTCGTGATCCGCCCATCTCGGCCTCCCAAAGTGCTGGGATTACAGGCTTGAGCCACCGCACCCGGCATCTTCAGGTTTTCAAAGTGTCCTTTGGACTCTGAACGCATCCCACAAAATGGAAAACGCAGTCCATCATGAGTGATTTTTGACAGAATGAACAACTGAAGCATTAGACAAGGGAGTTGATTGTCTTTAGAACTCTTCCTTTTCTTTTAGTCGTATCCCAAATATTTTAAATGAAACCTATTCAGTATAAAACCTAGAGAGGCTAATTGAGAAGGCCACTGTGTAACAGAAATGGCCTCTGGAATGTATGAGAATAGACTGTGGGATTTACATTTAACAGGGAGTTGGCAGGGAGGAGAAAGAACAACGAGTGTACAACTAACCCTCTTAGGTGTAAGCAGATATGTTGCAAGTGGTTTGTCAAATAACCCTTGTTCACTCCACAAAATCTACCTCTGCTGCCCACCTTTACACGTTTTTCAAAGTTGCCTTTAGATATTTTTAGCAGCTTTGCTGCTCAAGAATCTTCATACTTCCTAACCAAGTTAATGTTGGTAATTAGGGAACTTGAACTCATGAGCAAGCAAGGGAAGCATTCGCCATGAACACTTACAAGGCATCATCCAGTCATTGAGTGAATTGCTGCTTCAATGCTGTAATTCCACGACCTTATAATAGGGTAACAGTGCCACGACCTCATTTCAGCTAGCTCCTTTAAGCTAGATGATTGTCTCTACCATCTTAAAAGATTTCTGGGAAAGCAGATTCTATAAACTTGTTTGGAAATCCTGGTAAGAAATTCTTTCACATACCTATCCCTCAAAGTGAGTGATTTCTTTGTCTAGGCAAAAACTTCCCTTTTAACCCCCTCCCTCCCTCCTTCTATCTTCCCCTTCTTTCCTTCCTTTTGTCCATCCATCCAGCCAGTCTTCATGAAATACATACTATCTGTTAGGTCTGAGCTATGCACTAGAATGAGATGATGAACAAAGCATGCCTCTTGCTCTTGAGGCATCTAAACAGTAAGCACAAAATAGTGTTATATGTGCTAAGAATGTAGTTACAATCAAGAAACAGAGTATTAACAGCCACAGAACAAGGTGGCATAGCTAGGTATCCTGTAGGCACGCTATTATCATCATGTATGGAGATGGGGTTGTTTTCCAGAACCTCTGTCTTGACAGAAACATGACCAACTAAATATAAAAACAAACAAAAACACACAACTTCTAAATTCAGTGCAGACCACTCAATTCAATTGTCTGGAATGCCTCTTTAGAAAATTTAGATTGATTTCGCAAAAATGACATATTCTTTGATTATTAAAGTCATATAAAAATTTGGAAAACACAGAAATGAATAGAAAAGAAAAAGTAGCCAACAATCTACTATACAGAGATAACAGTGATTAATATTCTCTGTATAACTTTTCAATGCATGGATATACTGGATTCATTTATAATTTAAAAATAAAATTGGGATCATGAAGTGCATGTTTTATAGCCTGTTACTCTTTTTAATACTTCTTAACACTTTTTTTTTTTTTTTTTTTTTGAGACAGAGTCTCACTCTGTCACCCAGGCTGGAGTGCAGTGGCACAATTTCTGCTCTGCTCACTGCAAGCTCCGCCTCCCAGGTTCACGCCATTCTCCTGCCTCAGCCTCCCAAGTAGCTGGGACTACAGGTGCCCACCATCACACCTGGCTAATTTTTGTATTTTTAGTAAAGACAAGGTTTCACCATATTAGCCAGGATGGTCTCAATCTCCTGACCTCGTGATCTGCCCGCCTCAGCCTCCCAAAGTGCTAGGATTACAAGCGTCAGCCACTGCACCCGCCAGCAATTTGTTCTTAAATATCCTCTAAAAGCATGCCTGTTTAATTATTGTCCGGTATTTTATCATGTAGATGTCCCATGCTATTTCTAACCAATTCTTTATCACTGAAATGTAATTAATTTGAGGTTTTCACAATTACTACTAATGCTTGAACACACATGCACATATCTCTGATTAATTCCTTGAAATAAGTTCCTAAAAGCATAATTTCTGTATCTCAAGAGGTGCACATTTTAAGATATTTAATACATACTGCCAGGTTATTCTACAAAAGGTTTGTACTAACCTATTTTCTCACCAGCAGTACCTAAAAGTGTCCATTTTTTTAAACTTTACCAACATTGTGTATTTTGTCTTTTCTACTTTTTGCCTTTTGATAAGTAAGAGGAGATGGTAACAAATTGTTTTAATTTGCAGTTCTGATTAATAGTGAGGCTAACTTTTTCCATACGTTTAGTGTCTCTATGTACACATTTTTTAGCACGCTGTTCATTGCCTTTGCTCATTTCTCTCTATTAAGTTAAACTCTGCCTTCTGGTAACTTTCCCTTTTTCACCCAAATTGTGCCTTCTGGAACTATCCTAAGTGAGATTAATTCCTCCTTCATATGACACCCCCTCAAATACTTGAAGACAGAAATCATGTCTCACTTTCTCCAAGATAAACACCCCTGGCTCCTTCCATCATTTCTCATGCAGCAAAGTTTCAAGGGCCATCGTTGAAGACTTAATGCATGATAGTCCCACTGCTCTGTTACCCTGTGCACTCACACTCACAGTCACAGACCTGCATGCAACTTCAGAAAAGCTTATCCTGAATCCTCTTTGCAGGCTCTCTGGATGCAGTCACCTGTCTGCACATTGGGCCTCAGCCTCCTTTCTCACACTCATCCATAAGGACACTAAAAGTGAGTCTTTCCATGATCAAGGCATTTACCATGTGATATCAGGGGCCTGGAGCTCAAATAAAGTGGTAAGAAGATCACTTTGAGACTAGAAGCAGGAAGAGAAATTTGCCTGGTATAATTAGAATGATTAACTCAAGTGAAGAAAGCATCAGGAAGAATGAGATGGTCACCTTCGAATGGGGCAGAATTTGTCAGTACCAATCCTGCAGTATTATGGGCTTCCTCCAGGAACCCTGTCCTAACCCCAGGCAAGTTAGGGACCCTTCCTCTGTCCCCCGCAAGGCTGACTGCCCTGCCCACACTCCCTGTAGTCACCTGTGCATGCACTGATCTCCCCACCAATCTGTGCAATCCCTGAAGGATGGGTCTGCGTTTGTACCCCTGAGAGCCTGGCTCAACAGCTGCCACCCATGGGGCCAGCACACATGCTCAGTGAACTGGACCACTCTCGGAAATCTCCCTCTCAGTGGTCCACCTCCCTTTACTCTTAATGTCTTCTCAGCAAACAAATTTCTAATACAAATGTGGTTTCTCAAGTACTCAAAACTGATGGGTTCACAAGACATTGGACATGAGCATCCATGCCAGGGACAAGGGGCCCCATGACATTACTGAATCGCACCTGGCTAAAACATTCACTTATGAGAACTCTTCCACACTCCCTGGCTCTCAGAAATTCTAGAACATTGTCGAGACTTTCTGGATCTACAAAGCCGAGGTCCAGGCTCTGAACACTGGGAAGGTATTGCCGCTTAGGATCGCCACCCTTGAGTCCAGCTGGAGGCCTTTGGCAAACAACATCCTGACATTTCTGTGCATTAAGGTCTAAGTAGAAAAAATTTTTTAATGTGTGTGTGTATATATACACACATATCTATGTAAACGTCAGACAGATATATATATATACGTGCATGTATATGTAGTCATGCAGTCATGCAGTTGTTTTGGTTAACGACAGATTGCATATATGACAGTGGTCCCGTAAGATTACAATACCATATTTTTATTACACCTTTTCTATGTTTAGATACACAAATACTTACCATTGTGTTACAACTGCTAAAATATTCAGTACAGTAACATGCTGTACAGATTTGTAGCCTAGGAGCAACAGGCTATCCCACATAGCCCAGGTGTGTTGTAGGCTAGACCATCTACGTCTGTGTAAGTACATGCTATGATGTTCACACGATGACTAAATTGCCTAATGACACGTTTCTCAGGATGTATTCTCATTATTAAGCGATGCATGACTCCATATGTATACGTATGTATGTATACGCTGATTAAGGGCACAAACTTAAGAATCAAGCTAGCTGGGTCCACATTCTGGCTCCATTATGTATGCACTAGCTGTATGAGTTTAGGCAGGTTATATCTCTGTGCCTCAGTTTGCTTGTTCATCACATAAAAATAATAGCATCCATTCCATGCAGCTGTTGTGATGATTAAATGAGTTAAAGTAGCTAAAACATTTATAATTACATCTGACACATAGTAAGCATTCGGTATTTATTATTATTATTATTATTGTTTACATTTAAGAACTGCATTAAGGTGCTTACTATATTTGTGAATATAGAAAATTCATTCTTTTTACTTTTTAAACAGTATCTAAAATTATTTTGTTTTCAAATCATCCATGTTGTTCATGGAAGGCCTCACATACAAGGTCAGAGGTATAGTCCACTAGAAGACAGCAAGGCTTCACTCTCTATTGACAGAGCATGGTAAGAAGCAAAGGATGTAGGTGACAGGTCTATGAGCTGGTCAGAGATAGGACTTGGATCATTCTCCTAATAGTAGAGATTCAATTTGTCACTACCAGAATCCATTATTAACATAACCCATTGCCCAAAAGAGGCAATGATACATATTAAGTTTAAGCTAGTTTATCTCAGAATTCATAATTTTTTCATTTGCTTGCCAATTACCAACATTCTATAAAACATTTTATTTACTCCAAGCACGAACATGGTATTGGCATTTCTTCGAATGTATATTTTGCTGTATGCTTTGTGTTCCTGTGTATTAAAATATTTATTTACACAGACTGCAGTGACTCATGTATAGGAATTTAATAAATATTTACATTTTATAGCTTGATTTGTAACAATTATTATTGCTATAGCTGCTTTTTCCTTATGTACCTTTTATAAATTGACGCAAATTTATTCAATATCATGATTTATTTGTGTAGTCATGAAATACACTATTGGTATTTGCTTTTATATTACAAAAATATATAGTTGATACATTTTTACCAGTAAATTTGTTGGATTTTGTTGCCAGGATATTTTGTGTACCACAATTTTTTATAGTATGATTTTTAATTTGTTATGCTTTAACTCTTCTCCTGTTTAGGAAAAAAAAAGTGTAACTCGCTGCCAGCACTCATTTAATTTTACATAAACATGCTGTTTGAGTCTGAAGAAAATCTGACTAATTTTCAATGTGAAAATAAAATATACAATCTGTTCTTTGAGTTATTTCTAAACAGAATTAACATCAGAATCATCTGAATCATCAGAATTGTCTATCTCAGTAAAATCAGATTCATCAAATGAATCTTTGGCCAACAACTGTTCAAGAACAATGTTACCAACGTGCCTAGGAATGCTACATTTTCTAGGATTTGTATTTTCAGCAATTGAGAATTACTGTATTTTGTAAATAGAAATATCATTACTAAACACAGACTGCTATAACTAGAATGATGTCTTTTGTTTCGAAAGCCAATATACTAGAGCAATGCGACAATAATAAAAGCAAAATACTTTGTGGCAAGGTTATCTTGGGGTGAATGCTGCAGCCACAAGCGCTACAGGCAAGTATTCTCAGGGCAAATGGGAAAAGGGTTAAACATAGGCAAAAATAGAAAATATAACAAACACCCATATATACAAACACAGATTTTTTCCCCTAGCTTTACAGAAATATGATCAGTATATGAAAAACTACATAATTAACAAATCCAATTTGGTACGTTTGGACATATGTATACACTCATGTTATCATCTCCACAATCAAGGTAGTAAACATACCCATGAGCTCCAAAAGTTTCCTTTTGTACGTTTGTTGGTATTTATTTATTTATTTTTGTGGTAAGAACACAGCATGAGATCTACTCTCTTAAATGTCTAGGTGCACAGTATCTTATTGTTAACCGTAGGCATTATATTGTACAGCAAATCTCTGTAATTTACTCGTCTTGCTTAACTACCTTCTTCAATATACAGATTTAAAACATGTTAACATTCTGCCACATTTACTTCATGTTATCTTTATATTAGAGAAATAAAAAATATCCAGTGTAATTGGAGGGCTTCCTGATACCATTCTGCTTCCTTTCTCCCCAGAGGTAAATAGAGGTTTACGACTTTAGTAACCGTGTGTACACTGATGACTCTTGAGCCTACATCTTCAGCGTGAACTATCTAATATTCTGTATATTTGATTACTCATCTTGTTTATTGCCCATTTTTATCTTCAGAGTACAGAACTGTGTCTATTTCGCACATGTGAAAGGAAAATAAATCTCGGGACCCCTAACTCACTAATCCATGACCCAGTTCCCAGTTTGACTGGGAAACCTGCCTTGCATTTGGTTCCTAAATAAGATAGGTACAAAGATTAAAAAAAAAAAAAAAAAAAAAAAGCAGCCGGGCATGGTGGCTCATGCCTATAATCCCAGCACTTTGGGAGGCCACTTTGGGAGGCCACTTTGGGAGGCTGAGGCGGGCAGATCACGAGGTCAGGAGGTCAAGACCATCCTGGCTAACACGGTGAAACCCCATCTCTAGTAAAAAAAAAAAAAATACGAAAAATTAGCCGGGCGTGTTGGCGGACGCCTGTAGTCCCAGTTACTCGGGAGGCTGAGGCAGAAGAATGGCATGAACCAGGGAGGTAGAGCTTGCAGTGAACAGAGATCACACCACTGCACTCCACCCTGGGCGAGAGATCGAGACTCCATCTCAAAAAAAAAAAAAAAAAAAAGCTACATACCTCCCTACAATTTGCCTATAAGGAAATTCCTTGTGGGCTCCAAATCTTTACCCTAAAATAGTCCTGGTGAATTTCACCCTGGCAATGAAAATTGATAGCTTATCTTCACAGATGTGAGACAAAGGACAGAGCTCAAAGACATCCTTCTGCTCACCTGAGACAAATGCATATCTGATTGCTTCCTCTGCTCTCCTGTTGATGTTATCGTATGTGAACATGCAGATTCATTGAGCCAGATGAAGGCATAAGTGACTATTTACCTCCCCCTCACATATAAATTGTATGTTCAGTGAAAGGTTGATCAAAGACTCAAAAGGATGCAAGCGTTTTTCTCTTATCTACCTGCACCTTTTAAAAAATTTATTCCTCTTCCCCCAATATCATATCACCCTTTTCCCTTTAAATATTGAAGTCCTCAAAATCATCTTTGGAGAAAGGCATATACCTATCTCCCAGGCACATTTCCTCAACTTTGGCAAATAAATCTCCTAAAATGATTGAGACTTGCCTTGATCATTTTCACTGATTTACATACACTACAATATCTACAGTGCCTGGAACAATGCCTCGCACATACATTGTAGGTGGTCAACAAATACATGTTGAATGAATGAATGAAACAATATTTTTAACTTTACTATATGAATGTATTATTAATGTGTTTTAAAATGTACACAAATTGGCCCCCACACTTTCATGGGTTTTACCTCCGGGAACCCACCAGGTTCTCACAGTGAAAAACCAAGAAAAATCCCCACCCCCCATCTCTGCTAGCGGGAGATAAAAAGTAACCATTTTGAAATATGTCCAAGCATTCTCCATAACAAAGACCTACTCTCCAAGAGAAAAGACTTTACCAGAACCTTATGTCACCTACAGAAAAGGGGACTTACTCAATTCCAGCCCAACTCTATCCTTCCTATATGGCCTAAGGTGAGGGGGAGATAAGAAACACTTGTGAAGGTCACAGCCCCAGGACACAGGCTCATGAGGTTTAATCATAAGATTATAGAACAATTTCTCTCCCCCTACTCCTCATCCCACATCAGCAAGGCTCAATGCAAGGCATACTCTATTTAAGACTATTTAAGGAAAAGCTCTTTGAGCCAGGAGCCAGGGCTCCTGCCTGTAATCCCAGCATTTTGGGAGGTCAAGGCAGGAGGATCACCAAGTCAGAAGATTGAGACCACCATGGCCAATATGGTGAAACTCCATCTTCACTAAAAATACAAAAATTAGCTGGCCATGGTGGTGCACACCTGTAGTCCCAGCTACTCAGGAGGCTGAGACAGGAGAATTGCTTGAACCTGGGAGGCGGAGGTTGCAGTGAGCTGAGATTGCGCCACTGCACTCAGCCTGGTGACAGAGCAAGACTCCATCTCAAAAAAAAAGGAACAGAAAAAGAAAAAGCTCTTTGGAAAACCAAAGATAGTAGGGGAGAAAAACAAGGAATTTATAGCCTCTGGAAGCTATAGCTACAATATTTAAAACATTAAACACAGTCCAACTCCTAGGAATATTAATATAAAACCCCACACCAAAGGCCCAGTTACCTCAATTCCTATTACCTGATATATCATGTCTGGATTTCAACAAAGAATTACATGGCATTCTAATAAGCAAGAAAAAAATCATAGTTTGAAGAGACAAAGTGAGCACTGGAACCAGACTCAGGTGTGAAACGGATTTTGAAACTACCAGATGTTTAAAATAATTATGATTAATAACTTATAAACTTTCATGGAAAATGTAAACAATATGCAAGAACAGATGGATAATGTAAAGCAGAGAGATGGAAACTCTTAAGAAAGAATTAAAAAGAAATGCTCAAATTAAAAAACACTGTGACAGAAATGAAGAAGGCCTTTGATAGATTCATCAGTAAACTGAACACAGTCAAGGAAAGTTTTGATAGACTCATCAGTAGGCTGAACACAGCCAAGGAAAGTATCAGTGAACTTGAAAATATATCAATTTGAAACTTTCCAAACTGAAATGCAAAGAGAAAAAAAGAATAATAAAAAAAAAGAACAGAACACTCAAAAATTGTGGTACAATTTCAAAAGATATAATATTTGTGTAATTGGAATACAAAAGGAGAAGGAGAAAATGGAGCAGAAGAAATATTTTTTAAAATGATGTCTGAAAAATGTCTAAAGTTAATGAGAGACATCAAACCACAGATCCAGGAGCCTCAGAGAATACCAAGCAGCATTACAAACAAACCCCTCTATATTTAGGCACATTACATTCAAACTGAAGGAGACCAAACATAAAGAGACACTCTTAAAAGAAGCTAGAAAAAATAATCCCACACTACCTATAGAAGAACAAGGATAAGAATTATGTGGACTTCTCTTCAGAAACCATGTTAACAAGAAGAGAATGAAGTGAAATATTTAAAGCACTGAAAGAAAGTAGCTGCCAACCAATATATATATAATAGATACATATTTCTATATCTCACAATTTCAATCCTTCAAATGTGAAGGAGAAATAAAGATTTTCTACAAAAAATCAAAAACAGACTTCATCACCAGTAGAGTGGCCCTGTAAGAAATATTAAAATAAGTTCCTTGGAAGAAGAGCATCAGAGAAGGAATAAATAAAGATATAATAAAACATTTTATTTTTGTTACTTAAAATTGATCTAATAGATACCTGTTTGTTCAAAGTAATAACAGTAACAATGTATTGGGTGATGATAGCATACAAATAAGTCACACGAATGAGAGCAATAGTATAAGAAATGAAAAGACAGAAGAAGGAAGATTTTATTATAAGGTGCCTGCCCTATACATGAAGGGGCATAATATTTTTTGAACATGAATATATATATATATATATATTTGTAATTGTATATAATAATTGTAAATGTGTGTTGCAAACTTAGGGCAAAGAATAAAAATATTTTTAAAGAAACTAAAAAAGGCAAAAAAATAGAAGGCAATCAAACAAAGAATGAGAGAAATGAATAGAAAACATGGTAGCTATCAATCAAATTATATCAATAATCATGCTAAACGTAACTGGTCTAAATGTATCAATTAAAAGATTATGAGAGTGGATTAAAAAACTAGATCCAGCTATATGTTGTTTACAAGAAACCAACTTTAAATATAAAAACACAGTTAAGTTGTAAGTAAAAGGAGAGAGAAAGATATACCATGCTAACAGTAATTAAAAGAAAGTTGGAGACACTCTATTAATTTCATACAAAGCAGAATTCAGAGCAAGGAAAATTATCAGGGATAAAAAGGAACAATTTTCTTTGAAAATATAACAATCCCTAACATATGTGCACCAAACAACAGAGCATCAAAATATGTGAGGCAAAAAAAAAGACCTACAAGGAGAAATAGGAAAATCCACTGTTATAATTGGAGATTTCAACATTCCTCCTTCAGTAATTGCTACATTGAGCAGGCAAAAAAGTCAATACAAACACAGTTGCCCTCAACAGCACTATCAATCATCTTGATCAAATTGACATTTAAAGAATACTTCATCTGGCTGGGTGTGGTGGCTCATACCTGTCATCCCAGCACTTTGGGAGGCCAATGCAGGTGGATCACCTGAGGTCAGGAGTTCAAGACCAGCCTGGCCAACATGGTGAAACTCCATCTCTACTAAAAATACAAAAAATTAGTCAGGCGTGGTGGCACATGCCTGTACTCCCAGCTACTCAGGAGGCTGAGGCAGGAGAATTGCTTGAACCCGGGAGGCAGAGGTTGCAGTGAGCCCAGATCATGCCATTGCTCTCCAGCCTGGGTAACAAGAGCGAAACTCCATCTCAAAAAAAAAAAAAAAGAATACTTTATCCAACAACAGCAGAATACACATTGTTCTCAAGCTGACATGAAACAGTCAATGAGATATACATACTACATTCTGGGCCATAAAGTGAACAAAAATTGTTTAACATTGTATATATTTTTTTGTTTAAGAACAAATTTATTGATATATAATTCACATCAGTAGTTTTTAATATAGTTACATAGCAGTGCAACTATTACCACTATGTAATTTTAGAACACCTCTGTCACCCCTAAAAGAACATTGTATCCATTAGCAGTCATTCCTCATTCTTCCCTGCAGTACCAAGAAACCACAAACCTACTCTCTGTCTTCACGAATTTGCCTATTCTGGACATTTTACATAAATGAAATCATATGACATGTGGGCTTTTGTGTCTGACTCTGTTCACTTAGCATGATATTTTTTTTTTTTTTTTTTTTTTTTTTTTTGAGACGGAGTCTCGCTCTGTCACCCAGGCTGGAGTGCGGTGGCTGGATCTCTGCTCACTGCAAGCTCCGCCTCCTGGGTTTATGCCATTCTCCTGCCTCAGCCTCCCGAGTAGCTGGGACTACAGGCGCTCACCACCTCGCCCGGCTAGTTTTTTGTATTGT
The DNA here is from genome assembly GCF_047675955.1 of Chlorocebus sabaeus. Taxonomy (NCBI): domain Eukaryota; kingdom Metazoa; phylum Chordata; class Mammalia; order Primates; family Cercopithecidae; genus Chlorocebus; species Chlorocebus sabaeus. The sequence continues at coordinate 56,694,718 of NC_132929.1, read as the reverse complement.
TTTAGTAGAGACGGGGTTTCACCGTGTTAGCCAGGATGGTCTCGATCTCCTGACCTCGTGATCCGCCCGTCTCGGCCTCCCAAAGTGCTGGGATTACAGGCTTGAGCCACCGCGCCCGGCCAGCATGATATTTTTAAGGTTTGTCCATAATATAGCATGTATCAATACTTCATTGCTTTTTATTCCTGAATAATACTCTATTACAAGAATATACCACATTTTATTTATCTATTCATGTGATAAATAAAGATTTGAGTACATTTGAGTTGTTTCCATTTTTTGGACATTATGAATAATGTTGCTATGAACATTTTCAATTCTCTTGGTTGTATATTTGGGAGTGAAAATTGCTGAATTATATGGTAACTCAGTTTTTAGTATTTTCAGGAACTGCCAGACTGTTTTCCCAAGTGGCTATACTATTTTACATTCCCACCAGCAATGTATGAGGATTCCAGTTGCTCCATATCCTCACCAACATTTGTTGTTACTTGTCTTTTAACCATCTTAGTGAGAATGCCATGTATCTCACTGTGGCTTTTATTGTAATGATTTAGATACACTCATCATTTCAAATTGCCACTCTGACTTTATAGAATGCTCTGGGTGACAGAACCTAGAAGTGAGTTGCTAAAACTCCAATCACCTTTGTACAATTAGCTCTTATTATTTATTTATTTATTTATTTATTTATTTATTTATTTATTTTTTGAGATGGAGTCTTGCTGTGTTGCATAGGCTGGAACGCAGTGGCGAAATCTTGGCTCACTGCAACCTCCGCCTCCTGGGTTCAAGTGATTCTTCTGCCTCAGCCTCCCAAGTAGCTGGGACCACAGGCACGTGCCACCATGCCTGGCTAATTTTTTGTATTTTTAGTAGACACAGGGTTTCACCGTGTTAGCCAGGGTGATCTCAATCTCCTGATCCCATGATCCGCCCGCCTCAGCCTCCCAAAGTGCTGGGATTACAGGCATGAGCCACTGCGCCCAGCTATACAATTAGCTCTTTATAGAAACCTTTGTTTCAAGTAACAGGATGTTTTCCAATTACAAAGATCATTGTGTTCTAACTACAAAGAAAAATAAGGATATTTTCCCACCTATTCCTATAAGAATAGTTTTCTAACAGAGCACCATGATCAGGTATGAGCAGCACCCAGTTCCCTTGGAATTTATATGCAGGTCTCCTTACCTGCTGGTGGCCAGGCCTTGATGTATCCTGTGCAGTGGACCACAGCATACTGGGCTTCTCCTTCTTTCACAGGGCCAAGACCATTCCTAAAAAAGAACATTTGTGAAATTGTTTTCATCATATGAGGGTGAGGCAAGGATGTTGATGACTCCTCTGGCATCTAAGCTACTGGGTTTCTTTGTCTGTCTTTGTGGTTTTGAATCTTGACTCCCCACCATCCTCTGTTCCTTTCTCCCACATGGTCTGAAAATCAAAACTAAATTCCACCCAACTCCCTGTTTTCTCTCATCTCTGCCACTGCCACCCTGATGTCTGGTTCTCTCAGTCCTCACCACACTAAGACCCTTCTTTAATCTAGGCTGCTTAGCTTAGGGTGTTTAGACTATCAACCAGAACAGTCCCATAATACACATCAGAAGAGATACTGACCTGAACCTTTTCCTCATGGTGGTTATTCTGTTTAGAGGAAGGTGGTCCAAAGGAGCATTTCCACACCTGAGATGTGACAAATGTATTAGAATGAGCAAAGACCCAGGCAAGTTCATTCAGTATATGGTGCTGCTGTCAAGTAGATGAGCCTTAATTCACGCTTACACATTTATTCAGGTGAGGCCTATAGCCAATTTTCTTCAACAGTGCAGAAGCAGACCTGCATGCCTTTGAATGTTTTTTTTTCATGCCACTGAAAAAAGGAGAGTGTGACCCACTTTACAACACACACTGAAATTATTTCAGGGCCCAGTCCAGAAGCTGGAGACCTACAGAAAAACTCTAGAAGAAACCTGGCCATGCTCAGTCCTGCAGATCATTTCAGTGGAACTCCATGGCTTTTAGGAAAGAAGGGAAGAGGGTGATGACAGCAATAATGTCCCTTCAGGCCTGAGCAGAGACATCAACTCAAAACAGATGTTGCCAGTTAATGAACAAGTAGCATTTTCTTAGGCTTTAGCATCACAGCTGTGGAAACTCTTCTCTCCCATACACTGTTCTGGCTCTAGGGACAACCAGACAGCTGGAAGTCTGCTGATGGCTGAGGAGAGCATGGGGATGAGAGATAAACAGGTAGAGAATCCGGTCTTTCTGTGGGCCCCTATCTGTGAGGCAGGGGATGGTAGCATCACACTGCACACTCTGCGACAACCTTTTCTGCCTCCCTTTTCAATGACCCTCTCAGCATCTCAGGTGCTGAACACCCAAAGCCTGCACCATGGCCAGGCTCGGATTGCTGCTTGGTATATCCATTTTTTATGTGCATTTCCATTTCCCAACTACATCACAAGTGATATCCTGAATATCTTAATTTCAATACAGCAGAGATAAGAATCTAATTATACTCTGAGACCTTAGACAGCTGCCAGCACTAGCGTGGCCTTCACAGGAGGCTCATCCCATGTCATTGCTGCCCCAGCAATGTTTGGCCCTCTGCCCTTTTCTGGCCGACTGTGCCCAGTGCTTTGCTGAAAGAGCTGTTTTATTGAGAGGAAAATGTTATATTCTCAATAGCTGGCAGTGCTGCCCACCTCTCAGGTAAACACAGGCAGTACGGACCTGGCATTTCAAAGAGCAACCAATATTACACTCCCTGGAAGGACACGAGGGCAGGGAAGGGACTGCATGAATTTCATTGACAGGGCAGTGATAGTGGCTTTATAGGCTAATAGAAATGATATACTATGGCACTTTCAATCAATTTATTCATAAGGGAATTGCTTAGATGGTACAATTAAGATTTGTATTGCTGGTGCTCTACTGAATGTCTACTAAGCTAGGATAGGCATTTATTCACCCAAGCACTGCAGGACAAACGTGCCATGACTGACTACACTAACTGATGGCATTTCATCCCTGGGTGGACAGCAATGGAAGTGGATCCCACTGCCCAGCTTGGCCCTGCTGCTGAAGGAGGGCAGGCAGTCTGTAGGGACCCAGTCGTAAGTTAAATGGCGACAAGCGTGCATTCTGTCATTTCAGTACCATCCTGTGACCTGAGGCAGGTGGTGAAGAGGATTTCATCTGTGCCTTCAAGAAGAATTCCAGAGGCTCAGCCTCAAGAGGAGGAGACTCAGAGAAAAGAACATCGAGGTTCAAATCCCCGAAGGGCCATTTCTTGTAAAACAGAACAAAAGGTCTCTGCCAGCTCTGAGGGCCCAAGGAGTGAGTTAGAGAGGCAGGTCTCCCCTCAACACAGGCAACCTTGGTGATTTGAGGGAGACCAACCAGCCTGTACATAAACAGGTTTTGCTTAAAAAGTGTAGTTGCTTTAAAAGACTAATTTGAATTAGGGAAAATAGACACTTATTTTAAAGCACCCATTGTTTGGAACTTCATAGTATGCAACAGATGTCTCAGTGGCAAGTCATAGATCCTGTGGCAAATCACAGTTCAGTTCCTGCAGCACGCAATTAGATGAGGGTGACATTAGTAAGTGACTCCATTGTGCTGCTATGTGCCGTATCTCCTACGTGCCATATCTCCTGCTGATTCTCTCTCTGATGTCCAGTGATGGATCCTCAGTCTTCACATTCAGGGCTCATCAGTAGCCTTTGGCCATTGATAACTCCTTTCTTCTAGAAACTTCCTTCGTCCTCTCTTGTTCCCTTTGCCCTCTCTTCTTCCCCTCCCACCTGCCTCACTGCTCCTTCTCAGTCTCCTTTGCTGGTTCTTCCCCAATCCCCTGAGGCAGGGAAAGCACCAGGACTCAGTCCTCTGTCTTCTCCTCTGTCTACACTCACCTCCCACGTGATTTCACATGCATCTCAGTTTTGAGGCCTTAGATACCATTTTATTGATCTCAATCGCCAGGCCCATATCTTCAGCCCCAACCTCTTCCTTGGTTTCCAGAGCTATATGTCTAACTGTCTGCTCATCTTCTCCATCTAGTTGTATGATGGGCATCTTTTTTTTTAACTTTTAAGTTCAGAGGTACAAGTGCGGGTTTGTTACACAGGTAAACTCGTGTCATGGGCTTTGTTGTACAGATTATTTCATCATCCAGGTATTAAACCTAGTACCCATTAGTTATTTTTCCTGATGTCCTTCCTCCTCCTACCCTCCACCATCTGAAAGTCCCCAGTGTGTGTTGTTCCCCTCCATGTGTCCCTGAGTTCTCATCATTTAGCTCTCACTTGTAAGTGAGAACATGTGGTATTTTGTTTTTTGTTCCTGTGTTAATTCACTAAGAATAAAGACTTCCAGCTGCATCCACATCCATGCAAATGACATGATCTTTTTCTTTTTTATGACTGTGTAGTATTTCATGGTGTATATGTACCACATTTTCTTTATCCAGTCTATCATTGATGGCCATTTAGATTGATTCCATGTCTTTGCCGTTGTGAATAGTGCTGCAATAAACATATGCATGCATGTGTCTTTATAATAGAATGATTTATAGCTCTTTGGGTATATATCCAGTAATGGGATAGGGTCAAATGGTATTTCTCTTTTTAAGTCTTTGAGGAATCACCACACTGTCTTCCACAATGGCAGAATTAATTTACACTCCCACCAATACTGAATAAGTGTTCCTTTTTCTCCACAACCTCACCAGCATCTGTCATTTTTTGACTTTTTTTATTTTTATTTTTTATTTATTTTTGAGATGGAGTCTCACTCTGTTGCCAGGCTGGAGTGCAGTGGCATGATCTCAGCTCACTGCAACCTCTGCTTCCCACGTTCAAGCAATTCTCCTGCCTCAGCCTCCCGAGTAGCTGGGACTACAGGCACGTGTCACCACAACCAGCTAATTTTTCTATTTTTAGTAGAGACGGGGTTTCACCATGTTGGCCAGAATAGTCTCCATCTCTTGACCTCGTGATCTGCCCACCTTGGCCTCCCAAAATGTTGGGATTACCGGCATGAGCCACTACACTCGGCCCTTTTTGACTTTTTAATAACAGCCATTCTGACTGGTGTGAGATGGTGTCTCATTGTGGTTTTGATTTGTATTTCTGTAATAATCGGTGATATTGAGCTTTCTTTTTTCATATGATTGTTGGCCACTACATATGTCTTCTTCTGAAAAGCATCTGCTCATGTCCTTTGCCCACTTTTTTATGGGGTTGCTTGTTTTTTTCTTGTAAATTTGTTCTTACAGATAGGCATCTTATGCTGGAATTCCCCTCGACCCCAAATCACCTCCCCCCAACAACCTTTTCCATCTTAGAAAATGACAACTCAATTTTTCCAATTGAGTGGGCAAAAACTTTAGCTGTACCTTTGACTTCTCTCTTTTCTCACACCCTATCTGAAGGCTGGCTCTGTCTGTGAAATACACTCAAAATCTGAGCACTTTCTACCACAATCACATTTCTCACCTGAATCATTACAATAACCTCCTTACTTCTACCCTTCTTCTTCATCCACAGGTTTATTCTCCACAGAAAACCAGAGCAGTTTTAAAAAATTTATTCAGAACATGTAACTCTCACAATCAACTTCACTGACCTCTCTTCTCATGCAGAGTAAAAGCTGAAGCGATGTAAAGTCAACATGACCTAACATCCACTACCTCTCAACCACATCTCTGCCCATTCCTTCGGCACCGTACCCCATTCACTCTGCTTCTGAGACAAGAACGTTCCCACTGTTCCTTGAACATGCCAAGAACATCCCTGCCTCTGGGCCTTTGCCCTTGCTATTCCCTCTACTTGCTCTTCTCTTTGCCCAGACATTCCCTTGTTTCATTCACTCACTTTCTTTAGGTCTCTGCTCAAAAGTCACCTTATCAGTGACGTCTTCCCCTCCCACCCTATATAACATAGAAATTAACAACATCTGCTATTTCCTACTCCCACTTAAGTTTGCTTTATGTTTCTTCCATAGCACTTACCAGCATCTGACGTTCCATATATTTACTTGGTACTTTTGTCTACTGTGTATCACCCCTACGAAAATGAATTCTATGCAGGCAGGGATTTTGTTTGCTTTATTATTATTATTATTATTATTATTATTATTATTTTAGTCTCTTTGTTTTTTTGAGACAGAGATTCACTCTGTTACCCAGGCTGGAATGCAGTGGTGCGATCTTAGCTCACCGCAACCTCTGCCTCCTGGGTTCAAGTGATCCTCTCACCTCAGCTTCCTGAGTAGCTGGGATTACAGGTGTGTGCCACCACATCCAGCTAATTTTTGTATTTTTAATAGAGACGGGGTTTCACCATGTTGGCCAGGCTGGTGATCTCAAACTCCTGACCTCAGGTGATCTGCCCACCTTGGCCTCCCAAAGTGCTGGGATTACAGGCACGAGCCACCACACCTGGCCTTGTTTGCTTTACTTAACACTGACTCCCGGCACCTTGAAGAGCATATGGCACAGGTGGGCCCTTGACATAAATTTGTTAAGTAACTGAATAAATGAATGATGAGTGGCATCACCTCGTGTCACTGTCTCATGAACTCCACAGTCCAAACAATCTCAATTCCCTGTCCTGCACCTCCCACCTTGCAGTTCGTGCCAACCATCCCTCAGGGGCACAGGGTTGAAGGTACAAAAGTGCTGAACTGGATTTGAGGATTCAAGATCTCAGCTCTCTCCTCTTCAAGGACATGGCAAAATTCCCCTGATTTCTCCAAAGTTCATTCATTCCTGCATTTCTTCAATTATGATTTATAAATCAAATATATGTAGAACACTCTGCTAGATGTCAAGAAGGCTCAGAGAAGTCTCAATCAAAGCCTCCATCCTCAGGGCACTATAATTTACTCATGGAACCCAGACATTTACACTTAACACATCAATCAACAATATCATAGAGACCAATTAAACGTGTGAATTGTGACAGGAAATAAATGAATAAGTATGAAATCAGGCCATCTTAATATAAAACATGTTAAGAACTACGGAATCTTGGAGAGGTTGGATTGGAGAAGGGTCTTAAAGATGGGTAGGAAGTAGAGTGATACAGTGGACAAGGGGGTGTGAATCTAGGAATGAGAAGAAAATGGTAGGAAATTAGACAAAGTGGGATGGTAGGAGGACGGAGAGAATCCTTCCTAGACCAAGGATCCTGTATATCCACATGCTGAGGTTAAAAAGACGAAGTCCCTGGAGTAAACCCAAGTCAGCATGTGTGACTTCAGGAGAGCTGGTCAAGGTTCTTAACAGTGACAGAGAAAGGAGCAACCACCGTGATGGCCTGCTGCTCCCCCAAACAGACCTCATCCTGCAGATGAAAGACCGCCGCGAGCCCATGCACATCCTCATGGATGACTGCTGCCCTTCTTTCTTGACCGTCCCAGTCTTCAGGTCCAAGATACGGCCTAAGAGAGACAGAGAAGGACATGTACATGAGCCTTCGGTTGGGAGACAGAGGAGGCAGTTTGGGGGGCGCTTTCTCCAAATGCTCTGCCAAATGAGGACAAGTGTGGCTGTGCAAATTGTTTGTGTCTTGGAATTCCCAACATTCTTTGGCAAGAAACTCACATAGTGATGAAATCCATACAATTCAAAATGCTTTACTTTCTTCAGAGCCATCTACACTTGCTGCCTCTGATTTGTTGGATTCCATCGCCTGCAGTCACTCCAATTTGGCTCTCTCCCTCACCACTCCATGGAAAAGGCATTTGCCAAGGTCACCAACTTCCTTACTGCTAAATCCAAAACATGTTTTTCCTTTGTTTGATTCAACTGCTTTGCTGGGCTTTATGCGACTGCGCACTGCTCCCTTCTCAAGTATCTGCCCTCCCCTGGCTTCGGACACAGCGCTCCCAATTCCTCTCTCCTCTCTGCTCCTTTCTCCCTGAAGGCTCCAGCCTCAGCCTTCTTCTCTTCTCACTGTACATGTCCCCTACGCAATTTTATCTACACCTGGGTCTTGACAGTCACCTTTGGATGCTAATGACCCTACATCTACACCTCTAGCATCAACCCCTTCATTTCCTTAGCCCCAGGGCCATACCATCAGCAGCTGACTATGAACCTCAAAAGCAGCTTCACCCACTCCTCCCCAAACCGGGTTCTCCCTAAACATCAGCAAGGGCACTGCCATCCACATGGAAGTCTAAGTCAGAAACCCAGACATTATCCCCAAGTCCCTCTCCCTCACCGCCTGCACACACAACTCTGTCCCTCCCACTATTCTGCATCCATCCCCCACCTTGCTCTTACCTCAGTGTATTTCTTCTCCCACCCCCCATGGGGTTCTGGGCCATCAACTGACCTCCTCCCACATGGCTATTTCTATCCTCTCCCCTCCCTACTGTCTACTTCCTCCAGTATTTAAACACCACCAAATATCTTCCACCTTAGGAGAAAACAAACAAGCAAAAGACCTTCTCTGGCCCTGAAGCTCTTATCCTCTCTCTCTGCATCTGCAGTTGGAGGGTTCTGTCCATACTCACTGCCCCCTCTTGATGCCCAGCCCACTGTACCCACTGTATTGGGCCTCCACCCACTACAGCTCCATGGCAGCTGCTCCAGCCCAGGCCACAAGGACTCTCTATGTGGCCCAATTTAATACACACTCTTCAGCCCCTCTCCACCTTGTCCTTATCCTTGGCCAGTCCCTTGGAACACTCTTGCCCTAGAACACTACCTTCTCCAGCCTGTCCTGGGGGCAGCCCCTTTTCCTCAGTCCAGCTCCTCCCCACTCCATGTTGGCATTCCCAGGGCTGGGCCTTGGCCTTCTCTCTCTCTCACTCTCCCAGGCACCCTTGGAGACGTTCAGCTTCACCACCTCTTACATACTGAGGACATCAAGATGCCGGTCTCCAGCTGATAAAGACTCCCGCCTTTGACTGAAACTCCGGTCAGCCCCCTCTGAGTCTTCTGCTTGTCTAGGACTGACCTTGAGCTTCCCTCTCTGTCCTTGCAGAACCCAATTTGAGCAAGAATTCTAACTTAGTTTGGTGAGAATCCCCCACCCTTGGTATCTGACACCTTTGATATCTACCACCCTGCACTGTCTTTAGCAAGGATTCTGTTGATTGAGTCTAACGGGAATCTCCCAACCCCTGATGTTTCCTCTTAGTGATTCTCCACCCACTGCTCCCTGCCGCCACCTTGCTTCTTGCTTATAAACCCTCACTTATCCTTGTTGGAATTGGGTCCACTCTCTCCTAGCCTGCAAGACCACAGTGCAGTGGTGCCTGCACCTCTTGCCATGGCACCCCTTCAATGGAATCTTCTTTATAGTTTTTAATAAATGTTGGGAATCATTTTTTCTTTAACACAGACCTCACTTGGAAGCTCCTACATGTCCAACTGTCTCTTGGGTATCTCAGTGACATCTTACATTCCTCAGGTCCAAAAGCAAATTCTTCTTCCTGTCCAAAGCTGCCCTTTCTCCACAGTCCCCCATCTTTGCCATTGGCACCACCACTACCCAGTTGCTCAAACTAGAAATCTAGTAGGCAAGAGCATAGACTCTGGAGCTGAGCTACCTAGCTTTAAGTCCTGCCTCCTTAGCTCACTGTGTGACCCTGGGCAAGCTACCTAACACCTCTGTGCTTCAGCTTCTTCATTGGTAAAAATGAAGATAATAATAGTACTTCCTTTAGATAGTTTTTGTGAGCATTAAATGAATTAATATTACAAAGCAACTACAACTATGCTTGGCTCTATAAATGCTTATTAAATAATGAATATGAAAAACTCCAACATTTGATCAGTCACCAATATTCTGTCAATTCTACTTCCTGTGTATCTTTGGCCTGTGTACTTCCTGCCTCTGCACTGCTACCACCTTAGATCTGTCCCCCTCACTGCATTTCTGGATGGATGGCTGCAAAAGGGCAGTCATCCCTTCCTCTGGTCTTGTCCCCTTCATTCCAGCCTCTGCATTGCTACCCGAATTCTTTATTTAAAACACAAAAACAATCATGGCTCTATCATTTACGTGACCCCAGTCACTCAGCCTTGCTGGTCCATGGTTTTCTCTATTGCAAAATTAAAGAGCGAGATCTTGCTTTCAAGATTATTGTGACACAACATACATAAAAGTGATTCGCACACAGGAGGCAAGCAACAAATGTGTTTCCTGGCAGGCTTAGACCAAATGACCACGTCACACTCCTCCTTGAGAGCCTTTCATGTTCTCCACTCTTAGTTGCCCGGAAAATCCAAGTCCCGCAGCTCAGTATTAAAGGCCTCCAAGGTCCGGCCCCTGCCCTCCTCTCACACTCCCTCCTCGCCCTACGCCATCCCACCACTCCACACAGGCCTCCACTGCTGGCCAGAAGGTCTCGCAACTCCCCAGTGTGCCACTCTCTCCTCTCTCACCCCTGGCCCTTCCCAGCCACTTCCCCTCCCCGAGCAATCCCCTTTCCTTTGCCTGATTTCCTTTTTTTTTTCCTTTGAGACAGGGTCTTGTTCTGTAGCCCAGGCTGGAGTGCAGTGGTGGAATCTCGGCTCACTGCAGCCTTGACCTCTGAGGCTCAAGCAATCCTCCCACCTCAGCCCCCCAAGTAGCTGGGACTACAGACATGTGCCCCCATGTCCAGCTTATTTTTTTATTTTTTGTGGAGACGAGGACTCGCTATGTTGCTCAGTCAGGTCTTGAACTCTGGGCTGAATCATTCTTCTTGCCTCAGCCTCCCAAAGTGCTGGGACTACAGGCGTGAGCCACTGTGCTTAGCTGACTTCTACTTTTTATCACAACTTACCCAGGGTGTCTTCTCAGTCATCATTTCACAAATATTCATTTAGCCTGGACAATATGTGAGTGACACTAATGTAAGCACAAAGAATTAAACAGGCAAAGGCCATTATATCCTAGAGGATGAGAGAGAGGACAACAACGAAGAGGACAGACTAAAGTAGATGAGAATAGACTCAAACAGAACAGATTGTTACACTGAGATAACAGCTAAGAACAATAAAGCCAGGAAGAGTTAGAAAGGGATGGGAAAGCTGCGGCTTTGCAGCAGACAGCGTTTCAAAAGGTTTCTATCATTTGAAATCAAAAGGGCCTTGAAGAAGACACCCTCCCCAAGCCTGGGTCCCACTGCTGCAAATGGAGGAAGGTGTGGGGGAGTGAAAACGCATGCAAGAGAGGGTGGTCATCTTCCTCGCTGCACTCCGCAGCATGCTGTGCTCTCCTTGGGCTGACTCTGTCATGCTATGTTAGAACGATCCTGCACGCATGGTCTAGAACTGTGCCTGGTCAGCTTGCTCCCCTCAACACTTGCAGCCTTCCCTTTCCACATGGACCAGGGCTCTGCAGACTGCATGACGCTCTACAAAGACCCAGCAATCACCATCATGCTGACTACTGGTACGTACATCTTTAAGCAGGATGTGTAGACCAGAATTCTACTCAGTGGAACTGTCTGACTCAGTGTGCTGAGAGCTCTGGTGCGGCCGGTGCGGGGGAGGCCCTGGGCGTCTGCTGATTCTGCGCTGTCTGCTGCCCCAGGTTTGACACCTGTCTGTCTCCTTCACAGACGGCATCTTTTTACGGCCATGTTAGTGTAAATTGTCACTTGCTTTATCATCTACCAAATGGCAAATGGTTTCAGCTGTGAAGCAGGCCAGCATGGGGGTCTGGCAGATTCCAAAGTGTGCTCTGAAAATAAATCGCAGCTGCGTAGCACATGAGCAGTGGAACATGAGGAAATGAAAAAACACATTTCCATGATCTGCTGTCACGACCTTGAGAGACAATGGCTTCAACGTTTATTTCTCCGTGTGCTTCTCCGGTTTCCTTGGACACAATGAAGCTGCTCCTCAGGCTCCTCTGGAATGAAAGCACACCTGACTTCATAGAGTAGGTGTGTTCCTGAGAGGTTGTGTGTAAACTGGATTTTTCACAAGGGTAATAGCAGTTGAGATGTACAGAAGCAGGTGGCCACCGCCCCAGCACTGGGCCGTGAATCCTGGTGTCATGGGATGGCAATCAGCCTCCATCCCACAGGAGACTTGGGTGCTGCGTTTGCTTACTACGGGCTCCCAGTAGAGAGGCAAACAGATGTCGCTGCCAATTACACTGCTCCTAATCTAATCTTCATTCCTGACCCACAGAAGCCTGGGTTCTGCTTAGAGCCATAGGCCTGGATTCCTCGGGCTGACTCCCAGCAGATCCCTAGAGGCACAATCCATCCAGCCAAGGCTGGCTCCTTCTAGAATCCCTGCTCCCCAGCCTCATCCACTGGTCTGAAGGACTCTCGTTCTCTTGTAATCCTGTCTCTGGGCTGGTCCCATGATGCATTCCATTCTGTTTTCCTTAGCCAGTGCCTAAACAACCAGCCACCCTGGTCACCTCTCCTATGTGTACTCTTCACCCTTGATCCAAGCCCCCTGCTCCTTTCCCTCCTAATCCCCCGCCGGGTGCCCTCCAGAATACCCACTTGGAAGTAAGACAACTCCTGTGTACTCAGCTCCTTACAGACAATCCCTGAAATCAACTCAACTCCCTGCCTCGGTAGAGACAAGCCTGCCCTCTGGAGGGTGCCCTCTGGAGCCTGCCCTCTGGAGAGAAGACTCAGGCTCCCATGTCCCACATGGCATGGGGTCAAGGGTAGTCTTGCTGTCTTCCTCAGTCCCCGAAGCCCTTCCAAACCTGACTCCTGCGTGACATGCTCCTTCCAGACTCATGACAACCACCTCGTCCACCTACTACCCCTCCTTTGTTTCTGTTGTCTTCCCACCTCTGGGTCACTCCTCCTCCTTCATTTTAGACTTTCTGCACAGCACCCACAGCCTTTCTCTTTACCCCAAGACCTGCTATCACCCTACATGGTTTCAGCATCCATGTGGAAGGCCCATCTAACATTCCCCTCTCAGGACGTGTCCTCCTCAATTCTGAGCCCGCTTTCCTCCTGTCCAGGGCAGCCAGCCATGCCCACTGCCACATCGGGGAACTTGCGGGCACCTATAACTGCTCCATCTGAAATGGTACAATCAAACAGCCCCCAGGACCACAGTTAATTTTCTCACTCTGGTCCTCTCACTTTCCCCATTCTTTGAATTCAGGGAGAATCTAGTGTCAGAATTCTTGACATCCTATCAGCATCCTCCTTTTGGTACAGAGTGATGAGCTTCTCTGTGGCTCGGGGACCCAGTTGTTAGAGCACTTGGGCTCAAGTTGCACTATGGCTGGCTTTGTAAGAGGCCCCAGAAATCTTCCAACACAACCAGAAGCTGTGGAAGCAGATATTGTTCTGGGTTTGATGTACAAAGGAGAACTATTAGTGAGCTGATAAATTAGTAATTACGCTATTTCAAATGAAAAAGGCAGCAAGGATATAAGACATGGCTCCTCCGTATGCTGGTTGCAAGAGTTTGCACAGGTCACTTCATTTCTCGGAGCCTCAGTTTCTTTGACTGGAAAATGGAATCAGGCATTCCTACTTTGAAGGGTTATGTACAGATTTGAAGACCTACACAATAGAGCTCAACAAACCCCCTTAGAGAATCAGACTACAAGTGATTGGCAGGCTCCCAGCACAGAGAGCCGCAGGAAGGGAGGGTCTCCTGAGACCAGGAGCTAGCCCCTGCCTTCTGGCTGCTGGAGGAAGAGAAGGCATTCAGACCACCCCGGAATAATGCACAGAGCACGGCCTCAGGCTACAAGATTGAATAACTTGCTATTTTTGGTTTTCTCCTTAATTTTTATTCTAAAACTAACATGGTCATTTTAGAAAAATCACACACACGAACACTCTCACTAAGTAAAAATCCCAGATAATCTTCTCCAGAGAAAAACACTATTCACATTTAGGTGTGTTTCTGGTCAATCTTTTTCTATGCTTGCCTGCTCTTTATTTTAATTAGCTGAGGCCTCATGGTATATATTTTTCTACTTCATGTCACTTAGCATAAACTCAAGAATTTCATCATAAACCTCATTTTAAAGGCTCTTTTAATATTATTTTGAGTAGTGAATTTACTATTAGACATTTAGGTTTTTCCAGGTTTTTTCCACCATAGCACCAAGGGTGCTGTGGTGAACATGTATATACAAACAAAAATCCAAACTATCTTAGGATGGATTTCCAAATATGACATTCCTGCATCAAATAAGGAGAATATTTTTAAGACTGTTAATATCAAACCCCAGTCTACCTCTAAAGCTCATAGGGAACTATGCTGTCAATACCTTTACTGAGTCTCAGTTTTTCTACTCCATGAAAAGAGAAATAAGAATTATGACCCACCTCACCTCAAAGTTTTTTTACTGTGATTTTTCTAAGACAGTTGAAAAACATAAAATGCTTTATAACATGAGTCAGCAAAGTACTTCCTGCAGCCCAAATCTGGTCCACCACTTGTTTTTGTAAATAAAGTTTTATTGGAAAACAGCCATGCCCACTCATTTATTTACTGTCTATGGCTACTTTCATATACCATGGCAGACCGGGGGGTTGTAACAAACACAACATGGCCCACAAATCCTAAATATTTACTATGTGTCCCTTCACAAAAAAGCATTCTCTGACTCCTGCTTCAGAAGACCATAAAGATTCCAGAACAGAGCATCTTTTTTGACGGGCAGAGGGCCCTTCTGTAATTGTTTCCAGTAAGCTGATTTGTAAGTATTATTTTGGTCAGTAGTAACTTTTTAAAAAAGAAGAATCTGAAGTTTGTCTTGGATAAGATCACAAAAGAAGGCTTTGTGCACATAAAAATTCTCCCCAGGCTACAAGAGAAATACAAATATAAATTAGAATTATTTCATCAAAAGAATCCTTAAGAAAACTGGAAACATCTTATCTTGGTTCAAAAAGGAGGAACAGTGAGATAGTAAAGGAGGAAAACAAGAGAAAATAATTAGGAACAAAAGCAAAGCAAAATGATGGCCCCGTGAAGGACAATATTTGATGTGGTTCCAAAAATGTGTCCCCCTGAATTGGGGGCCCAGAACTGGACGATGCTTTGGTTACTGTTCCAGTGACAGTGTGTTCTCATTCTCAAAAGGTTGACCCCAGCTATTACAGCAGCTGTGCACACAGGAAAAAACACCAGGCCACAGGACAGGGATCCAACCAGTGTGCCTGAGGACTGCTTCTGAACAAACTCTGGAGCCCAGAGCTGTGTCAGTGAGCCTGGAAGAGAATGGGCCTTCTACTACTAAAGGTGGGTGCATTTTCCTTAGACTTCATTCTCTCTGGCAGGTGTTTATAAGTGGCTGAGGGCACAAATACATCAATTCACTGGCTGCAGCCAAACCATTTTCTTCCCAACCTAGAAGAGGGAGCTCTGAATGGGCAGTAGAGTTGCATAGGACATCTCTTACTCTATTTACTGATTACCTCCTCTACCACAATGCTTTCTTGAGAAATAGCTCTCATACTAATCCTTCATTATGAAAGTCAAAAAAAGAGTTGCCATCTTACAAGATCCCATCTCCCTTGCCATGGTGATTGGTTGAGAACTAAGTACCTGACACACCCTGGGCCAATCATAGTAAGTCACCCACCCTCCGTCTATAGTGGTTGGTCCCAAGACTAGGATAGAATCCAACCTGGCCAATCAGAGTCCTCTATAGGCAAAATGTGATCTTTGCCACCTTTCCCCCTCTTTTCTCTTTGAGTATCTGAGCATGGCTCTTTCAATGGCAGTGATTCAGCTTCAAGGACAATTGTGTCTAGGAGAACAAAACTGACTCCAAGAAAGTCGTAAAAACATAAAACAGTGAAAAGTTTCTCCCACTGTTCAAGTCTTTAACACTTGGTTCTGTTCCCTGCAACCAAATAGTTCAGGTTAATACAATGTCCTGTGGCCTTTGACAGAAGAGGAAGGACAAGGGAATTAACTCTTTACTCACTGAGCACTCTACTAAGGGCTAGGTATTCTGAAACGTTTCACATGTGTTACATGACACAACCCTAGGAAGTGGGTCACAGTAGTTGCACACCAAGGCTCAGCGGGGAGAAGCGCCTTAGGGGTAGTTCATTTCAGAGGGGAGAAATATTTGATCATTGATATGTCAAGAATTGCTGGGGCATGATGATAATAAAAAGCAGATTAACTTTTAGGAGGTTCTGTTATTGTTTTTAAATACTCTGTGGACAATGCAGCTCCTACTGCCTGCACAGTGGGCAATGCCCCCTCCTCGGTAGCCCCTGCTAGTCTCTATTTGTCCCACAAAGAAACTGAAGCCCAGAGACACTAAGTAACCAGCCACAGTTGTCTCACAGCTGAGAACTGTGGAGTCAGGATTTGAAGAGGGCAGCACGACTTAATGCAGAGCGTATACTACTTTTCACAGTACAACTGCTCTGGGAAGTCTGGAGACCACTCCCCAAAGCAGAAAATAAGACGGCAGCCACCAAACAGAAGCAGATGGGCAGTGAGGGGGCAGGAGGTCAGCCATCTGCAGGGACTGTGGCCAGCTTGTGGCTGTTTCAGGATCAGAAACCCAGACTGGGAACATAAGCCTTTTAATTTTTATTTTTTTTGTAGTTCTTATCTGTGTATTTCTTTATTCCTCTTCAATTTTTCCTTTTGGTTTAGTAGAGAACTTCGGATCATTCCAGCCTGTCTCAGCCATTCCTGGGAGACTCAGGGGAATGGGTTTGCATCCATATTTGGTGGAGTTATAGGAGGTACAGGTCCCCTAATGGTAGGCCTAGTTGCAGTGACCACACTTTCCAGCTTTGCCTGGGACAGCCTGGCTTGTTCCTATTGTTCCAGCATGGTCATTAGCACAGCCTCTTTTCACTCTCCCAGTGCGTGGATTTGGACCATCACCTTTATGCAATATGGTCACTGTTTTTAAAGTGGTCGCAAAGAGGGAATCATGAGTGAGAGATGAATCTCACACCCTGGAGGTTGAGAAAGTTACATTTAAGGCCACGTAGCCCGCCTGCCTGTCACTCAAGCTCTTCTCTCCTCCTAGATAGGTCTACATTGTGTCTTTATGGGTAGGGGGCAACACTCCAACAGCCCCTCAGAAAAGAATGGTGTGCCATCAGTGCTTCCAGGCAGGAAGGAGGGAGTGCAACTGGAGATGGCTGGTCACTCAGGGTAGAACTCGTTCCAGTTTAGTAACAGGGAGTTAACCCTCAGGTAAAGTCAGAAAGCTCCATTCTTCCAAAGAAATGCTTTCTGAGGGCCCCCGGTGGTGCAGCTGGCTGTACCTAATCCTGTTCTGGCCTGAACTTCACCAGGGCCACCACGGCACTAGGAACACAGTAGGAGCCACATGAAGATGTTCAGCTTGTTGCAAACACTTGGAGAGTAACACCAAGGTGGAATCACAACATGAAGTGTATTAGAAAGTCCTTCCCTTTCCCCTTCTCTCACATTAAATTCTTGCTCTAGAGAGAAGGCCTTTCTTCCTCACGTGCTGAGTAAAGTGTTTTCCTCAGGAAGAATATACTTATAATTATCTCCTCTGCAACACCACTCTACCATTTCAAATCTATATCCAGCCATTTAATGGTCATGACAGGCCATGAGCTTCTCAGCTCTCCTGCAGCACAGGGAATGCTACTGCCCTCAACAGTATGGTACCTATATTAGTTTCTATGGCCATGTAGCAACTCAGCAGCTTAAAACAGCACCCATTTATTACCTCACAATTGACCAGGTTCTCTGCTGAAGGCCTCATAAGGACAAGATCAACGTGTTGTCTGGGCCGGGCTATTACTTAGAGGCCCTGCAGAAGAATCCACTTCTGAGATCATTCCAATTGTTGGCAGATCCTTGCAGCTGTCAGGTCAGGTGCTCATGCCCTTGCTGGCTATTGGCCAGATGCCATGTTAGGAGGCTACTCACAGATCTTGGCTCATGGAGCCTCCAACTTCAAAGCCAGCAAAGGTCTATGGCCTATCAAATCCTTTTTGTGCTTCAAATCTTTCTGACTTTCCAATCTGTTATGAGTCAGATAAAATTTTCTCCTTTTAAATGGCTTACTTGTTTGGGTCATGCCTACCTGGATAATCTCTGTATTTAATGATCAACTGACTTGGGACTTTAACTACATAGGCAAAATCCCTTTGCAGCCATACTTAGATTAGTGTTTGATTGAATAACCAGGGGATGGAAACCTTAGGGATCCTTTTAGTATATTGCCCGCCATGGTCCCCAACATTATTGACACTTAGGCAGACAGCTTGCCTCCCTTACTGGATTACAAACTTTGTGAAAGCAGCTGTCCAGGGGTTGAATATCTCTGTGTCCCCTAGTCCAGGGTGCCTCGCATACATACACTGGTGTCCAATGGCTCTGTCCTGAATCACAACCACCCACTGGGGAGGCTAAGCTGTCATGACTGCACAGCGGCCCAATTACAACTCCTTACAGGCTCCTAGGGACGCCCATGTGTCTCTCTTTTCCTGTTTTCCAAAGAATCCTTGAGGATTTAGAACTAAGGCTTTTCTCCACAAGTAATTCCACCCCTCAAGCCTAACAAAGCATTTTCCTTTGGCAGTAGGAATCCTGAGCAACTTCCAAAAGCCGAGCTCCTGACATCTTCTCAACAACTAGGAGGCTATAAACACAGGTCCTCCCGTAGTAACCTGGGCCACTTTTCAACTAATACATCTCCTCTTACCTGGTTCTATATCGTTATCCAGGCAGTGAGAGGCTGGTGACAGCCAACGAATGGCAGCCGACATGTATCCCACTGGCAAGTTCAGAACTATTTATCCACTACTTATTCAGAACTTTATGGCACTTGAGCCTGAAGAGGTTTTTAAGAAAGGACACATGGTTTCACAGCAGCGACCAAGTACAGCGTCCTTACCAGCTGGAGTTACAGGCTGTGTTAAACTCTATCCACCCAGACAAGTGCTGAGCAAGTTCTCCCATTTCACACAAGATGCTCACAGCTCAAGCTGGGAGCAGGGAGAAGGGTGCTGGGCATGTGGTGAATTCACACAGGAATGGACTATTGGACTATAAAAGACAGCCCCATCCCACTCCTTGGCATGGGAATAAGTCAGAGTGCAATGGATTTTTTTTTTTCCAAAATAATATTGTCAAGAGAGGGTGCATGAAAGCTCACAAATGTGTAGAGGCTGGGTAGAGAGCAAGAATCTGTAAACTGACTCCATCCAACAGAAATTACAAAGTGCAAGCTGCAGTACTAAGCAAAGTATCTCACAGAGTAGGGGAAGCCAGACACCATTCCTACTTAACTATGAAACCAACTCAGTTGGCACTCGAGGAGATGTCTGTACAAACTACAAAGGCAGCACAAAGCAGACAGAGAGAGTGCTTCATGTCGGAGAGAGCAGACTGGGTCAGGGAAAGCTTCCTCCCAGAGGAGGTGCTAAAGGAACCTCAGAGAGATGGAGCTGCAAGGGATGCCCCAGGTAAAGGGCTCAGAGCAAGATGTGGGGAAAGTGGAGGGAAGGGTCTGAGAATAGGACAAAGTCCTGTTTGGCTGGAGCTCTACAGGGAGAGGGGCTGGAGAGGTGGGCTGGGGCCCAACCCCAGGGCACAGAGCCCCAGGAAGGCATGAGCAGAAGCAAACAGAGGAGTCAAGCTCTCAAAATGATTCTGCTACCTGTTACACAGGCAGGAAAGCCAGAGACTTGAGAAATGTGCTTCTGACAAACCCATCCAGCTCTTCATGCTGCTAGCAATGAATACTGAGCATGCTTTGCAAAGGCTTCATTCCATTCTAAAAGCAAAACTTCTACCTCCCGAAACTGCTTAGGAAAATTCATATGATTTGCAGTTTAAATATATGAACATCAATAATTTAGATTTTAGGAGCAAAATCTTGCAAGATTAGCATTCATAGCCAACATTCAGGGAAAGAGAGACACCCCAACTTGGAGCCCGAGTGTCCAGCCGTGTGGGGAGAGCTCCCCTGTACACAAAGAGTGTACTGGGAAGGAGGGAGGGTTGGCAGCATCAATAATGTTCACTGAGCAGAATGGGCTCCTCCTGACCCACAGAGGGAAACTGTTTTCAGAGAGTAAGAATAGGTTTCTGGGAACTATCCCCCTCTGGGCCCTCTTGCCCTCCTGAGCAAGGAAGACGGCGGCTGGGGTTTGGGTTAGAACTCAGAGTAGAATCTGTGGCCATGGAATAAAGAGACAAAAAAAGGCTCACAGGGGTGGGGGTGCCTGATTAGGTCTGGCAAAAGGGACTTAGCATTGCGACTAATAGGCCCTGCAGACACTCAGAAGAGCCTTTCTGCCAAGCAGTCTGCTTGCATGTCAATCTGTTTGTCCCTCCACCGTACCATCTGGGGAAGGTGCTAATGAGACACTAACTAAGCAAGCAGCAGGCAGCAGGATGGCACAAGGAGGGCAGCAAAACTCTGCAGAGAACATCCAAGAAATCATCATCTCATGAGCAATGAAAAGACCAAGACTGGCACATTTGGGGTCAGTCCATACCAAGGGGCAGAGAACTCCAACGTGAATGACAGGCCATACCACCTCTCCCACCTCGACAACTGGGCTCTTGCAGCTCTCTCAAAAGCCCCAGCACTTTACAGCTTCTTCTGCATTCGCATTCTCCACATGATGTGGGATCACAGGGCACCGCCTGCTGTGGCCTGCTGCTCTGCTATTCACTATAAAATCATCACCCCACGGTCTCCCCATGGCCGGCACCTCTTCTGCTATTTAATCTGTAGACAAAAGTACAAATTCTTCATCCTGTTTAGAATATGCTGAAGTGTGATTTAAAGAAATACATTCCTCTTGGGGTATCATGCTACAAAAATGCCAGAAATGCAAGCCTGACGGGTTTAACTTTAATAGTAAATGATTAACCCTCCTTGGCTATGGAAAGGCAGCTCAGCATATGCCAGGACACCAGGCTGACATGGAGTTCGAGAAGGCAATTTCAAGTTGTGCCTTCCCTCCTTCGCAGTTTGCTAATGAAATGATTTTAAAAATACAAAAATAGCAGGAAAAATCTGCACTCATGAAGAAAAACAGTAGAAGGGGCCTTAAAATAGGGAGACATCGAAATACTTCTGCAAAAATTAGCACAACACACCTGGGATGGTCTGGAAATGAGTATGAGCAGCTCATGTGTCTTAGTTCATTTTGTGTTGCTATAAAGGAATACCCGAGGCTGCGTAATTTGCAAAGAAAAGAAGTTTATTTGGTTCATGGTTCTGCAAGCTGTATAAGAAGCATGGCGCCAGCATTTGCTTCTGCTGAGGACTCCAGGAAGCATCATGGCAGAAAGCAAAGAGGGAGCAGGAGTATCACATGGCAAGAAAAGGAGCAAGTCAGAGAGAGGAGGAGGGGTGCCATGCTCTTTTAAACAAACAGCTCTCAGGTGAACTAAAAGAGTGAGAACTTACTCATTTACACAGGGAGGGCACCAGGCCATCAGTGAGGGATCTGCCCTCATGATCTGAATATCTCCCACCAGGCCCCACCTCCAACATTGGGGATCAAACCTCAACATGAGATTTGGAGGGGACAACCATTCCAACTATATCACCATGGTTCAACAAATATGAGGAAACAACCTGCCTGGGAAGGAAGTGAAAGAGTTCCCTACTAGAAGTTTCCAAATTCCAAGCAGGAGAGGGAGAACAGGAAATCAGGAAGCAGAAGACCAAGGGCCTAGGGTATAATCACAGTGAGGCCAGAGGCAGAGCCCTCATATCACCCTGACTTTAAGCAAACAACCTACCACATAAAGAGGAAGAAAGGCTGCCGCAGCCTGCTTCTGAAGGGCAGCATATCATGTAAAGGAGTGGGCATGGCCCTACTAACTTCAGATGATGGTGACTAAGGCACAGGGTTGCCTCAGCTGCAGCTCCCAGATAGCTGTACACAGCTATCTTGCAGGAAAAATCAGAGCAAATCCCCCACACCCCGCCACTTGCTATGGTTTGAATGTGTCCTCCAAAGCTCATGTGTTGGAAACTTAATCCCCAATGCAAGAGTGTTGAGAGGTGAGACCTTTAAGAGGTGATCAAGTCATAAGAGCTCAGGAAGGCAGAGCCCTCCTGAGGAGTTTAATGTCACTATTTCAGGGATGGGTTTGTTATAAAAGCAAGCTTGGCCCTTCTTGCTTTCCTGCTCTCTTTCTCGTTCTCTCTTGCTTTTGCTCTCTCAGTCTTTTGCCTTCCACCATGGGATGACGCAGCACAAGGGCCCCTGCCAGATGTCAGAGCCATGGTCTTGGACTTCCCAGCTTCCAGAACTGTGAGCCAAATAAGTTTCTGTTCATTATAAATTAATCAGTCTGTGGTATTCCGTTATAGCAGCAGTAAACAGATTAAGACACGAAGAATCGGAAAGAACACAATATGCTGAAATACTAAGTCTCAGCGATATTTGAGAAAATCTTTTATAAATAAAAAGAAAATAACCTGGTACCAAGAAAGATTGCTTTTAGATGAAAAACATGATTTCAGAAATGAACACCCAAATGGAGGCAATAAACAGTGATACTGCTAAAAACTGAACCAATGAATTAAAAGAAACCTTTAGAAAGTCTCTCAGAGGTCACACACACACATACACAAAGCAAAAGCGAAAGGAGGTAAATATAAGATGCAAAAGGCTAAGATTCCTAGATAAGAGAGTCAGGCAATCCATCACAGGGATTTGAGAACTGAGCTGACAGAGAAGACAGAGAAGAGGCATTCAAAGAAATTATCATAAGGACCTCTGCTTCCAACCAAGTAACAGTGGCCAGATTGACTTTCCCTTCTGAAACCATCAAGCACCCAACAAAATCTATAGAACAATAGTTCTTACACATTAGACATTAAGTAGTGAAGGACCCTGAGAGACTGGAAAAGAAGAACAAAGTTGGAGGACTAACATTATCTGATTTGAAGACGATAAAGCTGTAGTAATCAAGACACTCTGAGCCAGGCATGGTGGCTCATGCCTGTAATCCCAGCATTTTGGGAGGCTGAGGCAGGAGGATGGCTTGAGCCTAGGAGTGTGAAATCAGCCTGGGCAACACCAGACCTTGTCTCTACAAAGAATAAAAAATTAGCCAGACGTGATGGCACATGGCTGTAGCCTCAGTTACTCAGGAGGCTGAGGTGGGAGGATCACTTCAGCCTGAAAGGGCAAGGCTGCTGTGAGCTGTGATGGCGTCACTGCACTCCAACCTGGGCAACCAAATAAGATCCTATGTAGAAAAGAAAGAAAGAAAGATGCTCTGCATAAGCAGAATAGCACAGAGTCCAGAAACAGACGTACACCTGTGTAGATAATTGGTGTGCAAAGGCAATTCAGTAGAGAAAGAACTGTCTTTTCAACGAAGGTGCTGTGATTCAGCTGAGATTAAAAAAACAAAACAAAGCAAAAAAACACCAAAAAACCGAAGGTGCTGGAACAACTGAATATGCCTATACTAAGGGAAAAAAAAAAATAGGCCTGTCCTGAGAAGTAAATAAGATGTATTTGTGAAGTCACTTCAAACAGTATGTAAATATTAGTTTCCTCTCTTCTTGGATCCTCCCAACCCCACCCCCCAAAAAATCCATTTCCCTTCCAGCAACCAGAACAGTCTTTATGTATAAAAATGCAAATTGGATCATGTTAACATGCTTTCAGGGACTGCTTCCTGCACTAAGAGTAAATTCCAAGTGCATAATGGTTCTCTGTGGCTGTCCCTGGCCTGACGTTTCCCCCTCATCTCACTGCATGGGATATGGCTTGGCTGTGTCCCCACTCAAATCTCATCTTGAATAACATGTGTTGTTGGAAGGATCCGATGGGAGGTAATTGAATCATGGGAGCAGGTCTTTCCCATGCTGTTCTCCTGATAGTGACTAAGTCTCACAAGATCTGATGGTAATAAAAAGGGGCTCCCCAAACAAGTACTTCTCTCTTTGCCTGCCACCATCCATGTAAGTCGTGACTTGTTCCTCCTTGCCTTCTGCCATGATTGTGAGGCCTCCCCAGCCATGTGGAACTGTAAGGCCATTAAACCTCTTTTTCTTCCCAGTCTCAGGTATGTCTTTATCAGCAGCATGAAAACTAATATAATGGCCTTCCTCACTTCCCCAGAGCCACCAATACCTTCCCTGCCCCAGAGCCTTTTCACATGCTGTGCTATTCCCATGGCTGGGAAAATTCTTGGCCCCATTCCCCCTACCACCTCACAAATTGCTAATTCCCACTCATGTCCTTTCGTTTTCTGCTTTACAGTCATTTCCTCAGAGGCCTTTCCCTGCTCCTCTCTCCCCACCACCTCTAACACATAAATTAGGGTCCCCTGCCCCTGTCCCATAGCCTCTTGTTCTTTTTCTTCAGAACATGCCACCAACTTAACTCTATATTCATTATATAACTGCCTGTTTGTCCATTTCCTGAGGTAAAGCTCCATGATGCATGGTGACCACAGTTTCATGCATTGCTGCATCTTCCGTTTCTAGTGCAGTGACACGTGCTGATAACTATCTGTTGACTTAAACTAAGACATGCAAGTTGCCTCCCATAAAGAGGTTTCCCCTTCATCTGTGAATACCTGGTGGCCAAGTCATAGTGGCTGGCCTCAGTCTTGGACCAGGCTGTGGGCAGCCCCGAGGGGAGACAGGACTGTGGGGTGGGGCCTGCATCCACATGGAGGGGCTCTTTGCATTGTCAGGTTATTTTAGGTAAACCTCAGCTGTGCTGGTGGCCAGCCTGCGGACAGCTCCATCAACAGGCTTTCTTCCATGGGCTTCAGTAGACACTGCAGATGTCCTGCCCGGATCCCCTGGATCTCATGTACCACTTTGACTGCTGGGTCCTCCCCTAGCTGCTGCAGGTTCTTCAGCTGATGGCTCACACCTGCATCTTCTCCAGAGCCTTCTCCTTGAAGCCACCTGGCCTGAAGTTATCTAGGAGTTACACCCACCCCTCAAGGCCTGTGACCAATGACTAATTTGCCTCACAGAGGGACTGCAAAACCCCACACCCTTGCCTCAGAGAGGGACTGACTCTGTGCAACTTACTCTCCCAAGCTTTGTCCCTGTAGATTAGGTTGAAGCTAGACTCCCCAGAATCATATCTTTGCCTGGCCTCTCTTCTGACCTGTCCTGACCTATCCAGCTTCTCTCTCTCACCACTTTCTCCTGAGAGTGCTCACAAAAGTGTGTGCACGAATCCCTGACCAGGCAGGAATTGAGAATACCTCCCAAGACAAAGCTGCCTATGGTTGGAGGAAAAAAAAAAAAAAGATGACAAGCATTTACTGAGTACCCAGGCCATGCCGGGCACTGTCTCGGGCACCATCCTCACACCAACACTGATAGGAACTGGAGGCTCAGGGAGGATCCCTGTACCCTGTCCAAGATCACCCAACTGGTCAGCAGGGAAATGAGGACTCAAACCCAGGCAGAAAGTCCATGCTCTTAACTCCCCACCATGGCTGTCGGTGAGTCCACGCATCTGCCGATTCCCAGCCCTAGCAAGCAATGTGAGCTGTGCTGTCTAAAATGAAGGCAGGGGTTAATGGGGTAACTTCAACCTGAGTACAAGTGCACTGTTCAAATGTAGAAAGGGCTATCTTCCGAGGCGGCCAGCTCCGCCACTGCAGGTGTTCAAAAAGAAGCCAGTGGCCCCTTCACAGGCCTGTTATGGAGGGAGCTGTAGAACTGAGAGAAGAGTCAGCCTGTGTGACCCTCATGATGCCGAGCTCTTGTGAGTTCAGGTCCTTAGAATGTGTGCACTCAGCTCAAGGTTAAAGAATGGCATTGTAAATAGCTCATTGGAGAGTCATTTATGTCATCACCCAAAAGGAGAAAACTGAAAGCCATCTATCAGATCACTGCCTGAGCAAACGACTGGCCAGGGAGGCTTTGCATTGGAGTAGAAGAAAAGAATCTACAAAAATAAAGGGAAAACTGGATGCAGATGTTTTCCTCAATTAGCTTCTACTAAAAAAGCAATAAACAGGAAAGATCAGTGCTATACATGCACTTTTATTTAGCCATGTGGCATGAGTCATGACATTTCAGAGAGAAATGTGTCTGTCTTTGGTGAAGCTAAAGGAAACTATTTTACTTTCTTTATCGTTGGAGTTTTTGCAACAAAGCTATTTTTAACCAAAGTATTACAAAATATGACCATCACGTGAGATGATTACTGAAATCTAAATCATACCAGCAAGAAGCAGTGATTCAATTTGTCTTTTCAAACATCCCAAAGTAACTCAAATTAATTATATCTGCCTAAAAAAATACCACTTGTAGGTTATTTCTGTTGTAGTTTCCTGTTATAGAAGGAAGAAAAAAGTCTTTGTCGATTGGCTTTTTGAACATCCAAGTTAGGATAAAAAATACTTCATTAGGAAATCAAGACTCTTTCAAACAGGACTTAAAATGCCAAGTGCTGCACATTTTTCAATTGTGTTGCTGATTACATTTTTAACATTTTGGTTTTCGGTGGTAGTAAATTAAGAAACTATCTTCCTGAAATTTATGTCCTAGATAAAGGACAAATTAGGTTGTATTATTTTATTTATGCGTGGGGGTTTTTGGCAGGGGTCTTATTGGGGAGCAGTAGTTGGTCCACACTGGAATCATCAGGGCAGCTTTTGAAAGACAGATGTCTGAACTTCACCATAGCACAGTCGAGTTCACAGAAATGAAGTGGAGTCCTGGCATCTGAATTTTTTAAAAAATGAACAGAATTCTGATGCACAGTGAGATTGAGAACCACTGTTTTAAGAGCTGGGAATTTTAAAAACTTATCTACAAAGCTGTAATAAACGTTTTTCAGGCGTCACTTGGGTGTGCCTTGTTTCAAGAAAAGCCATAATATGAAAATGGGAATGTAGGAACTTTAGGAGGTGACTTTTAGCATTATAAAGTAGCACACCAGTGTTACATGGTTAAATCTCTGCATGAATTTAAAGCAAGATTTAGCATTCTCAGGTCGATTCACATACATTTTTGGTGGGATGGAAAATACGTATGTTAAGCCACTGAAGAGAACTTTAACGTCCTACTCCTTCTTTATCCAGGACAGAGACGCAGTGTTATTGGGAGTTGGGAAAGGCCTGGATCCTGCAGACCACCTCTCCCTACTTCCCAAACCTAACTTCCTGATTCCCAACAGCCCAGCACAGGCAGAGGATGAAGAGCTCCCTGGACCACAGAATCTTGTTTAGAGGGAAGCGGCTTGTTCTCTAATGCCAAAGGGGAGAACCCAGTTGGATGTGTACATAAAATGCACATAAGGTTCACAGTGAGGGTTGTTCTACTTGTATCCCTGGCAGCCTCCCTGATTCCCTGTAAGCCCTGTGCTTGGGAGGCTATGTCCTCTCAGTTATTTCTCTTACAAAGAAATATTTACCATGCATGGAAAATCCAGTCATTCAGTGACATTACTGGGTAAGTCTCCTCTTCCAGTCTTGCAATGCCCAGGTACACTTCCGTTTTAGATCCCTTCCCTAAGAAGTTGTTGCCATGAACAAAGCATGAGAGGTCTACATACCTAGAAGACAAGGTCAGGAAGAGGAAGGAGACTGGTGAGGGCGGATGCCCTGGTCTGGTTTCAGAGTCCAATTATAAAGGAAGCCTCTGGAAAGGTAGGCACAATGGTCAAGTACCAGTCATCTAAGTCTAACATCTGGGAACTGAGCCTGTACCTTGCAGGCTGTCAGAGCCAGGCCTGAGCAGGCCAGGTGTCACTCACAGACTATGTACTGAGCTGGGGGCCAAACTTCTCAACTCCTGAATGTGCATGGCTTGTTCCCCACTTGGACATTCTGGCCCATCTCCCTGCACGCTCTCCTGCATCAGTTCCTGGCCTGGACCCCTCTATGCGCCCCATCTGAACCCACCTTCAGTGTGGCGATCTGCTGCTGCTTTCAGCAAAAAACAGCCCTGACCTCGGCTCTGGATTGTGCCCAGCTCTGCTGCTGTGCACATGGACAGCATGAAGGGGCAGGTCTAGCCCAAGGCACAGGCAGGTGGGCAGGACTCAGGCATGAGAGGACGAATCAGGTCAGGACAAAGGCAGGCGAAGAGAGATGGAAGCCCAGGCTCAGGGCTGGGCAGGATGAGAAGCAGGGAGAAGTACAGCGAGGAGCAGCCCGGAGGACTTCAACTGCCTGCCTGAGTCTGCATGGCAACTGAATTCCAAGCCCTGCCATATCAGGGAGGTGTGGAGAGGAAGAGGGGGAAGTGCTGCTCTGTCCCACCTAGAGTGGCTTCAGCCTACTCCAGATGGATGAGTGGTGAGCATCAGTAGCCCCATCTGGAAGGAAATGAAGAGGAACAGAGCAGGAAAGTGAAGCAGAGGAATAGATACAGCAAGGCTCAACCTGTATCCACGCTCACATCTGAATGGGCTCCATGCCTACATGATGGGGCAAATCAAATCCCACACCACACACAGCCTGGAAGACCATTCCTGAGGCTGTACCTCTGCTGACTCACTGCGTAGGTGATTAATGATTATAAAAAATTAACAGTAGTGAGTATCCCTATCTCCCAGCAGAGCACAATGAGCACATTCTGCATTGCACCCAAGTTTATCTACAAATATAGGCTGGTGGGTCCAAAGGCATCCGTCAGTGAATGCATAAGCATCAAAGGAAGCAGTGGATTTTGTGGCTTGACTCAACATGACAAGTCAGGGATGCTGAGGAGGTGCCTCCTGTCCTCCCCATGGTTAAACTCACTTCTAATAGAAAAGATCTGACATCGAGAACAAGAGGCACAAATGAGGCCACCAAAGACTCTAGACGTCAGCTTTTTTAAAACACTATTTGGGTAAAGAACTAGAGTGAGTGGATAAACTGCCCTTGTTGGTTTCACTGCCTACATATCTCTTGAATTTAATCACTTCCCTCCACCTCCACTGCTACAGTCTATACTGGGTTTTACAGTGTCTCCCACCACCCCCTGCCCAAAATTCATGTCCACTCAGAACCGCATATGTGATCTTATTTGGAAAGAGGGTCTTTGTAGATAGAATCAAGTTAAAATGAGGTCATACTAGATTAAGGTGGGCCCTAATCCAACAGACTGGTATTCTTAGAAGAGGGAAACTTGGACCCAGAGACACAAAGTGAAAATACCACATGATGATGGAGACAGAGATTGGACCGATGTGTCTACAAGGAATAGCAAGGACTGTCACCTACCACCAGAGCTAGGAGACAGCCATGGAACAGGTTCTTCCTCAGAGCCTCCAGAAAGAACTGACCTGGTTGCTGACACCTTGATTTTGGACTTCTGACCTCCAGAACAGCAAGATAATACATTCCCATTGTTTTAAGCTGCCCAGTTTGTAGTAATGTACCATGGCAGCCAGAGGAAACTATACTCTTCCACAACCCCTTGCGTGGATAACTCTAGCATCCTCCTAACCTTGAATACCCCAAAGCTGTCTGGTCATCCTATGACATGTTCTCCACTCTGTCGCCAGAGTGAGCGTCTCACATCTAACATGGATCATGGGCCTCCACTGGTTAAAATCCTCAGTGGCCTGCATTGGTCTTGGAGTCAGCATCCACTCTCCCTACCCTTCACCATCTCCTCGCCTGTCTGCCTTCTGCTGCCTTATCAGATTTCACCAAGTATCAGTCACTCACAGGGGCATTCTCCAACCTGCCCAGGTATGTCCCATTCTGTGTTGTTTGTTCTTGTTGCCCTCCTGGCCTTTTCCTCCACAACACCTATCACAGTGTGTTAGATGTGATTATGTCTTTAGTGTCTCTTTTCCCCACTGAACTGTAAACTCCCTGAGAGCCAAGCCACATGGGTTTTATTCATCACTAGATTCCCAGCACTTAGTACAGTATCTTGCACCAAGTTAGTTAGTACTCACTAAATATGTGCTGGATGAATGGAAGAATGAATAGAACAAAAAGAGAGAAAAAAGTAAGTGCCTCTTTTATTCCCTCTCCTCTACCTGAGCCTGCAATGGGGATTCTCGAGCACATGTCACACTTTTGTACAGGGGCAAAACTAACAAAGATCAGGGCCTACCCATCTTCCCTTGTCAACAGTACCAAAATCCTAAGACACATTTTAGAGAGCTAAAAAGACAAACAAAGCAGGGCAAGATGGAAAATTTGGGAAACCACTGATCTATAGGACTGTTTAAGTGGAATTTGCAGTAATTAAAAAAGATGAATGAACTCTCTACAATTCCCAAACACTATCATTAATACTATCCCATATGTCATTGAATGCCTGCTTCAAAGCAGTTTTGTAGGAGATGCATTATTGTCTGCATTTACAAGCGGGAAAACTGAGGCTCAGGGAGGTTAAGTCATTCACCCAAGGTAAAGGCCATGGACTGTAACTGTTACCAGGCTCATCTGACTCCAAGTACAGGGATTCTTCCACTCCCCTGCTGCCTCCCTACACCCCTATGCCCCCCCACCCCACCTCCACCACTCCTTAGCACACAGGGCTGGTAGAGCTCACTCTGTGCAGGGAGGCCAGCCTTCCAGCCAGAGTCAGCAATGTGTGCAAAAGCACCACTCTGATTCCTTTATCTGCTGTGACACAAGAGCGATAATGAACCCAGCTGCCTGGGCTGGAAATCTGTCCAGATTCATGGAATATCTTTCAACATAAAATATGAGGGAAAAACCACAAACAGTTCAGCAGCATCAGCCATGCTATGCATGTAGCGAAGCAAAACAGGCAGGTTGTATAAATATTTAACAACGAGAAAGAACTGAACTGGCTCCAAAGAAACATCTGGGATAACAGATCTAAGGAGGCTGAGGTTTCTAGTGGGAAAGTCACTGTGAAGATACAAAAAACAACTAGCAAGCAATTCTCAGATTTCATTCTCACGTGCATTTACCAAGCATCTCTGGCAACTTACCCCTAAATGCTTTGTTTTTAAGTGTTTACTACACAACTGGGCAATTTCCAAGGGGCCTAAGTCAAATAAACGTGCTTTTCTTGCCATAAAAATGCTTTATTTCTATTTCAAACAACAGAAACTCAATAACAGTGTTAATAGTTGAGTCGAGATCAAATCAAGGTTTTTTTGTTTTGTTTTGTTTTTTGTTTTTTTTGTTTTGTTTTGTTTTGTTTTTTTTGCCACATTTATCTATGTTACCTAATACGGCAAGAAATGGACTGAATGTGTTCAGGATTCAGATTCTGGCATTAGTCCAAAGACTAAGTTTGGGTATTCCAAAGAAAATAAGCTATATATTTGAAAGTACAGTTTTTATGAAGTTACCTTCATGACTGACACTTGGAAATGGACCATCTTTTTCCAGAACTGACACCCCAGGGGTGGACTGCATAGTTCACAGGACCCCTGTGGGACCAATTATCTGCCTTACATTCTTCCACTGAAGGATTCAACCACATAGCTGAGTTCAACAGTCTGTCCTTGCCCTCTTTTGCAAAGTGTCAGGAAGAAGGCCCAGCTGCTTTGGGTAGGCTGAGGCTGCATGTTGACAACTGGCAGCTATTTTCCCAGGCACACATGTTCCAGGAGGTGCATGCTGTCCCTTGCGGCATCATGTATAACTGGCTTTCTTCCTGCTCTAGCCTGGGTCCTCCCGGGGTGACAGGATGAGCACGCTACCAGCTCCTCGCTCTCCTCCTGTTCCACGGTGGAGGATGCCACCTGCTGAACCTGGAAACTTCGTGCTGACCCCAGTGGAGAGCAGGGGATGTATGGGCTTGTGCAGCAAGGTTCCCAAGGCTGTTACAGGCTGCTGTGCTGCCATATACATTTCCTGTGCCTAGTCAGCCCTGCCCTAGATAGCAAGCATAGAGGGGACAGCCAACTCCCAGAGCTACACTTCTAGCTGCTCCCCACCAAGGCCTGGTTGCCTGAGAGCTGTGCAAAGACAAGTTGGGCAGTTGAGTCATGGGGGCAGATCCCATCACTTCATGCCAGTCCCAGCTGCTAAAGGATACCCTCAACCCAGGCTGCTGCAAGCAGCCCCCAGCACAATCACTATTTGCTAAATTCTTTAGTTTAGCAGTTCTCAAACTATAATGTGCATCTAAGTATATAAGTTCCTGGGGAATCCTATTAAAACGTACATCCTGATTCAGTAGGCCTGGGATGGGACCTGCAATTCTGCATCTCTAAGAAGCTCCCTGCACTTCATGGATGCAAGTGCAGCGTACACATGAAACAAACTTAACAGATTTTACCAGGGTTTACCTCCCAAGTAAACTCAAATAAACATGTGCATGGAGTTCTATAATTAATAAGACATTTCACAAAGTCATAGATCCCCCATCTTTCTGAGGAGAAAAGCTAAGCTCAGAGATCAAAGAGCTTGGCAGAGCCAAGAATAACAGTGGACTCAATCCAGATGACTTGATATGAAGTCTCAGGATGGTTTCACTAAGTCAGTGGTTCTCAAACTTTAACATGCATCACAATGATTTGAAAGGTAGATAAAAATACAGATCTCTGGGCCTCCAGAGTTTCTGATTCTCATGCATCTGGCCTAAGTACTACACTTTGAGAAGTGCTCCACTAGACTCCACAGGATCCTAGAGACCCCTGGGCATGTGAGCCTCAGTCTCGGAGTTTTCATGCCATTCACCACCACATGCCCAAACCCCACTAAACACTGTTCTGGCTCCTGGTGACCCAGGGATATTGGGTCATGCCAAGGCTTTTTTGTCTCTAGATGCCCCAAAGGCAATAAGCTTCTTTGGCATTGACTATGAGCTCTACTTTGTAGCAGCCGTTCGGCCTCAGGTGTGTGACCCTGAGAACGTCTCAGCAACTTCACGCCTCATGCTCCTGACCTGTGAAATGGGGCCAATAATCCCCATGCATAGGACCTTGATGAAGCCCAAATGACAAATGGTTTTCAACTCTTCCTGTGCATCAGAATCATCTGGGAAGGTTTAACAAAACACCAGTGCCTAGCTCCCTTCGCAAACCCTGGGCAAGTGTAGTTATCAAATCTCCCCAGGTGATTGATGCTAATGTGCAACTAGGGTTGATATCCACTGAAATAGGTGAATGTGCTAGAAAAATGCAAGATGGCCAGCTGCGGTGGCTCATGCCTATAATCCTGGCACTTTGGGAGGCTGAGATGGGAGGACCGTTTGAGGCCAGGAGTTCGAGACCAGCCTGAGCAAGATGGCAAGACCTCATCTCTACAAAAAATTAAAAAATTAGCCAAGTGCAGTGACACCCACCCATAGTCTCAGCTACTGGGGAAGGTGAGGTGGGAGAAATGCTTGGGCCCCTCCTAGGCTCAAGAGAGGCTGCAGCAAGCTATGATTGTGCCACTGCACTTGAGCCCGGGTGACAGAGTGAAACCTTGTATCTACAAAAAAAAAAAATTTAAAAATTAGCCAGGCATGGTGGTGCATACCTGTAGTCCCAGCTATGTGGGAGGAGGCTGAAGGATTGCTTGAGGCCAGAAGTTTGAGACAAACCTAGGCAATGTAGTGAGATCCTACATCTAAAAAAAGTAAAAGAATTCATTATAGCTATTAATATTTCACTGTTATGGTATTTATTTGTTTATTTGAGACAGGGTCTTACTCTGTCACCCAGGCTGGAATGTAGAGGCACAATCATGGCTCACTGCAACCTGGACCTCTTGGGCTCAAGGGATACTCCCACTTCAGCCTCCTGACACACCCGGCTAATTTTTTTAAAAAATTTTTTGTAGAGGTAAGGTCTTGCTATGTTGCTCAGGCTGGTCTCAAAATCTTGGATACAAGCAATCCTCCTGCCTTAGCCTCCCAAAGTGCTGGGAGTACAGGTGTGAGCCACCCACACAGCTGTGATGGTTTAATGAGAAGAATAAATGCAACATGCACTGAGTGTTCCACAGATGTCCTCTCTCCCAGGCAGGGAGACTCTTCAGTGAATCCACCATCTTTAAACTCTCATGGAAATGCAGCCTGATGAAAGGTATATGAGCAGAGCTGCAGAGCTGGCTGAAAATGGCTCCCTGGTGAGCTGTTCTCGTGAGCAGCTATCTGTGCGCAGACCACAGCCTAGCCAAATCCTGTGATCCAAGGCTGAAAATATCTCTGGATTTCCATGAAGCTCTCAGAGAGACAGGAAAGCTTAATCACAGCTGATTGGGACAGTGAATCATGCACAGGAACTTTCCAGCCAGATCCCTTGGGGACCAACCTGGCTCAGGCTCTCTACAAATTATCACAAAGAATCTGGGCCGGAATGGTTGGCAAATGGGGATTCGTTCATTCAACAACAGCTGGGGACTCCCACATATAGGAGATAGGGGAAGTAGAGGCTGATCACGAGGTAAGCTGCATCCTACATAACCTTTCTACAGCCATGCAAGGCAGGTATTTGTTGAATGGATGAATAAATGAATAAACTAGCAAGTGCTCGGCCTTTGCTTGCACCCTCTTCTGCTATTGGACAGCTCTATTTTGAAGTTATTTTCTACACTGAACCAAAATGCTGACCCAGTTCTCTGAATGCAGGAAGAGTCCAGCAGAAACAGAGCCACGGAAGTGTGATACAGGGGAAACAGGCCAAATCAACCTTGTCTTGAAGAGTCCGTGGTTATGCTTGTCCACATCCGCTTCCCAGCCAGGACAGCCAGGCGATCCCCACCCAGGGCAGTGCTTGAGGTCACCCACAAGGTGCCTCCAGTTCTGCTCACCAGGATCAAGGTTCTCCAGAGTTCAACAGCCACAGGAGGGAACCTGGGAAAGGCCACCGGAAGGCATAAAGAATCCGCTGACTCCATGCTCCCTTGGGCAGCCCCTGCCAAGCTCCTTCTGCTGCTCCCTGTGTGCTCTCTGAACCCCACCTCTTGGGCATATCCAGTTACAGTCACAGGCTCTGCTACCACCAGGAATGCCCTGGGTCTCTCCTCAGGTCCTCTCCTTTCCTGCAGAGAGTTGGGGCTCAGGCCACTCAGATATCCAGGATCATTAATTCTGTGGCCCCTCTCTGACACCACTTTCATCTGATTCCGGCACCTCCATGCCTGACATCTGCTCCATCTTCTGCTCAGAATCCTGTAACCCAAACATCCCAGCATTCCTGGTGAGACGAAAAGGCACTTTCCATTCTGCAGAACACATATCCTTCCCCATAAGGAGCTCCTCCAGTACCACCGAGGTCAGCTCTCCTGGGCCAGCCAGCGCCTCTCTGCTGTCTGCCTGCCCACCATCTCTTCTTTCTTTCAGTGACAGACAGCACCTTATTTCCTCCAAGAGGGAATCTTCTCTTTCTGAATCCAAGTGCCTTGGGTGGAGAGGTAGGTTGACCTCACATCCTAGCTCAGAGTCTCCCTGGCCATCAGGATCAGCCAAGAGCAGGGCAGGTGGACCAAAATGAGCCAAGAGAGCCAGGCCCAGGATGTCTGCTACAACCACTGGAAGAAGGCACCCTGTTTCTGCTGGTGCTTTGGGAGTCAGGAAACTATAAGCTCAACACATCTAGTAAACACTTTTGTTGTCATGTGAGGAGAGCCTTCCTGAGAATCAATCCTGCACAGAGGAAAGCAAAGCCAGGAGATGGAGGAAAAAAAAGAAACACACACACATATATATATATATATATATATATAAATATAAATATATAATAGAGAGAGAGAGAGAATATACAGTGTGTGTATATATAGTGTGTGTATATATATAGTGTGTATAGTGTGTATATATGTACTATATATACAGTCTATATATACTATATATAGACTATATATACATAGACTATACATACATAGTATATATATAGACTAGCAGACATACATTATATATAGTATATCTAGTACATAGAGAATATATGTATACAGTTGGTTCTCATTATTTGAGGTATATGTCCTATAGAGTTCCTGTGAACACTGAATTAGCAAATACGGAACCACTGCTTCTAGGGGATTTTGTCTGCAAACCTCTTGTTTATAATGTTCTTGTCAACTGATCAATAAGTAATCTTGTTTTATGTGTGTTTCTGTCTAAAGACACCTTATTTAACATATGCTGTTGATTCACTGACATTGAACTCAAAGCCAATCAAAGCTCATCTAAAATGCCTGTGTTCTCTGTGAGGCACATCACAGCCACCCTGAGCTGCAGAACCCTGGCTTCAGCACACCACTCAGGGGTCATTTTAAACAGTGAAGTAACCAAGAAAAATCCCCAAAATGCAAAACCTGTGGCCCCAAACAGAGCATGAAAAGGATACTTGTTCACAGTATAAGCTGAAACAAGGCAGAAGGGGTGTCACCTTGTCCAACCTCAGCTGGAAACCTGTATATCAAGTGATGCAAATTTTTTGCCGCTCTGCACATGTCCATAAACTACCACAAAAGCTCCATGAGCATTAATGTCTGGGGTCATAGGTAAGTTTTGGCTAGAAGGTGAATTTGTCAGTATAAAATCCACAAATCAAGAAGACTGACTATTCTTTAGTTAGCAGTGTTTCATCACCTGGATCCTTCTATGCCTGAGGCAAGTGGTGCCCCTTTACACCAATTTCTTTTTCACTCAAGCCAGTTGGGAGGTGGTTTTGTCAGTTAAATCCAGGCTGGTTTTACAGCCTCTCTTTTCTGGAAGCAAGGTCTCTGGAAGATGCTGGCTCCCCTAACTGGCCCTTTGAGGTCCCTAAAATCTTCAGAGTCCTCAACATCCCAATCACCCCTACAAAGGGAAAGTTCGGCCCTCCTCAGGCATTGCTTGTGGAGAGATTTCCCAGGTGTGTATCCAGGTTCCTCAGCTTGAGATAGCCAATCCCTTCCGACTGCCTGTCAAAATAAGCACTTGAGCAGAGTGAGGTTCCTCTTTTGGTGATCCACAGTAAAAGCACTTAGCGGTGTCCACCTGTAACTACTGCTGACTCGGGTCCTGCGGAAGGGACACACTTTCTGCATGGCTCTCAAGCTTCCAGAGGCAATGCCACCCCTCTTCTGTGTGTGCTGCTCATCGCAGTAGAGCAGGTCTCCTGATCAGCGGGCAGTGGGGGCTTGGGCTCATGGCCCTGAGCCTTCGGAATAGGTTCTCTTGGGTTTTTCACCAGTCTCCCTCCTCCAGTCTGCCTCTATTTCTTACATTGGTGGATGAGGCCTTGAACAAAAGAGTAGAATCAGAGCTGGAAGGAGGCTTAGAAACTTCCCGGGTCAAGATGAGGAGAATGAGGGTCAGAGAAGGCCATGTGATCATGAGGGCCAAGATCACAAAGTGAAAACCAGAACAAAAGCAGGGAGCTCCCAACTCCTTTTCCAGCACTTTTCCACTAGCAGTGTCACTGTTGTATGGTAAGGCTTCACCCATTCTCTCTCCATGTGGACAAATGCTAGTTTTATTCAAAGACAAGTCAGATCATGACACTGACCCACATCACTCCATGATGTTTCTAAGGAGACACTTTTCACCCACTCTTTATCATCACCTTTCCAGCTAGGAAAAAATTTAATTCAACAAAGAACCACACCACCACCATCACTCCAGATGCTGCAACTCTTTGCAAGCAAATTGATTTTCTGGGGTCCCTGAGCCAACAGGAGTCTGCAGGCCCCACTGAAATCAGGTTTCTTGTCCCCTCCCCCGTGCACATATAAACTTCCACATGTTCAGTACAGGTGACCCTGCAGGTCCAACGAATGAGACATTGAATCACCACTGAGAGAGGCTCAGAGGAGGGAAACTCCACTGGGAAAGGAGGTCAGGCTGCCCTAGTTAAGCCACCCCCACTCCAGCAGTCCTTGTCTGGCTCCCTGCCTCGCCTCAACACTCTTCTACCCTGACTCTCCCAAAGTGGACCATGTCACCTCTTACCAGGCCTAAAACCACATGAGTCCAGGGACAGGAGGGTTTGAGAGATTCTAGTCCAATAAATGAAGGCATTATGCCACACCTGAGGCTTTTTAATACAATTTTAAAATTATACCTATGCTTGGGCTGGTTACATATGAAGCCCACTCCAGTCCTGTCCTGAGCACCAGGAAAACCCTAAGGCCTGTCTGAGTAGCAGCCCAGTTTCAGAGAGCTCCTCCAAGCTCTCCCCCATGGAATCAACAAGGGTTTGTTGTATGTTCTAGGAAAGTCGCATCATACCCTATGACTGTGAAAGAGACCCTGTCTTCTCTTCTACCCTAAGAATAAGAACCCACTTCTCCAGCCTCATCTTGTTCCTCACAAGAGGGGCCTGGTCCATAGGTGAGCTCAGAGGCCTGGCTCTTCACCTTTCACAGGGTCTTCTCTGGCATCCTGGAGGAGGCCCTCCACTGCACCAGTTCTGGCTGTCTTGCCACAGTCCAGTGTCCACTCTGAGGACATTTCTGTTCAGATGTGGTTCGCATCACCTGTTTAAACTCTCCCAGACACATTCAGACTTCACATGGACAGAAATGTCTACCCAACTCTGATGAACCAGCTGGCTATACCCTTGGCCAGAGCCTGACCTGCCTTGACCATCGCTTCCCTGGCAGCTTCCCCAGCTGGGTCTCCTGACTGGGTTTCCAAAAGCCACATCCTGTGGTCACATGTGGAAGTCTGGGAAAGACAGCACTTTCCAGAGAAGGTGATTTCAGCTGTCAAACCAACATTTCCTGGTTGGTTGGTTTTTCCCCTTTTACATCCCTCCCAAATATTTAACTTTATAAGGTGTTTTCCTTAGGATTTCTATATGGAGTTTGCTAATTCAGGCAGGAGAATGGGGTAGCAGAAAGAGTCTTTCTGAGGCTATTTCAGCATTGCTGTTTTACAAGCACATCAAAGCTTACTGCCAGGAGAAAAAGACACTGTCCTTACACCTTAATTCTCTATCCTCTTCCTCCGTTTATACATCTTGGATCATCAGCACTGAGAAAATTACTAATATCTTTCCAAAACAACTGTACACCCCTCACTTTTAGCAACATCTGACTCAGCCTTATCCTAAGTGTTATTATAGGTGGAATTGTGTTCCCCACTAAAATTGGTATGTTAGAGTCTTAATCCCCAATACCCCAGAATGTGACTATATTTGGGAGACAGGACTTTTAAAGAGATCGTTAAGCTTAAATGAGATAACATAGGTGAGCCCTAATTTAGTGACTGGTGTCCTCATAAGAAGAGGGAGAGACACAAAAGATTCATGCACACAGAGGAGAGACCTACACTTAGGCTGGTTATAATTCTTGTGAGAATAAAAGAAGGTGGCCATCTCCAAATCAAGGAGAAGGGCCTTAGGAGACAACAAACCTGCTGACATACTGATCTTGAATGCAATGGACTAAATGCTTATGCTCTCTCCAAATTCATACGCTGAAATTCTAATCTCCCAGATGATGATATTAGGCGATGGAGCCTTTAGGAGGTGATTAGGTACTGTTATAAAACAGATCCCAGACAGATAGCTAGTCCCTTCCACCATGTGAGGACACAGCTAGAAGGCAACATCTATGAACCAGAAAGTAGGCCCTTGCCAGACACCAAGGTGCCTTGATCTTGGACTTCCCAGTCTCTAGAACTGTGAGTGTATTAGTCTGTTCTCCCATTGTATAAAGAAATATCTGAGACTGGGTAATTTACAAAGAAAAGAGGTTTAATTTGCTCACCATTCTACAGGCTGTACAAAAAGCATGATGTTGATATTTGCTTGGCCTCTGGGGAGGCCTCAGGAAACTTATAATCATGGCGGAAGGTGAAGGGAAGCAGGTGTCTTACATGGTAGAAGCAGGAACAAGAGAGAGTGGGGAGGTACTATACACAACCAGATCTTGTGAGAACTCACTTATTCTCATGAAAGCAGCACCAAGAGGATGGTACTAAACCATTCAGGCGAACCCACCCCCATGATTCAATCACCTCCTATCAGGGCCTGCCTCCAACATTGGGAATTACAATTGAACATGACATTTGGGTGAGGACACAGATCTAAACCACATCAGTGAGAAATGAATTTCTGTTACTTAAAAGATATTCAGTTTATTGTATTTTGTTATAACAGCCAAAATGGACTAGGACATTGAAAGCCCAGCCTCCAGAACTATGAGAAAATACATTTCTGTTATTTAAGTAACCCATTCTGTGGTATTTTGTTATGGCATCCTAGGCTGACCACAATAAACAACACAATCACTAATTCATCAGGCTTCTGCTGAAGGCCTACAATGGGCAAAGCACTGAGTTTAGCACTGTAGGCAGACACAAAAGTAAGTGAGAATACAACAGCTCACAATATGATCAGGGAGAATGACAACACAAATATATCTGTCATAGAGCAGAATGCAAATATTTTGGTATAACACTTCTACAACTTTTGTTTCAACAATGCAAATTTGTTCAATGTAATTGACATATTAAGGAACAATCTGAGCATAATGTGAATTTTGTGTTTGCCTATCTGTAAGAAAAACTAGATGAACATAGAAAGGTTGTGCCTAGCTGAACCGAGCCACATGGAAATACACAAAATTCACATACCTCAGACATCAGTCAGCTCTCTGGGTCCACAGTGTGTTATTAGCCACACTCCTCCACATTTGCAGTTAAAACTCTCTGTCTGATTTCAGGTGACTTTCCTCCTACCACTTCACAATAACATACAAATGACCACATCTTCAGATACCACCTCCATAAACAAACTTTAGGTCATTTTCAAACTCAACTGCCATATGTATGGTAAGATGTATACATTTCTTAACCACTTAATGTTAAAGGTGTGCTACCATTTATAATAAGTTTTTATTTTTGCTTTTATCTGACAAATTATTGAGTGTTGTGCTTCTAAACCACTTTTTCTCTATAAGCCCTATAGTTTTTATTGCATGATTGTGTATATTGCAGTGATTTTTAGAAACATGTATGAGTAGAATTGACTGTATTTAAACGTTTCAATAAGGAACTAGATTTCAGGTAACTAAGGCCTGGGTAATGAATGTCTATGGTCAGGATCACAGATAATCACATGCTTACTGCATAAACTTCAAACAGGGCATATGGATCTGGCTAATATATCAACGACAACCTCTAGTGGTAATGTACACTAATTGCAGGTAAAATACAGAAAAAGGTGATGTATTAAAAATGGATTTTTAAATGTTATCAAATGAATGAAGCTATCACACAGGCCAAGTCAAATATATTCCCTCACCTTTAAGCAGCTTTTTATGGCCTCCAGCTTCCTGGCCTGATTACTGTTTTTTTATTTTTTATTTTATTTATTTATTTACTTATTTTGAGACAGAGTCTCACTCTATTGCCCAGGCTGGAATGCAGTGGTGCAATCTCGGCTCACTGCAAGCTCTGCCTCCCGGGTTCACGCCATTCTCCCACCTCAGACTCCAGAGTAGCTGGGACTACAGGCGCCTGCCACCACGCCTGGCTAATTTTTTGTTTTTTGTATTTTTAGTAGAGACGGGGTTTCACCGTGTTAGCCAGGATGGTCTCGATCTCCTGACCTCATGATCCACCCTCCTCAGCCTCCCAAAGTGCTGGGATTACAGGCGTGAGCCACCGTGCCTGACCAAGAATTTCCTCTAGAGTCAAACAGCCTCATAAAGGGAGCTCCACTGACCTGTCATTGAGTTTTCTGAGGTGCACAGTTGCTCTCTCAGCTTCTCCACGTCATCAGGATGCACCTGTTCATACAGTGTGCTCCCAAACCACTCTGACTGGGGCTGGTTCAGAACAGGGGTGACGGAGTCAGACACATAAATCACTCGCCCTGTCTCAGCAGCCACCACAAACAGAAATCCATCAGCTGCTTCAAGGATGAGATGCTTCAGTTCCTATAAAGAAAAGATTATGATTGGCACAATACACTGGCAGACCCAGTCTGATTAAACTTTCTTATTGGGAAAGCAACTTTCAATTTCCTTTATCTGCATATTTATTCTGGTACACGAATAGTTTGGGAAACGAGTGCTTTGTTACTGGAAAATAAACTAGAAAAATGCACAAAGCTTGCATCACCCCTAAGATACAGCTACTGTAAATACAGTTAGCCCTGTCTTCATTAGTCCTTTGTTGGGGAGAGAGAAAATTTCCAGCCTAGGGGGATGGGAGAGCAATGAATGATCACCAGAAGGTGCTGGGCTGCCAGAGGCATGAACAGCTTCGCCACATATTGAAACTGTAGTCATGTGATTGGAGCAGAAGGGCGCAACACATAGTGCTTGGCACAAAAGGTGCTAGATAGAAGGAAAGGAAGGGGAAGGGGAAGGTGACACGGGAGAGCAACAGAGACTACGTGTCTCCCCACCCACAGCTTGTCATGCTGAAAGTACACTCTTGTTCCTTTTCTCTTCCTGTATTTCTGAGCTGAATGCTGGCACTGGCTATACATTTGCATTTCTGTCAGATTTCCAGAACTGACAATAATCACCATCATCTCAAAAGACTCTCAGAGTAACTCTGGGAGGCAGCAGGGAACATTATCCATACCACTTTACAGTGAGAAGAGGTTAGGAGCATGAACCCTGGGCTCACATTGATTCACTGGGGTCATGACTGTCATTGAAGGCAGGCAGGAAGCTGTTTGGGATCAAGGAAAGGGCAGCAGGAAGCCTTGATATTATCCTCAGAAGGACGTGGATGGGGCAAAATCAACTTTGTTAAAACGAGATGTCTTTTCTTTGTAGTGCCTGAAGGCAGCTCATGCGTAGTTGCCCATGCTATTCTCACATCAAGCTCAGGAGCCCTTTGCCACTGAATGAAATGGGCTTTGTGCCTGCAGGAGCCAGGCACTAAGTCTTCCCCAGACACTGTAATCCATGGCCACCCTTCCAACCACTTCAAGTACTGTTCAGACTCCAGAGGACAAAGGTATCCTTCTAGGTCAGCAGCTGGCAAACAGTTTTTGCTGGCAATCCTTTGTTTGAATGTAATCTTATGTGAAAACCCCACTGTAAAGCACATGGACAGCCAGCAGAGTGGAGGCAAAAGGTGGAGAGTCTGGCGCCCCAAATCCCAGTCCCTGAGCAGGGTACAAGGACCCAGAGGCTAGAGAATATTGATGTGCTGATGAGCAGAACCCAGGGAGCTTTGTAAATGTGTTTAAGCCCTTGGCTGGGGAGGAATTCTAACATCCTCTGCCTGGGAAACCAGGGCAGAAGCAATTGGTACAAACATTTTTTTAAGGGTATGTTTATTTTGCCCATTTCTCTTGCTTTGTACTTCTGCTGTTCTGTGTCACCTAGATGCTTAGTTAGTTCAGGGAATTCGGTCAGCATTTTTATTTTCAGTTTTGGGATGATCTTCCCAACAGAAAGAGCTGTAAGAGAATTAAAAGCGGAAGAGGATGTCTGGGGAAGTACATAATTCTTTGTCACTGGAGGAGAGGAAGTGGAGGCTGAATGACTTTACTCATGTATTCACATTTTTGTCCAGTTTGCAAAGACTGTGGAGAGGTCTTATGGGATGAAGCCCCACGTGCATCACGGACCCTCTTTTACCACCCTCCTCCCTAATGTTTATTTCCTGGGAGACCATCCATCACTACCAAGTTCCTATGCCCTGAATCCAGAACTAGCCTCTACATTCCAAGAAAACAGACAGTCATGGTTAAAAGCATGTATTCTGGAGTAGAAGACTATCATCTATGGCTCTCCCACTTAGCTGTGCAACTTTGGGCATGTTACTTCACGCCCTCAGTAATTTTTTTCAGTGAGCTCTTGCAAGGTTAAATGAGATGCTGCATGTGAAGACTTAGTAAGGACCTGGCACACAGTAGGTGCTCCATAAATGTAACCATTATCATCACCATCCAAGCAGCTGAGAGAGGACAAAGGTATGGCTCATCTGACCTGCATAGCTGCCTTCTCTCTTCACACCACTTTCATAATCCTCAGTCACTTAAAGATAATGAGATTTATTTCAAATATTGACCCTGTATGTTTTTTGGTGAGGATTAAAAAAATATATACAAAAAACTGACTCTAGCAGCTATACAGTGCTTAATAATTTCTGTTTGTTACTTACCAGCTATTCACCCTTCATTATACGTCAGGCCCATGTTAAACAGTCTATGCTTGTTGCCTTCCTCACCACAACCATACAAGCTGGGAGCTATCACTGCATTTATTTTTACAGAGGTGGAAATGAGACTTGAAGTTCCTGCCCTGACCAGCACAGTTTGTGTCCTCCAGGTGGCAGATATTACCACTGCTGGACCTTCCTAACATCTGCCAAGGGAGGGCTCCCATGACCACTGGGATGATTTAAAAAGGGATCAAATAGGTGAAGTCCTTGCTAAAGTGTCTAACACAGAACACACAGTAATAAACGTTAGTTCCTCCTCCCTTGTTCTTTATCTAAACCTAACTTCCATGACATAAATTGAGTCTCGGCTCTAACAGAATAAACCATTCTGTCTCCCAACAAAATCTTTTTCATTCCTGCCTCTGAGATTCTGTGTACACTGTTTCCTTTTTGTGAAATATCTTCTGCTCCCCTCTTTCTAGGTATTTTTTGTGGCTCCTTTCTATGCCAATACTGTCTCTGTCCTGAGAAGTTCCTCTTGATAATACCAGGACTCTACCACTCTATTTCAGCTTGACCACACGCTGTATCTTGTTAAATCCTCTATGACTTTTAGGACCCTATATTCTACACACTTTTGCATTTCCTAACTGCATGCCCTGACAACTGTATCATTTTGCTTCCCCCGCAACACCCCCCACCCCACTCTGCTGTATACAATGAAGTGCTTTCAAATCCATCATCTCATTTATCCTGCAAAAGCTCTTAGAGACAGGAAAGCAAAAAATTTTATGTTCATTTCACAGG
Organism: Chlorocebus sabaeus; assembly: GCF_047675955.1. Classification (NCBI taxonomy): domain Eukaryota; kingdom Metazoa; phylum Chordata; class Mammalia; order Primates; family Cercopithecidae; genus Chlorocebus; species Chlorocebus sabaeus. The sequence goes on along the minus strand of NC_132929.1, from coordinate 56,650,088 downwards.
ATGAGCACACCAAAGCTTAGAGTATTTGCCAACCTGCCCTATGACCAGCGCATGGAAATACAAAGACCCTGAACACAGGCCTCTGGCTCATGTAAATCCACTTATAAAATATGACCTCACTAGCCATTTTTTGTGTTTCTTCTTGCCAACTAGTCAAAGACTAGTGTAGGTGTTAAAAATATGGCTTTGGGGTCCTACCAGCCTGTCTTCACTGGACCCAATCTTGGCTTCTCCACTAAGCAACAGATTAACCCTGAGCAATCTGCTGACTCTTTCTAAGCCTCAGTTTCCTCATCAATAAAACAGCTAAATAACAGTGGCTTCTTCACAGGGCTAGAGTAAGTAGTAAATGAGATATTTCACAAAAACCTATGACTCACACCAGCGCCCAAAAATGCCGGCCAGCTAAGTGCTCTGATCCCGGCCACTATTATCACTACTGCTGCCATCACTGTCTTTCTCCTTTAACTTTTATTTTAAGTTCAGAGGTACACATGCACGTTTGTTACATACTGCCAAGGGAGTAAACTCATGTCATGAGAATTTGTTGTACAAATTATTTCATCATCCAGATCCTAAGCCCAGTACCCATTAGTTATTTTTTCTGATCTCTTCCTCCTCCCAACCTCCACCCTCTAGGAGGCTCCAGTGTGTGTTGCTCCCCTCTCTGTGTCTGTGTGTTCCCATCATTCAGCCCCCACTTACAAGTGGGAACATGCAGTATTTGGTTTTCTGTTCCCGCATTAGTTTGCTAAGGATAGTGGCCTCCAGTTCCATTCATGTTCCTGCAAAGGACTTGATCTCATTCTTTTATATGGCTGTGTAGTATTCCATGGTGTATATGTACCACATTTTCTTTATCCAGTCTGTCACTGATGAACGTTTATGTTGAGTCCATGTCTTTGCTATTGTGAATAGTGCTGCAATGAACATACATATGCATATGTCTTCATGTAGAACGATTTATATTCCCTTGTATATAAACCCAGTGATGGGATTGCTGGGTCGAATGATATTTCTATTTTTAGCTCTTTGAGGAACCTCCACACTGCCTTCCACAATGGCTGAGCTAGTTTACACTCCCACCAGCAGTGTATAAGTGTTCACTTTTCTCTGCAACCTCACTAGCATCTGTTATTTTTTGACTTTTTAGTAATAGCCATTCTGACTGGAGTGAGATGGTATCTCATAGTGGTTTTGATTTGCACTTCTCTAATGATCAGTGATGCAGAGCTTTTTTCATATACCATCACTCTCATAGGCTGATTATATCAGCACGATTCCAGCACACAGTGTTTTTACTAACTTCTTCCTGTGTCAGTGTGCTGAGCACGATGTTCAGATGCTCAATATATTTTTTTGAGTGACATCTCATTAAGGTTACGGGAAACATAAAAGCAGAAGACCCAAAGATCAGACAAACCCTCTGCTGAACACAGCTTCTTGGAGAAAAATGGAAACAAAACATCTTGGCTTCATTCCTTCCTCAACCTTGAGCCCTGGTTCCCCACATAGTTTATTTCATCTTGGTGATGCTGGGAGTCTCCCCCCTTTCCAATGGTGATGTGATGACCAGGGTACCTGCTCTGTGAGGAAGGAAGGCTTGTACGCGCCATCGGTGGACTTGTTCCCTGTACCCCTCATGGACTTCATGTGCGAGACGGCCATGCGGAGGATGGTGAGCTTGTCTGGCTTCCGAGCCAATGCGCTGCACGTGGGGACCATGTCAGAGAGCTCCGTGATGTACTGAGTCATCTTGTTCCGTCTGCGCCTTTCAATTTCACTATGATTCTCTCTTTCCAGAAAGTACGAGATCAGGAGAGGGGGAAAAAAGAGAAGTATCAGATTAGGGATTACTATCTAGTGGGATAAAACCATTAACACCAAGTCATCAGGAACTAGGGGCTAACACCTAACAGCTGAGTGCTTTGAATGACTATTGGGCAAAGCGGACCTTTTGAGGCCTCAGCAAGCTCTTACATCTACATGTTGGAAGCACAGACATCTATAGTCTCAATCTCTAAATACATAGCAAAATCTTCTAATTACTCCCATATGCCTGAGGTATTTTTGTAAGCACAAAAAAATTGAGACATGAGGGCTGGGCACGGTGGCTCACACCTGTAATCCCAGCACTTTGGGAGGCCGAGGTGTGCAGATCATTTAAAGCCAGAAGTTTGAGACCAGCCTGACCAACGTGGTAAAACCCTGTCTCTACTGAAAATACAAAAATTAGCTGGGCATGGTAGCGCATGCCTGTAATCCCAGCTACTTGGGAGGCTGAAGCATGAGAATTGCTTGAACCTGGGAGGTGGAGGTTGAAGTGAGCTGAGATCACACCACTGCACTCCAACGGGCGCATACATGAATCTGTACATGGATATACACACGTGCACACACACAAATATGGTTACTGTCTGCTTCAATATGTGGTTTACATGTTGTATCTTTACATATTTATTACATATAAATATGCAATATATAAATATAAGTATGTAGTAAACATACTATACATAATATTTACATATTATATCTTGCAGTAAGAAGCACTACATAGCCTTGCCATTCTTTGTGTCACTAAGTAGACCAATAATGCTACAAATTTACTTTAAAGTTGTGAATAAGCCTTTGTTCTATGTCCAACACATTTTCTGCAGCATAGTAACAGAACAGGTACACCCCTGGCTTATGAAACAATAAATAACCAAGTTAAAATAAAAACACATTGCAAAGGAATTACTGAATGCAATCTCTGTGATGTGTTACAATAAAAAACTAGCAGAAGGGAGGGTAGAATGTCTCCAACCCAGGCTTTTTACCTTTAGGCTTGAAGGAGTCACAGCCAACCCAGTTCAACGACTCTAAGACAAAGCTGTTACTTGGGATAAAAGAATTATCTTAACATATATCCCATGTCTGCTGCAGGATTTAGGGTTTCACTGGTGTTCAAAGAATGAGAGTGACACTAAGGGCAAGAAAAAAACAACACAGGCAGGGCTGCCTCCAAACACTGCATGTATTAATGAACTTAACAGCCCATCCTCCCAGACTGGGGAACAGACATGCCAGTCAGCCCTGATGACACCAAGTAGCACGTGTTGAGGGCCTCTGAACACACAGACCAAGGGGAAGTGAGACTGCAGTAGAGGTCACTGCAGAGCGACCTGAGCCATCCACCGTGCACCTTCCAGACCCCATGAGCAGAGGAGTGGTAGAGAAAACAAGGAATGCCCAACTCTGTCGTCAAGCAGTGGAGGGTTAACTCTGAAGATAAAACATACACCTTGCATAGTGGAAATGAAAGGCAGAGTATGATTAAATGCTTCAAAAGGCAGGTGGAAAGCAAAAGCCACAATAGAGAACAACAGCAAAGAGGAGATGGTGATCCTGGAGCTGAGGGTGCTGGAAGGGGTAGGGAGGAGGAACTGGGAGAGAGCTGGGCCTAACCTGTCAGCAAGTAGAGGAGGTCTACTTTGGGGAGGGGATCAGCAGGATCAAATAAAGGCCTGGAATTGGGAAGAAGCATTTGAGGGTGGTGAGGAGGCAGGCCTAGATGGAACGGTAGAGATGGGCCCTGGAGGAGGAGATGGAGGCTGGGAGCAATAGGGAAATTCCTGAGGCCTGGTGCTCTCCTCCCACCCACAAAGGATAACTCTGCAGCCAACCCACTGGAATGGTGGAAACACCAGTCCCAGCACAAATGCCCTTGGTCCACAGAGCACAGCCACTCTGGTAGGGAGGGGCATATACTCTCCAGGAGAAATGGCTCCTGTGTAATCAAGCAGGGCTTGTTGACTAGGGGGTAGATAGAGGTAACCAGAGAAGAATGGGTTGGGGCGGGGCAATCATAAAGAAAGAAAGCAATGAAAAAGGGGGATTTGGTTACAGATTGTTGAGTTCTTTAGTGCATTCAGGAACCCTTCCCTGGAGGAGATACAGGAATTCTTTTCCTTCTCTCCAAAACTCTGAAGCAGGTAAATGAGTGGTGGCAGCCCACCCTGAACTGGGTCTTCACCAGCATCTCCTGCATTTGACTCCTTAGCCAGGAGCTTGTGACGAGACAACCAAGGTGCAGCAAGAAAGGTCTGGAGGAGCTCTCAGAGGAGGGTGAGCCCCCCGCCTCGCCAGACTACACTTCATCAAGGCCCGATAGGGTTGGTGGAACACAGAGACAGTTGGCTGGGGCTGCTGGCATTGGAAGATGCTGGGAAGCACCCTGGCTGCCGATGGTAGTACATGCATGAGTTAGGCCTCGGGCTGCACCCACCGCCCCGCACTCGCCCGCCAGACACCCTGGAGAACCGGCTTTCCTCCCATACACTCACCCCACCTAGAGTCTGCATTCCAACTCTTCAGCCTGACTTCTGGGATCTCCCTCATCAGGCGCCACCCACAGCCCCGTACTCTATTCCAACCACGTGTCAGCTGCTCCCTACCACTCAATATCACCAGGCAATAGCCATTCCTACTTATCTTCCATTCAGCACACAGGGAATTGCTCCCTTCCCTCAAAACTCCATCAGTGTCAAAGCTCTTGCAGCTGTTTCCTGGTTCTCTCCCACCTTTCCACTCCACGCTGACTGCTTGCTGTAACCACTTTTCCCCTTGTCAACAACCACCTTTTCCCAGCCTTTTTCTCCACTCTCACCCTCCAGTTTAGTCTTCATGTTGTGGCCAGACTGATGTTTCTCAAAATACAAACCAGAGCCTTCCCTTAAGCCCCTTCCACTGAGTCTCCAAATCCTTCAGCTGGTCACTGTGGCCACTGCTTCAATGCAGGGCTGACGCACACTTGCTTCTAATACTATTATCCAAAGAGCTTGTCCCATAGTGGCACAGACCATCTTGCTTTATAAATATTCTGCAGGCAAAAGAATATTCATGTGATTCTTAAACTGAGATCTAAAGCAATTTCACCACAGTGCTCTGTGAACCCAATCTGCAAGATAAGGTGTGTGAAGAAGATAGCCTTAGTGCAACGGCTTAAAAACTGATTGTATTCATTGCCTAGTCCAGAAAATGCTCCAAGCACTTTATATTTTATGAAATAATACTGAGTTACCAGCAGAATGTCAAAATGACTGACAGCTGCCAATTACTTAGCAACAAGATTTGATAAGTGACATACACATATATATGTACAGTTTCATTTTGAAGCCTTCATCAAGGCAGGCGGGATGATGCCATCTTGTGAATACAGAAGGACTCCAAGACCATGTTTGCTGGGTCAAGGCCATCTCCTCCCCAGAGTGAGGGGACAATTTGGGGTCTGCCTGGAGGAGCTGTAGGAGTGAGCCTGTGAACCTGGTATATGTGACTTGCATGTGCCCCACATGCTTGCTTGGGACTGATAGCATCATTAAAGAAATTAACTCCTATGTACAGGGAAGCAGGACCAGGACTCCATAGAATTGACAGCTGGGGACACAGGTAGAGCTGTCAGCTTCAAAGACACCTCTGCTGTGCTAAGAGGACCCAGAGCTTGGCTCCAGGAGCACAGCTATGGAAATCAAGGCACAGAAAGAAGAGGTTCAACTAACTGCACACTGACTTGTGTTTCTTTTCCAACTCTGCTCCTAATGGGGACCTCCTAAGTTTAATCTGAACAGTGAGGTACCCATCTTAATTAAAGTACACAAAAGGAGAATTTTACAAGATCTCAATAAAGAGCATCCTTTAACTGTTGACAGCAGTTGAGTCTCCTGTCTCCTATGGGAAGGGAACCTTAGACCCGGAGCAAGCAGACTGAATGAGACAGCCCCATGCTGGGAACTCCCTGATCACTACAGACATGGCACACCTGGAGCATACTTCGAGTCTGGGAGTTACCACGCTAGGTACTGGAGACGGGTGCAGGACAGGACAGAGAGCCCACAGACAAGCAGGGGCAACAGAGAGTGGGCAGGTACAGACACAATCCCTGTGTGGTTCCCTTGTACACTAAAAGGTCAGAAGAGGATGCTGAGAGTGTGTGATGGGGAGAGCTCCCTGTGAAAAAGTCCTAGGGAAATACTCAGGAACCCTAGGACCTGGTGAGAGGTGACAGCATGCTAGCAGTCCTCGCTCTTGGTACCTCCTCGGCTTCGGCATAGTGGACATGGACAAGGGGGCAGCTTGTTTCTCATTGGACAGTCTTTTTTAAAGTGTCCTAGTAAACCACACTGATAACAAAGCCTACTGGGTGATTGGCCTGCTCCTTTTTCTGTCCTCTCTGAACCACCAAGGTTTGTTTGTCTGAGGGCCATGACTAAGGCTGCGGCCTTTCTGTGATCTCTTTTCCTTTTGGAGTGTTCCTCTTGGTCCCTATTATAGAAAACTAAGGTTGCCAGGTTTAATAATGCCTCCAAATTTTGTTCAGGGCCCAGGGCTTGCTTTTGGAGCTTTCTCAAGCGCCGCCAGAGTGGATGCCGAGGCCAAGGAGGCACCGAGAGCAAGGGCTGTTAGCATGTTGTCGCCTCTCAATGGGACACTGAAAGGCCCCGCACAGGTCCTGGCTGAGAGGAGCCACAACGTAAACCTAAGTGCTTCTGCAGCCTCTCTTTGCTCATGTCAGGTTGATCAGGTGTGGGCACCTCAAGGCAGCAGGTGGGCCAATGCAAGATACTCTGAGAGATATGACCAACTCTAGCTCTAGCCAGGCCACCTACACTGCCATGGTCCAAATTTGAGAAGTCAGCACTTGAAATAATACGACTGATCACAACTCACTGCCAGCTTCAGAGCTACATGGGTCACATGTGGAATGTCTGTAGAGCAGCCCTGCTACAGATGGCACCAGGACTACATTTCTCCACGATGCCTCAGCTTCCATTTCTACCTCCTGAGGTCCATACCCCTCTCCAGGCCACAGCGGTCCCAACCACAGACCTGCTGAGAATAAACATAAAGCTTCTCCCCAACCTGGAGAAGCATCACCAAGCAGCTGCCACTCTCAAAGCCACTGGGCTTGGAAACAGGCCTCACTCAGGGCAGAATTTGTGCTCATTTCCCCAGATTGCACCAGAACTGGAAGACTGGTCACCGGGAGTTTTTTCCTTTTCAGAATTCACCCAGCACACAGTGATAACTTCTGCTCTTGGACAATTCACCAAAGTGTGCATGGCTCAAGTTACTGAACAAACAAGGCTTTCTGCCTGCAATTCCAGTAAATGGCTTCAGCACTTCTCAAGCAAAGGAAACATCAATCCCCTTCTCCCCCTACTAGGGATTTCTCCGTGAGATTTGACCAGCCAGGGTGGAGTCAGAACTGTAGGAAGAGACCTTTTGCATAGGTCATACCACCTGGCCTTCAGAGATAGCCCAGGGGAGTCATCAGACCAAGAGTGGCTGCGTGGGGGTCTACACACGAGTCCTGTTCAACTGTCAGCAGCCTCTGGTGCAGTATTAGGCACAGGCTGGCTCTGCCCCACCTCGCTGACACTTGGGAAGGAAGGCTGTGTCTTTCCAGGAATATCCTTCATGGCCCGTCGCTCCTGGGCAGCGCTGCAGGGCATTGTAAGAGCCATGAAGGCCAGAGGAAAGCCACTTCAGGAAGCCCCATGGAGGTTGGTCAGACACCTGCAGAGAGGGCCCACTGAGGCATATTCAGTAGGGCAGTTTTCCCAGCTTCTGAGGCTGCTCCAGAAAGGGCAGAGGGTTGTTCTCTCCTTGAGAAGGAGGTAGGCATCCTGCTCCCCAGAAGCCATCCAAGGCCCAGGTTTCTGCAAGGCAACTACAAGATACCTGTATGGGTCCAGGCTGAATACAAGACTCACCCAAAACCCAGGGAGGAGTCTGAGAAGCCCAGATCCTCCCAAGCAGGGGCCCAGGCCCAGCACCTCTGACAATCCCTGTTCCCAGTGAGACACGCATCTTACATGTTTCTATAGCAACTTATGGCTTCCCAAGCACTCTCTCAGCACTGACTGCAATCGATCCTGGCAACCCACCCGCCACCCTCCAATCAGGAAATACCTCCTTTACCTACAGAGGAGGAAGCTGAGGCTCCAAGGGTCAAACTGACTTACCATGACTGGGACCAGGCCTGCCAGTCACCTGCTGCCTCTCTCTCACCACCTCTACCCAGCAGAGTACTAACTGGTCCTAGTTCAGAGCTAGAATGCCTGGGGAGACTGTGGAGCAAATATATTTAAAGCTTTATGGGAGAAGAATATGCCTAGCAGCTTCCAAACAGACACAGCTCAGGACTACTTAAGATCCCAGAATTGATTTCCTCCTTTCTCTCCAAAAAACTCCAGTGTTATTCAGGCACTATCATTTCAAATCAAGGTTAATCTCTCTAGCAGAAAAACTGAAAGGGGTAGCTTAGCTAAAAATGGTAAGAAACACATCAAGGTGCAGGTCCATCATATGAGAGCCAAACGTATTGTATGAAGAAATCACGCTGGCTGGGCACAGTGGCTCACACCTATAATCCCAGCACTTTGGGAGCCCGAGGCAGGCGAATCACCTGAGGTTGGCCAGCCTGGCCAACACGGTGAAACCCTGTCTCTACTAAAAATACAAAAAATTAGCTGGGCATGGTAGTGCACACCTTTAATCCCAGCTACTCGGGAGTCTGACGCAGGAGAATCACTTGAACCTGGGAGGCAGAGATTTCAGTAAGCCGAGACCGCACCATTGCACTCCAGCTTGGGCAACAAGAGCAAAACTTCGTTTCAAAAGAAAAAAAAAAAAAGGAACTCACCCATCCATATTAGCATGGTGTTAGAAAGCCACCCCCTCCTACAAAATCTTTCATTCCAGTGTGTGCTAACCCTAACCCTAACCCTAACGCGAACCGTAACCCTAACCCACTGAAGCAACATGGACTTTAGTTGCTCATAGGCAACACTGTACCAGGTTCTACTCAACTTATCTGCAGCTCTTGTCTGGTTCATACGAACTGAGACTGCAGAGGCAGGGAGGAGGCATGGGAAGTTTGGAAGGGCTCATCTTGGGGTTTGCTCTGCAACATCTGAAAGGCTTGGCTGAATCTCTTCCTGCTTTGCAAGGACCTCACATGCCCATCCAGTGTGTCCCACACATGGTGACTGATAAGATCAGGTCAGATGAAAAAAGGGGCACTCCTTGCTGCTGCCTGGTCACCCTCTCTGCCTTGGAAATACTTTAGGCATCTTCTCACTTGGAAACAGAGTAACCCACTCTCTAGGCTAAGATGCTCAGACTAAGAATTCTGGAAACCCACAGTTTTCTTTTCTTTCTGCCAGGAAAGACCTCTGCAGGACACGCCTACCTTGCATATTTTCCTTATCAACAGAGTTTTGGTCATGATACCTACTCACAAAGCAGGAATGATTAAAACTAAAACATCACCACAACCTGTAAAGCCAGCGGGAAAAGTGCCTACAAGCTTAAATACCACACAAAACCAAAAGGGATGTACCAAAGGGGGAGTGATGAGAAACAAAAGGTCAATTCTGCAGAAGCTTTTCTGGACGAATATCTTTACTTTTAGAGGTTCACTGTCTAACTCTACAAAATATAAGGCATAAGTTTGGACTGGTGCAATTGAGTGCTACAATCTCACCAAAGAACAGCCAATGGGGTCACTTACAGCCATTTCTAAAAAGGTTAAAGAGAGGCCAGGAAGCCCATCGATAAGGGATTTTGAGTCCAAGCTCTTAGGAGGCTCCAAGCACTGGAGCTGAATCCTCAGTAACAGATATGAGAACTCCTTGGAAGGTCTTTAGGGTCTTTTGAGAAAGGGTGCGGAATGAGTCTGAAGGGAGCAAAAATACACAGATAATACACAGTGACAAGAACTAAAGTTTGAGGAGTGCATACTTGTTTGTCCCCAAGTTGTAAATGTAACATAAAAAGACAGTTAGGACTGTTTCCTCTGTTTTAATGAAACATTATGCATACATTCACACACGTAAGGCACCTGATGAGTGAGTGTATAATTTTGACCCTACAGATGGCAGCTCTGGGATGTTACAGTGCCCCTTGTGAAACAATATTTAAGATGCCTCTACGCACTGGTGGCAGCTGACCCCAGCTGCAGGTATGAGAAGGTATCCTGGGACTCCCTAGAAAATGTTAATCTAAGGGGCCGTTAAAGTAGGAAGATGCCCCCAAACCACTCAGAGTGATGAAAAGGCTTTTGGCCTCTGCTTGAGTGTAAGGTTGCAGGACGGGCTGGGCGGGACTGGTGTCTGCCTCCCAGGCACACCAAGACCATCCACACAGGCACAGGAACCAGGAGGGACTGGTGCTGACCTCACTATAGGAGGGTGCGGCACCACTACCAGCTGCCCAGGAGGATCATCTTTGGAGAAACACTTTCTGGAGTGTAATCAGCACTTTTCCAAAGACACAGGGTTTATCACTACCTGCTGTTAGGATCAGTGACTTGATAACTGGAATTCCAAGAGTGAGGTCAAGCCAAGTGCTCCCAGCGGAGGCTGCTTTCCCAGCTGAGCCCAGGAAGAAAGACTGGCTCTGCGACTTCACTCCTTTTCACCTCCTTGGCAGAAAGGCCTTCTCTGAAACTCGTGCCATCCATCTCTGCCACCTTCTAGGCTCTTCATCATCATCACCACTGCCCACCCACACAGTCAGCCCCTGCCCCTACACCACCCCCAACGACAGCCTCTGCAGGGGGTGACACACACCTACCCATCTGTCTCCCCACGCCTCTGCCCCCAGGACTGACCTCCGCCTCCTCTACCAGACCTCAGCCAGCCTCTCCCATGGTGGTGGCTTCTCACTATTTGACCACAACTTCCTACTTTTCCAGCCCTCTCAAACTCCCACAAAATTAGAACTATTCTTGGACTGCATTGCTACTTCCCATCCCTGGCATCCTTCATTCTCTTCTCACTCTTCCGGACTCCCAGTTGCCCTTCACTCCCTCTGCCATTGGACCCACAGCTTGGCCTCTTCGACCACCCTCTCATCGATACCTTAACCACCTCGACTCCTGTCCTTCCACGGCACCTGCCCTAATTCTCAACCCTGAGTCTGAGAAAAGCCTGCATTGCCTGTATCCACTCCGCTGGGTATTGCTGGAGGGAAACTGCACTTATACACAATGATGCCACCTCACATTGGTGGTCCACAATCTCAAATGGGGTCTAAAGTTTTTACATCTCTGTCTTCGGTTAGCCTCCTTCCTGTGAATTCAACCCAGGGCCACCCCAAACTTCGCTCTCCCATACAATAGCAAACCTCTTCCCACCTGTGGCACACAGCTCCATTTCCTACCTAATCAAGACAATGGAAGCCACGAAAATTAACACCTCCACTTCTGATACACCCACAGCCTCGCACTTGGCCTCACCCGCAGCTCCTTCCTTCTGCCTTGGAGCATGAGTACTCCCTTCTGTGGGCTTGGGTCTCTCTCCTCGTCCTCTGAACCCATCTCTCCCCAACCTCACTCCTGAGCCTTCCAAATCTCTAGTTATCCCATTTTTCCCCTCCTCACATGGATGCACTCACTGTCTTCCCATCCTTAAAAAGTACCCCTCCCGGAACCCCTTCCTTTTTGATCTACATCCAAACTGCTCAAAGACTTGTTCTCACATATCTTCATGTCTTCATCTTCCAATCAGTCCTCAGCCCACTGTAGTCTGGCTTCTGTCCCCCAGGTCCCCGTGACTTTGTGTGGGGGAAAGGAAACTTCGAATGTAGGCAGAGCCACGTTCTGCATATCACAGCTCCCAGAACGGCATGAACCCCATGTGTGAGAAAGAGCTGAGGCCTTGGGATGTGGTGAAGTGGGCCTGAGACCATTTCTGGCACTGGCAGGCGGGATCCTGGAATGCATGTGCACGTATGGGCGTACGCATGTGCGTGCTTGTGTGTGTGTGCACCTGAGGTCACATAGCAGTGGCAGCTTCACATCTACTACTCTGTTGCATCTAAGGCCTGCTGTGACGCGCCAGGCTATGCTAAAGTAGCAACCACACCAAATTCCTGTAATTGCGCTCCTTTGTGACTGTGACCATACTTCCCAAATCAAAAATTGAGACATGAGGTCTCATGATAGGCAGGACTTTTAAACTTGGAAGCCCCCTTGCGAAAAGCTGGAAAAGCTGATTGCACACATACATCAAGAGACAGAAACCATGGCACAGCACCCTGCCTAGATTCTGAGTCAGCAAACTACGGCGGGTGCTGGCTCGCAAGGCAGCCTCTATCTCTTCCAGGGCCTCACATGAAGGGGCTTCTGTTGTGTGATTGTAAGAAGAGAAAAAGTCAACAGGAGAGGCACTGGGGTGTTCCATGCCAATTGGAAGCAGATTCTCCACTCCTCCCCTGGACAGCAGCCACAGTGACAGCAAAGTGGAGGGATGAGGGTGGACTCAGTCATCTCTCCTAGTGCTGAGCAGCTCAGATGCATCCACGGGCCCATTCACTGAGGGCCCAGCAGCTAAGCCTATGTGACATAATAAAGTGGCCTCTGGGGTCTTACAAACTCATTCCTATTAGTAACAGCACATGCTGGAAACACATCCTATCTTCCTTATTTTTCACAGGGGAAGCGATATGGTTCATAGGTGCCTGGGTTTGAACCTTGACTGTATAAAAACGAACTCACAGACAGGCTCACGAGATTGTTACCCAGAGTGTAGAGTTTCTGTTTCTTACTGCTTGGGCCTAATACAAGAGCTTTTTGTACTCCTGCACTATTATTTCATCATGGACACTGATCTTTTCAATGTCAAACAAACGTCACTCCTCATCTCTCTTCCTCTTTATGTTTTGAGGACCCAGGAATCATCATTTCCTGAGGTTAGCATGCTTTGGAATGTTATCTCAAGGGGAATTTTGACATGGAGGAATCAAAGTCATTGTTTCCTCATAGAGGGAGGCTGTGTACAGTGAGAGCAAACTGGGGCAGGGAGGTACGTGCCCTTCTTTCCATTTCAGCAAGAAAGCACACCCTGCTATTAAAATGTATCCCAAGAAATGGGTGGATGTCCAAGCTGCCATTCTGTCTGCACCAAGGGAAAACAACGTATGCTTTTGCTATTGAAACTCATGTCCTGTTTTGATTAGAAACTCCAAGGTCATTAGTGACCAAAATGTTCTCCATCTCCTCTCTACTGTTTCAAACAAAGCAGAAGCTGAAAGATGGAAGGAAAAGATTTTGGGGAGGAAAGTGTATGGCATGATGAGAGTTTACTATGGACTTGGAGACTCTGGGGATCTGTGGGAAGTAACGAGATGCACGTCCCTCTTGAACGGGTGGAAAAGTGTACTGAACTCACAATCGCAACGCAGTTTGTAAAAGGAATCATCACCAAAAACGGCCACCATGAGGGGAGAAAATTAGGGCAACTCAGGGGGCCCAGGACTCAATACGCACGTGGTTCCTCCAAAACAACTGAGGTTATCAGCCCAAACTACGGACCAGGGACACAGAAGAAAAGTAACCATCACCCATGGCAAGTTTTCAAGTCCATCAATGACCAAGAATTAGGAAGGCTTGGAGGCTTGGCTAGTGGGGAGGAATGTCAAGGCAGGCCCATCCTTAGGCAAGTGGGTACAGATGTGAATTTTGCTAAGAATGATGGAATGATTTGTGCCCTCCCGTCAACATTGCCAAACTTCCTACCATATCTTAAACAAGATGGGAAAAAAAAAAAGAGTCATGGGATTGGGCCTGCCTTATCCTTCATGTATGTAATGTATATAACCCCACAGACATTCGTGATCCAGCAAACTCTCCATGAGGTGGTCTGCACTCAGGATGACCCCGCAGAGCCCAGATAAAGATGCTGTCACATGGCCAGAGGGCAACACAGTTCTTAAGAACTGAAAACCCAGTTTTCTATCCTGCATCCAGAATACAGCTGCCCTGGTTTCTCATATCTCTTCTTATTTTCCATGGTAGCAATAGAAGACTTATCTTGACAGTTTTTTCTAAACTTGAACTCTAGGGCTATTCAGCAGGAATGAATTCCTCTGTTTGCTTTATAAGCAATGAAAATAATTTTAATAGATTCCTTTTTTCAAAATAGGACTTTTTTTTTTTTGAGATGGAGTCTTGCTCTGTTGCCCAGGCTGGAGTGCAGTGGCGCAATCTTGGCTCACTGCAAGCTCCGCCTCCTGGGTTCAAGCCATTCTCCTGCCTCAGCCTCCCAAGTAGTTGGGACTACAGGGGCCCGCCACCACACCCGGCTAATTTTTTGTATTTTTAGTAGAGATGGGGTCTCACCATGTTAGCCAGGATGGTCTCCATCTCCTGACTGTGTGATCCACCTGCCTCAGCCTCCCAAAGTGCTGGGATTACAGGCGTGAGCCACCACGCCTGGTCTAAAGGTCATAGGACTTTTTAAAAGACTTTTAAAAATACTTTTTAAAAAGCCTTATTGTCTTTTAAAAGGAATCCTTAAAATTGACATTCATTGCTTATAAAGCCAACAGAGTTAATAACTGGTTACTTACCTTTTGATCATCTATAGCTAGCTGCCACTGGGCCAAATACTGCCACAGAGTGAGGGACTAGGAAGAGGGTCAAACTATAGGCAATGGCTTTTTCAATGACAAAAGACATTACATTCTTGTATCTTTCACTAAGGTGATTGCTGGCTATTGGCTTCTTTAAGTCTAAGGAAAATAAAATAAACTTACCTTGAAAATTTACTGGGGCCTTCACCATCTTCATCATCGAAGTCCATTCTGAAAAGTCAAGATCACAAGTGAGCACTGATTATTGGAGAACATTTTAACTGGTAACAGGAGCTGCTGGAACAAAAGGAGCTTTATTCACTAGGACTGCTATCCATTGGTCCCAATCTTTGGCAGTGCTACAAGCAGTTATCTATACACAGTCATCAAACATGTTCAAGACAAGAGGAGGCAAAATGAAAGGTCTTCAGTCTAAGCAACATTAATTCTATGGCTGGGAATATTCAAGTATCAACTTGTCCCTCCAGAACTCTATACGCCATTCCCTTCTCAGAACTCTTAGCAGCCAATGGATTGCTCTGGCTACGATGGAAAGGTGTATCTTCCTTGTCTCTCACCATCTTTGGGAATACCTGCTCCACTCTGCATCATCTATTCCACATTAAGACTGTTTTCTTACTTTGTCTTATGGTATATTAACAGCCTGAAAAGGCTCATGGGATTTTGAAAACAGAAGTTGTCAGGGTGAAGGGATCACAAGTGAAAGAGAACATACTACTAGTTGTACTGCTTAAAAATGTGGCTGGTCTTGATGAGTCAAAGTGAAAAGGACATTTAAGACCTTGCCTTATTAAATTCAGGACCAAAAACATGGCTGTTGAGGGGAAAATGGCTGTTTGGGGCCCAAGCTATTCAAATAGGCTGTGCCTATGGAAACTCACCAAGTAATTATTCAGACTCACCTTTTACTGGGCCTCTCAGTGTAAATATAAGACAAAAAGACTCGATAAATATTTGTTGAACTAATATCTTAAACTCTTCTCAAAAAATCATGTCTCTCTAACGGTAATTCACATGATTCTTGAATATGTTAGGGCAGAGTGGGTACTTAAGTGGTGTCACGTGTACCCAGAGTCCTTGGGGAAACAAAATGAAAAATGATACAGATGTCTGAGCTCTCCTGGACATCCAGGGTTCGTGCAGCTCCTTGAAGAGAAAGTCTCAGAGCCACTGCATTCCCCATCTCGTTCTTTGTAGTCCTGGTGGACTGGATGAGGCATAGTTCCCATGGAATTCAAGCAGAAGGAAGGCCAGTCTGCCTGGCAGCCTGGATTGAGATATTCCTTGCCTAAACAGTTCAGTATCAGAATGAACTGTGTATTAAATGACCACTGCTACAGATTCTAGAGCTGCTGGCCTCCCAGTAAGGGTGACCCATACCCTCAGGCTCTAAGGGCAGGGCTTCAGTGGCTAATGAGTGACTTGGAGAAGGCACAGGACACCCAGGTTACCAGGAAATGGCCAGATTACACAGGGCAAGCCATCCTTGCACGGGCACACCCAAGAAGCTCCCAGCAAGAGAAATCCTCGTCTCTAGGGGATTTGGGGCAACTTGAGGGACTTAGGGACTGGAATTAGGTAAGGCAGAGAAGTATTTTCTTCTTAAAATCAGTGTCTTTTGTTTTTGTTTTGTTTTATATACAGCGTAGCCAAAGTCCTAATCTTGGTCTTATTTTGTTTGGAATGACTGATAGGATCCCCTGCTAATTTGGAATCTCTGGTTCTCGGACATAAGGGTTATACTAACAGTACAAGAACAAAAGGAGTTACATGATTGGAAAAGATGACAGTAATGATAAAAGAAATACCTATGCACAAAACGAACAGGAGATGGGGTAGAAAAGTGATAAGAAAAAAACAAGTACAGTTAAAGGGCCTTACAGACACCACTAAGAGAGACAAACACACAATTCTGCAAGGTAGTTTGGGAAACCAGGCACCAGGCAGCAGCTGTAGAGTTGCTGATGTTGTGGACAAGTGGGAGCTGAATGCAAGACTTTCTAAATGGATCAAAGCTATCAATATTCTGCATAATTACTCAGCCATCACCCCACCTTTCCCGGAAAATTACATCGGGAAGGTAACCACCAAAAATGCTGTAATCAAATTCACCCGGTGTTCTGCAGAGTCGCAGAACTACGCTGCCACCTAGTGTTCACTGTGGGGAAGAGCGATTCTGCCGTCCACATGAAGGTTATTTAACACCCCGTGCGTGCTGTCAAAAACATTTCAGCGTTAAGAAAAAGAAATAGCTGTTTCAACATTCCAAAGAACTCAAGCAAGCATTTAATGAAACCACAGGTGGGTATGAGACATACAGTTATCTTTAAAATTCCTTTTAGCTCAAGTTGGCATAAGTATGATTGTCAGTACTCCTGCAAAATGCAATTTATAAGCCAGCCCTCTGTCCTCAGCCTGCATGATCTTTGGGGTGTTTAGGGTGACCAACCACCCTGATTTTCTCAGTATAGGAATGAAGATACCTGGGATCTAGGACTTCAGTGCTAAAACTGGAAAAGTCCTGGACACAGCACAATGGTTGGTCACCTTTGTTTTCGCAGAGAGTTCTGTTCTTTACCCAGTCCTTTGTGGGACCAGACAGATAAGGAAGTGAGCCCCGTGGTAAACAATCCCATGTTGGCCAGGTCAGCTGTGGCTCAATCAAACAGAGGGTATGAGAAAGAGATGGCCTTGCTCCAAACCCAGAGTCTTCTGAAGTCCTCTGGGAACTTGGGAACCAGCATTTGTCTGGGAAAATTAGGGGCCAAGATCCGTGCCTCCCACCTGTGCATGTGTACAGCCATCAGCTCTAGTAATTCAGGGGCGAACCAGGAAATGAATCAGGACACAAATGTTTAAATACTCAGGATGACTCAAGCCACCCAAAAACAATCTCACTGGCTCATCAGCAACATGGAAAACAAGGCAACCCTGGAGGACACGAAGGATCTTTTAGAGCCACACCTGCCAAGATGCTGTTGCTTTGGACCCCTATCACTATCTCAGATTCCCTACTTTACGTAGGACTACCATAAGCTATGCCTAGTTCTTTGCTATAAGTCTAAGTAAATCTTGTTTTATATCTTTTATGTGTCTCTATTATACAGCAGCATCTGGATAATAAAGGAGAGAAATCAAAATACGACTTTTAAGTCCTATTGTACTCACCTTAATTCAGCACGGTGAATGGATGATAGAAGAGTCTTCAAAAAGGGGGCTGAAAATGCATTTTACTGTACTTTTCTGTCAATGAGCCTGAATGCCTGCCTCGATGAAAAGCCATGATAGGCATTTCCAAACTTGCAATTAGTTAGGAGTGAGTGATGTGAAGCTCCCTAACAGTGACTGTAATCATAATAATGCTTCATCAAATACGAGCCACTAAACAGAAGTCACTTGTGCTCTAGTGAGATAAAAGGGTTGGTCCCACAGTGACAGTAAAGGAGTGATCCCGGGCCAACCCAAAGCTTCTGCAAGAAGTGAAGTGTCAAGGGCTGCTGGAAAATGCTCCTCCTTTGGAGCCTGGACTGGCCAGCCCAGACTGCAACAATGCTAACACATAAAAGCTCACCAAGAGACACAGCTGCTTACGGAAATATACCTGTAATTTGACCACATTCCAGCAGCT
Source organism: Chlorocebus sabaeus (assembly GCF_047675955.1). Lineage (NCBI taxonomy): Eukaryota > Metazoa > Chordata > Mammalia > Primates > Cercopithecidae > Chlorocebus > Chlorocebus sabaeus. Next base: position 56,632,039 of record NC_132929.1, on the reverse strand, counting down.
CCCAGGGTTACCTTAGAAGGAGATGCTCGTCTCTCGGCTATAAGTAACTTGAAAATAGTTTTTCCTCAATGATGCTATTTTAGAAGCCCAGGATCGGACTCCAAGTGGAAAGGAACTGATGCATCCCTGCCCTCAGCCTCCACCCTCCATCCCCATCAAAGGCTAGCTTCGGGATGGGCACAAACCCTAACTGGTCACCTCTGCTTCCCCCTAACTGAATTTGTCCCCAAGGAAGCCCCCCACCCCTCACCACACTGTCACTGAGATCAAGGAGGTTACTACAAACGTGCATTCCAGGTGACTTGCTTCAGCTCATTTCTCCCACGCACGTGGAATCACTTTTGAAAGAATCTGGGACTTCAGAACCTTCACCTTGAGTCTCAACTGCTGGGAGGGCAGGCAGCTTGCTAAGACGCTTACTGATGAAGGCTGTCAGGGAAGTGGGAAGGAAGTTAAACCATGAAGATCCACAGTGCTGGGCCAGGCGGGAGGCCTGGAGGATCCCAACTGCGAGATGTTGGTTTTACTTGGCTTTGAAACACTAGGATGGGAAGCGGGGTTATCCTGAAAATTTGGGATACTTCCCTCCACCAGAATAATCAGGTCAGAGTGGGAAGACCTAGGCAAGGAATAGGGGTGTGGGAAGGTCCTTGCCAATGCCAATGCCCCCTTCCACCACCCCCATTCCCCTTCTCTCTTCTTTCCCCTCTCTCTCTGAGTCTCTCCACCATGTCCCACATTCTCAGAAGGAAGAAGGAGGTGGAAGAACACCATGCCATCAGTAGGGAGGGCAGTGGGAAATGCGTGCCGTGGCACAGGAGCAGGGGCCTGCCATGGGGTTACCTGCATTTCAGTGAGAGTGAGTGACTTCCATCAGGGTCTCCTTTGTACTTAGCTAAGTGTTTAGGCTGTGGTCGAAGGAGCTATTATCATGAGCTTCTAGAACAGCGGTGATCTCAATCACAGAATTTCAGCAAAACATGTAAAAACGTCAGATGCAAGAATTACTATGGAAACAGCCCTGTAAAAATGGAGGTTTCTTTGCTTAGACACAGGATACATCCCTAAGCCACTGAGGCTTGGCAATGGAATCATTGTTTGTCCCCTCCCTCCGTCAGGGAACAGGAAGTAGGGGTGAGGATGGTGGAGGACAAGCACCCTAGAGAGGTCAAGCTGGTTGATTTGCCTTCCACAGGTCATGCCCTCGCCCCTGGGTGATTTGTCAGCAATTGCTGCTCATCCTCCTTCCTCTCTCATTGCTTTTCTTGATGTTTCATTCCCTAGGCTTTAAGTGGAAGGCTAGGCTCTGTGTCCGCCTGCTCAGGATCCACATCTGCCTCCAGTGCCATGCTGTGTGTGTGACCCGGGAAGGAAAGCACAGTGGGGCAGGACTTCTTCAGAAATGGGACTGAAGCTAGATGTAGTGGCTCATGCCTGTCACCCCAACACTTTGGGAGGCCAAAGTGTGAGGACTGCTTGAGGCCAGGAGTTCAAGACTACCCTGGGCAACAGAGCAAGACCCTGTCTCTAAAAATAAAATAAAAAGAAATGGGACTGCGTCCCCAGTCAAATCAGCAGCTCAGGGAGCAACCACAAATCAGGGTGTGGACACTAGGCTGGGGCGAGAAACATGGAGACCAAGGAGGGAAGTAGCCTCGGCTCACCGCAGCCCAGGCCCTGCAGGAGGGGAGAGGAAACTCCTGGCAGAGGCTCAGAGGTGACTTCCCAGCACAGAGACAGTCCCTGGTCCTGTAAGTACTAGTCTGGGCCTGAGCATCTCTGCCTGGACTTGGTCCTGACTCAGCCCAACTGCCTCATCACAGAGTCTTGTGCTGGCCTCTTCTGGAAAAGGACTTGGGCAAGCAATGGGGCTCTGTCCTCAGGGAATGCGAGTTAGCGTGCACATAGACATTTAAAATAATTTTAAAAGGCCTGGAATTGTAAAAAATCAATTAAGTTGATATGGTGACACCTCTTGTCTTCTTTTAGCAACTGCTGAGCTTAGCACCTAGTTAGCAAGAATGGTTGGTTGAAATCGGATGGCTGGGTTTGCAGGAAGCCCCAGAGGTGAACCACATCATTTATTACAGAGTTGATCTGCAGAGCTTTGCCCCAGGCACCAACACTGCTCATCATAGCTCTGCTGGTCTCGCTGTAAAGATGGTGGCAGCTGCAGATAGAGAACTGGCTGCATCAGCACCCAGTGAGTGCAGTGAGCGTGCTGAATACAGGGAAAGCTGGCATCACCACCAAGCTCAGTTGCTGGGCTTTTTAACCCCCTCCCTCATCATAAAAACCTCAGGCCCTCCTTTAGAGACTACACAACACACGTAACAGTCTTTTTTCCACCCTAAAATTACAAGGCTGAATATGCTTTTGCATTCTAGCCACACTCCATCTCAGATCCTGATATTTCCTATTGCCTCCACCTTTGTTCCCTTTAAGAATCACATTGGACCACCTAAAAACGGGCCTACCCTATCGGCACTGGGCTGTGAGAAGTGGTTTCTGCTGTAACCGGACAGTTGCATTCCCAAGGAGCCGTGTGTTATCAGAAATTGCTTTAAAAGTACAAACTGATTCAACTTCATGAGAAACCTTGTTTATCAAATAGTGCATTGAAAATAAAATGGATTCAACAGTAGAAAGGGGCTAGGTGATATATTGAGTCTGAAAATGTCCGTCATGTTTTTCCTGCAGGATTTTGGTTGGTTGGATGGTTGGTGGGTAGTTGGTTGGTTGATTGGTTGGTTGGTTACTTGGTTGGTTGGTTGGTTTTTTAGGTCTATGTACAGCCACAAACATTATGGATCATTAATAGGTGCAATTTTGGTTCCATCTGCTCAAGAGTGATGATATTTCTGGCCCTATCAGAACAAGTACACTTAGAACAATAGTACTTAGTATTATTACCACCTTCACTAGCAGAGCAGCAGACAATGCCAACGGTCTGGTCTTCAGGCACTGAGATTTAGCCAACTCTTTTGAAAGGAATTCCTGCACACCATCTATGAAGGAGGAAAGAACGGACAGCACCAGGGTGGAACCTTTGCAGCCCACAGGGGCTGGAGCTCGGTGCAGCAGTGCTGCCAAATCTGGCTTGGAGGCTCAGGCAGGATAACAGGCGAGCCCTCTCCCTTCAGATGGCCTGAGCCAGGCCCAGCAGGATCACAAAGCACATTCTCACCACAAGGACAAGCAAACAGAAGTCCCCAGCTGGGTGCCGAGGCCCAAAACACTGAGAAGCAAATCATGTGCATATTTAGGAATCTTGCAAAAGCTAAACAGGATGCAAACTGCTGAGCTTCTATTCTACAGGACGGGGAGAAATAATATTTTCCTAACAGGTCAAGAGCATTGCTCAACATTTGTTAAGCCAATTCCTGGAAACGCTGAGGTCACTTACCCGGAACGCCGCTTTCCTCCACGGGCAGGCATGGCCCCCGCCATCCTCACCTGTCCGGTAGCCGCCATGGGGGCAACGGGCAATGTCACAGATCCAGGTATGTCTGAAGCCATTTCTGGAATTCAGCAAAGACAAGAGGTTTTGTCAATGCCAGAAAAGCCCAGTAACAGGCAAGAAAAGTTGTCATGCGGTACCAGAAGCACCACCTGCGTGGAGAGCCCAGGGACCTGCATCCAGCAGGCCACTCTGCCATCATCAGCTATGCAACTGGGGCAAGTCTTTCCTCTTTCTCTGGAAAAGAGTATCTCTGGCAGTACTCTCATATTTACTGATCGAAACTGTGGTTAAACAGAATTAAAACAGCTTCGCAGCTTTTATAAGGCACTCCTGTCTCCTGACCACCTGGAGGCAGGTAAGATGCACAGGAATCTTTTGAAAGGAATTCCTGCACACCATCTATGAAGGAGGAAAGAACGGACAGCACCAGGGTGGAACCTTTGCAGCCCACAGGGGCTGGAGCTCGGTGCAGCAGTGCTGCCAAATCTGGCTTGGAGGCTCAGGCAGGATAACGGGTGAGCCCTCTCCCTTCAGATGGCCTGAGCCAGGCCCAGCAGGATCACACTAACACTAAGTTCTAAGCAGCACATAGCCAAAGCCTGAGGGAAAGAACCAACTCCTGGTAACCCAGACGGGGCACACTCCCCAAGAGGCAACACCCTGCTGCAGTGCCCGCCGCTGCCCGCTCTGTTACCCTGGGTTCATGGTCAAGCAGAGAGGCTGGTTGCCATGCCTACTCTGGACTCAGAAGCCCTGAGTATCTGAGCCCTGCTTGGCCCCTCTGTTCTTCATGAGGACGGTGAGCTCCAGGGTGTTAAAAGCATCACTTCAGGCTGCAGCAGGCCAGGCTGATGCTTCCTGTATCCCCAGAGCTGGACCTTTCCAGGAATAAATATTAATTTAAAGAATAAGAAGGTCTGGCACTAAATGAGAGTACCTTTCCTGCACATTGTGGCCAAGACATTATTTCCTATAAGCCAGATACTTTTGGAAGCTCATTAAGGTCATGTCAAGCATCCCTGATTTCAAAGAAACCACACTAAGAAGTCTCTCTTTCCTACCTAATGGAGAGCTCCTAAGCTCAGGCACCCTTTCTCAGACCATTCCATGGCTCGACAAATATTTCAGATGGCCTCTGTGATTCTGTTTACTGTGGTTGGGAAGGACTTCCACAGTGTTAGCTTTTCTTAGCTCAACTTTTACCCAGGGGAAGAAGGGAAGCAGCAATGTACAAAAATATATTAAAAAAAAAAGATGGGTCAGGATACATAAGGAATCTGAGCCCTTCTTAGTGGAGAGAGATGCCTAGTGATGTTGACAGTACACGGCTGGTGTAGGTTTCTGCTCTGTTTCCTTTCAGCAGAACTCAGGGAGTCCTGTGACAGTTGACCCACAGTTATGCCCCAAAACACTGTATGTTTAATAAACACATTTGAAGCTCAACTTGAACTATCCCACTCAAAACTCTTGAAGAAGAATTTTACAATACACAATACAATTTCACAATTAAAAAAATCTTAATTTAGTCACTCTGCCGTGTCCATAAAACTCTGGGAATGACCACACTTTTATTTGTTTTTTAAACCAAGGTACACATCGAAAAGTCCTCAAGGGAAAAAAATCCTCCTCTTAAAGTAATTCTCTCCCCTTTAGATAACTGAGTTTGTGACAGCTAGACAGTATTAAAAGCAAGAACCCAACAACCTTATCATCTGCCTGCTTTGATAAAATATTTATATTTTTCTGAAATGGAGGCTAAAACACATTGAGTCCATTATGTCCCCAAATTGAAGGGCAGAATCACTGTTAGAACAAAGACAGATGACAATGAATGTCACTACTTTCTAAAATAAGTTCCACAGAACAGCAGCCCCTTAAGATTCTCCAAGAAACAGAGTTCTGTGGTCAAATAAGTTAAGAAAAAAGCTGTGCATTTACCCCCTTTCTTGGAGATTCCAAAGTCCACTAAAAACATGTTGAGAAGTCCTACCTATATAAAGAAGTTTGCTTAGCTTTGATTATCCCAGTATATCATAAATACCTCTAATTGTGGAAACTTTAAAAATGTATCACCTGCTCAGCTAATGTTCTAAGCAGCACAAGTTTTGGTATTTTAAAGCCATTACCTTGTTCCTGCCTTCCAGTTGAAATTTCAGGCTGGAAGAGATCTTAGCCATTGTTGGTAATCCTAGAAAAGTTGTCATCCCTTCTCTGTTCCAATCACCTGAATTTAATTTGGGTAAAACAAGAATGCCAATAGTTCTGGTCATATAAGTTGAAAAAAGTAAAGCTCCCCAAAACCTTGGCTGGTGGGGTAAAGGAAAAGGAATACTGAAAACCCAGTCACTTCTTTCCTCCAACAGATGAAGGGAGCAAGGCAAAGAGAAATTAGATGACCTGCGTGGGTGCCCACAAGTGACCTTTCTTTTTCTTGTCTTATTTCATGTGTAGTTTCTTTTATTCATGTCCTATTTCATTGGCCAGAACTTTCAGAGCAATATTGAGTAAAAATGACCTATCGTGAGGTAAAAGAAAGTCACTACTTTGCAGTCAAATATACCTGGATTCAAATCACAACTCAGACACTTCCCAGCTATGAGTGACGGGGCTACTCCAGGTCAAAGTGTCAGCTGTGAAATGTCCATGGACCTTGAAGGGGCATTTTAATAATTAAGGACAAGGTATGTGATGAGCCTAACGTAGTGATTGGGAAAACAAAACACTCAAGCAACAATAGTTAAAATGATCATGATTATGCTGATGGTAAGCAATCTTGCTTGAGCCTTGCATTTAACTGGAATGAGCTGCTGGTTTAAGACAGACATTCTTTCTGTTGTCAAGGAATCTGCTCCTATGCCTACTTTAAAAAGTTTATTTAAGGAATGGATGCCTCATTTTATCAAATGCTATTTTTGGTAACTAAGTGTTCTGGATACTAAATAAGCCAAACAGAAAATGCAATCGATGAGACTAAACTTGACTTTAAAGATAAAATATTTTCTCTAATGTTGATTTTTAGGAGCCACCCTTAAATTCAAACAAAAGTGAGAAAACAAGTCTCTCTCCTCTGCAATCTATGTCCATATCTATAATGTGATCAGCTGTCAGCCTTCCCTGGAAAAGTAACTACCCACTTCCTAAATCTGGCATCTTTTCTCTGTGACTCAAGTTCAAGCAAGCAAAGCTGTTGGAATGTCCACCCAAAGAAGGTGGCTTAGGAAGGTCCCTGACAAGGTTGGAGGTGACAGTCCCAAAGATAAGGCCTGGTATCAATAGATCAAAGAAAGCTAAACCTTCAGATGAAGAGCAGCCCTGTAAGTCAGTTGCTGATTTGCTCCAGGGTTTCTGAATTTCACTCACAGAGAACTGACCACTGCACTGTATAGGGAGGAAATCACACTTCGGATACCTCCAGGGTGACTGCAGCCACCGCCATACCCTGCAGCTGTGGGTGTATATGAGTAGAGCCTTTCCAGAGGAGAGCTCAGCAGTCTGTGTCAACAGACATTAGAATATCCACGCACATGCACACCCCTGACACACAGCAAACACACTCCCCGCTGTCCTGGACCTAACACAAACATAGCTTCTCCCTCGCTGTGATGCGAGATGAGAGGGAGGGTGTGTGTGTGTGTGTGTGTGTGTGTATGTGTTTTATGCACAGAAAAAGGACTATAAGGCAGATAGAAATAAATTTTACACTAATATGTAAAACTTGGCTATTTGTGTTATGAGAATTACAGGTGGGTTTTATTTTCTCCTAAAAGCTCTTCTTGTTTTTTGGAATATTCTAGTTTTTTTTCCCAAAGCATGTGTTAATTTAATGTTAATTTAATGATATGTCAATTGAGTGATCACAAATAGAATAATACTTTTTAAAGGGTTTCATGTGGAAGACACAGGAGAAAGTATACATAACTGGTGAGAACTAGAAGCAATGAATGAATGAGACAGAGACAGAGCAAGGGGAAGCCCTTTTTAAATAGTAAGTGTCCAATAATGGGACGGATTGGCTTAAAGAACAATGATAAAATTTTACCTAAACTAAGATTTATGTTGCGCACCAACTGTGTTCCTGGCATTCTGCCATCTTCTTTGCACAAGTTTTACATCCGCCCTATGAGGTAAATGGAAATTCATCCCATTTTACAGATTAGGAAACTTGGCAGGGACCGGTCAGCCTTGGTCCCTGTAACACGGCTAGTGAAGGGCAGAGCAGGCTCTTATGTGTTTGGCCACCCACTGTGGGGTCCCTGTCCCTTGTGGTGCCCAGGCGGAGGCACCTTCCCTGGGGCAGCAAGAGACGTGCTAAGGCCACGATTCTCCATCACAGGCCCAGATGAAAGTTGTATGGCATGTAGGACATGTTCATGCTTTGGGGTCACTCCATCTAGCCATGGGGTCTGTGGGCAAGCTATTGAACCTCACTAAGCTTCAGACTCCTCCTCTGTAAGTTCAGGAAAATACTTACATCACATGGTTATTATGAGTATTAAGGAAAACCAATTATTTATGATGTCTAGCAGAAGAAATGTTCCTTCTCCTCTGTTACTTTCCCCTAGAAGAGAATGTCTTTCCAAGCAGACATTATAAGTGTATGCATGTGTGATTTTTATATAACCCTTGAGCATGTTACTTAGCCTCTCTGTGCCTTGGTTTTCTATCTGCAAAATGGGCAGAGCAACGCAGCTCCTGGAGTTATGAGGATTAAAGAAGCTAGTAGTTGTAAAGCACTTAGAATGATGCCTGGCACAGCGTAAGCACGTGTAAGTGTTCAATAAAAATACACACAGATGCTAACACCACTTAGAATCATTTCGCTATGGTAAGGACTTGAGTCACTTCTATAATGTTGCTTTTCTGGTTCTAATTCACAGGATTGCAAGAGAGGTCAGAGGGGCAGCGGGGGCAAGAAGGCCCTCTGAACACCTCAGCACTCCACTCATAACACATTCCTGCGTGGAGCTGTGGCCAGAGACAGAAGGAGGAGCTGCAAAACCCCAGCAGCCTGAGATGAGGAGCTCCACCTGTGCTGACCTCCAGCGGTCCGTCTACCCAGAGTCGTGTCTCTACACCAGCTGGCAGGCCCACCCGGATCTCAGGAGGGAGTGCAGACCCCGCTCGGGCCTCCCTATGCGGAGCTGAGTCCTGAGCTGGAGCCTGCACCCAGTCCATGCTGCACCGGCCTCCTCCATCCTGTCTCCCACCCGCACACGTCACACACCACTCACACACACATCACATCAACACACATGCATACTGCTCACACACACCACACACCCCCATACACATCACTCACATCAACACACACACACAACACACACACCACACACACCCCCACCACTCTCAACACACATACACACCTGCACACACCCCACACACTCCACACACACCACTCACATCAACACACACACAACACACACACACCACACACCCCGCCACCACTCTCAACACATATACACACCTGCACACACCCCACACACTCCACACACACCACTCACATCAACACACATACACAACACACACACACCACACACCCCGCCACCACTCTCAACACATATACACAATACCTGCACACACCCTATATCAACACACATACACAACACACACACACCACACACCCCCCCACCACTCTCAACACACATACACACCTGCACACACCACACACATCACTCACATCACACATACATAGCACTCATACAACCCACACACTCCACACACACCACTCACATCAACACACATACACAGCACACACACACCACACACCCCGCCACCACTCTCAACACATATACACAATACCTGCACACACCCCATATCAACACACACACACAACACATACCCCCCACCACTCTCAACACACATACACACCTGCACACACCACACACACTCCACACACACCACTCACATCAACACACATACACAACACACACACACCACACACCCCGCCACCACTCTCAACACATATACACAATACCTGCACACACCCTATATCAACACACATACACAACACACACACACCACACACCCCACCACTCTCAACACACATACACACCTGCACACACCCCACACACCCCACACACACCACTCACATCAACACACATACACAGCACACACACACCACACACCCCGCCACCACTCTCAGTACACATACACAATACCTGCACACACCCCATATCAACACACACACACAACACACACACCACACATACCCCCACCACTCTCAACACACATACACACCTGCACACACCACACACACTCCACACACACCACTCACATCAACACAGATACACAACACACACACACCACACACCCCCACCACTCTCAACACACATACACAATACCTGCACACACCCCATATCAACACACACACACAACACACACACCACACACCCCGCCACCACTCTCAACACATATACACACCTGCACACATCCCACACACTCCACACACACCACTCACATCAACACAGATACACAACACACACACAACACACACACCCCCACCACTCTCAACACACATACACAATACCTGCACACACCCCATATCAATACACACATCACTCATACACACCCCACCCCTCCACACCACTCTCAACACACATACACAACACTCACACACCTCACACACCCTGCATACACCACTCACATCAGCACATATACACACCACTGACACACACCACGCACACTCCATACACACCATTCACATCAACATACACAACACCCACACACATCATACACACCCCCACACACCACTCACATCAACACACACACACACACACCACACGCACATCAGTCAACATACATGCACAGTATTCACACATACACCACACACACCATTCACACACACCAACACATCACACACCACTCACACATCCCGCACTCCCCCACCATTCACAGCAACATACATACACACCATTCGCAATCACACCAACATACCACACACACCACTCACACCACAACACATACACACCATTCACACACACACCACACACATACCACTCACAACATACATGCACACCATTCACATACACACATATTCGGACACACCACACACACACCACACACACCACTCACATCAACACATACACAGCATTCACACACCACACACACACACAACTCACACGCACCACACATCATTCACAAACAATACACATTGCTCACACACCACTCATATACATACACCCCCACAAGCACACACACCACAAACCACACACGCACACACCATTCACATCAATAAACACACCATACATACACCACACACATGCACCACTCACAGAAATCTCACCACACAAACCACTCAAACCAACATACACACCACACACACACCACAAACACACATCACACTACTCACACACATACCACAGACACCTCTCTCACACCACACACACACACACCACATACACACAAACCACACACACAGCCCATCCCAGACCTGACAGGGAACAGCCTCCTCCTCGCTGATAGTATGAGCTTTGCCTGAGTGGGGAAGTGTGCCCCTGCATTTGTCACAGCCCTGGGACCCCACAGCCCTACACACCCTTTGGAAGGAACCCCAGGGATCCTGGACAAGTCATCCATCCCCTCTTGTTTCCAGTTCGCCACGGGCAGCCCAAGCAGTGCCTGGCAAGGAGCTCATCTGAAATGGGCGTGAAGAATGGGACCCTCACCTCGATTTCCCCATGCAGCTGAGGGTTTGCCACATTTAGAAAAGACAGGCGTCTGGCACAGCACACAAACATGAACACATTCTATAACACACATGAAAATTCAAATAAATCTCAAAAGCCAAGGCCAAATTTTCCATTACACAAGGAAAAGTTTGGAATTGTGGCAAAGTAACCCGCTCCCCTTTATGAAGCAAAGCCACCAAAGAGCTGCTTCACGTCACCGGTTCCTCCCTCCCATGCTTCCTTCAACCTTCTCCAGTCAGACTCGCTTGTCATGCCACCACAGAGCTGCCATCATCAGGAGGCCACTCTTGTGAAGGCGAACAGTGGCTCTTCTGCCCCTGACCTTCTATGGGGATGTGGCCTCCTTCTCCACCTCAAGCATTTTTGCCTGGTCTTCCAGGCCCATGTCCTTCACCTCCTGCCTCAGGCCCCTCCTTCTAGGCCTCCTTTGCCTGTTCTTCCTCCTCTTCCAGATCTCAGGGCGTCTTGTGCAGCCTCCTATCCTACGTGTCCTCCTAGGTGATCTCATCCAAGCGCCTGGCAGCAGCGCTGCCTCGGCTGCTGCTTCTCCAATCCACCAGCAAGCTCTCTGCTACCTCCGAGAGGTCTCTCCATCTTCTGAGCTCTGCTGTTGGCCTGCCTTAGGACACCCCTGACCTTCATGCATCCACTCTTGCCCTTCCCACTCATTCCGTACTCGGAAGCCACATCAGACAAGGCCAGCCCTTGCCTCCGTCCTCTAACACATTTTCTTTCCTCTTAGCCCAAACCTGGAGTTCCCTGCCATGATCAACTTGTTCCTGTGTGGTCAGGCCACTGCCCACCTCTCCAGCCTACCTCTCTGGCTCCAGCAACACTGCCTTATCAGTTCGTTGAACACACTATGTTCCGTTCCGACTCCAGGACCTTTGCATATGCTATGTCCTCTGGCAAGAAAGCTCTCCTCCCTCTCTTCACCTCATTAATTCCTTACAGTCATTTAGATTTTACCCAAATATCACTCCTCAAGGAGGCCAGTCTCTGAACAACCCCTCCCCTACCCAGTCTAGGTCTGGTCCCTGGTGATTCATTCTTACTGTACCTGGACTTCTCCTGGGAATGAATGAAGGTCACAGCAGTCCAGGTGAGAGAAGGCAAGGCCTGAATGATGGAGCCGCAAGGAGGGCATGCCAGAGGAAAGAGATGATGTCACTGCCTCAAAATAGTGTGTCGGCGTCAGATCCTAAAAAGGGAAAATTCTGAAAAACCTTGGTCACCTGATCCTCCTACACTGTATGGGGCAAAAAATGTCTAGAGACAGAAGAAAAATATGATTGGGCCGGTTGCATATTTACAACTACCATGCCACACATGCTCAATACAGGAGGACTTCTGCAGCAAAGTAGAGGCACACGTGCTCATGCATTCCTCGGTTCATTGATTCAAGGGGCCACACATTCAGTAGCAGCCTACTTCTAGCTCTGGCTTCATCACTATTTGCCTCAGTCTCTCCTCAACTAAGACGTGGAGTTCATCAGGACGTTATTTCCTTTTGCAGAGGTTGCTGTGAGGAAGCGGTCTCTGTTTCTATTATAAGCAGCCTTTGCAAAGCTCTTCTTTGGAGCCGGGGGCTATGCTAGAAGCTGAACAATAGTCAGAGATGAAAGGACCCAATCCTGCCTCTGACAAGTTCAGTCTTGAGTGTGATGGAGGCACAGAGCCCAGTAACTTCACACTGAGAAATGCATGCTGTGAGAGATGCTGGACACCATGCGGTGGGGACGGCTGGGAGGATCTGAGAAGGCTTCCTGGAGGACACCACCCCTACGCTAACCTGGCAATGGACTGCAAAAAATGCTCTGGGAGGAACACAGTACGACAGGAAAGATGCCCTTTCCTAAAAGTGTTCCTTTGACTGCTCCAGAATTTCTGAGCAGATTCCTTTAGTCCCCTCTGAGGGGTATGCTTTCTTGCTCCTTTCCAGTCCCTGGAGCTTTCTGGTCTTTTATCCCAACTGCAACTCCCTACAGATCGAGAGTTATTCCCCCACTCAAATGCAACCCTCTCATCTAGATCTCTGCTCAGGATCCCTGATCATAACCAATGGCAAATGCACAAATAGACAGAAATATCTGTATTCGCAGCAGTCTGACTCCAAATGCAAATATCCCCTCAGGAAATTGTTTCCCATTACACACAGAGGGGAAATGACTGTCTGCTCTTAGACAAAGTTGGAATGAGGTTTGGAGCTCATTTAAAAATCAGTACAAGCTAAAGATTTTGTAAGGTTCACCATAACACAGAAAACATATCTGGTTTATAATGCAGCATCTAGCTGTAGACTATTTCACATTTCAGATGCAGACATACTGTGTAGAATTCCTATAATACAGTGTAGGCAGCGAAAACCTGGAAAAAATGTGGAACTTGAGAGCATTACAGATGAAAGGAACAGGAGGAAATGAAAAAAAGACATATTGCTCTCCCCACTATTTCATGTGAATCCAAGTAAGAAAAATATCCCCTGATCTTTACATTGGGAAAAAATTAATTACATGCAAAGTTTCACCACATGATAACATACAATATTTTAATGGCCATTCAAATAAACGAAAAACCAAAAGATTGTTTCCATGGGTGGGAGTAGGGTGAGGGCAGGCAACTAACCAAAGAAAAATGCTCTTCTCAATATTCATCTCTCTTAGAACAATTCTCTTCACAGAAAGCACATCAAATATCACAGCCCTACCTTTTCAGAGGGATTAAACAAAGATCTTTCTTCCTTGTGACCAACACCTTCTTAGAAGAATCTGTTATCCGTGTAGAAGAAATGTCAGAAACCTCTGGGAGGAAATGTAGCTGCATTTGTATTCTGCTCAGAAAATGTCATCACAGATCTGTTTACCTTAACTGTGGACCATGATTCAGCCGTGACAACTGTCTTGCATACTGATCAATTTATTTGCAGCAAAATTTCTAGCATTAACTGCTTAGGTTCTGAAAAATCGGTTACTTGGATTTCCTGTGCAACCATAACGAATGCACATTTGAAAAATCTAGATTCTTATCCAAACATTTCAGTGAGAGATAATAAAGGATTTTTCTTGAAGTGTAAGCAAGGGAGGGTCCCTCTGACTTCTGGAATGAAGACAGCACACATGATTCCCAAAGGACCTCCATGGGGTAGCATTTTTATAGCACAGTGTGCAGAAAAATCATTAGACTGAGAATCAGAGAACTCTGACTGCAGATCCTTGCTTGGCTTTAACCAGCTGTGAGATCCTGTGTAAGACATTCTTTTCTGATCGGCAGGCTGGACCAGGGTCTCTGCAATAGAGAAGAGGATGGCCACTGGACCCGAGAAAGTAAGAAGAAGCCAGGTCCTGCCTCCTCTGGCTGGTGCTTCCAGCCTGGACGCTGAGCCCTGGATGCCTGCCTGAGCCCCTTCTAGCAGGCAGGCAGGTTTTGGCATTAGGGAATTGAAACCAGTCCCAAGGCAGCCTGGGGAGATGTCCTCCCACCTCAGCTAACAGTGCTGGCTCAGGCAGGGCTCTGGCTCTCCTCTGGAACAGGGGCACTGCACTACAGCACACTACGGTGTCACTCCCCATGTTCCCACTAGTATCCGAACCCACTAACTCCAGCTTCCTTCTCCACCCTGCAGGCTGAAGTCCTATAATCTCTGTGTTGAAATGTGTAAAAGGGGCAAAAATAAAACAGACCCAGCAGGAAGATGGGTAACCAGTAATTCCAGTGGAAGAAATGTAGAGAGGCTACTGTCAAGGTTATGATTCTGGAGCAAGACAACAAGGATGAGTGACCCATTCAACCTGCCCCAGTCTATGCGAGACCATCAGAAGAAAGTGTGCGTCACCAATCACACGGAAGCCAGCCAGAACATCTGGGTTGGAAGGCTTTGTGTCCGTCAGTGGACTGAATGTCCCTAATGAGGTCTTAGAAGGAGTCTCAGTCAAAACCTAGACTCTGGCCTACCAGGACCTAAGCCTAGGGAATCAGGAGCCCAGTGCAGTAAGACAGACCCTGCACAAGAAAGGGCAAGGCATGGGTTGCTGGTGCAATGGCATGGGAGAGTGTATAGGAGAGCTCAATGCTCTGATTCTCCACATTCGAAAATACCAGAAAGAACCATGGGTTGGTGAAGGGTTCACTGAGGAGGACCTGCCGGTGAGACACAACTTGTCAGCCTGGAGAGTCCTTGAGGCAGAAGGAGGGATAAAACTGTCTTCAGATACCTGATGGACCTTCCTGCATAAAAGAGAAGAGGCCAGTTCTCAATGACTGCAGAGGCCTCTTCACAGTAGCGAAGGATATGAAAGGTAGGGGGGAAAAACGAATGACTAAGATGCATGTTGACTGTCCAAAGGCAGCTGGAAGTGAACAGAAACCAAATGAACTAACAAGTCTGACATAAGGAGAAAAGCTCATTAATTATGGAACACTTCCAGATAAAAATTACTCAGCCTTTAAATATCATGATTTCAAAGATAATGTTACAGGAAAATGCTAAGAGTAAGTTAATAGAGCAGGATACAAAATCATATATGCAAACATATTTATCAGGGATCCATCAAAGTTCAGTTTCAGCTACACTATTTGCCCAAAACCTATTATTTGGCCATGGCTTCTAAATGAATGCCTTGGCCTTTGAAAGGACAAACAGTCAAATACCTATTGCAAGATCATTTCTGGCATCCCTGAACTTGTGCATGATCAATGACCTTACGATACTCAGGTCACCATCATCTCTACATCTACAGCATAACAACATCAATACTACAAATAAGGCATGCCACATGAACTTATTGCTCAAGTCTGCATATTCACTTTCAAATGTAAATCTGCATTCTAGATGTACTCAGATTAAAAAGCTCCTTGTATGTATGATGTATTTTGAACTCTCCCAGTCAGATGATGTATAAATATAAATATTATTGCAAGAATGAAATGTGCAATAATCTTTGATCATATGGCAAAAGCTATTAATTTTATATGCAAAATTTATGTGCAAATCAATTATCAAGAACTTTACCAAATAGTTACATTTAATAGGAAGTGAGGAAATAAGACAAATATTAAGAGACAATACTTTGGGAGGCTGAGGTGGGCAGATCACGAGGTCAGGAGTTCGGGACCAGTCTGACCAACACCGTGAAACCCCGTCTCTACTAAAAATACAAAAAATTAGCCAGGCGTGGTGGTGCGTGCCTATAATCCCAGCTACTCGGGAGGCTGAGGCAGGAGAATCGCGTGAACCCAGGAGGCGGAGGTTGTAGAGGGCCGAGATTGTGCCACTGCATTGTAGCCCAGGTGACAGTGTGAGACTCCGTCACAAAAAAAAAAAAAAAAAAGAGGCAACACACTTGCTTGCTACTTTTACAAAGACTGTCATTTTCTTTCTGAGACAAGATATGTGCAGAACCATAAATACTACTGTAAAACAGAATAAAAGAGATCATTAGTATATATCATAAATCATGTCTTTGTGGAATTGTTTGGTATACTGGCATTCACAATAATAAACAGCCTTTAGGATTTTAAATTTTTCTATCTGTTTCTGTTTAGACCATGCATCTTTCAAGAAAAAGTCTTATTTGGAACCCTTCATATCTTTATAAGGACAAATTAATTGCCAACTTTATCAACTGTGCCACCTCAAAAATTCATAAGGAAAAAAAGCCACCCATATCACACCATAACATCTATAGTAAATCATCACCAATCCAGACACAATTAACAAAACCAATATAGTTCATTCCTCCACCAAACTCAGTTGCAAACAAGTGTCTATATTTAGTATCATAAATTGCAGCATGGTAAGCACAGGAGTATCTAGCAGTGGGCAAGGTCCAGATACGACTGTTTCTGACTTAGAGTTTAACTTTACGATGTGAGGAATCCTAATAAACAAAAATAACATAAGAACAATACCTATTTTTGTTAGAATGTCGTATTTTCATTCAGTGATTCAGCATCAGCCCCAATTACAGCCAAACATAGATGCTTGGCCATTCAGCATTAACGAAAACTGAATTAGCTCAACACACCTCTAATATATGTACGTCCAAACAGAGAAAGAGACTGTGTGTGTGTGTGTGTGTTTGTGTGTGTGTGTGTGTAGGTAAATACTTTTAAAAAAGGAACAAAGCTAATTCTGAGTGGTAAGACTACATAGGATTTTTACTGCCCACTTATCATTTTCCATTATCTCTGTGTTTTAAAAACTTAGAATACAATACTCTTATGATCAGGAAGCAATGCAAGTGACGTAATCGAAGGTAAGTGAAATGCTGGGTTCTGTGGGCGGGCTGTGTGGGAACTGGGAACACAGAGCTGGGGGAGTAGAAGAGAAGCCAGCAGTTGTGAAATGGTGTAGCCACCTCCAGCTGAGCAAACTTCCCTACAGGGATGGGACAAGGGTGATGAAATGAGGAAAAGGTAGAATTCGAGGCTGAAATAACTACTGAGTTCCAGAGAGGTAGCAGGCCCTGAGCAGGCTCATAAATCTGCACGGCAACACTGTGAAAGAAGCATCATTATCACCATGTCCTGGGTGTGATGATATTCAGGGTTTTCTGATTAGTACAGTAGTAAATGTGCATGGTAAACAATCTGAAATATTCAAGAAAGAGTAAAAACCGAGGAGATGAGGCCACACAAGAGGAGAGGAGACAAAAACAGGATAAGAGAGATGGAGAGGGTGAGACTCTGGCAAAGAAAATATTAAAAGATGAATTATTCAAGATGGGGGAGACACTGCCACCGGCTCTGAAGTCGGGCCAAGAGGTTAACAGTGGCCTACCGAGTGTGCAATTCCTCCTGTGGCTCCCTTCGCAACCTCGTGACTTCTTGATGCTGGGAGCAATGAGGAGTGAAGGCCCACTTCTCCCCACAAAGGGTAGACTGAGGTTATTCCACAGCACAGTACAAGGCCCTGAATATACAGAAAGGAAAGATGGAGCCCATCAAGATGGGAGAAGAAGGACCAGCAAACAGCCAGGGACAAGCTGTGTGAAAAGTGACACAGCAGGTAAATCCAGAGAGCTCTGGGAACCAGAGGCACCAAACAGCACAAAACAGGAGAGACAATCAGTGGGATGGGTGCAGAAGTCTCTGGAGGAGGCAATAAGTTGGTGGATTCTAAACACTGTTTAACCAGGAAGTAACAGACAAGGTGAGTCAAGCTTGAGTCCTGCCCACTGGGCTCACAGATACCCTGGCCTTCTCAATTATCACGCAAAACCCACACCTTTGAAAGAGAGTGGGACAAATACTAAACCGGATAGCATGCAGAGATGTTAAAATCCCAGGCACAAATGAAGACTGTCCACATAACCAGGGACATGTGCCCCTTCTCCACATGTACTGATTGTTGTCCAGCCACAATGAAAGCAGCTACCATCCTTCCTGGTGCCAGGGCCCACACCAGTCATGAAGAAAACACAGACCCCCACCAGTACACCAGATGGCTAATCATCTGGAGGATGTGGGTGTCTTGGAAGTATCACTGCCTACTTTAGACAGTGGACAGCAACCTGCACTTCCTGTACATTTAACTCAAACTCTATGGAGGTGGCACCATGATGGGGACACCTGGGTGGATGTGGTGAGGCAACATAACATGGTTACAATCCCTCACTTGCTGAGTGTGTGTTTCTGTTTCCCCAGGTAGGAGGACCTCCCTGAGGTCAGGAAGCAGTGTCTATTCATTTGTCATATGGAATCACCACATCCTTCAGTGATGGCCATGCTTTCCTTGTCGCCTTGTTTGAGATTGAGTGGGTCCCACAGAACTGCGTTCCTGGAAGCCTTGGTAACTGCTCAGATCCCAGCTGCTTTACCTGCCAGCATCCTGAAACTCAGCAAGATCAGAGTCCAGACCTCGTAAGATGTTGAGACTTCACCTACAGCTGCCCCACCCAGGCTGATGAAGCATCAATCCAAGACGAAGGGGCTCATCCCTGAGTCTGTAGGTAAAGGTGGGAGGGAAAAGCTGAATAATGAGGGGAGCTGTGCAGGGAGGGGGAAGGATGAAGGAAGGGATGACTTGGGCTGTAGGAAGTAGAGGCTTCCTGCGCAGTTAGCTGAAGACAGTCTGCTCACAATTGCACATGTGCATGGCATTGTAGCTGGGACGCACTAGCCATTCAACACATTTTTTTTTCCTTGTTTTGCCTATATCTCCTCAAATTCCTTTTACCATCAACACATATTTTTTACACGGATGAATAAATGAGTCAATGAATGGATAAATTTTGCTCTGAGTGCTGCCCTAAGAGGCACATACAAGGTTCTCAGTTATTCAGGTGCAAAATCAGTGTCAAGTGATCCACAGCCATTTCAAAGCTGTCTCTGAAGGCCACACACCTCCCACTTCTAAGCCGGTAATGGCCTTGGATAGCATAACCTTAGTACTGCCTGCTCCTGTGGACAGAGGGAGGGAGGGAACCTGGCCTCTGAGCCAGAGGAATGCGAGGGGCCTGTGGGGTCAGCAATGTGCATGGCGGGGGGGTGGGGGGCAGCTGTTTGGACTGGGAGGCAAATTGTTCTATGGGAAGGGGTGGAAAAGGGAGGACCGGGGCCCAGGATGAAAGGAAGCCAGTTCAAAGGCCGGGGCAGCCTCTGCTCAGCAGCAACGGACCTTGCTGCTTCTGAAGCAGGGACTGCCCCAATAACAGCTCTTCTCAGGAGGAAGTTACTATGTCCGCAATCCTGGAGGCTCAGGGTTCTTCAAAAGTGAGAACCAAAATTAAAGGGAAGGATACTCCACGCCGCCAGCCTCCGTCACCCCAAGAGGGAAAGAGAACCTCGGGCAGAGCTGGCACCTGTGGAGGAGGCGATGGGGTGTCCTGGCTGAATAAAGGATGAGGGCAGGAGGTGTGTGGCCAGGTGGCCCCTTGGCAGTGCTGGTTGTTGGCTGTATCTGCAGACACTGAGGGATTGGGGGGCTCCCTGGAAACTGGACTTCAGTGAGTGTGGAGAGTAGTACAGGTGACAATGGGCAGGAGGGAAGAGTGAACCCAGACATCCCAGTGGTTTACCCGCAGGTAAGGATCCAGGTGCTGCCTCTCAGGAGCAGGAGTTGCAAAACATAAAAGGAGAAGGTGACCTCGAACAGCCCCCCTGTTGTATCCATCTCCTACCCACCCTGTGCCCAGGACCTAGGTAAAATTCAGGAAAAACCTCCATGAAAGTACCACTTCTTACCTATCTTAACCCGAGCTCCTGGCTTTATCCTTCTTTCAATCTATTATCCTGCTCCTGGACATCCCCTCTCCTTTTCCCTCTCTCTTCCACTCCCCATTCCTGCCTCTCCTCTGCTCCCGCTCCCTCTCCCGGTCTACCTGTCCCCACTCTTCCTCCACTCAGTTGCTGATTTTTCTCTTGATCTCTCCCTCCATCCCTTGCTCTCTGTCCACACTCCTTTGACCCCTCTGGGTATCTCTGAGTCCTACCAATGCTTTGCCTCCCCAACAAAAAGCACAGATGAGCTCACACTCACACCTTCACACAAATGCTTTCTTTCCAAGGTCTCTCTTCTCTGGCTTTGTCACTCTGGACTTTGCTTCTGGCTTCACGTTTCTAGGTGTAGCCACATGCTACTGTTTGACTCTACATGAAGATTAACCGCAACGAAGCAAACGTGCATAAGAAAATCTATGCAGCAAAGGCAATTCTGTTATTCTCAAGTCCATAGATGCCCAGTGTGACACTGTGAACTGGAGAAAAAGGAGCACTTCCTGTTCAGGAAATCTTGTAAAATCATAAATGTTGGGACTCAGTCAACAATACCCCAAAATGAAGGCCTCAGAAGCATCTTCAGAAGAAAAATTTATTTCTCTGATCTCTTGCCTTCCTGTCTCTTAGTGCCATTCTCCCTTGAGGCTAGACACAGACACTAGAATCCCTCTGCCCCAATGCAGGGCATGGAAGTCAGAAGCCTTTTTCCCCAAAGCCAGCCATAAAACTTAAAGATATCATTCTAACTTTCCCTCTGCCTTTCTGTGTAAAAACTGGCCATAAAGAAACTATCTGCCCTACCTTGTTTGACTGCAGGTCATAAGACCCCCATTCCAGAGAGGGTCCTGCCTCATACTCAGAAGGAAGGAATGCATGTTTAGCAAGGCCAAGAAGAATCCAAACAGATAGGCCTTGCTGGGTTTCCCCACTCAGCCTATTGGCATTGGATCATCCCCTTTTTGTCCAGTCCTATGTCTACCTGGCTGTCCATACTTTGTTGAACCTAAGCATAAAAATGGGCAGTTTCCCCTGTATCTTTGGGTCATTCTGAAGGCTCTCATGTGCACATTAATAAAATTTATACCAATTTTCTCCAAGTAATCTGCCTTTTGTGAGTTGATTTTTCAGCAAACCTTCAGAAAATGAAGAGGAAGCTTTCCCTTTGCCCCCCCCCCCAATAACAAAATGGTATCTCATTTTTTAAATATAATTATTTCTATAGAATGCCTTTTCTAGGCTGGGCACAGTGGCTCATGCCTGTAATTCCAGCACTTTGGGAGGCCAAGGCAGTGGGTGGGTGGATCACTTGAGGCCAGGAGTTCGAGACCAGCCTGGCCAACATGGCAAAACCCCAACTCTACTAAAAATACAAAAATTAGCCAGGCATGGTGGTGTGCACCTGTAGACCCAGCTACTCAGGAGGCTAAGCCAGGAGAATCACTTGAACCTGGGAGGCGGAGGTTGCAGTGAGCCTAGATAGCACCACTGCACTCCAGCCTGGGCAACAGAGTAAGACTCTGTCTCAAAAAAAATAAAAATAAAAAAAATAAAATAAAGTGCCTTTTCTAAAAAGGAAAAAAAAATGTGGGCATACCCGCTGTTTACACAACAAATTGATTAAGGAACTCACATATCCTTCCACAGATCTAAAATCCCCTTTAAGAGGTTTTATGAAACAAAGTAGTTTCCTTGTTGAATATATTCCTTGATGAATATATTCATCCATCATTCACCAAAAAAACATTTTGTGTTAAATTTTAAACCATGAATTACTCTACAAATATAAAATATATGCAAAACAGTAAAAATGTTTACACACAAGGCATTAAAATCTGTTTTCTTTTCAAAGCAGTTAAGGTATTATTTTTATGCCATTTGGTACCATAAACCAAATGGGATGCTCCTCGATGTCTTAATTTATGCTTGGGACTCCAATACTTGGAGACAGGGGAGCATGAGCTTCTGGAGAAGAAAGAGGTTGTAGGATTTCCTAGCACAGGAGGCTGAGCTGTGATGGTGAGACCACACCTTCTGGTTATAGAGGAGGACAAGCTCTCTGTTCCTGGGAACACTGTTGTGTTTCTCAGAGGCCTCAGCCCAAGCAGAAGATCCATCTCCACCTGCACCATCTAAGCCACAGGTTGGCAAACTTTTTCTGGGAAGGATCAGAGAGTAAATATTTCAGGCTTTGAAGGCCATAAGGTCTCTGTGGCAACTACTCAGAGCTGCAGTTGTGGTACAAAAGCAACCGTAGACACGGTCTGTAAATGAGTGGGTGTGGTTGTGTTTCAATGCATGAGCACTGAGATTTGAATTTCAGATAATTTCCACATGTCATGGAATATTCTTTTGGTGTTTTTTTCCATCCATTTAAAAATGTAAAAATTATTCTCAGCTCATGGGCCATACAAAAACAGGAGGCAGGGCAGATGCGGTCCATTGGCCATAATTCGCCAACCTCTGATCTAAGCATCAGGCCCCAGAAAATTCAAGAAGAGGCGAGAAATCTTGTACATCTAATTCAGCTGACCCGATGGGCAAGACACTGCCCTTCCCCCTGTGCCCCAGAGATGCAGGTGAAGGGCTGGTGCAGGTGCACTATTTCATCAAAGTCCACACCCTCCAGGGACCAGCAGTTGAATGGGAAACAGATGCTGCATTTTTACCTATTGACAGTAGACCCTTAATCTTTGCAGCTGAGCTTTCAAGAGACAGCAGCATCAACTCTCCATGGAGAAAAACCTGCATGAGGATCATGGTCAGTTCCACTGGGCCATTTAGGCTGACATACCTGAGCTTGTCCTGGAGGAAAAGGAGGAGCGGCCCTAGGCAGCGACCACAGAATGGCTAGTTGCTTCAGAGAGCTACTTCAGCTGAGAGTTACTTCAGCTGCTCAGCCTCCTGCTAGGTGCTCCCACCAGGAGGTCCTGAGAGAGGGCTTCAGCCACCAGAGGATCTTTGAGGAAGCACTGGAGGAACAAAGCCCACCCTCAGCACCAAAATGGAGAGAGCTGGGAGGCCAATGTCCCCTAATGAGGATTACATGCGAAGAAGTAGAGAGACCTGCAGAAGCTGCTGGATAAGTGGGGACAACTGGGAGCCTGGAAAAACAGCCAGACAGGAGGCAGAGACAGGGGCCTGCCCAGGAGGTCCAAGGGAAGAACAGACAATCACGAGAGGAAGGTGGGCCTGTCTGTAAGAACCCCTAATCCAGCCGCTTCAGACTATCTCCCAGCCCACTCCCCTACTACAGCCCATCCTGGAATGGCTTCGGGTCTTGGAGACAGGACAGGCTCAAAGGGAGCCAGGGAGTCCTCTGTGCCCTCTTCAGGAACCTGAGGGGAAGCCTCATTGTTACTGCGAAAGGAGCAAAGGGATTTCAGAGGGAAGTGGTTGGCTGCAGCAAGGTCAGGAAAGGACCTGTGCTGTGGAGTGGGAGGGGGAGGATCTGATCTGGCCATAACCTGGGCGTGGCAAGAACAATGATTACAAATGCTGTATATCCCACTGCCACGGTCCCAGTGATATCCCTGCACAGAAGAGCACCAGGCCCTGAAGAAGAACATGCAGAGAGGACAGAGGGGACGTGCTGTTCACAAGGCCCAAGGCTGCGGCCTCCCCAGGAAAATGTAAGGTTCAGGATTTCGGTTTTGTTGTTGTCTTTATTTTGGGGGAATGGGGTGGTAGAGGCAGGTGGCTACAGGGGTACATGTAAGTACCTGAGTGGTGTCCAGTGCTTTGTGGGGGGATCGTGACATTGGATTCCAGGAAGGATATAAATGAGGATGAACAGACTGACAGCTGATGGGAAAAAACCCTGGGACAGAGTCTGGGGAAGGAGGGTGCATGATTCATCGCCGTGTACATGCACCACCCAGAACAGGGCCCAGCACAGAGCAGATGCAGGGCAAGATCACAGGTTAGTCCACTAAGGGAAGATCAGTGCTGGATTTGCATATCTGTGCCCACTGCTGGCCTGGACAGGCTGCCCAACTGCTGTCAAGGTTCTGCGTATTGTGGGAGAGAGGATAGGAGACTGCGTTCCTTCAATCCCACATTTCCCAATTCTGATTACTTCTCTGTCACTAAAGCAAAAAAGACCACTAGAGCAAAGAAAAACCCTGAGGTCACAACCAACACCCGTGAAGAATCAGGCAGATTCCAGCCCTTCAGAGACAGAAGAGTGAGAGTGTGAAGAAGCCAGCACAGAGGGACTGGGGCTATTTGCACCTCCCATTGAGACTGGACAGTCAGCATCTACACTCGCTTTGGGCTCTGTTCTTGTGGGATGGTTCCTCCTAGCCCTGGGCTATCCCAAGAGGGAATACATCCAAGGAGCTCCCAGGATAGGAGGAATTTTGATCTAGCAGCTTTGTTATGGCTTTGATCATCTGGTTTGATCTTATAAATGACACATAGATGATCTTCCTGTTTTCCCATGAAGTGAACCTAACTCTGGAGTCTGGAGGAAAAGTGGCCAGCCATGTGTGGAGAATAGGTGAGAGGGGAGGCTGGTTAGACCTAGGAAGTCAGGATACCACAGAGATCTCCAACTCAGGATCTCAGACACACAGCCACATGGCCTATTGCATCCAACACAGAGCATGGCCCAAGAAAGCACAAGTTACAGCTGTGGTATCAAGTCAGAAGACCTAGGAAGCTCTGGGTGGCACCAGGAAGTGGGTGCTCATCCTCGGGAGAAGACCTAGAGTGACCTAGGGAAGCCTTCTGAGAGGACAGACAGATCCTGGTAACCACTGGTGGGGCCTCAAGGATGGGCACTTTCATCCCCAGGCTGCCCTGCTGTTACTTCTGGGTGATGGTGATGTCCCAGGGATGCGACTACCAAAGAAGAGAAGAATGGGGAGAAGAAGGAGGTACCTGGTGGGGGTGCCAGGGTCTCTGCCACTTCCCAGGATGGAAGAGGCAGTCATGATGTCTGGTAGTACAGAGCTTAGTTGGGCAGGGGCTTTGTCAGTGAGCAGGCTTTTTGCTCACACTAACCAATTCTCCACCTCTCCGGACACCAACTGCATCTCCTACAATTTGATTCAATTCTGACACTAACTACCTGGAGTTGGCACGGATCCCCACAGATTATGGGCTCAATCCCACACGACTGCCCCACTTCAGATGCCAATCACACATCTGGGCCTCCTACACTTCTCACCAACCAAATATAAATTGGGGATTCCTACAACTCCCCTTCTCAGGTTCGATAATTTGCTATATCAGCTCCTAGAACCACTTACTATTCCCAGTGTAGGCTAAAGAATACAATGCAGGAACAACCAAATGAAGACATGCACAGGGCAGGCGATTGTGTGGTGGGGGGGATGAAGCCTCCATGCCCTCTCCAGGCACCCCACCTTGCCAGCACTTCCATGTGTTCACCAACCAGGAAGTTCCCTAAATCCCAACATTTAGGGTTTTTTATGTAGGTTCCACCGAAGGCACGAGAGATTAAATCATTGGCCACTAGCTTGATCGCTAGCTCCTCTCCTTGTCAGAGGTCAGGGGGTGGGGCTGAAAGCTTCAACCCTCTAATCCTACACAGAACTTGGCCCAGCCCCTTCTTGAAGCTGTCTAGGGGCCCAGCCACAAGTCATCTCATTAATACACAAAAGACACTCTTACCACTCCAGAGATTCCAAGGGTTTTCGGAGCTGTTTGTTATGAAACAGGTGAAGACCAAATACGTATTTCTTATTATCACAATCGGGAATTTCAACTAAGCAGTATTAGGCCATACCACTCCTTTGTTCAGAAAGGCTGCATCAGTCAAGCTATTTTCTTCTGCCTTTTATTTTAAAGGGGGACTTGGAATACAGAAAGGGGATTCTAATAACAATCTCCTGATGACATATATTGTATCAGATAGATCCTACATCTTTTCCAATCCACTTCCTGGCAGGAGGCATGTGTCGAATGGACGTTGAGGAGTCAGCTCATTACACATCGCAAAATTATATTTGTCTGTTTCTAGATCCAGAGACCAGACGTGGATATGAGCAGATGACAGAATAAAAGTTAGGAGTTGTATATTAAAAGAGTAATGTTTGCCTTTAACCAACAATGGTTCTCTGTTTCCTTCAGAATCCTCATCTCCCCTCCAGAAGAGAACAGAATTAACTCCTTTTAAATTGAAAAAGTCTGTTTCAAAAAAGTCCTGTGCCAGCGACTTGGAAGACTGGCTTAAAATCTCAGTTCTACCAGTTCCTCCTCCCTTGTGATCTTGGCCTTCCTTTGGACACGTTTCTACATTTATCAACTGAGCACACTTCAGTGGACAGTCGTTTCAAGCAAAAGAGATAATTCCTGTACAATCACCGTGTAAGGTTTGACACAACCCTGTGGATAAGAACTCAGGCAGAAGAGCTGAGACCACATTCAGGCTCCTCACTTGCTAGTCCATGAAACTGAGTAACTCTCCATCTGTAAATTATGCACCACATATATCCATGCCTCATGAGATCATGTCCAAGATGTCTTTGTAAGGTTAAAATTACAATGGACATATGAATATTGATTACATTGTTCAACAATTTCCCTAGAGCCCTTTGCGTCTGTGCATCGACATGGTGAGGGTGAACAATTCCACAGTTCTGCCCCTTTCAGGACTGGAAGAAGGCACTAAATCTTGGCCCTCTGGCCCACACAGAATCTTCCACTCAGTCATTCAGCAAGTATTTTTATTGTGCAAAGAGCAGTGGTGTTCAAGGCACTTCATTAAGCCCACAGATAGCTGCAAGAGGCAAATAGAGATCTCCCCTCCACATTATCAGGCCGAGCTGATGAGCAGGTGATCCTGACAGTGAATGCTGGAGAAGACAGTGGGAGGCAGAGAACCTTCAGAGCTGGAGTTAGACAAGCCGAAGGAAACGAGGCCAGATGCAGATGGCCTGATGACAGGTCCATGGACAAGGAAGAATTGTCACAGAGGCAGATTTTGAAGAGTGGCAGACAATTTTCCAAGAGCTGGGACTGTCTAAACGCAGAAAACATTACAACTAAACTAAACAGTTGTACGTCCCTAGAAATATACCAAGCAAGGCCTGGGTAAGCATCAGGATATGGCTTTATCATAAGGATTCCCACTATGACTACAGGGTTAAAATAAATGACCCACACCTTTCAAGAGTGTGTGATTCTATCAACTTCAATGACTTCTTGGCATATGTGTACCTAGAGATTTCATAGTTAACTTCACATTCTGTATTCTAAAACTGTACTTAACTTTTTTTCTCCCCAAACCATTTGAGAACCTCACGTCCATGTTCTCCTTCAGCAGAACCTCCTTTCTTTTCAGTCTTTAGGTTCCAAACTCCCATTTTCCTTTCAATAAGGTTTTCTGGACACCTCTCTTGTATATTAGGTACCATACCAAGAATGGCCCTCATGCTCAAAATGGAGTAGGACAGTTCAATACAGGATTCATTTAAGCTGTGAACTAAGAAACAATCTTAAAACGCATCTCAACAGGCAGATAAGAGACATAAAACTCCTTTGCATAAGTCTCAGAAGAACAAACCCCACTCAAAGAGCCCCAGCCTCAGGGGTCAGGTCCTCCTGCTGACGCCCTTCTTGATGTCTGTCTTTTCTTACCCTTTTTGCTCGAATTTATGACCTTATTGCCCCAAACATGGGTCACTACAATATCATCCAAAAAAATAATTTTGTGCTGGTGTTAGGGACTGAATCGTGTCCACCCAAAATTCATATGTTGAGGTCCTAACCCCCAATGTGACAATATTTGGAAATGAGGCCTTTGGGAGATAATACGGTTTATATGAGGTCATGAATGAGGGTGGGGCTTCCATGATAGGATGAAAAGAAGATACACCAGACAGTTCACTTCCCCGCTCCTTCTGCCATGTGAGGACATAGCAAGAAGGTGGCGGTCTGCAAGTCAGGAAGAGAGCCTTAACCAGGAATTGAATCAGCTGGCCCCTTGATACTGAACTTCCCAGCCTCCAAACAGTGAGAAGATAAATCTCTGTTGTTTAAACCACCCAGTCAATAGTATTTTGTTAGGGCAGCCTGAGCTGACTAACACAACTGATCCATAGCACCTAACCAGAGGATATTTTTAATTCATGAAATGGGTTCCTCTAAACAAGATAATTTAACCAGGTCAACAGCAGTGAAATCTCCTTTCCTCTTCATGAACTCCAAGAGAGAAACAACCCAGTAACAAACAATCATGCCCTTGCATGAACCAAGCCCCTCCTTCCCTTAGCCCTATCTGCTCCCATGCAGTAGCCTTGGGACACAGGGGCAAATGAGAGCTTGTATTTTGCTACAGATTCTGGTGGCAGCCTGGGGCTGCTGTGATGGCTGCTATATCTATCCTATTAAGTTGACACCCTAAAACTCAGTTCTACTCCCCCAGCTGTGCTCAAAACAAGAAATACAGGGACCAACAGGACCATGGTGTGGTTGAGAAGCTATCAGCAATCCACATTTATCTCAACAAGCAGCAGAGATCTCAAGAATCTTCTGCTTTGGTCACAGAAGAAGCTAGGCAACCAATCACATTTCTGTCTTTTCTCTTGTATCCATGCATCCAATAAATGGTATTCTCCTCATTTTTAAATGTCCAGTTCTAAAGAGTACTTAATTCAATTGAGCATTTTGCTCCTTCACTGAAATAGCAATCATCGTTGAAGAGAGTGAAAAAGAAATATATCATAGATTTTCTTTTCTTTTTTTTTTGTCTCCCTTTGTATTTATTAGATTTTTAAAAACTTATTTCCTTGTAAACTTCCTTAATGAAACAAAGTGAACTGCACTGGAACAAAAGATTTTACAAGAATGGGTGCTCTCAAAGTGGCTATGATCTACCAGGAAAGTAAGTCATGTTCAAGATTTTCTTTTCTCTTCTCTTCTCTTCTCTTCTCTTCTCTTCTCTTCTCTTGACAGTCTTCCTCTGTTGCCCACGCTGGAGTGCAGTGACACGACCATAGCTCACTGCAGCCTTGAACTCCTGGGCTCAAGCAATCCTTCTGCCTCAGCCCCCTCACTCTGCACAGTAGTTGGGACCACAGGTGTGAACCACCATGCCCAGCTAATTTTGTAAAGATTTTTATCACAGATGAGGTCTCACTATGTTGCCCAGGTTGGTCTCGGGCACCTGGGCTTCAGTGATCCTCCTGCCTTGGCCTCCCAAAGTGTTGGAATTACAGGCATGAGCCACTGCGCCTGGCCCCCTTCCTATAGATTTTCAAAAAAAAACTCCAAAACAGGTGGAGGGTGAGGGGAGGGAAATTAGAAAATGGATCAGTCGGTGCAGCAAACCACCATGGCACACACATAAGTATGTAACAAACCTGCACGTTCTGCACATGTATCCCTTTTTTTTTTTTTTTTTGGAAGAAATAAACAAAAAAAGAAGATTGTGATATTTACACATTCAGATATTTCTATCTTTAACCTCTGGGTTGAGCATTCAGTCTGCTAAAGTTTCTCAGAATATTTTTATTGATTTAGGTTTATATTTAAATTTTTAAGCCAATTGGAATTTTAGTATATGATACTTATTTTGTCTCAGAAGGATAGCCACTAGTTTCATTATTATTTTTAAATAAATTATCCTTAAAAAATAAATAAATAAATAAATTATCCTTTCTTCACTCAAAACCCCAAAACAAAAAATGACCACCATTTTGGAGCCATACTTGCAGAAACTGTAAATCTTCTGTATATTTCAGAAGTCAAAGATTGCACAACACTCTAGGCCCTCTAAAGGGTATTCTTGTTGTGAGCTACTCAGAGATATGTTTGAGATTCTGCTCATCTTTCTTGACAGAAACAAGGCTACTGTGAGCAGCCCTTCGATAAAACAAAAACCAATGTGACAAGACCTGGCCACAGGTGGGCAGATATGGCCTATTATCCCAAGTTTGCACAAGCATGTTCATGATATAGTTTTATTTTAATCATTTGTTTGTTGACTATCTCATGTGTTCCTTCAGCTTCAACCCCTTTTGCTACAAAAAAAAAAGTATTTATTTTGCACAAGGAACTAGATAAAATTCACATCAGATTCTTAGAAGCAGCCATAGATATAGGCAGCCCCACTTTACTGTCTTCAAAACAAAGATTCCGGGTTTCAATTCCCGCTGAAGTCTGAACTGGTAAGACAAATTGGAAATCAATTCTCTGTTTGCCTTTTTTTTTTTTTGAGGGCTGTTTTGGAAGAAAACAGTATAAACTGTTTTGTCAACAAACCAAAGAAAAATTATGACTCAGATCACTGAAAGGGAAAGGTTCCAGGCAATAGTGAAGCAGTAAGAATACAACCACTTTGACTTTCACCCACAGGTACATTTTTTATTTGATGATTACAGATAAAAGAATGTCATAATAAAACCCAGTGGGACATGGGCAATATCACTGCCATGACTGGATTGTGATGGCACTCAGAGAGAGGCAACATCCGACTGGAAGAGCAGCCCATGGAGGGAGGGACCTGACTTTGCCACTTTATCACCCTGCCAAGTGGGCCAGCCTCCAAACACCTTGGATGAGGACATCTTCCCAATAAAAATGGGAATGAAATGTCACAAAATAAAACCTCATAGGAGTGGTGTGCAAACCAGATGAAGTCTCCGAAACCTGTGACACAAAAGTACCTTGCCAACAAGGCATCGACATCTGTTGTACTGCCTGTCCTGTCCCCTTCTCCCTTCTGGGGACAACCCAGAGAACCCTACCTGAGGAATGTTCCCTTTCTCACCCACAGTCCTTGTGGCCCAGGTAAGTCTGACCCCATGAGGGTTCCTGGGGTGTATACATGCCCAGATCTGGTCAGTCATAGTGTGGTGTTCCCTGGCAACCGGGCCTGGTTCAGGAATATCATGCAGGGCTAATCTACCTAAGACCCCTGCTGAAGTTTCCATTGGTAAGACGCAACTGGGCCACCACTTGGGTAGAACCTGCCTGAGAATAAAACCAACACAAGGTGGGGAAAGCCAAGGGACCACGAAGAAGAGAAACAGTGCCTTAAGTAAATTGCTAGCACTCTTGGATCTTTACTTAAAGTCAAACACTCGCCTGGATATCCTAGTTTTATGAAGAATTCCTTTGTGGATTGTCTAAGAGTTAGTTTGAACTGGGCTGTCTGTCTTTGGAGCTGAAAGAATCTTGACAATATAGTATGACTCTCTCCCTCTCTCTCTGTCTTCCTCCCTCTCTTTCACACACACACACAAAATATCATCAGAAGCTTCACTGACCACACTACAAATTCTAGCATATTTGCAGAAAGATCTCACTACTAATAATGGATGGGAATTAGCAATCTCACTTACTAATATGGATCTTAGCAAATCAAATTCAGTGTATCTTTTAATAACAATATTAGAAGAACCATGCAGTGTTACTATGTGCCTTTTATTCCAGGAAGATACATATAGCTCAACCTCAGGAAATCTATCAATAGTTCAAATAAATATATATACACACATGTTTATCTCAGTAGACACTGAAAAAATACATTAGATATAACATTATGTGACTCATACTCACATACTGAGTGTTCCCAGTATAAGCAACATGTTCCTAGGGTTAGGAATTCCTGTGTGTTTCCACACTAACTCCTCAATGCTGCCATTGCTCAGATCCGTTGAGCATCAGTCCTCAACTCTTTGTGGAAATGATCCTTAAGTCCAGGATGATGGTGACGATGACCCGATCGTGGTAACAGCTAATGTTTACGGGGCACAGACGCCATTAGGTCCTGTACGAAACACATTTCCTGTGTCCTCTCATGTACACACAACTGCTTTATGAGGTGGGTATCATTATTATTATTATTCTCATTTTACAAGAAATCAAAGAGGCTAAGAACCTGCCTGAAGTCACACAGCTAAATGACAGAGCTGAAATATGCAAACCAACATACATTTGATTTAAAAGCAAATGCTTTTAATTACATAATATAAAATATGATACATTAAGTTAGGAACACATTTTCTTTTTAATATTTTTATTCTATTATAAATTACAAGACCAATAAAGCTAAGAAATACACTTACACAAAAAGTGATAATCATGGTTAACTTTTTGGTATATGTAAATCCAGACTCTTCTGCTTACATACATAAATACAAGTAAGTATAGAAATGTTAAATATGAATAATATCATATGTTGGTGTTTGTACACTCTATATGCCTTAATTATTACTCTAGAAATATTATTATACTTACTTAGTAAAAAGTTTAACAGTTCTAAACTACACAGCTTTACCTCTCATCACCTCACAAAGTACATGTTGTTATTATTGATAGCCAAAGCATGTTTATCTTTATTCTTGTGCTCATTATTTCCTTCGCTCACCACTCCTCCCTGCATCTGAGAACTTCCATGTGAGGTTACTTACCATCTTCCAGAAGTACACCTTTAGAAGTTCCTTTAGTGAGGTCTCAAATCCTCTCAATTTTCTATCCAAAAATGTTTTTATCTCCTCATTCTTAAAAGATAAATTGTCTAAGTATAGAATTCTAGGTTTATAATTGTTTTCAACTAGCATATTAAAAGATTGTATTGTCGTCTGGCATGCACGATCACTGTTTAGAAGTCATTCATCAATCTGATTGCTGCTCCTATATAGGTGATATGTCTGCTGTTTGTTACGGCTTCCAAGTTTTTCTCTTTGTTATTTTCTATTTTCCCTATATTTAGTTTAGGTTTGAATATCTTTTTATTTATCTCGCTTGGAATTTGTTGTTGCTCCTGAAACTGAGGCTCAATGACTTTCATCGGTTCTGAAAAATTATCAGCCTCTTCTCTTTGAATCTTAATACACCTAACTTCCCTGTTCTCTCTACCATCTCTAACTGAAACTCTAACTTACGTAAGAAGGACGAGGTCTCACCTCTCTGTCTCCCAGTCACTCTTTTATATTTTTGAACTCTGATTCTGTGCTGAATTCTCTGTAATTTCTTTCATTCTACTTTCTAAGTCATTAATTCTCTATTCATCTGTGTTCAGTAGCTATTTAATTCATCCATGCTTTACTAATTCTGTTTATTTTTCAGTGCTGTAATTCCCTGACAGCCCACTTGGACTAAAGGACTGCCAGGCAGCTGACTGCCTTCAATTGGACCCTGAAACCTGGTAATGAGTATCTCACTAGGAACCACAATTAAAACAAGATCAAAGATTAGCTTCTAATTTTCCTGAGCTGCATAAGGCCCAAGGTGTCATAAATACCCTAGGAAAAAGGTGCACCTTCCTCAAAACAAATGATAAGACTGGATGTTCAAACAGCCAAGCTAGAAGGAATGAGTTGGGTTTAATTTAATGAAGAAAATGCAGCAATAAGATGGGGTTTGCACTCAGCTACCATCAGACAATTCATATCACCTATACAATGTCATTTGGTGCATTGCTTCAAAACTAGTGAACTATGGGTTAAAAATGACTTTCTTTGTACCATTAATTACTTTTTGACATTTATTTTTATTGATTTTAATACTGTGATGACAGCTTTTCTTCCTTCTTTCTTTTTCTGCCTTCCTTCCTCCTTTCTTCCTTCCTTCCTTCCTTCCTTCCTTTTCTTTTCTTTCTATTTCAGTAGCTTTAGGGGTGCAATCTGGTTTTTGGATACATGGATGAATTGTATAGTGATGGCTGAAATTTTAGTGAACTTGTTTCCCAAGTAGTGTGCATTGCACCCAATATATAGTTTTTTAGCCCTCACCCTCTCTGCCCTTCTGAGTCTCCAATGTCCATTATACTACCCTGTATGCCCCTGCATATCCATAGCTTAGCTCTCGCTTCTAAGTGAGAACAAATATGGTATTTGGTTTTCCATTCCTGAATTACTTCACTTAAAATAATGGCCTCCAGCTCCATCCAAGTTGCTCCAAAAGACATTATTGTGTTCTTTTTTATGGTTGAATAGTATTCCATGATAATATACCACATTTTCTTCATCCACTCATCGGTTGATGGGTACTTAGGTTGGTTCCCTATCTTTGTAATTGTGAATTGTGCTATAATAAATGTATGTGTGCATGTGCTGTTTTGACATAATGACTTCTCTTGCCTTTGGGTAGACACTCAGTAACTGCCAAACCTTTTGCAGTAGTCCCTTGTCATCTTTCACTTTCCGTGCTTTCAGTCACCCCAGGTCAACCATCCCAGGAGTGATTATGTTCTTACCATCTCATCTCACTGACTCTTCTAGGGCAGGTAGTAAGCCACTTTTACTGGAATGAACATCTGTACATATATATACACACACACACACACTCCATTCATTCCAATATATATATTCATTCCAATAAAATGTATATTTATATATTTTTATAAATATATATGTTCACATATAATTATTTTTATATGTCCATAATATATATTCATATGTTCATTATATATATTCATACAGATGCTCTCCACTTCTGCTGTGGTTACATTTCAAGAAACCCATCATAAATTGAAAATATCATAAGTCAAAAATGCATTTAATACACCTAACTTACCAAACATCCTAGCTTAGCCTAGACTACCTTAAACATGCTCAGAACACTTTCAGTATATACCCAACAAATTACATGAGACACTCAACTCTTTATTATAAAATAGGCTTTGTGTCATATGATCTGGCCTAGCATCTTGGGAGAGTACTGCAACGAATATCAATAGTCCAGGAAAAGATCAAAATTCAGAATTTGAAGTACAGTTTCTGCTGAATGCATATCACTTTATAACCATCATAAAGTCAAAAATCTTAAGTGGAACCATTGTAAGCCGGGGACCGTCTGTATAGTCAACACATATATTCATATGTTCATAGGGTATTTTTATTAAAACTAAAAAGAGGGGCTGATAGAAGAAGAATTAAAAGACAGATCCAGAATGTGGGTTCTGGTGTGAGATGATAAAATGTGGAGAGAGGCTCAGAGAAATACGTGGATGGCTGGTTGCACGGGGAGGTGAGGTTGCTGTGGCCATCGGTGGCCTATCCTCCCATTGCCCCAGGCTCCCCATCTCAGACGGAGCCCATCACCATCTCCTCCAAGGCTCTTCATGCTCCACCCCTTATCCTAAGGCCCTCTGGTGAGGGCCTTAAACTGCATTCCAAAGCAAAGTATCCCCTGCTGTTCAAGGCTGACCTGCTGCCAGGCACAGGAAGACCATTTGTGTTTATCTCCCAAATACCATGGAAATTCCCTGAGAACCTATTCAGCTTTTTCTCCCGGGACTTTCCAGAACCCTGCCACATGAGAGGTGCTTTCATGCCAACCTTTCACGTTATAGATAAGAAAACGAAAGCCCAAAGAGAAAAGGAAGGGGTGTCCCAGGGCACCATGTCGTGTCAATGCCAGGACTGGGCCACTGATTCCTCTTCCTACCCTCTCACACTGCTGGATGCCTAGTTAACATCTCTGGTTCATTTCTCTTCAGCACAGTCCACTCATTAATTATCTTCCCTTCTCCCTCCAGATCACCCAGGGAAAGCCAGTGTGACAGTAGAAAGAAGGTACACTTGGGATCATCCGTGTGTTAGGATCAGCATTTCAAGGCTCAATTCGACTGCCTTTATTTCCTCACCTGTGAAATGGGGCTATTGAGCCCAGCCATCCTGAACCAGGTGAGTTAGCTGGCATTGGACAGTACTGGCTTTGTGAAAACACAAAGTGCTGCCCCTGCCTCAGTGGACCTGAAGGGGATCTGGGCCAGCAGTATCAGCATCACCGGGAACTTGTTAGAAATGCAAATCTCACCCCAGCCCACTCCCACCCCTGAACTACTGACTCTAAAACTGAGATGGGGCAGTACTTTGTGTTTTCACAAGCCCTCCTGGTGATCACTGGGTCATGTTTGCAAATCACTGAGGTATCTATTTGACCACGCCATCTAGTGTCAGACAGACCTAACAGATCCTAAGTTCTAGAAAATGGTTTCTTTCCAGTGCTAGAATATTCAGCTTGGAGGACTCGCGAAGACGCTCCCCTCAGAAGCCTCTAAACGCATGAAGGCACAGACTGTGTCATTCTTTCCACCCAGTGTATTCCCAGCACCTAAGCACTGTGATGAATGAAGGGCAGATATTTAATAAATATTTATTGAATGAATAAATGAGGACAAATGAATGAACTTGAAAAAAGGGGCACAGGTCCTAACTCCTAGTCTGTCCATAAAGTGTTGTACAAAACTTGATTGTCTTGGGACTCAGCCTGAGGCCTAGCAGGGCCAGGTAAGGAGGTACAAGGAGATAAGGGCACCCAGCGAGCTACAGAGGTAAGTTTCAGATGTGCAGGCAGACCAGACACAGCATCCATCCCACAGCACAGCAGCCCTAGCCTCAGACCCAACAGAGGATCCATAGTGGGTGGTCAGATCCCATCTGGTCTGTCCTGAGCATGGGAGGGGCCAAGAGGAAGAACAGTCCTTGGACAGTGGGACCCTCACCCACCTCTGTCAGTGAGGACAGGGAAGGGGGAGTGGGTGATGAGGGCATTGCTGATCTGCATTCGGCTGCAGAAGTCAGGACAGAATAATGGTCCAGCAAATGGAGAGGGGTGGTGAGAAGACTGTCACAGCACAACAGGGACAAGAGGAAGCAACCAGATCCAGGAGGTCCGGGGAAGGGACAAATCCAAGGTCGCCGCTGTCCTTCTTCCCAGGGCAGTGCAAGGTAGGGGCAGCAGAGGCAGGGCCTAGAGGCTCTTCCCACAGTGGAACTGGGAATGCCCAGAGCAGGGACAGCTTATGATGCTGCACACACCCAGCAGCCTCAGAGTGCCAGGGAAGATGGGCTTGCTGTTTCATGAGAGACCCCCTCTCTTCAACAAGCACATCTGGTTTTTGCTCCCCAGCTTTTCACTGCTAGGCTGGAAAGATGCCTTTCAATCCCAAACCCTGTGCCATGTTCCACACTACTGGGGTGGTGCTGAGAGAAACAAGTAGTGCTTACAGAGTACCTACTGTGTGCCAGGTACCATCCCAAACATTGGTAAATAGAACCATGCCACAATCAAATGAGGTGAGCACTGTGATCACCCCCATTTTACATATAAGGCAACAGCAGGGACAAAAGAGCAACCAGCCACCCACACACTATGGTCCCCTGGCCCACCAGGCCATGCAATGCCTTGTCCACCTCTGAATCCCAAGCACACAGAACAGCCCTAGTGCACAGCCAATCCTCAAAGAAGGAGCCACCTCATTTCACAGCTAGGAAAACGGATGCGTTCGATGTCTATACTGTCTCCTAGTGGACTGTGTTAACTACTGGGTAGACCAAACATTTGCACCTCATCCTGTTTCTCTGGGTCTTTAAGAAAAAGAGAGGGGGTTGAGGAGAAGGAGGAAAAGAAGGAAGGAAAAAAGGAGCAAGAGAGGGTGAGGAGGGAAGGAGAAGAGAGAGAGAGAAGGAGGGAGAAAGGGAGGGGAGAAGGAGAAAAGAAAAAGGAGAAGGAAGAGAAGGAGGAGGGAGGAGAAGCAGCAGAAGGGGGATGGGAAGGGAGGGAGAACTCTCAGACTGGAAAATCTGGCAAGTCTCTGCAGACAAATTATAACCTCCCAAATTTGGTTTTTAAGTCTCTAAGTCAGGCAACAAAAGGTGATCTCTTTTTATGAAGCCACAGTAAAACGCAAATTTGTTTTCAAGTGAAACTTAAAAGAAATCATAAATTAATTTCCTAAAATGAATGCAAATACACATCTAAACCTGGATATGCACCAGCAACCAAGAACGGGACAAATCACACACTAATTACTGTTTGAACGAAGATCCAATTGTTAATTGCAGTGTGTTTCAGGCATTCCATGTGAGCAACTTACCTGAAAAGCTTTTCAATTTGCATGTCAGGAAAGTTAGTAATTAAACACTTCAACTCCCTATTGACTTTATTAGAGATATGATAATCTTTGCATAGTTCACTTATAATTATTTTATTTGTCAAATGAAGTTGATACTTAGTTTAGTAAAGTGTTAATGTTACAATCTTTTTTTAAACAAACCCTGAGACCTGTACTCAACAAGAAGCATGTGAAAGCTGCCTATACTCGCAAATGGTGTATAGGACCCAAAGATGTGGTCGGCCAAGCATGTAAATGGCATCTTAAATGACTAATCATCTTTCCTTAGTCTTGTCTACACACGACTTTGACTTCATCAACAGAGAGACTCACTTTTAAATGATTGTTAAAAGTAACCCTGTGACACAACAGCACTTTTGGGGTATTCTTGCCAAAAAAATAAAAATTTTAGAAAAGCACAATTCCAATGCAATTGTGAGGCAACATCAGACAAAACCAAATTGAGAGATATTTTGCAAAATAACTGGCCTATACTTGGCAAAAATGTTAAGGTCATGAAAGACAAAAAAAAGACTGAGAAATTATTCCAGAATTAAAGGACACTAAAGAGACATCAGAACTTAATGTAACTAATAATCCTGGATTAAACCCTGAACCTGAAAAATCATTTTTTTTTTTTTGTTATGTGGAACAACTGGTGAAAACTGAATAAAGGTCTGTGGATTAGATAATGCTATTACATTAATGCCAACTTCCTGATTTTTGTCATAAATTGTAGCTATGTGGGAAAATGCCCTTACTCTTAGGATATAATATACATTGAAGCATTTAGAGTTAGAAGGCATATTGTGTATGTCACTCATTCTCAAATGGCACAATAAAAGAGAGAGAGCGACAGACAGACAGACAGACAGAGAGAGAGAGGAAAAAAAACTGATAAATCCAATATGGTAAAATAGCAACACAATGGGGGAATCTGGGGGATGAATATACAAGAGCTTTCTGTATTATTCCTGCAACTTGTCTGTAAACCTGAAATAAGTTGAGCATAAAATATTACCAAAAACACAAAACCTTGTGATGGACATATCTCTTTTTATTTGTTTGGGATCTGGAGGATGTGAAGACCAATTCATTCATTCATTCATTATTCAACAAATATTTTTTAAGCACCAAGTATGTGCCAGACCTTACTCAAGGTGTTGGGGACACAGTACTGGAGCGGGGGCTGGAGGGAAAGCAAAGTTCTGACTCCAGGGAGAAATGAAGCAACTTGAAGGTTTCTGGCAAATCCCCATCTCCTTTGGAGGTCTTGAGCTCAAGGTGCCTTAAACTCAATCAAACTCCTGATCTTCCCCCAACCCCCACCAAAAAGCCCCAAATATCTGGATCTCATCCAGTATTTTCTAGCTGGGGAAATGATAGCCTATCCACCCAGTGGTCAAATCAGGAACACTACCACTCCCTCTCTCTCTCATCTCTGATATCTGATCCACCACTTACTCTGTTGGCTCAATTGTTTCTCCTCCTAAGTATCTGAAGGCTCCATTTACTGCTGTCCACGTCCACTGTCACATGGACCGGGCCTCCACGTCCCTCACGTGGACTTCGGAAATGGCCTCCCAGCAGGCCTCCCTCCTCACCAGCCTGCTGCCAATAAGCATGTCCTTCATTCCGCAGCCAGAGAGCTTTTCAGAACCCACCTCCGATCATGTCACGCCCCCACTCACCACACTTCAATGGCCTCCTGTTGCATTTGGAAACAAAGACTCCTTTCTTTCACAATACTTATTATTTAATAAATGGCTGACTCTCCTGCCACACAGGAAAGCCCTGTGAAAGCAGAAACCACGCCTGGGTTTGCACACCACTGTGAGCACATGGTTGGCATTCAATTAATATTTGTTTAATTAGGTGGATAAGCAATTAAAATAATTAACGTCTGGCTTGGGCCAATGAATGGATAGTGGTGCCACTCGCTGCCACAGGGGACATAGTGGGAGGAGGAAATATGTGGGAGAGGTGGGCTTTGCAGAATCTGTGGGACACCACAGACCCAGCAGGCAGCTGGGAATAAGGCCTGCAGTTGGTGACACTGACTAGGAAAAGGCACACACTGGTCCTGAAATGTGTTGCATGTCCAGAACACAGTCTTCAGCATCTTTCCTTGCCTGCAGGAAAGAAATGGATGGGGTCTACATTCTCCTCTGTTCACCAATGGTTGGTCAGTCATTTGCATAAATTTGCATAAGTGTCCAGTGCTGCCTGTGTTAGAGACTGATGGAACACACACATAGCCAACCTGTTTTATGCCACATCTTTCCAATCCGCCCCAACTGCACCACCACCACCAGCACTGAGCGCAGCACCCTTTGTGTAGGGAATAGAAGTGGTGTTCAGGAAGGTTGGCTGAACTCAATTGGAAGTTTTCTGGTGTGAAATTTAAAAAAAAAAAAAGAGAGAGAGAGCACAGCTGTGATCCTTGATCACATTCATTCATTTTATTCTTTGGGGGACTTGGAATCCATCAAGCATATCAAATTATGGCAAACGATTCCAGACTATGCCTCATTTCAAACTGCTGATGGAATAGAAACATCAATGCTGTTCTAAAAATAATAATAAAATAACTTTTTGCAGTTCTGTTATTTCACATTTAAATTAACTTCCATCGCGGATTTCATAATTATCTCAAAAGCATCATCTTGCTTTTAAAGCTGTCACGTTTTCTTGACATGTTTTAAAGGGGCCAGCCCTTTATTATCTGGGGGCCACACACCCTTGTGAAACTCCTGAGGTTTTCTTCTAGTTGCCACTGTCCAGAGACCTACAGAGTTTTGTTCCCATAAACCAGAGTTTCTCAACCTTGGCACTATTGACATTTGAGGCTGGATAAGTTCTTTGTTGTGGCGGACTGCCCTGTGCACAGTAGGATGTTTAGCAGCATCCCTGGCCTCTACCCATAGGTGCCAGTAGCACCCCCACTCCCTGAAGGTGTGGCAACCAAGAATGTCTCCAGACATTGCAAATGCTCCCAGTTGAGAAGCACTGTGTGCATACACCTTTGGCCTCTGTGCCCAGGTTTCTCGCATCTCCTGCCACCCAACTCAGAGGTCTATTGAAGATAAGAAAGACAAAACTATTTTGTGTGGCTATTAATTTAAAAATTGATGCACCAATTAACTTTGGCTTCCTGTTACCTCTAAGTCTGGAACTCAGCTCACCTACTGACATCTATAAAGGGCAACTATGTAACTTTCCTGGCCTCCTTTCAGTGATTTAATAATTTCAGTGGCTTTTTAAACTGCTGTTAGGGTAATTGCGCAGTCCACGCCAAAATAGGCAGGAAGTTGCCTTACTCGACAGGCAGAGTATGTGGAAGGCCACCCTCCTCTCCTTTGGCCCCACCTCCCTCGCTCAGCCACCTGTAAGGCCTTCAGCTAATCTGTCTCTTGGAAGGCCTGGTTCTACCTGAAGAGCTGGGTTTCCACTCAGGCCAACTCCTCTGGTGCTCCCACCCTGGACATGGCACCCCTGAATCTTCCCAGGCTGCCCTACCTCAGAATGTTTCCTTTTGCCACCTGAGCCTGGATACAGAGATGCCCAGTTCTACCTGCAGCTGCTCTCTACTTTTTTAGAGTTGTTGGAAGAAAAGTAGGGATGGCCAAATCAGAAAGAAACACATTTATCCTCAGTTACTAACAACTCCTGAATGCGCGTTTGAAACAGGAATAACCACCACAGCCTGTCTAACAGTATCACGTGCAGGCAGGAAGGACCAGAAATCACCTCGCCGCATGCTCTCTAAGCCCTGGGACTACCCCGTCAGCCAGGTGGTCTGGCTGGAAGTGTGTAGATCAATCCTAGGAGGATGTGCGGACAACAGATGGTGAGCAAAGTTTTCCAGGTAAGTCAGTGGCCCCAGCGTTTGATGAAAACCATATGGAAGAGGTGAATTGGTAAGGGAGGGTGTGGAGGGAGAACAATGGGGCCTCTGATGAGAACCCAGGTTGGCA
Organism: Chlorocebus sabaeus; assembly: GCF_047675955.1. Classification (NCBI taxonomy): domain Eukaryota; kingdom Metazoa; phylum Chordata; class Mammalia; order Primates; family Cercopithecidae; genus Chlorocebus; species Chlorocebus sabaeus. The sequence continues at coordinate 56,589,880 of NC_132929.1, read as the reverse complement.
TGGAGACCCCAGTCACTGGGACCCTGCTGTGGCCCCCTGAAGCCATCAGAGGCTCTCTGCCTGTTGAGTAAGGTAACTTCCTGCCTGTTTCGACCTGAACAAATTACCTTAACAGCAGTTAATAAAGAAGCCACTGAAATTATTAAATCACTGAAGGGAGGCCAAGAAAGGTACACAGTTGTTCTTTATAGACATCAGCAGATGATCTGAGTTCCAGACTTACAGGCAACAGGGCCTGGCCTGGGTTGCCAGAACCTGCCAAGGATAGGGGGCACAGGGTCTGGGTGTAGGACCTGCTCATCCACCTACCTGCTGGGGACTCCAGGTTGAAGTCTCTGAGCCTCTCTGAGCCTCTGGTCTAACATTTGTGGACAGCAGTATAAAACAAAAGTATATAAATCCATTTGACTGTTCAATTCTACTTCAAAGAAGTGACAATAAGGAAAAAATCATGTATGTATATATCCATTCATATACGGGGATGTTCATGACAATGGTATGTACAATTCTGGCAAACAGAAAAGCACACCAAATGTTATATGCCCAGATATAAGAAAGAGAGTTAATGAATTATGACACAGCCATAAACAAGATACCATGCAGCCTCTCAAATCAGTATCCTTGATAGGATATACCATGAATGAAGGAAAAAAAGGGATGACGAAACAATATGCTCAAAATAATTCTATTTTGTTATACATATATATATACCCACACACAATATTTAGAAAAAAGTCTGTAAGGATATATGCAAAAATGTTAGTTATGGGTGGTAGAATTATCTTAGTGCTTTTGCGCAGTTTCCAAATTTTTTTACAATCAACACAGATCTTCATTGTGGGGGAAAAGTGGTTGTGGTGAAGAAAGCAACCAACTCCTCAGCAGGGGCTAGGAGAAGAGCCCCAAGCTCTGCATGGTGTGTTCTCACAATGAAACCAAAACAGTAAGAGATGCCCCATGTTTTCATACAATGTACAAAAGCAGGAAGTGCCTATCTGTAAACATTTTGGCATTTTTGTACATTTCCCTGAAAAAAAAAAAAAATGGTCAAATTGTCATAAACTTGGTAGCCACAGAGTCTCTGCTTATCTGCAAAGAGCCTCAGCTTCCAACTCTAAAGCCTGCACTATTTAATCAGAGGGCAATGAATGCATCCTTTGACCTTGTTGCTGCCTTCCTGAATGCTGTTAGGGTGGCTGAACCTCAAAGCCAGCCTGGAGTCTGCCTTATTAGTAACTGCTGGTAATTAAGCAAGCCATGTCAACAGTTTCACACACGCGCAGAAGGCAGTAAACAGGAGGATCCCACTTCCCTTCTGAGAAGACCCTTGTGGGACTGTAACACGGAACCTACCACTACCACCAGCCAGTCTCCAAGCTATCACCTACCCTTCTTCTGGGATGAATGATGAGCTTTGTGTGTCCAAGGTATCAGGTAGGTGTAGGACCTGCTCATCCACCCACCTGCTGGGAACTCGAGGTAAGTCTCTGAGCCTCTCTGAGCCTCTGGTCTAACCTTGGTGGACAGCAGTATAAAATAAAAATATATAAATACATTTGACTGTTCAATTCTGACCTAACCTTCTTCTGGAAAGAATGATGAGCTTTGTGTGTCCAAGGCTCCTTATTATAAAGTCTAGAGGAACTAGTTTGCATAGGAATTATCTTGGTAGGATTTTCAGATCAAAATCAGTTTCCACAAATAAAAGTCAGAATCTCAATTAGACATCTCTGGCCTATTTTGTTACAGAGACCCACAAATATAGGATATATGCTTTCTTTCCTTCAAGGGAGTCATTGAAAGGCAGCCACATACAAAATATAAGACAGTTCCCTGGCATCCCTCTATTTATTCATTAACAAAACCCTACCGGGTATCTATTGTAATGGGAAGCAGTATGGTAAATGCCAGGGCTGCCATACTGTTGGATACATTCCCTGACCTCACAGGGCATCCAGTCAGGTATCAATCAAATAACTACACAATTTACATGAGGCTAAGTGCTCCAGAAGCAAAGTACAGCCTTATGGGGCCCTGGAAGAATGCATGATAGGTACATTTTACCTGGATAACGGGATCAGGATAGATTTCCCTAATGGAGTAAGAATTCAAGCTGAGCCCAGAAGAAAAGAAGGAATTGGACATTGGACAGGAAAATGGTCAGGAGTGAGGAGGGGGTAAGGGTAGGGAAGGAAGGACAGTGAGCAATTAATCATTCCAAGAAGAGGGACAAAACATAAACAAGAACCCTCAAGTAGAAAGGAGCTTGGCTAAAACTGAGAAATAACTTTTCTTCATTCAACAAAGAGTTTCGTGTAGTGAGCTAGTCCAATAGCCTGACCTGCCCCACAAAAGGAGGGAAAGAGAAAGAGAGAGAGAGGGTAGATAGATGATAGACAGGTAGGTAGGTAGGTAGGTAGGTAGGTAGGTACGTAGACGAAAATGAGTGGATTGCTGAATCTGTAAAAGATGCAGAAATAATCTCCCTACGACCTTGTGTCTTAGTGAATCTCAATACAGACAGACAATAGAGCAGTAAATGCAAGCATTGCTTGGGAACTATGGTACTTGAACCAAGAGCTCTATGTTCTGTGAACTAACCCCAAGGAAGGCATTTAGAGAACCTGGTAAATGGCTGGCTAACATCCTTCTTCGTTTCCTTCTCCAGCCCAGATCTCTGGGAGCATGTGTCCCACTGCCTCCATGACAGTTCCACTTGCTTGTCTCACAAGCAGCTCAACTCAACTGTCCAATACTGAAGCCTGGAGCACACCCTACAGGCCCCCTGCCTGTCACTAACTTCCTGTCGCCTCCAACCAACCAGGTGTCAGGACAGCAAGCTGGGAATCATCCTTGACTCTTCCCCTAACTCCTTACCATGAAGTCATGATGATTCTGCCCCAAGGAGGACATGCCCCGCCCAAGGGATGGACAGGGAAGTAACTGGTGCCCCTGGAGTTGTTCAGCATGGCGTCCCTGCCCCCAGTACAACTCAAATCCACCTCTCTCTCTCCATCTCTACTAACAGCCCCTGGCCTTAGTCAGCACCATCTAATGGAGTCTTGCTTTTCCTCCCGCTTCAGTCCAAAGGACTGAATTGGCTCTCCACACAGCAGCCAGAAGGGGCATTTAAAAGTGCAGGTCAGACCACGTCCCTTGCTCAAACCCCCTTCAGTAGATTTCCAGTGCTTTTAAAATGAAGTCTCAGCCCCTAACCCAAGTTTTGTGGTCCCCCGTGAGCTGGCCCCTACCACAGCTCCAGCTTCTCACACCACTTTCACCCTTGCTCCCTGTTCTCGAGCTCTTCCCAACTCAAGGCCTTTGAAGGGGCTCTTCCTTGTGCCTGGAATGCTCTTCCTCACATTTCTCTTCATTCCTTGGAGCTTGACTCAAGGGTCAACTCCTCAGAGAGGCTTTCGCTGACTTCAAATGGCCTTTGCTAATCCTCTAATTTAGGTCCCTTGGTTATTTTATCTCAGGGGATCATTTCTTCATAACATTTACACATTTCTAACTAACCTAATTGTGTTACGCTTGTGTAACTAACCTAATTGTGTTACTCTTTTGTGACTATTTGTCTTGCTAGCAAGCAGCATGATGGTAGGAGATATACCTAATTTGCTCACCACAGTGACCCCAGATCAGTCCCCAGCACATAGTAGCTACTCGATAAGTATTAGCCCATAGCAGCTTCATTCGTCATAATTGCCAAAACTTAGAAGCAACCAAGATGTCCTTCAGTAGGTGAATTAATAAACTGTGGTACATCCAGACAATGGAATATTCTTCAGCCACCAAAATGAATGAGCTATCAAGTCACTAAAAGATACGGAGAAAATGTAAATGCATATTATTAAGTGAAAAATGCCAGTTTGAAAAGGCTACGTAATGCATGAATCCAATTATATGACTTTCTGGAAAAGGCAAAACTATGGAGACAGTAAAAAGATCAGTGGCTGCCAAGATTTCGGAAGTGGGAGGAATGAATAGGTGGAACATGGATAATTTTTAGGGCAGTGAAAATACTCTGCATGATATTATAACAGTGGATATAAGTCATATACATTTGTCCAACCCATAGAACGTCTACCATCAAGAGTGAATCCTAATGTGAACTATGGACTTTGGGTGACAATGATGTGTCGCTGTAGGTTCATCAATGGTAACACATATACTACTCTGCTGGGGAATGCTGATCATGGGGGAGGTTGTGCATGTGTAGGGGCAGGGGATATATGATGAATCTCTATGCCTTCCTTTCAATTTTGCTGTGAACCTAAAACTGCTCTAAAAAAGAGCCTTTAAAAATATTAACTTTTAAAAATTCATTAATTAATTAAAATAAATATACACTGAAGGAATAAATAAACCTCTTTTTTCAGATATCACTTCTTCCTTTTTTCTTTCTTTTGATGAAGCCAAAATGTCATCAGCTCATTTTTTTCTTGTAAGTCCATAAAATAATGATGTGTCCTACAATTGATAGGCTCATAGATTCAATGAAGGACAGGATATAGAGAAATTGGGCTGAACTGTATGTCCAGTTGGTTTGGCTGTTCCAGCCTCACTCAAGCCAGGACAGCTGGCAAGCATAGTGCACATGTCTCAAAGGCTCAAAACCTACCCACATTCTTGAGTGTCCTGCTGAGTCCCCAAGAGCACTGAGGAAGCAACCACTTGACAGTATCCCGTATTTTCACAAATCTTGTCTGCCTTACACCCCAGCCATTAGCTCAAAACGACCGTTCCTAAATTCTCTGAGTCAAAATCTCTCTCTTCAAAAGGCCCATGTTCAGAAGTTACCTCCCATAAGACTTCCTCTGGCTCCCCATGATGATATGAACACACCTAGTCAACATTCATTTCATTCCACTTGGTGTTATTAAGTTAGTCTACCTATGCCTCCCCTATTAGACTTAGAACTCCGAGGTCAAGAAATATTCTCCCTCATCTCCACATTGCTCTATTCCCTGCAGAGAGCTTGGCATATCAAAGACACTCAATCAGTTCAACAAGCCGATTCAAATGTCCCCCCTTCTAAATGTCCTTCTCTGGACATTTCTAAGTTCCCCCCTTCTAAATGTCCAGAGAATCTTCCTGCACTATACAATCAAATCCAAATTGAAATGTCAAAGACCAGAAACGTGGAAGTGGGGGAAAAAATCCAGTAATTGATTTCAGAAAAAAGTGGAATTCCAAATCTCTTAAAACATAATTTTGAAATCCTTTAAAACATACAAGCCTTGTTAATTACCCTGCAAATACTGATCTCAGAGAATGTCCACATAATGCTTAATTCCTAATGATTATTGGTCTGAATTTGTAGCTGATTCCCTCATGCTTAAATTACAAAAGATTAAGATGGAACAATGACACTGGGGAAACAATCTCCTTCTTAATTGTGCCATTTCAGCTGCAAATACCCTTTTATGTATATAACTAATTCAAACCTTCACTATTTCCTATAAATCAGAAACACTTAAATGTCATTCAAAAAGGTAGCAAAACACACACACACACACACACACACACAGATAGAAGATTCTATGACTTCACTCTCTAGTCTAAAGGATATATGTCATTCCTGGCCAGAAAGAAAAGAGAAAATCAGCCAGTACAGCAGTTTCAGTGACCCATGTAAGGACTGGAAATGACCCAGAAGGAGTGGGTACCAGGGGCCATAGGATATGAGAAATATAGCCAGGACTGTCATAGCAGAAGTGATAAGGAGAATATCTGGGAGCCCAATCCTTCCTTCTCCTCTCCCAGAGTAGCTGGTAGAATCCTAACCCAAAACCCTAATGGGGACCTTGAAGGAGCAGAGTCGAAATTTGCACCTAGATTATATTCAGAGTAACATGAGTGTGAAGACCCCAACATCATGTGTCACCAACAAGGCCCTAGAGAGTCCCCACTACACATCACAGAAGAGTGTCTTTGTAAACGGTTCTGCTGCTGTGAAGTGGTCAGCTGGGAAAAAAGGAACAACTGGTGGAGTGGGGAGGTGACTGGCTGTGGCCTTTGTACCCTGGACACAAACTAGCAGCAGAAAGAAATCCTAGTGCTTCCCAGTCCATTTGATTCTGTTTACCAAGCTCTTATTCTTTGCAAAGCAACCATATCTGGGGAAAGGAGGGAGGCAGAAAAAGGAATTCAAAGAAGTGTCACAAGCTCATGTGAGGTAGGTTCTGGGTGACAAACTCGGGTACCATGGCTCTTTTTGTTGTAAATTGTCCATAGAATCTGAACTCTCTCTCTTTGGCTCAAACCCTGAGCCATCTCCCTTGAAATTAAACCCTTTCTCCCAAAGAAGAAGATGGAGATTCACATGGGGCAAGAATAACACATCCCCACGGATCATCCTCAGGGGACCAGTAAAAGAAATGATGGTAAAACGAAAGGCGATCACCTCAAGGAATTTTCACGTGAGAAATTATCACCATGCTGAAGATCTCCGGTATAGCTGTCAACAGAGAAAAGCAGCTGTCAAGCTGGCCAGGTGTTGACTAACAACACAAACAATACCCTGTGTTTGTATCATTCAAGCCTCCCACAGTCCAAGGCACAAATACAGGCTTTCCTGTGCTCCACACCACCGGGCCAGGGGCAACTACTCCATCTTTAGTCCATGTAGCTCATAGAGCAATGTAATGGACAAAACAGTTTTAAATAATGATGTCATAGAAATTATGTCAATTATTCTAGAATAATTAATTTGATTACATAGAAATTATGTAAATCACCAGGGATTTTATTCCTGTTCCCAATGTAAACCTATATTGGACTAAAATATCTTCATTTAACTTCTTTTGCTTTTTCTGATTTCATAACATTTACATCTATCAATTTTCTATTGATTTTGAAGTAGTTGAATGGGTTGAAATTACAGCTTCAGTCGCAGGCAAACTGGCACAGATGTGTTTTCAGACCAGCCATGTTCCTTCTCAGTGTTCTGGACAGAGGCCTCCTTGTCTGTTCTTCCAAGAGTCCCTATTTCTGCTGATGGAACTGCCTTCCTTGGAATTACACAGGCTCTTCACCTTGGTGTCTCCATGGACACCTCCCCTTTGTCTCTCCTTGGCCTCCTCCTTCACTCTTATTCCAAATCTAATCAGTTCCAAATATGGAACTCCTCTACCTGCCCAGTGGTGCATTTCTTCCTCTCTGGTCCAGCCATGGCCACCAATTCTGACCTCCCCAGCACCTGCCTCATTTCATGCTAGGCTCCCTGTCTCAAGTCTTGTTCCCTCCTTTCTATGTTTCCTAGACATGGCTGACAAATTTATCTTCCAGAAAAAGTGATCATGCGATTTTCTTGTTCAATACCATTGCGGTCTCTCTCTCTCTCTCTCTGTCTCTCTCTCTCTCTCTTTTCTATTTTATTTTATTTTTCTAGATCTTAGGAAGTGTGCAGAGGACTCTCCCTTAATGTGGAGAGAGAAAGTCCATACTCCTCAGTCTGTCCTTTAAAGCCTGGTCACATCCAAACAACTCAGTGTTAAATCCCACTGCTGCCTCTTAGATCCCCAGTGCACCAACCACTCGCTGACCTCTGCACATGCTTAGAACAAGTCCACTGTCATTTACGCCTGCAATACCCCTCTGCTACTGGCTCTGTATATTCAAACATTCCCGTTTTCAACGTGCAGCCGAAACGTCCAGAAGGCTTCCCTGGCCTCCTTAGATGAAAGGGATCTTTCATGCCTAATTCTATGATGACAGACACTTTTCTTTGCTAAGCATCGCTGTTCCTCCCCTGACCCTCCCTATCTCCAACACATGACCTCCGTTCTCTTGGGAATTTCCTGGGGGCCGCCCTCTGTGACTCTCCCTGCATCTTCCACAGGGACTTAGCAACCTGCTGTGCCCACAGCAGCCTCTGCACAACACCCAAAAGTTTGTACCAGCTTAGATGTTCACCTTTCTCTTCTCCCACACTCATCAGGTAGGGAACTTTCCCAACGAAAACGGGACTTCCCTACTACAATACCAAAACAGGTAAATGTTGCCACTCCATCAAGAACTCTTCCATTTTTGAAATCTTTCCTAATGAGCTCAGTTGTCACAGACTGCACCCTGCGGACAGGTCAGCCCAGAAAGCAGGGGATGTCACCTGGGCAGGACAGGGGCTGCTTCACGCTGGTGACCACAGGCTGGGTGTTCTGGGTCCCAGAGGGTTAGGACACACAGCCGCCAGTCGCAAAGGGCGCAAAGGACCAGCGCTTGGGGGGCGGGGCGGGCAAGGGAGAGTCCCAAGAGTTGTACCCTGTTGAATCCCAGCTCCAAACTTTTCCCTCCGTCAGCGCGGAGCCCTCCACCAGCTAGGACTGGCTGACGCCGTGATGCCACAAAAGCCGGGACCGGAAGAGAAAAATGCGTGGGATGGGGAAGGCAAAGGCGGTTATTTTCAGAACTTAGGGGGCTCCCGGGCCGGCCCTTCGGGTTCCCGAGGACGCGAGGCAGCGTCCGGCCGCCCGCGGGTCCGGACCGGTGCCTGCCCGGGACCGGATGGGCAGCGATCGGGATGCAGATGCCGCTCTGGTGCTGATGCTGCAGCTGCCGCGCAGTGACAGCCGCTCCACCACCCACCGCGCCGAGCTGCGGCTCCGCGCCCCCGGGGGCGCCCGGCGCGCCTGATCCGCTCCGGCCCGCTCCGGCCCCGGGCAAGGCCTGCGGGCTGCGGCGGGCGGCGGGGCCCAGGCCGCTACTCACCCGGAGGGTTGACCGCCGCCGGGGTTGCCATCTTGCTCGGAGAGGATAGGCGCGCGCCTGGCAGGGGCGCGGGAGGGGCGGCGCGGAGCCGGGCACTTAGCCCCGGGGACCCAGTCAGGCCCAGGCGCCGCCGCCGCCACACAAAGGACGGCGCGGGCGGGCGGCGCTCCCTCCGCTCTCCCCGCCGCCGCGGCCGCTCGCCGTCCCCGCCTTTCTCTCCTCCTCCTCCCCCTCCTCGGCCTCCTCCTCCCGGTTCAGCCTTTGTCGCGCGGCGGGGGGCGCCCGGCCCGCGGCTCCCCGGTCAGAGCGGTAGCACCGCGAGACTTGGGGTTGCTGGCGGCGGGACCCCCAAGTTGGGCGCCGGCGACTGGAGGGGACAGAGGGCCGGGCGCTCCCTCTGGCTCGCGCAGGTGCTCGGGCCTGGCCGGGCTGGGATCGCGGGCGCTCCTCCCGCGCTCGCCTAGCCCGGGCTGCCCCCGCACGCCCACTCCCCAGGTGTCCGGGCGCGTATCACCGAGGGGCGCCGTGCCCAGGCCAGGGGGCCAGGGCGGAGCGGGTGGGGGAGAAGCCCATTTAGATTCAGAGGGAAGCTGGTCCTGGGAGACGGCCGCGAGAAACAAAGGCGCCCCAGTGCTGCCCACTTAGCATGCCAGAGCCGCGCCGCTCGGCTCTCAGGCCGGGGACACGGCGCGGTGCTAAGCGGAGGGTGCCCGACCCCGGGAATTCCTAAGGCCACGGGCACCTCCAAGGCCACCGCCTTACACAGCTTCGGAGTGCACAGTGCACACGCCCAGGCACAGGGGCCCGGGCCCAAAAAATTGTGAATGTCTTGGCTTTGAGTAAGGCGCTCAGCTGTATCTCCTTGCCATGATAACTGCCATTGGTTATTACTTGAGGGCGTTGCAAGAGCCTTATTTCCATTCCAAGTTGAGAATTGAAAAAGATTTTTTTAATAGGTTTATCCGCGTATCCTGGTGAAGTTCGGATGCAGAGAACTTGGAGGGGTTGTTTTCTACCAGACACTAGGATCCCTGTGAGAGGTAATGGCCCCTAGGAAGGACACGTCACCATCGTGGTCCCCTGTAAAGGTTAAATGGAAGAATAAAGATATCCCAGGTGAACGCTGAGAAGGGCAAGATGGCCCCTAAACGCAGATATGTTTGCAGAAACATCAAACTGCCCTAAATCCTTCCAAAGAAGCATTTTCTGGAGGGTAGAGAAGCAGTGTTTGGGATGTGTGTTCAAATAAGCATTCTCTTTGGGGAGTGTTTGTCACTACTAATCTAATAGTGTATCAGTTCTACAAATGTTGCATGTCTGCTGTGTGCCAGGCACAAAGCCAGGTGTTGGGCCTACCACGGAAAGAAAGACACAGGAGCTCTGTTCTCCAAGGGCTTCTAGTTTGGGGGGTAGAGTAGGGAGGAGTGAAACAAAGTATCTGCACTCAAGAAGCACACAGATCCTTTGGGGGCTTAGGGCAGAAACCCTGAAATTGGCATCTCCAGCCTGTAGTCACTAATGAATGAATGAGGGCAGAGAGGAGGAGTGATCAGGGAAAATGAAAATTAGGCTTTGAAGACATGAGTAGGACAGGTGGAAAAAGAAGACATTTCAAGTAAAAAATAAAACAGGTGTGCACCCAGCCGCAAGATAGGCCAGGCCGAGACAGAGAAACCAGGATATCAGCTGTGGCCCGCTCCTATGCCCCATACCAAAGTTGACTGTTCCTGATTCCAACATCAAGCCAAATGAGAATTCAGCCTGTCTTTTACATACCCCAAAAAGCAACACACTCAAATACCAACTTACTTAATGTATAACATGTACTGGACTGAAGATTTCTTAAGGATTAAGTACAAGAGGAGGCTCTCCTCACCCCACATCAAAAAAGGTAAAACTCCATCTCGGATATTTCTGCTACCCAGAGTCCCTTCTAGATCCTTCTCCCCACAGGCGGTCCAATCTCTGGTGGCCCATCTACATAAATAGCACTTGGCATCACTGCCCCCTATCCCACGAGGCTCTTTTATTCTCCAACTCTCCACACCCCTTAGAAACAAGCAAGTTCCTCTCCTTGGTGTTTATGTATCAGTTTAGCACTTCAGCCAGGACACATGACTCATTTTGTCTCCAAATACAGTTCTAATATCATCCCTAAAAAATAAAATATGAGTGAACATGACTCTTACGCACACACACCTTTAACCGTACAGATTTGTTGACAAGTTTTACTTTCTTACTCTGCTGTTGTGTTCTGCCCATCTTTCTAAATGTCACTCGGCTGATATCTTTAAAACTGGATCTTGCACTGGTTCGTTGCAATAAAAGACAGGCGACATGTGGACAACTGCTAGACACTTCCTATAGTCTGGAGTGAGCCATGCTGTGGTTTTGGTACATAATAAATACATTTAGATCTTCACAAAGGAGACATTTCATCTTCTCCCCCAGTCACTGTGTTTCAGAGGTAGAAAGGACCTTCGACATCATCCAATTCTACCCCCGGAGTTTGCAGATAAGGAAACTGAGGCTCAGGGTAGCCAAGGTCATGCAGCTTAATAGCCAGACAAGACTTAGAACTGGGCTACACGCAATACTGGGATTTGGTGGCTTGGGTTGGGGAGTTGTTAGGGTGTAGGGGAAGAAATAGAGAAATGGGTGATTAACCTTCTCTCTCGTCTCTCAGTATCAAATAGGTTAAATGCTCAGAAACATTGATTGTGGATGAAACCCCCCCCCCACTTAAGTAAACAATCTGAAATGGAGTGGTTAGTCATTGTTGAATACTGAGTGGCATTTACACAATACAGTGGTCTTGTGCTAATTATGAGAGTCAGTAGACTGTGACCAGTTAACGCAGGCTCAGGAATTCCACTCAACCTTTAAACAACCTAGAACTCTTTGAAATTCCAAAAGAGGCTGTTGAATTTGAAGCTGAGATTTGCATTTTTGAAAAGATTAATGCAGATCCACTGAGCCCGTAGCGCACGATTCTGGGCACAGCGCTCCCAGAAATGACCAGAGTTGACCAGCTGCTGTGCTAACGCGTACCAGGGTCCACAGCCTTTCTTTCGTTATTCTCTTTTTTTTAACTTGGTGGGAGAAAGCAGCCACCTGAGTTCTGCTTCATATCCCTTTAAGTCCTAACACTAGAGACAAAGGATTTCCATTGTATAATATATAAATAATTCAAGGCAATTTTATCTTTTTTTTTTTTGAGACGGAATTTTGCTCTTGTTGCCCAGGCTGGAGTGCAATGGTGCAATCTCGGCTCACCGCAACCTCTGCCTCCCAGGTTCAAGCAATTCTTCTGCCTCAGCCTCCCAAGTAGCTGGGATTATAGACATGCACCACCATATCCAGCTAATTTTGTATTTTTAGTAGAGACGGTGTTTCTCCATGTTGGTCAGGCAGGTCTCAAACTCCTGACCTCAGGTGATCCGCCAGCCTTGGCCTCCCAAAGTGCTGGGATTACAGGCGTGAGCCACCGCACCCGGTCTTTTTGTTGTTGTTGTTTTTTAGATGGAGTCTCGCTCTGTCACCAGGCTGGAGTGCAGTGGCGTGATCTTAGCTCACTGCACCTCCGACTCCCTGGTTCAACCGATTCTCCTGCCTCAGCCTCCCAAGTAGCTGGGATTATAGGTGCCCGCCCCCCCACCCCACCACCTGCCATGCCCAGCTAATTTTTGTATTTTTAGTAGAGATGGAGTTTCACCTTGTTGGCCAGGATGGTCTTGATCTCCTGACCTCGTGGTCCGCCCACCTCAGCCTCCCAAAATGCTGGGATTACAGGCGTGAGCCACCATGCCAGGCTAATTTTGTCTTATTTTAACTTCATTTTAAGATACCAAGAGACCAGGAATGAAAGCACAGGCTTCTGCAGAAGGAGAGGCATCGTAGGGCTGCCATGGATATAACCATAGGCTTTCTCTCCGTTTATATGTGTCCTCTCAACCCTTCATTCCTCCAACATTCTAACTTCTCTCTCTCTTTGCTGGAGATAAAGGCTCATGAGTCTCTGTTATCCCCACTGCTACCTCCTTATCTTTATTTCTACACCGGTGACAACTGCCCACAGACGTCTGTCCAGGCACTATCCCCAGCCCCCACCCCTGCCTTCTTCCCTATCAGGCCTCTCCTTTACACCAAGAATCATGGACTTATAACAGGTCAAATGTAGATGAGATCTTAGTTTTATACAAAAAGGCATAAGCACCAGCCTTTGAAGCAGAAAGCGTGGTATAGGTTTTTGCTCTGTCACTTCATGAAACTTCTCTAAGTCTCACTTTCCTCACCTGGAAAATGGGGATGATGTTACCTACTGTGCTGAGTTTTGGTGAAGATGACATTGAATGAAGTAATGTGTGGGCTGTATACACTTTAGAGACTTTAAAATGTATTGTGGTAGTATTGCAGAGGAAAGAAGAAAAATATGGCAAATCCCCATCCCACAGAGATAGGAAGGGGAAGCTTGTCGTGCTTTACCTTAATGGAGAGTGGGGAGAAGGAAGGAAGGAGGGTGGGAGGGGAAACAGGCGTCAGTCCCAGGTGCTCTAATTTCCGTGGAAGGTATATGAAGCCAGCTGATGGAATAGCCAAAAGCGGAGGGATTTCTGGCCACCACCCATGTGGGAGTCTTGGGGAAGATAACACACAGGGTGGTTCTGCAGGGATTGAGGGATGTAGCTGCAAAGCTGGGCCTGATATGGCACTCCTGGCTCCTTGTGGCTCTTTGAGGTATGCTAGGTGTGCCACAGGTGAGGAGATATGAAGGTATTGAGGGTCTAAATTAATAGATAACTGGCTGAGGACTAAAAGGCTATAGTAGGCAGGACTGAATGAACAAGACCCCAAACCAAGACCACAGATATCAGCTCTCAGTGTGAGGCCTCCTAAAGATACCTTAATGTTCACCAACCAAATGACCATCCCAGCCCCTCAGAATGGAGGTGGGCAAGGCTCTAAGGCTCCCTTCTCTCCCACCACTCCCTCTATGACCACCTAGACACCAGCTTGAAGGGGAGCTGGGAGTGAAAGGGAAAGGACCTGAGAATGACTGTGCATTCACCTGGGTGATGCTGAGCTTTCTAAGAGATAGTATAAAACAAAGAAACATCATGAGCTGTCAAGGTTAAAATTCATTTGGTTCAAATGAGTATGGTATGAGTTAATTTTTAACCCTGCTACAGGGATAAAAAGAGACAACCTAAAGTGAAAAATATAACAGATGGAAACATATCCATGGTGAGAATGTACCATCCATGAACTCTTAGGAATCAAGACCAAGTAACATAGTGCTAAAATGTACACAGCAAAAACTACCAGGAATTTAAGGAGAAGCTGACAAAAATCACCTTATCAGTAGAGACTTTAATCAAGATTTTCTAGTTATTGGTAGATGAGATCAACAACAATGCAGGACAAATATAAAATATGTTGATATGAGGTTGATTTACTCTTGGCCTGTGGGAGGACTCTGCTCCACTTACCCTCTCCCCACTCCTCCCCTGAGCATGGGCCCAAAGCACCCAGCACCAGGAGGAAGGCATGGGGCAATGACTGGGTGGGTTTGGAGACAATAATGGGACCACAATGCTAGAGGCATAATCTTGCTCCCTGGCTGTGTCTTGTCTCTTGGGAGTTGTTCTCTTGAAAACAGAACCCTGTGTCCTGAGGCCTGAACTACTTTGTGTGTTGAAGAACAGCATGTGCTTGTGCTGATGCTTTTTCTTTGTGTTCTCTGGCTGTCTCAGGGGCTAGCAGCATCTGGACTGGCCTCTTCTACCACACAGAGACATGACAACATTGCAGTTTAGACTCTAAGCTGCTCTCAGAGCAGGGACTTGGAAGCCAGACAGTCCCCTGTTCAAATCTCAACAACTCTACTTACCTACTCAGTGTGAGTTAGACGCCCTGTGCCTCCATTTACTCATCCATGATCTAGCGATATTAATAGTACTGATCTTATAGGGTTCTTGTTAGAATTCAAAGAGTTAGTATTTGTAAAACACTTAGAACATTATCTGGCATGTGGTTCTTATAGGATATTTGTTGATATTATTATCAGAGAGGTGAGGTAAGTTCAGCCTCCCATCCCCAAAATGAAATGGGACAAATTGAATTAAAACGAAAAAGCAACTGACAATTTGGAAAACAGTATAATGATGACCGTCTGTATCAAAAGCTATCTGCAGAGAAAAATTCACAGCTGCAAGTACTTGATTATTAAACAGAAATGAATGGAAATAAGTGAAATTAGCATTTAGCTCAGAAATCTCAGGGTCAATGAATATTTTGTACCTGAAAACACCCCAACTCAAATTAGCTTATGTAGCCATATTATTGGTAAGGTGCTAAGGATGCCCAGGTAACCCAAAGGAAAGGTTAACAACCAAAACTCAGACAGGTAGGGATACAGTTAGACTTCAGGAAAACTGGGACCAGGCATCTGGACTTCGCAAGGACTCCCTGTGCGCATTTTCCCCTCTCCTTCCCTTCATGTGTCATTCTTTCCCGCTGCACACACCTTCCTCCACGTGGAAAGATACATCACTCCTGACAGGTAGGATGGAAACCATCTTTGGCTCCCATGATCAGAAAGGGGAACCCTCTCTGGTAGGAATGGCACCTTAGGAAAAGGTTGGGGGAAGCCCTGATTCGAGTCACATGCCTGCTCCTAGTCAACCTTGCCCTGGGGACCATGCTGCCCCAGATGGGGAGAGGAGACAACAGTGTGTGGGAAGGAAGCATCCCCTGATGGGACCTGGAGGCTGGAGCTACAGAGAAGCAGAGCTTGAGAGGATGGGGCTATAGACAGCCTGGGAGGACATTTCCACAGATGTCTGCCACAAAGTGGGGGAAAAAATTATAGCAAGGGAAAAATGAACGAAGATAAATGCAGAAACAAATTTAGCAAGCACAAAAAGAAACATTCATAAATCAGTCCAAGGGCAGATGCTCTGGAATGAACCCTTATGTCTCTGATTCTACCTTCCTGTCCATTTTTACCTCCATAGTTGCTCCCCATTCACCACCAATTATGCTGCGGTAAGATCCAGCCACACAGCCATTTCCTACATACACTGTGCTATTCCCTTTGCCCAAAATGCCCCTCTCCCCAGTGAACCTCTCATTCATCAGGAACCACGTGTGGATTGCCTTGTCTCTTCCAGGCGGTGTGCTCATGGCTTCTTCTGGGATGGACTTCCAAATTCCTCTTTTCCCCTTATTCTAGCACAAACCTCACTGCACAAGGATTGGTTTTTAAAACAACATCTTATTTGATACATTAGGCTGTGAGCTACTACCTTCATCTTTTTTTTTTTTTTTTTTTCTTTCTCTGGTACCCATTTCATAGCCTGAGCCATATGAAGTATTCTAATATTCATGGAGTGAGTGCTTGAGTCTCTTATCAGACATCAGTGATCACATAAGCAGCATGTTTCCATCCCTTTGTCTCTTCCATGGCAGCATACATAGAGCTAAATGTTGTGTTCCCTGCAAAAGCCAACATGTTCCCAGTGTCAGGGAACCGCAGCATCTCTCAATCTTTAAAGCTTCTTCTCTGGATTTTTATTTTTAAATTCCTACTTTGATTCTGACTCATACTAAAAGCTACATCAATTACTCTTGGAGAACAAGAGGGAAATAGGGAAAATAAGATATTCTACTCATCAGTTAGTGCCCTATTCATTATAAGTCTTCATGTTTTCCCACTCCATGGGAAAGATTTCAGTAACTCCATTTACCAGTTGTAGTTATAACAAGTTCTCATCTACACCCAGCACCTTCTGACTTTCAAATCATGTTAACACCATTATTTCACTGGTCCTGGCACTTTTTACTTGGTCTTATGAGTGAAGAAGTGCCACATATATGAAAGTATTCAGATTTTGCTACCTTCCTGTTGTATTAATCCATTTTGGAAGCCACCTGCACAATTGAGAACATACTTTTTGAGCATAATATGATTATCTGGACGTTTTAGCAAGTAATGCTGAACATGTGCATCTGATCTTTTCTTATGTTATATACAGAGAAGTAATCTTTGCTTAAAAATGCCAAGTGAATTAATGGGGTTGGTTAATGATTAATCTCTCTTTCCAAGTGATACTCAGCATTCTGTTGGCGTCCACACTGGTTACTCTGATACAACAGGGCTCGACCAAGTTCATTATCCAACCGACTGGTCTGGGACTGCACAATCATTAGCATGCAAATTACCACAAACAAAGGACAGGTGACAATGACTTTCCTTCCTGTAGGTCACACTCTTAGAGGGAAATGAAGCATGTTTTTGTTTAAGAAAATTTATTTTGAGAATATTCAGTCTAACTCGTTGAGGAATTAGATTTCGGTGCTTTGAACGTATGGCTATTTCAAACACAGAGTCATAGGTTTTTAGAGGTGAACTTTAAAAACCATCTAGTACACAATTTAGAGGTAAACCTAAGAAACTTTCTCATTCTCCCTGTGTATTATACTGTTAGGAAATTAAGGGTAGGGGTGGAAGAGGGAGGTACTGCTTTTGCACCTTGAGTGAAGTGGAGGAGTTGTGGGTTGGAGGGAAGTTGTGGGTTGGGCAGAAGGAGAAGCAGTCACAACTACTCCATTCTTGTGTCTTAAAGTATAACACAAATACCCACCACCCCTGCTAGGGAGAACTCCAGTTTTCACAATGTTTCTCACCCCCAGGCCTCTCTGGGAAGGTTGGGGGAGGTCCTCGAAGCTGAATCTCGCACAAACCTGCCTTGGTTGCCTCTTGTCACACCATCATCCACTTCCCTGCCACCTCTACTCCAGACTTCCCTCCTGATCAGCACCCATCTCTTCCGGTGACCCTGTTTGATTTCTGTTCTCCTGGCACCTCTGCCAACACCATGGCTGCCATCCAGAGTTAGCCTCAGGGCAGGCCTCTGCTCTCCTCCCTTACAAAGGGCCATTCCTGCTCCTCCTTATCACCTGCACGTGGGGTCAGAACCCAGAAGTAGTTCTAGCTATGGCTGCAGTAACTGCTGACTCCTCCAGAAACTCACCATTTCCCTGTGTTGTTAATTCATCTACTGCTTGCACTGAAAGCTAACTTGCTATTAACTGAAAACCAAGCCAAACCAAACCAAAGAGTTGGCTGGTACCATCTGGCTGGCCTGCCTCTGGGTGCAACCCTCACCACCCACATACTTTAGCCCTCACTACACCTTAAATCCAGAGCTCCAATTCCTTCCAGCCTCCTTAACGAGGGAGAAGTTCCTTCCTTAGCCAATCCAGAGCCCGCCTCAATTCCTGGCTTAAGATTACCAATTCTCCTAGATGACTGAAAATGAGACACCCATTCCTTCCTGATCTGCCAAGATGGAGGTTTCTCCTCCTGCCCACGTGGTCTCAACAAGACAATGATGAGAGATGGATAATGGTACATTTCTCTAGGTCTGGGCTTCTCAATTTTATACATTATTAAAAGTCTAACCCCTGGCTACAAGGGGAAATCACTGGTAAGAATGTGGGATGATGGCAAAGACAGGGCTGGGGTCGTCTCATTCCTACACTACTGTTGTTAAACTCCAACACACTACAGCATTGAGGAAAAGAAAATTCTTAGAGGAAAACACAAATCCTCACCTGTTCTCTCTTTCATCAGTTGAGTCTCTAAAATTGTAACATAAACAGAATATTTGTATATCAAGTCATATTCATGTTACATGATACTTGAATAGGAAAATCCCTGACATTCCCAATATTCATTGTGAAAAGCATTCTGCTTTTGTTCCTAGTGCCTAAGTTGTTTACATAATGCATAAGAATTTGGCTAAATGGAGAGGCAACTGCAGGGCCTTAAAACCCTTGCCGATTGTGACATGTCTCAGAGGCTGTTCATATAACGTGTCTTTGAAACCTTCACTTTTTTCTTTTTTTCTGGACCAAAGTATATTCCTAACTAGGTGTTTCTCCAGTCATCCTACTCACAGGGCTCAAAAGGAGGAGGAATTTGTTTGCTGAGTTGGTACGATGGTTTCTGAAGCTGTTTCTGAAATTCTGACCATAGCAACAGGAAATTGGAGGCAAGATACTAGAAATAAGCACAAATTAGATACAACTGTTTAGGGCAGATGTTGACTTAAAAGAATATCTTTTTTGGGTCAAATGCAAAAAAAAAAAAAAAAAACAAAAAAAAAAACAAAAAAGAGCTACAAAATCTAACAAGACCTGCTAAAGATGAATGTGTATTCGGGGGTGGGGGGAGAAGAATAAAGACTTGTTACAAGTAACATTTTGGAGAAAAACAAAATTATAAGCAATGATACACAAGAACTTCTTTGTCAATAGCAAGGAATAGTCTATGAGGAACCTTGTCAAGAAACAAGATGTGTCCAGGACTCAAGTTGTTCCCTAATCATGCCACCAGTTCTTCTCCTTGATGGGGGAACATTAGCCTTTTATGTATGACTCAGTGATATTAGCTACAAGGCCATCTTTCTAATCCCCTGTCACCCCACTTCTGGCCTATACTTCACATGTATACATACACACACCCCACCGTGCCCCAGCAACCCTCAGAGGATAATCTGGCTTTCTAAGGAGACTTTCCTATAAAAGGTAATGAGGGGATCAGCCCACAGGTTCACTCTAGTGTACTTGCCATTCCCGCTCCCTATTAAAAATAAACTGATATGTGATCAGTTCACTCTGTCCCTCAGGACCTGATGAGTTCTGCTTGAGCTAAAAAGAAAAACCAAAGTTCCAGACCAAGGGGAGTAGTCATGCCCCAGGGTGATGCTGAGCAGCCCCTGACCTTTCTAGAGAGCATCTTTGACTCACTGATTTCCAATTTTAATCTGTAAATAAGTATATCATATTTATTTTTATGTGAGTGTTTAGGTCAACATTGATATATATGTGCATATGTATATGTACACACACACAAACTATGTCTTTATCTACAAAGTGTCTAAAATATTGCAAAATTGTTTTATATAGATTTCATTTAACCCTTTAAATTAACTCTTTAATGTAGTTAATATTATTTTCATTCTATAGATCTGGTGACTGATATTTACAGAGTTAAAGAGGAATTTGCCTAAGGTCACACAGTTGATAAGTGACATAGCTAAATATGTAAACACAGACAAATCTGACTCCAAAATTCTTGCTCAGTCAATCTTAAAGTATTAATTTATGCAAACTAGAGCTCTCTCCACTGATAATGTTATCCCATTTTAACACAGAAACTTGAAATGTAACTTCTCTTGCTAACTTAGTGAAGTAAATTGGAATGAGATTGAGGAGGTTCTCTGTAAATAGGGGAAACAAAAAATAGAGTAAGCAGGTATTCAATATTCACATACAGAGCAAGATATACATTCGAACTTTTGAGAAAGACTTAAGTAAATGAAATAAACAGAAACAGAGGCTTAGAGAGACTCCATAACTTGCCTAAGATCATACAGCTAATCGAAAACATGGTCAAGATTCAAAATCAGGTCTGTGCATAGACTAACAATGCAGAAGCCAGCAGGTTAACCACTCTGAGAACTCATCATTATGCTTTCACTGGTAGGTGATTGCACCTTATGATGCTACAGGATGCGAGAACAAGGGATTGGGGTAGGTGACATGAGTAGGCTTTTTACAATTAATAACAATACTAGCACTGACACTATTTTTTGTAGAATAAAATAAGCATGCTAGGAATTGATAAATAACAAAAATAATAATTCATAACAATAGGAAGGCAGCTAAGCTACCAAGGCCCAGCCAAGTGGTGGGATCCTGAAACGTCCCTAGAAAGTAGCAGGTCTTTGCACTCTGTCAATGCAGAGATTGTTTACATGAAATACTGCTGAGTTTAAAAGAAAGCAGAAAGAAGCCAACACTAAGACTATAATTCTATGAGTGTGCATGCCAATAACAAAAGTGCTCAGAAGGGAATTTAGAATGCCATCATTGGTTCAAAATGAGTTTAATACTCTTCATGTACTTTTTATTTTCTTTGAAGTGGTTTGTTTTCCCAATTATTCATATTTTTTATTTTGAAATAATTTCAGGCTTTCAATAGAGTTACAAAAATAGTAGAAACAACTAACATAAGCCTTTCACCCCAACTGTTAACATTTTGCCACATTTGCTTTATCATTTCTTCTCTCTCTCTCTCTTCTATCTATCTATCTATCTATCTATCTATCTATCTATCTATACACCAATATTATTATTTCTGAACCATTTGAGACTAACTGGAGACGTTAGAGTCCTTTCTGCTAAATACTTCTGTGTATTTCCTGAGAAAAAGGGCTCTCTCTTATATAGCTGTATTATATTTATCAAATCAAGAAATTATCATTGATATAATTATCTAAGCTACAAACCTTATTCATTTTTTCCCAATTATCCCAAAATTGTCCTGTATGGAAAAAAAGAATCCTAGTTCAGGGTCCAACCCAGGATCACCTGTTATATTTCACTGTCATGACTTCATGTCTCTTTAATCTAGAAATGT
Source organism: Chlorocebus sabaeus (assembly GCF_047675955.1). Lineage (NCBI taxonomy): Eukaryota > Metazoa > Chordata > Mammalia > Primates > Cercopithecidae > Chlorocebus > Chlorocebus sabaeus. Next base: position 56,568,678 of record NC_132929.1, on the reverse strand, counting down.
TTCTGCTTTTAAAAGATATTATTTTAGAGCAGTTTTAGGTTCACAGCAAAATTTAGTGAAAAGTACAGTGTTCCCACATACCCCCTACCCCTCCACACACACAGCCTCCTGACTATCAACATGTCCCATCAGAGTGGTACATTTGTTATAGTCAATAAACCTACCTTGACACATCATTTTGATCCAGAGTCCATAATTTACATCAGGGTTTACACTTGTGATGTACATTCCATGGGATTGGATAAATGTTTAATGATGCGTATCCACTTTTATAGTATCATAAAGAATAGTTTCACTACCCTAAAAATTCTCTGTGCTCCATCTATTCATCCCTCCTTCCCTACCAATCCCTAGAAACCACTAACTTTTGACTATCCCAGGAGTTTTGCCTTTTGTGGGATGTCATATAGTTTAGAACCATACAGTATGTAGACTTTTCAGATTAGCTTTTTCTTTATTTCTTCAAAAAAAAAAAAAAAAAGCGGGATACATGCGCAGAACATACAGGTTTGTTACATAGGTATACGTGTGTCATGGTGGTTTGCTGCACCTATTGACCCATACTCTAAGCTCCCTCCCCTCATCCCCCAACCCCCAACAGGCCCTCTTGTGTGTTGTCCCCCTCTCTGCGTACATGTGTTCTCAATATTCAGCTCCCACTTATAAGTGAAAACATGCAGTGTTTGGTTTTCTGTTCCTGTGTTAGTTTGCTGAGGATGATGGCTTCCAGCTTCATCCACGTCCCTGCAAAGGACATGGTCTCATTCCTTTTTATGGCCGCATAGTATTCCATGGTGTATATGTACCACATTTTCTTTATTCAGTCCATCATTGATGGGCATTTAGGTTGGTTCCACGTCTTTGCTGTTGTAAATAGTGCTGCAATAAACATGTGTGCATGTGATTTTCTGTTCCTGTGTTAGTTTGCCGAAGATGATGGCTTTCAGCTTCATCTATGTTCCTGCAGAGGACATGATCTCATTCCTTTTTATGGCTGCATAATATTCCATGGTGTATATGTACCACATTTTCTTTATCCAGTCTATCACTGATGAATATTTAGGTTGGTTCCATGTCTTTGCTATTGTAAATAGTGCTGCAATAAACATACGTGTGCATGTGTCTTTATAGTAGAATGATTTGTATTCCTTTGGGTATATACCCATTAATGGGATTGCTGGGTCAGATAGTATTTCTGTTTCTAGATCCTTGAGGAATCGCCATACTGTCTTCCACAATGACTGAACTAATTTACATTCCTACCAACAGTGTAAAAGTGATCCTATTTCTCCACAGCCTCTCCAGCATCTATTGTTCCCTGACTTTTTAATAATTGCCATTCTGACTGGCCTGAGATCTCATTGTGGTTTTGATTTGCATTTCTTTGATGATCAGTGATGTTGAGCTTTTTTCCACATGTTTGTTGACTGCATAAGTATCTTCTTTTGAGAAGTGTCTGTTCATATCCTTTGCCCACTTTATTTATTTATTTGTTTATTTATTTCATTACTTCTTTTTTTTTTTTTTTTTTTTTTGAGATGGAGTCTCTGTCTCCCAGGCTGGAGTGCAGTGGCACAATCTCGGCTCACTGCAACCTCTACCTCCTGGGTTCAAGCGATTCTTCTGCCTCGGCCTCCCAAGTGGCTGGGATTACAGGTGCCCGCCACCATGCCCAGCTAATTTTTTAGTTTTTTGTTTGGTTGTTTGTTTTGTTTTGTTTTGATTCGATACAGAGTCTCGCTCTGTCACCAGGCCGGAGTGCACTGGCGCAATCTCGGCTTACTGCAACCTCTGCCTCCCAGGTTCAAGTGATTCTCCTGCCTCAGCCTCCCAAGTAGCTGGGACTACTGGCATACGCCACCACCCCAGGCTAATTTCTTTGTATTTTAGTAGAGACGAGGTTTCACAATGTTGACCAGGCTGATCACAAATTCCTGACCTCAGGTGATCCGCCCACCTCGGCCTCCCAAAGTGCTGGGATTACAGGTGTGAGCCACTGTGCCCAGCCTCCTTTGCCCACTTTTTGATGTTTTTTTTTTAAAATTATTATTATTGCAAATATGTTTAAGCTCCTTGTAAATTCTGGATATTAGACCTTTGTCAGATGGGTAGATTGCAAAATTTTTCTCCCATTTTATAGGTTGCGTGTTCAAGCTGATGATAGTTTCTTTTGCTGTGTAGAAGCTCTTTAGTTCATTAAATCCCATTTGTCAATTTTGGCTTTTGTTGCCATTGCTTTTGATGTTTTAGTCCTGAAGTCTTTGCCCAAGCCTACGTCCTGAATGGTATTGCTTAGGTTTTCTTCTAGGGTTTTTATGGTTTTGGGTTTTACATTTAAGTCTTTAATCCATCTTGAGTTAATTTTTGTTTAAGGTGTAAGGAAGGGGTCCAGTATCAGTTTTCTGCATATGGCTAGCCAGTTTTCCCAGCACCATTTATGGAATAGGAGATCCTTTCCCATTGTTTGAGACCAAACAGGCACACATTCCTAAAATACCTGTATAACTAAAGCCTGGGTATAATTTATTACTCTAATTATTCAATAATTTACATATACAGAGCCATCCCAACAAGTTAGAGTAGCATTACTGACAGCTATCCCTTACTGAATGCTTACTAAGTGCTAGGCACTATTCCAGGATATTTCTCACAATAACCGTAGGAGGAAAGTGCTGCTATGGATTTACAGTATTTCATGGATTCTAGGGTTCTCTCTAAAATCAGGAGGTGGCTTACAGTCAGTAGCGTTTCACAGTCATTGTCATATTGGCATAATTGCTATTCTCTGCATGCACAATGTAGACTAAAAACCTTTGGATGACCATTCTAATAAGACCAAGAAAGTTCAGCATCGAGACTTGCAGAATGTCCTGGAGGCAGCATTGGGACACATAGGAGAAATCCTTCAACATCTACTCTAGAGGATGAAAGTATGAAGAAAAACACGTACATTGACTCTGAGTTGTAAGTGATTCAGAAGAAAGACTCTGACTATGATCCAATTTTAGGAAAAACTTAACGAATATATGCGAGTGTTGCATGATAAAAATCTACATCTAAATAAATCTAAAAGAGCTCTTTCAATAACATGAAATTTAAAATTTAAGCATTAATAAAATATTATGTCATAGCTTAATTTGCAAAGGGAAACAATGGACTCTTTTTGTCTCTTTTAAGAATATGCATTATCACAGACAAGACCTGGGCCCCACGCCTTTTTCTGGAGTTGAAAATCAGAAGAAAAATCAACCTGCAAAATAATGAAAATGTTTGCATAAATTGAGTCAGAAAAAAATAGAATAAGATATAAATTTGAGTTAAAAGTGGCCTTGGGTGAAATATACAAGCAGCATATTCTTGACTTTTGCTCCCTGCAGTGTCCCTCAAAACACTCTGGCTCACGTATGAGCATACTCACCATCATTTCAGCTCTAATGGTGAAAGCAAGGCACACTACACAGCTTGAATGCTCTTTTCTATTTGCTTCTTGCACCTCATAAATATGTTCAAGTGTTCACATTAAAGTGTATCTAAGGCAGCTCAACCCAAAAGATAGTATTTCCTGCTCTCACAGGGCATTTGCCCTATTTATTCCAGACCACACTCAAGGAAAACATACTTCTCTTAGCATTTTCTTATTTTGCTGGAAGCAGAACGTATGGTAAAGGACACCAAACTTAATTAGCGCATTAACATAATCACATCAAGTGTAGACACAAAATTTGACAATAGGAAATTTAGTAAATCAACGTGAATGTTTTCAGTCCCATACTTTATAATTAGGGGAAATAAAAGGATAGCTTACATGCTGCTGGATGCATTTACTATGGTTGCTTCTAATTTATGAGGTTGGAATTGTTGACACCAAAGAGTGCTTAAATTTATCTTCATATTTAAATGAGACAAAAGTTTAAGCACACATATTTTTCTATTTAGAGACTTCTTTTTGACCTTCTGTGCTAAATATAGATGCTCTTTTGCTTTCAAAAGCACTTACCAAAGCTATAATGCTATGGTGAGAAGTTTTGCAAATGAAAACAGGCAGCCATTGCAATTTCAAGAGCTCAGAACCCAAAAGACATAAAGTAGGCAAACAACAACAACAAAACCTGATGCAGGTTTTTTGAGGCTTGGCCTGTCTTTTATTTTATATTAGACTTTTTTCAGGAATTGGCATGAATTCATCACCCTCAGCTCCTTCCCCTAACCAGTGAAGGTGGTCTGGAATTATAAGTTATTTTCTTAGGGGAGGCAGAAAATTAGATGTATTGGGTGCTAGTTTTGTGACAATCTAGTTGACAAATCAAAGACAGAATACGTGGAGGATAGACACTATAGTAATTGCAGAAACAGGTCTTAGTGTCTCACAAAGCTGCACCTGTAGCTTACTTGCTATGTGCCCCTAAGCGATTTGCTTCACCTAAACCTCAAGTTCCTCATATGTAAAATATAAATAATGACACCTATTTCATTGCACTATTATGGAAATCATTTCAGGTAATATAGGTAGCACAGTGCCTGGCGCATGGTTAACTGCTCAATAGATGTTAACTAGCCAGAATAAGAATGAGATGCCATTATGGGGTTAGGATGTGAGTGGTTAACTGAAGATGTGCCTGGGAAATGGAGACCAAGTAGCTCCACACAGCCAGTGTCTTGGAAGGACCACAGCTTTCCTTATGTACTTCTCACAGGGAAACTTCAGTACAAACTCATTCCAGGGTTTGTTCTGAACTGCTTGCTTCAGTTAATTCCTGGCACCTAATTCTATCTTGCTTTTGGTCTCGGTGGTTACTGCCTGATTATTCCTTAGACTTCTCTTCACTCTTTGAGTCTGGGGTTTTTTTTCCCCCATCCCTACTGTTACAGGAGGTAGAAAGAAATTATTTAGGCAGATAGTAAGGGCAACAGAGTCCTCGACAGATTTTTCCCTTTTAATAAAAAGCAACCCCCAAATCACCTCTTTTCTAACAAAGAGCAGCCTTAAAAAACGAGCTGCAGACATAGATAAGCAAGCTGGAAACTTGCACATGTGCATGCCGGCTGCTGTGCCAATAGGAAAGGGCTACCGGAGGGCCAGGCATGTTCAACATGGAGGCTCCATCTTCCCTCTTCTTTGTCACCACGTGTACAGTAAAGAACCAGGCAACAAGGCACCAGCCAGGCAGCGAACCCATCTGCATAGTAAAAAATCATAGTGGGGCAGCCAGCTTTTATACGCACTATGCAAATAGCACACCTGGTCCAACCAATCTTTCATGCCTTATGTAAATCAGACACTGCCCCCTCAAGCTCGTCTGTAAAACCTTCTGCATTTCATTGCGGAAGCGGCAACCATTTTGTCTGTGACTCCTCTCTGTAGCAAGAGAGCTCTTCTCTTTCTTTCGGCTATTAAACTTCCACTCTGAACCTCACCCTTTGTGTGTCTGTGTCCTAGTTTTCTTCGGCCGTGAGACAACGAATTTCAGGTATTTACTCCAGACGATGATGCTGTTTCACTATGCTGGTTGAAACTTTCTTTCAATGCTCAATTGATTTTCATTTTTTCTACAAACATCCCTATCTTTCCAACCTGAAGCCGAACCTTCTCCCTCTGACCTACCATTTCCATAGCTATGTGTGCAACTTGGGTTATTTACCTTCCGATCAGTCCCAACCCAGTACTTTACACAATGGGGGATGACTCACTTTCCCTGAGAACTTCCCTCACCAGCTGGGTGGGCTGCAGCTGCCTCTTGGTTCCACAAGGCCCAGACCAAGAGCCCTTAGCTGATTGGATTTAGGGAAGACATATTTAGATGCTGTGGGGCAAATGTTTTCTGTGCTTCATCTGGAAAGGCAGAATAGGACAGGTGGAAGAAAAACAAGAATGAAACAGACACAGAGAAACAGAGGTGATCTATGAGGACCGCTCGGATAGCTGCGAGCTTTCTGACTGTGGCTACCTCCCTTGAGAGGTCCTGTCACTTAAGTCTCAAGGCTTCACAAAGCATTCTTGAGTCCATTCCAAATTTTAGTCCTTAAGCCCCTTGAATTGTTCCCCTTTACTTACAACCAAAGAGTTTTTTGAGACAAATACATACGCAACAGAAGTGTTGACTTCGTTGTGAAATAAATGACTTTTATAATGAAATCAGATTTGAGTTGTCAGATAGGTGGCCTCCTCTATCTTTGTATCATTACAAGAACTGTTCTTTCTTCCTGCATCACACAAGCTCGTAACCTGTTGGAGTTCTTTCTGCACTGTGGGATTCAATGCATGCCTGCAGACCTCAGCCCACTGAGAATCCTTGGAGGTGGGAGTCCTGTTGATTCCCCTCTGCAACCGCAAGGTCTAGCAAGCATTTAAATGCCTATGGCATGTGGAAGTTCATTTTTCTTTCCTGTAAATGCCAAGTGAGCAAGTCTCCACACTCAGGTTTGCAATGATGTGCCTGATTTTGCCCAAATTGGTGTCCATGGAGAGCCTGCTATAGAAGAAAGTGATATTCTAGAAACAGCCCTGGAAATTAGAAAGGAAGGGCCTAGTTTCCCATTATTCTGTGCTCTTGGACTTGGAGAATTCTCAAGTACTGTCATCCAGGCAAATATTTTGCTAGTGTTCACCAAAGAAAATTAGCAACAGCTTGGCAATATTTAATGAACAATTATTGATAATTAAAAAGTTGTCATTATCACTGACGCAGAATAAGAGATCATCATGTAAATGAGAAAAGTACCATATTGGCATCTTTTTGAATGGGGCATAACACAACCTTTCCACCTTTTTCTAGGCCAAATGTTAGCTGAATTTTTAAGTTTGCCAGCATAGTCTAAAATAGGTTCCAAAACAAAAAAAGGTTGACTCTAAACAACATATATCCATTGTGATGGATGCATCACACATATTATTCATTGGAGGAAATGTTATGCTTGTTAGGTAACATCATGGGGGGAAATCTTGAAAACAAGAGTAACCACTTATTGAGCATCCAGTCTTCTCCTGGAACTTTATGTTATTTATGAACATTATTGCTAACACTCCTGATTACCTGGAAAAGTATATTTTATGATTGCCCTCTTGCATTGATGGAAATCAAAGTCTGCCCAAGCCCACACAGTTGGTAAAAGGTTTGGACTGGAATTCATGTGCATCCTGTTTCCAAAGTCTGGTCCTTGACACATTTTAGCACAATGAGCAAATAAGGATATTATTTTGCATAAACTCTTTGGGTTGCTATTTTCCTAAAGGATCTCAGTGGCATAGCCAGAGCTTTTTATTACAAATAGACTAGTAATGTAAACGCTTCACCAAGGCTGGGGTGAGTAGGTGTCAGGCATCCCTTGCACATCACTCTGCTAAAGTAGGCAATAGCAAGCCTCATGCTTCACATGACGAGGTCGGCCAACTCTACCCAGTGCCTTTCCTGTGGGTTGCAGCAGTAATATTAATAGATATCAAATAAGACCATCTTGAGTCCATCTGGCACGTGTTCCCATTACACTGCCTCAGAACAGAAATTTTAACAGAACAAAAATTCTCTCATAAATCTGCATAAGTATACAATTCTACTGTTGAAGTGTGCCACTGTGTTGTTAATAGTTTCTTCAGAAATCATGCCCACCACAGAAAAATACAGGTAGAAGGTGTTCCCTGTCTTCACATATAAGTCAAGTCAAGGAAAGAATGCCAGGCCACAGGCTTATGGAAGTGGGTCCCAGAAGAGGAATTCACTCTGAATTTAACTTTGAAAAGAAATTCTCATTTCTTCTTTGCATTTTTCAAAAAGATAACTCTTTTTTTTTTTTTTTTTTTTTTTTTTTTGAGACGGAGTCTCACTCTATCTCCAGGCTGGAATGCAGTGGCTCAATCTCAGCTCACTGCAACCTCCACCTCCCGGGTTCAAGCGATTCTCCTGCCTCAGCCTCCCGAGTAGCTGGGCTTACAGGCAAGCACCACTATGCCCAGCTAATTTTTGTATTTTCAGTAGAGACAGGGTTTCACCATGTTGGCTAGCATGGTCTTGATCTCTTGACATCATGATCTTCCCACCTCGGCCTCCCAAAGTGCTGGAATTACAGGCGTGAGCCACCGCCCCCGGCGAGAACTCCTGCTTTAATAAGACATGGCAGGACTGTTCCTCTAGGAAGTACTTAGACAAAAAGGAAAGGCTCAGCATGGTCTTGTGTGATATCCATTGATATGAATGCTACAAACCATAGGGAAAACACTAGGCAAAACACTGGGCAAACCTGGAAATGTTCAGTCCTTTAGGCCTCAGTTATACAGAGCACACGGAGCTGGAATTAGCTTTAGAAAACCTGAATTCAAGCCTGGCTCTGATATTTAAAGACTGTTTGTCCTTAGAAAAGTCACTTCATCTCCCTGAGCTTTTGTTTTCTTCTCTATATAATGAAGTAAGTCATAGCTGACCGGATTATTTATAACAAGTAAATGATATAATTTAAATGAAAGTTTTAAGCCCCTTCCTAGCTAGGGGCAGGTAGCTAGGGCATTGTAATTATATTTTGCCCAAGTGTTTCTCCTCTAGAAACATGAGCTGTTTATGAGTAGGGAAAGTGACTTATTCACTTCTGTTTTTGCAAAGCACAGAATCTTTGAATAGTTGTGGTCCCTCAGGATAATTGTTCAATGAATGAATGAATCAGTAAATCGGTGGGTGGGTAAATGTTGCAAACTTCACTGTGGTGCACGGTGTTGAATAATACGTAGGAATCACTAAGGTCCAGAACAAGTCTTTTTTTTAATTTTTAATTTTTATAGGTACATATTAGGTGTATATATTTATGTGGTACATGAAATATTTTGATACAGGCATACAATGTGTAATAATCACATCAGGGTAAACGGAGTATCCTCATCTCAAGCATTTATTCTTTCTTTGTGTTACAAATAATCCAATTATACTCCTTTAGCCATTTTTAAATATACAATAAATCATGGTTGTCACGCTGTGTGCTAGCAAATACCAGGTCTTATTCATTCTTTCTAACTATTTTGGACCCATTAACCATTCCCACTTTCTTCCAACCCCCTGCTCCACCCTTCCCAGCCTCTGGTAACCATTGTTCTACTCTCTATCTCCATGAATTCAATTGTTTTGTTTGTTTATTTATTTATTGAGACAGAGTCTCACTCTGTCACCCAGGCTGGAGTGCAGTGGCACAATCTCAGCTCACTGCAACCTCCACCTCCCAGGTTTAAGCAATTCTCCTGCCTCTGCCTCCCAAGTACCTGGGATTACAGGCACCTGCCACCACACCCAGCTAATTTTTTTGTATTTTTAGTAGTGAGGGAGTTTCATCATGTTGGCTAGGTGGATTTTGAACTCCTGACCTCAAGTGATCCACCCACCTTGGCCTCCCAAAGTGCTAGGATTACAGGTATGAGCCACCGCATCAGGCCCAATTGTTTTAATTTTTAGCTCCCACAAATAAGTGAGAACGTGTGAAGTTTGTCTTTCTGAGCCTGGCTTATTTCACTCAACATAATGATCTCAAGTCCCACCCACGTTGTTGCAAATGACAGAATATCATTCTTTTTTATGGCTAAGTAGGACTCCATGGTGTATATATACCACATTTTCTTTATCCATTAGTCTATTGATGGACACTTAGGTTGCTTACACATCTTGGCTATTGTGAGTAGTGCTGCAATAAACATAAGAGTGCAGGTATCTCTTCAATATACTGATTTCCTTTCCTTTGGGCTTACACCCAGCAGTGGGATTGCTAGATCATATGTACGGTAGCTATATCTTCAATTTTTGGAGGAACCTTCAAACTGTTCTCCGTAAGAGTTGTATTAATTTACATTTCCACCAACAGTGTATGACAGTTCCCTTTTCTCCACATCCTCACCAGCATTTGCTGTTGCCTATCTTTTGGATAAAAGCCATCTTAACTGGGGTGAGACAATATCTCATTGTAGTTTTGATTTGCAGTTCTCTGATGATCAATGGTATTGAACACCTTTCCATATACATACTTACCATTGGTATATCTTCTTTTGAGAAGTGTCTATTCAGATCTTTTGCTCATTTTAAAATTGTATTATTACATTTTTTCCTATAGAGTTTTTTGGACTCCCTATACGTTCTGGTTATTGATACCCAGGTGGGTAGTTTGCAAATATTTTCTTTCATTCTGTGGGTTGTCTCTTCACTTTGTTGATTGTTTTCTTTGCTGTGCAGAAGCTTTTTAACTTGGTATGATCCTATTTGTCCATTTTTGCTTTGGTTGCCATGCTTATGGGGTATTACTCAAGAAATCTTTCCCCAGTTCAATGTCCTGGAGAGTTTTCACAATGTTTTCTTGTAGTAGTTTCACAGTTTGAGGTCTTAGATTTAAGACTGTAAACCATTTTGATTTGATTTTTGTATACGGTGAGAGGTAGGGGTTTGGTTTAGCTCTTCTGCACATGGATATCCAGTTTTCTCAGCACCACTGACTGAAGAGACTGTCCTTTCCCCAATGTATGTTCTTGGCACCTTTGTTGGAAATGAGTTCACAGTAGATGTATGAATTTGTTCCTGGATTATCTATTCTATTCCATTGGTCTGTGTGTCTGTTTTTATCTAGCACAGGTCTTAATCAGCTCCTCCCCAACCTGGGATCACAAAGCCTGCCAATCCTTTGCATAATTCAAGACTTCATCCTGAACCATTTGCTGGGACATCTTGCACTCCACCTCCCACCATCTCTCCAATCCTCTTAACTGTGACACAGTGATACAGTTTTAAATTTTTGTCTCAATTCACAAATTGGACTCAACTATCATTACCACAACCTAGCCCCATGATTCTCAAAATCAAGCAAGCATCAGTATTGCCTGGAGGGCTTGTTAAAACACAGATTTCTGGGTCTTACTCCAAGAGTTTCTGATTCAGCAGGCCTGGAGAGGAGCCTGAGAATCTGCATTTCTAACAAGTTCCCAGATGATGTTGCTGCTGCTGGTCTTGAGACCCCACTTTAAGAACTCTAGTCTAGGCTATGATCACTACTTCTCTTTTATAGGGAGTCCCCACCCAGGGGCTGTGGGGGGCATATGGCAGTTTCCTCTCTGATGCTCTTGGGCACAGCCCCTTCAGAGCACAAGGAGGAGAGAAGGGGTGGGGCTAGGCTGTCCAGTTCACCTCTCAAGTTGGATCTCTTATATCATTGGGATTTCAAGCCACTGGAGCCTAGGAATTTGGCAGCCAGTGGTGTGCTAGTAAATTTTAACAACTGGCCATTGAGAGCTTCAAGGGGTGTGTAGGCACCCAGATTTGTAGCATTTATCAATTTCTGTAGTATGAATACAATGTAGCCAATTTCCAGCAACCAACCTGATGTCAAGTGGCTCACAAAAATTCTGAAAGTATAACAACGGGCTCTCATGAGCCAGTATGAATATGAATAGATTCTAGAACACCACTGTTTGGCCACCAGCCTGCTAGATTTCTTATATTTGTCCTACTAGCCCTGTTCTCCTGGGTAGCTCCTTCTTCCTTTTATTCTTTGTCCCTCTTTTACAGATTTCTTGAAATTGCCTGACTCAGACACTTCACTATTCTGTTCTGTGCCATCACATCTGTCCCCTGCCCCACTGCCCTACAGAGACTCCTTCCTTCAGGTTTTATTGCTTGGTCTGGCCTGGGCCGGACCTTCTTGGCCTCAGTTTGCTGGCTGCTTCTTCATACAGCCGTTGCTCTGCTCTGATTCCTTCATAATCTTGATGGCTTCCCTGCTTTTCCTCCCCTGCCCAGCCCCCCTTCATGGGCACACATCCTTCCAACATGTGTGAGAAGTTGGCATGGTAAAAAATGGGTAAAATCAGAATGAACTCTTTCCACATTTTATTCAGGAATGGCATTTCACAGGTTCGCTCTCTTATTGTTTCCAGATGCAAAGGGAGATATCGATCCATGGAAGATGGTTGCTGTTGGAAAATGCTGAGAAGTTTGCACAAGAAATGGAAGCAGAGTTAACCAATGTATCAGGAAGCTTACACTTTCTCCTTTCAAACTGCTGTGCTGGTCTATTAAGACATGCCTAATACCCAAACCTGAGGGGCAAAAGGGGAGAGAATGAAGTTTATGCTTCTGTGTCATAGAGAAAAGCTGCCAAAATGTGATTAAGCTTTTTGAGTTAGAACTTAATAAAAATGCCTTTGCTACTGGTTTCCATGGTTGTCCAGTGAAAAGAGTGAATACATTTATAGGAAACACAAAAGGTGGTTTCAGAGCTTGGACAGGGTGGAAGACGTATTTCTTCTACTATTTGCTCCTGTGAGTTTAGTGCCACAGACCTGCTCAGGCGTCTGGGAGATGCCGGTGGGAGTATTTTTCTTCCAAATGCTGAGTAGGTTTGAACTTCTTCCTAAACAGGGAATAAAGACCTTGAGGAAGGAATATAGATCTTGAGGAAGACCCAGCTCCTCACTAGTGAACTTACCTGCTTCTCTTGGGACAGCTTGCCTTAAAGTAGACAGTGCTTTCATGGCCTTCTGGATCTTAGAAAATGCTTCTCCTTCTAGGGGTTTTTGGCCATGGAGACCATCCCACAGCTCTTTTCCCTTCTCCTCTTGGCTGCCATCCCAGTAAACAGGTCCTTCCCAGAACCCACAGAGGAGAAAGGTGTTGGAGAGGTGGTAAAGATCGTTGGCGGGCTAGGTGGCAATGTTAAGTCCTGAAAAACACTGTGAGTTGGGAAGTTTCTTAGAACACTTGTATTGCTACAAAGGAGTACTTGAGGCTAGGTAATTTATAAAGAAAGAGGTTACTTTGGCTTGCAGCTCTGCAGGCTGTACAAGAAGCAAGGCACCTGCGTTTGCTTCTGGTGATGGCTTGAGGCTGCTTCCACTCATGGTGGAAGAGGAAGGGGCACCAGTATGTGCAAATCACAACAAGGTGAGAGAGGAGGCAGGTGGGGAGATGCCAGGCTCTCTTTTAACAATCAGCTCTCATGGGAACTAATAGAATGAAACTCACTTATTGCTATGAGGATGGCACTGAGCCATTCATGAGGGGGTCCACCCTCATGGCCCTAACACCTCCCTTCATGCCTTACCTCCAACATGGGAGTCCCATCTGTGCCCTTACTGTTTTGGAGTTGGCATCTCAAATAGTCACTGCTCTGCTCCAACTGATGTCTCCAATGACTTGACAGAGACAACCTTTATCTCCTTCCACTTGCTCCATTCATGAACCATGTCTCCTTGCTCTGAAAGGACCAAAGGATTTCAATTTTCTTAACCTGGGCCTCAGTTTCCTCATCTATAAAATGAGCATAATAGGAGCACATACCTCAGTTTAAGAGGACTAAGTAGTTTATATGTGAATGCATATTAACTGAACTCATTTCATATTTCCAACCACCTACGCAACATCTTTGTGTGTAACAGAATCTTAAGTTTATTGGGCCAGAACAAAAACCTTGATTCTCCACTTCCCAAACCTGCTCTTCCCTGATGGTTCCTCTTACTGGTTAGTGGCACTGTCATTCACCCAGCTACTCTGGCCAAAACCTTTGCCTCTTCTCTTTTGCTCACAACCCACATCCAATCCCACAGGAAACTGGACCTTTTCTCACCTCTCCAACCACAACCCTAGTCCCAGCCAGCAACCGGTCACCTGGATTGTGCACTGGGCCCTTCCACTTTCCCTGTGTCCACCCTTAATCCCTTTACTGCTGCCAGAGGAACACTTTGAAATTACAAGCCAGCCCACGAGCCTCTACTTCCAGTCTTCTAATGGTCTCCCACCACATTTACAGTAGAATCCACTGTCCTTACCAAGGCCAAAATGTCCTACCTATCTGGCCCCTGGCTGCCTCTCCAGCCTCATCTCCCTCCTCTCTCACCATTGCTTTCTCTGCCTTAGTCACTCCGGCCTGACTGTCCTCCAGCTCAGGGGACACCTTGCTGTCTCCACAACCTTGCGCTCCCTGAGCTGGAGGACCTGCTGCAACCCTCATTCTCCTGATATCTGCATACTTTACCCATCTCATTTCTGGTACATCTCTGACACCCTGGACACCTCACCTTAAAATAGTACCACTGGACCCCCTCTGCCATGTTACACTGCTTTAGTTTTCTCATACTTGCTTATTGCTCCTGAAACAGCATTTGTAAATTGTCTCTAGCACCAGACTGTAAGGGCGGTAAGGACAGGGGCTTTGAGTGTCTTGTTCTCTGCTCTGTTCTCAACTCCTAGATGCGTCTCTAACATGCAGTAGGTCCTTAGTAAATATTTATAGAATGCAAGAATGAACCAGTAAGAATAGTGCCTGGCGCATGATTAAGTGTTGAATAAGTGTTAGTAATTATTACAGGCATTACTCACACTGCCGAGCTACTTCGCGAGGTTTTCCCAGGGGTAGGGAGCTCCTCATCTTATAGTTTAAATGGAACCTCACTTTATTGAGCTAGTACCATAAGAGGAACTTTAACAACCATTACTTTATTTCATCCACACATCAGGCTTATGAATAAATGTTACCGTTCCCACTTTGCACACGAGAAAAAGAAGGATCAAAATGTCAAATTACCACCTCCTACTCCATCTAAGATCACGTATACGGTTTGGGTCTCTGCCCCCACCACAATCTCATCTCAAATTGTAATCCCCCCGTGTCTTGGGAGGGACCTGATGGGAGATGATTGGATCATGGGGGCAGTTTTCCTCATACTGTTTTCGCGATAGTGAGGGAGGTCTCATGAGATCTGATGGTTTAAAAGTGGCAGTTTCTCCTGCGCTTTCTTTCTCCTGTTGCCTTGTGAAGAAGGTGCCTTGTTTCACCTTCTGCCATGATTGTAAGTTTCCTAAGGCCTCCCTAGCCATGCAGAACTGTGGGCCAATTACACCTCTTTTGTGTATAAATTACCCAGTTTCAGGTAGTATCTTTGCAGCAGTGTGTGAACGGACTAATATATTCACAAAGCTGGAGGAGGGAGGGCTGTGAGTTAAACCCATCAGTCCCAAATCCATTTCTCTTTCAACCACACCCAGCATTGGTTCCAGGAACCCCAGGCATGGAGCTCTCCTTCCTCAGGATGCCCATAGCACCTGCTTTTCGTATTCGATGAATCTTGCCTTGCACTGTTATCAGGGGTCTCTCCCTCCACGAGTTCCTTGAGAGCTGAGACCAAATCTTATTCCCAGAGCACAGGGCTGGGAATACAGCAGGAGCTCAGAAACATCTTGACTTGGGCTAGTGTGAGGAGTCAGAGAAAAAAGGGGAGGATTGTGGGTCCCTTGCCTCTTAAAAAAGTATCTACTGCAGCTTGTGCTGAATGTGAGTGTTCTGAATCCTCAGTATGATCAGGGAGGGAACTCAGAGAGAAGAGCTGGAATGATCTATGTGAGGGTTCCCCATTCAGTGTCATCTGGAGCAAATAGTCTTCCCCAGAGTTTACAAGCATATGGAAGCCCAGGGGAAACAAGAAGCCAAGGTAGCCAAAGTTCACCTACCTGCTATGACAGCCCTCTGGAATGAGTCTTCTCCTCATTTAATAAATTAGGAGGGCTGGATATGCCCTAAAATAATGGTTCTATAACTGAAGAGAAGCTGACTGTATCTCTGCCACCTGTTAGGAACAGGATGTCTCTGTCCTGAAACAGAAGACTGAAAATTAGCCCAAGCTATATATAAATTGGGAGGGTGGTGGGGGGGTGGGGAACTAGGAACATCTTGTTTTGACATTCAGCAATATTTTCAAGGCTCTCTAAAGAACCTTGGAAGAAAAGAATGTAAAAGAGTCCAGGACCTAAAGGGAAATAAGGACTTGATTTTCAATCGCATTTTGACCTGAAAATGAAATAAAAGCCTATATTGTGATGACTTGAGTAGCTTGCTGTCCTACAGCTGTCTTTGCACAATTGAAGTAGTTTCATTTCTGTGAGTACCTTCTGCCACTCACTAGATTCTGGAATTAATCCTCTGCCTGCTAAAAGCAGAAACAGCTACAGATCTAACACTTCCTAGGAAGAAGTCTTTAGCAGAAGCAGTGGTGTTCAGTGTGGAGGCATTTTAACACAGGGTCCCGGAAGGTTCATTTGCATCCTGCACTGACCCAATGCAGGGTCTGTAGTGGTCACAGTGGTTGAATTCCGATCATCTATTTCTTACCAAATAATCAGCCTAAGCCAGTCCCCTCCCCCACTAAGGTGACAATCGCAATATCTAGCAATGTTTTTAGTTGTCATATCTGGGGAGGTGCTACTGGTGTCTCATGGCTAGAAGCCAGGGATGATGTTTAACATCCTACAACGCACAGGAAAGCACTCCAACAAAGACTTACCTGCTCCAAAACATTAAGAGTGCCGATGTTGAGAAAACTTGATGGTCTATGGGGTTTGATTTCCCAATGTCTGCCTTAAGAATGAGTGTAAGACTTCATCCCAGCAAATAGTCTTGAAGCAAAGTCTGTTGGAAGCTATTTGAGAAAGGTTCTCTCATTCTTAAGAAGAAGAATCAGAAGGAACTGTCTCTTTTCTTTTGGTTGTTGCAGTGTTTGAATGTGACTTCTGGACCTGTTGTAGCCACTTTGAGACTCTGAAGGGAACAATTTTGAGAGCAATCCAGCCATATCCAATAAAGCTGGAAATGTGCATAACTTGCAACCAGCAATTCCACCCATAGACATGCCCTGGAGAAGTCTTTACACAAGTGCACCAGAGGACAAGTACACAAGTGTTCCTGGCAACATTGTAATACTGAAAACTCACCAATATCTGTTTGTGAATAGGCAAATGCATAATTAAATTGTTACACAACTATTAAAAATAAATATTTAGCAGTGACAGTAAATAAATTATGCCTGTGGATGCATGTCACAAATATAAAGTTGAGTGAAAAGTACAAATTGAATTTTTCTCCCCCGGGCGCATCTTTACTGCAAAGGCCCTGGTGGCCAAGACCAAGGCTGGCTGTTTACTGTGAGGCCATCCTTGCAGGTGGGGCAAAGAGGAGGAAATTTTATTGTAAGACCTGGGACAAAGTTGGCTTCTGGAACTCCCAAAGACAATAGATTTTTCTGGCAAGGGGAATGCAAGGCAAGACTTCTTTGATGTGTAACTGATAGCCTCAGAAGGTGTAAGGTTAAATAATGATCTCATCAGTGTAACAGGAGCCGGACAGTATTAATCAGTGGTCCAATTCAAAATAAAGCCACACTCTGCTATAAGCAAAGTAATGAAGACTTATTGTGACCTGGGGTTCCTTAATGACACAGATTTGATTCCCACTTAATGGGCAACTGAATAATGCAGCTAATAGCCCAGACCAGTGGGGAAGGCAGACCAGAGGGATATAGTAGGCTGCCTGGGATGAGGCATCTAAAGACTCTTATCACATATCACATCATCAGACCTTGAATTTGCTATTAAATAGCAAAAAAGCAAATATGCCACTCACAGAAGACCTGTCCAAACTTCAGGGCATCTACTAAAATTACATTTATCTCTCTTTGATATACCAATCACGCAACTCAAAACCATTTATGCAGAAACTACTCTACATATTAAATTGTGCGAATACATGTTGTCTTCTCTGTTTACATAAAATGAATTGCAAGTCATTCCCACATGGTTCCTTAAATCTGTGGCCTAAATATTTTTTTTAATTTCAGAGAAACTTTTATGTCTTGTAATCTTTATTCTCAGATAAGATATGTAATTTTTTTTCTCACTGCTTATTTTTCTAATGTAAATTTCTCAGTTATTATAGTGGGGAATTTTTTTATTGGACAACGTTTGGGGGCATGATGAGGATAGAAAAGTGATTGAGTATTGTACACATTATCATTAAATGAATAAACGTCTAATATCAGGATTGTGTATGCTCAAAATAAAGTTTAAAATATTTCAAATTTAAGTATCATTTGTCAAAACATGAGAAAGTTGAGGGAAAAATAGTGGAAAGTTCCTAAAAGGGAAACAAACAAACAAACAAACAAACAAACAGCTTACACTTTAGTGATGACTATTTTCTTTCTTTTACAATATCTGAGTCTTTAATACCAGTAGAAATTAGGTTCCAAACTAAAATTGTTCATTATAATTGCTCAGCATCAAGTACTTTCTATGTTGGATAAAGACGCAACTCAATTGCTCTCCCTGGTATCAATATGGGGAACAACCCACTATGTTTCTCATTTGGTGTTAATATTGTGGCCTCAGATTTCCTCTCATAATTGCTTCAATAATTACAATCTATACATAAAAACTGAAACTAATTATTGATGAGCTTGTAGTTCTGTTGTATGTGTACAAGAGCTATTCAAAGAATAGTCGAAAAGGAAAACTGAATAAAATATTATTCTCATGAATTTTTGCTGTGTAGCTTTCAAAGAATGTTCTATGCTTAAGCATACATATGGGGATTTTTGCTTTATTGGATTATTTTGGAAACTATATCAGTTTAATATTTTAATATCGCTGCCTACTTTTCTTTGAAAAGAAACCATTTCTGCTTGATAAAATTATTTGCATTTTTTAAATGTTTATCCTTTCAATTTAAGTATATAAGATCCTTTCCCACTTGCTTTAAATCATTCTGAAAATATTCTTATTTTATTTGCATGTTATTAAATATGGTTTCTGGTGGGATGTTTGTTTTTTAAAAAAGAAATAGCAGAAATACATAAAAAATTACACTATATAAAATTTAAAAATATTGAAAATATTATATATTATTTATATAATACATACATATATGATTTTAATGTAAAGTACTGCATGGATAAATTAACACCCAGTACAGATAAATCCATGAACAGTGACAAAAGTATAATTTTGAGATTTTCTATAAAATTATATTTCAGAATCAGATATATTTTCTAGATGAAAGTTATAAAGGATGTGGATAAATAGAAGATGACCAACAGGTTTGTTTTAATTTACATATGAAAGAGCCTTATATCCTTTAAATATGGCAGATTAAGAAAGCGATATTATGGTCTCCAGACCTAAAATTACAAAAATTATTTCTAAGTACTTCTCAAACTTTTATTAAGCATGTTTGATGAACAATTTCATGAACAAGAGAGGCTGTGAAATGTACTTTGTTGGTGCATGTCACTGAGTAGTTTCTGTAACACATGTGCTACCACATCTGGATTCCAAAATAGCCCCTTTTAGGAAACCCACCTACTGCGTCTAGGACTTGCTTTCAAAAGAGAGCATGGAGGATATTATCTCAACCAATGTTGATTTTCAGAACACAGAATTCAGTCAGTTTCTCCCAGAGCTGCAGTTCCCAGTGCAGCCTCTGCTGACTCCCAGGAATGCCAGGCCCTTTCTCTGCAACCCAGCTCAGCCTGGACTCACCCCTTCTGAGCCTCAGAAACGTGCAGAGTCCTCTTTCAGGTGAACACGTCTTTCCCTCTTCCAGGCAGGTAACATCCACTACCAATGTGAGAAATAGAAATGCGGTGCCAGGTAGATGAACTTACCAGTTCCTTAGCCTACTCCAGCCTCCCCTTTGTCCCAATGGGCTTCTGTCTGCCATTTCGGAGATTCATGCCCAGAGTCTCAGAAGACTCCTATAACCTCATATTTGATGATGCAGCTGTGGTACCCTTTCTCAACCATCCTTTAAACTGAGCACAGCAATCCCATCCCTACTTTTGAAATCTGGGGCATCTCCATCACTTCCAAGAGTCCAACTAGCATCATCTCTCTCTTGCAACCTCCAGGAATATCTGGGTTCTCTTGTTGGTCTTAAGATATTAGAACCACAAAGACAGACAATCCACTCATGCGTATTTCAATATCAATAGCTGGAAACTAAAATAAATAAATAAATAAATATGATAAAAACAGATGCTGAATTTTAACCATTCCCATCCTAGATTGACCCAGAGGGTGTATATTCCTTAGAATATAAAATTATTTTGGAATCAGATGTATTTAGTAGACATTCCAAACAGTTGCATTGTCCATGGAAGTCCCCAGGCCCAGAAGGTCCAGATGAACCAGAGGTGCCCTCAGCTTAGCCTCTGCATGAGATAGTATACACTTGCTGATCTCTCCATATTGTTCTCCTTTCTATGATGTGCTGGGCTCAGCTCTGGTACATTCTTTTGGCTCAGCTCCCCATCAGTTGCCTCTTTTGCCTTAGAGATAAAGAAGCTATCACAATTTAAATTAGGACTAACTTTCACCACCATTCTTTCTTCTCATCCCCATCCCCCACAAGTGGAGAGCTCATTATCCAGGGCACTAATTAGAGCCTAGGCACCAGAAAGAAAAACCCAGTGGCAAAGTGAGAAAACAAAGATCTCCTCCAGTGGTCCTATGCCAATGACAAGTCAACACTGATGAACACCCTCAAGTGTGGATGAAATATGAGCCTCGTCGCCTGGGACAATTCTTCCTGACAGCAG
This sequence comes from Chlorocebus sabaeus, assembly GCF_047675955.1. Classification (NCBI taxonomy): domain Eukaryota; kingdom Metazoa; phylum Chordata; class Mammalia; order Primates; family Cercopithecidae; genus Chlorocebus; species Chlorocebus sabaeus. The sequence continues at coordinate 56,548,310 of NC_132929.1, read as the reverse complement.
GCCCTCCTCTCCACCTGGCAGATTCCCTTATGATAGGCCAGAATCTTCCCTCCACACGCTAGGTAGGCAAACACAGCAGTACATGGTTGTCAGGATGTGTAGACCCTTTTCTTGTTCCCTGTGAAATTTCCCATGGCCTCATGTCAGATCTGCACAAAGTAAAGTCAAGCCATCCTCCAGTTCTCTCCCATCTCCTGCCAAGTGTCAGAACTGCCTTTCCTAAAACCTCCTCCAACCTTTTTTTCTTCTTTCTGAAACTGTGCTCTTCTTTCACCAATGGTTTGGACACCATCAGTGTCCTGATGACTTGACATCCAGATCAGATCTGTCTCCTCTCTCTTCTCCTGGGCCAAGGTGTTGCTCTGAGTTTGTCTTTGCCTCTGAAGTCAACTATTTGGCTCTCCTCGTAGACCTGCTCATAGGCTCTGTGCTCATGATGCAGCTGAGACTAGGGAAGCTGCAGGAGATCATGATTTTGAAGCAGCTATGCTGTCCAGGGTATATACCCAGGGTTTGTCGTCTTACACCAGGAAAATTTAGGACACAGACACACACGAGAAGTTTAGGAGTGGAGGTTTAATAGGCAGAAGAAAAGGGAAAGAAAAACAGCTGTCTACTGAGGGAGAAGGGTCTTCTGAGCAGGAAAGACTAGCCAGTGGCAGATGTGCTGGATTTTATAGTCAGGCTGGAGGAGGTGTCTGATTTACAGAGGGCTCACAGATCAGGTATGAGGTTTACATCACACATGGGGAAGGCTGGCTGGCCCATCCTAATCTTATTATGCAAATGAACTTTCCCCTTGGCCGGCACCATCTTGTCTGCTCCTTACTGTATACGTGGCTGACAAAGAGAAGGGAAGATGGAACTGCCATCTTGAACATGATTGGAATAACTGCTGGTGTCTATGTCTATGTCTACAGCTCGATATTACAGGTTGTTGTTTGTTAGAAAGGAGAATAATTTGGAGCTGCTTTGCATTAAAAGGAAAACCTTACTGAGGACTTCCATACTCTCACCATCTGCCTAAGTAATTTCTTCTTAATTTCTGTATCATTCGCCACTCTGGAGTGGTAAACCTCACTGCTGTTAGAGGGTGTTGGATGATGACTCTTTCTGGCTACTTCCTGCTGAAAATGGGCATTGTGTGGGGGAACAGCAACTAGGTTTCCTCCTGGGGTCAATCTAAGGGTCCTTGGAAGAAAGGCGTGTCCACGCATGGTTCTGTCTGCAGCACCATTTGGAGTTTGATTGCTGTCAGCCATTCCGATAGGTTATAACATGGGTTTGCCTCCACCAGATGTTGCTGAAACGTTAATATAAAAGTTTCATTCTTTTTCAGATAAGAGGCATTGGATTTGGATGCCTAGAGTAACTTTAGAGTTAACCTTGGCTAAATCTTTCCTGCAATCATTAATCCCTTCATGATTTCCACAGAACATCTAAGACATGCTTAAACTTTCCGACTTGTCTTAACCTTCTTTTTGAACAACCAACTATTCTCTTTAGGACAAGTATTTACCATATGAGATCCTTTCTTATATAAAATCTCTTCCCTTTATAACCTTCAATGCATAGCCAGGGTGTGACATATTACCAAACCCAACAAGAAATTCTAGCAGACTCAATGAGAGTAAAACTTTCATGCTTCCTTTTTCTTGGTAACTATTATCCCTGCTATAAGGATTAATAATTAAGCAAAATACTACAGCAATGGTAACTCTGTCCCACATTTCAGTTAGAAGGTGCTACTATGTATAGCTCTACTGCAAATAGTAGAGTGAGTATAGCAGTTCCTGCAAAGGTGATGTAGTAGATTATTTCCATCTAAATTTTTAATGAAACATGTCAAATGATCCTGTTTACCTCTTCTCTGGATGTTTTAGGGGCCCTCTGACCTACTTAGAAGGCCAGGCATCAGGAAAGGCAATTTTGAAATTTGAAGTTTGATTTTGGGAAGCCTATTAAATGTTAGAGTTTTAAAACACTTCAGGTTATGAGGTAGAATTCCAGATTGCCATAAATTATTTTGCCAAAATAATAACTCCAAAGGCAAAAACCTTTCATTACCCTTTACTATTACATGAAAATCCTGTTTAAAGCCAAATTTTACTCTTGCATTAGTTTATTAATATTAACCCCAATTTATTTAAATGAAAGCTTATAAACAGTACCATCAAATCTTAACCAATTAAACTATGAGATGAAACCTTTACAAACTTTTAACCCCTTTTGCTAAAGGGCAGATTAGCATCTTAAGACAACCTTGCTGTGCTTTTATTTTAATGCTCAATTTATGAAAAGACCATATAATACCCTTTTGAATTTAGTTAATGTTTAAACATTTTTTGTAAGATTTTTACAATCTTTTTATAACTTGCTTAAACCTCTAGCTTTATCTTATCAAATTTAAGATAATCCCTCATTCCTGGGCAGAATTTACATGTTCATGCTTTCTTATAACCTTCTACTGAAACCACATTTCACTGTTTTTATATACCTTGCATGTAAAATGGTTTAGTGGTCTCAAATACATGTTGCACTGTTAACTCTTAGCAACGTTTACTTTTGGTGAAAAACCTGGTTAGTAAGCAATTTTAATTATTTACCAGGTGTGGAGCCTAGGACTGAGACAGAGTGCAGATGAGGTCTGACTCTGTCCACATCTAACTCCATGTGTCCCAGGCCTTACCTATCAGTATAGCAGGCAGTTCACAACATTGAAACATTTAGCAAACCTAGTATCTGACTTGTATGATTTAGACCACCTATTTGCATTTTGACAACATTTGCATTACCAATAAGGATTACCAATAATCCTTAAGACTACTTTTATTTTTTATTTTTTATTTATTTATTTATTTTTTTTTTTTGAGACGGAGTCTCGCTCTGTCGCCCAGGCTGGAGTGCAGTGGCGCAATCTCGGCTCACTGCAAGCTCCGCCTCCTGGGTTCACGCCATTCTCCTGGCTCAGCCTTCCGAGTAGCTGGGACTACAGGCGCCCGCCACAGCGCCCGGCTAATTTTTTTCTATTTTTTAGTAGAGACGGGGTTTCACCATGGTCTCGATCTCCTGACCTTGTGATCCGCCCGCCTCGGCCTCCCAAAGTGCTGGGATTACAGGCGTGAGCCACCGCGCCCGGCCTAAGACTACTTTTATTTTTTAAAGACTAAAGTCATGTGAGCTAAAAAAATATTTAAGTGTTTATTTTTCATTAAGCCAATCAATTAGAGCTCTTTTTATAGGCATTACACACAACATATATATAGTAATAAAGACAGAAGATTCAGCACTTGTAAGGTTTTTCATTTGCCAGTTTCTTAATTAGATTACTGGCTTCAGGGTGGAGCCCTTGGAGGAACAGGGCCAGGATAGCATGCATTTTTAGGGCCTAACGAGCTGACACAGCTGAAGGCAAACACAGATCCCAAAATTAAAGGTGCCATTTTTTACTAGATTCTGGATCCCCAAAAGGAAGGAGATACTATAGATGTCCCAAAGACAGGACAGTGCTTCTACCATGCATTTCATTGTAAGGCAACCCAAAGCCAGATCAGCCCATTTTGCAATTAGCCCATCCCCCATGGAAGTCTCATCTCTTAAATGGGGGGGGTGGGGATTTTCCACATCTTCCAGGTGGCTAAGAGCATGTTTCTCTGATTCAAATGTGCAAAGAGTTAAGTATCCCTCCATAACTACTATTAGCCATCCCTTAAAGTATATTTCCTACCTAGTTTTACACACCAAAGCTCTCTCATAATGTTAAGTAATTTGATACCTCCAAAACTCAAAACTGTCAGATAATAAAATGCAAAACAAAACAGAGCCTTTTTGATTTTGAGAGGAAACTATTTGCTTTTGATTCCTGGAGTTTCATGAGGAAAAGAGAGGGTATTTTTCCCAAAATGGGGTCTGTGGCACCTCCTCTGCTTTGCCCAAGGAGTCACAGTCTACCAGAAGTTATCTTAGGGTCTCTCATGTGTGCTTTAAGAGTGGCAAGACAGGTCGGGCGTGGTGGCTCACGCCTGTAATTCCAACACTTTGGGAGGCCAAGGTGGGTGGATCACAAGGTCAGGAGATCAAGACCATCCTGGCCAATATGGTGAAACCCCGTCTCTACTGAAAATACAAAATAATTAGCTGGGCATAGTGGTGCACGCCTGTAATCCCAGCTACTTGGGAGGCTGAGGCAGGAGAATCGCTTGAACCTGGGAGGTGGAGGTTGCACTGAGCCCAGATCACATCACTGCACTCCAGCCTGGGTGACAGAGCTAGACCGTGTGTCAAAAAAAAAAAAAAAAAAAAAACCGGTGGCAAGACAAAAAAAAAATGGAGAAAAAATAATTCAGTGGACTGAGAAAAAAAAAATCCCTTTTTCAGAAAAACAAAATCCAGGAAGAGAAAAAAACATAAAGGCCTTTTCAATGTATCTGTGACTTGGATATCCACTTTTAATTAAGCTCACTGCTCTTTAAGAAAATTATTTTAAATTCCTTTTTACTGGACTTTAGCCATGCCAAGCAGTTAAGATTTTTCGCTTTTGAACTTTACAGAAAGTAATCTCACAGGTGAAACCAACAAGTCTTAATGAAGTTATGACTTAACCACGAGTGTACAAGGTATTTTTAAAAGGGTGATAAGCAGTTTTTAAAACTGTCATTGCAAAATTGTGACTGAGAAAGTGAAAGAGATCCAACCCAAACAACTCCATTTTGTTTCCAGTCCCCAAGCTGTCCTTGCCCATCCCTGGGTCTAGGGCAAACCAACGTTGGGAGGAGCCTGGTTTACAGTTTACAGTCTTAAACAAAGATGATCACAGCCCTTTTCTTCTTTTCTTTTCTTTTCTTTTTTTTTTTTTTAATTATACTTTAAGTTCTAGGGTACATGTGGATAACATGCAGGTTTGTTACACATGTATACTTGTGCCATGTTTGCGTGCGGCACCCATCAACTCGTCAGCACCCATCAACTCGTCAGCACCCATCAACTCGTCATTTACATCAGGTATAACTCCCAATGCAATCCCTCCCCCTTCCCCCCTCTCCGTGATAGGCCCCGGTGTGTGATGTTCCCCTTCCCGAGTCCAAGTGATCTCATTGTTCAGTTCCCACCTATGAGTGAGAACATGTGGTGTTTGGTTTTCTGTTCTTGCGATAGTTTGCTGGGAATGATGGTTTCCAGCTGCATCCATGTCCCTACAAAGGACACAAACTCATCCTTTTTTATGGCTGCATAGTATTTCATGGTGTATATGTGCCACATTTTCTTAATCCAGTCTGCCACTGATGGACATTTGGGTTGATTCCAAGTCTTTGCTATTGTGAATAGTGCCGCAATAAACATATGTGTGCATGTGTCTTTATAGCAGCATGATTTATAATCCTTTGGGTATATACCCAGTAATGGGATGGTGATCACAGCCCTTTTCTAAAATTTACTTTCCACTTGCCAGGAGACCAGACCAAGAAAATAGCCACAAGATTAGATACCATGGATTAGGAGTCACAAAGCTGGAAGCTACAAGATTTTGACCTTTCCTAAAGTGCTCTCAAGATCAGTGCTTAACATATTTTGTAAACCCTGCCCTTCATGGATCAACTGGCACCACCCAGATCAATAAACTGGCTTATCTGACTTTGTGGTCCCCACCCAAGAACTGACTTAGTAAAAGACAGTCACCATTTTAAAATGGCAGAGACTGAAACAAAGTATTGCCATGTGGTTACAGATCATGTTCCCAAGGACATGAGACAAGATGGAGGCCTGTAGTCAAGTTGGTGACTGACCATTTTGTTGGGCTGGATTGAACAGCAGGTTTATGTGGTCCTGGGTCTGCACCCTTACCTATGGTTTCTTTTGACAGAACCATACAGAAAGAACACAAAAAGCACATTAGATTGGCTACAGCTTAAGACAAACCTCACAAATCCCTTTTCATTAATTAAAACTACAGACAATATAAACGATAATCCTTATTATTCCTTTTACCAGTTTGCAAAGGGAGAGGGAAGCCAAAAACCCAATTGGTAAGAAATTTTTACACTTTTGCCAGCATGTCAGCCTTCTGGGTTCCCTTCCCCATAGCTTAACTCTAAGTCAAGCATTTTAAGGTTTGGAAAATTAACTTTTCCCAGGTTGGAAGAAAATTACAAAAGAAGATACGGGAGCCATTTTAAACCGTGAAAGAAGGAAAAACACCATAGAAAAGTCTGGGGATTCCAATTAGGGTTGTCAAGAGGTAATGCCTCTCTTCCTGTTGGAAATGGAGTTTCCCCTGTTTCTTCGCCTTCCCTATTTTCTCTTTTCCTTTTGGCATACTATAGGAGACATATTGCTCATCTCTGAAATTATCTGCTGCCTGCAGAGCTGCCTGTTTTTCAGTTGCAGTTAGGGTTTGACTTAGTAGCAGCATAACATCCCTTCAAGAGAGATCAAACACCTGAGTTAAATTTTGCAAGGCTTCTCTATACCTATCAGGGTCATCAGAAAGTTGGCCTGAGTCTTTTTTATTTGCCTAAGGTCCTGCAATTAGAAAGGATCTCGAAGGGGCCCCAAATAAGGGGGATCCTCAGATGGTTCCCCTGGAAGTTGCTTCTCTAATTTTGGGAAATTATTCTCTTTGGGCCTGCCTGATATGATTACTAAAAGAGCTAGGTTGGTTTTGTAATGCCTGCAAAAGGTCTGAAAAGAAGGCCATGCCCTTGTGCAAAAGAAAATGAGCTGCTTTTTTTTTTTTTTTAAAGGTCTCAGGGTGAAAGGAGTCCCACTGCTTTAGAATGCACTCCAGGAGAGTGCAAGCTAAAGATGGTACCCCTCTAGAAAGAGAAACAAGAAAATGGCATCCCTTTAGTCTCCTTCCTTTCCCTGTGACCCGGAGTGGAGAAGAAGACAGTAGGAGTGCCCCCCTGCTGTTTTCCTTCTGCGGTTCCTGAGGCCCAGCACCTTGTTGAACATGCCATCCATGGTTGCAGGCTTGACCCCCAGCCATGGAAACAGAGGAACTAAGCAACTGGGATTTGTCAGACTCACCCATGCAACTCCAGTCCTCTGCCTGTGATTTCCCTTTGACTTCCTAGACTTCTGTGATCTGCCTGGATCCCTGAAAGTGGATCTCAGGTGAGACTACATCACAGTTGTATTTGAGCTACTGTTGCATTTCCCTCTTTAATGGAGGAAGTGTGCTGGTTTGAGCTCTATATCATGCTATTATTGTTCATGCTAAAGCATGTACCCTTAGAGAATGGTTCAAGTTAATATCCGAACCTAAAATCCCCTTGCTAATTACCATTCTAATTGGAGGCAGAATAGGTGCCTAAAAAGGACATAGGAACCAAATGGCCGTTTTTGTGCTGATGAGACAGTATTGAGACTAAAATTTGGTTTTGGTGGACATTTTACTCCTAGTTGTTGAAGGCAGAATTTTCCTGTTCATAGAAGCAGCCTAAAGCCTAGTCTCTAGAAGAGAGGCACAAAAAGGGAGAATTAGGAAGCTAGTGTGTTTCCATAAAGAACTGACAATGTGCCTCATGGAGAGGGTCCCTATTCAGCTAGGTGGCTCTGTTGGCCTTGAAATGCCATGTACTCTCCAGACCAAGGGCAGAGAGTGATGCTCACTGTGGTGGGAGGGGGGAACCCTCTGTTCCCAGAAAATCACAAAGACACCTTCCCTTGAGCTATAGCCCCATTTACTATGACATTCCTTGATCTTGCCAAACAAGATTACTTCCTTGAACTGTAAAACATCCTACACATTGCATACACAGAGAAGACAGGATATATGGTGATCACAGACAGGGAAGGAGGAAATTATGACAGGAAAGTTGGAGATCCTGTTGCTGACATCCCATCGGGCAGTCAAAGGCTGGGGTCATTCCAGAAGCCATTGGATAACACCAGGGGGTAGGTCCAGCCAGAAATCCTCAGTTGCTCCAAAACCTCTTCCGGTCCCATGTGATAGCTAAATCCTCCATGAAAGGAAGCTGATTCAAACATGGCCAACATGTCCAGCAACCTGTGGTTGCTGGGGGATTCTCCATGTCCTCCCCAGTAAGCCCCACATCTAAGTTTTTAAGAGCAGCAGCTACACTAACCATGTTTTTAATTGGCCGATGAATGCCTGTTATTGATTTGATTTGGTCCTAAAATGGAAGCTGAGAGGCCCAAAATGAAAGAACAGAGTTGGAGTCCGCCCCTCTACTCACCTTTTTGATGAATGCTGTACCTTGGTATCCCAGACAAGGTCCCCAGTATGAAGTGGGTATGTTGTCTGGGGTACATACCCAGGGTTCATCGGTCTTGTGCCAGGAAAATTTAGGACATGGACACACACAAGAAGTTTAGGAGTGGAGATTTAACAGGCAGAAGAAAAGAGAAAGAAAAACAGCTCTCTATTGAGAGAGAAGAGTCCTCTGAGTGGAAAAGACTGGCCAGTGGCAGATGCACTGGATTTTATAGTCAGGCTTGAGGAGGTACCTGATTTACATAGCGCTCAAAGATCGATTCGATCAGGTATGATGTTTACATAGCACATGGGGAAGGCTGGCTGGCCCATCATAATCTAATTATGCAAATGAACTTTCCCCTTGGCCAGTGCCATCTTGTCTGCTCCTTACTGTACACGTGGCTGACAAAGAGAAGGGAAGATGGAGCCGCCATCTTGAACATGATTGGCACAACTGCCAGCATCTATGCCTGCAGGTCGATTTTACAGGCTGCTCTTTGTTAGAAAGGAAAATAATTTGGGGCTGCTTTTCATTAAAAGGAAAACCTTACCAAGGACTTCTGTGCCCTCACTACCCTCTGAAGTAATTTCTTCTTAATTCCTGTATCAGTTTGAATGGAGATATTTTTACAGCAGGAGTTTGATCACCCGCATTCTACTGGTTGCTCTGTGGAGTTCTAAGAGACATAAGGTGAGATCTTTTTTCTCCTTGAGCACCATGCCTGCTTCTGCATTCTGGCAGCTCTTTTTCCTGCCTCTGCAGCCGCTATGTTTCCTTGTCCAACTGCCCCTGGAGCATTTGAGATGTTCTTTGCTTTGTTTCCATTTCTGCCACTATAACAACCATTTGGAGATGCTGGCCCATTGGGTCTTTCTGTTTGGGCCTCTAAGACTCTGAAGGAGGCGGTCACTTCTATAGCATCTCCAGTAGAAGACATGGCAGCTGAATTCATCCCTCCAGCTGTGCTCTGCAGGCTTTGCTGCAGCTGCCCAGAAGGGCCACCCATGGCAGCAGGCCATGCAGCAGAAAAAAGCCATGCTTGCAGCTGACTGGTTACTCTGGGTCACCACAAGGGGCCTCTACTTTCCCTCCTGCACCTGCCCAACAGGTTTAAGTGTGCAGGCATTAGGCTACTCCTCAAGAGGCTTCAGTGGGGCTGGCCAGGGACTTGGTATGGTCCGTATTGGGAGGAGGACCAATACTCTGGCTTGAAAGCCCAGCTTCAAAGACCTGGAAAGTGGCTGGGCATAGTAGCTCACGCCTGTAATCCCAGCACTTTGGGAGGCCAAGGTGGGCAGATTGCCTGAGCTCAGGAGTTCGCGACCAGCCTGGGCAACATGGTGAAACCCCGTCTACTGAAAATACAAAAAATTAGCCGGGCATGGCGGTGAGCACCTGTAGTCCCAGCTACTTGGGAGGCTGAGGCAGGAGAATTGCTTGAACCTGGGAGGCAGGGGTCGCAGTGAGCAGAGATCATGCCACTGCACTCCAGCCTGGGCGACAGAGTGAGATTCCGTCTCTAAATAAACAAATAAGTAAATAAGACTTGGAGGGTATATTTGGTGGGTAAAAACTCAGTGTTTGTTTCCCATTCAACTGCTGTCCCCTTTAGGGTGCTGACTTTCCTGAAATATGTACACTCAATCCATTGTTCCACTGTTTCTTCGGGGCCAGTAAGATGGCTCATAGCTGGGAGGTGTTGGATCTAAGCTGGAAGATCACTCAGCTACCTGCTGGCTGTTGCTGGAACTGTTGTTGTTGTTGTCGTCGTCATTGTTGTTTTAATTTATTTCTCATTTCTATAGGTTTTGCTCCCACTTATGAGTGAGAACATACAATGTTTGGTTTTCCATTGCTGAGTTACTTCACTTAGTCTCTAATTCCATTGAGGTTGGCCCTGTTGTTTTACCAGGTCCAGGCTCAGCTGGGCTTTCCCCTTTTGCCAGGACCGACTCCCATGAGCTTGCTGGGCGCCTATACTGCTACTTAGAAACTGAAGGCTTTGTGCTCATGATCCCCGGGTCCTTTTTAGCCAGGCATTCAATTATTCTATGAAATACGATCCGATTCTTTCTCCCAGCTGGTAGCTCAGCATCTCCTACCTTGAAATATTGGTGCCTAGGTAGAAGGTTGGTCAAAGAGGATCAAATTCCCCTTCCTAGTCTACTGTATCCAACAGGATTAAACACAGCCATATCTCACTACCAGAGGCTTTTCATATGGAGACAATGTTAATACCTTGTATTTGTATATTTTGGTAAAGTTTGAATACTTTAAATCTTTTATATTGCAGTGTGGTTTGGTGGAATGATGACTTGGGATTTTTCTAACATCTAATATGAATTTTCTTCTTTGGAAACATGTAAGTTTTCTCAATAAATTTTTAGTGTAAAATAAAGGGACTATCTACCTTTTTAAAGGGGGCAGCCATTTCTCCTGTAAGGAATTACACTTAAAGAATCAGAAGGAGACTCATCAGTTTATTACAGCTTGACCAAGATGTCCTGATTCAGAATTTCCTGCTTTCTCTCTGCATAGCGTAAGTGTTCACATCTAAACCTGAGAAGAAGAGGGCAAATAAACCTGAGAAGTACAAAGTGTCTTTTAGTGTATTCTCTTGTCAAATATGTTTAATAAACAGCATCCTCTTCAAGCAGAGGGCAAATACGTGATGAGTTTATTTAAGAACTTGCCAGAGAACAAGTTCAGTGCAGAGAAAACTCAGACAGAAGGACAGTGTGTTGTGCTTGCATGCGTGTGTGTGTGTGCACGTGTGTGCTGTGTTTATGCTGTGGACTACAGCACCTGCTGCAACAAATCTTTTCTTCTGCAGATCCTCTGGGGCTCTGCACCCTAATTCCACTTCACTCCCAGAATCCCCTTATCTATGGTTTGATTTATAAAATTGCTCAAACACTGAATGAGTTTAGTTTCCATATCCAGTACAGCAATAATGGTGAAGGTAGTGTTTCCCATTGATATCCTAGTTACATTCCCAGATGATATCCACAATTCCAAAACTTTAACTGAAATATGTATAAATATACACATATATACATTTATACAAATATATGTACACACATATACATATATACACACACACACCCCACACCTCCACAGAAATGGTTTTTGTTTTCAATTTTTTTTTTCCATATTCTGCCATTTGTGCTTTTACTTCACTTTTAAACTTTTGCTGGTTCCCAATTTTTGAGAGTCCTGGGTGTCCACAGTTCCATAGGCCCAGAACACAGTGAGGAGCAGCAGGGCCATGGTGGGTGTCCCAACCACAGTCCCAGGCTGACCCTCTACTCTTCCATTTCTTGCTTCTCTCCAGGCAATGTCTCAGTTTCACCCCATCTGCTTTCCCAGGCAGCTGCAGTTCTCCCTCTGCCTTTGGGGGACAGAGACCCTGGAACACCTTCTCCTTTCCTCATTTGCTTCCAATTCTCTGCAAATCATCACACTTTAGCATCTTCCATGGGCCCCGGGATTTAGGATAGAGTAACTGGCTCAGTAAGAGTGGTTCTCCAGCTTATTCGTGCTGGGACAGTAGGGTCCAGGAAGCACAGTCCTTCCTGCTGGCATTTCTCATTCCCCAGACCCTGGTCTTCCATCCTTCTTCAGTCCTCCCCTGCTTTTTCCTGTTACCCCAATTCCTTTGCTAAACATCAACCTCCTCTTTGGAGACACATGTCAGACCACCTAACCCTCCTCTCATTCTCTTGTCCTGAATCTTCTTCCTTTTACACCCTCCATCTATGCAATGCTGTTCACAATAAAAATATACCTTTGAAAGCCCACAAAAATAAAAAGGTGGTGTCTCCTCCACAGATATCCTTGCAGCTGTTGTCGATCACCGTACAGAGACTGAGTGATCTGAGCAACTGAGCAAAGAGGAATACATCTTTGTCTATGACCAGCAGATCATCTTAAGACCTTGAGTCTTCTTAACCAAGGTAAGATTCAAATATTCGTGTTCCTTTTTACCTCCCTTCCTTCATTCCATTTGTTCATTGGGAATGGAAAGATTGTTGAGTGGCTTAGACATCCCAGAAACCACGTTACGCTTTTTGCCTCTATACAGTCTTTTCAAAATTATATCTGTATTTTTTCTTTTCTCTATCTGATTCTCTCCCCCTTGGAAAGATCAGTTCATTCACCGAACTCCCATTCTTGGAGAAAGATATCTCCCCTCATCTTACTAGAAGAGTTAAGGGTAAGGCTGTTACTCTTGAACTGATGCTTCATTCAATCAGGGAGAACCTGCACCTGGAAGTAAGGTGATTAGCGATGTTCTATGACGTCTTGTGGCTCTAGGTAACATTCCAGGAGAAATACTACTTTCTCTAATTTGTTGTGAAATGATAACTAAAGTCACTCTCTCACAGGAAGCTCTTAGAACTGCAATCTCCATCTGGGTATGGAGTGGTCACTAAGGCTTCCAGAAACCTTGTGTGACCTCATTGCTGACATAGCTCAGATTTGTGGATCCAGTTTAAACTAAAGCAATGGCAGCAAGATGAACAAGGTGAGGGAGTGAGGAGGAAAATGAACAGAGGTTGGTCCTTGCATTCCTTAGGGAAGAGACACACACAGTGAATAATTCAGGGCTCAGAAAATATTTTCCTCAATCAGCCAGACAGTAAATAGTTTAAAACGGGGATGCATCAAGACTTTTTAGCAGCCACTGAATGAATAAACTGTGAGCCTATTGAGCCAGGTTTCTGCAGGATTTCTTTTATTGGAGACTTCTTTGGCTAAAGAGAGCTCCGTCGTCTCAGTGTCTAGCATGATGTTTAACAGGTAGAGGCTGCTAAGCAGCTGCTGGTTTGGACATATTTAACAGGAGTATGAAGCAGTGACAGTTTCCAGCTGAGTCAGGGTGAGGATGGGCCAAATGGTCAGCCACCGCTGACCACCACAGCAGGAGTGGAAAGCTGGGAGAAAGAGCAGGGGTTTGCACCTGACTTAGGAACCAGAAAATGTATCTTGGTTCTAGCAGCATGTGTTCCACGGTTTAATTTACTGATGGTGAAAAACCACTCCCACTGTGAATATCCTTTCCCTATCCCTTTTCCTGACCCACTCTTCCCAAACTCTCAAGTGTTAGTGTCTGCTCTCCTGTGCGCTCATAGACTAACCAATGAAGAAGGCGCAGTGAGTGTAACCTGGGAGGAGGTGGAGACACAGAGTACCGATCTCCTTCCACTGGCATGTTATCTCAGACCCTTGACAATCTGGCCTCTGTATTAGAATTCTTAAGAGGGACAGAACCAATTGGATACAGACACATATAGAGAGATTTATTTCAAGGACTTGTCTCATGCCATTGTGGGACTGGTGAGTCTAGAATCTGCAGGACAGGCTGGCAAGCTGGAGACTCAGGGAAGAGTTGATGTCGCAGCTGAAGTCTGAAGGCTGTCTGCTAGCAGAATTCTCTCTTCCTTGGCGGCGGGGGGAGTGCGGGGGGCGCTGTGTCTCCTTTTCTTAAGACCATCAACTGATTGGATGCAGCCCACCACATCATGGAGAGTACAATAATCTCCTTTACTCAGTGTCTACTGATTTAAATGTTAATTGCACCTTAAAAAAACACATTCACAGCAACATCTAGCCTGGTCTTTGACCAAATGTCTGGGCACTATAGCCTAAACAATTTACACCAATTAACCATCACATGCTCCAAATCAATAGATAACATTTGATTTTTGCTTTTTTCCCCCATGCTTTCTCTTTTAATAGTCAGAACCATCAAAATCCATTGGGATGCATGATATTGACCTAACCACCTAAGGCAACCTATTACTGAGTGTTAAGCTATTGGAATGGAAAATTTCCTCTGAAAATTATGTCATGAAAATCTCTTCTTCAGAAAGTAAGAGTGAAGCTGAAGATATTAAGAATGCACCGGTTTGAGAGAGTGCATGAGAGTTAAGTTTTTACATCTTTCAATATGTATTTTAACCTTCTGTTAACTGGACAAATTTGACGTGCTGGCCAGAACCAAGCCAGACTTCTAACAAAGAGTCCATAGAAGCACAGGAAACAAATCAAAAAGTTTTCATGGTATGATCTAGAGGAACACGCTTATTTTTGTTGACTGAGGTTTTGAGAGGAAAAAAGACAGAAGACCGAGCCCCGCATACAGAGACAGGCCACAGCAGCCAGGCTTCCCCATGCTCTCTTCTCGGGAGATTCCCAGGGCTCTTGGTGGAGGCATGCTAAGCTGAGCCCATGCCAGACATTTCCACGACCAAGGTCCTCCTGCCAGCCCATCCAGCTCCAAAAACATCCAACTATGGAGAATAACTCATCCAGAAGGCAGGAATTAGGGAAAGGTGTTACCTGCTTCCTTCTTTGTTCATTGCATTCCTTCAAAACCAAGACAAAGTTATCATTCCATCCTCCTGTCAGAAATCAAAGGTGATTTATTATTTACGATTTAAACAAAGACTTTCTGTGTTTCTGGAGAGATACCCCACAGGTGTGTGGATGGGGCCCCCGCCTGCTGATGTTGTGCAGTGTTGATCATCTGCCTGCCATCCAGAGGGTGGTCAAGGAAGTGCCAAGGGAGCTGCTCTGGAGCTGAGGAGTCATGTGCTCCCAGGCCCTTGACTGCAGATATTCTCACCACTTCTTTGGGAGGCTCATCATTTTAGCTTTTCTGGACCTGGAAGGTTGCAGGTTACAGTGGCTTCTATTACCCTGTATGTTGGTCAGTGCAAACATACGATAGCATTAGCCCTCCAGTTTCTAGTGAGTAAGGAGAGAGAATTGAAGTCAGCTATTGGCAGGAATTCCATTTACACCAAAAGATATGACAAGAATGCTCGTAGCAGCACTATTCACAATAGCCCCAAACTGAAAACAACCATCGTCAATCCAGTGATAAAATGGATCCATAAATTGTGCTGTTTCTATGTAATGCAACAGTAAAGAGAAATGAAAACAAAAGAGTTACAGGTAAATGCCACAACTGGTATGAATCTCACATAAAGTGTGTCAAAATGAGAGGTGACAATGTGCTAGCAGCCCTCACTCTCAGCGCCTCCTCGCCCTCGGCATCCACTCTGGCGGCGCTTGAGGAGCCCTTCAGCCCGCCACGGCACCGTGGGAGCCTCTCTCTGGGCTGGCTGAGGCCACAGCTGCCTCCCTTTTCTTGCAGGAAGGTGTGGCGGGAACTGGGGCTGCGAGTGGTACTCACGGGCCAGTGCGAGTTCCGGCATGCGCAGGCGCAGGCTCTGCAGCCCCACATACGGAGCGGCCCGCTGGCAGGGGCCCAGGGTAGTGAGGGACTTAGCACCAGGGCCAGCAGCTGCGGAGGTTGCGCTGGGTCCCCCAGCAGTGCCGGCCCGCGGTGCTGCACTCTAATTCTCGCCAGGCCTTAGCTGCCTCCTGGCGGGGCGGGGCTTGGAACCTGCAGCCTGCCATGTCTGAGCTCCCCTCACCCTGTGGTGGGATCCGGCGGGGCCTGTGCCTCCCTGACGAGCGCCACCCCCTGCTCCGTGGCGCCCAGTCCCATGGACAGCCCAAGGGCTGAGGAGTGCAGGCACGGCTCAGGACCGGCAGGCAGCTCCGCTTGCAGCCCTGGTGCAGGATCCATTAGGTGAAGCCAGCTGGGCTCCTGAGTCTAGTGGGGACTTGGAGAGCCTTTATGTCTAGCTAAGGGATTGTAAATACACAAATCAGCACTCTGTGTCTAGCTCAGGGTTTGTAAATACACCAGTCAGTACTCTGTGTCTAGCTCAAGGTTTGTAAATACACCAGTTGGTACTCTGTATCTAGCCAACCTAGTGGAGACTTGGAGGACTAGCACTCTGTGACTCTGTGTCTAGCTCAAGGATTGTAAATGCACCAATCAGTACTCTGTGTCTAGCTCAGGGTTTGTGAATACACCAATCAGTACTGTCTAGCTCAAGGTTTGTGAATACACCAATTGGTACTCTGTATCCAGCTGTGTATCTAGCTAACTCTGTGTCTAGTTCAAGGATTGTAAACACACCAATCAGCACTCTGTCAAAACGGACCAATCAGCTCTCTGTAAAGTGGACCAATCAGCTCTCTGTAATGGGGCCAGATAAGGGAATAAAAGCGGGCTGCTGGTAAGTCAGTGGCAACCCTTTTGGGTGCCCTTCCACACTGCCGAAGTCGTGTTCTTTTGGTCTTTGCAATAAATGTTGCTGCTGTTGAGTCTTTGGGTCCAGGCTGCCTTAATGAGCTGTAACACTGCGAAGATCCGCAGCTTCTCTCCTGTCAGCGAGACCATGAACCCAGCAGAAAGAAGCTCCAGACACATCTGAACGTGTGAAGGAACGAACTCTGGATACACCACCTTTAAAAACTGTAACACTCACCGAGAGGGTCTGCGGCTTCATTCTTGAAGTCCACGAGACCAAGAACCCACCAATTCAGGACAGAAAAATACACTGATACAAAAAAAGACATACTGTTTACTTCCATTAATATAAACTTCAAAAATGTGAACCTGAACCATACAGTCAAAGTCATGGGAAACAGACACAAAATAGCACATACAGTATAACTCCATTTATTTAAAGTTAGAAAATACGTGAAACTGAACTCCAGTGCTAGAGGTGAGATTAGCAGTGATCTACTGGGAAGGAAAAAGGATTTGTAATTGAAAGGTGACATGAGGGGAGTTTTTAGGGAACTGGCAAAGTTCTATGCCTTGACCTAGCTGTTAGTTTTATGCAAATTTATTAAAGTCTTTGACATCTTTAAGTATGTATGTTGTATTTTAACGTTTCAAAAGTTAAATGATATAGACGTTGAAAATTTAAAAATACATTCTTCAATAAATAATGAAAATTAGAGAATAACTAGAACTGTATTTTTGGGTTGTGACTAAAGTACTTAGAGAAAAATTTATAGCCTTAAGTATAATTATTGGAGAAGACAAATTTCTTAGTATTAATGAACTATGCATCTAAATAAAGAAGCCAGAAAAAAGCCTTAAGAAACGAAATCTAAATATAATAGAAGGCAAAAATAAAGGTAAGAGAAGAAACAAATTAAATAGAAAAAAAAAGGTATCAGTAAAGGCAAACGTTTGTTCTTTGTAAAAATAGGTATACAAACCAGTGGGAAGACTGATCTAGATACAAAGGAAAAAAAAAAAACACAAATAAATGCAATTAGGAATGATAAGGGAGTTATAAATATAGAAAGATTAGATGATAATATAAATATATAAATTACCCAATGAACATAAATCTTTAGATAATATAATGTAGCAGAAAAGTATAATTTACAAAAAATTCAAATTCACAAAAAGGCATGTGAATAGATCATATTTAATAAGTAAATTGAATCAACAGTTTAAAAAAAGAAAACAAACTGTTTTTCTTTATACTCACAATACTTCTGACACCAAATGTGTGGGTTTTCCAAACCAAGCAATTTTCTACTTCCCTGCCGATACTAACTGGCTGTTCTATAATTTAATTCTGGTGCTAACAACGCTGAGATGGTGGCAGACTCCCTACCACAGGTTAAGGGTTCAATCCCATAAGAGTGTGCCCCATTTTAGAGGCCAGTTGCAAATAATGGGTCCCCAGGTTACCCACAATTTCTGTCTGACTTGGCTACAAACTGGAGGCTCCGAAGAGCCCTTCCTTAGGCTGAATAATTTATTAGAAGAAATCAGAGAACTCAATAAGACATTTTACTTTTACTGTTTATTGTAAAGAACACAACTAAAGAATGGCCAAATGGAAGAGATGCCCAGGACAAGGTGGGGAGACGGGCAGTCAAAGCTTCAGTGCCCTCACTGGGTGCACCACCCTCCCAGTACCTCAATGTGCTTACCAGCCAGAAGCTCTGCAAGCCCCATAGTTCAGGGGTTTTTACAGAGGCTTCATCACATAGGCATAACCAACTCAGTCTCCAGCCCTTTTCCTCTCCCTGGAGGATGGAGGGTGGGGCTAAAATGTCCAAGCTCCTAATCATGCTTGGTCTTTCTAATGAATAGCTCCCATCCTAAAATAATCCAGGAGCTCACCAGTAGTCATTAAAACCAAAGATGCTCCCATCACCCAGACATTTCAGGATTGAGGAGCTCTGCATCAAAAACTGGGGGCAGAGACCAAATACATATTTTTTTAATTATCACAGTAGCTAAAAACTCCCTGTAGAAACACGAGGCCCAGACGGTTTAATGGAGAGTTCTATTAAATATGTACCTTAAATAATCTCTATTGTTTACGGTCCTAAAGAAGAGAACACGGGGAACCCTTCCTCAACTCATTTACTAACGCTATTGATATGGGTTGGCTCTGTGTCCCCACCCAAATCTCACCTTGAATTGTAATAATTCCCACGTGTCATGGGAAGGACCTGGTGGGAAGTAAATATATCATAAGGGTGGGTTTTTCCTGTGCTGTTCTCATGATAGTGAATCCGTCTCAGAAGATCTGATGGTTTTATAAAGGAGAGTTACCCTGCATATGCCCTCTTGCCTGCCACCATGTAAGACATGACTTTTCTCCTCATTCACTTTCAGCCGTGATTGTGAGGCCTCCCCAGTCCTGTGGAACTGTGAGTCAGTTAAACCTCTTTCCTTTATAAATTACCCAGTCTCAGGTATGTCTGTATTAGCAGCATGAGAACAGACTAATACAACTATAAACTTAATATTAAAAATAGACATGGGAACTATAAGGAAGGCCAACTCATTGTGAACATACACTTGACAAGCTCACATTTGTAAAAATAGCAAACAGAATTCAGGAATGCATACTTTTAATGATGTCCAAGTCATGTTTATCCTAGGAATACAAGGTTAATTAACATTAGAAAACTCCATTTATGTGGCTTAACACATCACTTTATTAAAGGAAAGAGCTAATGGTTTTTTTAGTAGATACACAAAATGGTTAGAATTCAAGACATTCATGATAAAAACTTTTAGAATATAAACCAGAAGAACATGTCTGTGCTCTAATAGAGTATCTACTTCCCTCTCAAAATAACCCTACGACAAAGTTCATACTTAATGTAGAAAAATATGGAGGATTCTTTTAAATTTGCCATTTTAATATTCGTTATCTCACCTAAGCTATATTTCTCTGTCTCTGTCTCTTTTTATCCCTTTGAATTATTCCATTTCATCTCGCTTTAGCTAATTAGTTATATGCTGTGTTTATACACTTTATTATCCTTGTAGTGGTTAGCCTACTTCCTCAATATGAATAATTGATTTGTGGCAGTAGAATTTAGCTAACAATTTCACCAACTTTCAGGACAAAGCATGGGCCTTAGAACACTTTAATTCCATTTACCATCCCTCTCACATTTCATGCTATTGTATTTTCATTTCATGTATATATTTAAACTCCACAATATATGATTTTGATTGCTTCATAAGCCAGTATTAATTTTGTTTTACCTACGTGTTTATCTTCCCTATTGCCTGTCATTCCTTTATGCATCCCCATGCTTCCATCTGGTTTGATTCTTTTTCAGCGTCTTTGCCTTACTATTTCCTTTGATGTGACAAGTTCTCTCTTCTGTTCTTTGAAAATGTCTTTATTTAGCCTTCATTTTTTGAAAAGAAATCTTTTGCTTTTAAAATAATTTTAGATTTACAGAAATATTGCAAAGACAGGACAGAAAATACTGCCCCTTAATCCAGCTTCCATTAATGGTTCTTAAATAACCATGGTGCATTTTCAGAACTTAGTGTTTTTTTTTTTAGACGGAGTTTCACTCTTGTTGCCAAGGCTGGAGTGCAGTGGTACAATCTCAGCTCAGTGCAACCTCCGCCTCCTGGGTTCAAGCGATTCTCCTGCCTCAGCCTCCCAAGTGGCTGGGATTACAGGCATGCGCCACCACACCCAACTAATTTTATATTTTTAGTAGAGACAGGATTTCTCCATATTTGTCAGGCTGGTCTCCAACTCCCACCTCAGGTGATCTACCCATCTCGCCTCCCAAAGTGCTGGGATTACAGGTGTGGGCCACTGCGCCCAGCCACAACTTAGATATTAACATTGGTATAATATTACTAACTAAATGGCAGACTTCATTAGGCTTTCAACAGTTTTTCCACAAATATCCCTTTCCTATTACAGCATCCAACCCAAAATACCACATTGCATTTAGTAACTCTCATTTTTTTAAAGAACATTTTTGATAGGAATAAAATTCTACATTGGCAATTTTTTCTAAAATTTTAAGGATATTACTTCATCATTTCTCTTAATAAGTCAGTGAGAATCTTACTGTTGCTTCTTTGAAGGCAATGTGTCTTTTTTTTCTGATTCTTTTAGAATACTCTCTTTTGCTTTGGCTTCTATAGTTCTGCTATATGCATTTGAGTGTGTATTGCTGGACATTTGGGTGATCCTGGTATGAGATGAGGCTTTTTGGGGCCTTGGGAAATGGTATTTTACATGTATGAGGAATGAAAATAAGTTGTAGACAGAGAGTATGTACTGGTGGTTTTATAAATATGTCCACAATTTCTCTGATATACCATCCTTTGGAAGTAGATATTAATTCCCCTGCCCTTGAGTATGGGCTGGATTTAGTGCTTCACTTTTTAAAAATTTTAGATATAATTAACATATCATAAAAGACGTCCTTTTAAAGTGTACAATTAAGTGGTTTTAGTATTAAATATATCCACAAAGTAGTGCAAACATTCCCACTATTCTAGAACATTTTTATCTCGCCCCCCAAAAGAACAGCATACGTATTAGTATCACTCCACATTATCCCTTCCCCCCAGCTCCTGGAAACCACTAATGTACTTCTTGTCCTATAAAATTTGCCTATCCTGGATATTTATGTAGATAGAATCATATAATATGTAGTCTTTCACGACTGGTTTCTTTTCACTTAGCGTAATTTTTTCAAGCTTCATCCACATTATGGCATGAACCAGTACTTCATTCCTTGTTACGGCTGAATAGTATTCCACTACATGAACGTACCTCATTTTATTGATTCATTCTTCAGTTCATGGGCGTATTTGTTTCCTGTGGCTGTTGTAACAAATTACCACAAACTTGATGACTTACAACAACAGAAATTCATTATCTCTTAGTTTTAGAAGCCAGAGTCCAGAATCAAGGTGTCAGCAAGGACACGCCCTCTCTGGTGGTTTTAGGGGAGGCTCCATTCCTTGTCTTCCAGTTTCTGGTGGATGCTGGCATTCCTTGGTTTGCACCTTCATCTCTTACTGCTCCATCTTTACATTCTCCTTCTCCTCTGGGTCTTTGTGTCTCTTCCTCCTCCCCTTCTGCCTGACTCAGATCTCTTTATCTGCTTTTCTCTTATGAAGTCACTTGTCACTGGATTTAGGGCCCTCCCATATAATCCCTCCCAGGATTATTTCAAGATTTTTACCTTAATCATATCTTCAAAGAACCTTTTTCCAAACAAAGTAATATTAACATGTTCTGGGTATTTGGTGTGAATACTATTTGAGGGAGTGGCATATTTCAGCCTACCACAATGGATATTTGGGTTGTTTCTACTCTTTACTGTTGTGAGTAATACTACTATAAGTTGCAGGACTTCTTTATATATGCTGAATACTAGACATTTAACAGTATATGACTGGAAAATATTTTCTTCCATTCAAGGGGTCAGTTGTCTTTCTGCTTTCTTGATGGAGTCTTTGGAAGCACAAAAGTCTTAAATTTCGATGACTCTCAACTTTCAAGTATTTTATTTGGTTGCTTTTTTATCTAAGAAATTGTTGCATAATTCAAGATCATGAAGCTGTACACCTATATTTTCTTCTAATCATTTAATAATTTTAACTATTACATTTAAGATTTTGATCCATTTTGAGTTAATTTGTGAATACTGCATGAGGTAGGGGTCCAACTACATGGTATGTAGATATCTAATTGTAGCAGTGTCATTTGCTGAATGACTGTCTTTTCTCATTGAATTTTTTTGGCATCCTTATCAAAATTCAATTGACCATAAATGTATGGGTTTCTGAGCTCTCAATTCTATTCTATTGATCTATATGTCTAGCCTTATGCCAATGCTACTGTATCTTGTTTACTACAGCTTTGTAGTACATTTTGAAGTCAGAAAGTGTGAATCCTCCAAGTTCTAAGTTTATGGAAATATAAATAATTTGTGTATATTGATCTTTTATCCAGCAACACTACTGATCTTGTTTATTAGCTCTAATAGTTGTTTTTTGGATCATTTAGGATTTTCTACATATAAAATTATATAATCTGCCAATAGAGACAGTCTTAATTCTTTCTTTCCAGGCAGGATGTCTTCTCTCTCTTTTTCTTGCCTAATTGCCCTGCCTAGAACTTCCAGTACAGTGTTGAATAGAAGTGGTAAAAATATATCTGATATTAGTAGGAAAGCTCTCCATCTTTTAGCATTAAGTATGATATCTGTGGATGGTTTTCAAAGATGTCCTTATTAAGATAAGGAAGTTGCCTTCTATTCCCAGTTTGTTGAGTACTGGATTTTGTCAAATGCTTTTTTCCACATCAATTGAGATGATTATGTGATTTTTTTTCTTCATCCTGTTAATGTGGTTTATTACATTGATTGATTTTCAGTTTGGACCAAGCTTGCATTCCTAAGATAAATCCAATTTGATCATGTTTTAAATGTTGCTAGATTTGCTTATAAATGTTGCTAATATTTTGTACAGGATTTTTGCATTTATATTCATAATAAATATTGGTATATAGTTTTATTTTTATGTGATGTCTTTGTCAGTTTTGTTATCAGAGTAGTACTGGCTTCATAGAATATGTTGAGAACTGTTTTTTCTTCTGGTTTTTTAACAAGATGTGAAAGACTGGTGTTTATTCTTCTTTACTTGTTTGGTAGAATTAACCAGTGAAACCATCTAGTCCTGGGCTATTCTTTGAGGAAAGTTTCTGATTACTGATTCAATCTCTGTACTTGTTTTTTTTTTTTTTTTTTTTTTTTAAATTTATTTATTATTATTAAACTTCAAGTTGTAGGGTACATGTGCACAACGTGCAGGTTTGCTACATATGTATACTTGTGCCATGTTGGTGTGCTGCACCCATCAACTCGTCATTTACATCAGGTATAACTCCCAATGCAATCCCTCCCCCCTCCCCCCTCCCCATGATAGGCCCCGGTGTGTGATGTTCCCCTTCCCGAGTCCAAGTGATCTCATTGTTCAGTTCCCACCTACGAGTGAGAACATGCGGTGTTTGGTTTTCTGTTCCTGTGATAGTTTGCTAAGAATGATGGTTTCCAGCTGCATCCATGTCCCTACAAAGGACACAAACTCATCCTTTTTTATGGCTGCATAGTATTCCATGGTGTATATGTGCCACATTTTCTTAATCCAATCTGTCACTGATGGACATTTGGGTTGATTCCAAGTCTTTGCTATTGTGAATAGTGCTGCAATAAACATACGTGTGCATGTGTCCTTATAGCAGCATAATTTATAATCCTTTGGGTATATACCCAGTAATGGGATGGCTGGGTCATATGGTACATCTAGTTCTAGATCCTTGAGGAATCGCCATACTGTTTTCCATAATGGTTGAACTAGTTTACAATCTCACCAACAGTGTAAAAGTGTTCCTATTTCTCCACATCCTCTCCAGCACCTGTTGTTTCCTGACTTTTTAATGATCGCCATTCTAACTGGTGTGAGATGGTATCTCATTGTGGTTTTGATTTGCATTTCTCTGATGGCCAGTGATGATGAGCATTTTTTCATGTGTCTGTTGGCTGTATGCATGTCTTCTTTTGAGAAATGTCTGTTCATATCCTTTGCCCACTTTTGGATGGGGTTGTTTGTTTTTTTCTTGTAAATTTGTTTGAGTTCTTTGTAGGTTCTGGATATTAGCCCTTTGTCAGATGAGTTGATTGCAAAAATTTTCTCCCATTCTGTAGGTTGCCTGCTCACTCTGATGGTAGTTTCTTTTGCTGTGCAGAAGCTCTTTAGTTTGATGAGATCCCATTTGTCAATTTTGGCTTTTGTTGCCATTGCTTTTGGTGTTTTAGACATGAAGTCTTTGCCCATGCCTATGTCCTGAATGGTACTACCTAGGTTTTCCTCTAGGATTTTTATGGTATTAGGTCTAACATTTAAGTCTCTAATCCATCTTGAATTAATTTTCGTATAAGGAGTAAGGAAAGGATCCAGTTTCAGCTTTCTACTTATGGCTAGCCAGTTTTCCCAGCACCATTTATTAAATAGGGAATCCTTTCCCCATTTCTTGTTTCTCTCAGGTTTGTCAAAGATCAGATGGCTGTAGATGTGTGGTATTATTTCTGAGGACTCTGTTCTGTTCCATTGGTCTATATCTCTGTTTTTGTACCAGTACCATGCTGTTTTGGTGACTGTAGCCTTGTAGTATAGTTTGAAATCAGGTAGCGTGATGCCTCCAGCTTTGTTCTTTTGACTTAGGATTGTCTTGGAGATGCGGGCTCTTTTTTGGTTCCATATGAACTTTAAAGCAGTTTTTTCCAATTCTGTGAAGAAGCTCATTGGTAGCTTGATGGGGATGGCATTGAATCTATAAATTACCTTGGGCAGTATGGCCATTTTCACGATATTGATTCTTCCTATCCATGAGCATGGTATGTTCTTCCATTTGTTTGTGTCCTCTTTGATTTCACTGAGCAGTGGTTTGTAGTTCTCCTTGAAGAGGTCCTTTACATCCCTTGTAAGTTGGATTCCTAGGTATTTTATTCTCTTTGAAGCAATTGTGAATGGAAGTTCATTCCTGATTTGGCTCTCTGTTTGACTGTCACTGGTGTATAAGAATGCTTGTGATTTTTGCACATTAATTTTGTATCCTGAGACTTTGCTGAAGTTGCTTATCAGCTTAAGGAGATTTTGGGCTGAGACAATGGGGTTTTCCAAATATACAATCATGTCGTCTGCAAACAGGGACAATTTGACTTCTTCTTTTCCTAACTGAATCCCCTTGATTTCTTTCTCTTGCCTGATTGCCCTAGCCAGAACTTCCAACACTATGTTGAATAGGAGTGGTGAGAGAGGGCATCCCTGTCTTGTGCCAGTTTTCAAAGGGAATTTTTCCAGTTTTTGCCCATTCAGTATGATATTGGCTGTGGGTTTGTCATAAATAGCTCTTATGATTTTGAGGTACGCTCCATCAATACCGAATTTATTGAGCGTTTTTAGCATGAAGGGCTGTTGAATTTTGTCAAAAGCCTTTTCTGCATCTATTGAGATAATGATGTGGTTCTTGTCTTTGGTTCTGTTTATATGCTGGATTATGTTTATTGATTTGCGAATGTTGAACCAGCCTTGCATCCCAGGGATGAAGCCCACTTGATCATGGTGTATAAGCTTTTTGATGTGCTGCTGAATCTGGTTTGCCAGTATTTTATTGAGGATTTTTGCATCGATGTTCATCAGGGATATTGGTCTAAAATTCTCTTTTTTTGTTGTGTCTCTGCCAGGCTTTGGTATCAGGATGATGTTGGCCTCATAAAATGAGTTAGGGAGGATTCCCTCTTTTTCTATTGATTGGAATAGTTTCAGAAGGAATGGTACCAGCTCCTCCTTGTACCTCTGGTAGAATTCAGCTGTGAATCCATCTGGTCCTGGACTTTTTTTGGTTGGTAGGCTATTAATTATTGCCTCAATTTCAGAGCCTACTATTGGTCTATTCAGGGATTCAACTTCTTCCTGGTTTAGTCTTGGAAGAGTGTAAGTGTCCAGGAAATTATCCATTTCTTCTAGATTTTCCAGTTTATTTGCGTAGAGGTGTTTATAGTATTCTCTGATGGTAGTTTGTATTTCTGTGGGGTCGGTGGTGATATCCCCTTTATCATTTTTAATTGCGTCGATTTGATTCTTCTCTCTTTTCTTCTTTATTAGTCTTGCTAGTGGTCTGTCAATTTTGTTGATCTTTTCAAAAAACCAACTCCTGGATTCATTGATTTTTTGGAGGGTTTTTTGTGTCTCTATCTCCTTCAGTTCTGCTCTGATCTTAGTTATTTCTTGCCTTCTGCTAGCTTTCGAATGTGTTTGCTCTTGCTTCTCTAGTTCTTTTAATTGCGATGTTAGAGTGTCAATTTTAGATCTTTCCTGCTTTCTCTTGTGGGCATTTAGTGCTATAAATTTCCCTCTACACACTGCTTTAAATGTGTCCCAGAGATTCTGGTATGTTGTATCTTTGTTCTCATTGGTTTCAAAGAACATCTTTATTTCTGCCTTCATTTCGTTATGTACCCAGTAGTCATTCAGGAGCAGGTTGTTCAGTTTCCATGTAGTTGAGTGGTTTTGATTGAGTTTCTTAGTCCTGAGTTCTAATTTGATTGCACTGTGGTCTGAGAGACAGTTTGTTATAATTTCTGTTCTTGTACATTTGCTGAGGAGTGCTTTACTTCCAATTACGTGGTCAATTTTGGAGTAAGTACGATGTGGTGCTGAGAAGAATGTATATTCTGTTGATTTGGGGTGGAGAGTTCTATAGATGTCTATTAGGTCTGCTTGCTGCAGAGATGAGTTCAATTCCTGGATATCCTTGTTAACTTTCTGTCTCGTTGATCTGTCTAATGTTGACAGTGGAGTGTTGAAGTCTCCCATTATTATTGTATGGGAGTCTAAGTCTCTTTGTAAGTCTCTAAGGACTTGCTTTATGAATCTGGGTGCTCCTGTATTGGGTGCATATATATTTAGGATAGTTAGCTCTTCCTGTTGAATTGATCCCTTTACCATTATGTAATGGCCTTCTTTGTCTCTTTTGATCTTTGATGGTTTAAAGTCTGTTTTATCAGAGACTAGTATTGCAACCCCCGCTTTTTTGTGTTCTCCATTTGCTTGGTAAATCTTCCTCCATCCCTTTATTTTGAGCCTATGTATGTCTCTGCGTGTGAGATGGGTCTCCTGAATACAGCAGACTGATGGATCTTGACTCTTTATCCAGTTTGCCAGTCTGTGTCTTTTAATTGGAGCATTTAGTCCATTTACATTTAAGGTTAAGATTGTTATGTGTGAACTTGATCCTGCCATTATGATATTAACTGGTTATTTTGCTCGTTAGTTGATGCAGTTTCTTCCTAGCCTTGATGGTCTTTACATTTTGGCATGTTTTTGCAATGGCTGGTACCAGTTGTTCCTTTCCATGTTTAGTGCTTCCTTCAGGGTCTCTTGTAAGGCAGGCCTAGTGGTGACAAAATCTCTAAGCATTTGCTTATCTGTAAAGGATTTTATTTCTCCTTCACTTATGAAACTTAGTTTGGCTGGATATAAAATTCTGGGTTTAAAATTCTTTTCTTTAAGAATGTTGAATATTGGCCCCCACTCTCTTCTGGCTTGAAGAGTTTCTGCTGAGAGATCTGCTGTTAGTCTGATGGGCTTCCCTTTGTGGGTAACCCGACCTTTCTCTCTGGCTGCCCTTAAGATTTTTTCCTTCATTTCAACTTTGGTGAATCTGGCAATTATGTGTCTTGGAGTTGCTCTTCTCGAGGAGTATCTTTGTGGCGTTCTCTGTATTTCCTGGATTTGAATGTTGGCCTGCCCTACTAGATTGGGGAAGTTCTCCTGGATGATATCCTGAAGAGTGTTTTCCAACTTGGTTCCATTTTCCCCCTCACTTTCAGGCACCCCAATCAGACGTAGATTTGGTCTTTTTACATAATCCCATACTTCTTGCAGGCTTTGTTCATTTCTTTTTCTTCTTTTTTCTTTTGATTTCTCTTCTCGCTTCATTTCATTCATTTGATCCTCCATCGCTGACATTCTTTCTTCCAGTTGATCGAGATGGTTACTGAAGCTTGTGCATTTGTCATGTATTTCTCGTGCCATGGTTTTCGTCTCTTTCATTTCGTTTGTGAGCTTCTCTGCATTAATTACTCTAGCCATCAATTCTTCCACTTTTTTTTCAAGATTTTTAGTTTCTTTGCGCTGGGTACGTAATTCCTCCTTTAGCTCTGAGAAATTTGATGGACTGAAGCCTTCTTCTCTCATCTCGTCGAAGTCATTCTCCTTCCAGCTTTGATCCGTTGCTGGCGATGAGCTGCGCTCCTTTGCCGGGGGAGATGCGCTCTTATTTTTTGAATTTCCAGCTTTTCTGCCCTGCTTTTTCCCCATCTTTGTGGTTTTATCTGCCTCTGGTCTTTGATGATGGTGATGTACTGATGGGGTTTTGGTGTAGGTGTCCTTCCTGTTTGATAGCTTTCCTTCTAACAGTCAGGATTCTCAGCTGTAGGTTATAGCTGTAGGAGATTGCTTGAGGTCCACTCCAGACCCTTTTTGCCTGGGTATCAGCAGCAGAGGCTGCAGAAGATAGAATATTTCTGAACAGCGAGTGTACCTGTCTGATTCTTGCTTTGGAATCTTCCTCTCAGGGGTGTACTCCACCCTGTGAGGTGTGGTGTGTCAGACTGCCCCTAGTGGGGGATGTCTCCCAGTTAGGCTACTCAGGGGTCAGGGACCCACTTGAGCAGGGAGTCTGTCCCTTCTCAGATCTCAACCTCCGTGTTGGGAGATCCACTGCTCTCTTCAAAGCTGTCAGACAGAGTCGTTTGCATCTGCAGAGCTGCTGCGTTTGTTATTATTTACTGTGCCCTGTCCCCAGAGGTGGAGTCTACAGAGACAGGCAGGTTTCCTTGAGCTGCTGTGAGCTCCACCCAGTTCGAGCTTCCCAGCAGCTTTGTTTACCTACTTAAGCCTCAGCAATGGCGGGCGCCCCTCCCCCAGCCTCGCTGCTGCCTTGCCGGTAGATCACAGACTGCTGTGCTAGCAATGAGGGAGGCTCCGTGGGTGTGGGACACTCCCGGCCAGGTGTGGGATATGATCTCCTGGTGTGCCTGTCTGCTTAAAGCGCAGTATTGGGGTGGGAGTTACCCGATTTTCCAGGTGTTGTGTGTCTCAGTTCCCCTGGCTAGGAAAAGGGATTCCCTTCCCCCTTGCGCTTTCCAGGTGAGGCAATGCCTCGCCCTGCTTCAGCTCTCGCTGATCGGGCTGCAGCAGCTGACCAGCACTGATCGTCTGGCACTCCCCAGTGAGATGAACCCAGTACCTCAGTTGAAAATGCAGAAATCGCCGGTCTTCTGTGTTGCTCGCGCTGGGAGTTGGAGACTGGAGCTGTTCCTATTCGGCCCCCGAGTGAAATTCCAATCTCTGTACTTGTTATAGGTCTATTCAGACTTTCTGTTTCTTTTGAATCAATCTTGATAGTTTGTGGAGGTTTTCCTTTTTAAAAAAAAAAAAAAAAGAACTTGTCTATTTCACCTAACTTGGGGGCATACAGTTGTTTATGGTATTCTTCTGTGATCCTTTTTATGTATGTAAGGTCAGTAGTAATGTTTCCTCTTTCATTTCTGATTATAGTCATTTGAATTTTCTCTCTCTCTCCCTTCAGTGTCTACCTAAAGTTTTGTGAATTTTGTCAATCTTTTCAAAGAAACATATTTTGGTTTTGTTGATTTTCTCTGCTATTTTCTTGTTCTCTATTTTATTTTCATTCTAATTTTTACTATTTTTCTGTATTCTGCATGTTATGAGTTTGGGGTCTAATACTTTTTCCAGTGTTTTAAGGTGGAAGTTTAGATTGTTGATTTGAAATTGTTCTGTTCTTTTATATAGGCATTTACAGCTATAAATTTCCCTTTAAGCACTTTTTGAGATGTACTCCATAAGTTTTGGTATATTGTATTTTCATTTTGATTCATCTCAAAGTAGTCTCCGATTTCCCTTTTGATTTCTTCTTTGACCCATTGATTATTTAGGTGTGCATT
Organism: Chlorocebus sabaeus; assembly: GCF_047675955.1. NCBI lineage: Eukaryota > Metazoa > Chordata > Mammalia > Primates > Cercopithecidae > Chlorocebus > Chlorocebus sabaeus. The sequence continues at coordinate 56,518,368 of NC_132929.1, read as the reverse complement.
GCCTAATTAATACATAAATTATTATGTATTTCCCAAATTTCCTCTGTGAATGGTTTGTAATTTCATTCCAATGTGGTCAGAGAATATCCTTTCAGTGTGGGAAGAACCTATGAATATGATCAATATCTCCTATGATAATGTTTCTAGTCAGTTGACTTTTGAATTATTCATGCTGCCTGGGTAAGTAATAAACTATATCAATCTTTTGGGGATAATTAAAAAGAATATTATCTGAGAAAGCTTGGCCTAATCAAGAGAGCCTTTAAAATCTGAGCCCTTCCTGAAAAAGAGATTGGAAATATAAGAGGTCCAGTAGAAGGGACTATGAGGCAGGGACCTAAGGCTAGCCTCTAGGAGCTGAGAGCAGTCTGGCTAACAGGTAGCGAAAAATAAGGACCTCAGCCATTCAGCTGTAATGAAATTAATTCTGTTAACAACCAGAGGCAATTTGGAAATGCATATTTCCCTCCTGAAGCCTCTAGATGAACTAATTTTTGCCTCCACTGAAAATGCATGCCCTGATACTAGATTGAATATTGGAAAGGAAGAAGCACAGCTATAATTAACAAGATGACATGCTGTCAGTTCCCCATATCCCATAGAATGTCATTGAACCAAAGGGGCCAAATGATAGGCAACATGAGTTATAGGGAGCTTTGTTGTGGAAAGCCAATTCCATGTGGCAGCTAAACAGTTTTATAGCCTGCAAACTGTGTTCAAGGACGGAGGAGAGGCAGAAAGTCCCATGTCTTGTTAGAACCAGAGAGGCAAATCAGAAACTGCCTTGTGGTAGCCTCCCACAAAGAGGCACGTGGGAAATGACCTGTGATGGCTCCTCACAAGATTGCCCATCTTGCCATGTTCCTGGGAGTATCTCAAGGTGTTCTGCCAATACTTGGATCAGTCTGGGGTTGACCCTCGTATTTATGGCCTAAGTGAAAGCACACAAGGTCATAGGGTGCCATGGCAAGGCAGTTCTACTATAATTAGAAGCTGTGTTTCAGACAGTGTGAGGTCTGGTATGTTTCCAATTTTCCCTTTCTACTACTTTCAAGGATTGGAGTTGAAAGCCTGCCTGTCCTTAGTAAAATGCAGGATTGCCTGTCCTTAGCAGAATGGAGCTTTTGTATTTGTCTCCTTAGCTTTTAGAGACTGTTAAAGGCTCTGCTGAGCTTCTCAACCTCTGGGCTGTTACTGAAGACTCAAAGGGAAAATATGAGCTATACATCAGGCTCGCTTTTCTGAGTTTCCCCGCATTCAGGCTTTTAAGTTTTTAATCCCTCAAGTACTCATTGCCTTAATGGTTATTTCATGGCTTAAAACAGTTTGCAAAAATATTATTATTTTATAGCATTTATGGTTGTTCCTTGTGGGAGAGTTTGTGTGATACCAGCTAGCTAGTGTCATGTCTAGTTAGCTAGATACCATCACAGTTAAAAAAAAAAAAAAAAAGAACAACAACAACATTATTTTTTAAGTTAGTAATAAGATAAGATGGCTTGCTTGATTCACTATTTCTATTGACATGGTAGTGGATAATATTAACCCCAGAGCAGTGAATTGTAACATATTTTTAAAAGTTATTGCTTCCCTAAGGAGCCTTTTTAGGCATTTTTTTCCAATAACTGCCACTCCTCCCCTGATATTTTTGTACCACAGAAATACTGCACACATGTATATGTAGTGTAGCCCTTTATAGGGTCACAAACAACTGTAATATTCAAGACTATTTTTATCCCCCATTGAATAACCAATTTTTGCCTCCATTGAAAATGTGTGTCCTATTATCAGGTTGACCATTGATTGGAAAGGAAGAAACATAGCTGTCATTAACCACAAATAAATAATAATCTATATAAAGAAGTATTATCAAACTGTAGCCCAAGGACCTCCTCTTTCTGTAAAGGTTCAATGGAACACAGCCATGCCCATTTTTTTACGTATTGTCTGTGCCTGATTTCACACCACAAAAGCAGTTGAGCAGTTTTATCAAAAAACAATGTGGCCCACAAACCTAACATATTTCTTGTCTGGGTTGTTAAGAAAAAGCATGACGACTCCTGATATCAAACACCCAAAACCGACTTCTAGAATGAATGAGAGTTTAACACAGTTGCTAAATATAAGATAAATGTACAAAATTAAGTTACATGTCTATAATGGCAATAGGGAATGTTCTGATTATTGTTACTGTGTCAAAATTATCTAAACTTAGTGATATAAAAGAATAAAAATTTGATAATGTTAACAGAATCTGTGGGCCAGAAGTTCGAAAAAAATGGGAGAATGAAATGGCTCTTCTTTGCTTTATGATATATGAGGATTTATTGCAGAAGTCTCAAATAGTTGGGAGTGCAGGATTGGAAGAGCTCCATTGGCATGGAGGATCCTTTTCCAGGATGGTCTTCTAATTCACATGTGTCCTGCTGTGCCTGGAGGTGAGTTCAACTGGGGTTGTTGACAGGAGCACCTATTGGTAACCTTTCCATAAGGCTTGCACTTCTCATAGCATGGTGGCTGAGTTATGATATGAAACATCTAAGAGGGAGACTTCAGAAAATGAGCATTCCAAGAAAACTGGGAGAAAGCTGCATGGCCTTCTCTGACTGTGCCTCAGAAGTCATACAGCATCACTTCTGCCATAACCTACTTGTTAAAAGCAAGTCTTAAAGCCATCCCAGATCTGAGGCAACAAGAATTACACTTCATCTCTCAAACAGAGACATGAAGGAGAATGTACAGTCATTCTTAAAAAGCTGCCATGAAGAATAATTTGTAAGATAGTGTGATTTACAATGGCACTCCACACACACATATTAAATATCAATAAAGATGTCCAAGATCTGTTAGAAAACTTTTAAAAATCTTCATTGAAAAATATTAGGAACATCTTAAGTAAATACATAATTAGATCATGTCCTTGGATGGAAAATAACTCCATATTTTCAACGACATCTGGCTGTGGTAACCTGTGCCTGTAGTCCCATCAGCTCAGGAGGCTAAGGCAGGCAAGGTTTGAACCTAGGAGTTTGAGTCTAGCCTGGACTACTTAGTGACACTCCATCTCCAAAAAAAAATTAAAAATAAAGATAGCCATCTCCCAAAATCAATCTATAAATTCAATATGGTGTCAATTGCAATTCCATCAGAGAATTTTTGACAGGGGAGGTGGGGTCTAAAAAGCTAACTCTCACAGCATATGTAGAAAGAGGACCCAAAAAGTTTTTATAGAACAAAATGTTTGGATTCACCCAACTGGAAGTCAACATTTATTTTAAAATGGTAATAATTAAGATATTATAGTATTGGTATATAAATAGACCAAACTTCCCCAAATTAAACAGACTAGAGCGCTTAGAAGCAAGCACACACTACAGAAATTTTAATCTACAGTAGGGTTGTAATTACAAATGAGTGGGGGAAAGGATTATCCAATTATCTTTCTTATCTCATACCATATGTAAAGATCAATTCTAGGTAAATTAAAGACTTAAGGATATTAAAGGCAAGGAACAAAATATCTAGAAGTAAATATAGGAGAATATACTTGTGCCCTAGGGAATGCAAAGGATTTTTTAAAGAAGACCAAAAAGCATAAGCCAGAAAAGGAGAAGCCCGATAAATTTGACTCTATTAAAACTTTAGCACATTGAAATTGCCCAGGAGCACAGATGGAAGTCCCGAATGCTTAAAGACATGTATATTTGTGTAACCAACACAAGATTAGTATCAAGAATATATGAAGAAACTCTTAATGCTAAATGAGAAAAAAAAATAAAAAGTTGAGTACAGAGTATAAAAATCATTTTACAGAAGAACACCAAATACCAGTAAGTGTGAAAATGTCCTCAATATTTCTAATAATCAGCGAAATTCATATGAAAACAACATTGTGGTACTATTTCATACTTGTCATGTTTAAAAAATTAAAAAGACTGACAATGCCTGTTCTTAGGTAGAACTAAAAATTAGTAAAATCAGTTGAAGACAATTTGGTAATATCTAGTAATGCTGGAGAAGCACCATGGTAAGAGCTAGGATAGCTAATAGATAAATGTTTCTTTCTCAAAATGGGAAAGGGCTATTGGGGGTGTAGGAGATTTCTTGGGCAAATGATTTTTAGAAGAGATAAGAAAATTAAGAACATGAAAATGGATTCCCTTAAGACTGCGCCCATGCACTCTTCAGAAAGATTCTGCTTTCCAAGTAATGCAGTTTGAAGACTTGTGCTCTAGTAATCTTCTTTACACGTTTTGTTTATTGGATCAGAATGTGTTGCCAGTATAATGTGAACATCTAGTCTAATCAGGTCTATTTCTTATAAGTTTATTAGCCAGAGTCTGGTTTCTCTACATATCTCTCTGGTGACATGTATGTCTGGTCCATTCTAGGTATTTCTGAATAAACAAGACTAGGACCAGATTATAATACTTGGTTATATCACTAAAATATTATTTTGTGTCTTTTTGGTGGTCATTCTGCCCCTCCTGGACGGCTTCATGCCTGACTGGACAATGAAAAAGAGGTGAAGAGATAAGAGGAGACAGAACAGAAAAACAATAAGATAATGATGCTGAGACTAGGTAAGTGAAAGGTGAATAAAATTCTCTGGTGTTGACTTGCAGAAAGGCATGTGTAAACTGTGTTTCTATTCATTAAATGAATTATTTTGTTTATTCATTCATTCATTCATTCATACTATTTGAATTAATTTATTTGAATAGGTAATACATTTACATGATTCAAATCCAAAAAGCATAAGGGGGTACAATGTCCCCCTCTCAGTTCTACCCTTAGCTTCCCAGTTCCATTTTCCAAAGGAAGCAAATTGTTTGGTATCAAAATATAAATGTTTCTATGAATATACAAGGAAATACATATATATATAAATATATAAATTCTTGCCTTTTCCTCTTGTTTACACAAGTGGAATCATACCATATACACTGTTCTAAACCTTGCTTTTTTTCCACTTAGCATAATATCCTAGAAATATTTTCATATAAGTACATTAGAATGTCCTCATTCTTTTTTATGCTTCCATGGTGCTTTATTGTGTGGATGTAAATTTATTTTTCCAGTCGCCTAATGGTGAACATTCGTTTCAAATATTTTGCTGTTCCAAACATGCTGATTTTGTGCGTACGTAATTATGAGCACCTTAGTGAGTGTACGCGTGGCATAAACTTCCACAAGTAGAATTGTTAGGCCAAAAGGCATGTGCATTTGTAATGTTAATAAACATTACCTAATGCCTTTTATAAAGTCAAACCTGACGTAATTGTATCAAGAATGTATTTGAATGCCTGTCACCTCTCACTCTTGTCAATACGGTGTGTTACCAACCTTTTTGACATTTGCCAATCAGATAGGTGATAATGTTCTCTCCTTTCACTTATGTTATTATGAGTGTGGTTGAGCCATTTATATTTCATTTTTTGTAGATTGTTTCTATCTTTTGCCTGTTTATTAAAATTTAATGTTTGCTTTATCAAAGTTATATGTGCACTCAGTTTGAAGAGTCAACTTGTTCTGTAAAACTTGTTAAGGAAAACAGAAATTCCTTTCCCCATACCAAAATTTTTCCCACTCCCTAGAAGCAACCACTCTCAAATTTTTTATATAATTATCTTTGTACTTAAGTTTATATCTCAAATTAATATGTAGTAGAATAAATACCAATGAATAGACATGAAGTTACATATCCAAGAAGCTTAACAGCTCCAAGCAGGATAAACCCAAAGGGATCCACACTGAGACACATTGCAGTCACACTGCTGAAAGCAAAAAACAGAGAATCGTGAAAACAACAAAAAAGAAGCAAGTCATCACACACACGAAATTCTCAATAACATTAATAGCATATTTTTCATCAAAAACCCTGAAGGACAGAAGGAAGGACAATGACATATTTAAAGTGCTGAGAGAAAAAAAAATGAACTGTCAACCAAGAACTTATATCTAGCAACATTTCATTCAAATGAAAGAGAAATTTGGATTGTCCCAGATGAACAAAAACTGAAGTTCATCGCAAATAGACCCGTCCTACAACAAATGCTAACAGGAGTCCTCCATGTCGAAATGAAAGTTCGGCAGGTTGCAAAGAGTGGTCTGTGGACTTCAGCAAGCCGTTTAACCTGTCAGAGTCATAGCCTGCTGTTCTCTAACATAAGAAAATTAATCACCCTAACTTTGAACAGCAGCTTTGAGAATAAAATTGAATATGCACACACACGACTTTGGCTGACATATTGTGGGTAGGGCCAGCTCATAGAATTGTGATTGTGAAGATTATGCACTGTACAACTCAGGAAATGTCATTTGCATAGCCTGTGAGAAAATGCCAACCCCTGGAGTTGTGCAACACCATGGTCTTGGTCATGGACGTTCAATCAACGACAGCAGAAACTCGCAACATCTGTCCTCTATTTTACAATTTACAGATCTACTCATTTTCATAATGCTAAAACTACCTCCTTCGCTGTCCTCTTTTACAAAATTGGATAAAAGAAAATGTAGAGATTATGCTGCTCTCATATATTCCTTTTTACTCATTTAAAAAACTTGTGAAGGATAATGCTTGAACTGGAGCAGGATTTTTTAAATTAAATGCCTTTGTGCATTTATACACACCACCAGGCCAGGGTCTATCTGCTCAAACATCCTGCAATGTGCATGCAAGAAGCAGAGTATCTCTCTCCACAGACAAGTGAAGAGTGCCTGGCTATTCAATTAGTATTGAATAGCTAGAAAATTTTATTTTTTTCAGTCACTTTATTATACAAACTCTTTCCTCATTGTATTTAATCCTGAGTTAAATGAGTAATAGTCTGTATTTCCTTATCTTTGTTTTCACTGATGTAAATAAGGAGAGCAGTACAAATTTAACAAACTCATCAACATTCATGAATTCATTCAACAAATATTTTTGAGCACTTTCTAGGTACTAGGCACTGTCCCGTGCACCAGGAGTATGCGAGAAACACAGCAGACAAATTCCTGTCCTTGTGGATCTTCTATTTTTGAGGAGGAGGCAGATGATATACAAGTAATACAACACACAAATAATGTAACCAGGGAGTGACACCTATTATTTTACAGCTGTGTTTCTCTGAGTCCTCTCTTTGCTGTAAACCTGGGTAGACACCTTGAAAAGATTACACCAAGTAAATATGAAAAATAAATTTTATTTCAGTTTCATTTGATTGTGTTAACCTTCTACCCTATTGGCTTTTGTATTTTTTAAACATAATTATGTATGCAACCGCAAGTGGAGCACAAAGCAATTACTGCTTGTGGTAATTTGAGAGATGCTCTTTGAAGAGGTGTGAGGGAATCAGCAATATTTGCAGTGACTTTTAAGGAGGTGGAGTGTACCGATGAAGATGCCACAAAGAACTGATGGGAAATTATTCCTCTCTCCAACTGCTATTGCATCCTTCCTGTAGTGCTGTCTCTGCTCTTTGCATCTTGCCCAGTATGTTATGGCACAAATAAAAATTCTCTTTTCATCGCCTTGCAACTTGTAAGAGGCCTGAGAGAATTCTTGTGCAGGGCCCTTAGAACACACATGGAAAGATAATTTATAAAACATTAAATTCATATAAAATCTTCCTATGTTTTCTGCCTGTTCCACCTCATTTTGGGCTCAAATCAGAAGCTGCCTAAGTGCATGGCTTTCAGGGTGTCTGTTGTAAAAACCTCAGCTCACTGACATTACACGAAGTGAACAAGAGGCTGAGAGGGGCACAGGGAGTTGAGAAAGGGAAAGAGAGAGTTCTAGACATTAGGAAGGGGCGGGCCTGTTTCTGGGAGGTGCCCTGGAGTAGGTGGCAGCATCTGGAGGGAAACAGAAGTGCCTAGGGGAGCCCAGACTTACCATGGTACTCCTGGGTCTGCCACAGTGCTTATGCTCAAGCAGGATATGGAAGCTGCCAACCGATGTTTCTAGAGACACCCCACATGATGGGGGAAAGGCTGTGTTGAGATTCTTCCCCAATGCCTCTGTTTTTCATTAGACTCTGAGAGTCACTACACAACTCTGGGTGGGGAGTAACCTAAGAATAAATAAGCTTAAATTTTCCATCAGTTTGGGAAGCTGAGATCTGAAGTTGAATTCAGTTTATTTAAAATATATAAAGAGGAAGGTTTTTTGAACAGGTGGTTTTATGCACAGATTCACACCTACATATACATATCATTCATTTATTCACTCAGTCAACAAAGGCTTACTAAATAATAGCTATATGTCAGAACCTATACCAGATAATGTTGATACAAAAATGATGAAGCAGAGGTTCCTGAAAGTCAAGTGAGGGAAACAGCCAAGTTCACAAATATATTAGGTATCTTTTGCTATGTAACCAATGACCCGGAAATGCAGTGGCTTGAAACAACAACTGTTTAATGAGCTCATGATCATGTATCTCGGCATTCTGAAGTTCTGTTCTAGGCCAGGCTCTGCAGCTCCAGATGGACTTGCTCATGTGTCTGCAGTCAGCCGCCAGATCGGCTGGGGGTTGGGTCAGCTGAGGGCTGGCTGCTCAAAAAATAACTCAACTGCAACAGCTGGAGGCTGTCTCTACATGGTCTCTTATCAACCAGAGGCCTGCCCTGGGCTTGTTCCCATGGATTCTCAGGATATGAAGAGCATCACTGCAACCCCACGCATAAACTCCTTTCAAGTCTCTGCTTGCATCAGGCTTGCTACTGTCCCGGTGATGAAGGCAATCATAAGATCAGCCTCAACCCAAAGAGGGAGAAAGACTCCTACTCTTCAAGGAACAGCAGAGTCACATTAAAAGGGTGTGGATACAGAAAGAGGAAGAACCTGTGGCCATTGTTGCATCCACCACAATTAGTAAATGCAACCCAGTGTGTTTAAAGGTATTGCAAAGGGTTGTAGTAGGTACCAAAGAGTGCACGTCACAGGGTGGGAAGCTCCATTAGGGATGGCTCGGAAACAGTTTTAGCCTGAAAATGATACTTGAGCCAGATTTGGAAATACAAAATTGTGGAAGGAAGCAATGATCCAGGAAACCAGAAGAGTTCTCCGGAGGGCACAGTACAAGGTGAGAGGTGCCATGGGAGGCAAGAGCCTGAGGAGAAGGAGAGGCCACTGGGGCTTTTCTCTGCATTTCTAACCAAGCCCAGATCTTCCCTGTTCTATTGTGATTCCAACCACTTGTCTCTGTCCTGCCCTCTGGAGTCACACGAATCACACCCCTCTCTTCCCTGGAGAGAGTATGTATTTTCCTGTGTATATTCAGCTTCTCCCTCCCACCACCTCAACATTACAAACCCTTCCTCAAAGGGTTCCCACAATTTGCTGCTTCCTGTTCTAAATGGCCTCCAAAACAGAAGTAGAGTCTGACTCAAGCAGAGCTCAGTGGGCTTTCCCCAAGTGTCTTCCTAACCCCTAAGACAGGTTGAGAACAGGGGTGCTGAGCCCCAGTACTTGGTTGTGAGGTCATAATGCCATCACTGTCTCAGCAGCCCCAAGGAAACACATGGGCATGCTCATTGGAGCTTCACATTTACCCTTCCTAAGGGTTCAGGAATGGGTCTGGGGAAGTAGGGAGGGCAGTGGCCCCGGGTCCACACTAGAGGGATGGCAACTCAGGCATCTGATCAAACAATCCTGTTCTGCACCAATGCCCATAAGGGCAGGTATTGTGTGGGATTGTTATTCATTCACTTATTCAATAAATGCACACTGATACCTGCTCTGAGTCAGGCACTGCCCTATTCTGTGGAACTAAGGCACAAGGCAGACCTGTTCTCTGCCCCAAAGTTCATTCCAGTCTTTAAGAGGAAGGGACAGGTTTGTAAAGGAGCCTCCCCTCTGGCCCTTGAGTGACATGATGAGGGCTTATCAGGCTCTGAATCCATAGGGCAGGGACATCACCGCATCTGAGCACCCTCAGCAAGCTGTGACCTGCAAGGTTAACAACAGTGAGCGTTTGCATGACCATGTCCTATGGCTGCCACTGTCTAGATGTTTTCTGTGGGTCCACCAACCCTGTGAGATGGACAGATTTGGGGAGGGAGCAGGGAGAGGACACTCAGGAGTCCCAGACACCCTGGCCTGGGGTGGGGTTGGGACACAGGCAGCAGCCGGTGCAGACAGCTCTGCTACACCCCAGGTTCTCTGAGGGAGGGCAAGGACAATTTTCCAGTCCAGGAACCAGCTGTGAGAAGACTCAGGCATGGATACCTGAAGGTATTCAGGAGACCTTGAGTGACTAAGACTAATGAGAAGAGTTTCAAACAGAGGCAGGGGGAGGTTTAGGGGAAGTCACACCCCACCACAGTCTGTCACCATTCCCCGCGGCATCTCTCTCCTTGAGAAATGGAAGCTCTATGGGAGCAAGGAAAGGTTCAAGTCCATTTTGGTAAAAAATTATATAATTTCCCACCCACGTTTCCCCCCTTGCCCCAAGCCCCCATCACCAGTTGCCAGGTGTGCCTGTCGCTGTGGCCCACAGCACTGGACTAGGTCAGCAATGACATCATTCAGGACCCTGGAAGCTTGTGCTCACTCAGCAGCTCTCAGAGGGTGGGGGTCCCACATCTCCTGCACGACAGGCCCTAGCTACCAAGTCACGGAAACCCAGGACTGAAGCAGAGTCCCAGTCCCAGAGAGGCTGGGGCACACCTACAACTGAAAGGAGGCTTAGAAATCCTTCAGAGACTACCCAATGGGTTCTTCTCCACCTGGACAGGATGAGCCAGCTACAAGGAAGAGGCCTTCCTCCGAAAGGTAGCGGATGAAGCTGCCTCTCAGGGATCAGAGCTGGGCCACAGAGCTCTGATGTCCCCTGGACCCCTCGTCAGAAGAGAGAACATGTAGGGTTTGGAGTGTGGGATGAGGCTGGCTGAGGTTTCCCTGAGGAAGTTCTCACTGTTGTCTACTGGACAATTAACAAAAGTGTGTAATGGGAAGGAATAGCTTCCCAATGGGAAGGAATAAATGAATGGGAGAACCAAAACTTCTCCTGCGAGTCTGAAGGGCTTTCCTGAATAGGGGCAGACAACTGACTCAGGTGTTTAAGCCTGGGTCCTTATGTCCATGGAAAGAAAGAAGTGGGCAATGGGACAGAGGGCATAGCCAGAACAGGCGGGTAGGGAGACCTGTCCTTCAGTTCCTCATTTCTTATGAGAAAGAATTCATATGTCACTTGAGGAATTAAGGAAATGACAGCAGTAGGTATGGAAGTGGGAGCTGGAGGGAGCTCACACTGATCCCGGGCCCCCAACACTGACAGGGTGAGTTCTGCAGCCACCCCCAGCCTGGATGGGGAGGAGGGCTGGGCAGACGCCAGTCCCCATGCTGCAGAACCTTCCCTTCTCCTCCTCTGTTTCCTGCCCACCTCTTCCTAGGGCTTCATAACCCCTCACAGCCAAGTCTCGCTTCAGAATCGGATTTTAAATTCCTGCTCTAATTAACTGAGCTTCTGCTATTATCCTAGTTCTGTACCCTTTCCCAGGCCAGTGTCTGTGCCCCACACCTTCTCTGGCCAGCACCTGGGCTGCCTTTCCCTGGCACAGCCCTGTGTCTTGTTGTTTATTTGATCCTCTCACCCCTCCCAAGAGCTCCTCTTCAACTGTGTCTCTCCTTGAAGATGTACGCAGTCCCATCCACAAACTGCTCTCATCTGTGTTGATCCTGAACCTCCAATCTACTCTCATACCCAGAAACTAGCATTGACCCTTAGGCTGACATATCCAGCCCCCGGGTCCACTCGGTGGAGGTTTTTATGTCTGGGCCATTGGCGCTTGCGGCATCAAAAGGCTCTCAGATACAGGCGTCTGTTTTCTGCCTTTTCCCTGATGGGGTCCATCTAACAAGGACATGTGAGGGAGTTTCTGTTCAGAGCAAGGCCATTTTAACTTTTAACCGTTACTTAGAAAAAGCACAAGAAAGACGTACACATGGCAGAGTCTTAAAGTCAGAGAAGTATTCTGTGAGCATAATTCTTCCTATAAATGCCTCCTCTATATAGAGGTTGAAGTGAGGTGAGCAATTCTCCTGTTTGAATGCTAACACTAAATTTGCTTAAAAAAATCACTTTTATAAACACATCTCAGAGAATTACATATTATGTATGTTCAGGAGAAATTAGATTGTTTCCAAGTCCCAAAGAAGCAAATTCATTTGGCATTAAACAAATGTTGCAATACAGGAAAGAAATTATCTTGAAGATCTTCCATTACAAACCAAAAAAGTCCCAGTATGTGTGATAATGTTTTCAAACAGTGTAGCTCGTTACAAGGCACTGCCACCACTTTTACCACTGTGCACAGGAACTCTGTCTCCCACAGTGGTTCCCCCAAATATTTGCAGGCCAATGATAGATGTCGGGAAAGATGAAAGATGTCATGGGATTTCAAAAAAGGGGGAGAACAGTAGGGATGGAGAAGTCCCCAGGATCCCTGAGACCGGACAAGTTTGCCTGGGCTCACAGACAAGGACACAGGGCCAGCGAGTTCATGTGCGCTACTCTCCATTCTCAGAGGCCTCCACCCCAGGGCAGAGGGCCACGCAGCCTTCAACATCCAAATCCAAAAGCCCAGGCTTGCATTCTCCTGATGATGAGGAAGGATAATTTCTGATTCTTAGAGGCACCGAAGTTGAAGAAGTCTGGCATCTCCAGGGTGAGTACAAGCTGGGGTTTTCCAACTGACCAAAGTGATTTGGCCAAAATCTTTTTCCTTAAAATCTGCATCTTTCCAGTTAATGTCCTCCAAATGCAGTCCTGGAAAGTAGCCTTGGATGCACCAGGTTGGGTTTTCCTTTACAGCAGTCAGGAGAGGAAGGTGGGAGTGGCACATCAGAGAATCTTCTAGATTCTTCTAGTGGCCACATAGTGAGTTGCACATCGTGTCCAGTCTTCTTCCTTCCAAGTAGACAGGTACACTCCAGAGTTGTTTGCAAAATAATGCATTAACCTTTACATAGTTCTTTTGGTCATTTATAGGTATAGAGGCCAGAAGAAGTCATTATCTCTAAAAAGCAAGCAAGACGTCTCTGACTTTGTGCAGTCTGTAGGTGTATTCATTCCGTGGCTCAAATCTTTAAATCCAACTTTAAAGATACTTTTATCCTTATTCAAAAAATATATCCAAAATTAAAAATATATATCTGTACTTTTTAAAACTTAGAATAGTCTTATATTCCTATTTAAACATATGTAAAGTATAAAACTTTATAAAGACAAAGTTATAATCAGAACTGTCCCTCAAATGTAAATTGCACCTCTCCTTGAAGGTACCAGTGTGAAAAAGCACTTGTATATCCTTCTATATATTTCTCTTCGTTCAGACACACACATATATATAGTCACAGGCACACATGTACAGCTGTTTGCTTTGCTTTTTTAGAAACTAGGTCACACTCTACCCACATTGCTCTGCACATTTTTTCAATTGACTACCATGCTTTCCTGTTAAGTCAGTAGATATAGTGCTTACACTGTGTTTCTTTGTTCTAACTTGAGTCGTTTAACATAAATTAATTTCATCTATAACAAAAATATAGTATACCTTATATACACTTACATATAACTACAGAGTGAAAATACATATCTAACGCTCTACTTTATGTCCCTGTCCCACAAGTGAATCACCATAATTCATACCAATAATCTGGTAAGCAGTCTGTCTTATTATCCTTGCTTGAACAATCATACACACACACAAACGTGTATCTACTCTTTTATGCACACATAAATACATATAAGTATTCAAATATATTCAAGTATTTGTAACTTTTACCCAAATGGCCACATTTTATATATACTAATCTACATCTTGATTTTTTCCTTAAGTATTAGTTCAAGGAGATTTCTGTTGCTCAATTGCTGTAGCTCTATTTCACTCTAGTGACTACCAAATACTATTGAATGATGTGGCTGTGCTATGTATTCTTTTCTTTTCTTTTCTTTTCTTTTTTCTTTTTTTGAGATGGAGTCTCGCTGTGTCCCTCAGGCTGGAATGCAGTGGCGCATCTCTGCTCACTGCAAGCTCCTCCTCCGGGTTCACTCCATTCTGCTGCCTCAGCCTCCTGATTAGCTGGGACTACAGGCACCTGCCACCATGCCCGGCTAATTTTTTGTATTTTTTTAGTAAAGACGGGGTTTCACCATGTTAGCCAGGATGCTCTCGATCTCCTGACCTCGTGATCTGCCCGCCTTGGCCTCCCAAAGCTATGAATTATTTTCTTATTCCACCATCAATGGGCAGTCATTTTATTATCTCTTGCTATTATTTTAAAACTAGTACTAAACATCCTTTTGTATACGATAGCATTTATTTCTGTGGGAAATATTCCAAGGAGTAAGATTTCCCGCTCAAAGAATGCTTGAAAATTGTAAAGCCATTGCCAAGTTGCTTCCCTTAAAGCCTTATAATAATGCCCATTTCCAGCTATGTCTGACAGTGTCCGTCTCCTCTGCAGCCCAGCTAGCATCAGGGGTCACTGATTTTTAATTTTGCTAGTTTCACTGACACTTTGATGGATATTTTCTTCACTACCAGTTTTTTGAACAGTGCCGATTCTGTTTACTGGGCATTTGGATTTGCTCCCAGTGATTAGCTTCATTTGTTTATTTTTCAAGTGACCAATTTTGCCCGTTTCATATGAAATAGAAGGCTATGTTGTTGTCATCTACATATAAAATAATCTTCCAATTCTATTGTTTGTGTATTACATTGTTTTCCAAGTTTTTTTTCTCCACTTGAATTGCTTAAATGTTTTATGGTCAATTACATCTGTCTTTTCTCTTATAGTTTCTGGGGTTTCCTATCCAGGTATATTCCTATATTTCCCTTCTAATTTTCTATTAAAATTGTTAGTTTGTTTTTTCTTTAATTCTGTAAATATATATGATACAGTGGTATTTTTTCCAGAATAATAATCAGTTGAGTCAGCATAATTTATGAAATAAATTACAATATTCTTGACTTGATATTCCACCTTTGTATTTATGGTTATTAGGACCTTCTTTGAGCTCTTGATTTTGTTCCTTAGATCTATTTTTCCAGATCCTATGCTAATATATTGATTTGTTCTACTATCTGAGGAGGCAAGCCTCTTGTTGCTAGTCTTTTTTACGTTTTTCTTGTCTATTCTTTGGTATTTATTATATTTTGGATCTTAAGAATACTGCATATCATTCAACAACTATGCCAATGTTTTAATGGAAATTGCATTACATTTATATATTCTTTTAAAGAGATGACATTCATTTGGGGAGTCTCTCCATTCAGGAATGTCACATATATTTTGCATTGACTTGAGTGTTGGTTTATTTACTTCAATAGATTAGGCTTCTTCATAGAGGAACCTTACCTATATACTGCTCTAAATCCTTTTTTAAATATTTTATAGTTTTTGATACTGATTGATATAATAAAGTACAAAGGAAGAGAATGGTTTATCCCCCATCTGCATTTCCATTTGGGGGAGCTTATTTCTAGATGAGTGAGATGGCTTTGATTTTAGTATATTTGTCTTGCCTCCAGTCACTGTGTCAAAATTTTTATGTTAGTTTTATAAGTATTCAAGTATATTTCATTATAAAGAAAATTTTGTGTCTTAAAATTTGTCCTATTATGTAAATTTTCTATTATATTCATTCCCTTTCACAAGCATATGGAATATTATGTATCTTTGTCTAGTTGCATTTTTTTTTTTAAAAAAAAGATATTTTCAATTTAGTTCACATGCTAAGTTTTGGGATAATTTGTTATACACCAATAGGTAACAAATATGTCAACCTTATTGACCACTTTGGTATTTATACCAAGTTTGCTTCTGACTTTTAAATGCTTCTACCTGGTCTCTGTTAATCTAGGATCCTAGTATTCCCACTGCTACTGGACAGCTCATTGTCTAATGTAAAACTCAGCCTGCAGTGGTTAAATATCACTGAGCTTTCCAGTGGTACTGGTGTTCCCGTCTCCTGTGCATTCCTCACTGTTCTGGTAAAAGGAGTGCCTTCAGGACCTCCAAAGAAATGATCTTATAGACAAGATCCATTCCACATACCCGCTTACTGAGACTTTCAATTCCTCTTCCTCTGTTGACCACAGCAGTTCTAGCATCTCCACTTAAGAAATGTAGTCCCTTCCCTCTCAAGAATCTAAGCAGCATAGTAGGATTGTTTCTAGAATCTTTGCCAGGGACACAAACACAGTGTTACAAGAGATTTCTCCTGTAGTGACAGATCTTCCATTCCCAACTTTATATTCAGCCCTCTCCCAAATCAGTGAGTTCGGGATCCATTCCTAAGCATACTCTCCTGTCTTGCTGGCCACATTAACCAGGTCCTGCAGCTCCTTAACTGTTGAGTCCTCTTTACTCTTAGTAGAACCAGTATTTTCTCAGTTGTGTTATCTGATATTTATCCAAATTATGCCTGGGGACCAGAACA
This sequence comes from Chlorocebus sabaeus, assembly GCF_047675955.1. NCBI lineage: Eukaryota > Metazoa > Chordata > Mammalia > Primates > Cercopithecidae > Chlorocebus > Chlorocebus sabaeus. The sequence continues at coordinate 56,501,932 of NC_132929.1, read as the reverse complement.
GGAGACATGGGTAAACACCGATGCAGTTTCTTAGGGCTGCCATACATATTACCATAAACTTGGTGGCTTAAAACGAGAAAAATGTATTCCCTCACAGTTCCATAGGCTAGGAACCTAAAATTAAGTGTTGACAGAGCCATATTCCCTTTGAAGGTTCTAGAGGAGACTGCTTCCTTGCCTCTCTCCTAGTTTCTGGTGACTTCCAGCAATCCTTGGCATTTCCTGACTTGCAGCTGCATCAATCCACTCTCTCCCTCCACTTCACATGATGATAGCAGAATGAAGATGACATAGGAAAAATTCACTGAACTCGAAGCTAGTTCAATAGAAATTGTCCATTCTGAATAACAGAAAGCAAAAATTATTTTTAAAAATGAACAGGACCTAAAGGGCCTAAGCACCAGTATAAAAAGTCTAACATTCATTCAATAGAGTCCCACAGGAGAGGAGAAAATGCAGTGGTACTTAAAAATGTTTTGAAGAAAATTTCCTAAGTTTGGTAAAAGACAAGCTTACAGATTTCAGAAGCTCAGCCACTTCCAAAGAGAATAAACTCAAAGAAACCCATGTCCAAACACATCCTAACCATCTATCCAATACTAAATAAAAGAAAAATGCCATGAGAAAACCCAGAGAAACAGGATACATTTCTCATAGGGAAACAACAATTCAAATGACAGCAGATTTATCATTAGAAACCATGGCTGCCAGAGGCAGCGCAACCATGTTTCTTAAATGCTGAAAGGAAAAAAAAAAAAAAAAGGTTGTCAACTCAGAATTCTATGCCTCAACAAAATATCCCACAGAAATAATCAGAAAATTATATTCTCAGACGAAAAATAATGAAGAGAATCCATCACCACCAGACTTACTCTTTCAGAGTGCTGAAGGAAATTATTCAGGCAGAAGGGAAACGATGACTGGGGAAACAGAGAATTAAAGAGACATAGAAATTGTAACTACTGGGGTGAATAGAATAGATTTACATTCTTCTAAGTTTCTAAAGGTATGAATTATGGTTGAAAGCAGAGATGATAACATTGTGAAGTGGGGTTTTCAGTGTATGTAGATGTAATATACATGACAGCTACAACATTCTGGGTGTGAGTAAAGAGACCGACATGATGGTCAGGTTTCTAATCAAAGTGCAACGTGAAAAGTTAATAATGACTCTTTATATTAGGTGGAAGAAGAAGATCCTGGTCCTTAGGCAGACTCCAGGAGTTTTAACATCCCCATCTAAGAATCCAAGTGCTGCTGTGGCAGGCGATGGTCTTAAGGAGACCCCTCCCATCCTGGCTCCAGGTCACTCACTTTGCATTCTCTCCTTAGCTCACTTTCCTCCAACTGTTTTTAGCTCTATGTGGAAAATCCACCAAATGATCTCATTTTTGTTTACCACTCAACCTCAGTTTTTGGTGCATCCCTGGTTTGAGATTCGCTTCCCTGCCTCTTTCCCTTCATGGTCCTCTGCCCCCACAGACCTCTATTGCCTCGTCATGTTGCCCTGTCCCCTTCTTGGTGTCCCAGGCCCATTTTCTACCATGAAGCCCTTCCCCCAGGACTCTTTCTCTCAGTTCTCTGTTCTTCCCTATCCTGATGCTTTCAGGACCTCTTCCATAACAGCACTTTGACCTCACATGCACATGCTGAATTCACACACAAACACAATTTTTTCTTGGATTCACTTTGCAATACAAAGCCTTAAATTCCAAGGCTTATACTCAGTAAGTAAAGAACACTTCAAGTTTCAATGGCCATGGACTATGCCTGTCAGGCAACAGACTATTTGTGGACATCCAACTACTTCATCTCTCCAGGTAAGCATTGGTACCTAAGTAGCTGTGCTGGAAAGCTCCATGCTGATGCCAACAAAGCCCTCACTGGACAGCACTGTGCTCTCTGCCCTTTGGGAAGCTTTTCTAGCCTATGGGCAATATTTTGGAATACACTCTCAATGGCAACTCATTATTAGAGAATGGAATTGATTTTGGAAAATATCTGAGAGATGTGTGAATTTAGGCAAGTAAACTAAAGAATAACATTTTAGGCCCCAAATGAGAGTGCTTTCAAAAAAAAAAAAAAAAATTGAAGCTGAATACCATGCAGCCCATAAGCCAGCTCTAAAGGCCATTTCCAGAGAGGCCTTTCAGGAACATCTAAGCCATAGCAGCATTACAAGATTTGTGAATAAACTTCCCATGGGCCTTCTCAGAAGGGTAACCTGCCACTTAAGTACAAGATTAGTGCTTTATATAGTCAAACGGCATAGTCTTGATGAGAATTAGAATGCTTCCTTGAGTGGAGTGTATTTTCATCAGCAGAGTACCTCAAGGACAAAGTTGAATTGAAAAGCAAAGCAATTCCCATCAGTTCCTTATCTGAGACAGCTTTTGTGATGATTTCATGACACACATGAAAAAGGATACAGAAAATTCTGCCTTCTTTTTAACTCTCCATAAGAAGCAGGGACTGATGCCGAGAAGTCAGGCCCCATTGCCCCCAAACTCCACTTCTTGTCCAGTTTCTCAATTAGATAATAAAATCAGGAACTGGCAGCCAGCTGTGAGAAGACAAACCCAGGAGATGTTTGCAAGTGGAGCACCTTTCATGTGCAGTGAAATCCAAGTCCTAAGATCAGCCAGGGAGCTGAAATCCCTGATACTCCATCCTGCAGGAAGTATGGGGTGTGGACTGGCAAGGCCTTCTCGACCCATCATCCACCCGAGAGGCTTTGGAGGCTCCCTTGTATCATGAGTCAAATGGCACTTTCAACCCAGTCAAATAAGTTGTAGACAAAGACTTTCTCCCTTGGAATGAGAAATGGGCCAGGACCCACAAGTTTAAGGAGCTTCCCCTTGGGCCAACTTTGCAGGTTCAAGTCACACTGGTCCCTGGCTGCATTCCCACCTTACCTTTCCACCTTATCCACTCACCCTCCTCCCCAGCATTCCTCTGGCACTGTGTTCTCGATGGCTTCCAGTAATAAAGGCGTGGTTTACGTAGCTCTTTGACCATTGGAGATATGGCATAGGGCACAACCCCACAGTGCCTATTACATATTCATAACAGAGAACCTGCTAAGAAGGACAGAAGGGCCACAACACTCATCCTGAGGCCCTGATGTGGAGACATCCAAAAGGAGGGCTGTGATGGGGACGTCTTTGGCTTCCAGAAGTTTCAGAGCCCTCAAGGGCTCATAGTCACCAGAGTTATCCCCAACTGCTGGGAAACTGAAGAGACTCTGATACTCTGTGCGTTGAATGTGCAGTCCGGTAGCTCAGACCCTGCAGGACTTTTCCCACTCTCCACTCATCCAGCATTGGAGAAAGTCCTCAGCAGGGGAAGAAAATGGTATTCCTGGGAATCTTTATCCCAAGCAACTAAAAGGAGCATACACATTATTGGGAGGTGTTTCATGAGAAAGCTGGAGGCCAAGGAGGCTGGCAGATAAAAAGGAAGCGAATTTCACTTTCACTTCATAGAAGTCTTGTTTGGGGCTTTGCTTAGGGCCCCGAAACAACTAAGCCTCCAAACAGGCATTTACTGCTAATGTTGAAATTCCCTTTGTCACTGCATAACCCATATGTCGAATCTGGAGAGTCTGTTTTGAACTTATTTTGACAAGTTTCTCTTTCCTCTCATGGTCTGTTGACACCTGGAGATGACAGTGGAAGAAACTGAAACTCCTTAGGCCAGAGCAGGCTTTGCTGCAGGAATCCTCACAGTTTAGTTCCACCTTCCTCCTAAGTCCCCCGTGGACTATGCACAGTAGGGGAGCACCATAGAAGACCTGCTCACAAGCACTCCTGAAAATTAGGGCATCTCCCACTTTAGCAGCATCAGAATTCCCTGCAGTCTTCTAAGAAGTGCAGGTCCACAGAACCCCCAGCTCCAAGGTCCTGGACAGTTATTGGCACATAGGCCAGTTTCTAACATCTTCCATGGGCCTCTTCCAGGCTGAGCATCCAGAGCAGTCATGTGAGAGCAGGGACAAAGGAGAACCCATGGATTCCACCTGAAGAAATAACATGGGGTCAAGAAAACCAGGCAATGGATCAGAAGCAAGATCTAAGGTAGTGTGTCACTGGAAAGGATAGGTGAAAGGATAACTGTGGCTCACAGTGCTGGGAAGAGTTGTCCTGGACAGGCACTGGCAAAAACAGCTGGTGGTACGAGCTTCCTGAACCTGTTCTCCCTGGAGTGGCCATTCCCAGAATGCTAGGCTGATCATAAAACACTCAAAAAAGTCCATCTTGGCTAAATGAGCCACTTACAGCAATAATTGCGGCAAGCAGATGACCAGGCCCATCTTCACACTGTCCCCTTGGACATGCAGCAGCTCTGGGAGCCTCAAAATCAGTGCTGTCCAGTCGTAGTGTCCCCAATGATGGGTGAGCACCCTGGGAGGTGCCCTCAGAGGACCGTGCAGGCAGTCTGGAGACAGTGGTCCACACTGCGGTGTGGCCTCTGTGGCTTTGCCTTCTACTCCGGACACACAATCCAAGGGCACAAACAAACAAACAAAATGCTCCCCAATTTGCACTATGAGGCTAACCATGTTTGGCAAGGTTAGTATTATCTACTGGTGCATTAGTTAATAGATAAGTAGATAAATTAGTTACCTATTGGTACATAACAGATTAGCCCAAAACTTAGGAGGTATGGGGTCAATTGCAAGGTATTCAACATTTTAAAATAAAATTTGCAACTAGATAAACATGTGGTTATGTTTATCTCTCAACATAATCTTCATGAATTAATAAGCTAGAAAATTTGCATATCAAGTGTAAGCATTAAGAGTTTTTTTGAAAAGTTTAATGATTATGTAATGGCATACTTAGAAAACTAAAATGAAAATTTGAGTAATGTGGCTAGATACAAGATAAATATACAAAATAAATGAATTCCCTCTAAACTACAACCAAGCACTCAAAAATGGAAATAAGAGTAAGAGATATAGATTATCCCTTTTACTCAAAAATTTTTTGAACCAAATGACTTAAAAATCTGTAACTTTTATAAGAGAAAATCCATAAACTATGCAAAAACAGAATTATCTATAAAACATTTAAACTGTTGAAGAGGAAATGAAAAAAGCTTGTAAAATGTGATATACACAATAGATTTGGCAAATTGTTTGTAATGGAGATGGCAAAGGATTAATAATCATTTGTATTTTATATGAAGAAGACAAACATTAAGCACTTGAAAAATGAGCAAGGAATTTAAGCAGACAATTCAAAGCAAATCCAAATGCCCAAGAAGCATAATCAAAATTATTCAAACACAGTAGTCATGAAAATATCCAGCAACGGTATCCATGAAATTGCCAAAATTTAAAAATTAATTACACCTATTGTTGGCTGGATTGTGGGGAAAAGGATATCCTTAGAAATAGAAATATGCATTATTACAGCCTTTTAGGGTGAGCAACTTGAAATAGCTCTAAAATTTTAAAACACTCTTTTACTGAAAACCTCACTGCTGGGAAACAATCTCACAGAAATAAATACTCTAATACACACAAGCATGTTTACTGTTGTATTGTTAATGTGACCCAAAAAAGGAAAAATAAAATGAGTGCCCTTTGATGATCATACTAATAGAATAATGGAATAATCTACAGTACAGCTACATCATGTAATAAAAGTTGGTAGTCATTAGAAATAAACAGGGGTACAGAAGTTGAGTAAGAGAATCCCCATAAAATACGTATTATTGAAGGATAAAATCAAGATGCAGAGTATATAAAATGAGTAAATCTGGGTGAAAACAATAACAAAACCTGAAATTATTTGAATATATGTATATGTACTATGTATGCATAAATGAGATGCGTCTATTTATATATGTGTTTGATTGTTAAGTAAAGATAAAAAAGATACAATTCACAAGGGTTCTCTTTTCTTCCCATCCACACCAACCCTTGTTATTTTCATCTTTTTAATAATAGCCAGTCGAACAAATGTGAGGTGATAGCTCATTGGGTTTTTATTTGCATTTCTCTGATGATTAGAGATGTTGAGCATTTTTTCATATACCCTTTGGTCATTTTATAATGTCATCTTATCAGAAATGTTTATTCAGGTCTTTTGCTCATTTTTAAATAGGGTTTTTTTTATTGAATTGTTTGAGTTTCTTGTATATTTTGGATATTAGCCCTTTATCCATTTCTTTCTCCTAATCTGTGGGTTGTCTCTTTGCTCTTTCTTTTACTTTTTTTTTTTAAACTCCTCTTACTCTCATTCCCAAACACTCTGTTGATTGCTTGCTTGACTGTGCACACACATGCTTTTAGTTTGATGCAATCCCACTTTTCTCTTTTTGCTTTCATTGCCTATGCTTTTGAGGTCATATCCAAGAAATCACTACCCAGACCAACGGCATGGAGATTTTCCCCTATGTTTTCTTCTAATAGTTTTACAGTTTCAGGTCTTATACTTAAGTCATTAATATATTTTTAATTGATTCTTGTAAAATGCATTCATTTTTATTCTTTATTTGGATATCCAGGTTTCCCAACATAATTTATTGAATAGACGACCCTTTTCTTATTGGGCATTCTTGGCATCTTTGTTGAAAATCAATTGACCATAGATGTGTGGGCTTATTTCTTGGCTTTATATTTTATTGGTCAATGTGTCTATTTTTATGCCAGTATCATGCTGTTTTGTTTTCTATAGATATGAAATATATTTTGAAATCCAGTAGTGTGATCCTTCCAGCTTTATTCTTCTTACTCAAGATTACTTTGGCTTTTCAGAGTCTTTTGTAATTCTACATAAATTTTAGGATGTTTTTAATTTTTCTGTGAAGAGTGCTTTTGAAATTTTGATAGAGATTGCACTGAATTTGTACTGGGTAGTATGCACATTTAAACAATATTAATTATTCCAATCCATGAACACAGAATATCTTTCCATTTATTTGTGTCACCTTCAATTTATTTCATCAATGTTTTTAGTTTTCAGTTTTCCATCTCCTCCTTTGTCAAATTTATTCTTAAGTATTTTTGATGCTATTGAAAGTGGATTTGTTTTTTGAGAATGAGTCTCACTCTGTTCCCCAGGCTGGAGTACAGTGGCATAATCTGGGTTCACTGCAACCTCTGCCTCCTGGGTTCCCTCAGTCTCCCAAGTAACTGGGATTATAGGCATGAGCCACCATGCCTGGCTAATTTTTGTGTTTTTTAGTAGAGATGGGGTTTAGTATTTTTTAATAGAGACCATGTTAGCCAGGTTAGTCTCAAACTCCTGACCTCAGGTGATCTGCCTGCCTCAGACCCCCAAAGTGCTGGGATTACAGGCGTGAGCCACCGCACCCGGCCAGAATTATTTTCTTAATTTCTTTTTTAGTTGGTTCGTTGTTAGTGTATAGAAGTACTACTGATTTTCGTATGTTGCTTTTGTATCCTGCAACTTTACTGAATTTATTTATTAGTTCTACCAGTTTTTTGGTGGAGTCTAGATTTTTCTATATGTAAGATTATGTCATCTGCAAACAGGAATAATTTAACTTCCTCCTTTCAAATTTGGATGGCTTTTATGTCTTTTTCTTGCCTAATTGCTGTGAGTAGGACTTCTAGTACTATGTTGGATAAAAGTGGCAGAGAATGAGCGTCATTGTCTTGCTCCTCATCTGAGAGGAAAAACTTTCATGCTTTCCTGGTTGAATATGATGTTAGGTTTATGCCTTTTGTGGTATTGAAACATGTTCCTTCTGTACCTAATCTATTGAGAAATTCTGTCATAAAAGGATGTTAAATTTTGTCAAATGCTTTGGCATTTGTTCTTTATTCTTTTAATGTGGTGTGTCACATTATTAGGTTTGCACATGTTAAACCATTCTTGAATCCTTGGTATAAATTCCACTTAACCGTCCTGAGAAATCTGCTGCTAGCCTTAACAGAACTCCTTTCTATGTTATTTGCTTCTTTTTTCTTGCTGTTTTCAGGATCCTCTCTTTGTCTTTGACTTACAGTTTAATTATAATGTCTTAGTGTAACCTCGTTTGGACTGAATCTGATTGGAGACCTTTGACCTTCTTGTACCAGATATTTATGTCTTTTTCCAAATTTGGAAAGTTTTCCGCTATTATTTCTTTAAATAAACTTCCTACCTCTTTGCCTTCTTATTCTCCTTTATTAACTCCTAAAACTCAAAAATTTGCTCTTTCAATACTGTTTCATAAATCTCATATGCTTTCATTCGTTTTTCTCCTATCACTGTATATTTTCAAATAACGTATGTTCAAGTTCACAGATTTTTTTCTTCTGCTTGATCACTTCTGCTATTTGTCTTCTCTATTGCACTTTTCACTTCATTCATTGTATTTTTCAGCTCCAGAATTTTCATTTGATTTTTAAAATAATTTCTCTGTTAAATCTTTTGATTGGGTCACTTATTGTTTTTCTGATTTCATTAATTATCTGTGTTTTCTTGAAGTTTGCTGAGCTTCCTTAATACAATTATTTATCATTCTTTGTCAGGCAGTTTGTATATTTCCATTTCTTTGGGGTCAGTTTCTGGGAGATTATTGAGTTCTTTTAGTGGTGGTATGCCTACTTGGTTTTTCACGTTTCTTGCAGCCTTATGTTAATGTCTGTGCACTTGAAGAAATGAAGATTTATTCTAATCTTTGCAGACTGGCTTTTTTCTGGGAAAGTCCTTTACTAGTCAGCCCTTCCAGAGATTTTGGACAGACTTTTTGGCATGATCCAAGAGAAGGCTTGTTGCTGGAGTCCTAAGGCAGGCTGGCCTAGTGCCTAGGTCCACAGAGTTCGGCCTGAAGCCTGGATCCACTGGAGTGGACCTGTTAAAGGTCTTCCAGGATGGGCCTAGAGCCTGAGTCCACAAGGACTGGCCTGGAGCTTGCAACTGAAGGGGCGAGCCTAAAGCCTGGGTCTGCAGGGGCTGACATAATGCTGAGGTCACCCTTGAGTCTAAGTCCACAATGGCTAACCAGGTACTGGAATGAGTCTGAGTCCACCGAGATGGGGCTGGAGCCTGAGTACATGGGGGCTGGCCTGGAGCATTGCTTTGCAGGGTTGGTTTTGGAGCCTTAGTCCATGGAGGTCCAGCCGTGCATGATGGTCTTTTGGGGTGGGCCAAAGCCCCAGGTCAATAGTAGTCTGAAGCTGGCCTGGTCCTGGGGCCAGAATGGAACCTGGGTCCTCAGAGGTTGGTCTGGTGCCTAAAGCCTCTGGGCCTGGCCTGGAGCATGGGGATGTGGGGACCAACCTAAGGTCTGCGTCCCATGGGATGAGCCTGGAGGCTGAATGTGCAGGTGCAGGCTTAGAGGCTAGATCTGCAGGGGCTAGCCTCTGTCCTGTGACTTTGGAAACCAACTTGGAACCTTAGTACACAGGTGTAATCATGGATCCTGGATCCCTGGGAGCCAATCCAGCATTGGACCCCACTGGGACAGGCCTGAACTCCAATTCAGCTGAGGTGTGAGGCTACAGGGGATAGCTTGGCACTGGGAAGGCCTGAAGTCTCTGTTCATGGGTGCAAGCATGGTGATTGGAGCTGTGGAAGTCAGCCTGGTACTGAGGCAGGCTGAAGACTGGGGCCATGGGGGCCAGCCTGATTCTGGGGGCTGTCTAGAGCCTGAGGGGCTGTGGCATATAGCCTGGATCTGGGGCAGGCCTAAAGGCATAGACTGTAATAATCAGCCTGAAGTCTGGGGTCGTGGGGCCCTACCTGGTGCTGAGTTTCAGTGGGGCAGCCTCAGTGTCTGGGTAAAAGGCAAAGTCTGGTGCCCACTTCCCTCTCCTTTCCCCACGTGGAGAAGATCTCTCACACGCTATGCTGCTTGTGGTTGGAGTATGGGTGACATGGGTAACGTAGCATTGTCTTTTCCATACTCTTCAATGGTCTTTTACTTCTGTACTACAGAAATACTGTAACTGGTTACTATAACGTCTCACCTGATTTCCTTTGCTCTTATGAAAATATTAGCATGAATGAATAGTTGTTTGTATTGATGTTTCTGTGGAGATATGAGTGCTGATGTCCATCCCTGTTTTCTTTATTGCAACATGTATTTGTTGAGTGCCAAACACATAGTTCCTTTGGAACACAGAAATCACTTTGTTTCCCTAAATCTTGGCAGTAGTGTGTGATTCTCTGAGATATGCCTATGAAAGTGGTTTTCTTAGTAAATGTAGAGTATTACTATTCAAATAAGAGAATTGCTTACCTCACTTCAAACTCTTTAGAAAAGGCATTCATAGAAGATTGTACTTACAGAATATACTTTAAGTTTCTTCCACATATAAATCTTCCTTGTGCCCTTCCTAACCAGGCAACAATAGGTTAAAAAGGCTTTTCTCTGAACACAAATTCTCTTAATACCTTGTTAGATGAGCTCCATCAGGGAGAAGGCAGAAAACAGATGTCACGTTTCTCTGATAGTCCAGACATGAAAACCTCCATTGAGTGAACCTGGGAGCTGGATATGTCTGGATATGTCAGCCTAAGAGTCTGTGCGAGTTTCCAGGTATGACAGTAGATTGGAGGTTCAGGATCAACAAAGAGATGAGGGCAGGTGTATGGGGTTGGGTAAAACTCTAGGGAGAGATGCAAGGTGGAGAGGAGGAAGCTCTTGGGAGGGGCGAGAGGATCAGGGAGAGAACAGGATTCAGGGCTGTGCCAGGGGAGGGCAGCCCAGGTGCTGGCCAGAGAAGGTGTGAGGTGCAGACAGTGGGCTGGGAAAGGGTGCAGAACTAGGATAATAGCAGAAGCTCAGTTAATTAGAGCAGGAATTTAAAATCCAATTCTGAAGTGAGGCTTGACTGTGAGGGGTTGTGAAGCCCTAGGAAGAGGTGGGCAGGAAACAGAGGAGAAGGGAAGGCCCTGGAGCATGGGGACTGGGGTCTGCCCAGCCCTCCTCTTCATCCAGGCTGGGGGTGGCTGCAGAGCTCACCCTGTCAGTGTCAGGAGTCAGTGTTCTGTTCTTCTCGCCCTGTTCTGGTCACACCTTGTGTCCCACTTGCCCACTTCCTTTCCATGGACATAAGGACCAGGTTGAAACACTTGAGTCAGTCGTCTATTCAGGAAAGCCCCTCCGACTCACAGGAGAATTCTTTAGTTCTCCCATTCACTTACTCCTTCACTTATTCCTTCCCATTACACGTTTTTGCTAATTGTCCGCTAGACAGTAGTGAGAACTTTCTCAGGGAAACCTCAGCCAGCCTCATCTCACACTCCAAACCCTTCATGTTTCTTCTTCTGATGAGGTGTCCAGGGGACATCAGAGCCCTGTGGCCCAGCTCTGATTCCTGAGAGGCAGCTTCATCTGCTACCTATCAGAGGAAGGCCTCTTCTTTCTGTGTCACTGGTTCATCCTGTCCAGGTGGAGGAGAACCCATTGGGTAGTCTCTGAAGGATTTCTAGGCCTCCTTTCAGTTGTAGGTGTGCCCCAGCCTCTCTGGCACTGGGACTCTGCTTTGGTCCTGGGTCTCTGTAATTCAGTAGCTAGGGCCTGTCCTGCAGGAGATGTGGGACCCCCACTCTCTGAGAGCTGCTGGGAGCTGAGTGAGCGCCAGGCTTCCAGAGCCCTACATAACCTCATTGCGGACCTAGTCCAGTGGGGTGGGCCACAGCGACAGACACACCTGGCAACTGGTGATGGGGGCTTAGGGCAAGAGGGAAAAGTGGGTGGGAAATTTTATGATAATTATTTATGTAAATGGACTTGAACCTTTCTTTGCTCCCATGGAGTTTCCTTCCCTCAGAGAGAAAGATGCTTCAGGGAACGGTGACAGACTGTGGTGGAGTGTGGCTTTCCCCAAACTCCCTCTGCCTCTGATCAAAACTCTTCCCTCCCACCCTGGTCACACAATGTTCCACTGAACCCTCTGAGGTCTCTGTTTTTGAGTCTCCACACAGACTGTTCCCTGTGACCAGAACACTGTCCCTCCTTCCCTCAGAGAAGCTGGCAGGTGGAGCAAAGTTGCCTGCACCGGCCCCTGCCTGTGTCCCATCAGCACCCTGCTGCCCGGGAAGTCTGAGACTCCTAAGAGTCCTCTCCCTGCTACCTCCCCACACCATACAATGGGGAGGACTCCACCCACCTTGCAGGGTTGTAAGAGGCTGCATCAGTGGACCATGGAAAGCATCTAAGACAGTGACTGCTACAGGACACATCCATGAGAACACTCACTGCTGTTAACCCTGAAGGTCACAGCTTACTGACGGTGCCCAGATGTGGTGATGTCCCTGCCCTATGGATTCAGAGCCTGATAAGTGGTCATGACGTCACAGTGGGGAGGCTCCTTTACAAACCTGTCCCATCCTCTTAAAGGAGTGGAATGAACTTTGGGGCAGAGACCAGGTCTGCTTCATGCCTTAGTCCCAGACAGTAGAGCAATGCCTAACACAGAGCGGGTATCAGTGTGCATTTGTTGAATAAGTGAATGAATAGCAATCCACACGAGACCTGCCCTTATGGGCATTGGTGCAGAAAGGGACTGTGTGATCAGCTACCTGAGTTGCTGTCCCTTAAGGATGGACCCAGGGCCACTGTCCATCCACCTTCCCATCCCCATCCCTGAACCCCAAAAGGGGTCACTGTGAAGCTCCAATAAGTACTCCCATGCTTTCCTTGGGGCCAACTGGGACATTGAAGGCACCACAGCCTCAAAAGAAAGCACTGGAGCTCAGCACCCCTGTTCTCGACCTGTCTTAGGGGTTAGGAAGACACTTGGGGAAAGCCCACTGAGCTCTGCTTGAGTCAGACTCTGCTTCTGTTTTGGAGGCCATTTAGAACAGGAAGCAGCAAATTGTGGGAACCCTTTGAGAAAGGGTTTATAATGGTGAGGTGGTGGGAGGGAGAAACTGAATACACAGAGGAAAATGCATGCTCTCTCCAGGGAAGAGAGGGGCGTGATTCGTGTGACTCCAAAGGGCAGGAGAGGGACAAGTGGTTGGAATCATGATAGAACAGGGAAGATCTGGGCTTGCTCAGAAATGCAGAGAAATGCCCCAGTGGCCCCTCCTTCTCCCTGGACTCTTCCTTCCCACGGCACCCCTCACCTTGCTCTGCACTGTCAGGAGAACTCTTAGCACTTCCTGAATGCACCAGGCCATTTCCTCTCCTCTCATCCACTTGCATTTCCAAATCTGGGCCAAGCATCACTTCCTGGTGGAAGCCCTTCTTGAACCTACTCCAGGTAAAATTTTCTACCTGCTACTCTGTACTCCCTTGTACTAAAATGACACTTTGCTGTATCTGAGAACATCTTTGATTTCATTCACTTCTTGTGATTGTTTGCGAGAATGGCCACACAGTCTTCTTGTCTTGTATCCTCTTCCTTCTAATATCCCTGTTCAACTCTTTTCAAGAACCAGAGTCTTTTTCTCCCTCCTGAGTTGTGGCCGGCCTTGTGATTGCTTTGTTTACTGGGACAGTATAGTAAGTCTTATGCAGCAGAGATTACAAATTAGTTTGTCCATTGGGATTGCCTCTGCTGTTCTTCAAACCTGGAAAATCAAGCCCAGGACAGCCCTTTTGTTGATGAGAAAACATGTAGGAACAGGATCCAGTGGTTGGAGCTGAGTTATTTTTTGAACAGCCAATTCCTAGCTGACCTATCCCCAGCTGCCCTGGCAACTGACTGCAGACACAGGAGCAAGTCCAGCTGATAGCAGCTGAGCATGACACAGACCTAAAGAACCCTAAAATATCAACCTCCAAAACTGTGATCTCTAAATGGTTATTGTTTAAAACCACTATATTTTGGTGTCCTTTATTACACAGCATTAGATAACTGATACACTTGTTAATTTGGCTGTTTCTCACTTACAATAAGAAACCTTCTCTTAGTCATTTCTGAATCAAGGACATCTGTTGTAGGGGCTAGTCTGTAGCCATTATAGAATAACTCTATCCTGAGTGAATGGATGAGTGAATGATATGAATATGCAAATGAGAATTCATGCATAAAATCAGTAGTGCAAAATGTGTATTTTTTATGATATTAAATAAAATAATTCCATTTTAGATCTTCTTGCTTCCCCAGTAGGTAGGAAATTTAAGTCCATTATTCTTAGGGTACCCCCATAGTGTTGTGCAATGATTGCCAGGGTCTGACAAATGACCCAGGCATTGGAGAAGGGCCTTAACACAGCCGTTACCCAAGCCTGTGGTGCCTCTAGAAGGGGTGGTCCTGCAGCTTCCATTTCCTGCTTGGGCACAAGCCCAGTGGCAGGGGTCAGAGCACTCTCACAGGGTTTGGCCTACCTGGGTGCTGCCATTGCACTATGAGGTGCTGCCACCTATGCCAGGGCACTGCCCAGAGACAGAGCCCACCCCTTCCCAGTGTCTAGAACTCTCCTCCCTCTCCCAACTACTCCATGCCCCTCAGCCTCCCATTCACTCTGTGCTATCACATCAGTGAGCTGAGACTTTTACAAAAGACACCCTGAGAGCCATACACTTGGGCAGCTTCTGCCTTGCTAGCCCGACTACCTTCCTGAAATCAAATTGGGCACAAAGAAAACATAGAAAGATTTTATGTGCAATTTTAATGTTTCAGTAAATTATCTTGCCATGCATGTTCAAAGTGCCCTGAAGAAAAGTCCCCTCAGGCCTCTTACAAGTTACAAGAGGATGGAAACAGAATTTTTAATTGTGTCATAATCTATGGGGAAGATTTCAAAGAACAGAGTCAGTTCCATGTGAAGCTCCTAGAATAGCTTCCCATCCGTCCCTCCTGGCATCTTCCCTAACACATTCTACTCCCTTGGAAGCTACTGGAAATATTAGTTAGTCCCTCACACTTCCACAAAGAGCATTTTTCAGATTCCTTCAAACAGTAGTTGTTTTACGTTCACTGCCAGCTGCATCAGCTGCATAATTATATTTTTTAAAAGCCAGAGAAATCTGACAGGGGACTAGGTAAAATCAATAAACTGAAACTGAAATGAAATTTCTTTTTCCTGTTTTTGAGTTTACAGAGTCCGTTTAGAATAGCTTATTCCAGTTCACGGTAAAGAGAGGACTCTTAGTAAGGGAGAGACAGCTTGGGACACCTCTAAAACAATATGTATCCTTCCCTGATGTTATATTATGTGTTTGGTGTTTTCCTCGGGTAGCATCCACCTCCTTCACATAAATGGAAGCTCCATGAGGCCAGGGACTTGTCTGATCTGTTTCTCAGTGTATTTCCTGATATGTGGAACAGTGCCTGGCTCCCAGGTAGGAAATGCTCAAAACTATTTGTTGAATGAATGAATGTTGGTGAGTTTGTTAACTTTGCACTGCTCTTTATTCACATTCATAAAAACAGAGATAAGGAAAGGGAGACAAAAGCTCATATAATTCAGGATTCAATACAGTGAGAAAAGGGCCTCTATAATGGAGAGGTAGAAAAAAATTAAGATTTTCTGTCTGCGTTAATTGACAGCCACTCTTTGCTTTCTTTGGAGGGAGACACACTGCTTCTTACACTCACATTGTAGGATGTTTGAGCACTAGGGTCCCTTGGCTTGGTTGTGCGTATAAATACACAAAGTCATTCAATTAAAAAAAAAAATCCTTCTCCAGCTCACACGTTGGCCCTAAGAAGTTTTTTAAACGGATAAACAAAGAATATCTGAGAGCAGTATAATCTCTACGTATTCTAACTTCCAGTTTTGGAAAAGAAGAGAGCCCAAGAGGCAGTTTTAGCATTATGAAAAATGAGCAGATCTGTAAACTGTGAAAGAGAGGGCAGAAGTGATTTTCTGCTGTCATTAACCACATGCCTATGACCACGACCACGGTGCTGCATGACTCCAGGGGTTATTTTGTCACAGTCTGTGCAAATGACACTTCCAGGACACAACCTTGACTGTACGTGGCATGGCCTGACCTACAATGTGTCAGACAAAGTCTTATCTGTGTCTATTCAATCTTATTCTCCGACTTTCTTGTAAGTCTCTAATTTTCTCTTCAGTTGCATCTAATCCACTGTTAAACCCACCCATGGAGGTAGAATTTAATTTTTTTTTTTTTTTTCTATTTCACGGTTTGAAGTTCTCTGCAGATTTTCTCCATCTTGCTCTTTTTTCTCCTTGGACATAACAAGCATAGATATTTTAAAGCCATCTCTGATAACACCAGTAAGGAAACCTCTGAGTCTGTTTCCACTGTCTATTGTTTCTGTGGTGTTTTATTCATGTTGCTGTGTCTCCCTCCTGGTCTGCTTGTTACTGTTTGGTGCCAATGGCTGTCTTTGTAAAATTGTTTATAGAAATCATTTGGGGTCTAAAGGGTTCTTATAGTCCTCTAGAGAGGATTTGTTTGCTTCTGCCAGCTCCTTAGGATTAATATATCAATCCAGGATCCCTTCAGACAGGCATAAGCACTGACATGATTTGGAGCTGAGCTCAGTCCTAATGAGAGCCTGTCTGCTGCCAGCACTCACTTCCATCTCACAGTCGTTGAAGGCCCAATCCCAAACAAGGGGTGCTTACCAGGGTTTCATCCTTCCCAGATCATGGCCCAGAAATTCTTTATCTTCTTAGCAATCTGCAGCCTTAAGTTGATGTTTCTGTTTTGATTTTGCTATTTTGTGCAGCTTTTATAGTTCTCAACAAGAATATTAATCAGAATCTCCTAGCTCACCATTAGCAGGAGCTTAGCTATGCATTTTTCAAAGTTGTTTTGTTCTCTTTTATCCACCATTTGTATGTCGTTGTAACAGGAGGAATATCTCCATGTCTGCTCAGCCTGATGTGTTGCCAAAACCCTGCTTTCCAAATTCTCTGCAATGAATACGTATTATTTAAAGTTAGTAAACAGTTATTTATAAAAATTGAGATCAAATTACTTTACAAATAATCTCATAATCCCTAAGATGAGAGCTCGAGAACTATTTTTTTTCATAGTAACCACAAAGGGCTATATATAGTTCATTTGCAATACATGTAACATTTATTAATTGCCATGTGCCCAGTGCACAGTGGCTTACATGCATTAAAATATTTATCTTCTCCCAAACCCCATAAGATAGACACTGTTATTAAATGCATTTTAAAGCTGAGGAAAGTGAGGTGAGACAATTATTTAGTAACAGAACTCGAATTTTAACAGGCAATTTGATTTCAAAGCCCATACTCTTAATGCAACTCCCATACTCTCACTAAATCTGTGGTGCTGGTTTGTGAAAAACAAACTTTTCAAATTAAAACAGAACCCTTTTGAGCCTCACTGAATTAAAAATAAAAGGTGTATTTGACAACATTAGTTGGTAAGATATTCCATATACACCAAGAAATATACATTGCTGAAATTTATTCCATGAATGTTGGCAGGGATATGGAGAAACTAGAACTCTCGTACCCTACTGGTAGGGATGTAAAATGGTGCAACCACTTTAGAAAATGGAGTTTGACAGCTTAGTAAAAAGTTAAACCTGTTCCCACCATACAATCCACCCATCCCACTGTTAAATATTTACCCAAAGGAAATGAAAGCATATGTCCACCAAACACTTGTATATGAATGTTAGTGGCAGTTCTATTTATTTATAGCTGAAAACTGGAAACAACCCAAATGTTCAACAGGCAAATAAATTTTGGAATATTCTTACTATAGACTCAAAAATAAAATAGGAACAAAGCTATTGATACACACAATAGCATGGTTGTATCTCAAAATAATTATGCTGGTGAAATAAGCCAGACAACAACAACAGAATATTAGGTTGGTGCAGAATTAATTGCGTGTTTTGCCATTAAAAGTAATACATATGGAATAATTCCTAGAAAATTCTGGAAAATGCAAACCAATCTATTATGTCAGAAATCAGATCAGTGGCTGTCTGGAGACAGAGTGGGGTGAAGGACCAGGGTAATTGAAGGAGGATAAATACAAAGGGCACAAAAAAATTTGGGGGTTGATATAAAAATGTATTATTTTTATTGTGCTGTTGGTTTCATGTGTGTGTATGTCAAACTTCATCTAATTGTACACTTCAGAATGTAAAATTTATTGTACATCAGTTGTAGTTCAATGAAGCTGTAATTTTAAATATGAATGAACGTTGAGTATATGCATTTGACAGCGTTCGTTGATCAGGTATTCTGTGAGTAACAAGAAAACACACGTTTATGAAAATTTCTAACATGGCTTTTTAGCTTCGGATTACTTTAATTCTGAAATACATCTGTTACCTCTGTGTTTATCTGATGTCTATACTACTAGCTTAATTATGCAAATGATATATTCTTGAAATGATTTAAAGTAGCATAATTGATTTCAATGAACAAAGACTGCTTTTTATGATAAAACGTTTCCCACCATATGTTTCACGAGTCTTTTGTTTTCCCTTCCAGTATAGCATAAACCATCGTAAATATGGATGCTTTTTCTCCCTTAAAAGGAAATTCTCTTTTCTCTTCTTGGTACTCTAGGTAGCTTCCAAATAACATTTTATATTGGTTATTTGTATTTTCATCAAGTAAAACAGAGACAAAAGCATGCATATAAACACAATTATAAATACATAATAATGCCCTTCCATGTTAATTTTGTGCTTTGAGTAAACATTTAATTCCCAAGAAAATATCTGTGTTAAGTACAATCTTTGATTTCATTGGAGTTTAAGTCTCACATTTCTGTGCCTATTGCTAAGCTGAGTTTTATTTTGATGTAGTTTGCACAAGGCTAAAGTCTTTTTTTTTTTAATGAAAATATAGAGTCAGTGAATCAGCTTCAAAAAGTACATCAGGCAGCATCTGTGTAATGAATGGGGGAATAAAGCACAGTTACGGGTTTTCTGTTCACTAAATCCCAAGCAGCTTAATTAGATGATAAAGACGCATTTGTAATGGATGAGGTGCACTTTATTGGGCACTGCTGCATCTGAAAGTTAATTTCTGGTTGGAAAAGTGCTGCCGAGTTTGAAAACCAGGAAGAAACTTCTAGTCCAATGGTTCTCAAACTCAGCCTGGATTAATGTTCGTCCCTGAAGATATGTTTATTAATATAGATTTTTAAAGAGCAATAATTTATCATAAAAATAAATTGAGACCAAGTGTGGCGGCTCTTGCCTATAATCCTAACAAGGCAGAAGGATCATTTGAGGCTGGGAGTTTGAGACCAGCTTGGGCAATATAGCAAGACCCCATCTCTACTAAAAAATTAAAAAATTAGCTGGGAGCAGTGGCATGTGTCTGTAGCCCCAGCTACTAGGGAAGCTGGGGCAAGAGAATCTCTTGAGCCCAGGAGTTCAAGGCTGCAGTGAGCTATGGTTGCACCACTGCACTCCAGCCTGAGTGACAGAGCAAGACCTTGTTTCTAAAAATAAATAATTTTTTTAAAGTGACTCAATTTAAAGTCTAGAGGTCTACAAACAAAAAGCCAAACATGAACAACTACTTTAGGACAAAACTATCTTCCTCTAAAAATAGAAGCGCGTATACTGACATAATTCTATCTCTCTGGCAGACAGGTTTCTAAGACAGCCACCAATGGGTCCTACTTCCCAGTATTCACATCCTATGTAATCTCATCCCCAGTGTGGACTGGACCTGGTGACTTGCTTTCAGTGAATAGAATATAGCAAAAGTGATTAACATCACCTCCAAGATTCAGCTATAGAAGACTATGACTATGACTTCCCACTTGGCCAGCATTCTCACTAATTCTTCCTGCTTGCTTATACTGAGCTGCCCTATGCAGAGGCCCATGTAGGCCTGGGTGGGGGGACCTGTGGCCAATAGCCAGCAAGGAACTAAATCCTGTTAACAACCACATGAGCTTGAAAGGAGATCCTTCCCCAGTCAAGCCAGGAGATGAATAAAGCCCCAGCCTACAGCTTCATTGCAGCATTGTGAGACACCCACAAGCAGGACTCAACTAAGCCACAGCCAGAATTCTGTCCCACGGAAGCTTCGAGACAACTAGTGCTGTTGCTTTTCAGCTGCAGAGTTTTGACATAATTTGTTGTATAGCCAGCTAGTTATCAATAGCCACTTCTACTTTTATATAGTTATCAATAGCCACTTCTACTTTTATATAGTTATCAATAGCCACTTCTACTTTTTCTCACCACATATACATATAGTCATGAGGAAACCTCTTTAAACGAGACAAAGAATCAGAACTAATAAAAGATAAGCAAGTTCCTTTGAATATACATTTTAATTTTTCATGGTAAAATATATCAAACTGAAAGCAACTGATTTCTATTTGCAGTTTCACAGAGAAACTGGATATAAGTTCAGCAGGTGAATGGTAGACTAGAGAAAATTCTATGCATATGGTAGATAGTGAATTAATATCTATAATATACAAATTAATTTTTAAAAGGCTAAGAATACCTGTTACAGAAAAGCATAGCCAAATGGCTGATCAGCCTATGAAGAGATATTCAAAACCCTTTGAAGTCAGAGAACTGTAAGACAAATAGTGTATTATCATTTTCAGCACACCAGACTGAGAAAATTAAAATGAATTGTAAACCACCTTTCTGGTAAGCATTCAGGGAAGCCTGAAAATTGTTTTAGATCCTTAGAAAACAATCTGGCAATATGCTTTAAAACTAAAAACACACTCTTTGATCCTATAATCTCACTCCTAGGATTCTAATCTTAGAAAACAAAATGCACCAAAACATAAAATTGTATGGACAAGAATGTTTATTACAGTGTATTTGTAGTGGCTCCAAACCAGAAACAACGTACATGTGTGTCAGTAAAGGGGAAGTTGAATAAGGTGCATGATTATCCTATGCAGGATACAAAATCCTGTGTAGCAGCAAATGAGTTTGTGCATAAGTTTCCATGTTGACTGAGGACAGCAATGTTCAGGGTAGCATGCATGAGGCTATCTCATTTGTTTCTCAAAAGCAATGATCCCTCAAATCTGATTTTACTCACACACATGATATATGTAGATAGATCAGATAGATGCATAGATACATAGACAGATAAAAACATAGACACAGACACAGACATAGACAGAGGCATAGACACAGACACAGGAATAGAC
Source organism: Chlorocebus sabaeus (assembly GCF_047675955.1). Taxonomy (NCBI): domain Eukaryota; kingdom Metazoa; phylum Chordata; class Mammalia; order Primates; family Cercopithecidae; genus Chlorocebus; species Chlorocebus sabaeus. Next base: position 56,480,947 of record NC_132929.1, on the reverse strand, counting down.
ATAGACACAGACACAGACACAGACATAGACAGAGGCATAGACATAGACACAGACACAGGCACAGGCACAGACACAGACACAGACACAGACACAGGCTTAGACATAGACATAGACACAGACACAGACACAGACAGAGGCATATACATAGACATATAGACACAGACACAGGCACAGACACAGACATAGACACAGGCATAGACACAGACACAGACACAGGCATAGGCACAGACACAGACACAGACACAGACACAGACATAGACATAGACATAGACACAAGCACAGACACAGACACAGACACAGACACAGACACAGACACAGGCACAGGCACAGGCACAGGCATAGACACAGGCATAGGCACAGACATAGACATAGACATAGACATAGACATAGACATAGACAGAGGCATAGACATAGACATAGACATAGACATAGACATAGACATAGACACAGGCATAGGCATAGGCATAGGCATAGACATAGACATAGACATAGACATAGACACAGACAGAGGCATAGACATAGATATAGACATAGACATAGACATAGACATAGACATAGACATAGACACAGACAGAGGCATAGACATAGACATAGACATAGACACAGATAGAGGCATAGACATAGACATAGACATAGACATAGACATAGGCATAGGCATAGACATAGACATAGACATAGACATAGACATAGACACAGACAGAGGCATAGACATAGACATAGACATAGACACAGACACAGACACAGACACAGACATAGACATAGACATAGACACAGACAGAGGCATAGACATAGACATAGACACAGACAGAGGCATAGACATAGACATAGACATAGACATAGACATAGACATAGACATAGACACAGACAGAGGCATAGACATAGACATAGGCATAGATATAGACATAGACATAGACATAGACACAGACAGAGGCATAGACATAGACATAGGCATAGATATAGACATAGAGATCAGAATGGAAAAGTACCCATTAGATTCTTAACATGTATTGGGCATGAGGTGTAGAGAGAAAGTGGGGAGAGTGAGTGAGAGATAGAAGAGAGGAGGGGGAGAAACAAGCAAAAAAAAAAAATGAGAACCTAAATGAACATTTAAAATGAAGTCTACAGTAAATGCAGAACGATCCCACTTGTGTAAATGTTATATGCGTGTGTACACAGATATGTGTGTGCATAAGGACATACACAAAACAATGATGATTGGAAGGGTTAATGGTGACCCTGCCAGGAGGTCTGATTTCACAGGCTTGCCCCATCCCCCTTTTTTCGTTATACTGTTATGTATTGTTTTATTTTTCCCCCAACAAACACGTATTATTTATGTAACAGGGAAGAGAAAAAAAAGTCAATTTCCACTATGGAAATAAAAGAACCCATTTGTCACTTTTATATGCTTTATGTATTGGAGTCTCAAGTGAAGAAGATTTCACTTAAAATAAAAAAGAGTTTACCACAAAAAAATGTTTGCCAAACTCTGCTCTAGACAATACCAACTTTCTCCCTCACCCTCAAGCCTATGGAATTGCAGAATAGTATCTCTCTTTGCAGGAGAAAAATGAAATTTGCAGAAATGAATAATAAACAAATGCTTATTATTAAATTATTATTTAATTGTTAGAAATTATTATTATTTAAATTATTAAAACACATTGCAAATGACAATTTACAGGACAGGCTGAAACTGGCAGCCAGAGGCTGCATCCAGCTCACAGATGAGTCTGTTAAGCCCACACTGAGCTATAAAAAAATGAATTCATTAACAACATACAAAGTTAGTAGAGTCCACGTTTTTATTTTTTATTTGTATTTTATTTTATTTCATTTCATTTTGAGACAGAGTCTCTATCACCAGGCTGGAGTGCAGTGGTGCGAACTTGGCTCACTGCAACCTCCGCCTCCTGGGTTCAAGTGACTCTCCTGCCTCAGCCCCTTGAGTAGCTGGGATTACAGACACATGCCACCACACCGAGCTAATTTTTGTATTTTTAGTAGAGACGAGGTTTCACTCTGTTGACCAGGATAGTCTCAATTGAGTCTACATTTTTAAAAAATATCTGGAAATAGGGTTTATTTTGTAAAACCCAATTTTCTGGAGACATTGAGCCCACATTTTCACAAGACAAAATGAACCCAAGCTTCTTTGTGACTGTCCCCTTTGACCAGAACTCATGCCTTCCAATCCCCATGCTTCCTAATCACCTGCCTAGCATCTGCCATCACGCTTGGTGGCTACCCTGACTTACTGATATAGGGACAGGGAGGGCCAGGAAATGATCCAAGGACTCACTCTGATTGCCCAGAACTAGGACCAGGGCCCACTGGGAGCTGCACACAGAACAGGCGACTTCAGCTTCCATGGGACCTAAGATTCCCAGGCTCTAGGAGTCACATTTCCAGACAACTGCTGCTGCAGACTAAATGTTTATGCTCCTCTTCATATGCTAAATCCTAGTTCTCAAGGCAATGGCATTGAAAGGTGGGGCCTTTGGAAGGCAGAGCTCTCATGAATGGGATTAATGCCCTTATTAAAGAAGCCTCAGAAAACTGCCATGCCCCTTCTACCACCTGAGGGCACAGCAAGAAGACAGCCAAACCTGGAAGGGGGCCTTACTGGGCGTAGAATCTGCTGGTACTTTGATCTAGGACTTCCCGGCCTCCAGAACTGTGAAAAATAAATTTCAGTTGTTTATAAGCCACCCAGTCTACGGTATTTTGTTATAGCAGCCCAAATGGACTGAGACAACTCCTCTGACAGCTGCACCCAATCCACGCTGCTGGTTGAAGCATGTGTGAGTCCTTTGCTCCAAGGCTGCTTGCCCATGTCCTACACAAGAGGCTAGCAGAGGCCTGAGGAAAACACCCTCCACCTCACTGTGTGTGTGTGCATGGCAGAGCACCCTGCCCAGAGCCCTCTCCGTGAGGGCCTTGGGAGGAGGGAGGACCTCCATCCTCTTCTCTTACTAATCCTACCTTTGTAAGTTCCTCCTTTCCAAAATAAAGCCTATTCCTAAACCTGTGCTGGGTGATGTGGAATTTATTTGAGGAGGCCCTATTGCCAGACAGCAGCAGCATTGGTCTTGCAATCCCTCCTCCTTGGGGAATTCTTGTCCTCTCACCCAGGGGAGTTTCAGGCAGTAGCTCTGTTCTGACTGTGCATGGCCCTTGGCTTATTCTGTCACCCTTGTTCTGCATGACTCTTCTTCCACCCATGTCATCTGCTCCTGCTTCCCAAGCTTGCTCACCCAATGGGCTGGCAGCATCAGAACTGACAATTTGGTGCCAGAGCATTCTCAGCCTTTTGATCAGCACATGAGCTAAGTATGATCTGATCCCAAGAACAGAAACTGCCTCAGCCATGTAGGTTTCCCCAGCTGAATTTCTCTTGCTCTTAGCTGTTCATGACTCAGTGCGATGGGGTCTTGGTTGTCTTCACTTGCATTGTGCTAGAATTCCTACTTCTATGGAGGAAGGCATTTCTCTCATTTGATTTAAAGAAGGAAAAATTGTGTATCTGGGGCTGAGTGCTTCCTGGAAGAATTCTGTGATTACTCAGACATTCCTTCTTCTCTGATTCTGTCTTATTTCTCTCTGGAAAGTCCCTGAGCTTCTTTAAGATTGAGTGCTTGTTGCAAAACTTTCAGTGTTGGAGCCACTATCTGTGGGCTATTCTAAAGTGATCAGGCATCCTGGGGTGTGGTTGTAATATCTGTACTGTAGAAAAATGAAAAATAAGAGCCAGTTCACAAGAACGCTCTCAACTCCCCACCTGCTAATTCACTGTGACCATCTACATATGTCTGTAATAGTCATTTGGGAACAGAGCTGGGTCAGGGAGGGCAGGTACAGAGCCTGGAGAGACAGACTTTCTCTTCTAGGGTGTTAACAGGGTTTTAAGGAAAGTTCTTCTGAAGCCTGGGCTGTTGGGATTGTGTGGACAGTCAGAAGTGAATGTCAGACCAGGAAGTAGGAGCCCAAGTGAAGACCAGGGAGAAACACCCAGAGCCTGGGAAATATTGACAAATCCTGAAGGTTAAGCACCTGGACAAGCCAAAGGAAAGACGAAGTTGCAAAGAGTGCTCAGAAATGACATTGAGGAACAGGTGGGTGAAGTGTCTACTGAAGACTGGCGATCCATTCAGCAAATGGGTAACAGATTCCTATAACACAGGATATGCTGAAGATTATGTTCTGCTGCCCATAATTTTTCAGTCAACTCAGAGGACCAGTGCTTAATGGTCAGCAAAATAATTAATGATCTTATTGGACTTGGTGGATTGCAATATCTCCCTGTCCTTTGAGCCGTACAGGAGCTATTTGTTTTAGAGTAAAGATATTAAATTCATGCTTGAGAGCATTAAAGAAGGAAGACAAATGGCCTCAAACGAAACCAATTATTTCTAAAGGAAAATTCTTCTTGAGTTGCTCTAACAACTAATCTTCAACAAAACATTTCAGGGTTTGAATTAGAAGCCCTGTTTTGTTCTTGCTTTTGTTTGAACTGAGAGTCTTGTTGTTCTCCAAATCCCTTTTTTTTCCCCTCTCATTTTGCATGGGCCTTGCAGAGCTGGGTTCTGTCCACTTTGAGTCAGTTACTTCTCACATCCAGATTCAACCCTTCATCTGTGAAATGGGGGTGGGGGTATTGGGAGGAAATGGTATCTCAGCCCCTTCCAGCTCTGACATTTAGGGATTTTGTGATTTTCCATCTAGATAATCTCTCAGCCTTATTTTTGTGTATTATTGATCACAGAATTAGAAATTAAAGTATTAAATGTTAGGAGGTATGCATTTTTACAGCATACAGCTGGAGTGGACCATACAGGTTTATTTGAAGAAGGACATGCATTTGCTGAAGAGAATACATCCAAGTTCTTCTTTTACTTAATTAAAAAATAAATGCCATGGCCTGAGTACTTTTAAATTAGGCTTATTAAACTGCAGACCACACTCTGAGTGCATATTAATGTGCTGTCGAGCTCTCCATTTTATTTAATATCTCTAGGAATAAATGTGATGAAATTACACTTAATATTTCAGTTGATGGCAGAGGAAGTTAGATTAGGCAAGCTTGCTGGAAATCAAAAACTAAATAGCAGCTCATGAATCACTCTCATTCAGCCATAAATCATTTCTTTTACATTTTCCATTTTCTATCTCAATCGCTTTTCAAGTCATGACCCTCTGATTTTGAAATCACTGATCTAAAGGAATAAAAGGCTGTAAAACTCAAATTATTCCACTACCTTTGACCTGTCATCATCTGTCGTCATATGCCTGTCGAGTCTGCCTGTCTGGTCACAGTGCTCGGTCAGTCAGTTTCCAGAGAATGGCACAGAGCAATGTACTCTCTGGGGATGCAGTGGGGTGTGTTCCACCCGGATGTCCCCTGTACTCCTCTTAGAAGGGTCCAAGTCCCACTTACCCAGCAAAAGGCATTCAGTTCACCATGTGACACTTTCATTTCTGGCCTGATATGGTGACAATACCAAGGATCTGCTTCCTGCTGAGCTCTGTGCTGGCCACCAACACCCCAGAGATGAGGAGCCATCCCCACCCTCGAAGGCCACAGGCAGGCTGAGAAGCTCCCTGCAACAGGAAAGCCTTCCCTTTTCCCTTTCCATCCCCATCATTCTTTGTTCTCCTGGTGACAAGAGAGCCTGTGGGGTGTTTAGTTCCTGTCCTCACCCTTCCCTCAGATCCTCAATGTAGCATGCCTGTCTTCACCTTGGTATCCACAATACCAAGGTTAGAGGCTGGCAGATAGTAAATCCTTGAGAATCAGTGAGTTTATATCATGTCCGGAGTTTCCCCTAAACAGTGCTCTGCACGTGTAAGGACCTCAATAAGTATTTGTTGGTTACTTATTCAGTAGAAGGCTCCAGTTAGTGAATACCAAGGGTATTATAGTGACAGCAAGGGCTTTGAATGGAGTCAGGTCATATTGACTGTGTTGATGAAAGGAAAACTGCTGAGTATGTGGCAGGATGTTTAAATTACAAAGATGGAAAAAATTTTCATTAAAACAGCAGCATCAAATACATATTACCTACAATGTTTACAGGGCCTTCTCATAACATAAAGCAGAATGATGAAGAATATATCGGGAGTTCAGAGGAAAAAACTAGTATTTTAATATTTTATATTTAATAATAGTAATATAAATAATACTGATAACTGGTACAATTAATTGGGAAGGTGGAAAGTCATTTAAATTGAGAGGTATAATGAACAACAAAGGACATGGTCATGAAACTATATGTAAAATGTAAAAAATATAAAAAGTTAAATTTATCTGGCAAATAAAGAGGAATTAAATCTTGTACATTGGCTAAAATATAGCAGGTGTTCAATAGCTATTTCTTCTACGATTTTTAAACAATTTGCAGTATCACAATTGCAATGGGTTTCAGACTATCCATAGAGAAGGGTTTTGACAGTAGCATTCTAGTTGGAAGAACAGCCTGGGGGACTTAATCTTGAAGCTGTACGTGCACAGCAAAGCAGGTTTTTTATTTAGGTTGTATGTTTCTTTGGAATTTTGGAAGTTGGTGGCTGATAGAGGATAGAAAGGAATAAAAACTCTTCCCGAAGCTACCCATCGGCACTGCCTTTACTCACTTACTGTGAGATTTTAACGCAGCGCTCTCGATGCATTACAGATACAACCACTAAATAAGAGACTTTAAGGAGTTGAAATAATTATTGAATCAACAGAACTATATGTGTGTGTGCAAGTAGACAATATACATATCAAACTTCATACTTTGCAGGATAACATCCATATTTTCAAGTTACAATCAGTTGTAAAAATTCATCTTAAACTTTAAGATTCAAAAAGTAGGAATCACAGGAGCCACATTTAACACTCTTGATGCAGTGAAACTATAAAATGTACAATTAAAAATTCAACTGGATGTTAAGAAATACTCTTCCAAAATCTACTGGATGAAGGAGGAGAAATGTTACTAGGTTAACATAATTGAATGGCATCAGTCATTAGAGATTACATTTTCAAATGTTTTTGATATGGGAAAATGTTCATAATACAACTGTGAATTAAAAATTCATAAATATCCTTTACAGACAACATGCCTCAAATAGATCTAGACATGGGTAATATAGATATAATATGCATATGGGTACAAATAGAAACAAGTAATGGTAAAGTGGACCCTTGACTTGGTTGAGGGACATGGCCTGATATCTTCAGCAGCTTCCATCTCTGCTGATAATCTTTAACAACTGCATAAAGATATAATACAACATTAGAACACTTTACATTTTCCCCACTCATATCATCAGTATAGCAGTTGGTTTGGGTCAGGTATATGGGGAGGGAACAATTACCAGGAAATAACGTCTTTATTACTTCTGAGCAATTAGCAGTATGGGCAAAATGAGTAAAAAGTGTCAATGTCAATGAGCCACAGATGCTGGGCCATTGCCATGCTCTCTTACCAGCTAAAACATTTGGTCTCACGCAAATGCCTCATAGTGTATGTACTAGTCAGGACTCTTCTGGTTGCAAATGACAGAAACTAAATTATGGGTGGAAAATACCAGAAAGTAGAATATGTTGATTCTTATAACTGAAAAGTCCAGAGACCTCCAGACTCAGGCAAAGCTGTATCCAGGTGCCCAAAAAAGGTGGTCTGTCCCCTTTCATCTCTTGCCCTTCTTCCCTCTCTGTTGGCTTCTTTCTTAGGCAGCCACCCTCCGTGTGTGGCTAGCAATGGTCAGCAGCAGATGCAGACTTTTATTCTGTAGGCTACCACAGTAGAAGAAGGATGTCTCTTCTCTAGCAGTTGGTGAAGTCCAAGAACCGGCTATAGTTAACCCACTTTGGTCACATGCCCAGTGCTGATTGGAGAGTAGACTATGCCAATCGGCCAGGTATGGATGACTTGTGAGCCAGGTGTGAATTCAGCTCTACCAGAGTCACACAGACTACGATGGTGGGGAAGTTCTTCCTTTGGGGGGGTTTGATTATCTTTTTTACATTGCTCCCTCTGGCACAGACACATACCTAAATAAACACATAGATGCTCCCATCCATGTCAAGGGCCTTCAGGATCACTGAGATATAGACAAACCCTGAAGGTCTAATGTATAGACAATATAGAATGAGTGTGTGTCCACAGGAAATATAATATGACCCACATAAGTAATTTTAATTTTTCTAACAGCCACATTTAAAAAGTAAAAAGAAACAACTGGGGTTAATTTTAATAATATTATTTATTATTATTTCAACATGCAATCAATATAATATTTTCAAGCTATTTTACATTTTTGCATGCTAAATCTTCAAACTCCAGTGTGTATTTTGCATTTATAGCATACCTCAATTTTGACAAGCCACGTTTTCAAGAGCTTAACAGCCCCACGTGGCTACTAGTTAGTGTATTAGATAGTGCTAGTACGTATTATGACGAAGACACTAAAATGCTAACAGTGTCATCTGGGTGCAGTGGCTCACACCTGTAATCCAAGCACTTTGGGAGGCCGAGGCAGGAGGATCACTTTAGGTCAGGAGTTCAAGACCAGTCTGGTCAACATGGCAAAATCCCATGTCTAGGAAAAATAGGAAAAATTAGCCGGGCATGGTTGTGTGCACCTATGATCCCAGCTGCTTGAGAGGCTGAGGCATGAGAATTACTTGAACCCAGGAAGCAGAGGTTGCAGTGAGCTGAGATTGTACCACTACACTCCAGCCTGGGCGACGGAGCAAAACTCTGTCTGGGAAAAAGAAAAAAACAAGGAAAATGTTAACAGTGTCTCTTCTGGAGGCAGGATTTTATTTTCTCTTTCATATTTTCCTATATCTTCTAAATTTTCTATAATGAGCATGTATTTCTTCCCAAATAATGATAAAGCACTAAAAAAGTGTGTTAAGGGCCCATCCCATAGAGTGCTTACTAATGGGATAATGCCAGCTTTTGGGAAATATCTCCTGATCTGACCCCAAGGTTCTGGCCTTGGCATTCAATTTTCTTTTTCCAGTGATCAAAATGAGGATGGGTGATTCTGACTATCCAAATTTGCCATTAATATGATGCTGAAACCCCTAGAGGCCACTGCAGGTGCCAGAAACAAAAGCCAAAATAATCTCAACGAGCCACAATGATGGTGGAAATCTAGTAAAACAAAATGTACACATGAAACAATATACTCTTAATTGAGTACAAAAATCGGATTTTTTCATGTGGCAAAATGTGGATGTCATAGCCAACCGAGGTCACCATTCAAAGGGGTTTAGACCAATTCAAAATTCAGTATCAGTCAATAGTTGAAGAAGTTACTAATATAACTGAGTGTCTCAGCCTCAAAATGCATTTTAAAACTTTTTCTTTCCTTTCTTGCTTTCAGCCTTGAAACAGACTTTGAAACTCTTTGTTTCTCCCTTTCCCACCAGCCACTTTGGTTCACAGTGCTCTCTTATCTAATTATGGGCTTGCTTAGAAATTCCAGGGGCCAACATTGAAACAAACTAGGCAGAGAGACCCAATTGCTGAATCCTCCTCCAAGGGAATGACGAAGTTAGTTCACCACTAGTGGGCAGAGTCAGGATGACGTAATTAGGGCCTTCAGACAGGTGATTATTCAAGATAGCTATGGGAACAAGACACACAGGCCTACACCCTCCTGCACCACCCCTGCCTATCCCCCACACCTTCTTCCTTCTTAAACCCTTTCACTTGGCCCAAAAAGTGGGGATGGTCTGTGATATGATTTGACTGTGTCCCCAGCCAAATCTCATCAGGAATTGTATTAATAGTTCCCATAATCCCCACGTGTTGTGGGAAGGACCAGGTGGAGATATTTGAATTGTGGAGGCGGTTTCCCACATCCTGTTCTCATGATAGTGAGTGAGTTCTCACAAGATCTGGTGGTTTTATAAAAGGCTTCCCCCTTCACTGGGGACTCCTTCTTCTCCCTGCTGCTCTGTGAAGAAGGACTGTGTTTGCTTCCCCTTCCGCCATGATTGTAAGTTTCCTGAAGGCCTCCCCAGCCACAGAGAACTGTGAGTCAGTTAAATCTCTTTCCTTTATAAATCACCCAGTCTCGGGTATGTCCTTATAGCAGTGTGAGAATGTACTAATACAGTCTGTTAAAGGCATGAGCCTGGCCCTTCCTAAAGTGCTAGCATTTGAATAAAGTTGCTTTCCTTTCACCACACCTTGTTTCTCCTGTTTTCGGCTTCTGAGCGGTGCGCAGCTGAATTTGAACTGGTTGCATGAAGACATGAACTGCACTTGAAGTGAGCCCCCAGGAACCTATCTGCTCTGATTCCAGAGCCTTCTCTCTCTTGCTCCACAACACAAAAATGTAACCCAGTCTGAAGGGGCCAACTGTATGACTATTGGTTCTCCCAATTAACTGCCATGTAGTGATTGTATGTAGATTATTGAAACTCAACAGTGACTGCAGCAATTACCTAGAATTTAGACCAATCAAATACATTGGGGACAGGTAAGAAATATTTTATTATTGACTGTAGAATTTCCCATTCATGATATCAATAACAAGCAGACCAATTTTCAGTTGGTTTTGTTATTGGGTATATAAATATATATACACGCACACACACTTTAAGTTCTGGGAAACATGTGCAGAACGTGCAGGTTTATTACATAGGTATACACGTGCCATGGTGGTTTGCTGTACCCATCAACTCGTCATCTACATTAGATATTTCTCCTATTGCTATCCCTCCCCTAGCCCCCCATCCCCCGACAGGTCCTGGTGTGTGATATTCCCCTCCCTGTGTCCATGTGTTCTCATTGTTCAACACCCACTTATGAGTGAGAATATGGAGCGTTTGGTTGTCTGTTCTTGTGTTAGTTTGCTGAGAATGGTGGTTTCCAGCTTCATCCATGTTAAGTTTTGTACAAACAATGCATCCCTTGTTACATGCACCAGGGGGCAGGCTTCCCCTGCCTCCCTGCCCTCTGTATGCTGCCAGGAGGGAGTAAACATCCATAAAATGCTCCTCTGGAAAAGAATGTGGCACTATCTATCCAACTTATAAATGTATTTACTCTTTCATCCAATAATTCACTTGTGAGACGTCATACTGCAGATACACATGCACAGAATAACATATCCACCAAGTTATTCACTGTAGCATTAAGTTTGTAACACAAAAAGATCGGGAATGACCCAAAAGTCCATCCAACAGTTTGTTTTTTTTTCTGAAAAATAAAACATGGAAAATGTGCTGTATCCATATGAAGAAATACTCTGCCTCTGAAGGATGAAAATAAATCTTGCTAAATTAGAGTTAAAAACAACAAAATCATGCAAAATAATGTGACTAATAAGCTACCTTTTATATAAAAGAAAAGAAAAATATGAACTTACATTTATATTTGTTTTTATCTGCACTCTGGAGAGATTTGTAAGACATTAACGAGAGTGATGGTGGAGATGAGGAGATAGAAATAGTAATGGATGGATGAAAGAATGAAGAGATGGATGGATCATATAAAGATACATAGATATTCAAAAAGAAAGAAATATCAGGAGAGATGTATGAGATATCTTCATTTCTATGCAAAGCTATTTACTTCATACTTGTTCCATGTGTTTCCAAAGGATAAATGTAGAACCTTTAGGCTGAAGTTGCAACAAGTAGTGCTGACACTTAGCTCAATGTCTGAAACAGAGGAGAAAGAGAAAGAGAGGAAGGGAGCGACAATGAGAATGAAGTCAACTCAGCACTTGGTCTATTTTGAAGCTCAAGTGATTTTACTCAAACTTGGAGGTTCCTAAAGGAAGTCTACTACTAGTCTTGTCCTTGAAAGATTAGCAGAATCAAGGAGACAAGATGGCCGATTAGAAGCAGCTCTGGTCTGCGGCTCCCACCAAAAAGAACGAAAACAGTGAGTGAATCCTGCACCTCCAGCCGAGGTGCCCAGGTTCTCTCACTGGGACTGACCAGGAGGTTGGCTCGACCCATGGAGAGTGAGGAAAAGCGGGGTGGAGTGACAGCCCACTCGGGACCTGCCTGCAGAGGTAAGGGGAATTCCCACCCCCAGCCAAGGGAGGCAGTGAATGATTAAGCTACCCTGCCAAGGAAGCCACGCATTTGCCACCTACCTGTGGAACCCACTGATCAGAGATCCCCTTGTGAGCCCATGCCGCCAGGGCCTTGGGTCCCAAGCACAGAACTGTGCAAACTCTTAGTGGCCACTCGGGAGGCCAGCGGCAGCATGCTGGAAACAACTTAAGATGACCATGTTGAGAGGGGCAGCCACCATCACTGTGGACCCAGTGGGCCATTTTCCCTGCTGAGCCAGGGAGACTGGGCAGTTTGGACTGGGAGAAATGTCTCATAGTGCAACACAGTGGCTGTGGCAGATCGTGGCCAGATTGTTTCTCTACGTGGGACCCACATTCATCCCTCTTCGCTAGACAGGGCCTCCCTGTGGGAACTTCAGCAACTCCAGCCAGGGATTCACAGATAGAACTCTGATCTCCCTGGGACGGAGCCCCTGGGGGAAGGGGTGGCCACTGTCTCTGCAGTTCAGCGGACCTAGTCTTTCCCTCTGCTGGCTCTGGAGAGGCTGGGCAAATCTGGATGAGAAGATTCCCCTCAGCACAGCACACCCGCTCCCCCAAGGGGTAGCCATACTGCTTCAAGCAGGTCCCTGATCTTGTGCCTGCTGACTGAGTGAGACCTCCCAACAGGGGTCGCCAGACACCTCACACAGGAGAGTTCCCGTGGGCATCAAATCAGTGCCCCTCTGGGACAGAGCTCTCAGAGGAAGAAGGCAGGCAGCCATCTTTGCTGTTCTGCAGCCTCTACTGGTGATAACTCCAGGTGTGGAAGGGACCCAGGTGAATAGGGTCTGCAGTGAACCACCAGCAAACTGCAGCAGCCCTACGGAAGAGGGGCCTGACAGTGAAAAACAAACAAACAGAAAGCAACAACAACAACATCAACAAAATGGCCCCACCAAAACCACATCCAAAGGTAAGCAGCCTCAAAGATGGAAGGTAGATAAACCCACGAAAATGAGAAAAAAAAATCAACGCAAAAACACTGCAAATTCAAAAATCTAGAGTGTTTCTTCTCCTCCAAATGATTGCAACACCTCTCCAACAAGGGCACAAAACTGGGCTGAGGCTGAGATGGATGAACTAACAGAAGGTGGGTAACAATGAACTTCGCTGAGCTAAAGGAGTATGTTCTAACCCAATACAAAAAAGCTAAGAACCATGATAAAACATTACAGGAGCTGTTAACCAGAATAACCAGTTTAGAGAGGAACATAAATGACTTCATGGAGCTGAAAAACACAACATGAGAAGTTCACAATGCAACCACAAGTATCAGTAGATGAATAGACCAAACAGAGGAGAGAAGTTCAGAGCTTGAAGACCATCTTGCTAAAATCAGGCAGGCACACAAGATTAGAGAAAAAAGAATGAAAAGGAGCAAACAAAACCTCCAAGAACTGTGGATTGCATAAAAAGACCAAACCTACAACTGATCATGGTACCTGAAAGAGATAGGGGCAACAGAACCAAGTTGGAAAACATACTTCAGGATATCATCCAGGAGAACTTCCCCAATCTAGCAAGAAAGATTAGCATCCTCAGGTCTTCTTGACATAAATCACTTAAATAACTTGCATCTCAGGCTTTCTCTTGCAAAACATCACAAATTCTACCAAATCAAATGAGCAACCTGTATATTAGTAGTTTAACAACTTTCAGCATAGGATTGCTTTGCCATACTGAACATATGGCACAGATAAATAGCAGGCATACATTTTTATCTTTTGAGTTTGTGTGTGTGTGTGTGTGTGTGTGTGTGTGTGTTTTTATTATACTTTAAGTTCTAGGGTACATGTGCATAATGTGCAGGTTTGTTACATATGTATACTTGTGCCATGTTGGTGTGCTGCACCCATCAACTCGTCATTTACATCAGGTATAACTCCCAATGCAATCCCCCCCCTCCCTCCCCATGATAGGCCCCAGTGTGTGATGTTCCCCTTCCCGAGTCCAAGTGATCTCATTGTTCAGTTCCCACCTATGAGTGAGAACATGCGGTGTTTGGTTTTCTGTTCTTGTGATAGTTTGCTAAGAATGATGGTTTCCAGCTGCATCCATGTCCCTACAAAGGACACAAACTCATCCTTTTTTATGGCTGCATAGTATTCCATGGTGTATATGTGCCACATTTTCTTAATCCAGTCTGTCACTGATGGACATTTGGGTTGATTCCAAGTCTTTGCTATTGTGAATAGTGCTGCAATAAACATACGTGTGCATGTGTCTTTATAGCAGCATGATTTATAATCTTTTGGGTATATACCCAGTAATGGGATGGCTGGGTCATATGGTACATCTAGTTCTAGATCCTTGAGGAATCACCATACTGTTTTCCATAATGGTTGAACTAGTTTACAATCCCACCAACAGTGTAAAAGTGTTCCTATTTCTCCACATCCTCTCCAGCACCTGTTGTTTCCTGACTTTTTAATGATCGCCATTCTAACTGGTGTGAGATGGTATCTCATTGTGGTTTTGATTTGCATTTCTCTGATGGCCAGTGATGACGAGCATTTTTTCATGTGTCTGTTGGCTGTATGAATGTCTTCTTTTGAGAAATGTCTGTTCATATCCTTTGCCCACTTTTTGATTGGGGTTGTTTGTTTTTTTCTTGTAAATTTGATTGAGTTCTTTGTAGGTTCTGGATATTAGCCCTTTGTCAGATGAGTAGATTGCAAAAATTTTCTCCCATTCTGTAGGTTGCCTGTTCACTCTGATGGTAGTTTCTTTTGCTGTGCAGAAGCTCTTTAGTTTAATGAGATCCCATTTGTCAATTTTGGCTTTTGCTGCCGTTGCTTTTGGTGTTTTAGACATGAAGTCCTTGCCCATGCCTATGTCCTGAATGGTACTACCTAGGTTTTCCTCTAGGGTTTTTATGGTATTAGGTCTAACATTTAAGTCTCTAATCCATCTTGAATTAATTTTCGTATAAGGAGTAAGGAAAGGATCCAGTTTCAGCTTTCTACTTATGTCTAGCCAATTTTCCCAGCACCATTTATTAAATAGGGAATCCTTTCCCCATTTCTTGTTTCTCTCAGGTTTGTCAAAGATCAGATGGCTGTAGATGTGTGGTATTATTTCTGAGGACTCTGTTTTGTTCCATTGGTCTATATCTCTGTTTTGGTACCAGTACCATGCTGTTTTGGTGACTGTAGCCTTGTAGTATAGTTTGAAGTCAGGTAGCATGATGCCTCCAGCTTTGTTCTTTTGACTTAGGATTGTCTTGGAGATGCGGGCTCTTTTTTGGTTCCATATGAACTTTAAAGCAGTTTTTTCCGATTCTGTGAAGAAAGTTATTGGTAGCTTGATGGGGATGGCGTTGAATCTATAAATTACCTTGAGCAGTATGGCCATTTTCACGATATTGATTCTTCCTATCCATGAGCATGGTGTGTTCTTCCATTTGTCTGTGTCCTCTTTTATTTCACTGAGCAGTGGTTTGTAGTTCTCCTTGAAGAGGTCCTTTACATCCCTTGTAAGTTGGATTCCTAGGTATTTTATTCTCTTTGAAGCAATTGTGAATGGAAGTTCATTCATGATTTGGCTCTCTGTTTGTCTGTTACTGGTGTATAAGAATGCTTGTGATTTTTCCACATTAATTTTGTATCCTGAGACTTTGCTGAAGTTGCTTATCAGCTTAAGGAGATTTTGGGCTGAGACAATGGGGTTTTCTAAATATACAATCATGTCATCTGCAAAGAGGGACAATTTGACTTCTTCTTTTCCTAACTGAATCCCCTTGATTTCTTTCTCTTGCCTGATTGCCCTAGCCAGAACTTCCAACACTATGTTGAATAGGAGTGGTGAGAGAGGACATCCCTGTCTTGTGCCAGTTTTCAAAGGGAATGCTTCCAGTTTTTGCCCATTCAGTATGATATTGGCTGTGGGTTTGTCATAAATAGCTCTTATTATTTTGAGGTACGTTCCATCAATACCGAATTTCTTGAGCGTTTTTAGCATGAAGGGCTGTTGAATTTTGTCAAAAGCCTTTTCTGCATTTATTGAGATAATCATGTGGTTCCTGTCTTTGGTTCTGTTTATATGCTGGATTATGTTTATTGATTTGCGAATGTTGAACCAGCCTTGCATCCCAGGGATGAAGCCCACTTGATCATGGTGGATATGCTTTTTGATGTGTTGCTGAATCCGGTTTGCCAGTATTTTATTGAGGATTTTTGCATCGATGTTCATCAGAGATATTAGTCTAAAATTCTCTTTTTTTGTTGTGTCTCTGCCAGGCTTTGGTATCAGGATGATGTTGGCCTCATAAAATGAGCTAGGGAGGATTCCCTCTTTTTCTGTTGATTGGAATAATTTCAGAAGGAATGGTACCAGCTCCTCCTTGTACCTCTGGTAGAATTCAGCTGTGAATCCATCTGGTCCTGGACTTTTTTTGGTTGGTAAGCTATTAATTATTGCCTCAATTTCAGAGCCTGCTATTGGTCTATTCAGGGATTCAACTTCTTCCTGGTTTCGTCTTGGAAGAGTGTAAGTGTCCAGGAAATTATCCATTTCTTCTAGATTTTCTAGTTTATTTGCGTAGAGGTGTTTATAGTATTCTCTGATGGTAGTTTGTATTTCTGTGGGGTCAGTGGTGATATCCCCTTTATCATTTTTTATTGCATCTATTTGATTCTTCTCTCTTTTCTTCTTTATTAGTCTTGCTAGCGGTCTGTCAATTTTGTTGATCTTTTCAAAAAACCAACTCCTGGATTCATTGATTTTTTGGAGGGTGTTTTGTGTCTGTATCTCCTTCAGTTCTGCTCTGATCCTAGTTATTTCTTGCCTTCTGCTAGCTTTTGAATGTGTTTGCTCTTGCTTCTCTAGTTCTTTTAATTGTGATGTTAGAGTGTCAATTTTAGATCTTTCCTGCTTTCTCTTGTGGGCATTTAGTACTATAAATTTCCCTCTACACACTGCTTTAAATGTGTCCCAGAGATTCTGGTATGTTGTATCTTTGTTCTCATTGGTTTCAAAGAACATCTTTATTTCTGCCTTCATTTCGTTATGTACCCAGTAGTCATTCAGGAGCAGGTTGTTCAGTTTCCATGTAGTTGAGCGGTTTTGATTGAGTTTCTTAGTCCTGAGTTCTAGTTTGATTGCACTGTGATCTGAGAGAGAGTTTGTTATAATTTCTGTTCTTGTACATTTGCTGAGGAGTGCTTTACTTCCAATTATGTGGTCAATTTTGGAATAAGTGCGATGTGGTGCTAAGAAGAATGTATATTCTGTTGATTTGGGGTGGAGAGTTCTATAGATGTCTATTAGGTCTGCTTGCTGCAGAGATGAGTTCAATTCCTGGATATCCTTGTTAACTTTCTGTCTCGTTGATCTGTCTAATATTGACAGTGGAGTGTTGAAGTCTCCCATTATTATTGTATGGGAGTCTAAGTCTCTTTGTAAGTCTCTAAGGACTTGCTTTATGAATCTGGGTGCTCCTGTATTGGGTGCATATATATTTAGGATAGTTAGCTCTTCCTGTTGAATTGATCCCTTTACCATTATGTAATGGCCTTCTTTGTCTCTTTTGATCTTTGATGGTTTAAAGTCTGTTTTATCAGAGACTAGTATTACAACCGCTGCTTTTTTTTTGTTCTCCATTTGCTTGGTAGATCTTCCTCCATCCCTTTATTTTGAGCCTATGTATGTCTCTGCGTGTGAGATGGGTCTCCTGAATACAGCAGACTGATGGGTCTTGACTCTTTATCCAGTTTGCCAGTCTGTGTCTTTTAATTGGAGCATTTAGTCCATTTACATGTAAGGTTAATATTGTTATGTGTGAACTTGATCCTGCCATTGTGATATTACCTGGTTATTTTGCTCGTTAGTTGATGCAGTTTCTTCCTAGCCTCGATGGTCTTTACATTTTGGCATGATTTTGCAATGGCTGGTACCAGTTGTTCCTTTCCATGTTTAGTGCTTCCTTCAGGGTCTCTTGTAAGGCAGGCCTAGTGGTGACAAAATCTCTAAGTATTTGCTTATCTGTAAAGGATTTTATTTCTCCTTCACTTATGAAACTTAGTTTGGCTGGATATGAAATTCTGGGTTTAAAATTCTTTTCTTTAAGATTGTTGAATATTGGCCCCCACTATCTTCTGGCTTGTAGAGTTTCTGCCGAGAGATCTGCTGTTAGTCTGATGGGCTTCCCTTTGTGTGTAACCCGACCTTTCTCTCTGGCTGCCCTTAACATTTTTTCCTTCATTTCAACTTTGGTGAATCTGTCAATTATGTGTCTTGGAGTTGCTCTTCTCGAGGAGTATCTTTGTGGTGTTCTCTGTATTTCCTGGATTTGCATGTTGGCCTGCCCTACTAGGTTGGGGAAGTTGTCCTGGATGATATCCTGAAGAGTGTTTTCCAACTTGGTTCCATTTTCCCCCTCACTTTCAGGCACCCCAATCAGACGTAGTTTTGGTCTTTTTGCATAATCCCATACTTCTTGCAGGCTTTGTTCATTTCTTTTTCTTCTTTTTTTTTTGGTTTTTCTTCTCACTTCATTTTGTTCATTTGATCCTCAATCGCTGATACTCTTTCTTCCAGTTGATCGAGTCGGTTACTGAAGCTTGTGCATTTGTCACGTATTTCTCATGTCATGGTTTTCTTTTTTTTTTTTCATAAATAGTTCTTTTTTATTTATGTGCCCCCTCCATGAGTAATCAAGGGGTTTCAAGTTCTGGATTCCTACACTCCAACTTCTTTAGGAACCTGATCATTACAGCTTTACATCATGAAGCACCTTAAGCACACATTAATAACAAAAAATCATGTGTAAGAACCATATTTATGAATGTAGTTGTTTTACTTAACCCCTTAATTAAATTCGTTTTTGATTCTTGGAATGATATAGAGTGTATTCTACAAAATCAAGCTTCCATACAACTTTGCTACCTTTCTTTTATGAAGATATTATTGACCTTCCACTGACACAGTTTTTTTGTTTGTTTGTTTGTTTGTTTTTTATTATTATTATACTTTAAGTTCTAGGCATGTGCATAACGTGCAGGTTTGTTACATATGTATACTTGTGCCATGTTGGTGTGCTGCACCCATCAACTCGTCAGCACCCATCAACTCGTCATTTACATCAGGTATAACTCCCAGTGCAATCCCTCCTCCCTCCCCCCTCCCCATGATAGGCCCCGGTGTGTGATGTCCCCCTTCCCGATCTCTTTCATTTCGTTTATGACCTTCTCTGCATTAATTACTCTAGCCATCAATTCTTCCACTTTTTTTTTCAAGATTTTAAGTTTCTTTGCACTGGGTACGTAATTCCTCCTTTAGCTCTGAGAAGTTTGATGGACTGAAGCCTTCTTCTCTCATCTCGTCAAAGTCATTCTCCGTCAAGCTTTGATCCGTTGCTGGCGATGGGCTGCGCTCCTTTGCCGGGGGAGATGCGCTCTTATTTTTTGAATTTCCAGCTTTTCTGCCCTGCTTTTTCCCCATCTTTGTGGTTTTATCTGCCTCTGGTCTTTGATGATGATGGTGACGTACTGATGGGGTTTTGGTGTAGGTGTCCTTCCTGTTTGATAGTTTTCCTTCTAACAGTCAGGACCCTCAGCTGTAGGTCTGTTGGAGATTGCTTGAAGTCCACTCCAGACCCTGTTTGCCTGGGTGTCAGCAGCAGAGGCTGCAGAAGATAGAATATTGCTGAACAGCGAGTGTACCTGTCTGATTCTTGCTTTGGAGGCTTCCTCTCAGGGGTGTACTCCACCCTGTGAGGTGTGGGGTGTCAGACTGCCCCTAGTGGGGGATGTATCCCAGTTAGGCTACTCAGGGGTCAGGGACCCACTTGAGCAGGCAGTCTGTCCCTTCTCAGATCTCAACCTCCATGTTGGGAGATCCACTGCTCTCTTCAAAGCTGTCCGAGTTTGTGTTTTTAATTAGGAACCCATCTGGTTTGTCTTTCTGACAAATGAATTTAACCCTCGTTTCACAAACTTGGAAATGTCCCTATGACCTCCCATCAATCAACACTGATGGGCTCAGCACAAAAGTGTAAATTATAGATGAAAGCTCACATTCTCCACCTCATTTGACACCAGAAATTGCTTCTCATGATACAGCAGAATCCATATTCCCTTCAGACCAGTGGGACATGTAATTATCCATTATTGATAATTCATTGTCCTCAGCTATTCTAGCTGGCTGAGTCTAATTGCATTTTATCTGTGCATCTGTATGAGCAGGATGAGAATTGGCATAGACTTCAAATGCTGCCAAAAAGAGAAGTAAGGCAAGTGAGAGCAGCAACTGCTAAAAAAGATCAAATCATATTAACTCAGGTGTTTGGTTATGTTCATATATGACTGAAAGTAAATATAACAATGGTCACAGTTTCACGCTTGCCTAAAGGACAGAGAGGGCCCTTTAGAGAGGATGATTTCAGAAGATTGCAAATTTGTTACAGAATCTTGAAAAGTATCACCATTAGGGCAGGCACTGCAAGTAGAAAAAAAAATCATCTTGGATGAAAATAAGCAACAATTTCCAATAGTATCCACTATTTTGTTGTAACTGCATGTTTTTCAGGGAAATAAACATTTTCTAGCATAAAAAGCACTGCAGCTCTTATTTCTGTATTTCCTTCAAATATCATTAATTAAAAATTAGTTTGATTTTAGGGATTTTTAAAGCAACCACAATCCTTACTGAACCAGAAGTAACTGCAATTTGAGCTATTTCTGTCTCTGTGAAGATCTCGATACTTTAGTCCCCTTTAGTTTCATTTGCAAAGGGAAATGAAATATTTGGCCACTTATTTGACTTTGTCTTCTGTTAAAGAAGGGGTGAATTTGGCTGCAACATAATACGTTTCTTAGAGAAATAGTAGAGGAATAGAAGAGAGGCTTTTATAATAGTAGATGAAGTAGACCAGGAAACATAAATTTAAAAAAGCATTACAAGAAGTAATACACAAGTTCAGCAGAGTTACACAGTACAATATCAATATACAAAATTTAGTTGCATTTCTATACACTTGGAATGAACACTCTGAAAATGAAATTAAGAAAACAATTCCATTGACAATAACATTAAAAAGAATAAAATACTTGGAATAAATTTGACAAAAGAAGTGTAAAACATACTCTAAAAATTGTGAAACATTGTTGAAATAAATTAAAGAAGGCAGGCATAAATGAAAATGCAATTCGTGTTCATGATTGGGAGGCTTAATATTGTTAAGATGGCAATACACCCCAAATTCATCCACAGTTTCAATAAAATCCCTACCAAAATGCTAGCTAGCTTATCTGCAGAAATTAACAAGCTGATCTTAAAATTCATATGGAATCATGAGGGATCCAGAATATGCAAAACAATTTCGAAAAAGAAGAATAAAGTTGGAAGACTCAGACTTCCTGATTTCAAAACTTACTACAAAACTATAGTAAAGAAGATAGTGTGGTACTGGCACAAGAACAGGCATATAGATCAGTGGAATATAATTGATCTATTCACTTAGCATTTGTATTATGTTAAGTGAAAGAAGTCCATGAATAAACCCTTACATTTATGGTCAATTAATTTTGGACAAAACAATTTAATGGAAAAAAGATAGTCTTTCAGCAAGCAGTGTTGAGGGAACTGTATATTCACCTTGGAGAGAATGAAGTTGGCAGAAGACACGAAATAACCAAATCAGAGCTGAAGTGAAGGAGATAGAGACACAAAAAAACAAAAAAGTCAACAAATCCAGGAGTTGCTTTTTTGAAAAAATTAATAAGATATATAGACTACTAGCTAGACTAGTAAAGAAGAAAAGAGAGGAGATACAAATAAACACAATTAGAATGATGAAGAGGATGTTACCACTGACCCCACATAAATACAAATAACTGAACAGCTCTATGCACACAAACTAGAAAATCTAGAAGAAATAGATAAATTCCTAGACATGTACATCCTCCCAAGACTGAACCAGGAAGAAACTGAATCCCTGAACAGGCCAATGATGAGCTCTGAAATGGAATCAGTAATAAATAGCCCACCAAGCAAAAAACCCAGAACTAGATGGATTCACAGCCAAATTCTGCCAGATGTACAAAGAGGAGTTGATACTGTTCCTATTGAAGCTGTTCCAAAAAACTGAGGAGCAGGGACTCATCCCCCAACTCATTCTATGAAGCCAGCATCATCCTGATACCAAAACCTGGCAGAGACACAACAATAAAAGAAAACTTCAGGCCAATATCCTTGAATAACATAGATGCAGAAATCCTCAACAAAATACTAGCAAACAGAATTCAGTAGCACATCAAAAAGCTAATCCATCATGATCAAGTAGACTTCACCCCTGGGATACAAGATCGTCTCAATATATGCAAATCAATAAATATTGTTCATTACATAAACAGAACTAAAGAAAAAACACATGACTATCTCAATAGATGCAAAAAAATACTTTCAGTAAAATTTACTTTCCCTTTATGTTAAAAATCATCAATAAACCAGAAGTTGAAGGAACATACTTCAAAATAATAAGAGCCATCTATGACAAACCCACAGTCAACATCATACTGAACAGACAAAAGCTAAAGGCATTTTCCTTGAAAATTAGAACAACACGAGGATGCCCATTCTCACCACTCCTATTCAACATAGTATTGGAAGACCTGACCACAGCAATCAGGCAAGAGAAATAATTATCATCCAAATAGGAAGAGAGGAAGTCAAAATGTCTCTGTTTATAGATGACATGATTCTATATCTACAAAACCCCATAGTATCTGCCCAAAAACTCCCTGAAGCTGATAAGCAACTTCAACAAAGTTTCAGGATATAAAATCAATACACAAAAATCAATAGCATTCCTGTACACTAACAGCACCCAAGCTGACAGGCAAATCAGGAACGCAGTCCTATTCATCATAACTGCCAGGAGAATAAAGAATACCCAGGAATAAAATACCCAAGAATACTGCTAACCAGGGAGGTGAAAGATCTCTACAATGAAAATTACAAAACACCTGCTCAAAGAAATCAGAGATGACACAAGTGGAAAAACATTTCATGCTCATAGGAAGAATCCATATCATTAAAATGGCCATACTGTCCATAGCAATTTGCAGATTCAATGCGATTCCTATCACACTAACAATGACGTTCTTCACAGAACTAACACAGAACTATTCTAAAATTTGTGTGAAACAAAAAAAGAGCCCAAATAGCCAAGGCAATCCTAAGCAAGAAGAACAAACTGGAGGAATCATACTGCCTGACTTCAAACTGTACTACAAGGCTACAAACTGTACTACAAGCACAGTACTGGTACAAAAAAAAGACACATAGACCAATGAAACAGAATAGAGAGCCCAGAAATAAAACCACACACCTACAAGCATCAGATCTTTGACAAAACTGACAAAAACAAGCAATGGTGAAAGGACTCCCTATTTGACAAATGGTACTGGGATGACTGGCTAGCCATATGTAGAAGATTGAAACTAGACGCCTTCCTTACACCACATATAAAAATTAACATTAAATATCCATCAATGACAGAGCGAATAAAGAAAATGTGACACATATACACCATGGAATACTATGCAGCATAAAAAAAGAACAAGATCATGTCCTTTACAGGAACATGGAGGGAACCGGAGGCCATTATCAGTAGCAAACTAACCCAAGAACAGAAAAACAAATCCCACATGTTCTCACTTATAAGTAGGAGATAACTAATGAGAATACATGGACAGAAGGAGGAGAACCACAGACAGTGGGGCCTACTTGAGGGAGGAGGTTGGGAGAAGGAAGAGGTTCAGGAAAAAAAAAAGTGTCAAGCACTATGCTTAGTAACTGAGTGATGAAATAATCTGTACAACAAACCCCTGAGTCATGAGTTTACGCATGCAACAGAACTACACGTGTACCCCTGAACCTAAAATAAAAGTTAAAATATTTTTTAAAATTCTAGACATAAAAAAACAACAAAAGAATGAAGTTGGGCCCCCTATCTTACATCATATACAAAAAATAACTCAGTGAATTGAAGGCCTACATGGGAGCTCACCTACAACACTTTTACAAGATAATCTATGCATTAATCTTTGTGACTTGGATTAGAAGTGATTTCTTAGATGTGGCACTAAAATAACAGGCATCAAAAGAAAAGAACAGGTAAATCAGACTTCATAAAATTTAAAAATTTTATGCTTGAAAGGACACCATCCACAAAGTGAAAAGGCAATCCACTGAATAGGATAATATATTTGCAAATCATTTATCTAATAAGGAACTTATTTCTAGAGCATATGAAAAGAAACTCAATACTCAATAGCAAAAGACAAATAACCCCATCAAATAATGGGCAAAGAGTCTGATAGACAGTCCTTCAAAGAAATACATGAATAGCCAATAAGCACATGAAAAGATGTCTTAACATTAGCCACTTCACACCCATTTGGATGATCATAATAAAAAAGACAGATGATAACAAGTTTTGGCAAGGATGTGGAGAAATTGGAACCCAATTCTATATTGCTAGTGGGAATGTAAAATGGTGCAGGTGTTTATAGTAGTATTGTTCCATGATAGCCAATAAATCAGAAAAAAACAAATGTCTATAAACTAATGAATGAATAAATATAATGTGGTATATCACTACAGTGGAATATTACTTAGCACCAAAAAAGAATGAAGTACTAACACACACCAAGATACACAAAGGTACAACATGAATGTATCTTGAAAACATTATCCTAAATGAAAGAAGGTGGTCACAAAAGACCACATATTGTATGGCTTCTCTTATGTGAAATGTCTAGAATAAGCAAATCTACAGAAATAGAACACAGTTAACTTATTGTCTAGGACTTGAGGGGAAAATGGAGAGTGGCTACAAGTGGGTGGGTTTGAGAGGGGAGTGATAAAAATTGATTGTAGTGATGATTGCATAACTGTGCCTGTACTAAAAACCACTGAATTGAACACTATAAAATGGTGTATTGTATGGTATTATACAGTATATAAAATCTCAATGGGGCTGTTACCAAAAAAAGCATTACAGAAAGTGATCACATTAAGAAAAACATATATATATTTGCAAAGAGTATTGTTACCAAAAGGCTGGAGGAGGGAGGTAGTGAGAGCACAGAGATGAAAACAGGTTAAGTTATCAGAAAAGAGGTAGACCCTCATGGAGGACACTGTGAAGAATCACATGCTTTCCTTTTCAGAATCTAACAAAATTAGAAACTCACAATTTCTGGGAGGATATTATGAGATTAAAATAAAATTGGAAGAAATAAATAATACGCTGAAATTTATAACCAACCAAGGCAGTTTGGCGTAGATGTTATGAGCACAGGTCTGTTCCCCAGTGCTGGATTTGAGTCTCACTTTTGCCACTTGCTGGATGGATGAACTCCAGGCAAACCCAAAGGTCACCTCTGCCTTTCCTGATAAGGACCACTTCTCACCAGGGGCCGTAGGTGGCTAACTGACGTCAACAGAGGTGACCTTGGTGGAGATGATGAAGGAAGGACAAGGGCTCAACTCTCCTGACCCCCTCTTACCTCTTCATTGTTAACATGTGATCTCATCTCTCTCATCTCCTACTTTACAGAGAAAATGGAACCATTCCAAAAGAAATTTTCTCAACATCTTGCTCCCAAATTTTTAAGCATCCCATCCATGGCACCTACCTTGTCTCCACTTCCCACTGCTGCATGGGGGACATTCCTCTTCCATCCACTCCCTTCCACCTTGCATGGGACCTTCTCCCATCCTTCCTTCTTAGGAAACCATCCACTGAGTTTCTTTACCCTCTCATGTGTCTTCAATATCTCCCTCTCTTCTAGCCTCATTTGATTAACAAGTATGCACGCTCATTCAAATTCTTCCCATCTAAAAAGCAAAAAGAAAACAACAAAATCCTCTTATTGATCTCCTATCATTCCTCTAGGACTACTACCCAATTTCTCTCTTCTCCTTCTTGAATCTCTTTAAAAGATTGTTAGTTGGCTTACGCCTGTGATCCCAGCACTTTGGGAAGCCAACGTGGGCAGATCACTTGAGTTCAGGAGCTCGAGACAAGCCTGGCCAACATGGAGAAACCCCATCTCTACTGAAAATACAAAAATTAGCTGGGTGTGCTGGGGTGCTCCTGTAATCCCAGCTACTTGGGAGGCTGAGGCAGGAGGATCACTTAAACTTGGGAGGTGGAGGTTGCAGTGAGCTGAGATCACGCCACTGCACTCCAGGTTGGGTGACAGAGCAAGACTCCATCTCAAAAAAAAAAAAAAAAAGATAGTCATTCACAGTCTGCCTCCCTTTCTCCCTTTCCATTCATTTACTTCTCAAACCACTAACTCAGGGGTGGGAAACTCTTCCTATAAAGGCCAGATAGCTGATAGCTGAGGTTTTGTGGGCCATGCAGTCTCTATGGCCGTAGTCTACTCAGTTCTGCTGTTGCACCACAGCAGCAGCCAAAAACAACACAGAAATGAATGAGTGTGGCTGTGTCCCAGTGAAACTTTATTTTCAAAAACAGCCCACCAGACTTAACTCATGGTTTCTACCCCCATTACTCCTCTGGAGCTGTTTACCTCTAATACTTGTTAACTGAGCATGCTAAGTAAGTCTTGAGCAACCTCGACCTCACATTGAATCCATCTCCTCTCTTAGTCCTTCTGCCTTCACACGCTGCTGGTGTCTCTCCTATTCCTTCTGCACACTCTTTTATGGTTCCTTCTGATGAGGCATTAAAGGCTAGAGTTCCTCTGAATCTCTCCTCCCTCTCTCTGTCTTCCCTCCCACCCCTCTTCTCCTTCCCCTCTTTTCTCTTCCTCCACTGCCATCTATGTGCCAGTGACCCCAAAAATGTCCCTCTTCTGAATTCCTAACTTACTTATACAATTGTCAATCTGACGTGTCTCCTTGAAGATACCCTAAGTGCCTCAAGCTTAGCACAACTAAACTTGAACTTGAAATCCCCCACACCTCCACCTGCTCCACCACCTGTCTTTCCAGTGTCAGTATTTCATACCACCAGAAGCTTCAGAGATCCAGCATTCACTCTTGGCATATCCCACACCACACATCAAACCACTCACCAAGTCCTCTAATATATTTTCTGGAACCTAATCAATATTTGTTGAATGAATAATTGAAAGTCACTAAAGGGATGGAGAGCCATATTCTTTAATGCAAATACATAACTTACATATTCACTATCCAAATTATTGGACTTCTTGGACTTGTTTTGTGCAGAACATTAAAGAATGATGACAGATAAAATTATGAAGATGGCAGCCATGAGAATCCTATCATGAGTTACAGGGACTTTAGAACACATTGAGATTGTCAAATAACACACGAGAATTAGATCAATTTTATAGCACATTAAAAGGATTCAACAAGCCTGCAAAGAAATACCTTTTTTGGTGTGGCACACATTCAAATACTTTCCAAAATATATAACTCCATTGAGAATGACAATGAATAATCATTTAACAGACATAGAAGCAGTATTTTTCTTTTGTTTTTAGAAATTATAGGATAGTGTCATTAAGAGAGAAAAATAAAATGAAAGATCAGTGAAATAGGAGGTGTGATGGTTGATTTGGGTGTCAACTTGACTGGATGAAAGGATACCCAGATAGTTGGTAAAGCATTACTTATTCTCGATACTTCAGTAGGTACTGAGCCCATTCCTCTTCTGCTGAAAGGAAACACAGGTGGTTCGGCATTTGATTAAAATAACTGGGCTGCCCCAGTGTGTCTTTGAGTGTATTTGCAGAGGAGACTGGCAGGTGAGTTGCTAGACTGAGTGAGGAAGACCACCCTCAAGGTGGGCAGGCATCATCCAGTCAACTAGGAGCCCAGATGAAACAGGAGGAGGAAGGGGAGCTGTGATGCCCTTCCTCTCCTGACCTTGGACATCAGAACTCCAGCTTTTCTGATTTTTGCACTCTGGAAGTTGCGTCAGCAGCTCTCTAGGCTCTCAGGCCTTCTGCCTCAGTCTAACAGTTACACACCATTCGTTTCCCTGGTTCAAGGCCTTGAGACTTGACCTGAGCCATGCTACCAGCATCCCTGGTTCTCCAACTTGCCAATCACCTTGTGGGGACTTCTCAGATTCCATAATTGAGTGAGCCAATTCCTCTATGAAATCCTTTCTCATCCCTCTCTCGCTCTCCCCCTTTCTCCGCCTCTCCCTCTCCCTCTCCCTCTCCCTCTCTGCTCTCTCTCCATACGACATCAGTGGCTGCTGCCATCATGCCAACTGCAGCAGGGAGGGGCAACTGGGACTGCACACTCCATGGAGCTGGTGCCCCGCTCTCCTGGATATGGCTACAGTCGCCCAAACTGTGGCTGTGGGTCCCAGCCTCCCTGTGCTCTTGTGAGAGGTGAAGCCCGTTGAACTTCCTGCATCCAGTGAGTACTTGCAGAACTTTTCTGTCTTACAAGAGGATTGTAAAATGCACCAATCAGCACTCTGTAGCTAGCTAGAGGTTTGTAAAATCGACCAATCAGCACTCTGTAAAATGGGCCAATCAGCACTCTGTAAAATAGACCAATCAGCACTCTGTAAAATGGATCAATCAGCACTCTGTAAAATAGACCAATCAGCAGGACATGGTCTGGGACAAATAAGGGAATAAAAGCTGGCAGTGCGCACCTGCAGCCCCAACCCTCTCCAGTCTTCTTCTGTGTTGTAGTTGGTTTGTTGTTTTGCTCTTTTTGCTCTTTAGGATAACTTGCTGCTCAGTTTGGGGGTCAGTGGCCCCTTTAAGAGCTATGATACCGCCAAGGTCCGTGGCTTCATTCTGGAAGTCAGCGAGACCAGGAACCCACGAGAAGGAACCAACTCCGGACACACTTGGAGGGGGCCAGAAGCAGGCAAGATCGGCCCTCCACGGAGCAGGCAGGAGCCCTGACAAGCAGGAACCCTGCCCCTTCTGAGTTGTCGGGGCCAGAGCTCCCTGAGTGCAGCTGCAGCTGCCATCCCAGGCACAGGACCTAAGCATCTCTGCATCCTCTGACCGGGAAGAGTTCCTCCCCTGCCCCCCCCCTTCCACCCACCATGTTACCTGGCTCCAGGATGTGTGTTCCACCGCCTGGTCTCTGTCTACCTACACCCACTCCAATCTGGTAGCAGGGTTGGGGCCTAGCACCAGGGCCTTGAATAGCAGGAGGCAGAGCCCTTGGCTGAGGGGGGTGGGTCCTCAGTAAGGCCCCACTTTCAGACCGAGGAGGGACTGAAGGCTGGGGGATGGGGTGCCAGTAATCGGACTAGAGTGGGGACTCATGGTGCCTCTTCTGGGCTACCCATGGCTGCCCATGGACCAGTCAGCACATATTTCCTCCCCTCTGAGGTCTATGCAACCCTGGGCTCAGCCAGAGCAGGGCGGAAGTTAGCTAGAGGATGAAGAAGGCAGACAATAGGATGACCAGGTGCAGAGAGGAGTACCATCTCCACTGAGAACTTCAGAGATCTGCAGAGAAGACTGAATGGCTTGCCTGCAGAGAGGAGCCACCCTCTCCAGGGCCACCTCTCTGCTGAGTGCTGAACACTCCACAGGCAGACCTGCTTACAGAGCAGAGCTGCACACTCCTATGATATGTTCTAACACTAAATGAAACTCTTCTTCTCCGCCCTTCGCTTGTTTGCGTGCCTCCTGCACACAGGACAAGAACTTGGGCAAAGAACTCAGGTAAAGGTGACATAGCCAAAGGCATCCGCCACAGAGGTTTCCAGCAAGAAAAATCAAGACCCCAGAGATCCCGTAACACACACACACATATATATGTTGTTCACTCTCTCTGGAGAATCCTAACTAAAAACAAGATGTGAGGTCAGATCCGGCCCTGATGCTTTGAACAAGTCACTTCTTCCTTGTATACACATGTATTTGAAGGGGCTGGGGCATGTGATGCTGGACTGATAATGTGAACTTACATGCTGTGATTCAAAGTCTTTTAAAGCTCAGTACCAGTGATCATTTTTATCTAGTTTCCTGTCAGGGAAAAGGAGGAGGAAGGAGGAGAAAAGATAAAGTACCTGGGATACTGGCTGTTTAGAAGACCTGTCAGGGGTTGGGCGTGGTGGCTTACACCTGTAATCCCAGCACTTTGGGAGGCCGAGGCAGGTGGATCATTTGAGGTCAGGAGTTCGAGACCAGCCTGGCCAATATGGTGAAACCCCATCTCTACTAAAAATACAAAAATTAGCCAGGCTTGGTGGCGCGTGCCTGTAATCCCAGCTACTGGGGAGGCTGAGGCGGGAGAATCGCTTGAGCCTGGGAGGCAGAAGTTGCGGTGAGCCAAGATCATGCCACTGCACTCCAGTCTGGGAGATAGAGTGAGACCCTGTCTCAAAAATAAAAAAAAAAAGAGAGCTGTCAGGGAGACAGTTGATGGGACATCCTAGTCAAGGAGCAACTTAAGGTGGAAAAGGAAGGGAGAGTTAGAAAGGGACAGAAGCACAGAAGCAGCACCTGCTTCAGAGGAAATACAGGCAAAACCTAGCTAGCCGGGGTCACTCTCATTCAGCCATCAACTGGGACAATAAGAAATTAACAAAAGTGTCTGGGCTTCAATGTCCAGTGCCAATAATGGAATTTGAACCATACGGCTTTCAGATCCCTTCCTGCAACACTCAAGGGGCACAGATCTCTATCCTATTCCTGGAAATCTCATTCCCCATTGTTTAAAAAAAGAATGGATTAACGAAAGAAAAGAGCATTAACAAAATTTATTAGAGAGAAATACTATCAAAGGCAGAAATACATTTTGGGGGATTCCATTGGAAACTGCAATGAGTATTTAAAGAGGCATAACTAAATCTGCAATGAGAAGAAAATATATGGCATGTAGCACATTCTTTAATTCTTCTGTTAAATGACAAATCTGTTCTCATTTTAAAGGTAGGAAATGACAGAATACCTTCAGTTTGGCATAAGGTTAAACAGTCTCAGGTAGGCCGGGTACAGTGGCTCACACCTGTAATCCCAGCACTTTGGGAGACCGAGGTGGGCAGATCACTTGAGGTCAGGAGTTCGAGACCAGCCTGGCCAACATGGTGAAACCCCATCCGTACTAAAAATACAAAAATTAGCCAGGCATGGTGGCACATGCCTGTAATCCCAGCTACTGGGGAGGCTGAGGCATGAGAATTGCTTGAGCCTGGCAGGTGGAGCTTGCAGTTAGCTGAGATCACACTACTGCACTCCAGCCTGGGCAACAGAGCAAGACTCTGTCTCAAAAAGAAAAAAAGTCACGGGTGACCAGAAGTCCTCGGGCAGGAGGATGTTGTGCAGGTGAACTAGGAGAGTTCTGGAAAACTGTCCTGATGAGGTCCTTGGATGTTTTGTGAATAGGCCTCAGGGGCAAGGGCCAGTAGGGGAGCCAGGCTAAAGAGGGCACGCGGTCCAGACGCCCGCCACTGCTGAGGGAGACCAGGGTTAGGAAGTCTGGGCCCTTCCACTGGGTGTTGGACACTTGGGCTCTCCTGCACCCTTGTTCCCAGATGTCAGTGGTGTGTCTCCACAGTCTGCTTCTCCTTACATGGGGAGCTCTTTTGACCACATAATTTTTTTTCCTAATCACATACATTTTATTGCACAAATCGTAGAAAATTTAGAAATTTACAGAAGAGCAAAAAGATATTTAAAATCATCTATAATCCCACTATGCATAGATAAGGCACCTAACCATTCACCCTATTTCGGGGTGGGTGTGTGTGTGTGTGTGTATATATAAAATATATATATGCAGAAAAATATATATGTACATATATATACTGAAATATATATTATGTATGTAAAAATGTGATTTTTATAGTAATGGGATAAGTTCAACATATACACCGAACCCCTTGTTATACTTGGAGATTTATCTTGACCATTTTTTTGAGAACATTAAGTTTTCTTTTGCATCACCATTTTTAATGATGGCATGTTCTTTCCTTAAACGAATCTGACATCGTGTATATAGTCAATATTTCATTGCTGGGCATTTAGGTGGCTTATTCCCATGAATGTGCTTGTAGTTAAATCTTTGGGCACATCTATGAGGGTAGATAAAATTCCCAAAAGAAGAAATGCTGAGTCAAATGATGTGCACATACACAGATTTCAGTGACACTTCAAAAAATACCAGATTACCTCCCAGAAAATGAGTCTCCTATCTCCACCCGGCATTTCAGAGGGCCTGTGTTCCTATGACTTCGCCTTCCCACTACTGTTTTGTTGTTTAAATTTGAATATTCAAGAAGTCTGAGCATACTCTCCTATTATCAACCATTTTAATACTTCCTTTTGTGAATTGCTCATTTTTACTGGGGATTATCATTCCCTTGTTGATTTGAAAGTGTTCTTTAAAACTAAAGATATTATTTATTTATCGTATATGCTGCAAATATCCTTTCCAGTGGGCACTAAAATGTTGTGTATAACAAAATTGTTTCAAAAGCAGAAAAAGCTTTAAAAGTATATGTACTGAAGTTTATTCATTTATTCTTGGAAAAGTAGATACTGTACTGTTACTGCTCTAGGTACCGGACCAGACGGAGCAGCAAACCATGGAAGCTGCACTCCAGTGACCACATCACTCATACAAATAGCAGCGTTTCCTCTTAGTGCTTCTGTGGTTTTCTTTATAACATTTTTACTTATTTTAACATATAAATATTCCCTCCACCTGGAATTAATATTGACATATATGTCTGAGGCTCTAGCTTTTTCTTTTTGATTTTTAAAAATTCATCTTATTTTACTTACTGCTGTGAAATGCCATCTTTATTATACACTAATTTCTTTAAAATATTTAGTTTCTTTTCTGTTTATCTGCCTATTCCTGAACCATAACCAAATTATTGTAGCTTTGAATCAGTATTCGTAACACAAGTACGGGTGAGAGGTGAAGCCAGCTGGACTTCCTGGTTCCGGTGGGGACTCCAAGAACTTTGCTGTCTTACAAGAGGCTTGTAAAATGCACGAATCAGTGTTCTGCAAAAACGCACCAACTGGCACTCTGTAGCTAGCAGTTTGTAAAATGCACCAATCA
Source organism: Chlorocebus sabaeus (assembly GCF_047675955.1). Lineage (NCBI taxonomy): Eukaryota > Metazoa > Chordata > Mammalia > Primates > Cercopithecidae > Chlorocebus > Chlorocebus sabaeus. The sequence goes on along the minus strand of NC_132929.1, from coordinate 56,447,854 downwards.
GTGCTCTGCATAAATGCACCAATCAGTGCTCTCTAGCTAGCTAGAGATTTGTAAAATGGACCAATCAGCACTCTGCAAAATGGACCAATCAGCACTCTGTAAAATGGACCAATTAGCAGGACATAGTCAGAGACACTTAAGGGAGTAAAAGCTGACAATCCCAGCCAGCAGCTGCAGCCTGCTTGGGTCGCCTTCCATGCTGTAGGAGCTTCGTTCTTTTGCTCTTCACAATAAATCTTGCTGCTGCACATCTTTGGGTCCATGCCACCTTTAAGAGCTGTAATACTCACCGCAAAGGTCTGCGGCTTCATTCTTGAAGTCAGTGAGACCACAAACCCACCAGAAGGAACCAGCTCCAGACACACTGGCATTATTATTTCTGTTTTCTCAAAAATTTCTTGGCTCTCTTTGGGCACTTATTCTTTCAAATGAACTTAAGGTCTCTTTCACAAGTTCAAAAAATAATCTTGTGTTTTCATCAGAATTACATTCAATTTGTAAATTAGTTTTGGGAGAATTGATTATCTTGGCAATAACTGTTCCGTTGCCTATGTTTATCTCTTTAATTATTCAAGTAGATTTTTATGTCCCTCTGTAAAAAAAAAAAAAAAAATTGTTAAAAATACCCAGCTAATTTCATGTTAAATTTACTCCTATGTATTTTCTAAATTGCATTGCTATCTGTTCAGAGAGTCTACTACATTTTCTATCTAGTTATACCTAGAACAACTATGGATTTTTGAATGTTTATTTTGTAACCAGTCACTTCATATTAACTCTTCTAGTTTTTCTACTTCTCTCAATTTTCTAGGTAGGCAATTAAATTACCTGTCAGCAAGTCTTGGTACTTTTTCGTACTCGTTCTCCATGATCACACTTCTTTCACTTTCTTAGCTGATTGATAGAGAACTTTCAAAACAAAGTATTGATAACAGTCATCTTTCTTTTGTTTCTGGCATTAAGGAGAAAGCCATCATACATTCATTTCGGTTTTGAGAGTTACTGTCCCTTGTGCTGAAGAATCCTTTTTTTATATATATATACTTTAAGTTCTAGGGTATATGTGCACAACGTGCAGGTTTGTTACATGTGCCATGTTGGTGTGCTGCACCCACCAACTCGTCAGCACCCATCAACTCATCATTTACATCAGTTATAACTCCTAATGCCATCCCTCCCTCCTCCCCGCTCCCCATCATAGGTCCCAGTGTGTCATGTTCACCTTCCCATGTCCAAGTGATCTCATTGTTCAATTCCCACCTATGAGTGAGAACATGTGGTGTTTGGTTTTCTGTTCTTGCGAAAGTTTGCTGAGAATGATGGTTTCCAGCTGCATCCATGTCCCTACAAAGGACACGAAATCATCCTTTTTTATGGCTGCATAGTATTCCATGGTGTATATGTGCCACATTTTCTTAATCCAGTCTGTCACTGATGGGCATTTGGGTTGATTCCAAGTCTTTGCTATTGTGAATAGTGCCGCAATAAACATATGTGTGCATGTGTCTTTATAGCAGCATGATTTATAATCCTTTGGATATATACCCAGTAATGCGATGGCTGGGTCATATGGTATTTCTAGTTCTAGATCCTTGAAGAATCGCCATACTGTTTTCCACAATGGTTGAACTAGTTTACAATCCCACCAACAGTGTAAAAGTGTTCCTATTTCTCCACATCCTCTCCAGCACCTGTTGTTTCCTGACTTTTTAATGATCGCCATTCTAACTGGTGTGAGATGGGATCTCATTGTGGTTTTGATTTACATTTCTCTGATGGCCAGTGATGACGAGCATTTTTTCATGTGTCTGCTGGCTGTATGAATGTCTTCTTTTGAGAAATGTCTGTTCATATCCTTTGCCCACTTTTCGATGGGGTTGTTTGTTTTTTTCTTGTAAATTTGTTTGAGTTCTTTGTAGGTTCTGGATATTAGCCCTTTGTCAGATGAGTAGATTGCAAAAATTTTCTCCCATTCTGTAGGTTGCCTGTTCACTCTGATGTAGTTTCTTTTGCTGTGCAGAAGCTCTTTACTTTAATGAGATCCCATTTGTCAATTTTGGCTTTTGTTGCCGTTGCTTTTGGTGTTTTAGACATGAAGTCCTTACCCATGGCTATGTCTTGAATGGTATTACCTAGGTTTTCTTCTAGGATTTTTATGGTATTAGGTCTAACATTTAAGTCTCTAATCTATCTTGAATTAATTTTCATATAAGGAGCAAGGAAAGGATCCACTTTCAACTTTCTGCTTATGTCTAGCCAATTTTCCCAGCACCATTTATTAAATCAGGAATCCTTTCCCCATTTCTTGTTTCTCTCAGGTTTGTCAAAGATCAGATGGCTGTAGATGTGTGGTATTATTTCTGAGGACTCTGTTCTGTTCCATTGGTCTATATCTCTGTTTTGGTAACAGTATCATGCTGTTTTGGTTACTGTAGCCTTGTAGTATAGTTTGAAGTCAGGTAGCGTGATGCCTCCAGCTTTGTTCTTTTGACTTAGGATTGTCTTGGCAATGCGGGCTCTTTTTTGGTTCCATATGAACTTTAAAGCAGTTTTTTCCAATTCTGTGAAGAAAGTTATTGGTAGCTTGATGGGGATGGCATTGAATCTATAAATTACCTTGGGCAGTATGGCCATTTTCATGATATTGATTCTTCCTATCCATGAGCATGGTGTGTTCTTCCATTTGTCTGTGTCCTCTTTTATTTCACTGAGCAGTGGTTTGTAGTTCTCCTTGAAGAGGTCCTTTACATCCCTTGTAAGTTGGATTCCTAGGTATTTTATTCTCTTTGAAGCAATTGTGAATGGAAGTTCATTCATGATTTGGCTCTCTGTTTGTCTGTTACTGGTGTATAAGAATGCTTGTGATTTTTGCACATTAATTTTGTATCCTGAGACTTTGCTGAAGTTGCTTATCAGTTTAAGGAGGTTTTGGGCTGAGATGATGGGGTTTTCTAAATAAACAATCATGTCATCTGCAAACAGGGACAATGCGACTTCCTCTTTTCCTAACTGAATGCCCTTTATTTCTTTCTCTTGCCTGATTGCCCTAGCCAGAACTTCCAACACTATGTTGAATAGGAGTGGTGAGAGAGGACATCCCTGTCTTGTGCCAGTTTTCAAAGGAAATGCTTCCAGTTTTTGCCCATTCAATATGATATTGGCTGTGAGTTTTTCATAAATAACTCTTATTATTTTGAGATACGTTCCATGAATACCGAATTTATTGAGAGTTTTTAGCATGAAGGGCTGTTGAATTTTGTCAAAGGCCTTTTCTACATCTGTTGAGTTAATCATGTGGTTTTTGTCTTTGGTTCTGTTTATATGCTGGATTACATTTATTGATTTGCATATGTTGAACCAGCCTTGCATCCCAGGGATGAAGCCCACTTGATCATGGTAGAAAAGCTTTTTGATGTGCTGCTGGATTCATTTTGCCAGTATTTTATTGAGGATTTTTGCATTGATGTTCATCAGGGATATTGGTCTAAAATTCTCTTTCATTGTTGTGTCTCTGCCAGGTTTTGGTATCAGGATGATGTTGGCCTCATAAAATGAGTTAGGGAGGATTCCCTCTTTTTCTGTTGATTGGAATAGTTTCAGAAGGAATGGTACCAGCTCCTTCTTGTACCTCTGGTAGAATTCGGTTGTGAATCTGTCTGGTCCTGGACATTTTTTGGTTGGTAGGCTATTAATTATTGCCTCAATTTCAGAGCCTTCTATTGGTCTATTCAGGGATTCAACTTCTTCCTGGTTTCGTCTTGGGAGAGTGTGTGTGTCCAGGAAATTATCTATTTCTTCTAGGTTTTCTAGTTTATTTGCATAGAGGTGTTTATAGTATTCTCTGATGGTAGTTTGTATTTCTGTGGGGTCGGTGGTGATATCCCCTTTATCATTTTTTATTGCATCTATTTGATTCTTCTCTCTTTTCTTCTTCATTAGTCTTGCTAGTGGTCTATCAATTTTGTTGATCTTTTCAAAAAACCAACTCCTGGATTCATTGATTTTTTGGAGGGTGTTTTGTGTCTCTATCTCCTTCAGTTCTTCTCTGATCCTAGTTATTTCTTGCCTTCTGCTAGCTTTTGAATGTGTTTGCTCTTGCTTCTCTGGTTCTTTTAATTGTGATGTTAGGACGTCAATTTTAGATCTTTCCTGCTTTCTCTTGTGGGCATTTAGTGCTATAAATTTCCCTCTACACACTGCTTTAAATGTGTCCCAGAGATTCTGGTATGTTGTATCTTTGTTCTCATTGGTTTCAAAGAACATCTTTATTTCTGCCTTCATTTTGTTATGCACCCAGTAGTCATTCAGGAGCAGGTTGTTCAGTTTCCATGTAGTTGAGCAGTTTTGATTGAGTTTCTTAGTTCTGAGTTCTAGTTTGATTGCACTGTGATCTGAGAGACAGTTTGTTATAATTTCTGTTCTTGTACATTTGCTGAGGAGTGCTTTACTTCCAACTCTCTGGTCAATTTTGGAATAAGTGTGATGTGGTGCTAAGAAGAATGTATATTCTGTTGATTTGGGGTGGAAAGTTCCGTAGATGTCTATTAGGTCCACTTGGTGTAGAGTTGAGTTCAATTCCTGAATATCCTTGTTAACTTTCTGTCTTGTTGATCTGTCTAATGTTGACAGTGGGGTGTTGAAGTCTCCCATTATTATTGTATGGGAATCTAAGTCTCTTTATAAGTCTCTAAGGACTTGCTTTATGCATCTGGGTGCTCCTGTATTGGTTGCATATATATTTAGGATAGTTAGCTTTTCCTGTTGAATTGATCCCTTTACCATTATGTAATGGCCTTCTTTGTCTCTTTTGATCTTTGATGGTTTAAAGTCTGTTTTATCAGAGACTAGAATTGCAACCCCTGCTTTTTTTTTGTTCTCCATTTGCTTGGTAGATCTTCCTCCATCCCTTTATTTTGAGCCTATGTGTGTCTCTGCACGTGAGATGGGTCTCCTGAACACAGCAAACTGATGGGTCTTGACTCTATCCAATTTACCAGTCTGTGTCTTTTAATTGGACCATTTAGTCCATTTACATTTAAGGTTAATATTGTTATGTGTGAACTTGATCCTGTCATTGTGATATTAGCTGGTTATTTTGCTCATTAGTTGATGCAGTTTTTTCCTAGCATCGATGGCCTTTACATTTTGGCATGTTTTTGCAATGGCTGGTACCAGTTGTTCCTTTCCATGTTTAGTGCTTCCTTCAGGGTCTCTTGTAGGGCAGGCCTGGTGGTGACAAAATCTCTAAGCATTTGCTTGTCTGTAAAGGATTTTAATTCTCCTTCACTTATGAAACTTAGTTTGGCTGGATATGAAATTCTGGGTTTAAAATTCTTTTCTTTAAGAATGTTGAATATTGGCCCCCACTATCTTCTGGCTTGTAGAGTTTCTGCCGAGAGATCTGCTGTTAGTCTGATGGGCTTCCCTTTGTGGGTAACCCAACCTTTCTCTCTGGCTGCCCTTAACATTTTTTCCTTCATTTCAACTTTGGTGAATCTGGCAATTATGTGTCTTGGAGTTGCTCTTCTCGAGGAGTATCTTTGTGGCGTTCTCTGTATTTCCTGAATTTGAATGTTGGCCAGCCTTACTAGGTTGGGGAAGTTCTCCTGGATGATATCCTGAAGAGTGTTTTCCAACTTGCTTCCATTTTCCCCCTCACTTTCAGGCACACCAATCAGACGTAGATTTGGTCTTTTCACATAATCCTATATTTCTTGGAGGCTTTGTTCATTTCTTTTTCCTCTTTTTTCTCTAGACTTCTCTTCTCACTTCGTTTCATTCATTTGATCTTCATTCATTGATACTCTTTCTTCCAGTTGATCGAGTCAGTTACTGAAGCTTGTACATTTGTCACATATTTCTTGTGTCATGGTTTTTATCTCTCTCAGTTCGTTTATGGCCTTCTCTGCATTGATTATTCTAGTTATCCATTCTTCCATTCTTTTTTCAAGATTTTTCGTTTCTTTGCACTGGTTATGTAGTTCCTCCTTTAGCTCTGAGAAGTTTGATCAACTGAAGCCTTCTTCTCTCAATGCATCAAAGTCATTCTCCGTCCAGCTTTGATCTGTTGCTGGTGATGAGCTGCGTTCCTTTGGAGGGGGAGATGTGCTCTGATTTTTTGAATTTCCAGCTTTTCTGTCCTGCTTTTTTCCCATCTTTGTGGTTTTATCTGTCTTTGGTCTTTGATGACAGTGACGAACTGATGAGTTTTGGTGTGGTTGTCCTTTCTGTTTGTTAGTTTTCCTACTAACAGTCAGGACCCTCAGCTGTAGGTCTGTTGGAGGTTGCTTGAGGTCCCCTCCAGACCCTGTTTTCCTGGGTATCAGCAGCAGAGGCTGCAGAAGATAGAATCTTGCTGAACGGTGAGTGTTGCTGTCTGATTCTTGCTCTGGAAGCTTCATCTCAGGGGTGTACCCCACCGTGTGAGGTGTGAAGTGTCGGTCTGCACCTAGTGCGGGATGTCTCCCAGTTAGGCTACTCAAGGGTCAGGGACCCACTTAAGCAGGCAATCTGTCCTTTCTCAGATCTCAACCTCCATGTTGGGAGATCCACTGCTCTCTTCAAAGCTGTCAGACAGGGTCATTTACCTCTGCCGAGGTTTCTGCTGCTTTTTGTTTAGCTATGCCCTGTCCCCAGAGATGGAGTCTACAGAGACAGGCAGGTCCCCTTGAGCTGCAGTGGGCTCCACACAGTTCGAGCTTCCCTGTGGCTTTGTTTACCTACGTAAGCCTCAGCAATGGTAGGCACCCCTCCCCCAGCCTCACTGCTGCCTTGCAGTTAGAGCTCAGACTGCTATGCTAGCAACAAGGGAGGCTCCATGGGCGTGGGACCCTCCCATCCAGGTGTGGGATATAATCTCCTTGTGTGCCATTTGCTAAGACCCTTGGTAAAGTGCAGTATTAGGGTGGGAGTTACCCGATTTTCCAGGTGTTGTGTGTTTCAGTTTCCCTCGACTAGGAAAAGGATTCCCTTCCCCCTTGCACTTCCCGGGTGAGGTGATGGCTTGCCCTGCTTCAGCTCTTGCTGGCCAGGCTGCCACCAGCTGACCAGCACCAATTGTGCAGCACTCCCCAGTGAGATGAACCTGGCACCTCAGTTGAAAATGCAGAAATCACCCATCCTCTGTGTTACTTGCACTGGGAGCTAGAGGCTGGAGCTGCTCCTATTCAGCCATCTTGCTCCAGGATCCAAGAATCCTTTTCTTTCCAGATGCTTCCAATCTCCAGTCCAGCTCTCAGAGCTTTCCTTGGGGAGACAGCAGTGAATGCAATGTGCAGATGCCGGGCCCCTCCTCACTGCATTTCCTTTGTTTTCTGCATTTTCTGCACTTCCTGCACCTCCTTCAGTGCTCTGAAGATACTGGATATAGAATTATGGCAAAAATTAGGCTAGGACCCAGGCCACCTCCCTGACAGCACCTGTGGACAGAGGAAAGCCTGCCAGAGGGTATGGCTGGTTGGGTAGAGGCTCTGGTCACATGCCACAGAGACAGGGAGAACTGGAAAGTGCTCACCTCTATAGGAGCTCTCAGTTTACTGGAAGGAAGCCCTGGATGGGCTTTTCCTCAGTCCCACTGCATCTGCCTCAGGTCACCTAGAAGTCTCCACTTTTTTGCCTATTTCTTTTTTGACTGGCTGAGCCTTTTTTGACTGGATCTGCCGCTCCTTAATGAACTGACCTGACATTTGCTTCTTACCTGCTGCAGCACTCCTCTCCCTCCAAGCTGCTCTGATTTCAGTGAGAGATCATCCACTCCTGCTTCTCTTCCCTGATGTGTAGTTGACCTGAACCTAGTCCATATTCAGTAGGCTTTCCCTGTAGGCTTGGGGTGTGGAAGGGAAGATTGCTTCCTGCAAAAGTGAACAACTCAAACAGAATATTATATCCTTGCTCTAAGATTCTTCAGCGACTCCTGACACAGGGCATTTCTCATCCAGAATTTGGGCCTTGTCTACCTTGCTCTTTCTCTGTCTTGACATCACCACTTCCCTCTGTTTTTCAAATCCCTCTCTCCCCAAAATCTTTCCCACAGGCTCCATAGTCCTCCTCATTTCTGCTGTCACAGGGCAGGCTCATCCAGGCTTTGCAAAACCTAACATAGCCCACAAGATCTTGGCTTAAATAAAAGAACTCTCAACCTCAGCAAAGAATCTTCCCACTGCCCTAGAAGGTGTCCCCCAGCAGCAGCTTAAGGTTGTTTTGTTGTTGTTGTGTTGTTTTGTTTTTTGGTGGAGTCTCGCTCTGTTGCCAGGCTGGAGTGCAGTAGTGCGATCTCGGCTCACTGCAATCTCTGCCTCCCAGGTTCGAGCGATTCTCCTGCCTCAGCCTCCTAAGTAGCTGGAACTACAAGTGCACACCACCACACCCATCTAATTTTTTGTATTTTAGTAGAGATGGGCGTTTCACCATGTTGGCCAGAATAGTCTCGATCTCATGACTTCATGATCCACCCACCTTGGCCTCTCAAAGTGCTGGGATTACAGGCATGAGCCACCAGGCCTGGCCAGGATTTTTTTTTAACAAGTTTATTTTCCCCTTCCAATTATACTTATTAATATTGGGATTCCTTGTAGACTTTAGAAATAGGTTGACCTTCAGACCTATTTTCTCAATGGGTGGTTAGTGCTGGGTTCTCTTGATCTCTCTGGTTTAGTCTGCAAGTATTTTAGTGGAAAGTCATCAAGGCAAGTCAGAATCTGCTCACCAGACACCTTTTTGCATCACACATCCGGGGACTCATTCCTAGTCCTCAAATGCATGTTTGCTGAGGGATGTACCAGGGACTTTGTGTGAGGGTGGCTACTTCATACCTGCAGCTGATTCAGGGTCATGGTAAACTATCAGCTTGAGGTGTGTGGCCTCTCATAGGAACTATCTACCCCAGGCAGCTATTCAGTGCAGAAGAGATCATGAAATTTTATGGCTGAGAGTGCTAATTGTCCGCCACTATTTGTTCTTCCTTTAACAACTGTCTGTTGCTGTGTGACAACCCACTCTAAAACTTAGTGGCTTAAAACAAAAATTTAATATTTCTCACAGTTCAGTGGATTGGCTGGGCTCAGCTAGGCTGTTCTGCAGAATGTGGTATGGACAGCAGACACTCATGCATTTACATTATCTAGTAGGTAAATCTGGTGCCTTAGCTGGAGTGGCTAGAATAGGTCGGAGCTCTCTGGGCCTTCTCTCTCTCTCACACACACTCTTTCTCTGTCTCTCTGTCTCTGTCTCTGTCTCTCTCTCTCTCTCTCTCTCTCTCTCTCTCTCTCTCTCTCGGCAGTCTCTCATCATTCGATCATCTTGTCTGAGCTTATTTATATGGAGCTGGATCCCAGAATGGTGACAAAGAAAGCTGCCAAGCCTCTTAAGGACTAGGTCTAGAAACATCACCTGATTTTACTGGTTAAAGCGAGTCCCAGGACAGCATCAACAGAATGTGTTGACGAGAGACTTGTTAGCATGATGGCTTTGTGACCAGAGCCACCATAATGGAATAGACCTTTATGGAGAGCAAAATAAGCCTCTGTCATTCTGCGTCTTTGTTTTACATCTCTGTTGTTTGGGGCATCTGTTATATGCAGTTGAGCTTATTTCCCAAGTAATATGCATGTGTTCTAATAGAAAATCCCTCTGTAGAAAATCCTTCTATTTGAATTTCCATTTTTCCTTAGCTCTGTTTTATTTTATATTTACACAAATGTATTTATTATACATTATATAGTTTATAGGTATATTTGTACGCCGAGTTGAACCTTTTGTGGAGAGAGGTAAGCACATTTTGCAATTAGATCTTAGAAGTAAAGTCATTTGTAAACATTACAGCACCATGCTACCATAAGAAGTTGCCATTACTTCTAATAATAATAGTTTTCCACATCCTTAGACAAACTGAAGACCCAGCATAATTCCCCAAGTTCCTCCTAGTTCTCAAATATTTACTCCTTGATCATATGCCATGCCCCACTCTCTAAATCAGCCTACTTGATTTTTTTTATCTTCTATTTTAAAAAGGTAACATAAAATTTGCCATCCTAACCAGTTTAAGTGTATCATTCAGTAGAGGTTAGTAGATTTCCATTGTCGCACAGCCTATCTCCAGAACTTTTTCATCTTGTAAAACTGAAACTCTGTACCTGTTAAACAACAGCTCCTCCTTCCCTCTTTCCCCCATGCCCTCACAACCACCATTCTGTGACTTTAACTACCCTCTGTGCCTCATGTGATATAATCATATAGTATTTGCCCTTTTGTGACTCGCATATGTCACTTAACATAATGTCTTCAAGTTTCTTCCACATTGTAGCTTATGTCATGTGTCCTTTTTAAGGCCAAGTGGTATTCTATTGTATCTATTAATATCTACCACATTTTGTCTATCTATTCATCCCTAGGACATACGGGTGCTCCCACCTCTTGGCTTCTATGCAGCCTGCTTCTCTTTTCCCTGACTTCACCTTTTCACACACACCTGTGCACCAGCATCTTAAGCTCAAACGTTCATTCCTAAACTCATAGCCATGTCAATTAACTAGCTCTGACCATTTGCACATCCCACACTGGATGATGACCCTCTGTTTGGTCCTCCGCAGGGAGATGGGCGATTGTCCCCACACACAAGCAACAATGAATTGCATTTAAAATGAAGGACAACATCATACTCTAATATTCTTCTCCTTTTCTGATTTTGCTTGGGCTCCATAAATGGACAGGTGAGGGTGTCCTCAGAGATCGTGAGGGTGAGGGTTAAATACAGACATCAGGGCTGCAGAAAAGCAGTGCATCTGATGCCCTTCACAGGAATTGTAAATGAGTCCCGCTTTTCCCAAACTCTCTGTGGGGAATGGCTTCTAGTGATTGGGCATCCCTGTGGTCTTAGGTCATTATCCAGCCTCCATGGGAGGGGTGTTCTGTTAGATCCAGAGAGAGAATAGTGGGGGAACTAACCAGGGAGAGAGGCCCAGTGGTCAGAGTGAGTAGATCATCTCATCCCTACTTCCAGGAATAGTGAAAGCCAGATGGTGCAACCAAGACAGCGTGGCTCACACTGGAGACTCTAGGGGACAGTAAAGTACTCAGAAAACATCCACTAGGTATTAAGGCCTATGCCAGGTACTAAGAGCCCAAAAGTAAAAAGGGCATTGTTCCTGCTCCCAAAGAACTAACAGTCCATGGAGGGAAAAGGCTTGTAGCTAAACAACTGCAAGACACTCAGTGTTACTCATGAAGGAGCCATTGCAGGATGGGAAGCCCCAGGCTAGACTCCTTCCCTGGCCTGAGGCCCTGGCAGGGTAGGAGTTTGGCAGGATGGGTGGAAGGATTTCCGACAGAAGGGAGAGTATACAAGAAGTCAAAAAGGCATGAAGAGGCACAGCGACACCATGTGCCTGGAGAGAAGGGACCAAGACAGAAATGGCAAGATAGGAGCTGCAGCAGGTCAGAGTGCAGTGTGGGTGTCCTTGAGGGGTGTTGGGTTGCCACGTGGTAGATGCTGCTAAAGAAGGGGCACAATGTCAGACTTGACTGAGAAGTTCTTTGCAACTGTGGGAGGACAGACAGAGGGGTCAGAGAGACTGGAACCAGGAGGACCAGTTAGGAGACTATGAAGACTCCATTTCAACATAGTGATTGAATCCAGAGAGTAAACCCTGCTTCCTCCCAAATCCTTGTTGAATTTTTTAAGATATAGTTTTTAAAGTTCTTAAAAGAAAAAAACAGGCCGGGCGCGGTGGCTCAAGCCTGTAATCCCAGCACTTTGGGAGGCCGAGACGGGCGGATCACGAGGTCAGGAGATCGAGACCATCCTGGCGAACACGGTGAAACCCCGTCTCTACTAAAAAATACAAAAAACTAGCCGGGCGAGGCGGCGGGCGCCTGTAGTCCCAGCTACTCGGGAGGCTGAGGCAGGAGAATGGCGGGAACCCGGGAGGCGGAGCTTGCAGTGAGCTGCGATCCGGCCACTGCACTCCAGCCTGGGCGACAGAGCGAGACTCCGTCTCAAAAAAAAAAAAAAAAAAAAAAAAAAACAAATTCTGCATTTATGCCAGATAAAAATGAAAAGGTGTCATCAACAAGCCAGAAAGAAAGGAAACTTCTTCAGGCATTGCTAGAGACTAATAATGTGTCCACCTGTCCAGGATCCTCCACCCACAGCTTCCTCCTCCCACGGGGGCACAGTGCAGACTGGAGTGAGAGTGGCATGGGGCAGATCAAAGTCTTCAGAACAGCCCAGGGCCTGCTCTCGTGGTGAAGGCCACGAGACTCCCTGGAGCCTGCCCCTTGTGCAGGCATGAGCTGGGTAAAGCGGGCCCTGCTGAGGCAGGATGTCCCATTCGCCTCACCATGAGCCACCACAGCTACCAGAAAAGCGACTGCCCAGCCTGCTGAGGACACTTGTCTGCCACAAGGCTCTGCATTTCTAGTCCTGCTCTTGGCCCACCAGACCTCCAAAAAGCAACCTAAATACACACACGCACACAAAACATGAGCTTCCCCTTCCCTTTTATGCCAGAGAGATCCCATATGAACCCTCAGTACTGGGCAAAATGAAGATGAGCAAAGAGAAAAAAGGACAGATGCCACCATTTCATTTCATTTGTCGAATACTGACGTAGTGATGCAAGAGTCAGGACTGTTTTAAAGTCTACATGAATATTAAACTCATCTATTTACAATGACAGCCCTGTGAGGCAGGTGGTACGATGGTCCCCATTTTACAGATGTGGTAGCTGAGGCTCAGAGCAGTTAAGTCACTTGCCCAAGGTCACACAGCTCCACGTGGTGGACTTGGCCTTAAGCCCAGGGAGTTAGTCTTACCACAGAATCTATGCCATTCACCCTCACACATGCTGCTTCCCTAAGCAGGAGCCAATCTGATGGATAAAAGCACAATCCCCCCCATAAAACAGATTTACTTTTTAAAAAATAGGAAAATATCTTCCCCAAGTCTCTAATTTCTCTTTTTAATAATACATAATAGAAAAATATATATGTAAATAGGCAGAAAAAAGAATCTGACAACAAGAAAGATTTAGATGCAAAATACATGGTTGAATTTTAAAATGCAGAGGTGAGGAAAGTTAGAGAAAACAGGCTGGGCTTGGTAGCTCACACCTATAATCCCAACACTTTAAGAGGCCGCGGTGGGTGGATCACCTGAGGTCAGGGGTTTGAGTTCAGCCTGGCCAACATGGTGAAACCCCGTCTCTACTAAAAATACAAAAATTAGTTGGACATGGGGGCATGCACCTGTAATCCCAGCTACTCAGGAGGCTGAGGCAGAAGAATTGCTTGAACCCAGGAGACCAAGGTTGCAGTGAGCCAAGATTGCGCCACTGCACTCCAGCATGGGAGACAGAAGGAGACAAAAAAAAAGAAGAAGAAGAAAAGAAAGTTAGAGAAAACATTCAGTAGGGAGAGCAAACAGATAGGGTTCTCAGAAAAATAAGATGAACACAGTCACATTTCCCACAATGTGGGAGAAAAGAACCGATGCAAGAGTATAAAGATAAAGGTATAAGACTGGGTATTTATAGCTCCAGCAAATGGACAAAAGTAATCCCAGAAATACAGAACAGAGGGGATGGGGAAGGAACAATAGTCAAAGAAAAAACAACACACACACACACACACACACTCACACACAAAGAAAAAACAACACACACACACAATTTGCTGCACTGGAAAAAAATAAATAAATAAAGGCAAGACTGAAAAGACAAAGACAATGAAAATAGACTAATACCCAGACATATCCAAAAGAAAAAAATAAATGTACAAGCACTCAGTTTGGAGGGGAGGGAAGCTGGGATAAAATTAACTGTCAAGGGTGAAAGACAGGTAAAATCATGGTATTGCTCCACAGTGCTAAAGGCTGCAAGACGAGAGCATGAGATTTTTCTAATGTGAAAGAGCACCGAAAATATGACATTTATTTATCCTTCCTAGAAAAAAAGTGACTTAGGAATTCCTCTGTGTTGTTAGCCTATTATTAGTTCATAATAAACTACCCCCACCCACAGTGCATTAGAGTTCCCCAGAGAAAGAGAACCAATAGGAGATACAGATATAGAAATAGACAGATAGATATAGGCAGACATAAAATGAGGTTTACGGTTAATTGGGTAACACAATTATGGAGGCTGAGAAGTCCCATGATCTGCCATCTGCAAATTGGAGACCCAGGAAAGCTAGTGCTATAATTCAGTCCAAGTCCAAAGGCCTGAGAACCAGGGATGCCAATGGTGTAAATCCCAGCTCGAGGGCAGGAAAAGATCAATGAGATGTCCCACCTTGGGCAATGAGACAAAAAGAAGGGGCACATTTCGTTCCTCCTTCCTCCATCTTTTGTTCTATTCAGGCCCTCAATGGATTGGATGATGCCCATCCACACTGGGGAGGACCATCTACTTTACTGGATCCACCAATGAAAATGCAAATCTCATCTGGAAACACCCTCACAGATACGCCCAGAAACTATGTTTAATTTGGGCTTCCGTGGTGCACTCAGGTTGACACGTAAAACTGACCATCACACACAGTCACTTGTTAGCACTCATGCATATGTGGGTGCTGCACCTGGCAGATATAGAAGGGGTGGAGCAGGACAGCACAGTTTTTCTCTGTGGTCTGTAGGTGGGCTGGGGGGTCTGTTCCATGTGTCTCATCTCCCACCTGGGACCAGCAGGTGAGCAGGGGCTTCTCTCCTGCTGAGAGTGGGGACAGATGGGGGAAGTGGGCAAGTAGAAACAGCTAAGGGCTTTTGTAGTTCAAACTCAGCATTTCTGCCAATGTACCGCCAGCCAACACAAGTCCCATGGCCAAGGCCAAGGTCAAGGGGAAATGCACTCTGCTCCCAATGAAGCTGTGACAGAGGTGTGGATGGGCCAGGGTAGAACTGAGGCCAAGCTGCAATGCACATTACACTCCATGCAACCCCCAAAAATGATCAAATTAAAGACTGCAAGAATGGCAGAGACATATCATAAAAGTTAAACCTGTAAAATGAATAGTTAGTGTTGAAATAATGTCTACTAACATGAATGTTAGCTTAATGTAGACATTAACTATAGCCTCAAAAAATGTCGTAGAAAAAAAGCCTGCTAATAATAGTCTGGATCTAAAAGCCTAGATTACTTAGCAAAATAGAGTGTTAAATGGAGGAGAGAATGAATGTTAAATGGAATATTTAAAAGCGTATTAAATTTCTTATTTTACTTACAGAGAGTTATTTATTTATTTATTTATTTATTTATTTATTTATTTATTTTACGGATGAGGTCTCACTTTGTTGCCCAGGCTAGAGTGCAGTGGCACAATCGTAGTTCACTGCCACCTCCAACTCCAAGGTCAAGTGATCCTCCCGCCTCAGCCTCCCAAGTAGCTGTGACTACAGGCAGGCACTACCATGCCCAGCTAATTTTTTTTTAAAGAGACAGAGTCTCTCTGCATTGCCCGGGCTGGTCTTGAGCTCCTGCCCTCAAGCGATCCTACCACCTCAGCCTCCTGAGTAGGTAGGACTATAGGCATGAGCCATTGCATCTGGTGTATATTTTTTCTGTTTTCTGTTTTTTTCTTTTCTTTTATTTTCTTGTTTGTTTTGTTTTGAGACTCTGTTGACCAGGTTGGAGTACCAGTGGTGCCACCATGGCTTACTGTAGCCTCGATCTCCCAGGCTCAGCCTCCAGTGTAGCTGGGACTACAGGTGCGTGCTACCACACCTGGCTAGTTTTTGTATCTTTTGTAGAAACAGGGTTTCACCATGTTGCCCATGTTGGTCTGGAACTCGTGGGCTCAAGTGATCCGCTGGCATCAGCCTCCTAAAGCGCTGGGATTACAGGCATGAGCCACCATGCCCAGCCCCCAAGCTCTTAAAATCCACTATTCCAATTGTTGACTTGCTGGTCATCACATTAATTTACCCTTTATTCCCTTAGCTTATCAATGATCACATTAAGTCTGAATCGCTTCTCCTCTCCTTCTTTTTTTTTTTTTTTTTTTTTTTTTTGAGACGGAGTCTCGCTCTGTTGCCCAGGCTGGGTTGCAGTGGCGAGATCTCGGCTCACTGCAAGCTCCGCCTCCCAGGTTCACGCCATGTTCCTGCCTCAGCCTCCCGAGTAGCTGGGATTACAGGCGCCCGCCACCTCTCCCAGTTAATTTTTTGTATTTCTAGTAGAGACGGGGTTTCACCGTGTTAGCCAGAATAGTCTAAATCTCCTGACCTTGCGATCCGCCTGCCTCAGCCTCCCAAAGTGCTAGGATTACAGGGATGAGCCACCGCGCCCGGCTCTCCTCTCCTATTAAAAGACATTCTAAGCAAACTGTGCACAACAACAAACAAACAACGACAAATCGAATTCTCATGTTAACAAAGGACACAACTAGAAGTTAAATGCCCTGGTGATTCCACATATAGGAAGGGCCAAAATATATATATATCCGGAAAATGTATATAGAGAAGAGGGGTTCTGAAAAAAATGAGGGTTTTAACTCAGACAATGACAGAAGGTGTTGACTAAAGGCAAAAAAGCCAAGCTTTTAAAGAATTCAAGTTGGTTTTCTTCAGAAGCCTTTCTGAGGACTGTAGACAGAGGCCGGCAGCCCAGGAGCCACCCTTCAGGGAGGTCCTATCAGTTTTCGGTACAGTGTTTTAGCCACGGCTTAAATGCAGGTGGTGGGGTCAGGTACCTGCAAAATCACACCAGACTTGCTGAGAAGTGACATTGAAGCAGAATCACATCAAGGTCTGGGCCTGAGAGTGCATCTGGTTAGAGATTACGGAGGCGTCCTCCCTCACTAACCCCGGCAGACATCGTCTTACATGTAGGGAAAGGCAAGGATAAGGGTCATTTATCTTGTAGGGAGAACAGAGACTCAGGCAAGAGACAGACCTGGGGGGACTATGTGCTCTGGCCTGCTTTGTCTTCAAAGCATCTTTCCGGAGCGCTGCACATTGTCACAAAGCCGGGGCTTTGTGGAATTATGCTGGCAAGCAGAAATGAGCAGGCGTGGCTTCTTTCATTTGCTACTTTGTCTCACAAAGGGAGGAAGGGGAAGTAGGACCAGTAATGTGTTGTGAGGCCAAGGCTGAGAAAAAGAAAAGCTTCAGAGTGATCCCAGGTAAGTAGCATCATATACCAAGTTAACAAACCCAACCAGAAGAGTAGGTCTGGGGAAGAGATGCCACCGCCACCTGTCCATTCATTCACTGAACCACCATTGACACCGTTTCTAGGCAGTAGAGACGCTTAGTGAGTGAACTCAGCTCACCTGCCTTGTAAACAACCAACCACTTAACTAAATGTAAAACTGAAAGTTTATACATCTTAAGAAGAGAGGAAACTGGGTGCTATGAGAGCTTACAATAGGGGCAGCAGGGTGGTGACCTGGTCGGGGAAGTCAACAAACCTTCCTTGGAGAGGTGATATCGGAGCGGAGATCTAATGATGATGCGGCATCTGGGGAAGACAGTCCCTGACACTGACCTTCCCGGATGAGTTCATATAAACAGCAACCCCACTCTCACCCCTTTGTTCCATCATTCTCCATGCCCCTTGTCCTGTTTATTCTCAAATCACTTGTCACTTCCCGAACATTCTTTATTGATTTGCCCCTAGCCGGCCCTCTATCCCCTGATAAACTCTAAGTTCCAAGACAGTAGGACACTGATTGCTTTTGTCCACTGCTGTATCCCCAGCCCCTAAAATGGAGCCTGGCACATAACAAGCATGAGATAAATACCAGCTGACTCCACGGGAGGAGGACATGTGGATGGACTAGGTATGCAGAAGAGACTCTCTGACTGCAGACTCCGTTGCCACACATAGAAACGTCTGCTCCCTGGACTCTCAGACTGCCTCGGCCCCTCCCCTGTGAAACCCACTCCACCATTTCCATACACGCTCCCATGCTATCACCCTCGGGAAGCATCAAGATAGCTTGATGCCGGCAGTAACCGTCCATAAAGAGGGGAAGAGTGACAATGCAGGAAAGAAAAGGAGACCGAAGACGCAAAGTCCTCAGGGGGCGAGGGTCACCTCTTTCTACCAGGCCAGAGAGCAGAGCGTGTGGGAACAAGAGCAGGCAAGCTCGCGGGGGTGGTGATTGAAAGGTGAGGATGCTCTCAGAATTGGAATATAATTTTCATCCAGGGAAGGAAGTGTTCCCTTTAGAGTAACAACACTGTGGGCACACCATTAACAAATGACAGACTTGGGCTCTGCTGCTTAGAGAACTGAAGTCAGGGGATAGCACATGCATTCTTAGCTGAGACGTTCATAAGAGCTGTAAGAACTTGCACAGTGTTTCCTGGAAAGTACATGGGAACAGGAATCAGGAAACCTGAGTTTGAGTCCCTTTCTTGCCACCAAATCCATCATCAGATGACACTTGAACATACTCCTTAAAGGATGAGGTTAGGCAAGGTCATCTGTCTACCAAACCCTCTTCTCTCACTTCCCAAGAAGAGAGATTGCATGGTCCTGCTTGAATGTCACAAACAGGTGTGCTGGGGGGTCTAGCCTGGACCAGGTAGCTCCCATCAGGACAGAGCTGCCACCTGCACATGGAGACCCTGAAGCTTTTTTGGCCTTTAACCAACTCCTGGGCTGCTGCAACTCACAGAGAAAGGAAACAGCACAGTGGGCCAATGACAAGTTATATCATTTGGTTGAAACTTAAAACAACAGGACCCATATGGATAGGAAATTAATTTAAAAGGACTCAAATGTCTAATTTACATAATCTATGTTTCTTGTTCATATTTGCACCCAGTGGGTGGTTATATGAATATTTGAATACTTGATGACTGATTAACAGAATATAATTTGCCAGGACCCCTCATTGTTGAGAAGGGTTTGAACCAACTGCCTTTTTTTTTTCTTACCCCATATATGGAAGAAAATTAAAAAGTTTCAAAATGAGTTTAGGAAAATTATACTACATCTTAAATGTTTACATTTACCAAAATGACACACAAATGCAACACATCTATGTATAAGCCTCATTTGGAGACAGTGTCCAAGGTCCTCTGTGAGACACTTGGTGACTCTGGTCCTGACATTCATCCTCCTCTACATGTCAGGGTCTGTTATTTACATCGTACAATTTGGCTACAAATCCTCCAGCTAAAACTCTCACCAGATCGGCCATCAGACGACCAAGCATGACTCCCCACTCCCAACTTCGTTCCTCCCTCAATGTGTTACTTTGGGCAGCATCTTCCTTGGGCCTGGAAAAGGAAAGGATTGCCTTTCAATGAACCCCAGCAATGTAACTAAGTTCACTTTTGACTCCTGATAAGCTTTTTCATCAAAAAATTTAATTTGGCTTCTTCATCAAGAATTTTAATTCTCCTAGCGGCTGGGTGCAGTGGCTCATGCCTGTAATCCCAATACTTTGGGAGGCCGAGGCGGGTGGATCACGAGCTCAGGAGATCAAGCCCATCCCGGCTAACAGGGTGAAACCCCATCTCTACTAAAACCACAAAAATTTAGCCAGGCATGGTGGCAGGCGCCTGTAGTCCCAGCTACTCGGGAGGCTGAGGCAGGAGAATGGCGTGAACCGGGGAGGCAGGGCTTGCAGTGAACCGAGATCACACCACTGCACTCCAACCTGGGCAACAGAGTGAGACTCTGTCCCCCCAACCAAAAAAAAAACAAAACAAAAACAAAAAAACAAAAAAAACCCACACACATGAAAAATTTTAATTCCCCACACACCACAGAGCTGGTTTTATTGAGGTCAATCTAAGCCTTAGGCCAAATTTTCTCCCCCTCACCTCCATGAACAGCCTTGCTTTGCCTCTTACTCTCACCACATCTGCAACAAGTCCGCTGTGGGTCACGGCAGCTCCCTGCAGATATTGGATTTGTGGTGCAGAGGGGGACACCCCTCCTGAGAGTGAGACAGGAGGGACAGGGTGGGCCAGCCTCCTGCAAAGACTCCACCAGACAGGTGTAAATGTGTGCCCTAGAAGGATGGCAGGGAGGCCACATGCAGCACCATCACACTTTATCATGATGGGTCCATGGCCCTTCCTCCCAGGGGACCTAGCCTTGGGAGATTTGCAAAAAAAGAAAGTCACAAATATACAAAATTTCACCATGAAATGAGCATCGGGCCTGCCAAGGCTGGCCTTGGTAGCATCCTTCCATGTCCCCTTCCCATGGGTTGCAAGAACCACATGCTTGCCTGCTTCTAAGCACTCTTTATATATCATTAGAGAATTTATATCATTAGAGAATAACTTTACCCCTTCTTCTCTTTCAATCTCTCTCAATCTCTCTCTCTCTCTCTCTCTCTCTCTCTCTGAAAGCAAAGTAATGGAAATGAGTCAACAGAAATACTGTAGATGACCTGTCTGAGAGGCCCTAGGTCTCTAGTGTGGGCAAGGGACATGAAGCCTAAAGTTTTTATCTATTTGCATGTTCCCTAGAGAAATAGGAAGAAAATTATTCCAGAGATGCCCCACAGCACATGTGTACTTTACATAGATAAAATCATTTGAAATCTCATGAACATGGCTCAAAATATGAGTTTACATGTTGAATATGTGTGGGGGTCTCTCAGATGTGCAAAGAACATCTATCTCTTCACACTTTATGATTTAATCTTCCTTATGAGCCTCCCGTGGGGGGCGGGGGGGGATGTCAGTGACATTGACGTCCCTTTAAGCAATCCCCATTCATCTCTTATAACAGAGCCTGGTAGGTGAATCTCAGCCTTGCAGATCTCACTCCTGTGCCCTCCTTCTACTGGACACTGGAGGTCAGAGTTCTTGGCAGCCTGAGCAGAGGGAATGCTGTGCTGAGTTAGAAGAACAAGAGTGGTAATTTTGTCCCCTTTCTCCATCCATGTCAGCCCCAGTAACAGCTCATGCCCGTGTGTGGCACACATTCTGTGCCCAGGCATCCGTGCACCCACACCACATGCCTACCTTCTGATGCTGCCAGTGAGTTCTCCAGAAGCAGATGCTGAGATGGAGCTGGGGTTCGCACGATGCTGATGAGGGGTTACATCTGAGAAAGGAAGATGCCACAGGTACAGGCCTAGGGAAGTCATCCTGTGCTGGAGGCCCAGCACAGCCCCTGCCAACCAAGCTGGTCACTGCAGGGTGAGAAGTATCATCAGAGTTGTACAGCATCAGGCTGACATGACTGGGTCTTTGTAACCTTGGTGAGGTGGGTCTCTGAGGCTGAGGCTATCCCCGAGGGGCCAACAGCAGTGGCCACATTCCAGAGGTGGGCAGCAGACCCTCCCCAAAAGGATCCCAGCATGCGTGTCTGCATCTGGCACACTGGCCTGTGAAATTCCTGCTATGCCAGTGCTGGGGCAAACTTCCCTCACGATGAAGAGCCAAGAGGAGGCCTGTATGTCAGCATGGGAGATGTTTGGGCAGTCTCCTGTCAGACCTTCAGACAGGAAGAGAAGCAGGAGCCCCTTAGCTTTCAGGACCTCCTCCCTCCCCCACATCCAGGATTTGAGCCTGGAGAAAGGAAATGATGACCTGTAAGTCAACCACATATCCCCTTTGTCCCTTCCACAATGCCCCGGCCAGAAAGGACAGCTACTCCCAACTACCCCCTTCCTGAGGTGGTGTCACCCTGACCCTTATCCCTCCTGGCAACCAATGCAGAGAGAGAAATCGCCTTAGAGAGAAACAGAACTTGAAGGATCTTCCAAAAACATACTATTTGTCACCTTTATCTTCACTGAGGGCAGAGGTGACTCCTCAGTAGCCTCAGTCCCTGAGATTGGGCTTCCTTGGTGACTGAGCTTGTCCCTCTGTCCACGCAGGGCTCCAACAGTGGCTCCTGTTGGAAGCCTCAGAAACCTCTCTAGCCCATGCAGCCAAAGTGGAGGAATTGAAAGCAGCTCATGACATCCAAAGGAGAGCTGAACACCCAGCTTCAGGAAGTGGGGAGCCAGGGTGGTTTCAGAGGCCTGGGCGCTGCAGGGTGGTTTCGATGCCACTGCCACAGACAGACTGGACCTGTGACTCTCTCTGTGTCTCAGAGTCCCAACACAGAGAATCAGGTGCCCCAGCTGGGGTCAGCAGTGACCAATCAGCCTGTGGCCAGGGGCCGGGTCCCATGGGACCGACACACTGCCAGGGTCTTTCTCAAGGGAAAACGGCTGTAAGCCAGGCTGTCCCCAGATGGTGTTGATGAGAAAGTAGCTGAGAAATAATAGAGCTTCTCTAGGATCGTGAGGACTGGGGAGGGGTGAATCATCTTTCAGTGCCTGGGAGGCCTTTTCAGTCTGGCACATGGCAGATGGTGCTAAGGCCAAGACCAGGAAGTTATTCAATTCTGCAAACAAGATGCCACTCAAACTCCAGCCCAGCTGATTACAAATAGATATCCTTAGTCATTGAAAGATGGTCCTCATTTCCTCCCATTCCAAACCCTCCCTATGCATCCTGGTCAAGTGTGTCAAGTGTATCTTGCCAGGCCACACTCAACTGTTATCACTGTCATAATAAGATGCTTCAAGGGACCTCACAGACCCCAACCTACTATGAGTTGGTTCCAAGCTCATCCCATACCATACCTGCCACACTGTCCTAATCACTGTTTCTTTTTGTGTGTAATAGCTTTGTTGAGATGTAATTCAGACACCATGAAATCTACCCTTTTAAAGTATACAGCTAAGTGGTTTTTAGTCTATTGGTAGAGTCCTTCGGCCATCACTGTTACAGGAATGTGAAGTTCATCTTTCCACTGCATCCAGTTTGCATCCAGTGGGTGGTCTGAACATCCAGTGTGCAGCAACAGACCAATACACTGAGACAACAGGGCTTGCAGAAAAGAGTTGAATAATCTCCAGGCCACTGAGTGAGGAGATGGGAGGAATCCTCAAGCCTCAAATCCATCTCCCCAGGGAGTTCTGGGCAAAGGTTTACAAGGGTATCATGGAGGGAAAGAGGCTGGAAAATTGGGGTTATTGATTGGTTGGGATAAAGGGAATAAAATTATTAGAATGCGGAAACTGCATTTTCCCATAAGTCAGCTCCCTATTGGGCCCTTCAGCCCAGTTGGCACTGGTAGTTTTATCAGTACGCAGGACCCAAACGAGAAACTCAAAACAGAATGCTTATTATGTTATAATGTCTTAGACTTTACATAACAGAAAAGGAGCAAAGAGACTTGTGACAGGGCTATGTTATCCTGGGGTAGTAAGAAGCAGCTAGCTACAAGGAAGCAGGCCAAAGGGTAAGGTAGATTGCTGATTACTGCTGATTGTGCTGCAAGCCTAGTAGGATTTTTTTCCTTAGTTGATTTTATAAAATTTTATTAGGGACAGTTTCACTGCCACTATTTAATTTCAGTTTATTTTCGTTACCACAAAAAGTAACCCTATACCCACTGACAGTCACTCCCCAGTTCCCCAGCTCCTGGAAACCACTGATCTGCTTTCTGTCTCTACAGATTTTCCTATTCTGGACAATTCATATAAATTGGATCACACAATATGTGGCCTTCTGCAACTGGCTTCTTTAACAGAGAATTTTTTCGACATTCATCCATGTTGTAGTATGTACTGGTAATTCAAGCCTTTTTTGTGGCCAAACATTCCATTGTATAGATACACCACATTCGTTCTTCCATTCATCAGCTGATGGACTTTGGGTTGTTTCCATTGTGTGGGCTAGTGTTTATAATTGTCTTAGTCCATTTTGTGTTGCTATAATGGAATACCTGAGGCTGGGTAACTTACAAAAAAAAAAAAGAGGTTTAATTGGCTCACAGTTATGCAGGCTGTACAGGAAGCATGGTGCTGGCATTTGCTTCTAGTGAGGCCTCAGGAAGCTTTCAATTATGGCAGAAGGCGAAAGGGAAACAGATGTGACATGACAAGACAGGGAGCAGAGGTTCCAGGCTCTTTTAAACAACCAGATCTTGTGTGAATGAATAGAGAATTCACTCATCACCAGAAGGGAGGCACCAAGCCATTCATAAGGGAACTGTCCCCATGACCCAGCACCTCCCAACAGGCCCCACTTCCAACATTGGAGATCACCTTTCAATGCGAGATTTAGAAGGGACACACATCCAAACCATATCAATAGTGCTATTATGAACATCCTTGTACACGTTTTTTTGTGTAGAGATATGTTTTCAATCTCGGGTATTTTCCTAGGCATGGAATTTCTCATCAGATGTTAACTCTTATGTTCAATATTTTGGGAAACTGCAAAATTGTTTATCGAAGTGAATGCACCATTGTACATTCCCACCAATAGTTCATGAGGGTTTCAATTTATTCACATTCCTGCCAAAACTTACTGTCCGTCTTTTCTTATTTTGGCATCCAATTGATGCCAAAATAAGTGACATCTCATTGTGGTTTTGATTTGGATTTCCCTAATGCCTAATGGTGAAAGCATCTTTTCATGTGCTTATTGTTCATTTTGTCTAGCTTGTGTGAATATACACCTACATATATCTTTGGAGAAGTGTCTATTCAAATCCTTTCTCCATTTTTAAATTGGGTTGTCCTTTTATTGTTGCATTGTGAGTTCTTTGTGTATTTTGGATACAAGTTCCTTATCTGAAGTATAATTTGCAGTCGTTTTCTCCCATTCTGCAGGCATCTTTTCACTTCCTCTTTGTGTGAATTCTGCTTACCCTTTAAGACTCAGCTGAATTTCAGCTTCTCCAAGATGTCTTTTTTGACCAGAGTAACCACAGATCCTTTCCTACACTTTGGCATACCCACAATAATTTATTCAATTATTTATTCATTCATTTGCTTGTGTATTTATTATGTTTATTCAAAAACTATGCATTGAGCACCTACCATGTTCTAATTGCTGGGTTTCATGAAAGATGTAGCCATGAAAAAGAGAAACATAAATTTTGCCCTTTGGGAGTTTCCCATCTAGCAAAATTCAGACACATAATTAAAGTGAGTGGCTCAAGCGCTACGATGGTGATTATAACATGGTGAGTGCTTACTCTATGCCAGGTCCGACTGGGAGGGCTTGACTCTTGGGCATTCTCTCGTTCTCCACGGGAGCAGGGCTCAGATATGTCTCCTTGAAGAAGAGGCACTTCAGCTGACACCTAAGGGATGAGCAGAGTTGGTGAGCACATGCAGAGGGATCAAGAGAGCAGAGAGCACGACTGCTCTCATGGGAATTGAAGGAAGGCCCACATGGCTGTGGCAAGAGCAGAGAGTGGAAGAGAAAAAGAGGCAGAAGACGGGGTCAGAGAGGTGGCAGCAACCAGATTGTGGAAAGGCCTGAAGCTCCTCCTAGGGCACCAGCAATCAGCTTCCCACGGGCCTGTGTCCCCAGCACTCACCATGCTGTTAA
Organism: Chlorocebus sabaeus; assembly: GCF_047675955.1. Lineage (NCBI taxonomy): Eukaryota > Metazoa > Chordata > Mammalia > Primates > Cercopithecidae > Chlorocebus > Chlorocebus sabaeus. The sequence goes on along the minus strand of NC_132929.1, from coordinate 56,422,542 downwards.
TAATGTTTTCTCTCTCCTGTGAAAAGACATTATCGATTTGTCTTTGAACTTAAGGCATAGTGTATTCGTTTGTTCTCATGTGCTAATAAAGACATACCTGAAGCTGGCTGATTTATAAAGAAAAGAGGTTTAATTGACTCACAGTTCTACAGGGCGGAGGAGGCCTCAGGAAACTTACAATCATGGCAGAAGGGGAAGCAAACATGTCTTTCTTCACTTGGCGGCAGCAAGGAGAATTATGAGCAAAGAGGGGAAAAGTCCCTTACAAAACCATCAGATCTTGTGAGAACTCATTCACTATCACTGTGAGTGATAACTGCCCCCATGATTCAATTACCTGCCACCAGGTCCCTCTCACGACATGTGGGTATTATGAGAACTACAATTCAAGATGGGATTTGGGAGGGGACACAGCCAAACCATATCACATGACATAATATGTGTATGCATTTTTAGGAAAGATATATTTCACATATTGCAGCAAATATAACATGCAATGTTTATAAAACCAGCAGGAAATCTTTTAGTGTAGAAATTATGTTAGCTTTCTGTCTATTACAAACCCTGGAATAGATCCTTCCCACCGAACCCACCTCCTATGAAGTAATGAAGGTATCATTAAATGTCATCACGGATTATCAACCATTTTTGCCTTGGGAAGGTAATGAAGGACTTAAAATACTTTCTATTTTTGAGGCAGTTGTCCAGTTGCAGGCAAAACCTTCTGGGTATGACCATTCCCTCCAGAAACAAAAGATATGTATCCAGAATTGCTCAGACTTAAAAAAAAAATTATTTCAGAACAACTGAATCAAATTAGCACAGCTGACCAAAGCCAGGGTGGGCAATATCTGAATGTCATTTGAGGCTGTTTATGGCAGAAGGTAAAGAGGATGGTAGAAAACTCCTTGGATTCATCTCTGTATCTCCATGTATTGAACTTTCCTCCTTATGACTTTATTATAAAAGAGTCAAAATTAGGCGTGAAAAAAAGGACTCAACATTGATTTCAGTAAGATCCTAAAAAACTTCTATATTAGTTGATTTTACTTTACTGCAATGGAGATTAGAGCCATTTAAAGACCTTAAGCAGGGGAATAATATGATCTAATTTCCATTTTTAAAAATTGCTTCAACTGCCCAGTGAAGAAAGGAATGGAGAGGGGCCAGCCTGCAAATAAGTAAACAGCTGGGGGCAATGACGCAGGTGAGGGACCTTGATGGTTCAGAAAGGAGTGGATAAATTGGAGGGCTTGTGCAGTAAGTGCAAAATAGGTCTCATGCATGACTCCTACACTTCTGAATTGAGAAAATGGATGGGGAGCGATGCCACCCACAAAGATAAGAAACACAGGAAGAGGAGCAGGTGTAGAAAAGATGATGAGTTGGGTCTGAGACAAGTGGAGGTAGAGCTGCCCCACATTCATCCAAGTGGTCATTGGGTATGTGGGCCTGATGTTCACCAGATGGGAGTCTCAGGCTGGGGGTTGGGGCATTCTAAGCACAGGATGGTCATTGGAGCCTTGAGAATGAACGAAGTGACCAAACGATAGTGAGCTGACGAGGCAGGAAGAGTGTGCAGTGAACAGAGCCCTGGGACCATTGAGCCCTACAGAAAAGGACACACCAACCAAGGAGGCTAAGAGAGAGAACAGAGAGGAAAGCAAGCAAGCTACAGGAGACAGCATGAGATCAGTGGAAGAAAGAGGACAGGGAAACTGAGCTAGATATTGACAAGAGGCCAAGAAAGAAAAGAAGGAAGGAAAGGAGAGAGGGAGATGCCCATTGGATTGAAAGACATTTAGAGTCACTGATATCCTTGGTGGAATTAGCTTTTTGAAGTGGTATGAGTGGGAAGCAAGATTTTAGTAAAGTGAGTAGTGTGTGGAAGATGTAGACAATATTAGCAAGGAAGGGAGCAAAGTGACGGGGCAGCTGAAGAGATGCAGCTAGGGGACTGGTAATATACAGTCTTGTGCTCTGTTTTCTGCATTGTCCAGAATTTAATGCCCTGCTGCTAAATGTTATTTGATTGTGTGTCTGCCTCTCCAGCTGGCTCCTGAACTCCTCAAACCCAGGGCCAGTATTATTCATATTTATAGCCCTAGAAGCACCTAACATACAATAGCTACTCAATAAAAGTTTGGGGATTTTAGTTTCTATTTTCTGAATGACAGGTAGTATCTGGGCTAGACCATCCTGTGCCTACCTACAGGGTGAAATATGTATTACGTGGCTTGCTTCTATGGAATTTGGACTGATGGAAGTTCCTCCACTTGAGCAAAAAGCATATTGTGCTGGCTCAGCCACGCTGGGAATGTGTTGTTCCTTCCACCATATGGTCTGGTGCTGAAAACAACTGGCGGTTGAGGCTTCCAGCTCCCATGAGCTGCAGAATACGCATGAAGAGGTGCAAACTGAGGGCTATAACACAGTGAGAGCTGGAAGGGGCTTTGCATCTTGCCTAGTCCAGATCCTAAATATCTAATCATCCTGCAATGGCAGCAAGAGCCATCGACCCTCGGGCTGCTTCCATTGTCATATGGAAACACTGACCTCTGTGCTCACCAGGGTGGTGGGACCTAAGGCCCTGCTCCGCTGGCCCAGAAGCTCTGTGAAAATGGCACCCAGGTACCTTTGCATACCCTACTCCTAATTTTTGCAACCTTGAAGGCAGTTGAGACTGTGACGTGTTGCCATGTCATTCTCCTGGGTGGTCTGGTAGAGGCAGGAAAGAGCATGGGTCTGGGAACCAAGCAGGCCCCAACTCTGAGTCTAAATTACACCCGAACTGAATTGTCAAAAGAAGATTGGTTCTGTGGATTCTCTAGATGAGACACATGGAAGGATGAAGAATTGGGATTTTGGGCGGTGTGGTATCTCACTGCCTCTTCCTGTTCCCCATTACAGACCAGCTGGACTATGCTCACAACCCCAGACGACACAGTCGGTACATGAGAAAGGGGCAAATTCTCATACTTTAAGTCTTGTACAATATGACTTTTATCTATTAAAAATATGAATCAGATGAAACACAAACGTTGTGAAGGCAAGGATGTCAGTGTACTTACTGCATTTTTAAAAAAAGTAAAAATTAAGAGAAATAAGGCAAAATGTTAGTAGTCATTAAATAAGTGGCAGGTGCATGGGTATCTGTTACAAAAAGCTCTGTACTTCCCTGTGACTTTTTTTTCAGCATCCTGATATAGTGGAGAAGGAAGTGGGTGGATGCAGCATGGTATTGGAGGGAGAGCTGGGATGGTGGGTGGTGATATTCAGGTCAGCTGCCCTTGGGGTCTGATTGCAATCAGGATGTTAGGGAGGCATGAATCTAGGCTCACTCTGCAGTGTATGCCTTAGAAACATGGTTTGGGTGGTGGTGCCAAGGATCAAGATAAGAAACTGGGAAGGGTGGGTGAAAAGAGAAAGGGGTCTGTTCGGTTTTGGTATGCATAGTGTACGGTGGCTGAGGGCCATTGATGGGGAATCTTTTCATTATCCCCAAACCTTGTTGCCAAAAACGCTAACCTCTGACAAATACCTCTCCCTGATACATACTTGAAACCTTTTTCACCCTTTTGAATCTCTGACCTCTCCTCTGACTCCCTCACTCTTTGAGAATAAACTTGCCTCATTCTTCGTAGAGAAGATAGAAGCCACCAGACAGGACATCCTTTAGCATCGTGCTACATCATCCACAAACCTGCCTTTATCTGATTCCCTCCACTCACTCCATGGCAGGCACCTATTCTTGTGAAGGTCATCCTTGATCTTAATGTTGCTAACCCCCGGGGTGCTTTTCAGTCCCCTTGATACTAGATTTGCTCAGGTTTCTATCGCATTAGCCACACCTTCCTTCTTGCAGGAGGCTCCGTTGTTCTGGGCAATGCTTTTCTGCCAAGGTTCCCCTGGCTCCTCAATGCCACTCCCAGCCCATCTTCTTAGCCAGTTCTTCCCTGTATACCCAGTATTTAAACACTGGTGTCCCAGATTTAGCCCTCTGGCCACCCCTCCCTGTAGACTCTGCTCCCTTCCCTGCAATCTCAGCCTGGTACATGACTTCAGTTACCCACAGCATCCCCCAGTTCTCTCTCTGTCCTGAGCTCTAGCTCTGTGCATCTAATCATATCCATACAATCTCCACTTGAACATCTCACAGAAATCTCAAGTTTGACATATTAAGTCTGAACTCATGGTGCAATGCCCCTCAAACCTGCTCCCAAGTCGGCAAATGAGTCCCTCTGCTCCTTGCCTCACCCTTGCCCAATTGTTCAAGCTACAAACCTGAGCACTGTCCCTGACAGGCCCCTCCCCTGAGACCCCTACAAGTAGTTGTTGGCAAGTTGGCTCCACTCCCACACATCCCTCCTTCTATGTCATCTGTCCCCATTACCACCCAAGTTCAGGTCCATCATCTTGTGCCTCTGCATTGACCTCTGCATCCATCATGCTAGCTAGTACGTTCTCCCTATGCTAGTTTAAGATGTCACTTCTTCCTTAGAAACGTTCTCAGGCCATCCATTATTCTTAGAATAGGGTCAAGGCCTCCATGGTGATTGGCATTTGACTCCTGCTCACCACTCTGGCTTTATTCCCTGCCACACCCACCCCAGCCTAGCCCTCCTTCAGTTCTTCCTTTACCCCAAACTCCTGATTACTTCGGGGCCTTTGCACACACTCCTATGTGCATCTGCCCTTTGCACATACTCCTTTGTGCGTCTGCCCTTTCCCCATTGCTGTCCTGGCTCCTGCTCACGCTGCAAGTCTCAGCATGAATGTTGCTTCCTCCAGGAGGCTTCCACGAATGCCCAAATTTGGTCAGATCTCCTAACATATCTTCCCCCAGCACCCTGTTCTTCCCCATCACCCACTTAATGCAATTGTAACCAGATAGTGTGTAAATGTTTCTTGACTATCACTTTAACCCAATGGGCTGGAAGTTCCACGAGAGCAGGGACAGCGCCTTCATTATTTGCCAGATATGCAATGGGAACTCGGTAGATACTCACTGAATGGGGGTTGGGGAACAGATACATATGTGTGTGGCTAGGGAAGAAAAAGATAAAATGAGAGTGAGGAAAATCTTTACCATCCCTTTGTAGGCTTGTGGGGAATATAGCGTTACTGGGCACAGTGACAGGAAATAGCAGATGCACACAAATAGGGGTCCTGCCCTCTTCCCTGGCTGGAGATGGCAGGGTGTTATCCTGCAGTCTGAAAAGCCGGGCCCCTGGGGCAGGTCATCCTGAGGACATCAGCAGTGGTGGTGGGATGCACAGTAAAGAATATCTATGAGGCTCACCCTCCTACTGCCTGGTTAACCCTTTTCGATGGCATTCATTAACCATCGAATAAATGGGGATGAAAACAGGGATGGATCACAGACAGAGATTGAGTGGCTTGAGGTTTCATTTCAGTTCCTCTCCCTTTCTATCTCAGGTTCAAATCTTTTTATATGTCTCATCTCCCAGTTTTTCCTCTCTTCTGTCTGGCCTTTCCTTCATGGGACACAGCTTGTTTGGATTTGAAGTGCATCCCATCAGGTAGGAAAAGCTGAGGTCTAGAGCCTGGAGTTAGAAGATTTGGGGAGATGCCAGCAGTGCCTGGAGCTGTACTGTGACCATCAGGAGGATGAATGAGGAGTGAATAGGAAAAAGTTCCTTCTCAGAGTGGGGTCCCTCAGTGCTTTTCTGTGTACCACGGGGCTCCAGGCAGGCAGAAGCATCCATCCTGACCCACACACAAGGAGGACAGTCAGGAACCACAGTCCCAGGACTTGGACTGCAAGGACTCTGTGAGCTCTGGAAATCACCACTCCACTCACCTCCTGCCACTTGTCACAGCCTTCTGCTTACCCAGAGGATCAACAGAAGCTCGTTAAAGCAAACAGCCAGCATGTTTGTCTCTGGAGGCAATGCAGGAGGGAAGCCAAGAGATCTCCCACTCCAAGAGAAACCCCAAGAGACAGAGTTGTGATGGTACCAAGCTCCTAGAGAAGTAGGAGCAACTGCAGACTCCAGCAGGAAGAAGAGTCCACAGTAGACTAGGGCTCTGCAGCATCGGAGCTCCTGTGGTGTCAGCAACACGCATCATCTCTCCTGGGAGCAGGTGCATCTCAGCACCACCTCTCGACAGAGTCCCGTCATGCACTGCATACACACACACACAAATATGCACACTAATATGGTCACCTCTTCTGGCCTGAAGCGGGAAATGAGAGCCCAGTGATCTGAGATTTCTCTGCCTGAAGTGGCACAGATCCCAAAGAGCACAGACTCCTCAGAGTCAAGCTTCTCAAACTTCATGGTGCATGCAAATCCTCTGAGACTGTGTTAGAACAAAGATGGCCCAAGCCCAACCTTCCCAGAGATTCTGATTCAGCAGATCTGAGGTGCAGCTCACGAACTGGCATTGCAGACAAAAATGAAAATTCCCAGGTGATGCTGAAGGTGATGCTGAGGTCTTAGGACCCACACTTTGAGTTCTCAGAGACTTTTATGGTAAGTCTATAGGAAGATCACTGTGGGAGTGGCCCTGGGAGAGCCTGGAACAGAAAGGAGTCATGGAAAGTGACATCTGACATCTGGGAAGAGGACTTAGCAAAGATATTGAAGTAGGAATGAATGAGAGGGGTCGGATGGAGATTAAGTTCCTTTCTCTGGAAGGCTCTAAATAGCCCCTGAGGCTCCACCAGCCAGAAGCGCCTTTATGCTCCCTAAGAACCTGCTTCTGTTCCTCAAAAATTAGAGATACAGTTCCCATATGACTCAGAGATTCCACGCTTAGGTATAGATTCAAGAGAATGGACAACAGGTGTCCACACAAAAACTAGCACACGAATGTTTACAGCAGCTTTGTTCATAATAGTCAAAAAGGGGAAACAACCCAAATGTCTACCAAGTGATGCATGGATAAAGAAAATGTGGCATATCCATACAACGAAATATTTCTCATCCACAAAGAGGAATGATGCCTGCTATAACATGCATCAATCTTGAAAACATTATAGTAAGTGAAAGAAGCCAGACACAAAAGACCACATGTTGTATGATTCTATTTATATGAAATGTCCAGAACAGGCAAATGCATAGAGGCAAAATGCAGAGTTGTTGTTTCCAGAGGCTAGGGCTTGGGGAGGAAGGAATAGGGTGTGATTGTTTAATGGTTATGGGGTTTTGTTGAAGGGTGATGAAAATATTCTGAATTAGATAATGACAATAGTTGCACATCATTGCAAATTTACTGAAAGCCGCTGCATTGTATACTTCAAAATACTTAAAATGGTTATTTTATGTTATGTATATTTTACCTCGATAAAAACATATTTTAAGTATTTGCTTGCATCTTCTGTCTAGATCCCATTCAGGAGGGCTAAGCTTGAATCCAGGACTTACTGAGGGGCAATCACACAGAAAAGAACAGACACTTTGAGGGAAGTGGCTCAGAATGACAGCCTTGAATTCATTTACTGTGGCTCGGTAGCTCCGACTCGTATAGCATTTGGGAAAGAAGAATGATTGCCTCCATCCCATGTAACAGAGCTCATATTATACAGAAGGAGAAGACAAACCTCCTTCTCTCAAACCTCTAAAGCTGAAAGCAAACCTACCTTACAAACAGCAGGCTTGCTCCTGATCAGTGCCGTGAAGGGACCAATGCTGCCTCATGCATGGAGTCAGTAGGAGGATGGGCAGATGGCCACTAGCATCAGTGACACTGCAGCCTGGAGTGGATTCAACAGACAACACAGGCTTCCCTTCACTCTCATCCCTGCCCCCACCAGGGGCACTGAGTCACTGGCTTAACTGAGTCACTGAACCTGGAAGGGACCACAGCCTCCTTCATTCACTCATTCTCTCAGTCAGCATTTACCTCTATGTGTCAGGCACTGTCGTGAGTACTGCTCCAGCAATAAATAGGACAGGGCCCCTGCCCTCAAGGAGCTTTCAGTCCAGTCAGGGCTACCCCTTCAAAGCCACCCCTCTGCTGGAGAGCCTGGATCTTAGGTAAGGTTCCACATCTGTTACTGCTGTAACCTGATGCTGTCACTTACTCCCCATGTCTTGGTTTCTTTATCTGATATGAAAGTCTCATGACTTGCTGAATAAATGCCAGAACATTTCATTTAACACAATTTATAATGTTGCACTAGTCATCAGATTCACTGAGTTCTTCAAAAATCTATCTCTTTAACAAAACTCATTGTTAAAAAATAAATAAGTCATTGTAAGCTATTTTTATAAATTTAGTTCATTTTTATTCGTTCTAAACCATGGATTGCCCTTCGGACATAATAAAAAAATGATTCTAGGGTTCTTAGAAACATGTTACTTCTTTCCTTTCTCATCCGTCTGGATGTGAAGTAAAATAATAACTTAAATAACTTGAAGTAAATTATACTTTAAAAAGAATCTCAGCCAGGTGCAGTGGCTCACAACTGTAATCCCAGGACTTGGGAAGTCAAGGTGGGTGGATTACTTGAAGTCAGGAGTTTGGGACCAGCCTGGCCATCATGGTGAAACCCTGTCTCTACAAAAATACAAAAATTAGCCAGGCGTGGTGGCGTGCGCCTATAATCCCAGCTGCTTGGGAGGCTGAGGCACAAGAATCGTGTGAACCTGGGAAGCAGAGGTTGCAGTGAGCAGAAATTGAGCTGCTTCACTCCACTCCAGCCTGGTCAACAGAGTGAGACTTCATTGAAGAAGAAGAAGAAGAAGAAGAAGAAGAAGAAGAAGAAGAAGAAGAAGAAGAAGAAGAAGAAGAAGAAGGAGGAGGAGGAGGAGGAGGAGGAGGAGGAGGAGGAGGAGGAGGAGGAGGAGGAGGAGGAGGAGGAGGATCATCATCTCAGATTTATAAGATGAGAGATTCAGAAATATTTGGTTTCCAAGATGTAGGCATATTTGGTTTCAGCACCCAAAAGTTTGGACAGCAGCCTCCTAATTCTCTCCTGGTAGAACTGACTTGAGAGAAAGCCTGGTTAGGACTAACTGATTCCTAACATCTCTCTTTAACCAAGGTCATCTCAATTCGAAGAAGGAGAGTGTGCCCCTGGCTCAGATTAACCAGTGAGAGTTGAAGGGTACCGAGGACAAGGTACTAAGATGACAAGATTAGGGGGAAAGGTGCACTGTAGGCAGCAGGAAGTAACTGGACCCACATCAGAGCCAACAGCAAATATTCACACCATAACTCTGAATTCTCTGATCCCAGGAAGACTCTGACTTCCTCAGAACCCCACTGTGATGTCTGAGCCTCTGGGTAAGGCTTGGATGTCTCAGTGGCTCTCCTGCTTACCTGTAGTTTGAGTCACTCCCTTGCTGTTTTGTGGCATTTCAGCTAAATCCTGTGCATGGGGTGTGGGGGTTTCTTTAGACCTTGAGCCAAAGCTAGAAACCAGATTTCAAAAGTTATGTGAGCAGCATTGAGAAGCTGTTCCAGGGAGAAGCAAGGACCAGGTTTTTCAGTTAAGCATAACTGAGCTGTTAAGACACAGGAGACTCAGGCATCTGCCTGTCCGCATCCATCTAAGGAAAACTCAGCACACATTGCTGCAGCAAGCAGAGGTTTGGACATGGGATGGGCTGGATTATACTGTGCAGAATTTAACCAACACATGTCGGTGGCTGAATGCTACAAAATCCACTTCTTGCTCAAGTCTTACGTGACCAGTAGGGGGTCAGCAGGGGGCTCTTCTCCACACATCCTTCAAGGACCCTGATGGAGGCTGATGGAGGTTCTACCACAGCATGGCTGCACCATCTGGAATCCATGACCTCCGGGGTCACCTGGCAGGGCAAGAAGGAGATAAGGAGGCTTTGCACTGGCAATTAAATGCTGCAGCCTAGAAGGGACACACTCATTTCCTCCCACAATCTGCTAATCAGAAATAGTCAAACGTGATGGTCCCCCAAAAAAGGGAAGAGCTGGCTGTAGCTGAGTGCTAGAAGATTCTGCCACAGTTCCTGCTATGGGTGAGTCCTCCTCCCCTTCTGAGACCACTCATTTCTTCCTGCATATTTACTATACAAAAATATTATAACAATACAAGGAATAAAAATGGAAAGGAAGCCCTCCACAATTCCATCACTCTAACAAACCAACTGCTTTTGTTGTTCATTGTTTCTTTTCCATGCTCTATCCACCTGTGTAAACAATTTTACATGATTTAGTGTTTGTTTCATGTGTTACCCAATATTATAAGCCAAACATTTTTCCACATTGCTCTATGATCTCCATTAGCATTCTCTAATGACAGTCAACTCTTTGCATTTGTGGGTCCACCTTCCATGATTTAATGGCTCCCTCACTGTTGGCACTGGGCTCTCACTGAACACCAGGCTCAGCACTGCAGCTTTTCATGTGTCATCTGGCTTAATCCTCACAGCATCTCTAAAATCAGACCCCATTGTATCCCCATTTACAAGAAATGAGGGACTCAGAGATGGTGAATGAAGAGCTCAGACCTTCTTAGACAATAGGTAGTGGAGACAGACTTTGAACCCATGATGGTAGCCAGGTTTTCTCTATGGTGGATCGTCATTGCTTTCAGAAGCCTATCTAGGGCCTCATGCCTCCCAAACCCCTTGTCCTTCCTGGCACTCCCACAACCCCAGCTCACTGGCACAGTAAGACCCTCCCTAGAACAGGCTCCCAAAGCACTCAAGGTAATGTGGCTCTTTACTGAAGGTTGTGAGGGTAGACAAGAGAAGGTGACATTGTGTACCACTCAGCAGGACTTCCTAAAAGTATGTTTTAATTGTGTCTTTCTCTCTTGACAAAATTGTGTCATTCTCTCTTACAAAATGTCACACATACACACACACACACACACACACATACACACAGAGCTACTTAAAATTCCCTCTCTCCCACCTAGCTTCCTCCTTCTGTCCCTTTAACCCCTCCCTGCCTCCCTCTCCCCCACTGCCTCCCTCCAAAGTCCCCCTTCTTTTCGTGCTCCAGCCTCAGCTCACAAACCTCCTTCAGGGCCACCTGCCCTGGGACAAGCTTCTCCTCTGCTTCTCATTCCTCTCCCAGAGAGTTTCTGCTATCTCTTTCCTTAAGCGGAACAACTTGTGCCTGTCTTGGCTTTCCAGCTCTCTTCTCCATGCTCCACTCAGCATGATGTGATCCTAGATGCAAACCCAAGATGCAGGCCAGCTAAGAGTCCTTCCTCTTTAGAAGGTGACAGAGGGCAATGCACATGTTTATAAGCTAAATGGATATTTTTTCAGTCATGTCTTTTCCCTCATACTTTGTGTTTTTCCTTAGAGCACACCCATCTGGAAACAGGGCACAGAAGAGCAGCACATCCCTTTTCAGGTGACTGCAGGTATGAGGGAGAGCATTCCTGGGCTGAGCTGAAATCCACCTCCTGGTACCTCCTCTTGCTGGATCTAGCCCCCTTCTCTGCACCACAAGCCCTCAGGGACCCACAGCAGAGATAATCTTGAGTTTTCCTTTCCAGCCAAATGTCCTAAGCCCTTGGAATGGCAGAACTTTCCAGTTAGGACATTTCCTTTCCAGCCAAATGTCCTAAGCCCTTGGAATGGCAGAAAGGGAGGCACTATGTCAGTCCATTTTTGCATTGCTATAAAGAAACACCTGAAGCTGGGTAATTACAAAGAAAAGAGGTTTATTTTGTCTCACTGTTCTGCAGACTGTACAGGAAGTATTGTGTTAGCATTTGCTTCTGGTGAGGCCTCAAGTAGCTTTCAATCATGGCAGAAGGCAAAGGGGGAGCATAGTGTCTCAGACGGTGAGAGAGGAATCAAGAGAGAGAAGGGAGGTCCCAGATTCTCTTAAATAACCAGATCTCAAGTGAACTCATTGCAGTGGGGAGGATGCCAAGCTATTCATGGGATGCCAAGCTGTTCCTGAAGGAGGCCACTTCCAACACTGGGGATCACCTTCAACATGAGATTTGGAGAGGACACGCACCCAAACCATATCAGGCATTAAAGCAGGGGGTATGATGCTACTGAGCCACACAGTAACAACTCCAATATCAGGTGTTCAATCTGACAATGTGCCATGGGAGGTGCTTGGATGTGGCAGAAACTGCACCAGACATGGACTCCAGAGACTTGGATGCTAGTTCTGGAATTTGCTGCTGAAGTCCTGAGACTTTGGACCAGCTACTCAACTGGTCTTTGTCCTCAGTTTCCTCATCTGCAAAGCAGGCATAACGCACTGCCTGCTCTGCCCTGCCTATAAAGCAGTGGTTGGAAATGCAGACGATGTACGAGAAAGGGCTTTGCAAACCCTGAGTCTGGTCCAGCTGGCAGGAATCATCTCCTTTCCTTGAGTATCTTCATTTAGGATGGGGTCATCCATCAACCCTCCCAAAATGTGAAGAGGAGGGACCGGCTGTCACCAATGCCTGCTTCCCTGCTGCCTTTCTGGCCCCCTGAGGGCATGAATCAGCCTGCAGGCTGTGACCCTGAAGTGCAGGGCAAGGGTGGGAGGAGAAGCTGACCCCACAGTGGCCATGCTGTGTCATCTGCAGAGGCAGGGAGCCCAGAGGAGAAGCATAAACAGCACCTTAGATGTAAACAACGGCCAACAGCTGGGAATTTTCCAAAGCTTTCCCTCAAAAGCTGCCTCCTTGGCCCATCTAGGGATAGATTAGGAAATGTCAAAGTGGGCAGAAAGCTCAGGGCTCCCCATGCCCTGGTCCAGTGGAGAAAAGGAGGCTAGAGAGAGAGAGAGAGAGAGAGAGCAAGGGGCTGCCTCAAAGTCACCTCCAAAGGAACTCTGTCTAGTGTGCCCTTTCCAAGCCACCTCTTGAAGTAGCCTTTGAGATGTTTTCTGAGGTCTTTAGGTCTCTTTTCACTGGGTCTATGAGGCTCTCAGGCTGGGATCAGGTTAGGAACTGGCCAAACAGGGCAGGAGCCCAAGGCTGAGCTTTCACGGGGAGACCCTCTCCTAGGAGCCAGCACCTACCACCCAGCATGCCAAAGATGCCAAGGCAGGGGCCTGTCCATCCTCAGGAGGCTGCTGTGCCAGGCACCCCATCTGAACATCCATGCCCCCAATTGGGGTCAACTCCCCATGACACAGAATCCAGGAAAACAAAGTCCCTGCCCTCGTGATTATGCAATCTGGTGGGTAGAAACAGACCACAAATGATTCTACAAGTAAGTACATCACAGGTCAAGGGAGGGGAGAGGCTCTAAATGCAGCAAACATAAAGCAAGGCCAGTGAGACAGAGTGGAAAGGAGAGAGTTATTGTTTTGTACAGAACAATCATGGAAATTACTTGATAGGGGAGCCCAAGAAGAAGGAAGAAAGTAGTCCTTGCGTATCTCTGGAGAAAGAATAGTGCAAACAGAAGCAGCAATACATGTAAAAGCCAGGATCTGAATGAACCAGGGATGCTAGGAGAATCACTCCTTGGTTGTCCTGGCTGAAGAAGCATGAACAAGGGAGCCAAAGGAGGTCAGAGAAGAATAGAAGTGATCTTTTCCGGGGTTATATGTCATATTGAAAGACTGATTTTCAACCTGAGTGAAAGTAAAAACTGTTGTTTGTTTGTTTGTTTGTTTTCTGTGCAAAGCAGTGGTATTTTCTGACTTAGATTTTAAAGGGATAAAGCTGGCTGCAGTTTGGAAGAATGGTGGCATTCAGAATGTATTTTATAGAGCCAATTTAATTAACTAGTAATTGTAAGTGGGAGTAAGAAAAAGAGCATCAAAACGTAGATTTGAGGCAGAAAGAAATTTGCTGCCCGAACCTCCTTACATGTGGCAAAACTGGTCTGCCTAGATGTCCTCCCCTTGTGAGACTCAAGAGAGAACTCTGGTTGGCCAGAACCACAAGTCTGCCCACCACATGCAACAAGTCCCCTTTCTGCAGGGCAGTCAGGAGCCTCGGGCCTAGAAGAAATGTCAGAGATCTGCTGGGACAACTTTCCCCACCCAGTACCAGAGCTGAAGTCCCTTGGCAGCCCTCCAGAGAGTGGCCATTCACCAAGGCTGTGCTGGGAAATGTTTAACAGCTGGTTTGGGCTAGGGATGGGGGACCCTGACCTATAGCATTTACCAATTTCTGAGGTGTAAATGCTCCCACTATAGCTGATTTCAAGCTACCAATGGCTTAAAAACCACCTGGCAAAATTTCTGATAACTTAACAACTGTGTTCTACAAGCCAGTACAAGCTGGCCATAAGGCATTAGTGCCCTTCATCCTCTTGCTACACATCTCCTCATACAGAAAGTCTACCATCTCAGCCAAGTGCTTGGGAAAATTTTTACCAACTGGCTTCTTGTGAGTTTCACTGTTGAAATAAACCCCTGAGCCTTTGGCAGGAATTAGGCATGAGTAAGTTAGAAGGACATGTCTGCTTTGTGACATGGTGGTCACAGATGCAAGTCGCCTGCTGTGTAGAAGGTGCTGATACCTATGAATGTATCAGGATCCCACAGATAAAGACTCTGGGCTTTTGATGGTATCTCTGGGTACAAGCTCATGACAAAGGCAACACTTCTGTGCAGGACAGAGCAAGTAGATTGGTCTGGAAGCTACTGTTGGTGCCATTCTAGGGCTTTTTGTCCTTACCACAAAGAAAGTAGGCTTCTACATAAGCTGACTCGGGGGCTGAAACACCCACAGAAACCAGGTGCAAGTGAGTGAGACTTAACTAATTCTGTTGAAGTTGACCTGTGTTTTGAACTTTGGGAGTGACAAAGGCAGTGCCGCAGTTAATAACTCAGACATAAATTGGAGGGATTACATTGGTTTACTCCCAGTGGACACTAAATAGGAACAGGTAGGCAGCTTTATCTCTTTTTAACGGTTAATAATAAGGGCTGTGCTCACCTATGACATTCTTCTAGACGGCTTACATTCAAAGTTACATTTGATCTCTACAACAGTCCTGCAAACATTGCTATCCCAGTTTCATGACTGAGAAGACATTAAATACAGGTTGAGCATCCTAATCTAAAAATCTGAAATCTGGCCGGGTACGGTGGCTCATGCGTATAACCCCAGAACTTTTGGAGGCTGAAGCAGGCGGATCACTTGAGATCAGGAATTCAAGACCAGCCTGGCCAACATGACAAAACCCCATCTCTACAAAAATAAAAAAATTAGCCTGGTGTAGTGGCACATGCATGTAGTTCCAACTACTCGGGAGGCTGAGGCAGGAGAATTGCTTGAACCTGAGAGACGGAAGTTGCAGTGAGCCGACACTGTGCCACTGCACTCCAGCCTGGGTGACAGAGTGAGACTCTGCCCCCCCAAAACCAAAACAAAACAAAACAAAAAACATTTGAAATCCAAAATCTGAAACCTTTTGAGCACCAAAATTCCACTGTTAATCTCATGTGATGGGTCTCAGTCAAAACACAGCCAAATCTTTGTTGGATGCACAAAATTCTTTTAAAATTTATATAACATTACCTTCAGCTTTTGTGTATAAGGTGTATATGAAATATAAATGAATTTCGTGTTTACACTTGAGTCTCATCTCCAAGTTATCTCATTGTGTATATGCAAATATTCCAAAATCCGAAACACCTGAAATCCAAAACACTTCTGGTCTCAAGCATTTTAGATGAGGGGCACTCAATCTGTACCACGACTTGGCCGTGATTATACACGTAGTGAGTTGCAGAGCCAGAACTTGAACCCAGACCTGTCTGACTCCAAGTCTAGCTTTCTTCCCAGTTGTCCCCAAGGACTGCTTAGCCTACTTGCAGTTTCACAGAGTCTGTTAACTGAATGATCACTCTGGTCAAGATTGATGCAATTGTCTCCCCAGTGTTCCTGCCCCCTTTTTCTGCACAGAGCTGTATCATAACATGGCATCCTTGTCTGTCCCATCCAGTGGTTGTGGTGATAAATGTCATATTCTATTAGGACCCCATCCCCTTCCCTTGGCCACAGTTTACGGGAGTGTGAAGCTATATTGTTGGCTGTATTGTTACTCTGACAGAGCTGTAGACTTCCCTATCCCACTGGTATTAGACTTGGTCATGTGAATTACTCTGGCAGCAGCTTTAAGAGTTAGCCCAAGGTTTCATGTGTCTTCTTTTTTCCTCTGCCATGAGACCAAAATGCTCCAGTTGTAAATTACTTCTTCCCAAGTAAAGTTCCCAACATGGAGCCAAGCCACAGCCAACCCACAATGGACATGAAGCACATGCAAGAGGTAAACTCTGTCGTCCTAAGGCACTGAGATTTAGGAACTGTTTGTTACTACAGCATAACCCAGCCTATCCTGACTGATGCCCCAGGGAATAGATATTCTCCCAAGTTGGGTTAAAGAACCCCTGGTCTGGAAATTTTAAACCTAAGGACCAAAAAAATTAATTTCTTTGGGTGACTGAAGATGTTACATAAAACTCAGGTGACTGCCATATTTTCATGGATTGAGGAGGAGAGGACACCAGTGTAGAATTAAACAGATGAAACTGATGCCCAGACAGAAGCAGAAACAGGGAGTAGAGGGAGAAACCTTAGAGGCGATGATGACAGCAGTCCTCTAGAATAAATTGCATCTTGGTTCTTACTGTGCCTTGGTTGTCTTACTCTCTCTGGATTCTCTAAACCTTCCAGAGAATATGCCTTATTTTTTAAACCAGTGTAAGTTGTATTAAGTAATTTCTGTATTTTGCAATTTGAACCCTAACCTATATATCTAACTTTACAGATTAAACACTAGTCATAGAGAATGGGTGGGACCTGCCTGTGTTCTCAGCACCCTTTTTGATAGCAGCAAGATTCACTTGACACAGTCCAGTGCATGATCTTCTTCAGCCAGTCAGAGGCAGCAGGAGGGGCATGGGGGATACTTGGGGTTCACCTGCTGCTGGGAACTCCCATGATCCTCCATGCTGAGTCCTAGCCAGGTATCTCAGCTGTCAGAATTTGAAGGGAGAAATAACAAGTTTGCAGAAAGCCTAGAATATCAAGACACTAAAGCATGGAATCATGAAATGGGAATTTCCCCCAGGATTTTGTTTTCCTGTTTTTCTAAATATTTTAAAAACATATATTCTTAATACTAAAACCTAAGTCACTTAGAAAAGTACAATGAAGAAAGCAAAAACTCTCCTGAAATCCCATCACTCAGAAATAAAGGCTGTTAATATGCCAGTGATTATTCATCCAGATATTTCTCTCAGTATATATGTATAGCCACATATAAATAAATAGATTCAACGTTATGCAGATGGAATCATACATGTATGTGGTTTTGAAATTTTCTTTTTTCACTTAACAATATGTCATAAATATCTTCTATGTCAGTAAGTACAGAATTATATTGTCATTTTTAACACCTACTTGGTATTCCACCCTACGGATGCATTTATTCTGGCATGCTATCATGGGATTCCATTCAGTACACAACACTGCATAATAGCTGAGATTGTGGTCTCTGGAGCGACAACACCTTGCTTTAAATCCTAGTCCTCAATTTTCCAGCTGTAAGACCTTGAGAAAGTTGCTTTCCTCTCTGTATGTTTTGTCTTCTGCAGAATGGAGATGCTAATAGTACCTTCTTACTCACAGTGTTTCTATTTTGTTTTATTCTGATGATTAAACAAGTTAATACACAGGAAGTGCTTAGAATAATCCCTGCATCGGCCCAGCTCTGTGGCTCATGCCAGTAATCCCAGCCCTTTGGGAGGCCGAGCCAGGAGGATCACTTGAGCTTAAGAGTTTGAGACCAGCCCGGGCAACATGGCAAAACCCTGTCTCTACCAAAAACAAACAAACAAACAAAACAGAACAAAACAAAACAAAAATTAGCCAGATGTGGTGGCGTGCACCTGTAGTCTCAGCTACTTGGAAAGTTGAGGTGGAAGGATCACTTGAGTCCAAGAGGTCCAGACTGCAGTGAACTGAGATCACACCACTGCACTCCAGCCTGGATGACAGAGGGAGACCCTGTCTCAAAAACAAAGAATAAAAAAGAATAATGCTTGCATCACACATCACAGTAAGTCTCATTGCATAGTACTATGATTTAATTATATTTCAATAACTAATCCCCTATTGACAGATATTTGGGTTGTTTCCAATTTTCTACCATATTTCTGCAAAGCAACAAACATCTGCTATATACATTTTGTCCACTTGTCAGATGATGTCTTTAGATAAGTTCTTGAAAATGAATTTGTTTGTATATAAAGCATTCAACTTGATGTTTGTCCTCAAACTGCTTTCTAGAAATATTGTACTAAATCACATTCTCATAAACAGTGAGAGAGAATGCCCATTTTTCCAGACCCTTCAGTAGCACTGAATTTGTTCAATATTTTAAAATTTGCCAGCTAATAGGTAAAAAGTACAACTTCCTGAATTTTTTATTTGCATTTATTTCACTGCTAGAGAGGACGGTTATTTTCTCCTGTTTGGGACCTTTATATTTCTTTTTTTGTGAACTGCCTGCTCATCTCTTTTATTCTTTGTTCTATTGTGGTGATCACATTTTTAAAAAAATTATTATAAGAGTTCTTTGCAAGATATCTACATTAAAATGTTGCTGTTATGTTAGGGCTGCCAGATTAAAATGCAGGACATCAGGTTAAATTTGACTTTCAGACAAATGATGAATGGGACATAATCATACTAAAAAATTATTCGTAGTCTATCTGAAATTCAAATTCAACGAGGTTTATATTTCTATTTGTTAAACTTAGCAAGCCCATCTCTTATGGATAGCAAATATTTTTCCAGTTTGTTGTTTATTTTTGAATTCTGTTTATGGTGTCTTTTTCCATGAAGATGTTTATTTGGATCTTTTATAATCATATATATCAGTCTTTTCCTTTATGGTTTTATGATATATTTAGAAAGGTTTTCAGAATTCTAGGTTTATGATGAATTTTTATGTACATATTCATCTAATTATTTTTTGACTTCAGTTTTTTATGTTCAATTTATGATGGATCTGGAATTTGTTTTGGTCTGGGGAACTAGGTAGAAAATGAGCTCCCCACACTTTCACTAATGACTATCTAGTTATTCCAATATCATTTATTTAAAAATCTATCTATCTAGGCCAGGCGTGGTGACTCACACCTGTAATCCCAGCACTTTGGGAGGCAGAAGTGGGTAGATCACCTGAGATCAGGAGTTCGAGACCAGACTGGCCAACATGGTGAAGCCCTGTATCTAACAAAAATTTGCCAGGAGTGGTGGCGCGCATCTGTAATCCCAACTACTTGGGAGGCTGAGGAAGGAGAATTGCTTGAACACAGGAGGTAGAGGGTTGCAGTGAGCCGAGATCATGCCATGGCACTCCAGCCTGGGCAACAAGAGCGAAACTCCATCTTAAAATTAAATTAAATTAAATTAAATTAAATTAAATTAAATTAAAACTATCTATCTGATTAACATGAAGTGCCACCTTAAACACCACAGTTTCTCATGTACTTCTAATTCTGGGCTCTTCATCCCATTCCATTGAACAGTCGTCCGGGCCAGTAAAGTGCTGGCTTTTGCTTTGTGACAGAGGCAGTGTCGTGTGATGAGGTTGAAGCATATAGACGCATAGTTTTACAGGCCGAACGCCTGCATCAGACCCCGATCCCATATTCCTACCTGTGTGACCTTGGGTGTGACACTTACACTTTTGGGCTTCCATTTCCTATCTGAAAATGGCAGCAGTATCAGTACCTGCATCATACAGTTGTTGTGATGAATAAAATGTATTAATCCATGTAGAGCACTTCCTTAAATAGTAAGCACTCAGTCAATGTATTGTATTTATTCATTTATTCATTTATGCATGCAAGCATTTCTTCATTTTAATATCCAGCAGGGCTAGCTTCCCTTATGCTCTTCTTTATCAACATTTTGTTGCCTGTTCTCTTTATTCTTCCACATGACACTAAGAATCATGTCAAGTTAAAAAGAAAATTCTACTTGGAATTTGATAGAGATGGCATTGAATTGACAGATAAAGAGGACATAATAGGATTATACTCTTTACTTCTTCTTGTCCAAGAATAAGGTGTGTGTCATAATAGATTCAAGTCTTCTGTAGTCCCCCAGTACAGAAGGTTGGTTGTTTTGGGTTTTTTTCACACTTCATGATAAGTTTATTTTCCTAGCTACTGTGTCTTGGCTATTAGTGAGAATGGGAATTTTTATTTGCCTTTCAAACTGGTTAGTAAGTGCACAAGAACACTGTTAATTTGGTATGTTTATTTTGTAGCCTGCCAGTTCCTTGGAAAAGCTATTATTTCAACAATCTTCAGTTTGCACTTTCCAACTACACAATCACATCCGCTGCAAATAGTAATCATTTTTCTCCCGCTTCACATACATACAATATATATACATATATACACACATATAGAATATATATTTTTTAACAAAAGCACAACTTCAGTGTTTTTACATCTTATTTCCTTCTCTTGTCTAATTGCATTGACCAGACGTCCCAAACCGGCCCCCTGCTCTTGCCCCTAACTTTGACGGATATGTTTGGCTTGCTGTTAAACATACTGCAGGAGAAGGCTTTGAGAAGGTTTTGTTGTCGTTGTTGTTTGGGGTGATTTTTTTTTAACTGTAAAGGAAATATCTGAAGAAAATGCTTTTGAAGAGTATATTAGAATAGACCAGATTGGTTTGTGCGCCTGCAAGGAGCCCTTGAGCCCCCTCCCCTCGCTGCCAACGCTCTGCCCCGGGGGCTGAAGTTTCTCTCTGCGTTTCCGCTTGAACAGCGTCCAGCTGCCTCGCCTTTAAAATGACAGGGCAGCCGCGGCTCCGCTCAGAGCCCCCTCTCGGCTGCTGGCCCGGGCTCGCCCGCGCCGCCGGGGCTCTGACTCAGCCGCAGCCCTGCCGCTCCCGCCGAGCCGGGCCTGGGCAGCGCCCCCCGCGCCTCGCGTGCCCGCGCCCCCGGCAGCGGAAAACGCCGTAGCCAGCGATCCGCGGTCGCCCTGGGCTCGGCACCGGCCCAGCCAAGACCCCAGGAGCGCACGGGACGGGCCTCGCCAGGTAAGGACCGCGGGAGCATCCCGGGACCCGCCGCCGCGGCGCCTGCGGGGCTGGAGCGCAGCATCGTCGGTGCCGCCGGGGCTTCGCGCGTGTCACCGGCCACAGGCGGAGGATCTGCTCGCTGAAGTCGGGCCGAGCCCTGCGCGGCCGCGAGGGGACCCGCGTGGACACCGGGACAGATCCCCTCCAGGGCGGCACTGCGCCCGGAGCGCGCCTCGGTTGGCGGGGAGGGCCGGACCCGCGCGGCAGGTGACAGCAGCCTCGGTGGGAGCCGCACGGGCGCCGCGTCGCAGCGGCCCGAATTCCACTGCGGGGCTCGGGGCTCGGAAACCGGGAGAGTGTGGTGCTGTGCTCAGGCACCCTCGCTGTTCTGAGCCTCGCCTCCCCATTCGGGGGTCTTTGGCCTCTCTGCTATTGAAGGGTTTGGGGAGTGTGAGTTGAAACTGAATCAAAGTTAGAAAGTCCTTCTCGTCAAGTTCAGTGCCTAAAATTCCGTCTCCTGTGGCTGATAGTCACATAGAACAGATTTTTTCCTCAATGTAACTGATGAAGGTCAGCACGGATGTAACTTCTGGGAAAAGTTCTGTTGGTGGCAGCCTTTCTAAAGAAATGTCAAGTCTTCGTTGGATTTTGTTCTCATCTATGGCAAAAACCCTAATCCACGCTTTCATATATTTTTTCCATATCAGTGGAGACGTGGAGAATGATCCTGGGTTCTAATGTTTTGGGGAATGTATTATGGAGCCGAATTTGATAAGAGTCTCCATGCCCGCAGGGGAAGTTCTGGAAAGAAACCTGTTAGAAAGTCCAAGCTGAGGCATCTCCTCACCAGGTGTGCAATAGGGCCACAGTGGCCTGTCAGGATGTGGCTCAGGACCCAGGAAAAAAGCTCCATCGAAGCCTGTTCTGCCTTCGTGGGGAGAAGTTCCATTCTAACCCACTCGTGCATCCGCCAGCAGGTTCTTCTCAGTCCTTCCCTGATTCTAATCAGAGGTTTCGAGTTTCTGGATTAACACTGTGATACAATCTTACCCTTTTCCATAAAATATCTATCCAGTGAACTAAGGGGTCTATTTCCCGGGGTCTGGAGTTGAAGTCTTCTATTCTTCCCTCACCCTCATTAAGCCACCTCTTGAAAGGAACTGTAATAATCTGATTTGTGGTCTTTGCAAACCTACAAAGTGTGTTTAAGACCTCATAAAGCCAAACATTCAAGGCCTTAAAAGTAACTTATAGATTAGATTTTGATTAAGGCTACCTTTTCAGGGATGGCTCCGCATAAGAGCTGATAAGCTCCGCACCAGCTTTGAGGAGGCGTTAGGGAGGAAAAGCAAAATCTTACCTCCTTGGGAAAACTGTTCTGAAACTAATGACTTTACATTTATCCAAAACAGAAATTGTGGGTAAGCTGTTTATTTATTCTGTGTAATCATTGCATTCATATATCCTTGTTTCAAAGGATTAATTTCCCAATCAGTTTTCCCAGTAATACTGTTTCTGATTTTTTAACAGCGTGCAGGTAATGAATGCATAGAGCATAATGTGTCTCTACCCTAAATACTTATGGAAAATTATAGCAAATTTCTGGCCATTATATGTTTAAGATGCAGATTTAAAATAAAGTTATGGTGGAAAAGGAGTTGTTTTAAAAATAATATGAACTTTAATTGGCCTAAAAAAAAAAAAAAACTAGTTCAACTAGAAGTTCAATTGCTGCTTGCTTATAAATTGTGATTTACAGAATTGCGTGTATCTTTCCAGTTTCTTTCCTCACAGGGTTAATGAAAGAGGCAGCCATTCTGAATATACTGCCTTGCTAGTTAATCTTTGTCCAGCAAATATTTACACTACCAGAGCACACTATTATAGCACAGACTCAAAATCTGCAACCTTAAGGTAGTTTGTGTGTAGTACTGCCCAAATTCAATACTATTTTCATGACTTAAATAGAAAATGAAATGATACCAAGGAAAATGTCCTTAAAGTATCCTGTCTTGCCATAATAGAACAGTGTTTATAAAACTGACATGGTTCCAAGACTGAGGTTAACGCTTCTAATAAGTTCTGATGTAGAAGAAAACCATAACGACTCTGAATTTTGGCATTGAAGGCTCTGGAACTAGTTCGTGTCCATAAAATTTTTAGATACGTTAAGTTTGCTATTAAAAGTGACAACATTTAGAACAGTTTTGGATGGAAATATTTCTAAAGCACATTACACGCTTCCTACAATCAGCGAGTCAGCGAATGGGAATTTGTGTGTTTCCTGACAACTCAAGATCAGTGCTGTGAATGTCAGTTGCCTTGTGGACATCAGGGGAGAAGGAACACTGGCATTTGTGGGGACAGAGCCAGCGTTTAGTCCTGGCTCTGCCACTAGTCAGATGATCTTAAGCAAGCCACCTTTTTTTATCTTCAGTTATCTTATTTGTAAAACCCCAGAATCATCAATACCTAAAAGTCAGTTCCATTTATTAAGCACTTAGTGTATACTAAGCATTTTATATATTCCATCACTTAATTCTCAGAATTATTATTCCCATTTTCCTGATAAGGAAACTAATGATCAGAGAAGCAACTTGAATTACCCAAGGTTAACTGAGGTAGGAAAACTGGGATTCTGAGCAGGGGTCACCTGGTTTTGAAGCCTGTGTTCTTCTCACGTATGTTGAACCTATGGTATGGGGTTGCTCAGAGAAAAATATCTTTGATATAAAGTGAGCACTCAAAAAAATGTAGCTACACTTAACTTTTAATGACCAGTTGCACTGAGTGAGGATGAAGTGAGATAATTCATGTTTTGGGCCTGCAGTGTGGCCCCTCTGGAAGTCATCACAGCTGCCTCAGTTATCCCCTGGAACTTCCATGCCTCTGAGACTCAGCTTCCCCGATTATGACTTAGGGAAGCATTGCCTTCCTTGCTGAGTTGTTATGGGACTTGTAGTTGATGTATGTGAGAGCCTGGCACCTAATAGGTGTTTTACAAACAGTCCTTGTAAACCGTTCCCTTCCATAGTCTGTTCCTTTTGCTTCGTTATGGACCTCAGTGCTCTGTAGATTTCTTTAATCTACATGTCCTCAAACACGTGTCTCTAGGGCTGGACAATCCCAGAAGGGTCCCTGCTGTGCCCCAGTGACTGTGATGCTTCAAGTCCCCCCAGGGTGGAGGCCCCTGGAAAAACACATTCAGAGGGAAACGTAGGAAAACAGTATCATGGATGGGAAGGATTATGTTGGGATCCCTAACCCCAGAATCCCCAGCCCATCACTCATCCCTAGAGCCACAGGCTTCCAAGAGGCCCCTGCAGCACAGAGGCTTCTACACATCTGAGCATCCACTGGTGTTTCTGTGGCTGTGGCCTCTGGCCCCTTTGCTGGTGCCCTCCCCGCTTACCAGCCCAGTTCTGCTTTTAGCCCTCACTCAAGGTCTAGTCTGAAAGCAGAATAAATGCCTCCCTGCTCCTCTCCTCAGGGCCACATCATCACCCTGGCCCTCAAGTTGTTACTACTCATGTGGCAAGGACAGGCCCAGACAGGGGAATAAAAAGAAAGGGACCTTTCTCATTGAAACCAGAGGCATCAGATTTTCCCGTTGACAGAAAATGTGACCCTGGGGTCTCAGTAAATGATTTCAAGGGCAGCACAGATTTCATATTCGGTACAGAGTTTATGCTCTGTCTTTATGGGAATTTTGTATCCTTCCTCTAAAAGATCTGACTCCTAGTGCCCTTGTCCCATTAGAATCCCGCAGACTCCAAAATGGCGTTCTATCCCTGTCCTTAGGATGGCGTGATAGAAAAGAGCTGAGTTCCCCCGAGACTGGAGCAGGGTCAAAAAGACAGAGAATCGAGGCTGGGCACAGTGACTCCGCACTTTTGGAGGCCAAAGCAGGAGAATCGCTTGAAGCCAGGAATTTGAGACCAGCCTGGGCAACAGAGTGAGACCTTATCTCCACAAAAAATTTTTTAAAAATTAGCCAGCCGTGGTGGTATGCCTGTAGTCCCAGCTACTTGGGAAGCTGAGACAGAAGGATCACTTGAGCCCAGGAGTTCAAGGCTGCAGCGAACTGTGATTGCACTACTACACTCCAGCCTGGGCAACATAGTGAGACCCTGTTTCTACCAAATTAAAAAAAAAATCAAAAAAGGAAAGAAAGACAGGGAATTGTGTTGCCACTCCTGCAACCTGGGCTGGTGGCAGACATGGGTAATTGAAATACAATGTTCTTTCCATAGACATGAATCTCCATGGCCAGGTGGTTACCATGAGTTGACCAGAGGTGGCAGGCATACTGACACCTGTTATTTAGAGGCTGATATTAATAGCTGACAAGTGGCCTGACACTGCATGGCCTTTATCATCACATCCAGTTCCCACCGGCTACCCTGACTTCTTGGCTCAGACGGAGCTCCCTGTGTTCTAGAAAACTGCAAATAAATGGCATACATTTGTCACACCTCCCTCTCTTGCCTAGAGCAGACATTGCTAATCAATCATGATATTCTTTCCCCTGGAGCCAGAACGAGGCCTCAGAATCCTTTTCTACAACTGCCTGGAGTTGGCTTAGGAAATGTTATCTAGTTAGGTACTGCAGACAACGGGGAGACATTGAGGAGTTTTAAGCCAAGAGAGTAATGTGGTGGCAAAACTCCTGAAAGTGTTTCCCTAATGTACCTTTCTTTCTCTCCTTACCCTTTCCACTGCCTCTCCTATAAGCCATAGGAACATCTATAGAAATGACCCCTGTGCAAGCAAACCTCCCCCAAGGTTCTCCACATCAGATGCAGGCTCTCTTGATGAGAGAACTGCCTGAGAGAACACGTCTGTGCCCAGGTTGGGCTGCCTGCATCGAATCAGGTATGACTTGCAAGACCAGGACATCAAAGACAATTAGACTTTAGAGTTGGTTCATTTGTGTGTGAGAGGGCATAGTCCAGGCTGGCACCACAATGAGGTTCCATGCTTGGGAACAGCCAGAAGCCTCAGGTCCCTGGAGGGCATGGGAGGGCATCCTCTCCATCAAGAGTAGGCCGTTCAGCTCCCAAGATGACCCTCCTCTTGGAAGATAAGTCTGGTGCCCTCTACAATAGCTGATGTTTCAGAGGGTTGCACTTTTTCACTAGGTCAATTGACTTGACAAATTGCCATTCTAGATTCAGCTCCCAAGAAGTGACCTGGGTTCCACCCGCATCAACAGTACAGCAGAATTGTGTGGTGATAGTCAAAGCATGCTCCCTTTCCCTGGGCCCCAGTTAAAATGTTAATATATTCATTCTCAGTGTCTACAGAAGAATAGAGAAAAGTTGCTACCTTTAGGAAACTAAACTGTGAAATCCTGCCTCTCCCTGGTGACCACATTTCCATGTGAACAAGGAAATTATTGTTAATCAATATGCATGCCCAGTGAAATCTAACTCTCCTAAAATGTGTCTTCTTGTTCAGCAGTTTTTCTGGTTTCTGAGGATACTCCTCAGAAACATAATGGGTTTCTATGTTAGTGTGGGGAGGGTGGATTTGAGTGTTCCAAGGGTAAGATCTTGACCTACGACTCAATTCCTCCCCTACCACTCCCACTCCCCACCTTCCCCAGGAGCACCCAACCCCTGCAATTCAGAAGAGGCGTTCTTCATCTGTGATTCCAAGGAGGGGACTTCTGTCTCCACTGGAGACCAGCAATAAAGCCTTTTACTTTAACTCTTTGACTATTCACACAAGACAAAAGGCACCCCTCTTAGAGGCACCTCAGAAGCATAGGTGACGGGGATGAGGGACAATTTAAGGAAGCTCCTACATGTGGAATGTTGCTAAGGTGGTGGAAGGATGGGGAAGGGAGAGATCTAGTCATCAATACCTTAGCAGTTGGACTCACAAATTGTGGAACCCTGGAGATATTCTCCTAGGGGAGCATGGGGACTTCCTGGTGTCAAATTCACCTGACCTGGCTTCAAATCTTAACTCCACCACTTCCAGTTGTGAGACCACAGACATATCACCCCACTGCTTTGAGCCTCGATTTTCTCATGGGTAAAATGGAAAGAGGAATACTGACCTCCTAAGTTTTAAGACAGGCTGACAGAGGAGACTATGTGAAATTAACCAGCACCATGCTTGTCACACAGCAGGCCTGGGAAAATGTATGTGACATCTAATCCGACTGTGAGGACAAACCTTTCCGTTTGTCTGGGCAGCAGAGAAACACCCAAAGAATCAACTGTAAGGCTCATTGTAAAATGCAGATTCAGGGACCCAACCTCAGATCCCTGAACCGTAACTTCCTGGCACGGAGCTGGTAACAGACATTTTTAAACAAACTCTGTGAGAGATTATTAGGCATGATAAACATTAGAGTCTAAAATCTGAGAATCACTGACCCAGCTTGGGCAAATTAGCACACTTTGCATACTTGCTTGACTCAAACTCCAAATCCCCCAAAGTCCACAGTTCATTCTGCCCAGGCAGAGAAGTGAATGCCCTCTTTCTCCTTGTAAACACAGAGAGACACACATTAACTCCCACAACGGGTTTCACACAAGGGCACTTCATAATTGCCTGCTTCCACCAATGGCATGACGCGGTCAGCTGTCAGCACTGCCGGTAGCCAAAGCTTCCCTGTCCAGGCTCATGTGGCTCCGATCTTCATCATACCAGCCCTGGAAAATCACAAGAGGATAAACAACAAAGCCCAGATCTGATGCCAGGGTGCCTTTTAACCATGACTCTTCCACAACAAAAGTCCATAATTACACCAATTTCAATCTATACACTAGGAAGTTTCTCTCTATTCTTATTTGATCTCATAGTATTTTTTCCACCTTTATGCAAATTGAACTTCGGAATTTCAGAAAATTTGCTTCTTTGGAGGACAAAGACTTTAGTAGCTTAACAGTTGAGTCATTTGAATGTAGAGCAAGAAATGTTTACCATTTATTTTTTAAGTGTACTTTTTGGGGGAAAAAATGTTTTTCTCATTATACAAGTTATAGATGGAAGTTTTGGAATGCTGAAAATTATAAAAGAAGAAAATAAAAACTACCTATGATCTCAGACACATAACTACCATGTTAGCATTTCCTCCAGTTTTGTCTCCCTGGTGTTTTTCTGGTAGTGTTGTTTATTTTTCATTACAAAAGTGGAATCTGTGAGAATGACACCTAATAAATTGTGTTCGTGAGGCTTGCGGGGTTGGGGGTTGTCCATCAGTAGCACAGGGGCTGACCAGGAAAGATTTTGGAGAGCATGGAGTTAGATGAGGCTGTGAACAATGGACAGATTTGGGCAGCAGAGGTAGGCAGGTGGCGTTTCACAGGGAGAGGGTGGTGGCAGAAAGGGGTGGGAAGGGTGAGAGCCTCAGAGTGGTTTTAAAATACATCCATAAGTTCCTTGACAATCCATCAACGAAGAGGTGGAGTCTATGCCCCCATCCTTGAACCTGGCTGGTCCTCTGTGGCTGCCTCAATGTATAAAATGAGGTGGAAGTGATGTGTATGATTTCAGGGCTGGGATAGAAAAGGCCACATGGCTTCTGCCAGGCTTTCTTGGGACACGTGCTCTGGGAGCCTTGGGCCGCCATATCAGGAGCCAGCTGTCCCAACCAGGATCTGAAAGTAACTGCATGACAGAGCTCCATGCAAGAGCTGCCCAGCTGAACCCAGTCACCCTCCAGATTTCTAAGCAAAATAAATGATTGTTAGTGATTTATGAATAAAGAACCAGAATTCTCTCTTTGAGAACAATGTTTACATCAGTCTCGATGCAAACGCAAGCTTGCTACTGGCAATGTGCCCGGTGAAGCTGGTTGGGGCAGAACCTAGAGGTCATGATGCCTGCAGCACTGAGAGGTATCAGAGGCCCCAAACTGTTCAGCTATGAGCTGTTGCCCACAGAGGAATTACATAATCATGATAGCCGCTGGTGTTAATCTTACCATCCCTCTGTGTAGGTACTGTCCTCAGTGCATTCCACAAAGTCATGCCTCTGATCCTCACACCAACTCTGTGAGGCTGGTACCCTAATCCTCACCCCTATTTTACCCATGCGAAGTCTGAGGCACAAAGAGGTGAATGAATTCACCCAAGTCATGTTACTGATAAATGGGATTTGGGCTGGGATTCAAAACCCAAAGACTAGCTCCAGGCCCGACTCTCAACCCTTACACTCGGTTCCAGCTCAGTGGAGGCTGTTGGAATGCAGATGAGATGATGAGATTGTGTACCTGATAGTGCTTTATACGGTTTAAGGTGCCTGATGGTGTTAGGAGGCTGAACTTGCCCTTCCCTGTGGGAAAGATCTAGCCCACAGGGTCATAGACCAGCAGCAGCAGCATCCACAGGAAACTTATTAGAAACACAATTCCTAGTCATTTGTGTCTCCTTTGCCTCAACCACAGAGGGCAGTGTCTGGGACTGATTCACTCTTTCTTGCAGCCAGAACTATCCAAAGCCACCCAAGTCCTTGCTGATGGGTTCACCTTGCACCCCTCCAGTGTGAGGCCTTCTGCACAGACTCAAAGGAGATTCTGCCTGATCTTCAATCAGAGTGCTCCTTTACTTTTTCCGAACTAGAGATCTCATCACATGCTGCACATCCCCCTGGAAGAATGGGGTCCAGCCAGTGACACACCTGAGGAACAGGTGGTTTCCAGCCCAGCCTCCCATGGCCAGCCCTGTGTTGGGCTGTGCCTCCTCGTGGTTCAATTTTTCAAGAATAATGTAGGCCGGGCGAGGTGGCTCATGCCTGTAATCCTAGCACTTTGGGAGGCCGAGGCGGGCAGATCACGAGGTCAGGAGATCGAGACCATCTTGGCTAACACGGAGAAACCCCGTCTCTACTAAAAATACAAAAAATTAGCCGGGCGTGGTGGCAGGCGCCTGTAGTCCCAAGTACTCGGGAGGCTGAGGCAGGAGAATGGCGTGAACCCAGGAGGTGGAGCTTGCAGTGAGCCGAGATCGCGCCACTGCACTCCAGCCTGGGTGACAGAGCAAGACTCCGTCTCAAAAAAAAAAAAAAAAAAAGAAAGAAAAAGAATAATACAAGAATCATTACAGCTTCAGAGCTTCAGCTGACTTTGATACATCCTTTGACAGCATATCCCTCACTGTCCTGAATATGGGCTTAGAACATAAATTTTCAGGCCTCATCTGTTCATTTAAATCTCACTTGCTAGGCTCAGAGGAAAGAAGGCATTAGCAGAGTAAGAGTAGGATTACTTACTTTCAGCAGCACACAAGCAGACAGTTTCAAGGACTGGAAAAGTCAATCTTCCCTCTACGAATGCAGAGATGCAGGAGATGGAGGAGATGGGCAGGATGACTGAGCCCTGGGCTCCGCAGTGAACTTCAGCAGAGCCTGACTGCTCATTGCCTTCCAGATGGCCCAGAGCATCAGACTCCTCCAACATCCACTGCTCTCCTCCCAGGAGCCATTAACACAGCTCTTTCCACTTATTCAAAATGCTCTTCCATGTTGACTACACCATCTAAGCTGGTAGCCCCAAAAGAAAGGGTGTCATTGCTCTATTATTATGAGAAGGGCACAGAGACTCAACAACTGAAGGGACTCATCTCACTGGTGACTGGTGGACTAAGTCCAACGTGAGATAGCCACATCTGCAAACTCTGTCTGCCTCATCTCTCTGGCTCTCAGCTGGGAGGCATCATTTACCCTGGGGTGCAAGCAGAAAGATGCCTTTGCATCTGAATTTTGCAGGAAGAAAGGAGGGAAGATGATGATGGTAATTAGTCTGGATTCTCTTAGTGTGTTACTACCTGCCTAGCCCTCGGAAATAACTCTGACCCCTTGTCCAAGGCATCTGCTATAGCTACTGGGGCACCACCCTGTGAAGACTCTGCCATTGTAGGGTTCTACCTGCCCCCACCTCTCACCACTCACCCCAAAAGTGGCCATCATGCCTCCCTTTTAGGGCTCTTGGGGCCTGACCCAGAGAATATGCTAAGGTGACAATTGGCAAAGGGAGTTCCCTGTGCAGGAAAGTGTCTTAATGCCCATTAGAGTAGCCACTGCCTAATATCCAGCTTACACCATACCCCAGGCTTGGTAGGTATAACTTGGGAATGTAACTTTGTGTTCACCAGCCTGGGATGGCTTAACACAGCCCTCAACAACTAGGCCCTGCAGGAGACCCTGAGACTCCCAAAGCTGGGCCCAGCTGGCAGCACTGACTGGTATTTGTTCTGGGTGGAGAGTGAAGGGAAACGGGCAGATGCACTTGGCACGGCTTCCTTCCTGAGTGAAGAGGAGGTAGTTCAAAGGAATCAGAGGGTTGGCAGATGGAAGCTGCAGCTCACGTGGTCACAGATCAAGTCTTTCACAAGTGCAAGGCTCCTGACCTCCCTGTGCAACAAAGATTGGAAGTTCTAACTCACAGTCTACTTCTTTAAAGCCACACATGCATGATTTGATGAAATCAGATGCCTACAGAGGCTGGGCAGATGACGTAAATGACCAACCCTGGCTGGGTCTGAGCCATAGGGAGTGGTGGAGACTGTGAAAAGCCAACTCCATGAGTAGTGTGAAGGGGACTCTGGCAGCTCAGCTCCACCTGTGCATTGTGGGACAGAAAGGCAACTCCAGTGTAGCCAGAAAATTTTCCAAAAGCAGAAATCCTGAATTTTATGTGAAATTCGCCAAGGGCCGTCTCTTTCAAGGTAAAACAAAATTAAACGTAAAGCCAGTCTGCAGCCAAACATAGCATAGCTTTGCCCCGCTCTACCAGAGGGCCCCGTGTTGTGACCTAGGGTTTACACGCTCCTCCCTCGGCATTGACTAGTGAGGCATTGTTTATGCAAATTTGCAAACTCCAGGGGAGGTGGAACTTGTTTCAGACACAGTCCCCTGTGATACCCCAATCTAGAAAACAGACAATTCGGAGCTGTTCTGGTTGAGGAGAAGCCAGATGGGGCCATATCTCTGCCTCCCCTTCCTGCCCAGCGTGCCTAAACCCTGAGATCTCAATGGTAAGGCTTCCACATTGTTTAACTTCTTGCCCGGGCTCACAGGAGCCCCCTTGTGGGCCAGGAGAGTTTCTGCCCATTTCAAAGACATCTAACTTGCCATCAAGTCCTGAAAGCACAGAGAGGACACTTGCAGTGCAGGAACTTATTTTAGGACCTCCCCTCTCCTTCCTGCCTTTCAGCATAGGGGATAGTCACTCGTGCAGCCTCTCTGTCTCTCTTAGGGTGTCCCCAAGTCTTCTCAACCTACATAACAGAATAAAGGCACTCAGTTTCTCATCCATAAAACAGGAATGTCCTGTCCAGACTAGGTGGCCTCTCTGAGCCTGGGTTTCCTTGTCTGTAAAACAGGAATGCTCACTGCTCTGCCTACTTCACAAGGGTGTTATTGGAATGAAAAAGTGGGATATGGACATGAAAGTGTTTTGGAAGGTGAAGCCAGGCAGGGGAAAGGGCTTATCGTTTTGCGTATGTGGGTTTTTCTATGGGTGGGATGGGAAGAATTGGACTTTGGTGTTTCTGCTTCTCTTTCTTCAATCTGCACTAGGCAGGTTTCCAGAAAACGGTGCTGTGGGTGGAAGGGAGGGTAGGCCAACAAGCAGCTGTTTCCCCCAAGGGCCAGTGCACCTGAACTCCGTGGGCACCTGGGGTATCTCCAGTCATGAAGCCCTATTCCATCATCCCAGCTCTGATGGGGAGGGTGGGACACAGAGCTGTGCTTGCTGTCCTCACTGTGCATGGTCACTGAGCACCCACCTTGCCCTGCAGAGCAGAGAAGCAAAGGAGAATGGGGGCCCCTGCCCTCATGGCAGCTGAAGCCCTTACATGTCTGAGCATGTAAAACCAAGAGGCATCAGAAACCCAAAAGGGGGTCCTCAGTTCAGATCAGAGCAGGTGATTGTTGAAGGTGGTCCTGAAAGATTTCCTAGGGGCTTCTACATAGAAAGGTCTGTTGAACAAAGAAATGAAAAGGGGAAAAGTTCCTATTTCGTTTGAGAAGCCCAGTGTTTGGAGAATAATATATGAGAAAAGAAGAAACAAGAGGCAGGAAAGGAAGAGAATCCTTCTCAGACAATGGTGCTGTGGGGCCCCTTTTTCCCTTAGCTCCTGAATCCTGACCCTGGAGAGTGGTCTAGGGAGTCACACACGGGGCTTTTCTGTTTTCTGCCCACAGATGCACGCACAGCTCTCACCTCCATCTCTTAACTCTTTTTGGCTGGTAATTGCCCCCATCTCTTTGTTTGTAACACAGGGATAACAGACTTCCCTCACAAGGGATGGTGAGGGTGCAAGGAGCATCAACAAAAATGTGTATCACATGCCAGTTTAAGGATTCCATGAGCAGCAGCATTTCCGCACTTTCTCTGCAGTAGAGCTTATCTCTGTAGAACTTGTCTCCCTTGTGGGTTCCCCTCACAGCCTGGCACAGAGCAGGATGAAAAGGCAAAGGAAGCCAGCTTTGTCCTGGGGATTCTCTAGGTACCAGGATATCTGGGTGCTCTGACTGAGATTCATATGACTGTCTGGTTATTAGGAAATAACATCCCTCATTAACAGCTACTGAAGTCTTTATTCACTGGATTTATCTTCCCTTGAATGTGACATTTGCCACTGATTTTTATATCTTGTACAAAGTGTCTCCAATAAGCAGATGCATTTTCAAGAGCTCTTATCAATGAATCAGTTAAACAAATTAGCTTCCAAATTCCAAATTAGCTTCCCCTTAACAGATGTCTGGAAAGTTCTTAGGACTTCCAGAAGAGTCTTCGGGAGAGACTTTCCAGTCTACACAGTGATTAGGAACTGATTCCATTGCTAAGAGCTTTTTATTTGGTCGGTGGTGGGGGTTGTTGGCAGGCACACAACAGTAAGTCAAGCATGCAATTCAATTTAACAAATAGTGCAGGCTTGTGTACCTGCTAGGGGACCTAGGCCATGTTCCAATCTGGGATACCTGGCAGAACAGGAAAACAGAGTAGTAGAGAGAGGGAGACCTTGGTCCTACTTGGAGATGAGGGACGGGGCAAATTCAGGTTTTATGGGCAGGGAGCTCCCCTTAATAAACTAATACAGGCCGGGCGCGGTGGCTCCTGCCTTTTATCCCGGCACTTTGGGAGGCGGAGGCAGGCAGATCACCTGAGGTCAGGAGTTTGAGACCAGCCTGACCAATGTGGTGAAATCCCGTCTCTACTGAAAATACAAAATTAGCTAGGCATGTTGGTGCGTGCCTGTAATCCCAGCTACTCAGGAGGCTGAGGCAGGAGAATTGTTTGAACATGGGAGGCAGAGGTTGCGGTGAGCCGAGATCGTGCCATTGCATTCTAGCCTGGGCAACAAGAGCAAAACTCTTTCTCAAAAATAAATAAGTAAATAAAGTAATATAAAATTATGAAAACAAAAGTAAGCACAAAAGTGAATATTTGGGATGAGAAAATAACAGCAAATTGTCAATAATAAAAAAGATTTAATTTTTTTAACTGCCAAACAAGATAAAAATATGATAGACATCACAAGGAGACAGGGAGGCTTGCGTGGAGCCAGAGCATGGTGTTCCTTGAATGCTTGCCCAAAGGGACTGGACTCTGTGGATGATGGGGAGCTGTAGCAAGTTGGTGATTGTATTAGTCTGGGTTCTCTCAGAGGGACAGAACTAATAGGAAATATATATATATATATACATGAATGAGTTTTTTAAGTATTAACTTACACAATCATAAGGTCCCACAATAGGTTAACAGCAAGCTGAGGAGCAAGGAGAGCCAGCGTAAGTCCCAAAACTGAAGAACTTGGAATCCAATGTTAGAGGGCAGGAGGCACCCAGCATGGGAGAAAGATGTAGGCTGGGAAGCTACACCCGTCTCTCCTTTTCACATTTTTCTGCCTGCTTTATAATCGCTGGCAGCTGATTAGATTGTGCCCACCAGATTAAGAGTGGGTCTGCCTTTTCCAGCCCACTGACTCAAATGTTAATCTCTTTTGGCAACACCCTCACAGACACACCCAGGATCAATACTTTGTATCCTTTAATCCAATCAAGTTGACACTCAGTATTAACCATCACAGTGATTAATGCAGCAATTTGGGGTGGGTGGTCGCCAGAGGGCGTAGAGTGGAGAGGTGGGGAGCAAAAGACCATACAAGGGACCCAGGCACAGAGGACTGTGGGGCTCAGAGAGGACCTGGAAAGCCAGAACTGGTGGGAAGGGCTTCAGATGGCAGAGCCTTCAGGACTGGCATGGGCATAGGTGTTAGCAAAAATCAAGAGGTCAGGGAGAGCTCTGACACTCCACTGCTCTGTTGCTGACTCTGCTCGGGATGCCAGCAGGTGTGACTTGAAAGAAAACGGAAGATTCAGTTCAATTCAGTCATGTGGTGCTTAACAACGGGGATCCGTTCTGAGAAATGCATTCTCAGGGGATGTCGTCGTTATATGAACATCATAGCATGTACTTACACAGACCTAGATGGTAGAGCCTACTACACACCTAGGCTATATGGTATAGCCCATTGCTCCTAGACTACAGGCCTGTGCACTATGTTACTGTACTGAATACTGTAGGCAATGGTAGAACTTGTTCACTGGGTTTAACATGGTTGGGCAAAGTCTGCCTGCTGCTTGTTATTGTACAGCCCATGAAATAAGAATGGTTTCTACATGTTTAAATGGTTGAAAA
Organism: Chlorocebus sabaeus; assembly: GCF_047675955.1. Taxonomy (NCBI): domain Eukaryota; kingdom Metazoa; phylum Chordata; class Mammalia; order Primates; family Cercopithecidae; genus Chlorocebus; species Chlorocebus sabaeus. Next base: position 56,386,939 of record NC_132929.1, on the reverse strand, counting down.
CAATAAAAGATCGAAGTCATGACACGTAAAAATCATGACACAATTGTAACACAATGTTAAGTATTTACATATCTGAACATATCTAAACATAGAAAAGGTACAGTAAAAATATGGTATAAAAGAAGAGAAGTGGTACATAGAGTGTTTCCCAAAAGGCTGTGCAGGATACTTACCATAAATGGAACTTGCAGGACTGGAAGTTGCTCCGGGTGAATCACTGAGTGAGTGGTGAGTGAATTTGGCCTAAGACATTACTGTGCACTAGCACAGGCTTTATAAACACTGTACACTTAGGCTACACTAAGTTTATTTTAAAATTTTTGTTTCTTCCATAATAAATTAACAGCTTACTGTAGTGTTTTGTTTTATAAACTTAAATTGTTTTAAATTTTTCTTTTTTCTTGTTTTTTTTTTTTTTGAGATGGCGTCTCACTCTGTCTCCCAGGCTTGAATGCAGTGGCGCAATCTCAGCTCACTGTAACATCCACCTCCCGGGTTCAAGCGATTCTCCTGCCTCAGTCTCCCGAGTAGCTGGGACTACAGGTGCGTGCCACCACACCCAGCTAATTTTTGTATTTTTAGTAGAGATGGGATTTTGCCATGTTGGCCAGGCTGGTCTCGAACTCCTGACCTCAGGTGATCTGCCTGCCTCAGCCTCCCAAAGTGCTGGGATTACAGGCATGAGCCACTGTGCCCAGCCTGTTGTAACTTTTTTACTGTTTTGTAATAATATTAACTTGAAACACAAATATATGATACAAAATATTGTACAAAAATATTTTCTTTCTTATAGTTTTATTCTCTAAGGTGTTTTCTACTTAAAATTTTGTATTTTTGCTTTATAACCTTTAATTTTTTTGTTAAAAACTAAGACACAAACACTCACATGAGCCTGGGCCTACAGGGTCAGGAGCATCAATATATCTGTCTTTCACTTATCCTGTCCCACTGGAAGGTCTTCAGGGGCAGTAACACACATGGAGCTGTCATCTCCTAAGATAACAATGCCTGCTTCTGGAATACTTCCAGAAGGACCTGCCTGAGGCTGTTGTATAATTAACTATTTTCTTAACAAGCAGAAGGAGTATCCTCTTAAATAACAATAAATAGTATACCAAATACATAAACCAGTAACATTTTTGTATATGTACTAGACACAATTTTAAGTGTGATGCTTTTATATAACTGACAGTGCTGTGGGTTTGTTGACACCAACAGTGCCACAAACACGTGAGTAATGCATTGCACTATCATGTTAACAGGGCTACCATGCCACTAAGTGATAGAAATTTTTCAGCTCCATTATAATCTTTGGTTTTTTTTTTTTTTTTTTTGAGACAGAATCCAGCTGTATCACCCAGACTGGAGTGCAGTGGCACGATATCAGCTCACTGCAAACTCTGCCTCCTGAGTTCAAGTAATTTTCCTGTCTCAGCCTCCTGAGTAGCTGGGACTACAAGTGCATACCACCACGCCTGGCTAATATTTATATGTTTAGCAGAGATGGGGGTTCCACCATGTTGCCTGGGCTGGTCTCAAACTCCTGAACTCAGGTGATCCACCCACCTCAGTCTCCCAAAGTGCTGGGATTATAGGTGTGAGCCACCGCGCCTGGCTCAGCTCCATTATAATCTTACAGGACCACCGTGGTTGATGGAAACATCATTATGCATTACCATGACTGCAAAACTAGATAGTGTCTGTCCCAACTACTCAATTCTGCCTGTCATAGTGCAAAGGTAGCCATAGACAGTGTGTAAATGAACAGGCACTGCTGTGTTCTCGTAGAACTGTACATTCGCTGAAATCCCAATGTCACATGATTTTCATGTGTCATGATTTTAATCGTTTTGTTTCCTACCATTAAAAAAAGTAGAAACCATTCTTATTTATGTCTGTACAGATACGAGCATGGGCCAACCTTGAAAGGAAGCAAAAGGAAGATGTTCCTTTTTCAAATGCAGTGAGAGTATCGCAGAGGGGACCATGACATAGAGTGTTTCCCAAAAGGCTGAGCATCACTGGGGTGTTCCCCACCCTGTTCCATCAAGCATATTCTGGGAAATGTGGTGCTAAGAGTTTGAACTTGCAGGATCTAGTATGGTTCCCAATACAAGGTAAGTTCAGATGGAAAGCTGGTAGAGGGATATTTACATAGTGCTGACTAGCAACCTGACACTCTTCTAAGGGCTTTAGGTATATTAATTCCTCTAAGTCCTCATCATCATCCCGTGAGGTAGTTACTTAGTATCCCCATTTTGCAAATGAGCAAGCGGAGGTTCAAAGGGATGAATGATTTGTGTCAGGCTACCCAGTCAGTGAGGGGCAGAGCCACATTGAAGCCTGTTGAGGAGAAGAAGGGATTGGTAGGGTAGTCCTGTGATAGTGGCAGGTGGGTAGAGGGGAGGTGGTTCTGGGTCGTAACTACAGAACTACACGATAACAACTTTATGGAGCCAAGAGCAACAGCGCAGGACATCCCAGTGAAGATGTCCAACTGGCAAGATTGGCCCTCAGGAGAGAGTTAAGTCTGAAAATAGCAACTGGGACTTGATTTCCCCTGCAGCCTTCCACAGTCTCTTTATGCCACTCCCAGTATGCTTGCTGTCCCTGTCAACCAAGCCCACAACTCGGTTATGCAAATGAGCACAATTTAGGGCGAGCTCTTTCGGAGATGCTAAGCCAAGGATGCCAGCCATCTTGGCCAGCACTCCACCAGGGTCACATGCGCACCTCGGCCCCTGGATTGGGAGGGCACCTGACCTGCATCCCTTCTGCAGCTGGCCTTATGATGTACTTTGGGCACCTGGAGAGAGAAACGTTTCCCCCAGGCTTCTGGGGCTCAGGCTATCTATTAGGTCCTGCCAGCCCCTAAGGGTTGATGCCATAGGACACCCTGAACAGAGGAACACAGGCCAGTCTTCCATCTGCTCTGCCAGGCTGGAAGGGCTGCCTTGTGATTCAGTAGCTGAACTACCACAAGGGCCCCTTTCCTTGCCTCTCCCACAACCCTCCAGGGAAGAGCAGCTGAGAGGCAGAGGAAGAGCCCTGGTTGCAAGACACAGAGAAGTCATGCAGCCTGCCCAAGGTCACCCAGCCACCAGGGGGCAGAGTCATAACTCAAACTCCGGGGACTGAACCTCAGCCTGCTGCTGTCTGCATCTTGCTGTCACTGCTTCATTGAAGAAGGCCATTCCCCAAAAGCAGGAAACAAAACACGGCAGGTTTCTGTCCACAGCTGGCCTGAGTGATTGTGCACTGTGCAACTGTTTAGATAAAAGGGACATTTTGACCCAGGCGATGGAACACAGCCCCATCAAAAGAGCATGCTCAAGTCAGCAGCAGTGGCTCACACCTATAATCCCAGCCCTTTGGGAGGCCAAGGCTGGCAGATCACCTGAGGTCAGGAGTTTGAGACATGGTGAAACCCCATCTCACCAAAAATACAAACACTAGCCGGGTGCAGTGGCATGCACCTGTATTCCCAACTACTAAGGAGGCTAAGGCAGGAGAATCACCTGAACCCGGGAGGTAGACATTGCAGTGAGCTGAGATTGCCCCACTGCACTCCAGCCTGGGCAACAGAGCAAAACTCCATCTCAAAAAAAAAAAAAAAAGGAAAAAAGAAAAAAAAGAGCGTGTTCAAATTGTGCAATAATACATGTTATTTCAGCATGCTGTGTGTAATACACAGCCCTGTCTCACCCTATCCCTGAGTCAACCTCTCCCCTGATTCCCGCCCATCCCTGACCCTAATCATTCTACTGATTTAGCCCATCGCTTGAATGAAAATAAAACATATTTAATCATTTGTTTTCTAAATTTCATCCAAATGTCCCCTGGTCTCAGACGAACAGCCTCTAAAATGTCAGGTTTCCATAATCAATCTCTATCTGCAAAGCCTTCCCCCAAGAAGTTGGTAGATGCATTGAAGTAAGATGGCTGGGTTTTCTTTGTTTTCTTATTTCTGAATGATACTCTGCACACAAAGGACCTAATCCTCCAAAGCAATGTGCTGGTTTTGCTGGAGAAGACCGAGGCTCACTCACTTCCTCAAGGTCACTTAGCTTCTCCACCTCAGGCTTGCTCCTCTTCTGAGGGACAGCTTTTTTACCTCTGTTAATGGTAATGGAGGAGGTAGGCAGGGAGCCCCATGGTGGTGACCCCATTCCTGCGTGCTTATGGAACCCATGGGCAAGCTGTATGGGTTCCCGAGGGCCATGGGCACCCACAGGGTGTCATCTGTCCCGTTAAATGTCTTCACGGATGCAGATGAATCCTGCAGTTCAGATGTGCACAGCCACTGCAGCTGCCTGCCTTTGAGGTGCCATTAATTTCAGGGAGATTAATTACTCCGCAAGACAGCCAAGTCAGTGACTTGCAGGTTGCCTTTGTTTGTCTGAGTCGCTGTGGGGGAAGTGGGCTTGTCTAACTCCCCCAGTCTCTTTGTAGGGCAGAATCCAAGTCTGGCATGGTGCAGCCCCCAGCCCTCTGAGCTCACTTTGATCAGGGAGGAGGAATCCTTGGGAGACTTGGTCATTCTGTGATGTCTCCTTGTTAGAGGTAACCAGCAGCTGTTTTCTGTGGAAGTCACCAAGAGCCAGGCAGTTTGCAGCCTGAAGGATAGGAGCATCCTGTATTCCAGCAGCCAGATTGGAGGCTTGGGCACCTAGAGAGGGAAACTGCAAGAACATAAGCAAGAACGACAGCTAATATTTTAATTGAGTAAATATGTTACTATGCTAAGTAACAATGCTAAGCACTTTAGAAGTATATTGTCATTTATTCCTCCCAGAGATCCAATGAAATTCACTGGGATATTATTTTCTCCATTTTAAAGATAAGGAAACAGAGACTTAAAGAAGTTGCATTGGCCGGGCACAGTGCCTCATGCCTGTAATCCCAGCACTTTCAGAGGCTGAGGCAGGTGGATCACGAGGTCAGGAGTTCAAGACCAGCCTGGCCAAGATGGTGAAACCCGTCTCTCTACTAAAAATACAAAAATTAGCCAGGCGTGGTAGTGGGCGCCTATAATCCCAGCTACTCAGGAGCCTGAGCCAGAGAATTGCTTGAACTCGGGAGGTGGAGGTTGCAGTGAGCCGAGATCACGCCACTGCAATCCAGCCTGGGTGATAAGAGCAAGACTCCACCTCAAAAAAAAAAAAAAAGGAAGTTGTATTGTTCATCTAATATCACACTGCTGGTAGTTAGGGAGCCAGAACCTGAGCCTGGACATTATGCCCAGTACCTGAATTTCCAACGAACATTCTTTAAGTAGTCTGGCTTCTGTTTTTCACTTGGGAAGGGTTTTGGGATTTTAACTATGGTCATGGGAAATCATTGCGAAGGCATACACACCTGAGTCTACCTGACTGTCTTGTGAAAGATAAACTACCTGCTGGTGCTTTGGGGAGATGGAGAGTTTTATCTGGGGGCTTCAGGGCACAGATAGAGCAGCACAGGTTCAGGGAGGCCTGGGCCTAAGGCTGTTGTTGGGGCTTTAAAGGGCTTGAAGAAAAGAGCACCTTGAGCAACAGCAGTTGTGCCAGGACGACTCTGCTGCTCATGCATGGTGTTCTACTCAACTTCATTATTTGGAGAAGAAAGATTGATTCTTTCCATTAAAAACAAAACAAAACAAAAAATTCATTACAGGCTGTTTGTTAGTGTTAAGTAAAATAAAAGGAAAATAATTACACAGGGGCCACTGATGAAATTACAATCAGGTTAGAAACATGAGCTTGATTTCCTGAGCATTTCTTTGGCCATGGGTCTGATCTAAGATAATTGGATATCTCTAAATACATGAGACTCTGTAAGCGATTCCTCTGTTATTCAAAAGGATTGGGGGCAGGGAGGTATGCAGAAGCCAGGGGTTACCTCTTTTGGTCCAGAATAATTTCCCACATGTCACATCCTCACTGCCTGGTTCACAACTCTCATCTCTCCATTGAGCAGTTGCATGTCGCCAGCATTCCGGGCTTGTCACAGTCAGATACCCCCTACTCCTATAGCCTCACTCCACTTACACCCATCCCTAGTCTTTCTCTCCAACCACAACCAGAACCATGGCTGATCCCCATGGCCAGGTCCCACTGTGGCCCCAGAAGCTCCACGTCATCCATGTACCTGAGACTGGGACCTTTGTGAACCTGCTTAGCCTCATAACCGTAACAGCCCAATTGTTCATGCTTAAACAACGCCGTGAATGGAAAAACCTCTTCCAAAATATAAATTATGCACAGATAGCAGCTGCTATTCTCAGTGTGGCCAGACTTTTCTCTTGTTGTAAGATGGACATTTTTTAAATAAAAGTGAGTATGCTTTTCTCTTTCTCATTCCTGGGTATGTGACTTTCAGCCTAGTTCATCCTGGGCAACACTCTGCCTGGAAGGAGATTAGACTGTTACAGGAGGCATGCAGAAAAAAAGGCCACAGGAATAGTTCGTTCCTGACAATCAAAAATACGATTATGCAGCAGAATAATAGCCTTGCAAGCCAGCTATTTTCTAGAGAAGAAATTTTCCAAACTCCCTTATTTCCTTCTTTATTTAGCATATCACAGACCAATTTAGAGGAGTTGGCTCATAAATTTCTCCCATGGTTTAGAGCCATGTTTATGTCCTTAATGAGGTATTAGCTGCATTCAGGAAGAAGTTGACACAGGAGAAGTTTTCTCTTTTTTTTTTTTTCTTTCTTTTTTTTTTTAATTGCAGGATAAAAATGGCAGGGATGATGATAAAAGACAGAGAAAAAGAAGGTGGCAAGGCTCTGTCATTCAATTTCTCTTCTCTTAGCCTAGATCTGGATGGGGCAAGGTGCATGAGATAATGAGGGAGCACTGAGGGCTTGACCGTGCAGGACTGAGCCATCTTAAAGACTGCCCATGTGAACCTGGAGAGAGGTAGGCACAGAGAAGTAGTGATCAGGCTCCAGAGCAGAATTAAGCTAGATAGCAATAACAAGAAGACACACGCACCAAAAACAAATCTCTAAATGCTTGGAAATTAAGCCACACACTTTTTTTTTTCTTTTTTGAGATGGAATCTTGCTCTGTGGCCCAGGATGGAGTACAGTGGCACCATCTCGGTTCACTGTAACCTCTGCCTCCAGGGTTCAAGTGATTCTCCTTCCTCAGCCTCCTGAGTAGCTGGGACTACAGGTGTGTGACACCGTGCCCGGCTAACTTTTGTATTTTTAGTACAGATGGGGTTTCATCATGTTGGCCAGGCTAGTCTCAAACTCCTGACTTCAGGTGATCCACCCGCCTCAGCCTCCTGGAGTGCTGAGATTATAGGCATGAGCCACTGCACCCAGCCAACTTAAGCAACACGCTTTTAAATATCCATAAGTCAAAGAATAAATCACAACGTAAATTAGAAAATACTTTGAGCTTGTGGGTTACAGCCAAAACATTACTAAGAGGAACATTTATAGCTCCAAATGCATATGTTAGAAAAGAAGAAAAATCTAAAATTAGTGATGTAAGCTTCCAGCTTAGTAAGGTTAAAAAAAAGAATAGCAAACAAAACCCAAAGAAAATCAAAGGAAGGAAATAATAAAGATAAGGAAGGAAATCTATGAAATAGAAATCATACAACAAAGTTAAGAACTGATTCTTTTAAAAGATAAATAAGATTGATAAACTGATGAAGCAAATGAGAAAGAATATTACCAATATCAGGAATAAAAAAGGGTATGACTGGCCAGGCATGGTGGCTCACATCTGTAATCCCAGCACAGAAGTGTGTGAGTGCGTGCTTATGTTTGTGGGAGGTTGTGAATACTTAAGTAGTAGGAACTAAAAGTACTCCTCCTTATCAATGGAGACACCGCCCCTGCCTTCCAAGAATCATTTAGAGACGCGTCATCACACTTTCCTGCACAGCAAGATGCACTGTATGATTCCACTGCTGCGGATCTGGAAACAGAATTGATTTTCTACCTTACACAATCCTACCAACTTAAGAATTATAGAAAGTCATTCTAGAAATTAATTAATTAATTTGGGGAATGTCTATAAAAGTGTCTAGAAAGTAACTCATCAAGCTTTATTAATTAAAGAACATTAGTTCCAAGTCATTCAAATAATTCTGAACACCACCAGGAGTCCTACTGCCCATCCTTACAGATGCTTATCCTGTCACCCTAATTGCTCCTCTTACCTTACTTCAACACAGGGCCTTCCAGCCTGAGGTGAAAGGAGAATTTTAATACTTAGCATTTTCCAACCTGGATAGATCTCTCTTTGTTTGAGACCAATTTAAAAAGGGATTTTTTAAGAACTCCATGTAATGTATTTTTTGTATTTTTGTGCAGCTACCTTTCTTCCTAGTTGCCCAAAGCACACTATACCAGGAATGCAAAAAGAAAGAATGGCTCATTCAGCTTTTGACTAGCATGCACCATATCAGAATTTTTTAGTCAAGACAATATTGCTTTTCAAAGTCAAAATGCCATAGGAACAAAGGATATACATCCTTTAATTTGCATCAGAATATCAAAATCATAGAGTTTCGATGGAAGAATGGATGCCTACACATGAACCCTTGTGGTGGCCAGGCCGTGAATTTGCAGTGAATGACCTGTGGTTGGCTTTCTTCCTAAATTTCCAGTCTGTCATGGACTTGAACATGGTTTGCCTGGTCAGCACTCAGCATGCAATGCGTATGACTCACACGTAACTGGCCTATGCCCTGCTCAAAGAGAGAGTACACTATCACACACTTAGACACACTGCAGCGTCACATTGCTTTAGAGGTTTCCTAACACTTATTCTCCAACTCTGTATTCACCTTGGTGTGACCAGCAACCACAGTTCCAGAATGAACATAAAACATTGATGTAAAAGACCCAGAAACCCTGAAACCTGTCCCTTCCAGGTTTGGCAGGGGAGGGGGTCTTGTGGGAAAGAAAAAGGAGACAGGAGAGTGGGGATATCAGGTGGCAGGATCTTGTTTCCCAGCCTCACCCAACTCAAGGTCAACTAACGTGTATACCTTAGGGGCTTTCGAAATATAGGTGGAGTGTCCTTTATCTGAAGTGCCTGGGACCAGGAGTGTTCAGATTTTGAAATGTTTGCATTAGGCCGGGCGCGGTGGCTCACGACTGTAATCCCAGCACTTTGGGGGCCCGAGGTGGGCAGATCACAAGGTCAGGAGCTCGAGACCATCCTGGCTAACACAGTGAAACCCCGTCTCTACTAAAAAAAAAACACAAAAAATTAGCCAGGCAAGGTGGCGGGTGCCTGTAGTCCCAGCTACTCGGGAGGCTGAGGCAGGAGGATAGCGTGAACCTGGGATGGGGATCTTGCAGTGAGCCGAGATCACCACTGCGCTCCAGGTTGGTCAACAGAGCGAGACCCCGTCTCAATAAAAAAAAAAAAAGAAAGAAATGTTTGCATTATACTGACTACCTAAGCATCTCTAATCTGAAAATCCAAAATGTTCCAATGAACCTTTTCTTTGAGTATCATGTCAGCACTCAAAAAAAGTTTCAGATTTTGAACCTGGTGCGGTGGCTCACGCCTGTAATCCCAGCACTTTCAGAGGCCGAGGAGGGTGGATCACGAGGTCAAGAGTTCAAGACCAGCCTGGCCAAGATGGTGAAACCCTGTCTCTATTAAAAATACAAAAATTAGCCAGGCGTGGCAGCGGGCGCCTGTAATCCCAGCTACTTGGGAGGCTGAGGCAGACAATTGCTTGAACCCAGGAGGCAGAGATTGCAGTGAGTCGAAATTGCACCACTGCACTCCAGCCTGGGCGACAGAGCAAGACTCCATCTCAAAAAAAAAAAAAAAAAAAAAAGTTTCAGATTTTGTAACATTTCAGAATTTGAATCTTCAAATTAGGGATACTGAACCTGTACCCTGCTAAATGTGAGGAGCTCAGAATATGGGGCCAGTAGCTCCCTTTCCGGCATAACATGAAGGAAGCTGTGGGGCCCTGGGATAAGCCCAGCTTATGCTTACCATATGAAAGAGAACAACTTTCGCATCTCATTATTTAATAAATACATTTTGTAAGGCTCTAGCTGCCATAGATTGTGATTCCTCTGATGGATTTGGGCAAAGTAAATTGAAAACCTCTGCAAGGAATTTATCATTCTAGATGCCATTAAGAACATTCATGATTCATGGAAGGAAGTCAATGTGCCAACACCGACAGGAGTTTGGAAGAGATTAATTCCAGCCTCATAGATGACTTTCAGGAGTTCAAGACTCAGTGGGGGAAGTAACCGCAGATGTGGTAGAAATAGCAAGAGAGCTAGAATTAGAAGTAGAACCTGAAGAAATTACTGAATTGTTGCAATCTCATTATCAAACTCGAACAGATGAGGAGTGGCCTTCTATGGATGAGCAAAGAAAGTGGTTCCTTGAAGATGTGAACCTTGTTGAAATGACATCCAAGGATTTAGATTATTACATACACTTAATTGATAAAGCAGCAGCAGAGTTTGAGAGGACTGACTCTAATTTTTAAAGAAGTTCTACTATGGGTAAAATGCTGTCAAAAAACCAGCACTGCATGCTATGAGAAATCTTTCATAAAAGGAAGAGTCCATTGATGTGGCAAACTTCACGGTCATCTTATTTGAAGACATTGCCATGGCCACCCCAATCTCCAGTAACCACCACCCTGATTAGTTAGTAGCCTTCAACAACTAGGCAAGACCCTCCACCAGCAAAAATGTTACAACTTCCTGAAGCATTTTTTAGCAATAAAGTATTTTTTAATTAAGGTATGTACATTTTTCAGATGTAATGCTATTACAAGCTTAATATACTACAATATAGTGTACATATAGCTCTTATATGCACTAGGAAACCAAAAATTTCCTTTTATATGCACTAGAAAACCAAAAATATCACTTTATTGTAATAGTCACTTAATTGTGGTGGTCTAGAACAGAACCCACAATATCTCCAAAGTATGACCCTATAGTAAGCCCTTATATAGCCAGATGTCTACTTGAAGAGGAGAAAGGACAGGCAGAATTCTGAGAGCCTGCATGTTTACCTAAATAAATCATGTTTATCATTGAAATCACCCTGAGTGAGAAAACTGGATGACTATTTAAACTGAAAAGAGACTTTTAAGTGTGGAAGACTGTGCTATTAGTAAGTTACCTTCACTACTCAATGAGGTGGGTGCCTATAAAGGACATTCAATCTGTTATAGGAAACAGAGGTGCATTTTTTTTTAATGTCAAAGGTTCTGTGAACACACTACTTGTGTACCAGTTGTTTGCTTGATTTGCTTTTCTTTGTAGCATTTGAAAAAAAATGCAAGAATTCAAGAGTCAGAGGAAACTTATAGAAAATGATGTATTTCACAAAACAGAAGTAAATTTTAAACAGCATCTGCTATCTGCTGTGTACACTCAATAAAACTCAATAAACCATGATCCCTATGAATAAGATATGAAAAGAAGACTAGTTAATAGGCAAAGAGCAAAGAGATGGGGAAAGAATCCTGCTCATGTGGCAGGATTTCAGAATGGTGAATTGATTACTCTCCTCCTTCTCTTCACTCTTTACATCCCACTGAAATTACCAAAGAAATAAAAAATAGATGCAAAAGTCTGTAGCAGTCATGGAAAACAAGTCAGGGCATTCTCAATGCAGCAGACAGGTATAGGAATTTTGGGAAGATATAAAGCAGATGGGGTCAGATTGACAATCAATGGCTGAAGGCTTGACTCTCATGTCAAAGGTTGATCCTCGTCAGGGGAGGAGTGGATGGCTGTCCCTAGTAGAGCAGCAGAAGGCCGCCAGGGTCAGAGTGTCAGGCCAAGGGGACCCCGGATCGCCCAGCTATGGGGGAGTCAGGAAAACTGGAGAATTCAACATGAGAGTGTTCTCTTCACCTGAAAGGCTTTCTGTTTGCCACAGGGCCTCAGGAGTGGACTGTCTCCTAAATGAGGCAGAGCATTTGTTCTGGGAGATTTCTAACACAAGCAGGAGGGCCAGAGAGAGATCAGGGAGGGACAACTTGGGGCCATTACAGCAGATACTGAGTGCGAGGGAAACTCTTACAAAAAAAACATGTCCTAATTTTTTTTGACCTTCATTGGAATTACTTCCTTATTTTCTGCTATAACATTTTTTCAACCGAGCAAAAAGACCCTCTTGAGACCTCAACAGCAGGTTTAGGCAGGTTGACCTGAGAACAAAAGAAAGTATTCATAAAGCTCTGCTTTAAATCCATTAGGGAGCCACCAGCTCAGGCACTCACCTCATTCTCTTTTTACTGACTACAATTGGACAACTGGGGATTTCCTCCAGAGTAGCTTTGAGCTACCCACCTTACCCTAATGGAGTGAGAGAAGAGAAAGGTTAACCTCCTCTTTTCGCTTCTGGCCCAAGCCCAAGCACCCTGAAATAAAATCCACCTATTGCTTCATCCTCTAGTCACTGGGCTGTGGATAAACCCTGCCCATGGACCCTTAAGCTCTTGGAAAAGATAGCTAGGGTATAAACAACAAGGCAGTTGCTGGAAACGCCCACATCAGCTACCAATATAAATGAATCTACACCTCCATTTATAAATGTGAACAGAAAAAAAAATAAGGATAACCAGCATCTCAGCAAGCTGAGCAATTAGAACAAATGGCCTCTAATTTTAAAATGGCAATGAAGGAATGGAAGGAAAGATTAAATTCTAATTGGTATGCTCAGTAAGATTGATTTTATGGAGTGATAGCATACCACTTCAGAAAAAGAGAGCAAGAAAGGAAAAAATCCTTGAAATTGAAAGCATAATGGATGAAACAGAAAGATTCATAGAAGCAGTGAGTAGCAACACGAAACATGGCTGAAAATGAAATTATTGATTTAAAAGACCAACTTGAGGAGTTCCTCAAGGACAGAGAGATGGGAAAAGTAATAACCTATAAGAGAAAGAAATAAGATATGGAAGATAAAGCCATAAGATTCACTATCTGTATATTTGTATAATAAAACCAGAAAGACAGACACAAGGAAATGGTAGGGGAAAAAGGGAAAAAGTTTCTCTGAGCATTTCTTCTGCTTGAATTTGTAAACAAAAAGTGCCCATCAGATGAAGAAAAAACAAATGAAAAGGAGACACACAAAAACACACACATTAAAAGTCTCCTGGTAAAATTTTTGGATATTAAAAATAAAGATTATATCCTATAAGCTTCCAGACTAGTAAATAATATATTTGTTGCCAACAATGGAAAAAAAATAAGATTTTTTTCATCTGTAACACTACGTGCTAAAATCTCAGACAATAATGAATCAATAATTTTAAATTTCTGAGAAAGGAACATCTTGAACCTATTTGTGGAAATATTTTTAAATTAGCACATCAACCCTCACATATGGTTGCTTTTTTGTTTTGGGTTTTGTTTTTTTTTTTTTTTTTTTTTGGCCAAAAGCATATTAAAACATTCTAATTTCACATCAGAGAAATGCAAATAAAAACCACAATCTACCCACCAGAATGGCTGGAATTTACAAGGCCAAACCTACCAAGTGCTGACGAGGATGCAGAGCAACTGGGACTGTTGATAGGAGTGTAAATTTGTCCATCCACCATGGAAAACTCTGCCCATAACTGCAATAATTAAACATACACCTATATGGTCCAGCAACCTGACATCTAGGTATACAACTAATAGAAATGGATACATATATCCACCAAAAGATAAACAGACAGACAAGAATTTCTTAGCAGCACTATTCATCATAGTCCCGAACTGGAAACAACCCAAATGTCCACTAGTTGTAGAGTGAATAAATCGTGATGTAGTCCATTTCATACAATGGAATACTTCACAGCAATAAAAAAGAACTACTAATACATGCAAAAATATGAATAAATCTCTGCTGGGCATGGTGGCTCACACCTACAATACCAGCACTTTGGTAGGCTGAAGCAGGCAGATCACCTAAGGTCGGGAGTTCAAGACCAGACTGACCGACATGACAAAACCTCGTCTCTACTAAAAAAACACAAAATTAGCCAGACATGGTGGCACATGCCTGTAATCCGGCGAATCACTTGAACCTAGGAGCGGAGGTTGCGGTGGGCCGAGAGCGTGCCATTGGATTCCAGCCTGGACAACAAGAGCAAAATTCCATCTCAAAAAAAAATAAAAATAAAAATATGAATAAATCTTATAGACCTTATGTTAACTGAAAGAAGCCAGACACAAAAGAAAACACTCTGTATGATTCCATTTATATGAAGTTTCAGGATAGGTAAAACTAATCTGTGGTGATATCAGAATAATGGTTTCTTCTAGGGGACAGGATACAAATGTGTGTCTGTATGTATTTGTGTTTATTTGTTTATTTATAACAAATGTATCTAAGAAACATTGTCATACGTGAATCCATTGTAAAAGAAAAAACACACTCAAGGAAATACTATAGCAGATTTAGTGAAACAAAGAAATAATTTTTTTAAAAAGATGCAGTAAAAAATAAAAAGCATTAAAGAACAACAATAAAAGTAAAATAATGATAAGGCAAAAACTGTAAGAAAAACAAGAAACTTGGCAGAATTAGAATTATACCCATTTCAAAAACTTTCCTATTAATTGCATTAAAAAGAGAGGAGGAACAGTTAATAACAATTAAAAGAGATAATGTGTAAAACTCATTCATATCTTAATTCAAACAAACCTATTTTAAGAAAACAATTTTGAGATAATCGGGAAAATTGAACATGAATTGGATATTGTATGATATTAGAGAGTTAGGATTACATTTGTTAGTTATGATAGAAGTATTACAGTTATGACTATTTAAGAAAAAGTCATTAATTGTTAAAGCTTTAAACTGAAGTATTTCACTGGCAAAATGATACGTTACCTGGGATTTGCTTCAAAATACTCCCAAAAGTGGGGGTATGTTGATGAAATAAGAGTGGTCTAATATTCATAATTGATAATCTGGATGACTGGTACATGTGGATTTATTATATCACCATCTCTACTTTGTGCATGTTTTAAATTTCCATAAAGTTTTAAATTCAAATTTCCCCTTACAAAAAAAAAAACAAAACCTTAAAATTGGATGGATCAAATAGCCATGAAGAAATAGAGGATTCTAGTAGCATAATGAATAATCTTGATTTAATGAATATGTCTAAAATCACATATGCCCCCAAAACAGAGAATATTACGTTTTTATAAATGACCATGGAATCATTTCAAGAAACTGACTATTTATACACACACATATAATGCAAAAAGCAACACTTATACAAGCTATATTCTCTGACCACAGTGCAATGAAACTAGAGATTAACAATTAACAGAAACCCTAAATAAAATTTTCTAGCTACTTAATAATTTTTGAGAAACATATTTCCAAACAACATTTAAATCAAAATATCAACTTGAGACTACATAAAAATTAATAGCAGTTAGAACAATGGTTTCCAAAATCTATGGCATGCAGCCAAAGTTATACTCAAAGAAATATATATATCCCTAAAAATTATTTTTCTATTAAGCAAAAAATATTTAGAATAAATTTACTTACTAAACTGTCACCTTTAGAAGCTAGAAAAACAACAAAAAAGTTACTAAAAGTAGGACAAAAGGATTAATATCGGTTAAATCAGACTTACCAAAAAAAATCATTTTTATTTTTAGGGATAGGGTCTCTCTCTGTCACCCAGGCTGGAGTGCAGTGGCGCCATCATAGCTCACTACAGCCTGGAACATCTGGGCTCAAGTGATCCTCCCGTCTCAGCCTCCGAAAGCACTGAAATTTAAGGCATGTGCCACCAAACAAATGTCGAGTCCAAACAAATCATTTATACAATGAAAGATTAGTAATATTTCTTTACAATAAAGAACAAGATAAGGATGCCCTTTATCATCCCTACTAGTCATTATTTCACTTGTGGTCTGAGCCAATTCAACAGGAAATGAAAAAAGTGGCAATGTGCAAAGAAAGGGACAAAACTGTTCTTTGCAGGCACTATGATTTCCTAAACCTAAATCTTCTAACAAATAAATTAATAATAGAGCTCAGTAAATTTTCTGGATTTAAAATTCATGTCCAAAAACTTATATTGTTCTTCCATACCAACAATAACCAATTATAAGATGTAAAAAATAATCAATACTATAAACCACAAAGTACCTAGAAATAAACAAACAGAAAATGTGTATTCCCATGGGGAAAATTATAACACATGATTAACGGACATGAATGAAAGTCTGAATACCTTTATCACAAATGGGAAGACGCAATATCATAAAGATGATAATTCATTATTAATTAAATCATAAATTCCATGTAATTCCAATCAACATCCTAATAGAGTTTTTCATGAACTCAACAAGGTAATCTTATATATAAAAGTGTAAGGAGTCAAGGCACTCTTGAATAAAAATTACAAGGTGGAGAACTTGGAGTAGCATATAACAAGATGTATTATAAAACCATTTAATGCAATTTAACACAGTATGGTACTGGCAGAGATAGACAATAAACAAATTCAAAAGGATAGGAGCCCAGAAATGGACTCGTGTAGATGGAAACTAGAAGTGGCATTACAAATCACTGGGGAAAGACAGATTTGTCAATAAATGGGGATGAGACAATTGTTTATGTGTATAGCCACACAAAAATCTATCTCAGATGGATTATAAACCTAAATGTGAAAAACAAAGTTGTAGAATTCTAATATAGATAGATAGATAGATAGATAGATAGATAGATAGGTAAGAGTATATTTGACATCAGGACAGGAAAGGATTCAAGAAGTCACAAAAAGCATAAATTGTAAAAGAAAAGATTAATGTGGCTTACTACATTAAAATTTGAAACATCTGAACAAATAGGATTCTAAGAACAAATCTGAAAAACAAGCCACAAATTGGGGTGGGCGGGGGTCGCAGAATAGCAAAGCACAAGACCAGTGAAGAAATGATATTTAGAACAAAGATAAAGCCTAAAAGACAAACAAGAAAGAGAAAATTAACATAGTAGTTTATAAAGGGGAAAACTAAATGCCCAATAAAATTATAAAAAGATGCACCACATCATTAGAAAGCAGAGAAATGCAAATTAAATCCATAATGACATACCATTCACACACCCCATGATGGCAGAAATTCACGTCTGATTATACCAGCTCATGCCAAGGGGTGTGAAGTGGCAGGAGCTTCCAGGTACTGCTGGTGACTGTGAGAATAGGAATAACTATTTGGGAGGAAAAATTGGCAATGTCTAACAAAGTTAGAGATATGCCTGTTCTACAACTCAGGAATTTCATACCAATTAACATAGCCTAGAAAAATCCTTGCCCAAGTGTACCTGTGAAGCATTGTTTTTATAATTTAAAATTTTGAAATAACATAAAAGCCCATTAGTTGGAGAAGAAATGAGCAGTGAACAAACCTTGTTTCAACCACAGAATACTATGTAGTAGTGGAAAAGAAAGAAACAAAGTTACGTATATTGGCATGACGAAAAGTCTCAAAGTCATCGAGTTGAATGAAAAAGCAAGTAGCAAGACGATAGGTACTCGATAATCTTTAAAGTTTTAAAAACCACAGAAAACAGCTAGGCACAGTGGCTTATGCCTGTAATCCCAAGTACTTTGGGAGGCCAAGGTAGGAGGATTGCTTGAGCCCAGGAGTTTGAGACCAGCCTGGCAACATAGTGAGACCTTCACTCTACAAAAAAAAATACAAAAACAAAAAATATAACTAACTGGGAGTGGTAGTGCACACCTGTAGTCCCAGCTTCTAGGGACACTGAGGTGGGTGGGTCCCTTGAGTATGGGAGGCAGAGGCTGCAGTGAGCTATGATGACACCACTGCACCTGAGCCTGGGTAACAGCGCAAGACCCTGTCTCAAAAATAAAAAATAAAAATAAAAAACACAGAAAACACTCAGTATGGTGTATGAAAACATTCTTTTATATAGTAAAAATATAACAATATGCATAGGAACGATCCACAACTTCAGGAGGGTACTCACCTCTGGTGAAGGAAAGTGGAGAGTGGGATCTAGTTCAAATACATACTGGGCTTTGCTTACATCTGTAATATCTTTCCTTTTAAAAAAGGAAACAAACAGGGTGAAATACTAATGCTGGTTAAAGCTGGATAGTAGGTATACAGATACTCTGTCAGATTTCCTACACATTTAAGTATTTCAAATAAAATATCAATGGAATATATATATATATGTAATATTAAGAAGAAAGGTAAAATAAATAATAAGAAAACAATTCATTGGAAAGCAAGGAAAGCATACAATTGATCTGTAATATCAATACTTTTAAAACATCAACAAAATGCAGAAAGTTCTGGAAAGCCTAACCAAGAGAAAACACAAATAAATAATATATGCAATAAGAAATAAGCAAATAGGCCAGGAGCGATGGCTCACACCTGTAATCCCAGCACTTTAGGAGGCCAGGTGGGAAGATTGCTTGAGATCTGAAGTTTGAGACCAGCTTGGGCAACATAGCAAGACTCCACTTCTACAAAACACTGTTTAAAAACATTGCCAGGTGTGGTGGTGCACACCTGTAGTCCTAGCTACTTGGGAGGCTGAGGTGATAGGATTGCTTGAGCCCAGGAGTTCCAGGCTGCAGTGAGCTATGATTGTGCCACTGCACTCCAACCTGGAGGACAGAACAAGACCCTATCTCTAAAATATATATATAATAGTAAGCAGATAATTACAGCCAGGAAGCACACCAAAAAGTAATGAGAATACTACATACAATTTTATATCACTGAAGTTGAATACATAATATGGACAATTTCCCACGAAGTTATACATTTCCCAAATTGCTATAAGAAAAGGTAGAAAATCTAAACACATTGGCATCCATAGAAGAAAGTGAAAAATATTTACCATTATTTATTTCCAGAAAAGATCCGAGTCACACAGGGTCTTTTAGAATTCAAAAAACTTCTAAGGAACAGATAATTCCTCTTAAACTATTACTGGGCTGGCCACAGTGACCTACACCTGTAATCCCAACACTTTGTGAGGCTGAGGCAGGCAGATTGCTTGAGCTCAGGAGTTCAAGACAAGCCTGGGCAACATGGTGAAATCCTGTCTCTATAAAAAATACAAGAATTAGCCCAGTGTGGTGATGTGCACCTGTAGTCCCAGCTACTTGGGAGGCTGAGGTGGGAGGATGGCTTGAACCCATTGGGTGAAACTTGCAGTAAGCAGAGATTGCGCAACTGCACTCCAGCCTGGGTGACAGAGCCAGACACTGTCGCTAAATAAATAAATAAGCAAGCTTTTGGAGAGCACAGACACATTTATAAATCTTCCCAATTTGTGCTAAGAAATTAGCACAACCTTGACACAAAAATTAACAAAATAGAAAAAAAAACCAGTAGATTCCATTTTACTTAGTAATGGTTGTAAGAATCCTAAATAAAATATTAACATTTGAATCTGACAGTGTATTAGAAAACAATATACCAAGTAGGATCTATTTCAGGATGTAAATTTGGTTCAATATTAAGATATCTATTTGTAGACAAAGAAGAAAATCCATGTGGGGGTTTTGTCAGTTTCCTAGACCTTTCTTTAACTCTCCAAGGCTTGATATGTTGCTATTCAACCCACAGGAGAAGAGAGGTTCAGCTTGCAAACTGGCATAGAAAAACCCCAAGATGAATGTTTTTTCCCTTGTGTCCTGGCACTAGAGCCTACCTTCTGCTATTGGAACCAATTCAAGGAAAGCAGAGATTTAGTTGCAGCTATCATGGATAGTGTCAAGTCGCTGCACTCACCAGTGACTAGAACTCAAGAGTTCTGGTCCATATAAGAAGAATCTTTGATCAAATCGTTTGCCCTATCTGAGCCTTGTTCCATCAAACTCTAAAATAATGAAAGGGGCCAGGCACAGTGGCTAACATCTGTAATGCCAGCACTTTGGGAGGCCGAGGCAGGTGGATCGTATGAGGTTAGGAGTTCAAGACCAGCCTGACCAATATGATGAAACCTCGTCTCTACTAAAAATCCAAAAATTAGCCAGGCATGGTGGTGTGCCCTTGTAGTTCCAGCTACTCAGGAGGCTGAGACAGGAGAATCCCTTGAACCCAGGAGGCAGAGGCTGCAGTGAGCCAAGATTGTGCCACTGCACTCCAGCCTGGGAGAGCAACAGAGCAAGACTTTGTGTCAAAAATAAATAAATAAATAAAATAATGGAAGGGATTGGATGATCTCCAATGTCATCACTTCTGATTCTATATTAAATGATGGTCCATAAACAAGGCTCAAATTACTTTTACAATTGCAGCAAAGTAAATGACAGTTTGTTGGTCCTCCTGCTGCTATGTAACAGTTGTCAAATTTGTAGGAAGGAAATATGAGCATCTCAATTCATGGCTGGAAACAAATGAAATATGTGCTTTGGAAAAGAAACATCTCTTCCCTAGTCTGCAAAACGTTGAGCTCATGTCAGTTTACCTTTCAAACGCAGAAAATCAATTTGTGTAGCTGTGCAGAGGGGATTTGCATTAATTTAGAGGAAATACTATCAATAGGAAGTGTCCCCTTTTGCCATATGTCCGGCAGGAGTAGAGCCAGAAAACATATGCTTGATGCAGCCTGGTATAGCCCCAGCCCTGGAGAACGGGGACATGATCTTCAGAGTTTTCCAATGAGAGATGAGATAAAGACAAACATCTTTAAATGCCATTTTGTGAATTGTTGAATATTCTGTGTCAACACAGTTAACACAGAATATTCAACAAGGTAGAAATTTAACATATCTTTCTGGGAGAAAAACTGCTAATGAGCAGACCTTGGAAGACGCTGGGGAGAGGCCGCACATTTGTATGATCCCCTAGGACTCTTGAAAGTGGGAACTGATTGAAACTCCACCCACTTCTTCCCAAGAATGAAGTTGCAGAAATCTGCTTCAGTAGCCCAGTCTCCCCCAAGCAACGTCCAGAGGGAGGAAAGAGCAACGAAGCCCCTGGAATGAAATCATCTTGGGGATAAAAAGCATTAGGCTTGGGGTGGGCCACTGCTGAGTTGGGCTGTCTTACGACAGGAATGGTTCTGAATCCCTAATGCTGTGGATCCTAGGACAGGTTCCAATCCAGCCATCCTGGAGACCAGATAATGCCCCAGGAATGTGCCCTATATGAGAAAACAAATCTAAAAAGCTGCGACATTGGAACCCTTGACGAAGAGCTGAGGAAGACCAGCCCACACTTTGAAGGACCACCCATGGAGAGCCACTGTGGCAGGGACTGGAATAGACTTCCTAATCACCTTCTCTAAGTGATGTGGCATCTTTTGTCCTCAAGGAGAGGAGACACGCCATCTGGAAGGCATGAATAAACTTGCTCTTTGGTCATAAATAAGCACCTTGGGGACTTCTTTCATCATAAACATATGCAAAATAATCAATATTGGAGCTTGAGCTGTTCAATGAAAGTACTAACAGGAAATGTGTTTGTACCCCAAAGGGGCAAGGAGGAACTCCAATGGTGGCCAATACAATTCCCCCAGCTCTCAGAACAAGAAATGGTACCCCCAATGTGGAGGAGTTTCAGGCGTAGGTCATTACGTGCTGGAGAGCACTGGGTGGCTTCATGGACTTGGCCTTGGTCTGGCTGCTGGACTGGAACCCAACTTGGGCCAAGTAAACAGTCTTGACAAACACCCATGGAGATTGTTTAATTTGGGTTTTCTATTTCATTTTGAGCCAATTTTGGCTATTTACATTTTTCTGGAAAACATCCATATCATTGAAGTTTTCCAATGCAATGGCAGAGTTTTCATAGTACTGCCTCATTATATTTTTGATCTCCTTTGTATAATATCTGTGGTTATATCCTGTTTCTCATTCCTAATGGTGTGTATCTGCCTTTTCTCTTTTTAACCAGATTAAACTTGCCAGAAGTTTGCCCAGGTTCAAACTATTTTAAAGAACTTGCTCTAGGGTTTATTTTTAACTGTGTCGATTTTGTGTTTTGTGAATTATTAATTTCCACTTTTAACTATACTAATCTCATCTTCTGGATTTTCTTGATGCTGTTTATGCAACTTCCTAAGTTGATTCCTTGTTTCACTACACTTAATTCCCTTTGTTCCATGATGAGAGTTATGATTTTGCCCCCGAGTATAGTAAACAGCTGTCACTCACCTCATCCCATAAGCTTTAACAGGAAGTATTCTTATTATAGTGATTCTCTAAATCTTCTGTAATTGCAGCTTAATTTTCTCATTGACTCAATAATTTTTTAATGTTATTTAAATCAAGAAGCTTGTTGGTTTATTGTTTTGTTTACTCCTTTGTGGTCGGAAATGCAGTCTGCAGAATTTTTACTTTTTAAAATTTATGGATGTTTCCTTTGGAAATCAATTTCTATAAATATTTCATGAACATCTGAAAACAATGTCTATTCCCTCCCAGTAATAAAAACATTTATTCAGCTAATTAATTATACTATTCAAATTTTGTATTGATATATCATCCTACTAGTGTTATCTTTAAATGTTCAAACACATATCTGAACTTATACTTTTCTATCAATATTAAAATAATATTTATTGACATTACCCAATAATGTGAAGAATATATTGTACTTTCATTTACTTCTACCTTTTCCCACTAATTTTTATTGAAACAATATGGGCTCATAGGTACAAATTATTATTATAAAGCTCTTATGATAGGTAACTTTTTTCAAAAATTGTTTTTAATGTTTTTGTTGTTTTATACCTATACAAACACAGTAGGTTATTGCCTTATTGGTTTCATTATTCTCTATATGCCTTTTCCTCCCTTCATTTATTCACTTTGATTCATCTCTTAGTGGTAGAGGTACCTCTTCATGCAATTTTTTCTTGCTAGAAAGGTTTTTGCATATATGAGACAGGTATATACAATTCTTTAATGTCTGAATATGTCTTTCTGTTGCTGTCATGGCTGAATAGTACCAGTTAATATAGAATGTATTGTTTATAATCTTCCCCTTCAAAATCCTAAAGATGTTGCTCCTCATCCTCAGGTGTTCAGTGTTGTAGAGGAGAATCCTATGCTAGCCTGTTAACATAATTTTCTTCCCCTATGTGGATAACCTGTTTTTTCTGTCTCTTTATGTCTTTGTGGGATTTTTCTTATCCTTGCTCCTTCTACTCCTAGTCACTGCCAGCATTCCTTGGCCCCTGGCCACATCACTACAGTCTCTGCTTCTGTGAGTCACATTGCCTTCTCCTCTCCTATAGTCGAATCTCCCACTGCCTCTCTCTTGTAAGGACACTTGTGATTACATCTAGGGCCCACCCAGATAACTCAGGATAATCCCCCCAATCCCAACACCCTTAACTTAATCACATCTGCACGGTCCTTTTTGCCATATAAGGTAACATTCACAAGTTCCAAGGATTATACGGTGCACATCTTGGGAGGCCATTATTCAGCCTACGATAGTCCACTCTTTGGCCCCCAAAGATTCACGCCTATGCTACATGTATTCACCTCATTCCAACATTCCCCCAAAACCTCAACCCATTAAAGTCCAAAATCTCATAATCTAGATCATCTAAATTAGATGTGCATGAGACTCTGGGTATGATCCACCCTGGGACAAAATTCCTCTCCATCTGTGGACCTGGAAAACAAGTTATCTGCTCTGAAGACAGAATCATGGGACAAGCATAGGATGACAGTTATATGCATTCTCATTTCAAAAGAGAGAAAAAAAGCAGAAGGAGGAAAGGAGTCATAGTCCCAAGAAATCTCAAAATCCAACCAGAAAAACTCTGTGGGTTTCCAAAGCCTGAATAATCCTCTATTTTTCAAGGCTCCACCCTTCTTACCCTCAGAGTCATCCTCCCTTTTTTCTTAAAGGGTAGCACATATTTTTAGCTGATTAGTTTCATCAGCATGTTTTCTACCTGTAGAATTTGGGGAGTCCAACAGCTTTCTTTTATTTCATCTTGTCTCTGTCCCTTTTAATCCAAGCTGGCAGTGTTTCTGCTGATACGACATTTGAAAAATTTTTGCAGATCTCCCATGTATGTCATGGTGATTTACTCCTTCAGACCAAAGAGTCTTCCAATATTTTTTTTCTGGATAATATTATCTCTATTTCTAACTTCTGCTGAGATGGCTGAGGGGATCTGCGAGTGACACATCTAATTTTTATACCATTAGCAAAAGATTGTCCAGTCCCACCTTTGGCTTTCTCTCCAGAGCATACTTTCCTAACAGTGAATATCCTAATTTTAGCATCTTTTGCAACCCAGATATGCAGAGAATCCTTGAGGGTAAGGACTAGGTCTGATTTAACATTGAATATCCAAAACATACTATGTTTCCTGTTCTGGCTTCCAGTGGAAGTTTGATATCTTGAATTTAAAAGTATGGGATAGATACAGAAAATTCGTATTCATCTACCTAGGATCAGGTTACCCCAAAGCAGACTCTGGGGCAATGATTCATGTGCAAGGATTTATTTGGGAAGGGCTCCTAGGAGAAACTGACAAGGGACTGGAGGAAGTAGGACTGAAAGGGAAAGAAGCCCAGCAAGGGTGCAATTTCAGATGAAGGACAAGTCTCAGCCTGATCCTGTGGTGTTCTGTAGCGTAAATTACACAACAGAGTTTTTCCTCCCTCAAGACTCGTGAGCTAGACTTTCATAGTCCTGCACGAGTTAGCCATTAGCTATGGGCCACCCCAGGGTGACATAACTCCTAACTCCCAGGCACTTCCAGCTCTCTACACACATGGGTGAAGCAGCTCTAGTAGTCTAAAGATAGTCTTCTACGGAGTTGTTAGTGTGACCTGCTATAAGAGAAAGAATAAAAAACATTCAGAGCCTGGGTGCTGTGCATACCAAATGGTAAAGGGAATCCAAGGAGATCTGAGTGAGACCAACAGCATCAGCATTATCATAACATGATACAGCAGAAGCGGTATGGTGGTTCATAGAATTATGAAGTAATGACAGTGCATTCTCTTGGCAGAAATACCCTCTTTTCTTACTTTTATCTAAAATGGTGCTGGCTCATACTGCCTCCTTGCTCTGGGAGGTTTCTTAGAGGATGGGGTGTTTAAATATCAGAAGATAACAAGTCTTAAACACAGTATTCCATTAATCCCATCCTCTCCACCGCCCTGCTGATTGTCGTGGTTTTAATTATCTGTTAACATACACTCATCACCTCCCCCTGACAGGCCTGTGAATTGTTCTGGTAGAGGAGTGAGGCCACCAAGTGCAGTCCCACAGAACGATGTGATTGGTGGGAGGTTATGACACTGAACATCTCCTCTGTCCTGAGCAAATGCCATCCACTTAACCCATTTGTCAGTTTGGGGAAGTGATCCTGACAGGTCACCTTTCATAATGGCTACACTTCTATTTATAGAACCAGCTGATGACTGCACGTGGTCAGCTTGGATTCTTCTTACCCCGAATGAATTCATAATGTCGCTGCAGTGTACTGTTTATCCCCACAATGAGAAGTGGTGTGCTCTCTCAGTCCCTTCATCTTCCTATTTTCAGGGGCTGGTAGGCACCAGCCAGGCACTGGCTCTCACCTTCTGGCATTTACTGTGAGCTGCTCTAACAGGTGTGGACTTGTCCTGGCTCCAGGAAGGCAGTGCCCCTCAGCAGACTCAGACTCTGCCCTCAAGGATCTCATTGCTATGGACCGAATCTTGTTCCCTCCTCCTCCAAACTCATGAACCTCTAACCCTCAATGTGACTGTATCTGAAGACAGGGCTTTCGGGAGGTAATTAAGGTTACATGAGTGAAAGGGTGAGGACACAATAGAATTAAATTGGTGGCTTTACAAGAAGACTCACATACCTAGGAAAGGTCTTGTGGGCACACAATGAGAAGAGAGCCATCTGCAGGCCAGGAAGAGAGCCCTCGGGAGCAGCCAACCCCACTGGACCCTGACCTGGGAATTCCAGCCTCCAGATCTGTGAGGAAATGAATTTCTGCTGTTTAATCCCCCAGTCTGTGGCATTTTGCTATGGCAGCCTGAGCAGACTAAGAAACACATGTACAGAAATAAGGAAATACAGAAGCATAGAAAGTAAAGCTGCTGATTCTGAAGTGTTCAGGCAAGGGATGGCCTTGAGCTGGTGCCTTTCATAGATCCTCCAAACAGATAACAAATCTCCGCACATTATACAGCATCTACTGTCTCATCATTTCATTAAATACATGTCCAGGGGAACAAGGTGACACAGCAGAAGCAGAGTCAAGACGTGGGACAGAAAAGACAAGTCCCTCTCTTCCTACCCATGCCAAGTTCTCTGGCTGCGAGAGGGAAGAGAAAGCCACAAAAGGGAGAAACAGCTTGTGACTTACTGTGGTTTGAATAAAGCAGATTGAAGGTGGAAAGAGTCTTACTCACATTCTGGGGAAAACAGTTAATGGGAACCAATACTTACTAGTATTAATATTTAATTTAGTATCCATGCTTAATACTAAACTTCAGCGGACTGGCTAGAACAAGCCTGGCTATGCCTCATGCCCACCTTGCCCCCAGAGAATAAAGAAAAAACATTGAGGAGGCGGCAAACAGGTGGATCTGGAGAGAGTCAGAGGCCAGTGGAAGAAAAGGTCTGCCTGGCCAGGCCTGTGTTCCTATCACCAGATGATCGGGGCAAAATTCCTCAAATGTAGCCAAAATGCTGAGGACATTATTTTCTTATCTGCATTGAGCACGTTTCTAATCTTCTATAACTTTTTAAAATTGAGTTTAAGTTTGATTTAGATTAATAGTTACATGTACGCTTTAAAAGTACAAATAAGGTGTCATATTTTTGAAATGAAAAATTGCCCGGATTGGCATTTTAATAAATTATCAAAGATACATGTGAGTCTAAATTAGGCTTACCCAATGCATAGTTGTAAAAGAGAGGATGGGATGAGATTAGTCAAATATATGCACCTTCCCTGAGCACCTCACTCCCAGCCCTGGGGGAGTACACAAATTTGTACATAAATCCTATATTTGTGCACCCTTTGAATTGTGATTGCTTTGCTGCTGGTTTTTTCCTAAAATCCCGATTCGGATGCTTGTTTCCAGGTCTATGTTTGGATTCTTCATTGTGTCCTATGACTTTCTCACAGCATTTGGCAGGACTCTTTTCCACATGGATCTGCTACAACCCAGCCTTACACCTTCACGCTTAACAAGTACACTGGGTCAGCCCAGCGGCCACTTTCCTTGAGGGTCACTCATTGGCCCAAGTCAGAGTCCCTGACTCTGAAGCAAATCCACCTCCAGCTGCCGCAAGAACATGGCAGATGGAGCACTTGGCTCATACAGGCTCAGTGTTGAAGGACGATGCAGTTATGCTGGGGCCCACTGAGCTGGCCACCGGGAAGGCCAGCAGCTCAGCTCCCGGGGAACTGCAGCTGAGTTCAGTGTTGCCTTCTCTCCTGGATGTGTGTCCTTGCTTCGAAGCAGAGCTGGATAGGACTTATGCCTGCCTGGTAATTAAGGTGAATGAGCACATTCCATCTGCAAGGCAGAAAAGCAAATCTGGTTTTTGAGTCCACATTCTTGGCATTCACCCCAACCAGAAGGATCCAGAAGACAGTAATAATCCTCCCCTGGGATATGTCGCCAGGTTGTAGGACCCAATCCCGGTTCCAGACAAGGCAGTGGAGGGTCACAAGGTGATCCCTGTGAGATCTGACCCCTGCAATCTGTATCTAGTTATCTGATATTAACTTGGCAGAGCCTGAGATTTCAAAATCAGGGTTTGAGAGGCTAGGCTGAGTCCTACTATGAAACATTGGAGCAAGAATCCCTTGCACATTCATCTTTCTTTAACACCCACTAAATGACTATGTGGAATCCATGCCACAGGGCCCAAGGCACAGGCATGGGGTGAGAAACACGGGTTTCTCCAAATTCTGCTGTGCTATTGACTCTGAGCAAAAGTCTTCCTCCCCCTACACTTCAGTCTCTTCATCTATGAAACAGAGGGAGGTGGGTTAGAGCCGTATTTTCAAAGTATGGTCCAAGGAATTCTAGAGGTTTTGTGAATGCCCAAAGTGGAAAGTGCACACCACACTCATGATGGTGATACTGCTGAAGAAGGTGTGAGGAATAGTTCTATAGGTTAGGAGTTACAATGTAAGGATTTATTTAAAAAAAAAAAAAGAATGCAAAAACGATAACAATCGCAAATTCTGCATCATGGAAATGTAAGTACTTGTTATAGCGTTGTTGTACTTTTCTAGGTCTTAAATTTCTCAAACAAAAAAAAAGCAATTAAAGCAGGAGCATGTCTTGACCTAGCAGTCAGTAGACAGCACTGACCTCCCACCCCCTCACGCCGCATGTGCAGATTTTACATTAAAAATTTAGTTTCTTATTTTATATAAATATCGTATTTGTGATATTGTTTATCAACTTACTTTTTCACTTAACAGAATTTCTCGCCCTCTATTGTGTGTATGTGCATATGTGTGTGTGCACACGTGTGTTTCCAATGAACTAAGAGTACTCCATGACGCAGATATACCATGGCTGTTTTAACCATTCCATTACTGACAGAAGTTCATTTTGTTCCCAGTTTTTCACTGTTACAATACTGCAGTGAACATATTTCAAAGGAACAGCAGACCTGTAACCAGACACCTATTTCTTCATCCTCAGGCCTGGCTTCATATGAGTGACTATTAGTGAATGGCCAATGTTCTTAAGTTTCACACACTTGCATTCCACAGCGCGGAATCAAAAACCAGTTCCCGGATAATCCTGAATAATTTCCCCCAGGCAGTTTTCAGCTATTTCAAGGCACTAAGGAGAAAAACTAGAATCTAAGATATGCCAAGAAAGGAACAGCCCAAGTAAACATCCCAGGATCTCAACTTGGTACCCTAGAGTGCAACACCCTAGTAATATTGTCAAACTAAAGTTAAACACAGCCTTGTTTGCAATAAGTGAACCCCACCTTGAGTGGGCTTAGCCCCTTATTGAATGGAGGTAATCTGCTTGCACAATAGTTGCTTACCAGAGAAAATGGTGAATCCTCTCTACAGAAAAATAACATCACCCTGAGCTGCTACAATGTTTTACATCAGTGCTCAGTAACTCACTGAAATGTTTATCAGGTATATCAAGAAACTGAACCAAAAGAAAAAATAAACAATAGAAGCAAACCCACAGATGACCTGGATACTGGAGTTATCAAATAAGGACTTCAGAAAAATTGTATCAGTGACAAGGTGGAAAATGGCACTGGAGAGCTGGAAATTATTTTAAAGCATCAAATGGTAATTCTAAAACTGAAAAGTATGGCTGAAGGGAAATTTGAATAGGTAGATTTAACAGCTGATGGGACATAGTTAAAGACAAGATTAATGAACTTGAAGTTAGTTCATAGAAAATATTCAGACTACAGCATTTTAAGAAAAAAAAAAAAAAAAAACAGGAAGAAAGCATAACAAAATTGTGACACAGTTAAAAAGTCTAAGTGTACCTGGAGCACCAAAAAGGAAAGAGAGAGAAAATGGAACAAATGAATATTTAAAGGGAGAAGAGCCCAAAATTTTCAGAAGCTGACATCAAGTAACATTCAAGAAGTAGTACAAACACTAAGAAAATACAGAGAAAACCACACATTGGCACATTCACAGCAAATCTGCTGAAAACCAAAGACAAGGAGAAAATCTTTAAAGCAGGCTGAGAAAAATGTACATGCCCTTCAAAGGAGACAGGACCTTGGGGAATATTATTCACATGACCTCTTCCTGAAGGACATGCTAGACAGCCAAACAAGAGATGATAGAAAAACTTCAGCCAAAGTGAGAGGTGACAACATGCTAGCAGCCCTCGCTCTCGGCACCTCCTTGGCCTCGCCGTCCACTCTGGGGGCGCTTGAGGAGCCCTTCAGCCCACCAGTGCACTGTGGGAGCCCCTCTCAGGGCTGGCCGAGGTAGGAGCCGGCTCCCTCTGCTTGCTGGGAGGTGTGAAGGGAGAGGTGTGAAGGGAGAGGCGCAGGCGGGAACTGGGGCTGCATGCGGCCCTGGCTGGCCAGCGTGAGTTCTGGGTAGGCGTGGGCTCAGCAGCCCCGCACAGGGAGCGGCAGTCCTGGGTCCCGGGCACTGAGGGGCTTAGCACCCGGGCCAGAAGCTGCAGAGGGTGTGCTGGGTCCCCCAGCTGTGCCGGCCCGGCGGCGTTGTGCTGAAATTCTTGCCGGGCCTCAGCTGCCTCCCGACGGGGCAGGGTTGGGGACCTGCAGCCCACCATGCCCGAGCCTAGCCCCACTGCACAGTGGGCTCCTGCGCGGCCTGAGCCTCCCCGATGAGCTCCGCCCCCTGCGCCACAGCACCCAGTCCCATGGCCCGCCCAAGGGCTGAAAAGTGCAGGACTGGAGGGCAGCTCCGCCTGCAGCCCTGGTGCGAGATCCACAAGGTGAAGCCAGCTGAGCTCCTGAGTCTAGTGGGGACTTGGAGAACCTTTATGTCTAGCTAAGGGGTTGTAAATACACCAATCAGCACCCTGTGTCTAGCTCAGAGTTTGTAAATACACCAATCACTACTCTGTATCTAGCTAACCTAGTCGGGACTTGGAAAACTTTTCTGGCTAGCGCTCTGTGTCTAGCTAAAGGATTGTAAATGCACCAATCAGCACTCTGTGTCTAGCTCAGGGTTTGTAAATACACCAATCACTACTCTGTAGCTAGCTAACCTAGTGGGGACTTGGAGAACTTTACTGTCTAGCACTCTGTGTCTAGCTAAAGGATTGTAAAGGCACCAATCAGCACTCTGTCAAAATGGACCAATCAGCTCTCTGTAAAGTGGACCAATCAGCAGGATGTCGGTGGGGCCGGCTAAAGGAATAAAAGCAGGCTGCTCGAGGCAGCCAGGGGCAAGTGGCTGGGGTTCTCTTCCATGGTGTGGAGTGTTCGTTCTTTTGCTCTTTGCAATAGCTCTTGCTGCTGTTAACTGTTTGGGTCTATGCCACCTTTATGAGGTGTAACACTCACTGCAAAGGTCTGCAGCTTCACTCCTGAGGCCAGTAAGACCTGGATCCCACCAGGAAGACCCAACAACTCCAGAAGCGCTGCCTTTACATACAAAGGTCTGCAGCTTCACTCCTGAAGCCAGCAAGACCACAAACCTACCAGAAGGAACAAACTCCAAACACGTCTGAACATGAGAAGGAACAAACTCCAGACCCACCATCTGTAAGAACTGTAAGACTCACCACTAGGGTCCACGGCTTCATTCTTGAAGTCAGTGAGACCAAGAACCCACCAATTACAGACACAATGACTGGTGGGAAGCCTTAAATAGATGTCACTGTAAAACAGAATGAAAACTAACGTAGACTTAAGGGCAAAAACAACATATAAATGTTACATACCCTAACCGTGTAGAAATAATGGAAGTAACTGTCAATGGAAAGAGAATGGGAAAAGGAGGTGAAAATTGGAATAAACTCCCTAATTTCCTAATACCTTACAGCTGGGAATAAAACTGCATACATTTAAAGTTGACAATTCAAATTACAGAAACTGACGCACATGTAAAAGATTAAAGGTAAACAATTAGCTAATACTAGTGACTAAAATTAGGTAGTGAAAGAAAATAAGAAATAGGAGTAGGAATCAGGGATAAAGGAAAAAAAGGTAATAAAATAAAAATTAATAAAATGAGTATATTTATTTCAAGTCTGCCTCCAAGGCCAAAAGGAGAGATACCAAAAACCCAATAGAAAAATAGGTAAAGGATATTAACAGAGAATTCGCAAAAAGAGGAAGGACAAATGGATCTTACACATGCAAAGATGCTTAATTTCTCAAAGATAGATAAAAATTACTCTGAGAGCTACAGGGTGTATACATTTGTAAAATCTCAAAAATGATGCATTTAATATGTGTACATTTCACTACATGTAAATTTTACATTTTAAGAAATCTATAAACAAATATTGAATTCTAGTTAATGATACACATGCTGAAGTGCTTTGAAGTGAAGTATATTAATGCTTGCATCTTTGAAATGCATTCAAAAAGTAAAAAGGATGGATAGGTGGGTAAATAGGACAAAATTTTTAAAATGCGGCGAAACATAGAATCTAGGTGGTAGATATATATTTGTTTACTGTATAATTCTTTCAACTTCTCCGTGTGTTTGAAAATGTTTGTTATAAGATGTTATAACATCTTTCAAATTTTCTTTCAAATTGGTAAAAATAAAAGATAACTCTGTTTTCAAGATTCTGCTACTGAAACACCAGGGGTTTGGTCTGGATTCTGTTGCTCACCGTACAGAAAGCCAGTAACTGAAACAATGAGTATTTCCGGGACAGAAGGCTTTTTATTCTCATGATGTCAACTGGGAGAATGGGAAATAAGTCTCAAATCCATCTCCTCAACTGACTAAAATTGGGGGTTTATAGACTGAGGAAAGAATGTGGAAAAAAAAGTTGGACTAGGAAGGTAAGGAAGAGTAAGGAAGACGAACGAGGGGTCTGGTGTCTCATTGTCTAGATGCTGGGATCTGGTGCATTTCAGTCCCTTGCCTGACAGTTTCCTAAGGAAAAAACTCAGATGAGAGAAATGTAAGTTTCAAATTTTAAGACTCGGAGGGTCAATTTCTATGTTTATTCAAAAAACCCATAAATATCAGTTCTATGGGACAATTGGGCTGGTTTCAGCTGTAGGACAACCGTCCCTCACAACCTTTGCCAATGGAAGCTTACATAGGTACAACCTCCAAGAATAATAATATCGATCAGAATTAAAATGACTTTATCCTTAGACACAGCAGTTTCGCCTGAAGGAATTTAATTACAGACATACTCAGACATGTGCAAAATGCATAGCTACAAGGACATTTGCTCCATCAATATGTGGAAAACAAAAGATTGGAAATCCTATCTAACTGATGGAAGACTATGGTTGAATTTACTATGGGATATCCATACAACAAAATACAATACAGCCATTAAAAAGAAAGAGGCAACCTTCTATGTGTTGACGTTAAATAATCTCCAAGATATGTTAAACTTTAAAAGTAAGATGTGGAACAGTTTATATAACAGGCTTTCAATTGTTTGAAAAATAAATAAACGTACATATTTTCTTTTATAAAAATAAAATATCTCCAGATTAGAAGGATGTGTAAAGACCTGATAACAATAGTTGCCTATCTGGAGATGAGCTAGATGGCTAGGGATAGGGGTAGTGAAAACACTGGTTTTACTGTTTTCTTTTTGTGCTTCTTGAGTTTTGAATAGTGTACAACAATTAATTATGCAAAATGTTCAATTTAATCCTCAAAAAAGTTAAAAATATAATTACCATATGGTTCAGCAATGCCACTTTTGCTTATATACCCCAAAGCATTGAAAGCAGAGTCTCAAAGAGAGATTTGTACACCCACATTCATAACACTATTTACACAGCCAAAAGGTGAAAACATCCCGAGTGTCCATTGATGAAAAAATGGATAAACAAAATGTGGTATAAACATATATACAATGGAATATTATTCAGACCTTTAAAAAAAGGAAATTCTGACATGCTACAATATGAATGAAGCTGGAGGACATTATGCACAATGAAATAAGCCAGTCACAAAAAGATAAATACGTACAATTCCACTTACATGAAGTAGGTAGAGCAGTCAAATTCATATAGACATAAAGTAGAATGGTGGCTGCCCGGGGCTGGGGGAAGGGAAATGGGGAGTTATGGTCTAATGAGTGCACAGTTTGTTTTGCAAGATGAAGAGGTCTGGAGATGGATGGCAGCAATGGCTGCACCATAGTGTGAATGCACTTAATACCACTGAACGGTACACAAAAATGCCGCTGCACACTTGAAAATGGTCAAGACGGTAGATTTTATGTTATGTGTATGTGGCCACACTTTTTAAAGTTTATGTGTGTGTGTGTATAACCATTTTTTTTTTTTTTTTTTTTTTTTGGAGACACAGTCTTGTTCTGTTGCCCAGGCTGGAGTGCAGCGGCGCAACCTCTGCCTCCCAGGGTCAAGCGATTCTCTTGCCTCAGCCTCCTGAGTAGCTGGGATTACAGGCGTGCACCACCACGCCCGGCTAAATTTTTTTGTACTTGTTGTAGAGACAGGATTTTGTCATGCTGGTCTCAAACTCCTGGGCTCAAGCAATCTTCCCACCTCAGCCTCCCAAAGTGCTGGGATTACAGGCGTGAAAGTTGTTATATTTTTAAAAGAGAGAAGAAATCAGCATCAAACAATAGTGTGTGGCAGATCCCACCCCCATGCCAGGAAGGAGCTACCCAGGGGAGTCCACATTATATCTAGGGCTGGGCATCTCAGGAAATAACTAGTCTTCTTTGTCCCTTTCTCTTACAGTTACACTCCAGCGCCCCCACCAGACAGCACAGCTCCTGCTCTCAGTGAACAGCCACTGCTCTCCATGGGCGACCCCCATGATGCCTGACCACTCCCTGTGCCTCTTGGAACAGCCAGGGTCCTTATGAAGTGGTGACCACTCCAATCAGCAGGTCAGTGTCCCGTAAGAGTGGTGAGGGTTGAGACAAGGTCTAAGAGTGGGGAAGTCGTGGTTGACTGTGGTTACGGTTCTTCCCCAGCCAGCGGACTCTAAGTTTGCACAGACAGCTATCTTCCTAAAGCTCCAGAGTGGGTGGGGAAGATGGAGCCCCACTAGAGGAGGCAGAGACATGTAGGGACCTAGGGTGTGGGATGAGGGACCTTGGATATGTCATTTTCCTGCTCAGTGCCTCAGTTTCCACATTTATAAAATGGGCCTATTGATGCCTGGGTAACTTGCTTCCAGGGGTGTCATGAGCTTTAAATAACAAACAGAACACAAAGCACAGCATACAGCCCAAGCACTCCACAAGTTCAGGGATAAGGATGGGGATGAATGCTATGTGTGGGGAGAGGGAGCAGCAGCCAGCCCTCCTCCTAAAGCTGTCCATGGCAGCTCAACTTGGGGAGCTGCCTGCCCCCTCCTAGCCAGCTCCTCGAGCTGCCAGTTCACCCAAAGTATGTACTGACCATCCACTGGAGCCAGGGACTGTGCATTTGGTTGTCACGCCCCTGTGAAGCAGGTATGGCCACCTGTCCTCAACATGGAGGAAATTAGGACCCAGAGAAGGTGGCAAATCATCCCAAGATGAATGAGTGATGTGTCAGTGTAGGGACTACTGCTGGAGTCCTAACAATAATTGAGAGCTGTCCAGACCTGCACTGCAAGGCGGTGGCAGAGCTGGGACCCTTCCATGTGACTGCCAAAACTGTTCTTCCCATCACACAGTTTTCAGGCCATGTGCTGGCCTCAGCAGGAATCTCTAGAGAGTCCCTGTGAGGACCTGCAGCAGGGAAGGGGATATAGACCCTCCAGGCTTCTCACTCTCTTCCACGACAGCAGTCCCTCGTCGGTCTGTTCCTCTGTGGTTTTCCACAATAGGTTTCATTTGAAATCTAGGTTCTTATGCTTTAAAAAACATAATAGACCAGACATAGTGGCTCACACCTATAATCCCAATGCTTTGGGAGTCCAAGGCAAGAGGATTGCTTGAGGCAGGAGTTGGAGGCTGCAGTGCGCTATGATTGTGCCACTGCACCGCACTCCAGCCTGAGCGACGGAGTGAGACCCTGTCTCTAAAATATATGCATATATATCATAATTACTTAATTTTTGAAATGCTTTCAGATTACCCTCAGATAGTGGTTTGTCTAAATGGAAAACATTATCCTAACTGCCTTTCTAAAGGGTTTCATGGAGTAGAGGCAGCTGCAGGGCCTCTATCCCCACCAAGCCCTCAGCCCCACCCTAGTCCCACACCTGTTGGGACTCATCTGTCACCTCCCCTGCCCCAGCCTGCGGAGGCACTGGCTGCACCCTGCTAGAGCCTCTGGTCACCTACCAGGTTTCGGGCTGGGACCATGTGGGTCCATGTGTACCCATCCCCTCCTACCCTCCTGCAGGGTGGTCTGAGCTGCAAGCTCTCGGTGCAGGGGTAGCAGATAAGAGGGAGCAGAGGTTGGTGCCCTGCAGTCACCCCAGGCACGTGACCACACCCCTCCTTCCCCACTGCTGTGGCTGTCTCTGCAGGGGTGGAAAATGGTACCAGTCAAGCCCGAGGCAGAGGAGGAGCAGCCCGCAGTCGCTGCCACGAGATGGAGGAGCCCACACCCGAGCCCGTCTATGTCGACGTGGACAAAGGGCTGACCTTGGCCTGCTTCGTCTTCCTCTGCCTCTTCCTTGTCGTGATGATCATCCGCTGTGCCAAGGTCATCATGGACCCTTACAGCGCCATCCCCACATCCACCTGGGAGGAGCAGCACCTGGACGACTGAGGCACAGCGGTGGCGGAGACTGGACCTGGCAATCTGCGGGTGGTTGTGCCCCAGGATGCACCCATGTGTCCCCTGCCAGCCTGCCATCCCACAGAGGCAAGGAATGAATCCGTCACCCAGGGAAGGAGAAAGTGCAACTTAGCCCTGTCAGCCCTCCCTCGAGCACCAGCGTGGAATGCCCGGGTGCCATGGGTGTCGCAACCATGGAGCAGCCAGGGGAAAAGAACCCTGGACCAGGACCCAGGAGGCTGGGGTTCCAGTGTGGGGAGTCACTGTGAGATGATGGGGTAGTCACCTTCCCAGGCTCCTGGGCACCTTTTGGAATTGGATCCAGCAACAGACACCCCCCAGCCATCACACAACAGTGGTCTTGTCTTGAGGAGACTCTCTATCCTTAAAATACAAAGTAGCACATGGAGGCTTCCAACCAAGAGGTCCCACCTGAACCCCAGCCCCCTCCCCACGGACCAGCAATGGTGTGGCAGTGAGGGGGCAAAGCAGGTTGAGGGAGCCTCACCTGAAAATTCAGGAAGGGCACAGGATATGGGCTGCTTCCAAGCAGTATTTTTTTAAACTAAAATATAGAGGGATATATTTTTCCCATTATAAATAAAATGTACATTTTAGAAACTTGGGAAAATGCAGATAAATAGAAAGAAAGGGAGGGAAATAACACTTAATAATTCCACCTCCCAGAAACCACCATTTTGATATATTTTCTTCCAGCCTTTTTACTTGTATGTTTTAGTCAAATTCATACGCCATGCATGGTGTTGTATCACTTCATATGGTAGCATGAATATTCCCCACGACATCAAACACTCTTCTTAGCTGCCAGTTTTAGTGACTGAAGGGTCACTTCAGTCACTACCCAACCATCAGTTGGGTAGGTCATGGTTAAAAAATCATCTTCTTTGGTTGTACGTTTAATTTTTTTCACTAATTTTTCCTCACACAAAATTATTTCACCCAGTAACCTTTCTGAGGGTGCACAGTCCATGAGATAAATATTGAATGGGGAGATCTGTGTTCTAGTCCCACATTTATCAGTCAGGTTACAATGTGACCTTGAGCAAGTCACTTCACCTCCCAGTGCCTCAGTTTCCTCATTGTAAGTTAGGAAAAGCCTTGTCATTTTAAAATGTTTATTTTTTGCATATACCTCGTGAACAAAAGGACAGAAAGGGGAGTGAATGTGCTATAAATTTGCTATAGTCGCAGTTGTGGGGCAAGGAAGAAGTTATTGATGATGACTCTTCTCGGGCCCTCCCTCCTCCCACCTCCTTCCGCCCTCGACCCCACTCCCACTCCATCACCTACATCCATGACCTTGCAGCAAAATTATTACAGCAGAGCCTACAAAACTGGTCCCAGGTCCCAATTCCTCTACTTCCTTGTTATAGCACCCCAAATAACTCACTTAGCCTCTCTGAGCCCCAGTTTCCTCATCTGTAAAGTGAGGGAATAACATCTACCTCACAAGGTTGTTGTGAGGATGAAATGAGAGAACGTGGGCAAACATGAATGTTCCTGAGTTCACCACCCCAGGAGAAGCCAGGGGTCTGAGCTGGGAGGAGTGCCCCCTGCCCCTACAGAGCCTGGAACCCTCAGCTTTCCTCAACTTCCGAGGGCTGCTTCCTACAGGCCAAATCTCCCAGCCAGAACCACTTGGTCAGAGGAATAGTCACAGCAGCTTTCCCTAGCACCTGACCTCGAGGGATGTGGTGTCTTCCAATTTACGTAATTGCCAGTGTCATCAGTTTTCCTGTAACATGATATGAAGTTAAACAAGAGCACCTGAGCTCCCCTTCCTCTGAGTGCATTTATTCTGTCCCTCCAAGGTGTGGCCTTCCATCCCCATCCAAGGGACCTGCAGCTGTGAAGAAGCTCAAGACTTCTCATTGTCTGCCTCCCAGCCATTAGTCCCCACCACAGCGCAGGCCACCTGGAAAATGGGTTTCCAAAGCACTATCACTACTAGGTGACCCCTGAATGCGGACAAGGCCACAGCTGTTCAGGCAGCATTTCAGGGGATATCCAGTCGTCATCCCTCTCCTACCCCTCTCCTACCCACCCCTATCCCCACTATTGTGGGATGCACAAAGGGACAGCTGGCAATGGCACTGAACCAAGATGCAGGGAAGGCCCTGTATAATGAGGAGGATCTAAAGCAAGACTCATGTGCGTTGCCTCAGGTTCAGCAGCAGCAGCCCTCACTCTGAAGCCTACCTTGAGATGCCAGGCACTTCTGGTAAAAATCTCATCAGCATGCATTTACAATGTAAACTAGAACCAACTCCCAGTAAGCTAATAACAGACCCCAGGAACAAGAAAAGGTCTTCCAGACCGCCCCTGGACACACTTTAGAACCCTCAGGGGTGAAAAAGAGGGTGCTCCAGGGCAGTGCAACTTAACCTGTGGTTGAAGGACAAACAACCTCTGCAATACTTGAGGAGCTCGTTAGAAACCCAAACTCACAGCCCCCTCCAGACCAACGTACAGAATGTACATTAGCAAGATTCCCTAGGTGGTTTCTATGCACCTTAAAGTTTAGGAAGCACTGCCTGAGAATCCCTTGGTCCTAATTAATTCTTTTCCACACTCAGATTCGCTAATGGGTTTCGCCTTATCTCTTGACTCTTGTTTGATGGCAATGGGAAATAGTAACTTTTCAGGAAGAATGGAAAATATAAAAAGCACTCCCAACCCAAGCCTCCAAAAAACAGCAATTTTAATTTTGTGTCCATATATTGCCTTCTAATCATTGTCCTCATGCAAGATTTTTTTCATAAAGATGATCTGCTATATAATTTTATATCATACTCTTTCTCCTAATATTACATCATAAGTATACTTTTGTGTTGCTACTACATTCTTCACACTTGTCATTTTAATGGCCATAAAACATGACATCTAGTGCACATATATAATTATGTAGCTTCCTATTATTAAATACTTGGATTTCTTCCATTTTCCCTATTATACATATTCCAAGCAAAAAAGAAAGGTTAAAATACATATGATGAAGGCAGGGTGCTTGCTTAGGACAGGGGAGAATAAATATTTACTATACACTCCCTCCATCTGAAAGACACATGGAGCACAGCGGGGAGGGAGACCTATCTAAGAACTGGATCATATTAAGGAGAAAAAAGCAACTGGAATCTCAGGCTACGGTTGTTGCATTATGCTGCTGAAGCACAGAGGAGATGGTCCTTTGTGACCAGAGCATCTCAACTCGTTTCTGGCAAGCTGAGATGAACTTTGGGGTTGTGGATAGAAAGATAAACTGATCAGCAAAAGGAATGAACAGAAGTCTTCAAGGCTAGAAGTTGGCAGAGAAGAAATGAAAAGTATTAAGAGAATGGGAGGCCTGTGAAGTTGGCCACAACCCAGGACTTAAGGAGAACACAGACTGGAGAAGAACTCTCCAAAGCAGAGAATGGGTGGTGGGTTTTCCAGGCAGGGATGCCTAGAGGCCAGTTTTAAGTGGTTGCTTGTACTGTGCTCAGCTACACTCCCTTCCTGTCGCCCCAAGCCCTCTCTAAAGTCTGATAAACGATCCACTCTGCAGCAGTGGTCTTTGGGACAATGAAGACACCTCGGTGGTGGGTCATGTAGGGAAATACGATCTGGAAGGGGCCAGCAGTCCCACAGACAAGTGGGGTAGCAGAAATATGCAGAACCAAGAGTTCAGAGTGATGATCACTAGAAGAAACGCAGCCCCTAAGGATGCTCAGAGACTTGGATAATATAGTAGGACCCTAGCTTTACCATCCTGGCATATCGTTCCCATCATAGATATTTCGTTTTTTTCTAATTAGTTGCTCAAATGTCTACCTGTTCTTATTGAATTGAAAACCAGTGTCTCCCTGTCTCATTAAATTTCCAGAACTTCAGAGGCTAAATCAATCCAAAAGGGGCCGGTCCTGCTTTCAAACACCAAGTGAAGAGAACTGCAAAGCTTGGTGTGTGCACTAGTGTGGTTTCATACCACTCGGTCTTGTTGTTGAGGACTGGTTCTGCCAAGCATGATCAATGACCACCCTCAATGTCCTGTGGCCCAGCCTGTGGAGAGAGTTATCTGGGTCCACATCCACGTTCCCAGATATTCTGTCCAATCATAGCACAAAGACAGGTTGCCTGTATCCAGAGGGACACACAGCCTCAGCCACACCAGCCCTTACTTTTGAGCTTGATGGTCATCAGCCAAGACTCTCTCTCTTTAGGAGGGTTCTCCTTGGGAGTTTTCAGTGTCTTGGCAGGAAAGAGATGGCACGCACAAAGCACTGACTGAAGATAGTTTAATGAAAGAATATTTACAGAGTTTGGGCAAGGGTATGGAAAGCAACAGGGAAGAGTAAAACACCCAGGGATGGCCAGGCAAGGAAGCTCATGTCTGTAATCCCAGCACTTTGGGAGGCCAAGGCAGGCGGACTGCTTGAGCCCAGGAGTTTGAAACCAGCCTGGCCAACATAAGCAAGAACCTGTTTATCTACAAAAAATAAAATGTTTTTTAAAAAATTAGCTGGGTGTGGTGTTGCACACCTATAGTCCCAGCTACTCAGGAGTCTGAGGTGGGAGGATCACTCGAGTCCAGAAGTTTGAGGTTACAGTGAGCTAGGATCACACTACTGCACTCCAGCCTGGGTGACAGAGAGAGACACTGTCTCTAAAAATAAAAAACTAAAACAAACTACCCAGGGACAGGCAGGCCACAAACTATTACCATCTCAGCCTAAAGAGACAAGGAGGAGGATCTAGAACCCAGGGAGAGCTACAGCCACGGAGAAGGAATCACCCAATGGAAGCCCTGGTCACAACTAGAGGATCAAAACTCCTGCACCCACTGCAGCTCAGTAGGAAGAGAGCCAGGGGAATAAATACCTTGACCTCTTGCCTCCTGCCCTCCAATCTCCTGTCTGGGTCTTCCATTGGCCAAAAACAATAGAAGCTAAAGGTCAGGGGACCCTGAGTGATACGGTCCACATAGGCAGCACACTGGAGCCAAAGAAGAAAATCCAGCACAATTCATCCTGTTACCACTTAGCAGCCATTCACAAACTTTGCTTAGATGGGAGAAAAATATTTTGTCCCCAGCACAGCGGAAACATAAAATCTCACCAGTCACCATATTGTCTGGGGGTGATAGCAATTTAGTCCCATTCCCACCTGCAACTTAAATCATCACGTAGCCACTCCTGGGTAAGTGGAACACTTCCTGTAAAGCACAACTGCTAGTGCCCCCTTCTGTGACTGATCATGGGGCCCAGAGTGGTAACTGTAGTCTTGTTCTCCCACCACCCATTCCATAGCCCTTCTACCTTCTGGCAGTCCCTTAGCTGTTGGATAATTTTATCTGGTGGAGTGACCCAAATCTTCATCCACAGAGGATTCAAATTCTTGGTGCCCTGTCTTCATTGAGTTGCCACAGTATCCACAGATTCCTAAAGAACATGAAGAGGCCTTGAAGATCTTACCTGGAAGCACTGTAAAATTCTCAGAAAGAATAACAGGTGCTCTAGGGCAACAACTACTATGGTCCAAGGATGGACAGCATTGGCATCTCTGGGGAGCCTGTTAGAAATCTAATTTTGTGCCCCCACCTCAGGCTTACAGAATGAGGACAAGGGATACAGGGAGTACCAAGTGCCCTAGTGAATCCCAGGGTTCCAAAGCTAGTATTCCTTGCCCCTACTGTGTAGCAGAAACCCTACTTTCCCTTGGATATTGGGGTGAACCATCCTGGCAGTGCAGTGATCTCCTTCTCTGCCAATGTTTCAACATAAGGAACCCCAGATGGCACAAGATCATCTTCCAATTTAACAGACCCGTAACTATACTCCCTGGTGGAAGCAGTTCCTCTTGGTCACTAGAGATTTCCAAACCCACAAAACCTAAGGTTTCTTGTTTAAAGGCCATGTTTGTGGGATATACTGAGATGAATATGCTGTGGTTTGAATGTGTCCCCCAAAGTTCATATGTTGGAAACTTGATTCCCAATGCAACAGTGTTGAGAGGTGGGGCCCAATGAGAGGTGATTAGGCCATGAGGGTGGAATGAATGGATTAATGCTGTTATCTCAAGAGTGGGCTTGTTTTGAAAGGGGGTGTTTCGTCCCCTTTTCTCTCTTGCCCATGTGATTCATTCCACCATGTTTATGATGCAACAAGAAGGTCCTCACCAAATGCTGGTTCCTTGATCTTGGATTTTGCAGCCTCCATAATCGTGAGCCAAATAAATTTCTATTCATTATAAATTACCCAGTTTGTGTTATTCTGTTTTAGCAGCACAAAATGAACAGAATGAAACACCACAAATGGCGGGGAGGGACAGGGATGGCAAATCCATATCCGGAATATATGTCTATTCCTACTGCCCTCCATGATGAAAGGGACTCAGTTTAATTAACCTTCTACCAAGTAAGTGTTTGGTCTATCTCCCACCACCCATCCCTGGGAATGGTGCCATATCAGGGGCTTGGCATTGGTCTCATTCATTGGAAGCCTACATATCCAGAAGTTATGGAAACCAGTGGACCTTAGCAAGGGAAAGCCCATAGTGTTGATAGCCTCTGTCCCTTCCACTACAGTCACTTTGTTCATGATGTCATTGAGCAAACACCAGAGTAGACAGAGGAAGAGGCTGACACCCCCAAGTTGGGTCATCTTATCCACCTGATCGTTGAGAGTCTTTTCTGCAGTGGATGCCCTCCAGTAGGCATTTAGATGGCCCTTGAATATCTTGACACCCAGGGCCCCTTCAAAGATGTCTTTTCACACATATCTCCCGAAGACTGCCTTGGACTCTCTCTTCCCATCCTGTTCAGTTGGGTCAATGCTGTGATTCTGCTATTGGAGATGGTTAGGAATTCCACACAGCACCCCCATTTGCAACAGACACTTCTGGCACTATTGGATCTGCTGATCTTAAGGACCAAACGGCAGAGTAGCTTTCATCACAGTCTGGATATATCTTTTCTAGAGTCCTTTATTATTCTGGGCCCCATTCAAAACCAGTGGTCTTATGATGTAACCAGTAAATCCATGAGAGACACACACACAAATGTTCTATACATTGCCTCAAAAATCCAGAGATCCATCAACTGCCGAGCCTCTTTCTTTATGGTGGAAGACACAAGGTGAAGCAACATGTTTCTCATCTTAGTGGGGATATTCCAACAGGCCTCAGACTGCTAGAACCCAAGAAATTTCACCAATGTGGGAGGCCACTGAACCTCCACATGTGTTTTCTTCCCCTCTCTGGCAAGCATGTGGCAGTATGGCACTCGCTAGTCCTCATTCACCAGATCCCATTAGCATAATGTTATCAATGTAGCAGACAATCATAAAGTTCTATGGGCTGTCAGGATGATAAGGGTCTCATATAATATGACAGAGACCAGGAGAATTGGCAGATCCCTGAGGTAATGCATTTAGGGTGTGCCACAGTCTTCTAACAGGTGAAGATGAACTCCTTCTGATTATCTGTATTGATTGTGATGCAGTGGAAACTATTTCTAATACCACAGTTCTCAAACTTCGGTATGCATTGGAATCACCTAGACAGCTTGTTCTAACACAGCTGGTGAGCCCCTAAAATTTTTAATTCAGGTGGTCTTCAGTGGAGTTCTATAAATTGTACATCAGACATGTTCCAAGGTGACACTGAAGCTGCTAATCCAGGGACCTCCCTTTGCGAATTACTGTTCTAGTCACCAGGCACAATACCAGGTGCATACCAGGTGCCAGGGGCTAAGTGGATCTTCTCTAATAAAGATACCACATCCAGAACAACTTCCGAAATGGCATCAATTCCTGATTTGTGTTTATGAAAATCTATAGTCATTCTCTAGGATCCACCTGGTTTTTGCATAAGCCAGACAGGTGACTTAAATAGTGATATGATTAGAACCACCTGCCCTGCATCTCTCAAGTCTTTGATGGGGGCACAATTCAATTGCCCTGAAGATGCAGTATTGCTTTTGGTTTACTATTTTGGCACAAAGAGGCGGTTCCAAGGGCTTCCATGGAGCCACTTCTACCATAATAGCCCTCACTCCATGGGTCCAATTGTCACCCTTAATACCAATGGCTTTATTCATCAGGATTTAAGTGGCAAATTCAAAAGGTTCAGTGAAGAGGGTTTAATTTGGGACAATTTTCAGAGGGACAGGTAAGGTAAAGAGAATCGGCAAGGGTTGGTGATTAATCCAGGGTTAACAACGATAAGAAGCCATTACTGCCCCTTGCTTGGAGAGAAAACAGTG
This sequence comes from Chlorocebus sabaeus, assembly GCF_047675955.1. Taxonomy (NCBI): domain Eukaryota; kingdom Metazoa; phylum Chordata; class Mammalia; order Primates; family Cercopithecidae; genus Chlorocebus; species Chlorocebus sabaeus. Next base: position 56,342,379 of record NC_132929.1, on the reverse strand, counting down.
GCACCAGAATCTAGCAAAGTCTGTGGTTATGTTTCCCACAGGAGCAGTAGGACACAGTGGGACACAGCCACTGCCCAAACCATGGCTCAGCAGGGAAAGAGTAAGGAGAATGATGCTCCCTGCTGCTTTCTCCCTCTATATTCCAACTTCTGCCTGCACTTCCACTGGCCAGTCCTAACCAGCAGCCAGAGGGCATGAGCCTGGGTGATGTTGTCCAATGAGGTCAGCCTCCAGGGGCACGAAGAACAGCACAGGGAAGGATGGAGAACCGATTTGGAGGGACAAAGGGAGACAAACCTGCAGAGGGCCCTGGGTGCTCTTCCTGCCAACAGACCTCAGTCAGGGCCCAACAAGTGTGCCCAAATCAATGTTCTAACTTTTTAGTTAGAAAAACAATTTTCTGGTTATTTAGGAGAGACGGTTGGAATATCAGTTCCTCACATCCCTTGGACTTCTTATGCAATTTGGTCCACTCCCTCTCCACCCTTCTGCACCAAGGAGAGGGGCACCCTGGTTATATCCAACTATACCCTTTTTCCAAGGAAAGGAGTGTCCACTTGCCTAATCTACATAACTAAGAAGGACCCCAGAATTGAGAATACTTCAGCTGACCATACAGAGGCTGCTGGGCAATATACCCCCAAAAAAGATTACACTGTCTCTTAGAAGCCACCTCCATTTCACAGCAGTCATCCCGTTAAGCGGGGGAGTTATGGGGGTTCACTGTGGAGATAGGACAGCAGCTCAGGCTTTCCGTGAATATATATTAAGGGAAGAGAGACCCCAGAAAGTTAAATGACTCGATGACATTCAAAGGCTGAAACTTAGGCTACAAAAATAGTGCTTCAGTGACCATCCTTGGTGCACAGAGGTTGTTGTTTTGTTTTGTTTTGTTTTCCTTTTTTCTTCTCTTAGATTACCAAATACAGCACTAACATCATTTGAAAGAAGTCTGGCTTGAGCTTATAGCTATGAAACGGGGAACTTTGTGAGTACAATGCCACACACATTTAGAAGCAACTACTGTCTAACAGAGGGATTGGACACAAAGATGCGTAGTGCACAGCCCTGCCCTTGAGAAGCTTGCTTCCACAGGCCAAAATCAAAGTCCACATACCACTAGACCATAAATGGGGAGTGTGTTGTCCTAAAGGCTGAAAGCTCTAGAATCCAGTTTCAGCTCTGCCACTCACTAGTTGTGTAAAATGAGCAAGTCTTTGCTATGACACAACAAATATCCAGAGACAATGTGGGGTCCAAAGATGGAGATAAAGAAGCAATATTGCCCTTAGGCTGGAGTAAGGTGTGGAGGGGGTGCTTCCTTGGAACTCATGCCACAGAGGCCCCAGCTTATAACAAATACACATACACAAATCTATTTGTTCAAATTCATACAAGCACTTCTACCCCTCCCTTGGGCCTCAGGTTGGTGCAGCTCAACCTGTACCACAAATATCCAATCTTATGAGTAATACTGTCCAAGCCAGGAGAGTTCTTCTTCACATACCTGCCCTGCATCCTCAAAATAAAAGAGACTGTGTGAATGCCGCGCAGGACTGTGGCACTTCCAACCCTGGAGGTGGACATGTCAGTGGAAGCGCTTAGGTGAGAGAAAGGAATGATTATTTAACTTATTACACACTTCCTCCTAGCCAGAATGTAAATGATTCTTTCCCCAAACAAATGTCATTTCCCATTTATATCAAATATCCACTTTCTTGCTTTCTTTTCTTTTATGGCTTCTATTTGATTGAAAATTGGTAAAATAGGCAACTGAACTTAATTATCATTGCACTTGAAGGGAGTTGATGGGATGGCAATGTTTGGATGAGAATTAAAGACATAAATTCATCAATTACATACCTACTTTATACATTTTTAAAATCAAACTTCATTTCCAACCTGTGGTTCTGAAGGGACTCACAAAACGTGCCCTAGTTGGCATGGGTATCATAACCTAAACGAAGAGTGATACTAATTCTTTACTTTGGCAACTAAATGGACAGTGAACACTAAGACTGCAAAGTAGTTTTGTTTTTATAAAATATATTTAATAAGATTTAATTAATTTTTTGAGCTGGGTGCAGTGACACATTCTTGTAGCTCCAGCTACTCAGATGGCTGAGGCAGGATGATCCCTTGAGCCCAGGAGTTTGAGGCCAGCCTGGGCAACATAGTGAGACCCCATATCAAAAAACAAAACAAAACAGATTTTATTACATTTTCAAAAAATGAATTTAGACATTTCATTTTTATTTGAAGAATTTTGAGATTAAATGTTAAAGCTCTTTAATTATAATTTGTATCTTGCTTTTTATTATTAATAATTTTGAATATTTTCAAAGAAAACTAACTTTGAAAGTGCATATGAAAAATTTAATTTTTCAATTTTTAACAGTTTAGAGTTTTGATGAAGATATTTACTTCTTGTAGAGTGAAGTATAATTCGATATACTTTTTAATATTTTATTTTGTCAATAAAACACACATTTATGAAAAGCTCAGGAGAGCATAATTAATGATTCTAATGAAATTAAAGAAAGAAAAAATAATTGTAAAAAATAAAGTCTGATTTTAAAAATGTATAAAGTACAAAATTCATGAATTTATGTCTTTAATGCTCATCTAAACATTGCCATCCCATCAGCTTTCTTCAAGTGCAATGATAATGAAGTTTAGTTGTATATTTTGCCAATTTTCAATCATATAAAAGCCGTCAATTTGCAAATATGTTTGTTTTGCAATTATGAAAGCAAACATATCTAGGTAGGAAAATAGAAAGTATTTTATTTAACAGTGTATAGCTTGTTTATACCGCCTAAATACTGAGACTTCATGAGCACTCTCAGGTTAGGCCCTGCAAGTACTAGAAGTAGACCTATCAATAAGACACAATCTGCTCCCAGTGATCTCCTAGAATTCATTCACTTACTTAACGAGTATACATTGAGCGGCTCTTATGTGCTAGGTACTGATGAACTTTCAGTAAGCAAAAGCAGACTATCCTCAAGTAGCTGAAAATCTAATGAAGGCAGATACTAATGAAATCATCATAAACAACAAAGGTCTATTTATTTCCGGGATCATGGCCTTGGCGGGAATAGATGTGCCATGCGACTCCACTCCCTCCCTCTTCGAGAAAGAACTTGTCGCTCCAGCTTTTGGGTGTGCGGTTGGCAAACAGTCTGAAAATAAGACTGGCCTCAGCCTTATTTAGTTTTCAAGAGCAAAATTTTAAAAAGCAAAAACAGGCTTGCAAGCAAGCATCCAGTCTTGGTCCATCTCCCACGAGCTTCTTTCTGCCTCTCTGCAGGAGGAGAGCGAGCAAAATACTCCCACAGCCCTGGAAATCTTGCTGAGAGGGCAGAAAGAGAGGGGATACACAGAAAACAAATTAGTACTTCGGAATACAACCCTGCCACATTACTTTTTCTGGAGTTGTTAAAAGCAATATGCTTCCACACTAAAGAAGGGGGAAAAAATGTGAAAATAGAACCACTTTTGAGATCCATTTTGTTGTCAGGAATCTTTGAGATAATATTAATTATGATACTTTACACCCCAAAATTGCCAGGCATGGTGGCTCATGCCTGTAATCCCAGGACTTTGGGAGGCCAAGGTGGGAGGATCACTTGAGCACAGGCGTTCAAGACCAGCCTGGGCAACATAGTGAGATCCCATCTATACAAAAAATCAAAAAATCACCTGGGCATAGTGGTGTGCACCTGTAGTCCCAGCTACTTGGGAGGCCGAGGTGGGAAGATCACCTGAGCCAGAGAAGTCAAGGCTGCAGTGAGACAAGATTATGCCACTGCACACCAGCCTAGGTGACAGAGTGAGACCCTTTCTCAAAATTAAAAAACAACAACAAAAACAACAACAACAACAAAAACAGAAAAAATTCCCTTGTCCTCAAAAACATTGTCTTCGTTCAAGTCTACACTCACCCTCAGGAGAGCTCTCAATGTACAGCGTTTCAAAGGTAAACCAATGTGTGTGAAAGGCCTCAGGACAGAGAAGTACCATGGTGGGGGCAACAAGGCCTCTCTTCCTCCACTCCCCTCTGCAACAGAGACAGGGGCTCCTGGCCCCTGGAACCCCAGTGCCTGTCCCAGCCCAGGGCAGTAGCATGCCCCTGAGCCTAGCTCCCTTGCCACCCTACAATAAAACCTGCAGTGGGCCCCATCTTGCCAGAAACACCTCTGCACTGACTCCTCCTGGTCAGGTAAAGTTTCAAATGAACTCTACTCTCTGTTCCACAGTCATCCATTCATATTCCAAATGGACCACTAGTTCAAAACAGGAAGCATAAATGGAATACAAATTATAAGGAAGATACAGTCATAACTACGGCCAACTTGCCTTGAGATGCTCATCATCCCATCTGCAAGCTCCATTCATCTGGTCAAAATGCTTCTAGTCCTTAAAATACCACTGTCAAAAAGAGGAAATTTGGCTCTGAAAGTCATTTTTGTCTATTTCATATTATTACACACAGATAGGTTTCAATAAATTAGATCTCTAAAACTAAAGACCATTAAAGTCACTTGTCATGTGGGCTGGCAGTGAGCACTTCTGGAGTTGGAGACAGTAAAACAAAGAGGCTCTTGTCGCTGAAGATTAGGGAAAAGTAATTGCCAAGTAACGCCCAGGCTGGACCCAGAATTAACATCCATTAGTTTGGTTTCTTAAGTGAATCTGGTGCCAGGAACATTTCTGGCTCTTTCTGCCCTGTGTGTGTTTCAGACTCTGGGGCAGGTCAGTTGGGTTTTCCCAACATCATCAAGCCCTTTAAGTGCGTTAAATGCCTAAAAAGGGAATAAGCGTGTGATCTCAACAGATGACATTGGCATTCTCTGGTGCCAGTGGGAACAAGTGGATTAATAATGATTTTAAGTGACCTTTGCCCATGACCCAGAGATCTCCAGTAAAGACCTACTGTGTGGAGCATGAGGGCCTTTTATCTATGTGCAGGTGAGGGCTTTGAGAAAAAGAGGAGTCACTCCTGTGGGTTGATGCCAGGAGAGAAGGCTTCAGGAACAATCTCAGAACACAGTCGAGAGAGCAGGGGTTTTAGCTGAGTCAATAGAAGCAGATGTCTTCCTGGGAACATAAGCCCCAGGAATTCAGAAAAATCCTGGGGAAGGCTTTGGTCTTCCAAATTCAAATAAGTGTTTACATCAGTCTGATCTGGAGAGTAGCGTCTGGGAGACCTGGCTGACAGCTGCCCTATACAGCATTTCCACTGAAATCAGCAAAGCACTGGAGAGTATGGCCCTAGAGCATAGCTCTAGGAAGTAAAGTCCGCGGGGAGCAGTTCAGCCTCAGAGTGTGATATTTCCAAGCCTGCGTGTAGCAGAGACTACTAATTGTCCCCCAGTGTTCATTCTCCCCTTCTTTTAGGGCAATCAAACTAATTTTCACAGGGCAAGCAATGTGTTTAGATGAAATACTGTATTTCCAGGCTTTCTTGTAATGAGGTATGGCCTTGTGACCAAATTTACATCAATGAAACGTAAGAAATGTGTGGTATGGGACCACCAGGAAAGCTGCTTAAAGTGACCTAACTCAGGAGGAAGGAGTTCTGCCCTTCCATCCTCCCAATCCTCACCTCTTTATTGTCTCTTTCTACTGGCCTGGAACTTAGGTATACTGGTTGGAGCTCCAGCATCCATTTTGCACCATGAGGTAACCCCAAGACTGAAAACCACATACCGAGGATGGCTGAGCAGAGGTATCTTTAATGATACTGTGGAGCTGCCATACTAACTCCAGCCTTCCTGACCCCAGATTGCTTTTATGTAAGGGAGAAATACCAGTCTCCTTGATGTTCTTTAGAAATGATAAGCATATTCCATCCTCAGGGCTTTGCACTGGCTGATTCCTGTGCCTGGAGGACTCTGTCCCCAGGTATCCATCTGGCCTGCTCCCCTCACTCTTTCAGCTCTCTAGCAGAAAGGTACTACAGGATTAAGGCCTTCTGTGACCACATTTACAATAGCATCCACATTCCCCAGTCATCCATAAAACTTATTACTATCTGTCATACCACGTGTCGTTTCCTTATCTGTTTACTGTCTATCTCTTTCCACTCGAATGTAAGCTTCAAATGGGCTATTCTGTTTACTGCTGTGCCTCTCATCCTTAGAACAGTGCTTAACACATGGAAGGTGCTCAATAAAGATTTGTTGAGTGAATGAATGAATGGTACGATCTGATGGATGGGCTCTGCATCCTCAACTATCCTCCTAGGCCCCAGTATAAGGTTCATCAGGCCCAGGAAAGGTTGCAGGGCACCCTCCCTTGCTGTAGTCACCAAGGAACTAGGGTAGAACCAGGGCTGCCTGTGTGCAATGGGTTGGGGCAGAAGAGATGGGACAGAGCTCACTCTCCTGGCTCTAGTGGGCTTTCAAGAGGTGAAAAGCTAGGTCCTTTTCTGCCATCATCACAGTTCAGGTGTGCATCCATGACTCAGAGGCTCTTCCCAAGGCGTACAGTATGGAGACACAGCCACAGGGCCCATGAATCAAGCCTACAACCCATATGTGCTCATCTGTTAGCCCCAAGAAATACTGGACATGTAGGGTGCTGTGATGGGCAATTTCATGTACTAATTTGGCTAGAATACCCAAATATTCTACATGTTTCTAAGAAAGTATTTTTTAGGTGAAATAAACTTAAATCAGTGGAGTAAAGCAGATGACCCCCCACAGTGTGGCTGGGCCTCATCTAATCAGTTTAAGGCCTTCACAATGACTCACTTCCCAAAGGAAGACAAAATTTTGACAGCAGACTGCTTCAGATTCAAATTGCAGCTCTTCCTTGGGTCTTCAGTCAGTAACCCACCCAGCAGGTTTTGGACTTGCCATCCTCCAGAATCCCATAAGCCAATTTGCTAAAAATTAATCAATCAATCAATCAATCAACCTCTTTCTCCTTGGTTCTATTTCTCTGGAGAACCCTGACTACTACAGCTGCCAGTCTCTTTTCATATTCCATGGAATACCAGGAGGCCTGGGATGTCTAATAAGAAAACCCCACAAAGACCCTTGACCCCATGAATAACAGTGAGAAAACATATTAATGAATGTCTGGCAGGGAGGCTTTACACACCCTGACCCACTGGATCAAATCACGATCATAAGTGGACACAGCTGCACCTGCGGCAGTGCAGGCCTCAGAGCACAACGGCTTTATTTGTCACTGAATGAAGGACCAGGCCTACAGCCCAAGGGAGGACCCCCGTCACAGGGTTGAAAGGGGTGCTTGAGCCCTTTGTTTCTGGAACAGCAGAGAAAATCTCATGATGGCAAGAGAGCAGGCAGCACTTTTCCAGCACACTGGCCAAAGCCGATGCGGTAACCATCCCCCTGGCAGTACCCTGGAACAGAGGAGGACAAAGGTCAGTCACAAAGTTGGTGGGCTCACCAGAACCAACACCTAGGCAGCAGCAGTGCCCGTCAGCACACAGCTGGCCCAAGGCAGGAAGGTGCCATCAGAATCACACACATATCTTAAACACAAGAATAACCCTCCACAGAAGCTGGGCAGAGTCGCACGCAGGAGCACTTGGACTAGAACCTGGGCCCACCTCACAGCCAGGGATCGTCAGAGGAACTGCAAGGCTCAATAGCTTTCCTGTGGCTGATATGGTTTGGCTGTGTCCCCCACCAAACTTCATCTTGAGTTATAGCTCCCATAATTCCCATGTGTTGTGGGAGGGACACGATGGGAGATAATTGAATCATGGGGTGGTTTCCCCCATACTGCTCTCATGGTAGTGAAGAAGTCTCATGAGATCTGATGGCTTTATACGGGGAAACCCATTTCACTTGGCTCTCATTCTCTCTTGCCTGCCACCATGTAAGACGTGCCTTTTGCCTTCCACCATGATTGTGAGGCCTCCCCAGCCATGTGGAACTGTGAGTCCATTAAACCTCTCCTTCTTCATAAATTACCCAGCCTCGGGTATGTCTTTATCAGCAGTGTGAAAACAGACTAAAACAGCGGTCAACTCTCCCCACACGGGTTTGGGTTCAAATCTTCGCTCTGCCAATTAGCCTGAAATCAGAATACCTGAGTTCAAAGCCTAGTTCCTCCACTTACTGGCTCTGTGACCTTGGGTCCCTCTAGACCTCAGTTTCTTCATCTGTGCAATGGATCTAATGATAGTGCCCACCACACAGGACTGCTGCCAGGATGATGGGAGCAAATGCATAGAAAACTCTGAGAACAGTCTCCAGTCCCCATGTGAAATACCCTGTAAGCATCAGTCATTATAACCATTATGAGCTGGGTGGCTGGGAACAAGCTGTTTAACTTCGGAACTCACCTCCCTCATCTACAAACAAGAAAAACAATGCTTATATCTCAAGGTTGTAAGGATTAGACTAAATATTTCAGTGAAATTCCCAGTACATCTCAGAAACTAATAAATACTAATTTCATTCATTTAATTCCATTTCAATAAGGCTGATGGAAAAGCAGAGAGAAGTCCATCTCTGCCTTTGAGAGGGGTCCACTTAGAGGGAGTGGGAGGTCTGGATGAGAGATACAGAGAAATGCCTACAAGGTGCTGAGTGAGCAGCATGGAGGGAAAGGGAGCAGGGAGCGGGGACATCTGAGCCAGGCCTTGACAGGTAGCTAGGAGTTCATTAAGGAAGACACATGAAAATGCCACTCCAGACAGAGGGAAGAACATGTGCAAAGGCTCAGAGACCCAAGCATTTGTCACATCTGTTCAGTGAGGCTGTCCTTTGGGGGACCCTAAGAAGCCAGGTTACCAAGGGCTCTGAGAAGCCATGGTAAGGTGTTTGAACCTCATTCTAAGGGCAATGAGGTGACACAGAGGAGCGTTCAGCAACGTTCACTTATCAGAATCAAGTCAATACAGACGCCTTCAGGCACCTGGGTTGAATTGCTTCTCAAAGGCCCCGAGCCACATGAAAGCCAGAAGAGGCAGTGACAGGGCACCACTGAGACGACACCAGGCCCAGGATGGAGGCAAAGCCACTTCTGGGGATGCTAATGACCTTGAGTTACAGAAAAATACTATTAGATCCCCTCGCCTGCTGGAGGCAAGCTCCAAACATGGAGCTATGCTTTCTGCCACCCAATGTGAAGAGAAGAAATGATGCATTACAAGATCCCAGAAGCCAAGAGAAAGAAATCCGAGCACAATGCTGAGAAGACTCATGGCCGTCTGACACCGAGACCAAGGGTGGATCCACACGACGGGGTCAATGACATCTTCAACAAGCCCTCCCGGCCTGAAAGGGTACAGCTTCTCTGAGGTGGTCCTCGTGGCCACCCTTGCTCAGCAGCAGCTCAACCCAGCATGTTTCCTAGGCCCTCTCCCTTCCACTGCCTGATCATCTGAACAGGGCTTCCGGCTCGGGCCACTCTGACCACTATCCTTCTCTGGAAAGGCAGCAGCTTGAACACCACAGTGGCATTCCCAGAAGTTTTGGTCCTGGAGCCCCTTACCCTCCCTGGCGCCAGCACAGTCGAGCCAGCCTCCCTGGCTGGGCGCACCCCATGACCCACATGCTGACAACGTGCAGGGATGCCCTTTGATGAGAGCTATGCCCTCGCCTCTTCCGTTGCTCAGTTTCATTATTTTCTGTCAGTCACTTTTCCGTCTCAATGCTCAGAAATATCCACACCACTGGAGGAAAAAAAAAAAAGCCTATTAAAGTAAAACTGGCTCCCAGCAGAAATTTATTAAACAACTGTCAAAACAACTAACTCGGAACTGCAGCATTTTAAAAGAGCCTTCTCCCAAACATGGTCCTGAAGGAGAACGGTCACCGCTTCTACACCCTGGGACCCCTGGCCACCCTTGCCCAGGAATTCTGTGCCAGGCAAGGGAAGCAAAAAAGCTGGAGAGAGAAACTGGAATAAACAGAGACACAGGAAGACAAGGTGGCAGATGCCACCACTGAGAGATACAGGGAAAGAAACGAAAGACTTTTGCTCAGATATTGTTTCCAAATAATGTCAGACACCAAGAAAGAATCCACAACAAACCACAACTATCAACACATCAAAGATCCGAAGGACAGTGGGAAATGCATGTGTCCAGCAGGGCAGAGACCATCTGTGCAAATGCCTGTGAGAACACATTCTTGCAAGTTGCAAGTTGAACACTAGATGGGGCTTGTGAGCAAGACTAGGGGATGGATGAGTTACACCAAGACCATCAGAGATTTTTGTTGATAATTGTTGGTTTGTTTACTTCACCTGTTCTCTTGCTGAACATTTTGTGGTTTTTGCACTCTCAGAAATGAGAATCTCATTGCACCACTTAAAGAGGCAAGAGGACACAAGGGTTCAGAGCACAGCTCCTGGAGCCCAGCTGCCTGTGTTCAGACCCTGGCTCCACCCTTTATCGCCTGTGTGATCCTGGGTAAGTATGCATCTTTCTGGGTCTCAGTTTCCACATCTGAAAAACAGAGACAATAAAAGTAGCTGCCTTGTTAGGAATAGAAAATGTACTGCAGGTAAAGCACTTGGCACAGTGTCTGGCCTGCAGTAAGTGCTGCAGCGTTGGCTGATGCCAGAACTTCTGAATGTTCTATCATATTTCCAGTGGTTAGAAATTGATCTGGGGAAGGAGCATCTGTGAAGAGCAAGCAGGGAAATGAGAGGCAGCCACAAAGGCATCTGAGCAAGTACAGAGAAGGAGGAGGAAAGCCAGGAAGAGCTGAAGAAACCATGTGTGGCTTTCAAGCAAGAAAGCAGCTCAGCAGGACCACGTGACCAGTGAAGTCGTAGAAGGTGACGGCAGAGCTGTCCGCCGACACGGGGCACCTTTGCACAAGGTAACACAGCTGACGCACCACCTCCACCTGCCTGCTCCTCTGCTTACCCCCTCTTTTCCCCCATAAACACACAGCCCAAATTTTAGCAATATGCACTCATTTGAGTTTTTCAGTGGTCCCTTTCTGTATGAAATTCTCTTTTTTCTTTTTATTAATACATAATGTATGCCTCTCATCTTAGCAAATTATAATTCTTCTTTCTTGGTTCCAGGGGATTTTGCGCATCTGTTCCCATTTCCCTTTTTACTTGCCAACACATGCTTCTTCAGATCCAAGGAACTGCCTTTCCCTGAATTCCTCTGCTGGCCTCCAAAAATCCTTCTGGAGCAAGGCATTGTATACACAAACAAACATGGAAATGACTCTCATGGCATCTTGGCTCCTTTCTCAATCCTTCTCTGGCTCCAATGTCAAGAACACATGTGCATTCCAACTGCTAAATACCAGCCTCCTTTCTTCCAGGCCCTGGACAGCTGCCTGGTCTAGCATGGCTTAGTCAGGGGCCCTTATCACACTGACAACAGAGAGCTAAAGCCACCATTTTCTCTTCTGCCATCATCTCTTTCCTTCCTTTCCCCAAATCAAAACTTCAGAAAGTGCTTTCACTCAATCCACAGAACCGTGACCAAAGGCCTGCGGTAGGTCTGGCAAGCATTGCAGAAAGACTAGAGACAGACCCAGCAGGGGAATCAGAAGGCCTCGGTTGCAGCCTGGCTTCCCCAGTTGTGGGACTTTTGTCAAAGTAACCTGCCTTCTATCAGCCTAAGTTTTCTACTCTGCAAAATGGAGGCAATGCTATATTACCACACGGCTATTGTGAGTAAAAAAATGAAATAAGGAAGGTGGACATGCCTACAATATGGTTGGCTACTAGCAGATGTTCAGTAAATATTGTCAAATGCAAATTAGAGAGGTTTAATTAGGCTGCAGAAATGTGAGCAAAATGGGTATTTATTGACTAATAATGGGTATCATCTGCTGTTTTGAACTCTGCCTGCATCTTCTCTACCAAATCCACTTTATTCAAAGAACTAACCAAAGCCACACTGAGCATGCACTGTGTGGTTGCTACTTGGACTAAACTTCGCTCTCCAAGAGCTCTGGAGTGGACTAAATTATGGCCCCCAAAGACATACAGCCGAATCCCTAGGACCTGTGAATGTTACCTTATATAGTAAATTTTTTGGAGATGTGATTAAGTTAGGCTCTTAGAATGAGGAGATTGTCTAGGTGGGCCCTAAATACTATCACATGTGTGTTATAAGAGAGGTAAAGGAGATGAGACAGAAGAGGAGGCGACAATGTGACCATGGAGGCAGAGATCGGCGCGATGTGGCCACAAGCCAAAGAGGCTTCCTTCCACCAGACGCTGGAAGAGGCCAGGGACAGACACTCCCCAGAGTTTCCAGGAACATGGCACCGCTAACACGAGAATTTTGAACTTGTACCTTATAGAACTGTGAGAGAATACATTTCAGCTGTTTTAAGCCACAAAGTTTGCGGTACTGTGTTACTGAGACCACAGGAAACTAACACAAGCTTTTAGTTAAGCACAGAAACTGACATGAACATCATTAACCAGAATTCTGTATTTTCCATGAATTGCTAGCAGAGAGGACAGAGATATTGATTCTACCTGAGCAACCAGAGAAGGTAACATTTGGGCTGAGCCCGTGTATATCCAAGGGTTTGCAGGTAATGAGAAAAGCAATTCTCTTATCACAGAGGGTTACGTATTAGAACGAGACTGTAAGACTAAGCAGGTAGAGCAGAATCAGAGGGGAAGATATTGATTTGTTGAAACAGCAGCTTTGAGAAGACCTTGAGCGGAAGAGTAATGGGAAAAGCAAACATGAAGGTTCATTTTTCAGGCACCATGAGCAGGATGGATTGCAAGGGCCTGGTGCAAAAGCTCTTCTAGGATTTCAGGCCTGGAAGGGTGATGGTGTGGAGTGGGTCCGCGGCACAGAGATGGCAGGGCATTTTCCAAGGATGCCCAACAGACTGTGCTGATGAAACGGGGGCAAGGTTCCAGCCCATAGATTGTCAGCGGTATGAAGACAGTCAAGGAAGGAGGGGCGAGGGTGACAATTAGGCATCCCAAGGGAAATGTGTGGTCAGCAGGTGGAGAGCAGGACATGGAGTGTTAGTGCAGAGGCCGGGCACCACCTCGCCCCAGGGTGGCTGTTCTACTGGGCAAGCAGGTGCCACTGCTTGTCACTTCATGCAGGGATCCCATTAAGAAGAGGTCAAGAGGCAAAGCCTTCTAAAAACTGGGTTCTGGAAAAAAGCAGCAATGACAATAAAGATAACTATGAAAAGACGACCATCATCACCATTTTTAAGCACTCACAAGGTAACGTGTCCTCTGATAGGTGCTTTAGACACTATCAAAGGTGTTAAACACCTAGGTTCTGAAGATAAGCTGCCTGGAAAGGAAACCAGATTTCATTATTTACTGGCTGCAGATCTGGGGCAACTCATTTAACCCCACTACGCCTTCACTTTTTCATCTGTAAAATGGCACAGTCACGACACTGGAATATAAACCCAGAAGAGCAGAGACTTCATTTGTCTTTTTACCACCAGAACCCCAAGATGGGACTCAGAGTAGGTGCTCAATAAATGTCTACAAAGGGAATAAACAAGTTCATTTAATCTTTACAACTATGCTGTCAGGTTACGTATTGTATTCACTCCATTTTAAAGATGAAGAAGGCTGGGCACAGTGGCTCATGCCTGTAATCCCAGCACTTTGGGAGGCCAAGCCGGGCAGATCACAAGGTCAGGAGTTTGAAACCAGCCTGGCCAACATGGTGAAACCCCGTATCTACTAAAAACACAAATATTAGCCAGGTGTATTAGGAAGCTATTAGGAAAGCTTTTAGTTAATCATGGAAACTGACACGTACACAATTAGCACGCCTGTAATCCCAGCTACTCAGGAGGCTAAGGCAGGAGAATCGCTTGAACCTGGGAGACGGAGGTTGCAGTGAGCTGAGACTGTGCCACCACACTCCAGATTAGATGACAGAGCAACACTCTGACTCAAAAAAAGAAAAAAAATTAAAGATGAGGAAAAACTGAGTCTCAGAAAGGTTAAATAACTTAATGAAGGTTGCACAGCTGGTGGGGGACCTGGGAGTCCAACCTGAATCTTTCCAGCTCTAAAGAGTGTGCTGCTAACCACTATGGTGCCCTTCCCCTCTATTAGTAAAATGTGGTAGGCAGAATGGCCCCCCAGAAGAATTAAGAGGCACCCTTGCCTCCTCGCAATGGGCTGCTGGGAAGCCTCAGCCACTAACTCAGCTGAACCTTCCTTGATCCTAGTCATAGCTCACCAAGTTTCTGCACAGGAGGTTTGCTGCAAAGTCTAGACCCTGAGGAACCTGCCAGGATTTTATAATTTTGCTCAGGGAGAAGGGAGACCAAGCAGAATGTCTACAGTCTTTCTGACCTGGGGAGACTCATGCTTGAAGTCCTGCGTAGCCATAGCTGTGGGGAAGGACAGAACAAGCAGGCAGAGACTCTGGGAGGCAGAGTCAGGATGCATTAGAACAGATGGCTTCATGGCCAGGTGGAAGCGTCCTGCAGCTAGAACAGTGCACGGCGGGCAAGGAGAAAGATGAGCTGCTGGGTTTGGCAGCCCTCACCTGTTATGATGACTTCATCCCCGTCCAGCAGAAACTTCCTGGTCTGACCATTCCCCAGGTTGATGGGCTTCGTTCCCTTCCACGACAGTTCCAACATGGAGCCGAAGCTTTCTGGCTCCTTATTCACAGGAAAGGAAAGAAAGAATAACATGAATTTATGCCTTGGCTCTGGCATGGACCACGCTCAGCAAGACCTGGGAGTCCCGAGAAGCAGCAGGGGCCCTCATGCCCCTCAGAAACACTGTCTCGGCCTTGGTGGGATCACTGCAGAGATGCCTTTGAGACTTGGAACTTTGCCCCTTCTTCCTGTGGGGACAGCAATGGTTCCACTAAGGACATCGCTTATTTAGGAATCACAGTGAATCCCTGACCAGAGTGCCCAGTGCCCCCTGCAGCATCCCCTCCCCACTCTGGAGGCTGCAGTTTGCCCAGATACTGTGATGCTTAACACCCTCCTGTTGACAGCTCATGGAACAAGAGGGCTCGGCGAGGCCCCTGCAGGGAGTGACTGACGCATGCACCACCCCAAGGTCATCGTCTCCGAAGGTTCTGTGACTCCCACAGGCTTACAGGGGGACAAGTGGGCAGGAAGGGGCACAGCAACATGGCCACCTCATCCTGGGAGGGTACAGTGTGAGATGGTGACAACAAGACACTATCACTGTCTCCTGACTCCTCCCCACGTGTCACTGTGCTGCTCCCCTACAGAGGCAGAGACCCAGGCCTCCGTTCTCACACCAGTCTCCTTAGGTTTGCATTTGGATGAGAAGTCCCTACTGCACCCAGAGAGAAAGGCTACGAGGAAGACAGAGTTGTGAGATACACCCACCTTGGGCCTGAAATTCCTTCTTGAGGGTGAGCTGAGGGCCCTCGGGGCTGTGTGGGGAGTAGGGATGTTCTGTGTGGGCAGCACACAGTGCAGCCAAATACTCACCGGCCCACTGATGGTCCCAGTAGCCAAGAGGTCCCCCGGCCGCAGGTTGCAGCCATTGACAGAGTGGTGAGTAAGCTGCTGCAGCAACGTCCAGTACATATACTGTGGGCAATGGACGCAAGGTGGAATGAGCAGCTGCAGGCTCAGCCTAGCATCCCGGAGGCAACTGAGCACAGCCTGCCCTGCTCACGACCACCTTCCCTGGCCTTTCCCCAGTCCCGAGCTCCCCCAGCCAGCTCTCTCCAGGCCCTCATAGCAAGGACACACTGTCCTCCTAGGGAGCTGCCCAGAGACTTCCCCCAAGCTCTTTCATCTCCTTCACAAGCTCCGACCTCAGCTCCTCTGCTACCTCAAGCCCACACTGACCACCTTCTCCAAGCAGCATCCCCTAGGGGCTGACCTTGCTGCTCAGTCCCTCAGCCTGCAACATGCCCATGTGTACAACACTCCACTCTGCCCTGGGAACACCCTCCAGTCCTGCATTGGGAGAGTCTAAGTCCTCACCACAGCAGAGGCTTCTTGTGAACAAAGCCCTTGCTCCCATTCTCCCATGCCGGGCCTTGGGATGGACACTGAGCAATGGAGCTGAATGATTCAAACACGATGTCAGGGCAGGCCAAGAAGTGATGGAGAGCTATGGGAGGTCAGGCTGTGGGCAGAGGGGTCCAAGGTACCACGTGCCCACCAAGACTCTCAGAGGCAATGCATGCCCACGCCTGTCCCACGCCACAGCTTCTCACATCACCATTCCTATAGTCATACATCCCGGCATAGGAAACCCAAAAGATGGATTCTTGCCCACAAGCCCCCACAAGGAGGCCCCTTAATTTCTTCTTACTAGCCTAAGGAGCCCAGAATAATATTAAATTAGAAGGGAAATTAGGGGAACTAGGAATGGTTCAATGATTCAGAGGATATTCAAAAGGCCAAGAAACAAATGAACCATAAACATATGACTAACATGCCCAGCTGCATTAGTCATTAGGAAAATGCATACTGCAGTCACAATCCCCGGCACAGTTTGAATGAAAAGGCAAACACCACCAGCGCTGACGAGGATGTGGAGCAGGCAAAATGCTTACATGCTGCTAGTGGGAGTATATACTGGTATAACCACTTCAGAAAACTGTTTGGAAGTACTCCTAAGCTGAATCTACATGTACTCTATGACCCAGCAAGCTTATTACTGGATATACACTCAACAGAAATGTGCACATATGTGCACCAAAAGGTGTGTACTAAAATGTTCACAGTAACTCTATGATAGCCAGAAACAATGGAAACAACCAAATGTCCATCAATTGTGGAATTGATGTGACTTAAAAAAATAAATCAAGTGTGGAATATATATACCGTGCAACACTAGAAGGCAATGAGAAAAATGAGCTATCACTGCAAAGAGCAACAGGGTCGAATCTCACAAATATAACACTAAAACAAAGAAGCCAGCTAGAAAAGAATACATGCTATCCTATGATTCCATTTCCATAAAACTGAAAAACAGAAAAAAAATATATGGTAATAGAGGTCAGGAGAGGAGTGACCTTTGCTGGAGGGAGTGACTAAGTGACCTGGTGGGGCCCAGGGGTCTGCTGAGATGCTGGAAATGTCCCATTTCTGATCTGGGTGCTGGTTGCACAGGGATGTTCATTTTAGGAAAACTCTTCTAGCTATACATGTATAATATGCACTTTTTAAAATTTTTATTTTTTGAAATAGGGTCTTGCTCTATCACACATGCTGGAGTGCAGTGGCGTGATCATGGTTCACTGCAGCCTCAACCTCCTGGGCTCAAGTGATCCTCCTGCCTCAGCCTCCCAAGTAGCTGGGACCACAGGTGCATGCTACCATGCCCGGCTAATTTTTTTACTTTTTACAGAGACAAGGTCTCATTATGTTGCCCAGGCTGGTCTCAAACACCTAGGCTTAAGTGATCCTCCCACCTCGGCCTCCCAAAGTGCTGGGATTACAGTAATGTGTGCATTTTTATCTATGTGTATTATGCTTCAATTAAAAGTTCACTTTAAAAATAAGTCACTCTCACCAACACAGCCCCTGGCAGGACAGGATAAACCAGGAACGAGACCTTTACAAGAACACCTATTGTCCCCCAAGAAAATCCCTGGCCACATTTATGTAGCCTCTATGTTGACAGAACTCTGTGACCCCACGGCCACTCCTAAAAGAGACAGGCCATGGAAGCTCCAGGCCCACAGGCTGAGCCATCATCATATCCCAAAAGCAATGCCCTCCTCCTGCTCCTGCCAAGAAGAAAAGTCTCTCTTTCCCCCAATTCTAAGAAGCAGTCTGATCAGCGTCAAAACTTACCTTAGAATTGGACTTGCATATGGTAGCCGCCTGGCTCATTCCTTCTCCTGTTGGAAAGAAAAGCAATATTGATGAAAACTTAATTCCATGCTTCAGGGAGGCAAATAAAAAAAGAATTGTTCTGTGGCTAAAGCTTCCCATCGTCCAACATGATTTCACTTAAAGTCTGTGAAACAATTAGCTCCTAGGACATCAGAGCTGGGATGTCCAGGGTTGGCCAATACATGCGCACGAGTCACCACTTCCTCCTCCCACACCT
Source organism: Chlorocebus sabaeus (assembly GCF_047675955.1). Lineage (NCBI taxonomy): Eukaryota > Metazoa > Chordata > Mammalia > Primates > Cercopithecidae > Chlorocebus > Chlorocebus sabaeus. The sequence continues at coordinate 56,324,382 of NC_132929.1, read as the reverse complement.
ACAGCAGGCAGCATTAACTGATCACAGCCCATGTTTGCTCTGAGTCCACATGCAGCCTCAGAAATCCTTCTTAACACAGTGAACCTAGCACCCACAAATCCACTGGAGACAGTGTGCCATTTGAAGGCTACTTGTGACTTTTGACCAAGGATAACCTGCTGTCCCCTCAGGAGTCCTCTGGATAGCTGGGTTATCTGTCCCCTGCCAAGCTCCTCCAGTGATGGGCAATGTGCTACTTTACAATGGACTAAACAATATTTACTAAACATCTACTACATGCAAGTTACCGGACTGTTGTTGTTCCACTTCTGAACAACACTAATAAGTAGAAAGCTCCTCTGCTCCCTCAAAACCTGGCTTCCTCCCTTGGTCCTAACTTCCCCTCTGAGGTGGCACAGAACAGATGTGCTCTTCAGCCATGCGAGTTCTGGGTCCCCCAAGCCTGCTCCTCCCCAGACCCTTTCACCTAGATCCCAACTCAGAACATCAGAACTGCAAATGCAACACTACATCTCTGGACACCATGCTTTCTGGATAATTTTGTCCCTTCTCCACCAGTGGCCTCCCCTGCGTGAGTTCACCTCTAGGCAGGCAGGAAGAAATATCTAGGATGAAACCAGATAGAAAATACACTCCAAGCATGCATAGTGGGTGGCAGGAGGCCAACCTAGAACTTGTGACGCTTGGATTGAGTCCCAGCCCTGCCATTAGCCAGGTAGGTGACTCGGGGTGAATCCTTCTCCTCTCTGAGCCTCAGCTACCTGACCTGGAACCTCAAAGAGCAGGCCCAGCACAGCTTCCCAGGGGGCCCTGAGCAGCCAGGAGGCTCTCTGTGGCAGCCTTTTCTCCGTGGAGCATCCTGCTCCCATGGCAACAGCTCCGCACTCCTGCAGGGTACTGAGCCTCCTGACAGGAACCACCTCATGAAGGGCCGAGACCCTGGAACTGGCAGTGAGACAGACACAGCAAAGCCTGGTGTGTGCAGACAGAGCAGATGGAAGAATGGAATGGAGCTGGCTGGGCGCGGTTGCTCACGCCTGTAATCCCAGCACTTTGGGAGGCTGAGGCAGGTGGATCACCTAAGGTCAGGAGTTCGAGAACATCCTGACCAACTTGAAGAAACCCCGTCTCTACTAAAAATACAAAATTAGCCAGGTGTGGTGGCACATGCCTGTAATCCCAGCTACACAGGAGACTGAGACAGAAGAATTGCTTGGACCCAGGGCCGGAGGTTGTGGTGAGCCGAGATCGCGCCATTGCACTCCAGCCTGGGTAACAAAAGTGAAACTCTGTCTCAGGAAAAAAAAAAAGAGAAAAAAAAAAAAGAGAAAGGAATGTAGCTAAAAAGGAGATGTGGCCAGAGTGTGCCTAGGAGGTCTGTGTGTGGCCGCCAGGCAAACCCTCTCCACCTGAGGGCCTCTATTGGGACTGGAAAATGACACCTGACTCTTCCTAGGTACAGATCCTGTCCCAGACCTTTGCATGAATTGACATGTTTGGTCCCCACAACACACCATGAGGTCAACGCCATTATTATCCCATTTCATAGATGACAAATGAGGACATGGCCAGGTTGGGCAACTTGCCCAAAGTCCCGCAGTTGAGGAGCAGAGTCATGGCCTGCAGAGCCAGTCTCGTTATTACCAACTCTCTGCCGGTCTGTTCACGGAGCTGGGCTGAGCAGCCACAGGGAGATGTGGGTCCTGTCTATCTCAGGGCTGGCCCAGTGTGGGGATCTCAGGCCTGTCTGCAAGACACGCAGGGCTGGCCCAGGGTGGGAATCTGGGGCCTTGATGCGCTGGCTCTGTGTGGCCCCAGGGGCTCAGCCAAGCCTCCTGCGAGCAGACCCACAAGGACATGCTTTCAAACAGGCACTCAATGAAATGTGCCACCCACCACAGAAGTGAGGGTCAGTAGCGATATGTGAGCGGGGGCCAGGCAGCCCCTGGAGAGGCTGGAGACGGGATTCAAGTGGAAGACAGAGGTGCCGGACTCCATCCTTTCAGCCCTATCACTGAGAGCTCAGTGACAGGGTTAATGCCCTGTGGGCCCAGTTAGGTTCCCAGTGAGCACCAGAGCATCCCCTCCCCTCCTATTTTATTTTATTTTATTTTATTTTATTTATTTTATTTTATTTTTTTTTTGAGACAGAGTCTCGCTCTGTCACCCAGGCTGGAGTGCAGTGGCGCCATCTCGGCTCACTGTAAGCTCTGCCTCCTGGGTTCACGCCATTCTCCTGCCTCAGCCTCCTGAGTAGCCGGGACTAGAGGCGCCCACCACCACGCCAGGCTAATTTTTTGTATTTTTAGTAGATGGGGTTTCACCGTGTTAGCCAAGATGGTCTCGATCTCCTGACCTCATGATCCACCCGCCTCGGCCTCCCAAAGTGCTGGGATTACAGGCATGAGCCACCGTGCCCGGCCCTCTTTCCTTTAGAAGAGCCACACGTCTCCAGGGCTGTAGCATGTGCCCCCACCCTTGCCAAAGCTCAGGAGCCTTCAGGACAAGGCACACAGGCACACATTCCCTCAGAGCTCCTGGCCATGTCAATCCCCCCACGACATACCTTTCAGGGCAACAGAGAGGTTGATGTCAAATGTGTAGGGCTGATCATGGCAGAGATACGGCAGAGGCCTGGGGTCCTGGGAGGGCAAAGCACAGCACAGAGGTCACTGGCAGGTGGGCTGAGCTCATCCGGCTGGGCCCCCAGACCAGTCAGGCCCCTGGCAGCACCTGTTCCCCCAGGCAGAGGGTCTGAGACAGCAGGAGCATTCCCTCTCCAGGGTCCCAGCACTGTGTCCTTGGATAGCAGTGGGGGGATCATACTGTGGGGCTCCAGGAAAAGCAGCCAAGGAAGGGGCATCAGCAGGTCAAAGGTCACAGAAGCCAAACCAGAGATGTTCCTGTAAGCCACAGGAGGGGAGAGAAAGGGAAGGTGGGCAGCAGACAAGTCAAGATGGGGAACAAAGCATGGCCTGTGAGGAAAGGCTGGGGCCTGAAAGGGCATTGCAGGGCCCCTGGAAGGCAGAGGGGTCACAAAAGAAGCAGACAGCCCTGGCTGGTGATGGAGTCAGCGAGGGAGGCAGCTTGGGTGGCTGGGCCAGAACATCTGCACTTCGGCCAAAAACAGTGTTTTCCAAAGCATGGTACGTCAGTCACCCATGGGACATGAGATCGTTTTTGGTGATTCTAATAGTTATGAAACACTGTAGCTAGTGATGCCAGTAGGAATATAAAGTTCCCTTCTTAATATATTAAGTTTTAAACTGGGAGCCACTCTGAAGAAAAACATTAAGTAAATAATAGTTCAGAAGGGGTAACAGTAGTGATGGTTTTACATAAATGGTGTTCAGGAAGGGCTTGGCACAGAGGAGTGTGGGCAAAGCCTTGTGATGACAGACCTGGAAGAAGGCAGATGACTGGAGGACAAGCAGAGAGACGCTGTGGCCTTCCGGCCCTAGGGAGACTAGACAGGGCCACTGTCGGCTAGAGAGAAAGCCACGTCCTGGACACTGAAAATGAGCAGGGGTGGGCAGGGAGCAGTGAGGAGAGAGCAAGGGGCGAGTGTGAAAGCCCCACAGTACTTCACTAGAACTGGCTTGCAGGGAAAGACCTCAAGGTTGTTTGTAGCACAGCAAACATGAGATGACCCCAGAGGCAGAGGAACACGGGATAGCAGTGTGGGTGCAGGACCTGCACAGGGTGTTGCTAGAGGTCCCCAGCAAATGAGTGGTGAGATGCTCAAGTGAGGATGTGCAAATGGCTGGGAGCTTGGCCTGGATTCCCACAGGGAGGTCAGAATTGGAGAGGGGCATCGTGAGGACTCAGAGACACTGGAGAACGAGGACAGGTCACATGCCAGAAGCCAAGGGGTGAGGCAATGCCAACAAGAGTGAGGGGCCACAGGAAGTCCATGCTGAAGGGAACACAAGGTCATGACACTGGCTATCGGGTCACAGGTGACTCTGGCCAGATGTTGCCAGTGATGGAGTGGGGCAGATTGCAAGAGGCTGAGAACGGGGGACTGGGACCAGGGGTCAAGGCCTAGGCCCAGTGGTAGACCCAGTGGTGCTGGGAACCAGAGGCTGCCGGGACTCCCTTGTTGCTGGGCTCCAAACTGCATTCTATGAGTTGGGATCCAGGTGGCGCCATTTGCACAGAACACGATTTGATGGCCACCTGGGAGGTTGTGCAATGTTGGTACCTGCAGGGACTCCTCCTACCAACTGTCCAGATCCCCTGGTCTTGCAAGATTCTTAAGGTTACAAAATCCTGTGTTTTCTCCAAGAACTGTGCCAGGGTCAGGGAAACCATAAGGGAGAATGATGCCCTGGCTGCCTGGAGGTAATCGTGGCCAGGAACTCCCAGGCACTCCACTGTGGGCATGCCATGGGCATAGGGTTTCCTTCCCGATGGTCTGCATGCCCGGCATGTCCACTCAGTGGGCAAGCAGGCTCGGAGGCAGCAGGGCTGGGTTTGGGAGCTTCCTGTAGAGAGTGTGCTTACCTGCTTCGGGTTGGGCAGAGCAAAGGGCATGAGAGCATCCATGGGCACCACCCACGGAGAGATGGTGGTCCCAAAACTCTTCCCAAGGAATGGCCCGAGAGGGACATACTCCCACTTCTGAATGTCTCGTGCTGCAGAAGAAGGGCGCACCCGGGACTTACAAAGGCTGATCAGGGCCTCTCCCTAAGACCCCCTCCTGCCCTTGACCAAGGAGAAAAGACACCCAGCACAGCCCCTCCACAAAGCTCAGCCCCAGCCAGGCTGCCCCAGGACCAAGGGGCAAGAGCATCCAATGCCAAGGACAGAGGTCCTTTGAGGCCACTGTGCCAGGCTACAGTAAAGAGAAGGATGACCCAACGGTGGTCAGGATATCCCCCAGGAAGGGGCCGGAAGCTCATCCTCAAACTATGAGGGAGACACTTCCTGGGGCTTACGGTGCCACCTTCCTCCCACGTATCGCAAAGGGTTGAGAGCTCAGGCTCAGAAGCTGGACTGTTGCTTCAAATCTTAGTTCAGCAATTAACTGAAATCTCCCTGTGCCTCAGTTCCTCATCTGTAAAATGGGAATGATAATATTGCACATGCCATGTAGGGATCAGCGGGAGAATATATGTAGGGTGTTAAGCACAGGGCCTGACACATAAGTGCTCAGTAAATATTAGTTATGGTGTCAGCTGTGTCCCTAGCCACTCATGAGGAAACTGGAGCTCAGAGGAGTTGAGTGGCCTGAGTTCTTAGAGCTGAAACTTTGTTTGATACCCAAACCTACACTCTCAGTCACTGCATCAACTGCCACTTTTGACCTGCACCAGATCTTCAGCTTCTATGAAATTGCCCCCAGTCCCCAGCCTCCTCCCCCTCATCTCCACAGGAGCAGAACTCCAGTAATTACCACTCCAGTCGTTCATAAGGACCATCCCAAAAATGTGCTCATGGGCCTTGGAAATGGGGATCGGCTCTCCCAATCTGTTTCCAGGGCCTACAAAAAAAGCCTGACATGGGGGAGAGTTCATTAGAATCCGGAGCTGATCTGCCCGCCCAGGTCACTTGTCACCTAGAGAGCAAAGGTCAGGTATTTCCAAACTCCAGCCATGGATCAGGACTGCCACAGGGGCCTGGCAAGAATCCACCGTGTTTCTAAGTCAGAGGTCGGGTAGACGCCTCAGGAAAGCAGCGTGCAGTGGTGTGCCCTGCCCCCGCCCCCAGCCTTCCTTCCACGCCCCTGAGCTCCACAGCAGCCTCCCCTCCCTTCAGTGCATCCCAGACCACTCTGCTCTTTCCTCTTCGTCCCTTACAGGCTTTGCCTTTCAAGACTTGACAGCTACACGGGGCTTGTAAAACTGAAACTATCAGAGTTTATATTCATGTCATGAAAAGCCAGGCCAGACACTGTGGCTCACGTCTATAATCTCAGCACTTTGGGAGGCCAAGGTGGAAGGATCACTTGAGCCTAGGAGTTTGAGACAAGCCTGAGCAACATAGTGAGACCCACCTCTACAAAAAATAAACAAAATTAGCCAGGCATGGTGGCACCTGTCTGCAGTCCCAGGTACTTAGGAGGCTTATGTGGGTGGACTGCTTGAGCCAGGGAGGTCAAGGCTGCAGTGGGCCGAGATCACGCCACTGCACTCCAGCCTGGGTGACAGAGCAAGACCCTGTCTCAAAAAAATAAAATAAAATAAAATAAAAAAATTTTTAAATGAAAAACCAAAAGACTGCCTCCTTCATGCAGCAAATAGTGCCAGAGAGAGCATACCCCACAGCCTCTAACCCCAATCCATCACCCCATTACCTCTACAGAAAAACAGCACCAACGTGATGTCCATGAACCAACAGACTAGCCAGACATCATTAGAAAGAAAAAAATTGGCCGGGCGCGGTGGCTCACGCCTGTAATCCCAGCACTTTGGGAGGCCGAGGCGGGCGGATCACAAGGTCAGGAGATCGAGACCATGGTGAAACCTCGTCTCTTCTAAAAATAGAAAAAATTAGCCGGGCACAGTGGCGGGCGCCTGTAGTCCCAGCTACTCGGGAGGCTGAGGCAGGAGAATGGCGTGAACCCGGGAGGCGGAGCTTGCAGTGAGCCGAGATTGCGCCACTGCACTCCAGCCTGGGCGACAGAGCGAGACTCCGTCTCAAAAAAAAAAAAAAAAAAAAAAAGAAAGAAAGAAAAAAATTGGGAAAATCTCTTTCGAAAACACATAGACTCAGCCATGACATTTGCAAAACTTAGTCACCATTGTATTTGTTCTCTGACAGTAAACATTGCAAACTTTTCATCAAGACAAAAAAAGAACCCAAAACACTATCTTATGGAGAATCCCACAACCTTCAGTCCAGGTGACCTGGGTTCTCTGCCCCAACCATTTCTCCACATGCTGACTCTCTCTGTCTTTTCTCTCCCCCTCTCAACAGGGACCAACATGGGTGAAGCGTCTGCCTGCAGAGTCCTTAGTTCTCCCAGAGAGAAGACCGTGGCCCCAAACCAGGGCTCAGATGCCCTGCTCTGATGAATCTCAGCTGGGAGTCCTCCTCCCAAAGTCTCACATGGCACCCTTGCTAAGGCAAGAGGAGGCAGAGGGCTGGCAGGGAATGCTCTGCTATCCACAGGCTATTCAGCAGTGCCCACTCATTTCCCTCCTCTGGACTGAATCCAGAGAAATCACATGGAAGCCCAGGAGAGACAGGGAGCTCCAGAAAAGCAAACGGGCCTTCCAGCCTGCCTCCACCAACCAAGGCTTCCCACTGCCTCAGCCTGACTCGGTGGCCCCACGACAGCTTCTTCTACACCATCAGTGATGAGGCACTCAGAGTTTCCTGAGGCAATGCCTAAAACCATAGGTGCTGACTATGGGAAAGCCCCCTCCACCTGCCTGTCTGCATTTCCCACATGGAGGCTGACTCCACCCTTGGGCATCAGACAACCCAGGAGATGCTGAAGACACTGCCAGGTCCCTGGAGCACTCCCTCCCCCAGGTCAGCTCCTCCTTCCCATCACTTTCCTGGTCCCCTCACCTTGGGGGCTGCCCAGATTTCCATGTCCCCTCTGGAAAATGGGCAGCCCTGCAGCATGAGGGATCTTCAGGTGGTGGGACCAACTATACCAATATCAACATCCAGGTTGTGATAGGCACCATGGTTACGAAGGATGCTGCCATCGGGGGAGGCTGTGTGAAGGGTATTGGGATCTCCATATTATTTCTCACAACTGCATGTGAGTCTACAATGACCTCAAAATAAAAAGTTTAATTTAAAAAAGTATGCAGCCCTACAGTGACCACAGTTCTGAGGTTGTGTGGGCCCAGCTATGGGGCTGATACAGTCAATTCTTGTCACTCCTGGTAATTATTATTTTGGGGTTTTTGTTGTTGTTGTTGTTTTGTTTGTTTGTTTTTGAGATGGAGTCTCGCTGTGTCAAGCAGGCTGGAGTGTAGTGGTGTGATCTCTGCTCACTGCAACCTCTGCCTCGTGAGTTCAAGCAATTCTCCTGTCCCAGCCTCCCAAGTAGCTGGGATTACAGGCATCCGCCACCATCCCCGGCTAATTTTTGTATTTTTAATAGAGACAGGGTTTCACCATGTTGGCCAGGCTGGTCTTGAACTCCTGACCTCAGTTGATCCACCCGCCTTGGCCTCCCAAAGTGCTGGGATTACAGGCATGAGCCACTGTGCCTGGCCAGGTAATTAGTTTTTATAAAGTCATCATGAACACAGAAGTAGCAAATACGGAGTGACTGTTCCCAGAGGAAACACAGGATTAGGTTGCTACAAGCCTTTGGTCAGAAAATGTTTATCAACTAATCAAAACTTAACTATATAACCTTGTTTTATGTATGTTTCTGCTTAAAAACACTTTATGTAATATATTTTGTTGATTCACGAACATTGAGCTCAGGCAGCAGCACTGTACCTTGCCTGAATGAAGCTTACTAACACGCATATTCTCTCCATTAGGCACATCACAGTCTTCCTGTGCTAGGGACACTAGACGGCACTTCAGCACTGCACTTGGGGCCATTATAAAAAAACAGTGAAACCGCTAAAAAAGCACAGATACACACAAAAAAACATGGCACTAAATAGACCACAAAGGACACGTGTTTACAGCATGAGCTGAGACAAGAAGGCAGAGTAACACCTTGTCCAGCCTCACCTGGGAACGCGCTCACCGGGCAGCTCATGTTTCGCTGCTCTGCCCGCATGTCCACACGTGCCCACAAAAGCTCTGTGAATATTAATTTTGGACTTACAAATACATGTTAGCAAATAGTTGTGAATTCTCAAATACAGAATCTGCAAGTAATGAGACTCAACTGTCCTTCTGACGGCCAGGTGGGGACACAGAGCAGCTGCCAATGTGGCTGAAGAGGAGAGGAGTGGGCGGCTCATGGTGCAGGCAGCCATCCCAGAGGGCTCTCCTGCTGGGTGTCTATAGATCCCGTGGCAATAAAACACCAAGCTCACTCACCATTTCCAGCTCCATGTCCAAGAGCTTGCAGGCACCATACACAGGAGGCTTAGCTGGAATAACACCAGAAAAAAAAGAAGACTGCTGTGAGTGAGGCCACAGAACTCACTGTGTGGAAACAGAGAGCTGGGCACCAGCAGGGTCTGGATGCTGGGGTCACTTACAGTCATCAGGTTTCATCTGTCCCATAGGCCTTCGGATTGGGGTGCCGGACACCACGATGGAGGAGGCACGGCCGTGGTAGCCCACTGGTAAGTGCAGCCTGAGAAAGAAAGGCACGAGAATGCAGGGCATCAGAGCTGTTATATGTTGTCAATTAAGTTTAAAAACTTCAAAAATTAGAAACAAAGAGTCGCCATATACATATGGCTCAAAAATCAAAAGGTGCTTACAAGTTTACATCCATGGATACATGGATAAACAAACTGTGGTACATACATACAGTAGAATATTATTCAGCCTCAAAAAGGAAGAAAATTCTGGACTAGGTGCAGTGGCTCGCGCCTGTGATCCCAGCACTTTGGGAGGCCGAGGCAGGCAGATCATATGAGGCCAGGAGTTCGAGAACAGTTTGGGTAATATGGTGAAACCCGTCTTTACTAAAAATACAAAAATTAGCCAGGCATGGTGGTGCACACCTATAGTCCCAGCTATTCGGGAGGCTGAGGCAGGAGAATCACTTGAACCTGGGAGGTGGAGGCTGCAGTGAACCGAGATTGCACCACTGCACGCCAGCCTGGGCAACAGAGCAAAACTCCGCCCCACCCCCCCAAAAAAAAAAAAAAAAAAAAAGATACAGCCATGTCCTAACTCCCAGAAAATATGGAAAAAGAGTCTTTTTACAGTTAATCAAGTTAAGAATCTTGAGATGTGATCATCCTGGATTATCCAGGTGAGCCCTACATCCAATTAGAAATGTCCTTATAAGAGACAGAAGAGAAGATACAGAGAGGAGGAGAAGGCCACGTGAAGACAGAGGCAGATACTGGAATGATGCAGCCACAGGGAATGCCTGCAGCCCCCGGAAGCTGGAAGCAGCAAGGACAGCGATGGTCCTAGAAGCTTCAGGAGGAGATGGCCCTGCTGACACCTTGATTGCAGACTTATGGCCTCCAGAAACTGAAGGGATAAATTCCTGTTGTTGTGACTTTTTCTCATAGCAGCCCCAGGAAATGGATACAGACCCACACCACACCTTACACATAAAAGGAAATCCAGATGGATTCAAGATCTAAATGTACAAAGAAAGGCTATTACGGACACTAGAAAAAACAACAACAACAACAAAAACACACACACACACACAATTTCCAAATTCTTGGGGTGGAGAAAGCCTTTCTAAACATTACACAAAATGCCATAAGGAAAATGATTGGCATGCTTGACTTTATAAAAATGCAAAACTCTGTATCTAGAAAGACTGGCAAACAAAGAAAAAAGAACATACCAGGAGAATATATTTGCAATGCATTGCAACAAAGGGTTAATTTCTATCACTTATAAAACACCTTTAAACAAATAATAGAGAAGTGACTGTATAGATAAACTGGCAGAGTATGCAAAAACATCTGTGAAAAAATATATAAGAAGGGCAGGCACGGTGACTCATGCTTATAACCCCAGCACTTTGGAGGGCCAAGGCAGGCAGATTGCTTGAGTCCGGGATTTTGAGACCAGCCTGGTCAACATGGCGAAAACTCATCTCTACAAAAAATATAAAAATTAGCCAGGCATGGTGGCATGCACCTTTAGTCCCAGCTACTTAGGGGGCTGAGGCAGGAGGATGGCTTCAACCTGGGAGGTCAAGGCTGCAGTGAGCCAAGGTCATGCCACTGCAATCCAGCCTGAGTGACCATGTAAGACCCTGTCTCAAAAAAAAAAAAAAAAAAAAGGCCAGGCATGGTGGTTCACACCTGTAATCCCAGCACTTCGGGAGGCTGAGGCGGGTGGATCACGAGGTCAGGAGATCGAGACCATCCTGGCTAACATGGTGAAATCCTGCCTCTACTAAAAATACAAATAATTAGCCGGGTGAGGTGGCAGGTGCCTGTAGTCCCAGCTACTCAGGAGGCTGAGGCAGGGGAATGGCGTGAACCTGGGAGGCGGAGCTTGCGGTGAGCTGAGATCGCACCACTGCACTCCAGTCTGGGTGACAGAGCAAGACTTCGTCTCAAAAAAAAAAAAAAGAAAAGAAAATATATATATGACACTGATGAACAGTTTTGCCTCTGGAGAAGGGAACTGGATGGTGGTCCATAGGTGGTTGAGTTCTGTTTTTTCCCATTGTTTACCCTTAAGTACCTTTTGAATTCTCAACCATTCACATATATTGACTCTTTTTATTGCTTTTAATTTTTTAAATGTTTGATAAATGATTTTGCAATATTTATGATATACAAATACATGTAATAACAAAGGTCACCATGCACTACCAAGGAGCTAAAGAAATACCACTTCACTAATCCAGTCCAATGCATCCTTGGGATCCCCTCCCTGATTTCACTCTTCTTCCCTCCCTTCCTGCCCCTCACCCTAGAGGAAACCAGCATGGTCCTCATTTCCCTACATTTCTAGACACTTTTATTACCGTACTGTTTTTTTGGGGACCGGGGGGGGTAAGGTTTGAGACAGAGTCTCACTCTGTCACCCAGGTTGGAGTGCAGTGGCGTGATCTTGGCTCACTGCAACCTCCACCTCCTGGATTCAAATGATTCTCCTGCCTCAGCCTCCCAACTAGCTGCAACTACTGGCGCCTGCCACCACAGCTGGCTAATTTTTTTTTTTTTTTTTTTTTTTTTGAGACAGAATCTCGCTCTCTTGCCCAGGCTGGAGTGGAATGGCATGATCTCAGCTCACTGCAACCTCCGCCTCCCAGGTTCAAGTGATTCTTCTGCCTCAGTCTCCCAATTAGCTGGGATTACAGGCACCCGCCATCATGCCCAGCTAATTTTTGTACTTTTGTAGAGATGGGGTTTCACCATGTTGGTCAGGCTGGTCTCGAACTCCTGACCTCAGGTGATCCACCCATCTGGCCTCCCAAAGTGCTGGGATTACAGACGTGAGCCACTATGCCCAGCTGCTAATTTTTGTATTTTTAGTAGAGACAGGGTTTCACCATACTGGCCAGGCTGGTCTCAAACTCCTGACCTTCTGATCCACCCACCTCGGCCTCCCAAAGTGCTGGGATTACAGATGTGAGCCACTGCGCCCAGCCCTACTGGACCATATTTTTGTATCTTTTTATAAAAATGATATTTTACTGTGTAATTATCTTGTATTACCTACTCCAAAAAACTTATTTTGTAAAAGACTGAGGTAGATTTAAACTTATTTACATGGAGATATGTCAATGATGAAGTGAAAACAAGCAAATTTCAGCATGGCCTCGTTTTGTTAACGAAAGAAATAAAATGCATATGTATGCATGCATATGTGTGGTCATGCATGTGTAACCTGGAGCAAAGTACAGGAGGCAGCACATCCAACTTGTTCAAAGTAGTTGCCCCTGGTGAGTGGCTGAGGAAGAGCTCCCTTTTTTACCCACTTTGGTTCCTTTATTGGATTAAATTATAAAATTCAATTGCATGCAATTACATGGCATGTAATAATGCAAACAATTCAGATGAAAAAAAGGAGTTAGGAATCTCTCCCCATCCAGCCACTCCCCTGAGGAAAGCAATGTTAATCTGCAGTCTGATATTTTTTGCCTTTCTCTATGCTCATACCAGCCTATGGAAATAATGTATGCATAAGTGTGTGTGTGTGCACGTGCACATGCGTGTGTGTGTGTTAAGCTGAAAAACAGCCCTCCAAAAGATATCCAGATCCTAATCCCTGCAGCCTGTGGATATTATTACATGGCAAAAAGGGTTTTGCAGATGTGATTAAGTTAGGGATCTTGAGATAGGGATACTGTCCCTGGTTATTTGAGTGAGCCCTAAATGTAATCACAAGGGTCATTATAGACAGAGGCAAGGTCAAAGGAGGAAGTCGGAAATGTAACAGTGGAAGCGAGTGGTTGGAGTGATGTGAGGAAGGGGTCAAAAGGCAAGGGATACAGGCAACCTCTAAAGCCGAACAGTCAAGGAAATGAGTTCTCTCCTAGAGCCTCCAGAAGGAACAAGCCCTGCTGACACCTTGGCTTTAGCCAGTGAGACTGATTTTCGACTTCTGGCCTCCAGAACTAGAAGAGAATATATTTATGTTTTAAGCCACCAAGTTTGTGGTGATTTGTTACAGCAGCAACAGAAAACTAATACAGTGTGTATGTACATATATATTTTTTGTGCTTTTTTAATAAAAGTGAAACACACTTTACCTAATTGCCTATAGTTTACCTATTTCACTTAACATAGATCAATGAACATCTCTCTTGATCTAAATCTTTCACTAGCTACAAAACATTTCATATTGTGAATAGACCAATTTTTCAACCATTCCTCCACCAATAAGCATTGAGATTACTTCCAGCTCTGGGCCACTAGAAACTCTGCTAATTAACATCCTTGCTTTTGGATACAATCCACTGGTGCTTTTATTTCTGTAGGATAGATGCATGAAAGTGAGTATTGCAGGTCAAAGAGAAGACATATTTTAAATTGTAAATGTTTTACTTTACATATTTTCTGTAGTGTTTGGGTTAATTCCAGTAAATATACATTACATTTATAATGAAGACTATGTACAGAAAGTTAAAAAGTCACAGCTGTGGGTCATCTTGCATCAAACATGGCTAGAGAAGGCCTGTTTGCTCTTATTCTGCAGAAGAACATGGGGCAAGGATGGCTGTGGCCCCCACACTTGGTTTCAGACATAGTCAACACTCATTTCCCAGGTCCCGGCTCTCCTCTCACTTCCTGGTACCCGTGCCCTTTGGCCACTGGGATCCTGACACATAGGTGATAGCCAGCTCTTCTGGGGCTGTGCAGTCCACTGGGTCATCACTGCCAAGGACACTCAGATAGACAAGTTGAAGCTGGCTGGGGACAAATACAGCCTGGAGTCTGTAAAATGCAAGAGTCTCAAATATTTGCCCATCTCACATGGGAGCCTGGAACCCGGAGTATGGGTTCTGGTCTCAGATTCACCCATGCCTTGTTCTGCAACCTTGGCCTTGTTGCTCAACATGTCTGGCTTGGAACTGCTCTCTCTCCCTTTCTTTCTTCTTCATCTTGGTTCTAACAGACCCTCCTCTCATGGCATAGCTTACTGGAGACACTCACTCAAGAGAGAGTAAAACCCCGTCCCTAACCCAGCTCCTGTGTGTGACTGATGGCACCGGAGCCTGGGGTGTATGCCTGTCACTGTGTCCAAGCCCTCTTCAGTTCCAAGGAATCATCTCAACCAGCAGACAACACAGAAGAAAGGGCAAGGATCCCAGCTCTGCATCCTCAGCTTGGTCAATGGCCTGATCTGGGGGCTGGGAGACAGGCTGTGGCCCTGTTGTGCTCAGGCAAGTTGATCCTTCTCTGAGCCCATTTTCCCATCTGTAAAATGGGGCTTACAATCATGGCCTTGTGACATCACAGAACTACTAGGAGGATCAAACAAATGAATGAAACAGATCACATGTTGAGGAATATACAGCACTGGGCACGTTTGAGGATTCTCATTCATCAGAAAATGTAAGTATGGAGCATGCTGAGTCTAAGACTTGCCCATAGTACGATAATACACAGCTTATAAATGAAAGACTCCAGAAGGAGCGCAGTGATTCAGGGAATCTAATTCCAACCCCTGCTGTCCAAAGGAGCTTAAGAGACTTGCCCTTCGATCCCACAGCAAGTCCTGAGCCAAGCTGAGCAGGAGACCAGAAGCTGAGACCACTGCTTCCAGAGGTTGCAACATCATAACTGCTTTTCCTCCCCAGTTTACTTTAAGAAGAACTTGGCAGCCCCTGAGACAAACATGCTGCTGGAAATGAAAAGAAAGACTTTGAACTTATGCAAACATTTGGCCCAGAACATACCAATTTGGCATCAATGCATTCTCCTTGTCCCTGAACATGATTCCGACATTGGTAGCATGCTGCCGAGAGGAATAGAAGTCTGTGTAGTCTCCTGCAGAGTAGAGACCCAAGAGATCCCATCAGCAACCCAGATGCCTCAGGAAAGAGAATGGACTGTTCTAAGCACTGAAGCCATGAGTGTGCACACAATACTGTTTACACATCCAGAGCTCAGCCTGCAGCCAGCAGGACAGCACCAAATGCAATACAAAATATCCTCACTGAAGATTTGTTCTGAGAGCCCTCAGCTGAGAAACAAATAAGAAATTAGGAGTCCAGACTTTCTGAAACTGACAGTGGAATGTGAACACCAACTGGCTGATACCACCCCCCTTCTCAGGCTCCCCACTTTTACCACATACAACTGCCATTCCCGAGTTCCCCCAGGCTCCCTCACCACGCGTATACTGACTGACTTCTCCTTTGTCCTGTGTGTTCAAATCCTGACAACTCTTTGAGGCCCCCTCCTCCCTGAAGCCTTCCCTGCTCTCTCTAGCAGGATCTCTTGCCCCTCCAAATCCCCTCCCCTGAATCCTTCTGGGGCAGGCTTCGCTTCCCACTGGTGCTCCGGTTATGTGTGTGCACATCTTTGCTAGACTGTGGACAATCCAGGACAGCCCCAGCCCAGTCCTCATTTTCTTGGACTCTGCCCAAGTGCCAAGGACAAGGGTGTGCACGCTGCAGATGCATATCAGTGCCTATTGATTATGATGAACTGAACGCGCTGGCCAGCAAGCTGTAGGCATATCTACCATTCGGAGAATTAAAAATCTGAAAGAAAAACCAGTTGGGACAGTCTGCCTGTTTTATCTTCCTAAATGTCTCCTCGTCTCCTCAAAGAAAAAAAAAAAAAAAAGCTGGGTATTCATCAATATCAACAGCCTAGACTAGCAATAGTCATGGTGAAGGGTGAGGAGAGGAAGAAAAGTCCACGGGGCAGGTGGAGCCTTAGCTGCTGCTTCCCATCTTCGGTCCCAATGCACAGAAGTAATAGCTGAGAGATTTTTCAAAAGAATAAATCCATAACAAAAAATAATAATAATAACAAGAAAGAGCACCATCAGTCAACCAGACATGATAAGTCCCTGAAAGACATATGGTTTGCACAACAGCTGGTTTGCCAAAAAATAGCACAGTCCCATGAGTGCGTGAGGGTAGGGAGTGAGAGGGGCTGGGAGGAGGCAGGTGACTCAGCCCCTGTCCCCAGTCCCATCCTCCAGTCAGCTTAGCCCAAGCAGCCCAGCAGCAAAGGACTCTCCCCGGACAGCAAGAGCTGTTCCAGAGAGGCAGTGTACCCCAGGGCAGGGTCAACCGGCTCCTCAGCTTACAGGTGCCCGGGTAACCCAGCTGAGGAGGCCTGTGCACAAGGAAGAGGGCTGCACTTTGGGCCGCAGGCTGAACCAGCCTCTCTCTGCTTCAGGTTGAGAGTTTCAACAGCTCCAACTTCCTGAATGACGCTCCAACCAGACATCCTGCCACGTGCTCAAACTGGGGCCCTTCATAACCCTCTGGCGTCTTTCCTCAAAACTGCTCACAGACTGAGCTCAGAGAACTTGTCCCATAGCCTTTTGGGGAAGGAGAGCAATTTGCTGTGCAGGGAGCCATGTAGCTAGTCATGAACTTGACCAGCCTGCAACTCACTACCTGAGCCAAGATACAGCCTGAGTGAATGCCGGGCTTGGGTGCTGAGAAAGGTCAGCGATGAGGAGGGGGTAACAGCCCCAGAGCCCCTCTATCTCCCCGCCCCCAGCAGGGACCCTCCACCCAGATGCAGAATCAAAGCACCTGGCCAGCCCTCTTGGCCCATGAAGCTGCTCCGTTCTTGCCTTGGTGAAGAGACTGCACTCACCTATGGCGGCTGGAAGGTGCATGGTGGCAGAAGCCTGGGAGATGAATGCACTGAAACACAGAACCAGGGGCTTCAAAGTCAAGCAGGCAGCAAAGCACGGTCCCACCCACAGGCTCAGTCCAGACCATCCCCAAGATTATCCAGTCTCCAGTGGGCACCTCCTGGCTGGCCTGGGGCCAGAGCTATGCTGAACCTTTCACAGCTGAGAGGACATCCACCTACTAAAGCCGTCTCTCTATTCTACCCTAGGAAATGGGACTAGATAAGTGGAAACTCTTTCCTACTCTAGAAACCAGATGAGGGCACAGATGATGCTAATGAGGACCGGCTGAGTAAGAGAGAGGGCCAATGGGCCTGGCCTGGCCTAGCTCGGGCAGCTCCAGTCCAGGCTCCAAGGCAATCCCAGTCCTCCCAAAGCCCTCCCATCAATATGCAGCTCAGGCAGGGGCTGTATGGGGGCAGGTCTCACTTGACCACACTAAGGCTGCCGAGCCGTGACTCAGAATGGCACTGACCACCACACAGCCCTCATCTCCCCTGCTGCATCTCCTCATCACCTCCATGACCACGTGCTTCTCACCGCTTCCGAAGTTCAGTGTCATCTCTGAGTCTGGCTTGGCTCGCAGACAGCAAGTTCTGCAAGAACACTCTCGCCTCCTTCCAGGCAGCCTGACCCAGGCCCATGAAGCTGTTGAGCATAGGCTAAGACCAAAACACGGAGAAAGAAGATTACGCACAGGAAAACCCAGGGAGTATCCCTCCTGCCAATGGGAGGCCAGCCAGCTTGCCTGCCCCTGCCACTTTTCTCCCATTCACTCAAACTCTCAGGACCTCTGCTCTTAGTTTTGTCATCTATTCATCAAGCTGGAGAAAAGCATATCCTCTCTTGACGTTGCCTCATGCCCTCCTGCACCTGTACACAAGCCCAGGAGCTGCTACCTGGCACAGCAACTGTGCTAAACTTGGCCCAGCCCACAGTTGAAGGTGGCCATGTTCTTCCAGTAGAGGCACACTCCAATCTGCAGAGTGATCACAGCCTAAACTAATTCCTTTCACATCAGTTAAGAAGAGGTTTTGGGCTGGGTGTGATGGCTTATGCCTATAATCCCAGCACATTGGGAGGCCAAGTTGGAGGATCACTTGAGCCCAGGAGTTCAAGATCAGCCTGGGCAATATAGTGAGACTTCATCTCTATTTAAAAAAAAATTCCCACTCTGTCACCCAGGCTGGAGTGCACTGATGTGATCTCAGCTCACTGCAACCTCTGCTTCCCAGGTTCAAGCAATTCTCCTGCCTCAGCCTCCCGAGTAGCTGGGATCATAGGCGTGCACCACCACGCCCAGCTAATTTTTGTATTTTTAGTAGAGAGAGGGTTTCACTATGTTGGCCAGGCTGGTCTCGAACTCCTGATCTCAAGTGATCCACCCACCTCAGCCTCACGAAGTGCTGGGGTTACAGGTGTGAGCCACCATGCCCAGTCAAGAGCTTTTCTAATTTAAAAAAAGAAGAGGTTTTGTAGCCAGTGAGGCATAGCAGAAAAAGCCCTTGTAGGTTCTAAGAGTCAGAGTTCCAGCTCCAGCTCTGACACTTTTAGCTGTAGAGCTTGGGAAAACAGTGTCTCATTCCAGAATTTCAGGTCCCCATCTAGATGCTCAGGCCCCCACAGGAATTCCAATTCCTATGCCAGAGGGTGGTCAGGAGGATTGAAGGAGAGGATGTGTGCGAAGCTCCTGGCACACAAGAGGTACCCATAAATCCCACCCTCCTTCCTGACCCATGCAATGACAAGATGCTATATCAAAGTAGCTGACCATTTACAGGGAAGCAAATTCATGTCCATCCCATGTGAACACGTACTTCAGGCTGACTCCTCCATGGCTGCTTCCACAGAACTGGAGGGCAGGGCTCGTAGCTCCCTCCCTTGGGGGCCCACACAGCCCTTGGACAGGCAGAGGCTCAAACAGCTTGACAAGGAAAGTAACCAGAGTTCCTGAAGAGCTTCACCTCAGAGACAACTGGAAACGACCCAGGACTGCAGACATTGACACTTTTTTCACCTAGGAACTCACCCTGAGGTGAGAAGCCACGCTGAATTATCCCAAGGCCACCTCCTACCAGTTTGTCTGTCTCAAAACAACCCCAACCTTATCCAAGTATAACTTCTGAGACCTCCGATGGCATTAACTCTATCAATAATGGAAAGCAAGGAGCATTCTCTTTTTGGCATCTGCAGTGCCACTGAGGTCAGGAACAAGCCGTTTCACAATGTCCTACCTGATTGAAGACATCCTGGTGTTTGGAGAGGACAGGCCCAGTAAAGAGGTGCTTGACGACGCTGAGGTCCAGGATCTGGTCCCCAATGGCCACGCCTATCCTCAGTCTCGGCTAGGAGGAAGATGACATGGTCAGCACCAGAAAAAGTCCCTGGCTGGGCTTGGCTCATTTCCTCAGAAAGCCTGCCTATTGAAGAGCCCATGGGTCCCCCTTTAGGTGGCCCTGTATACAGAACGGACTGAAGAACCACCTTCTCAGCATCCTGCCCCAGCTCCCTTGCGCCATCTCTGCTTCCAGGACTAAACGGAAAAGAATCTGTGTTCCCTGAATGGGAAATAAATCAAATATTCCTTGGACTAGGGGAAGAGCAGTCAGCCTGGTCCTAGCCACTTAACCTGACCAAAGTGCCCTGCAAAGTTCCCTAGGCATTACATAAATGCCTCCAGTGACGAGGAGCTTACCACCTTCCCAGGATGTTGGATTATTTTCCAGGTTTAACCTAGGCCTTGGCTCAGGGTAATTCAGTTGTGCAGTGGAGCAGTGAGTCCCCGATGCACAGTGCTGAGGGCCAGGTGGCTTGGATTAATGAGCTCTGTTGTGGCTCAAATGGAGGAGAGCTCAGGTTATAAGGGGGCTGCAGGAAGCCAGACTGCTCAGAACATGCAACGGAAGTTCCTTTCTGCACCACAAAATCCCAGCATCAGCAAAGATGTCTTAAATATTTGTTAAGGCCTGGTCTTTGTCCCCACAACCCTGAGCTTTGCCCGTCAACAAGAACCAGAGGGCATGTTTGCAGACTCAACTTCCTGGTGCTCTGTCCTGAGTCAGGCTTCCAGCTCTCCTGAACCACCAGCTTGGCCATTTCAGTGCCAGCGAGCTTAGTGGTGGGATTATTGGCTGGCCTTATCTCCATCGGCTGCTCACTGGGGTGGGCTGAGAAAAGATGGCCATTTCTCCACGCATGTCAGCTCTTGGGACCAGGGGTAGAGCAGAGCCACACTCCTCACCTGAGGTCTCAGCAGAGCCTACCCTAGAAGAGGCTGCCTGGAGAGCTTAGCTACCCATTATCAGCCCCGCTGCCAACTCCCTGTGCCTCAGTCTTCCTCTCCTGAAAATGGAAAATCTGCTGCAGTAGGCAAAGAGCTGAACCACCTGGATCCAAGTGGTTTTCCATTCAGGGAATGTGCAGGTCAGACCCGTGGACCACATCTCTGACCCTGGTCCCCACACCCAGCTGACGGCAAGAAGGAGCCACCACCAGTAAGCTACCTCCAAAATGGGGTCACAAGTGCAGCTGCCTGATGCCTCAAATGCAAACAAAGCATAGAAGCTTCAAACTTGTGCTTCAAACTATGACCTGAGGACCCAGAAAAAGTCTGAGAGAGTGAGTACCCTCTACTTTCAACCTTGGGAGTTATTTTCTTCAGCACAAAACTAGAAGGGGCTCACAAGTCGGATCCAGGATTCCTGGGCTCCAAGTCTGTTCCCTCATTCACCATCTTATCATCTTGGACAAGTCCCTGGTCCTCTCTGGGCCTCAGTTTCCCATATGCAACTTGAGGGAAACAAACCAAGGAGGGAGACTCCATTTGTCTAACTTCAAGAGAAAAATGTGCATTCCCTCTGTTTTAAAACAGTTGGTCATATCTGATATAAAGTTTTCCAAGGGAAAGCATTACCCAACTCCCAGCCTGACATACAGGGGGAAGTATGGGATTGGTGTGGGCGAAGGATTACCCAGGTGCCAAGGCAAGAGACTGAAGGCACAACTGTAGCTATACTGCTATACAGTTATAATACAAATTAGATATACAGATGATCATGGACAATTATCAATCATTACTATAAACATTATTAATCATTAGCTTTTAATAGTACTCTTTGTTGCATTACTAATATAACCTAGGAATAACCGGTGGGTATAGGGTGAGGTGCTGAAGGGACATTGTGAGAAGTGACCAAGAAGGCAAGAGGTGAGCCCTCTGTCACACCCGCATAAGGGCCGCTTGACGGCTCCTTGGTCAAGCGGTAATGCCAGTGTCTGGGAAGGCACCCATTACTTAGCAGACCACGAAAGGGAGTCTCCTTTCCTTGGAGGAGTCCGGAAACACTCTGCTCCACCAGTTTCTTGTGGGAGGCTGGATATTATCCAGGCCTGCCCGCAGTCATCTGGAGGCCTAAACCCCTCCCTGTGGTGTTGTCCTTCAATGGTCACACTCCTTGTCCACTTTCATGTTCCTCCCGTACTCCTGATTCCTCTTTGAAGTTCGTAGTAGATAGCGGTAGAAGAAATAGTGAAAGTCTTAAAGTCTTTGATCTTTCTTATAAGTGAATAGAAGAAAACGCTGACGTATGCTGCCTTCCCTCTCTGGCTGTGGCTACCTGAAGGGGAAGGGCCCACTGTCCCATGATCACGTGACTTGCCTGACCTTATCAATCACTTGGACGATTCACCTCCTTACCCTGCCCCTCTTGTCTTGTATGCAATAAATATCAGTGCACCCAGCCATTCGGGGCCACTACCGGTCTCCACGTCTTGGTGGTAGTGGTCCCCCGGGTCCAGTTGTTTTCTCTTTATCTCTTTGTCTTGTGTCTTTATTTCTTACAATCTCTTGTTTCCACACATGGGGAGAATACCCGCTAAGCCCCATAGGGCTGGACCCTACAGATTGGGAGGCTGACACATGTGGGGATCAACCCCATATCTGCCTCCTACTGCCTGTGAGATCTGGAGCATGATGCTTTGCCTCTCTGGGCCTCAGTTTCCTCATCTGTAGAATGGGGACAATAACTTCACAGTAGTTTTATTGTGAGAATTTGATTAATATCTGTAAATCTCTCACCACAAGAAAAGACAAAGGGTAGACGCTATTCATGCCACAAACATTTAGAAAGCATCTTCTCAGTACCAGCACTACACAAAGGCTGCTGAGGTCCTGGGAACAGTGACTTGGTTCCTTCTCTCCAGAAGCAAAAGGAAA
Organism: Chlorocebus sabaeus; assembly: GCF_047675955.1. Lineage (NCBI taxonomy): Eukaryota > Metazoa > Chordata > Mammalia > Primates > Cercopithecidae > Chlorocebus > Chlorocebus sabaeus. The sequence goes on along the minus strand of NC_132929.1, from coordinate 56,302,298 downwards.
CACAGGGTGTGGTGAGAGACAACCAAGGCTGGGCAGCAGCTGGGAGCCCTTTCAGAGAGAGTGCTTAGGAGGTGACATTTAAGCTGAGTCTCAAAGAGTGAGAAGGGGCCAAGTATATAGAGAGCAGAGGGACGAGTATTCCAGGCAGAAGGAACAACATGTGCTAAGGCCTGAAGGCAGGAAGCTGCTCTTAGCATGTCTCAGAGACTCAAAGGCAGCCAGTGTGGCTGGAGAGAGCAGAGGCCCGGAGGCAGTGGCAGGGCCAGACCCCAGGGACTTGAAGAAGGCACCCGGCAAACCAGCTCCACACTACTACATTCTCGTTCTCAGAGGCCACCACCCCTACCTTCACAGAGAGCACCCATATGCCTTACTAGTCCATGAGCAACCAGAAATGGAAGGAAGGTGTCTCCTGTGTCTTTGATCCCAACTCACAGCCCAGGCAGTCTGGACCACAGTTGGGGTTCGTAAGCATTCGCTGAATAAGAAAATGAATAAAGTGATGACTGCATTCATTGTTATTCCACTCAAATTAGGAAGGGCTGACTGCTGACATGGGGGAAGGGAGGTTTTGCCTTGGCAACTAGTCTTGCCTGGCAAGGCAGCCATCACCGTTGGAATGTCCAGTGCCTGCAGAGAAAGTTTCAGATGAGGCTTGTTCAGCTGGAAGGCCAAAGGGCCAACTCTCCACCCCCAGCACTCTATCAGAGGACAGGGGGATGGGGCTGTCTCTCCCAGACATCTGTAGTGGCTGCCCTGCACATGCTGATGTTGAAACAGCAGGACATGGTGTCTGAAAGCGCCTAGCCATACTCTAAGGGACATTAATTCGATTCCCCTGAGAAAGCAAGTCAGAGCACCCTACTGGGGTGTGCCTGCCTCTCACAAATGTTTCTGTCTAATGCATTTGTGCTCCAGGAAAGGTGAGAGAGGACACATCTGCTGAGGGCAAAGTGTTTGAGGACGGCAGAAGAAGGGCTTTGTCTGCAGAAAGGTTGTTGGCCATCACAGGTTAAGGTTCAATGTGCCTCAAATTGTGTCCTCCAGGGGATTTAGTGTCCACTTTCTGTGTCCTTGCAACATCTGGTCAGCCTGGCCAGATATGAAACCACAAGTTGACTCTTCTAGACCAAAGTACTCACTGCAGACAGGCCCATAAAAGGCCAGCCACTTGCCTCCAATGACAAGCCATGGGGGAAGGAGGGGACCCCACTTTCCAGGAAGAAGCCAACTGCCAAGCCCCTCATTTAGCAAACATTTCCTGATTCTGGGGTTCTATGGCTTACAGAGCTGAATCAGAAGTGTACCTTTAAAGTTGGGAGCAAAAATCTAAGCCAAAAATATCATCAACAAATCCAAGGGAATCTGCTTTTCCAACCTAGGGACGCTCATATTATCTATTTGCTGATAAACCTCCAGTTTTCAAACACTTATTTCTACCAATCAGACTACACTGACTTAATCAAAGTTTGTTTCCCTGCCCTCTCTCTTCTGATCAGTGGGGGAATGCCACGCAGCCCACACCAGGAGCTGAAAGAATTCCAGCAACAGGCAGAGAGAGACACTTGCGATCTTAGATCTCACAGCTCTAAGACAGGACATGCGCGTCCCCCTCTGAGCTGCTACGCATACCGGGTTATCATTTCCTGGGTTCTAGGGTTAGGGGCTATCCAGTGAGATGAACCACCAGCCTCTTGGGCAAGAGAAACACACCGCAACCGCCTTGGAGTAGGCAGCATGCCTGCGTACTGCAGCTTCCGGTAACAGAATCCTGCTTGCTCTGCTTGTCTGGGAGAGTGACACTATTCATTTCATTTTGCATTTAATTCTCAGCAAACCTGAGGACACTGAGGCTGAAAAGTCAAATAATGTGCACAACTAGAAAGTTACGAGGTGGGACTCGAGCCCACAGGCACTCTCACGGAACGGATCTTAAGAGAAAAATGACACAAGCCTCCATCCCGCCCCTCATTCCACTCCATTCCACTCCATTCCACTGCACTCCACTCCACTCCCTCCCCGCGCCCGGAAGCCGAAGCCCCACTGCTCACGTCGCCTCTGGTGGAGAAGACGCCGTAGGGCAGGTTGTGGATGGGGAAGTCGGAATCCTCGGCCACCGGGATGAAGGACATGCTGGCGAGCACCCGGCACGGCTGCGGGCCTAAGGTGGCGTGCGGAAAGTGGGACTGAACTCTGCCGCCGTGGTCAGCCCCGGCCCCGCCCCCCCGGCCCACCCTCACGGCCTGTCCGGGTGGCACAGCAGGGACCCCGGAGGCTCCTGCCTGATTTTGATCTCACCGTAAACAACCCGCCCCCGAACCCTGAACCCTGCCCCTTCCCTACCCTGACCTCCTTGAGCTCCAGGTCCTCCACAGTCTCGCCTTCTCTTCCAGAGCCCCGCCCCTCCCCTGGCCCCGCCCCTGCGAGCCTCAGGTCCTTCACAGTCTCTCCTCCCTCCCCGATCCCCGCCCCTCCCCTTGTCCCGCCCCCGCGAGCCCCTGGTCCTCCACAGTCTCACCCTCCCTCCCCAAGCCCCGCCCCTCTCCTGGCCCGCCTCTGCAAGCCCTAGGTCCTCCAGTCCCACCTTCCCTCCGAGAGCCCCGCCCTTCCCTTGGCCTCGCCCTGCGAGCCCCAGGTCATCTAGTCTCTCCCTCACTCCCCGAGCCCCGCCCCCCTGGCCCCGCCCCCGTCCTGATCCCCGCCCCATCCGCGAGTCCACATCGGGGAGATCTGGTTCTAGCCTCCGCTCGGGGCAGCTGGTCCTATCGAGAGCAAACCCTAGCTTAGCAGTTAAGGCTCTGCCCTGCATGACTCCAGCCTCGCTCGCCCCAGCTGCTGCCTGCTCTTCAGCTCAACAGAACTCTTCTCCGCTTCCGGGAAACAGACACTTTCTCCCCAGGAGCTGCTTCCTGAGCTTCAGAAGAATACCCAGTCGCGTCCTTTCTCCCTGCATACCACGTTGCTCCGTCCAGCTATGACACTTCCACTTGTGTTTCAGAGAACGGAACAGTTACGCCTGTTTGGAAGGCTTCAATTAATGAGAATTAATATTCTAAAAAATATAACTCACCTGTTTCACATGCCGGTAGTAAAATGACGTTGACAAACTGCTCAACCTTGGACAAGTTACTTAAACTTTCTATACCTCAGCTTCCTTCTCTGTATAATGTTGATGATAATAGTTCCTACTTCCCAAAATTAATATGAGAGTGGAATGAATTAATATTTGTGAAGCACCTAGAATAATGCCTGGCATACAGAGATTATGTGTGTGTGGAAAGAGAGAAAAGGGAGGAAAGAAGAGGAAAGGAAGGGAGGGGGATAAAGGAAAGAAAAAAGAGAAATAGGAAAGGAGAGAGAGGGAGAAAGAAAAGGAGGAAGGCAGGAAAGAAGGGAAAGGCAGACTATCTTAGGGTGGGTTCAAGGTGTTAATCTAATCACTCATGTGCAGTCAGCTGCAGTTTTTTGAGACCACGCCACAGCCAGGACACTTGGAACACACCGGAGAGTGTACTGTTGTGTTATTGTTGGTGTGAATGATTCAGGTACACTTTTAAACAGCCAGGAGGCCGGCTGAAATCTAGAAAAGTAGACGATAGTCTGGGCAAGGGTTCCCTGAAGATTCTTGAGGAATGTGACACGATGACTGCTGAGTTAGGGAGACTGCTCTGCATTTCAGCTTAGGGAGAAGAGGCTGGAAGATGGCAGGATAATGTGAGCTAAGTGGCCTGAAACCAGAAGGCTTGAGAGGAGCAAGTACGGCAAGCAGGGCCCGCTGTTGAGCCCCCCTTCCTAGCCCCTGAGATCACTCTGGTGCCTGTCCACCAGGCATGACCAGTGATCATCACCTAGTAAGGAGCACAGTCTGGGCACAGCCTCTTGGCTCTCATCTCCTGCCCTGAGTGGCTCTGCCAAGGACTGGCTTCCGTTCTTTTAAGTCAGCCCTGGGGAGGGAATGAAGGTGGTCTGACTTGTTCTGGTAGGTTCCTGAAAGAGGAAAAGAAGAGGGGAGTATCCCAACTTGGTGGCCTTATAAAGAGGCATTCCAGGCAGCACTTGATACTTGCCTAATTTAAGCTACTCCTCAGCTGCAAGGCAATGAATTATTTTCACGTTCTGTAGTTGCCCTGCCCCTTCCCATTAAAACCACGAGCTTTCTTATTCCATGTACAACTCTGTCAATACCTAGCAAAACACCTGGCACAGAATAGGTGCTCCATAATATATAAGTCATTAATATAAAACTTGACCAAAAGGAAATGAAGGAATAGCCAATAAGCCCATACTCTATGCCAGGCCATGGGGATACACCAGCAGCTCACATCTTTAATTCCTTTTTTATGGAGCATGTGTTGTGTGGGGGATGCTAGGCCATGAGCTTCTGCTGAATACACACAAGTTAACAAAAGCCTAAATGATAAGACCCTTGGAGAGAGAGAACCAAAGTCTTTTAGGGAAAGGAGGTGGGGCAGATGTATCTGTGGAAAAGGATGTGGGGATGAGATGGCTGAGGAGGGAGTAAGATTTCATAGTTTTAAAATAGACTTAACCAACCCACTAATTATACATAGTGTCTGAAAACACCAAAGCTGTTCTCTATTTGGAAAACAGCATTTGAAATAACTTGCAAGTAAGTATACTATTTTTTTTCTTTCTCATTTTTTGGAAGAGAATGTGTTGGCCATGTACATCACAACACTTATTAAGAAAGAATTTTAAAAGAAAGATATTGCCCATAATCCCACCAATGTAGTCTTCATATTTTCATGGTTTTTTTCATTCCATTTGTATGCACATGGCTTTTCCATCCTTATAAACTTTACATAGATGCAATTTTTCAGTCTTTCTCTATCTTATTCTCTTGAATATTTTTCCTTGAGGCCCAATAGGCTTCATTATGATCACTGTCATTGGCTAAGGAAGCCTCCGGGGTTCAAGCGATTCTCCTGCCTCAGCCTCCCGAGTAGCTGGGATTACAGGCATGCACCACCACGTCTGTTTAATTTTGTATTTTTAGTAGAGACAGGGTTTCTCCATGTTGGACAGGCTGGTTTCGAACTCCCAACCTCAGGTGATCTGTCTGCCTCGGCCTCCCAAAGTGCTGGAATTACAGGCGTGAGCCACTGCACCTGGCCATATCTTTTCATTTATTTCTGTTTACTTCAATTTCTTTCATTGATGTTTTCTAGTTACCAGTGTACAGGTCCTTCACCTCCTTGGTTAAATGTATTCCCAAGTGTTTTGTTTGGTTAGGGGTTTTTTGGTAGCTATTGTAAATGAGATTGTTTTCTTAATTTCCAAAAAATCCCTTCTGCTGCTTCTATTCATTCCCTGGACCACTGGCAGCCACTTATCTCTTTACTGTCTCTGTAGTCTTGACTTGTCCAGAATGTCATATAATTGGAATCATATAGTATGTAGCTTTTTAGATTGGGTTCTTTCACTTAGCAATATGCATTAAGTTTCTTCTATGACTTTTCCTGCCCTGAAAGTTCCTTTCTATTATTGTTGAATGCTGTTTCACTGTATAAATGTTCCATAGGTACTTTGTTCACCTATTGAAGGATATCTTGGTTGCTTCCAATTTTTGGCAATTAAGAATAAAGCTGCTAAAATGTCAGTGTGCAAGTTTTTCTGTGGATGCTTTTGTTTTTTAACCAAGTATACTTTATTAAATCATTTTAAAAAAAAATTTTTTTTTTATGTTGCCCATAAAAAAATTTTTTTTTTTTTTATGTTGCCCATAAAAAATTTTTTTTTTTTTTTATGTTGCCTCACTATGTTGCCCAGACCAAACTCAAACTCCTGGCCTCAAGTGACTCTCTTGCCTCAGCCTCCTGAGTAGCTGAGGCTGCAGGCCTTTTTTTTTTTTTTTTTTTTTTTTAAATTGCTCTCAGTGTATCTTCTTTGATGAGATATCTGTTCAGATATTTTGCCCATTTTTAGGTTGGATTGTTTTCATACAATTAAGCTTTAAGAGTTTTTTGTATATGTTAAATGAAAGCCCTTTATATGTTTTGCTAATTTTTTCCAAGTCTGTGGCTTATCTTTTAATTTTTTTAACAGCAGCTTCTGCAGAGCAGTTTTTAACTTTAACAGAGTTCAAGTCATCAATTATTTTTCTTTCACAAGTTATGCTTTTAGTGTTTTACTTAAAAAATCGAAACCAAACCCAAGGTTGCCTTGAATTTCTTATATTCTAAGTTTTACGTTTTTGTGTTTTACATTTAGGTCTGTGATAAATTTTGAGTTAACTTTTGTGAAAGGTTCAAGGTATCTAGATCCACTTTTTTTTTGCATGGAAATGTACAGCTGATCACTACTGCTTGAAAAAGTATTCCTATGAAAAAGACTTTCTCCATGAATTGTCTTCTCTCCTTTGTCAAAGATCAGTTAACTATGATTGTGTTGGTTTATTTCCGGGCTCTCTGATATATTCTGCAAATAGTAGTCTTCATTATGGGAGCTTTATAGTAGGTGTTTAAGTTGGGTGGCATCAGGCTTTTACTTTGTTCTTCAATATTACATTGGCCATTTTGGGCCTTTGCCCCTCCACGTAAACTTTAGAATTACTTTGTTGCTATCCACAAAATAATGTGCTAGGATTTTGACTGAAATCACATTGAACTTATGGACTAACGTGGGAAGAACTGACAATATTGAGTCTTCCTAGCACTGAAATGAAATAGTTGTTTATTGAAATTATCTTTGATTTCCTTGATTAGTTTTGTCATCTTCTTCACATAGATCTTGTCATATTTTATTAGATTTATACCTAAGCATTCCCTCTTACTGGTGCTAATGTGAATGGTGTTTTTTGTTTGTTTGTTTGCTTGTTGTTTGTTTTTCGAGATGGAGTCTCATTCTGTTGCCAGGCTGGTATGCAGTGGCGCAATCTCGGCCCACTGCAACCTCCACCTCCTGGATTCAAGTGATTCTCCTGCCACAGCCTCCCAAGTAGCTGGGATTACAGGCGTGTGCCACCATGCCCAGCTGATTTTTTGTATTTTTAGTAGAGACAGGGTTTCACCATCTTGGCTAGGATGGTCTTGATCTCTTGATCTCGTGATCCGCCCGCCTCAGCCTCCCAAAGTACTGGGATTACAGGCGTGAGTCAGTGCACCTGGCGTGAATGGTGTTTTTAATTTTAAATTCAAATTTTTCATTGCTGGTATATAGCAAAGCAATTGGCTTTTGTATTATATATTAACCTTTTTTTGTATTAAACTTTTATGCTACAATCTTACTATAATTGCTTATAAGTTTCAAGAGTCTTTATGTAGATACTTTGATTTCATTCCAGATGTTAACATCTTTCATTTGTTACATTCTGTCTCCCATCTCCACATTCTGACTTTCCATTCTACTGGCCTTCTGAATTAATCTTGATGCTTATGTGTTAATAAAAAGAAGGAAAAATGGCCAGGAAGCCAGTCTCTGAAAAGACACCACAACAAAGTATCCTTTCCTAAATTCCCAATAATATCTATTTAGATGTTGCAGGGAACAGGCCCCCCATATCTGGCCATAAACAAAATCTCTGCAGCACTGTGACATGCTTGTGATGGCTATGATGCCCACGCTGGAGGTTGCTGGTTTACCAGCAAGGAACACCTGGCCCACCCAGGGCAGAAAACTGCTCAAGACGTTCCTAAACCACAAACAACAGCGTGAGCGATCTGTGCCTTAAGGACATGTTCCCGCTGCAGATAACAAGCCAGAGTCTGTCCCTTTGTTTCCCATAAGGAATGCTTTTAGCTAATCTATAATCTATAGATATAATGCTTATCACTGGCTTGCCGTCAATAAATATGTGGGTCAAACTCTGTTCGGGGCTCTCAGCTCTGAAGGCTGTCACCCCCCATCCCACTCTGCACTCTATTTCTGTGTCTTTGTCTTCATTCCTCTAGCGCTGCTGGGTTAGGGTCTCCATGACCGAGCTGCTCTCGGTAAGTGGTGCCCATACGTGGGGCTCAAACCCGGGTTGAAGGGTCGCCGGAGTGACAGCTGGAGAACGTGGAACTACACTGAAGAACACCCGAGTACTCTTAAGCAATCCCCGTGGTGAGTCAGAAGGGGGGCTCGGAAGTATCACGGTAACAATGGGACAAGGGTCGACCAGGCATGAGGCTTATTTGAGTCTGCTTCAGCAGCTCCTCAGAAAAGGAGGTATGAAGGTTAGTACTAACCAACTTATGCAGAGTTTTAGTGCTTTAGAGGAAACTCCATTTCCTGGAGTTTGTTTCAACTGTGGGAAGCATGGTCATACTAAAAAAGAATGTAGAAAAAATCAGCGAGTCAGGCCACCAGACGGGGGAAACAAGAAAACTACTGAGCCTGAAATATGTCCAAAGTGTAAAAAAGTTTGATAAAGATGAGAACCTAATTTCAGGAAACACCATGAGGGGCCCGTCCCGGGCTCCGTTCCAAACCGGGGCATTTCTGGCTCAGGCCACTCCCTCACCCCTGTACAATGCCTGTCCCCCACCACAGGCGGTAGTGCGGCAGTAGATTTATGCTGCACAAAAGCTGTGAGCTTTCCGTCTGGAGAACCCCCACAAAAAGTGCCAACAGGTGTCTGTGGACCCTTTCCAGTGAGGATGGTAGGATTACTTATAGGTAGGTCTAGTTTAAATTTAAAAGGAGTGCAAGTACATACAGGAGTCATTGATTCAGATTACAATGTAGGATTACTTCTACGTAGGTCTAGTTTAAATTTAAAAGGAGTGCAAGTACATACAGGAGTCATTGATTCAGATTACAATGGGGAAATTCAAATTGCCGTATCTACTTCTGTTCCCTGGAAAGCAGAGCCAGAAGAGCATATAGCACAGCTCCTGATTGTGCCATATGTGGAAATGGGGAAAAGTGAAACTAAACGAACAGGATTTGGCAGTACAAATAAACAAGGCAAAGCAGCATGTTGGGTGAATCAAATTACTGATAAACGTCCTACCTGTGAAATAACTATTCAGGGGAAAAAAAATATAAAGGTTTGGTAGATACAGGAGCGGACATTTCAATCATTTCTCTACAGCACTGGCTGTCTGCATGGCCAACTCGACCAGCTCAATCTAACATAGTTGGAGTTGGTAAAGTCCCTGAGGTATATCAAAGCAGTTATATTTTGCATTGTTAAGGGCCCGATGGACAACCTGGGACTATTCGACCAATTGTAACTTCTGTACCTATAAATTTATGGGGAAGAGATTACAACAATGGGGAGCACAAGCTCTAATTCCTGAGCAATTATACAGCCCTCAAAGTCAAAATATGATGCATGAAATGGGGTACGTCCCTGGTATGGGACTAGGAAAAAACATGAAAGGTTTGAAGGAACTGCTTCAAGTGGAAAGACAAAGTTCCCACCAAGGGTTAGGATACCATTTTTGATGGTGGTTAAGCCTCCAGAACCTATACCTTTAAAATGGTTAACAGATAAGCCAATTTGGATAGAACAATGGCCACTGAGTAAAGAGAAACTGGAGGCTTTAGAGGACTTAGTTACTGAACAATTAGAAAAAGGACACATAGCTCCAACATTTTCCCCTTGGAATTCTCCAGTTTTTGTAATTAAGAAAAAATCAGGTAAATGGAGAATGTTAACTGACTTAGGGGCCATTAATTCAGTTATGCCACCTATGGGGACATTACAGCCAGGACTGTCTTCTCCTGCTATGATTCCAAAAAACTGGCCTTTAATAGTCATAGATTTAAAAGACTGCTTCTTTACTATCCCCTTAGCTGAGCAAGACTGTGGACAGTTTGCATTTACAATTCCTGCGGTAAACAACCTGCAGCCTGCTAAGTGTTTTCACTGGAAAGTGTTGCCACAAGGCACGTTAGACAGTCCAACAATTTGCCAGACTTATAGAGGGCAAGCAATTGAACCTACTCATAAAAACTTTTCACAGTGTTACATTATTCATTATATAGATGATATTCTTGTGCTGCCCCGCTGGAGAAATATTACTCCAATGTTACGATCACTTGCAAAATTCGATTTCTCATGCCAGTTTAATTACAGCTCCTGACGAAATTCAGACTACTACTCCTTACTCCTACTTAGGGACCTTAGTAAATGACACTACAATAGTGCCACAGAAAGTAACCACACGTAGGGATCAATTAAAAACATTAAATGACTTTCAAAAATTACTAGGGGACATTGATTGGATGTGACCTGCTCTAGGTATTCCTACCTATGCCATGAGTAATCTATTTTCTATCCTAAGAGGAGATGCTAGTCTCACTAGCCCTCAGCAATTAACAAAGGAAGCTAAGGCAGAGTTACAGCTGATTGAGAAGCAAGTACATAAAGCTCAAATAAATAGAATAGATCCAGAGAAGACTTCAGATTTGCTAATTTTTCCAACTCAGCATTCACCTACTGGTGTTATTGTCCAACAGCAGGACTTGGTAGAATGGCTTTTTCTTCCACATACTAATTCACGGACTTTGACTCCTTATTTGGATCAAATCGCTACTATGATCGGAAATGGGAGAACTCAGATTGTTAAATTACAAGGATACGATCCTGGAAAAATTATTGTCCCTCTTACAAAGGCACAAATACAACAGGCCTTTATAAATAGTCTTACTTGGCAAACCCATTTAGCTGATTTCGTGAGTGTTCTTGATAATCACTTTCCGAAAACAAAATTATTTCAATTTTTGAAATTAACTAATTGAATTCTCCCTAAAATAAGTACATTTAAACCAACTGAAGGTGCTGAAAATGTTTTTACAGATGGGTATAGTAATGGTAAAGCCTCTTCTGCTGGATCGAAAGGTAAAGTTTTTCAGACACCCTATACTTCTGCTCAAAGAGCAGAGCTTATAGTTGTAATTTAGGATTGACTGCTTTTGATATGCCTACTAATGTGATTTCTGATTCTTCATATGTAGTTCATTCTACACAGTTAGTTGAAAATGCTCAGCTACAATTCTACACAGATGAGCAACTGATGACTTTATTTCCCCAACTGCAAACACCAGTTACAAGTAGAATGCACCCTTTTAACATCACTCACATTAGGGCTTATACACCTCTTGCAGGACCTTTGACTGCAGGGAATCAAATGGATGATTGCCTAGTTGCTACTGCAATATCTAATGCTAGACACTTTTTCACAATTTAACCCATGTTAATGCCTCTGGTCTCACACACAGATACAGCATTACCTGAAAAGAAGCTAAAGCTATTATCCAGCGATGCTCAACTTGCCAAATGGTGCATTCCTCATCTTTTACAAGAGGACTTAATCCTTGAGGATTGGAACCTAATTCTCTTTGGCAAATGGATGTCACACATGTTCCCTCGTTTGGGAGGCTAGCTTAGGAACATGTATGTGTGGACACCTTTTCTCACTTTCGGCTATATGCCAATCAGGAGAGTCTTCTGCCTGTGTTAAACATCACCTTTTGCAGTGTTTTGCGGTGACAGGCATTCAGGCTTCTATTAAAACAGATAATGCTCCAGGCTATACTAGCAAAGCTCTAGCTACATTTCTCTCTATGTGGAATATTAAACACATTACTGGTATCCCATATAATTCTCAAGGACAAGTCATAGTGGAAAGAATGGATCTCTCCCTAAAACGACAACTGCAAAAGCAGAGAGCGGGAAACAGGGCCTAAGGGACTCTACATATGCAATTGAACTAGCATTATTGACTTAAAATTTTTTGAGCCTACCTAAAGACCAGATGCTATCAGCAGCTGGTTTCAGACCAAAGACAGAAGCAGAACAACTGGTTTGGTGGAGAGATCCGATAACAAAAAGTTTGGAAATAGGTAAAATAATACCTTGGGGTAGAGGTTATGCTTGTGTTTCTCCAGGACTGAATCAATAGCCAATTTGGGTGCCATCAAGGCATCTAAAGCCTTACTGTGAGCCAGATACCAAGGAAGAGGTTTTGGGAAGATCCCAAAGACCCACCGGTGGCAGCGTTGTCCAAGTTGATGCCGAAGAGGACCCCGACTGTCACAAGCAACACCCGTCGAATACAGTCACCTACCTGGGGACAGATCAAGAAGCTGTTGCAGATGGCAGAAGAAAACCTGAGGAAAGTAGGACAACCAGTCACAATGAGTAATTTAATGACAACTATGATAGTGGTGATCACCATTGCCGTGAGTATTCCTTCAGCAAGGGCTGATACAGTGAACAATTATACTTACTGGGCATATTTACCTTTTCCACTTCTACAGACTGTAACTTGGCTGGACCCCCCCACTGGAGGTATACACTAATGATAGCTCTTGGATGCTCGGTCCTACAGATGATAGAGGCCCATCTCACCCACATGAGAAAGGAACTGTTATATTTCTTTAGGATTTGAACATCTGCCTATCTGTTTGGGAAAGGCCACTAGTTGCCTACCCCCTCGCTATCAATCTCGGCTGGCAATGATGTCTGGATGTATCACTCTGTGGCACAGTTACACATGCTTTCTGGTCTCGGTATTTACCATAATGAATCTGCTCCTATAATTGAGGTATACCACCCTCAAAAACCTATTTGTAAACAGAATTGGACCTGGCCAGAAAAAATGAACATATTTGTTTGGGAAGATTGCATTGCAGAACAGGCAGAAGTGCTGCACAATGATTCCTATGGAATCATTATTGATTGGTCCCCTATGGGGATGCTTAGTATGAATTGCAACTCTCAGTCTGTGTGCCATGGCCACACTATGTTCAACTGGTCTGAACAAAACAGTCAGATGGTAGAAATGATAAGAAGTATGGCAAGAGTTCTTATTATCTGGAAACATGGCGGTATAGTGGTACCTCAACCTCACATGATATGGCCTGCTGTAGGAGCTAAACATAAGAATTTGTGGAAACTATTAATGGCTCATAATAAGATCAAAATGTGGGAAGGAAACTATACTATGCCATCACAATATAATTCTAATTACATTTTAGAACTTGTTGAAAACAATACAATTTGGATATAAAGTTGTGTTCACCCTCCTTTTCTGTTGGTAATGGGCGATCTAAAGTTTGACATCCCTAATTATCATGTAACTTGCCAGGAATGTAGATTGTTCTCTTGTGTGAACTCTTCCTTGTTTAATACTAATCATTCTATCCTAGTAGTGAGAGCTCGAGAAGGAGTATGGTTACTGGTGAAGCTTTCCCATCCTTGGGAAGCCTCTCCCTCTGTAGGTATTATTACTGAAATTCTTCAGAAAATTCTGAGATGCTCTTGGCGTTTCATTGCTACTTTAATCTTGATTATTATGGGACTGATCGCTGTCACAGCTACTGCGGCAGCAGCTGGAGTTGCGCTACATTCATCAGTGTAGACAGCAGATTTTGTAAATAAATGGCAAAAGAATTCTAGTCTGCTGTGTAACTCTCAAACTAAAATAGACCAAAAGATAGTTAATCAAATCAAAGATCTCCAACAAACTGTAATGTGGCTAGGAGACTGAGTAGCTAGTTTGGAATATAGAACATAGCTAAAATGCGACTGGAAGGAATACTTCTGACTTTTGTATCACTCCTCACCCTTATAATGAATCAGAACATGAATGGGAAAGGATAAAACAGCATCTAGGATACTCTACAAACTTGTCTTTAGGTGTTGCAAAATTTAAGAGAACAAATATTTAAAGCATCCCAGGCACACCTGACCTTAATGCCAGGAACTAGAGTGCTTGAAGGAGCTGCAGATGGATTGGCAGCCATAAATCCTTCAAATAGATAAAAACCCTCAGAGGCTCTGTGATTTCTATGATGGCTGTGCTCTTAATCTGTTGTCTTTGTGTAGTCTGCGGATGCGGATCCCTACTCCTGCGAGAAGCAGCTCACTGTGATAAAGCTGCCTTTGCTTTTATTGCCCTGCAAAAACAAGAAGGGGGACATGCTGGGAACAGGCCCCACAAATCTGGCCATAAACAGGCCATAAACAAAATCTCTGCAGCACTGTGACATGCTTGTGATGCCTATGACTCCCACGCTGGAGGTTGTTGGTTTACTGGAATGAGGGCAAGGAACACCTGGCCCACCCAGGGCAGAAAACTGCTCAAGGCCTTCCTAAACCACAAACAATAGCATGAGCAATCTGTGCCTGAGTGATCTTAGAACAGCTAAGGACATGTTCCTGCTGCAGATAACAAGCCAGAGCCTGTCCCTTTGTTTCCCATAAGAAGTGCTTTTAGCTAATGTTTTTTTTTTTTTTTTTTTTTTTTGAGACAGTCTCGCTCTGTCACCCAAGCTGGAGTGCAGTGGCCGGATCTCAGCTCACTGCAAGCTCCGCCTCCCGGGTTTACACCATTCTCCTGCCTCAGCCTCCCCAGTAGCTGGGACTACAGGCGCCCACCACCTCGCCCGGCTAGTTTTTTTGTATTTTTTAGTAGAGACGGGGTTTCACCGGGTTAGCCAGGATGGTCTCGATCTCCTGACCTCGTGATCAACCCGTCTCGGCCTCCCAAAGTGCTGGGATTATAGGCTTGAGCCACCGCGCCCGGCCAGTTAATCTATAATCTATAGAAATAATGCTTATCACTGGCTTGCTGTCAATAAATATGTGGGTCAAACTTCGTGTCCCTCAGCTCTGAAGGCTGTCAGCCCCTTGATCCCACTCTGCACTCTATTTCTGTGTCTTTTGTCTTCATTCTCTAGCGCTGCTGGGTTAGGGTCTCCATGACCGAGCTGGTCTTGGCATCATGTTCTGGAAACTATGAGAAAGGGAAGTATAGCCATTGTCAGTTTAGTAAAAACTGTTTTCACATTAGAAAAAAAACACGGCTTTGAATTGTGGTTGAAGTAAAGGAATGATTTCAAGACTGCACTGTGCAGTGTAAGTTAGCATTGTAGGATAACTAGGGGAGAGGACGCTTTGCACCAGACTTGAGCACAAACATCCGAGACAAATTAGTATGGAAGACTGAAGTACGAGAAAACTCTTGATTAACAGTGTATTTAGGTGTAGTGAAACTGGAAGTCTGTGAATGTTTGTTTTTTATGTGTGACAATTTAAAAAAGAAAAATTGAATGTTGAGGCTGGTTCAACACCTTTCCTTGCATAACCTTCAAGTTCTAAAATGTGATCATCAAAACAGCTTTATAATTAACTTTCTTCTTTTGATACTTTGGACTTCAGGTACAGAATATTGGATTAATCATAATCCTTGGTTCCAGACACTCTCAGCATTGGTTCCTACATGGCCTCTTTTAGTTTTCTAATATAAGCATCCTGACTCTAGTAACACCAAAAAAGCTGGAGCTTTGACCATATAGTACCACTTACTAGCGCATCCCTTGCCACCTCTCATCTAAGGGCATTTTTCTGAATTTTTTCATCATCACCATCCTGCTTTTTACATAAAATCTATCTACTGGCCGGACACGGCAGCTCACACCTGTAATCCCAGCACTTTCAGAGGCCGAGGCAGGCAGATCACCTGAGGTCGGGAGTTCGAGACCAGCCTGACCAATGTGGTGAAACCCCATCTCTACTAAAAATACAAAATTAGCCGGGCGTGGTGGCAGGTGCCTGTAGTCCCAGCTACTCAGGAGGCTGAGGCAGGAGAATCACTTGAACCTAGGAGGCGGAGGTTGCAGTGAGCCAAGATTGTGCCATTGCACTCCAGCCTGGGCAACAAGAGCAAAACTCCATTTTAAAAAAAAAATCTATTACATGCAAATGTATTTTGAAGTGAGCATGTTTCATTATTTTGAGACCAGTTTTGCTTACTATACTGTACTTCTTCCTGTATTTCTAAAACTTACTATACTTGACTTTTTTACATAATATGCTATTTTGTTGTATCACTATGGATCAGTTTTGGTTACTGTGTATTATTCCAGTGTATGAATATATCACATTATATTCATCCACTCTTTTTCAGTGGGGATTTGAAGACTTGTTTCTGGGATTTTGCTTTTGTAAACAGCACTATAGAACTTCGTGTAGTGGTCCCCCATGTATCTTTTTTCTGAGATGGAGTCTCACTCCATCGCCAAGGTTAGAGTGCAGTGGTGCGATCTCAGCTCACTGCAATCTCCGCCTCTTGGGTTCACACGACTCTCCTGCCTCAGCCTCCCCAGTAGCTAGGATTACAGGCACCCACCACAGCGCCTGGCTAATTTTTGTATTTTTAGTAGAAACAAGGTTTTACCATTTTGGCCAGGCCAGTCTCGAACTCCTGACCTCCTGATCCACCCACCTTGGCCTCCCAAAGTGCTGGGATTACAGGCTTGAGCCACCGCTCTGGGCTGTGGTCCCCCATTTATTTATGTGCAAGTTTTTCTTGGGTATGCACTTGGGAGTGCAATTTCTGGACTATTAGGTATGTAAAAATTCCACTTTAAAAGGTAATATGGTTCAAGGATTGAACCACTTTCCACTAACACCAGCAATGCAAGAGAACATGCATAAATCTGCCAACACTATATATTGACAGATTTTTAATTTTTTGATACTTGAATGGGTATAAAATGGTATCCCATTGTAGTCTTCATTTGCAGTGGAACTTCTCCCACCTTGTAACTTGTCTGTTCACATTCTTTGAAGATACTTTAATGCATTTCAGAGAATAAAATATCCTTTTCTTTTAAAAGACAAATTCATTAATAATACATTTATAGTATGCTTTGTGCCTTGAGAATTTTTTTTTTTTTGAGATGGAGTCTTGCTCTGTCACCCAGGTTGGAGTGTAGTGGTGCAGTATTGGCTCACCACAACCTCTGCCTCCGGATTCAAGCGATTCTCCTGCCTCAGTCTCCCAAGTAGTAGAGATTACAGGCACGTGCCACTGCACTTGGCTAATTTTTTTATTTTTTAGTAGAGACAGGGTTTCACCATGTTGGCCAGGTCTTGAACTAGTGATCTGCTCACCTCGGCCTCCAAATGATGGGATTACCGTTAGCCACTGTGTCTGGCCAAGAAGTCCTAAGATCCTAAGATCTAACAGGCAGTCATCTTTTTTCTCTGAGAGTTTTCAAGTTTTGTTTCACATTGAAGTACTTAACTTTTTCCTATGGCATAACAGGATTCTTCCTTTTCCGTACAGAAAACCAATTCTTCTAGCTCTAATTATTGAACAGTCTCCTTTCCTGAATGTAATATGCCACCTCTCTCTTTCCAAAGTTCAGTCCATGCACGGGCAATCTATTCAATTCGGATATCTGTCCCCATCAGCTAGTAATATGCTATTTTAACAAGCCTTCACAGTGAGTCCTGACATTTAGCAGGACAAGTCCCTGTCTCCCTGCTCTTTTCTGAAATGTTCTAGCCTTTTGCTCTTTTTAACTTTTACTTTTAGAATCAACTAAACAAGCTCCACGAAAAAAAAACAAGTGGAATTTTGATTGGTATTACCTTGAATCTATGCCTATTGAGGGACAAATGACTTTTTTTGATACTGTCTTCCTATCCACTAACATCTATTTACTGAGTTCTTATCCCTTAATGTTTTAGAATTCTTTCTTGACGAGGCCATCAACATATATTGTCAATTTCCTAGGTAACCAAGATTCTGATATTATTGTCAAATGGTGTTTCCTGGTTTTCTAGGTAACTGGTGTAAATAAATGCAACTGTCTTCTAAAAACTAATGTTGTATCTAGCTACCTAACTAAACCCTATTATTTCTAGTAATTTCATGATTTTTCTATAAAAACAATAATGTGCAAATAAGTGCTACCTCTTTTCTTAATCATTTTTCTATCTTGTCTTGCTCCACTGATTATAATCTCCAACACAATTTTGAATAGTAAGCAGTAATAGTGGGCAGTCATCTTTGTTTCTGACTTTAAAAGGAAGTTCCTCTTTTTAATTGATGCTTGCTTTTGCATTCATTTGGCTAGTTTATTTCACACAGAACTATCAGCTTAAGGAAATTCCTTTCTAGTCTTAATTTATCAAGTTTGATTTTTCTTATCACAAATGGGTGTTAAATTTTATTACTTTACCTGAATCTATTAAGATAGTTGTAACAGTTTATTCTCTTTATAATCTGTTAATGTGATCAATTTACAGATTTTGATAATTAAACCATAGTTTATTTAAACAGAACACGCCAATAATTTTAAACTCAGAAATTTATATTGTAAAATTATTGCCTTCATCTGTTTCATATGACATTTCATGTTTAAAAATGTTTGGCTACCAGACACATTTGAAAACCATGGGACAAGTTATCTTTCACAGGGTCTTTCTACTCCGCAATTCTACAACTGCCCTGCAGCTTGAATTATACTCTTAAAATTTCTCTAATCCTACAAGAAAAAGCTTCTATTAGATGTTATTTCAGTATGACAGTGTAGAAAAGGGAATCAGACAAGGACTAAAAAATACATTTAAGTAACAGAGAGGAGTGCTTGCCTTTGAAGATATGCTGAGGTCTTCAATTCAGAGGAATACAAAATTACAATTTATGATCATTAGCTTAGTCACAAATAGATGTGAGACAAATAATGGCAGTTCTCTTACAAAATGAGGAAAGCAGAAAACTAAAAGACCAAGAAATAAAATTAACTACCAGAAAGAAAAAGAGAAAAAGTAATACAAGGGAGCATTCTGGTTTTCCTTTTTATTTAATCAAAGACTGGTGAATAAACATAAATACAGCACAATTACTTCAGATCATTCTTCACATTGTGTACACACAAACCCATGAACATAATCTGAAAGAAACCTGTAGACAGCAATGAAATGCAGACAGCTTTTTCTTCCCTCGCTCAAAAAAAAGTTTAAACACACAAACTTAGAATCTCATCAGCACACACTCTCTTGTGACAAATGATTCAGACATAAATAGTGGGCGCAAAGAAACTATATGCTAGCATATGAATAACCTTTGTTAATGAAAAAACAGAAGCAGCCATAATGATTAAGATACATTCAGTTACTGATAACTAGTTGTGCCCTAAAGGGCATTATCAAAAGAGAAATCGTGCTGCAGAGAAAAGCGATATATACATACACAATGAGAAAATAAACTGCAAGATTAATGCATGCATGTTTAATACTGGAAAAATCACAGCCCTCCAAAATTTCTGCACATTTGTTATAAAAGCCCTCTGCACTCAACTAAAATTAAAATGATCTTAAAAGGATAATACTTGTAAAGTTTAAGTCTTCTCAGCCACAGAAATTGCAATGGAAATAAATGTTCAGAGTCATTTTCAAAACAAAACCAAAACAAAACCAAAACAAAAATCTATTCTTCTGATGACATGCAAGACACACTGCTCTACATTCCCAATGACTAGGAAAAAAAAAACCTCAAGTCAATTTTTAGTTTGCAGATGCTCAGGGATTTTGTATTCCAGCAGGAGTTCAAATCTTTTGGATCTTTTCGCCAACAACTACTGGATTTTCTTTTCTGATTTTCTCAGCAGCATCAGCTTTGTAATTGTAAGAGCAATTGTGTACATCTGAGTAACGGTGTACACCACAGTAAACATTTCCACACCGGCATTCAAACCCTGAAAATGGAGTAATACACATACATGAGTTGAAGGATGAAATATTAAGGTCTTTGGCATACTTAATACTGAGCAGCACAATATATTTAGGGCAGCAATGTAAACTAAAGAATCATTCTAAATACACTGTCTCACAAACTACATTCTTATTCACTACCTGAGAGCTTCATTTCTTGTTCCTATCTACAAACGTAGGTTTGCCCTAGAGCAAGTCTCCTCTGAGCTGGTTTCTTCACCTGTGATATGGCAACAATTACTTCTTAACAAAAACACAGTTGCTAGGTTGAAAATGTAAAACATTTTTCAAATCCAGACACTACAATGTGAGAATAAGCCTACTGTCAGAAGGCAGTCTTGGCATTTATTTAAGAAAGATCAAATAATGCTTCTGAAAGAACTGTTAACAAAGAACACAGCTTCAATATTTGCTTTACTCTGCTAACCTCCAATGGAGATATGAACTGCACTGCAGTTGAGAAGAGCATGGGATCTAGAATCTGACGGCCTCATTGTGAATCTACTGACTAATAATGAAGGCAAATTTGCCTCTCTGAACCTGAGTTTCTCCATCTGTAATTTTGGAATAATAATAAGTAAGGATTAAATGAGGAATGAATTTAATGCTGAACATATGGTAAAACACACAATAAATGCTACTTTAAGAAAATGCCTGGAGTTAAAGCCAAAATCAAGATGTAATGGGTGCGGCCAGTCTTTATATAAAACTGGTCCTGCTCCCCCAAATTAGAATTTTATGGTATGATACAATTGTTGGAAATGGAGCACAGGAATCAATATTTTAAACACTAATATTTGATGTTAACCTCCATTGCTACATTTTTAACTTCAAAGACATATTTGTAACTTAATAATGAATTTAAAATGAAGCAAACACCACCGTATTAGACTGATGGATTGGACAAGATGAAAATTACTAAATCTCACCCTTCTAATCATGAAGTCTGAGGGTTTGTGAGATTTACAAAGGCTTTTTTTTTTTCTTTTTCTTTTTGAGACGGAGTCTCACTTTGTCGCCAGGCTGGAGTGCAGTGGCCCGATCTCGGCTCACCACAATCTCCGCCTCCTGGGTTGAAGCCATTCTCCTGCCTCAGCCTCCCGAGTAGCTGAGATTACAGGTGCACGCCACCACACCCAGCTAATTTTTGTATTTTTAGTAGAGACTGGGTTTCACCATGTTGGCCAGGATGGTCTAGGTCTCCTGACCTTGTGATCCGCCTGCCTCAGCCTCCCGAAGTACTGGGATTACAGGCGTGAGCCACTGTGTCCAGCCCTAGAAAGGCTATCTTTAATATTAAATACATATATTTTTAAATGTCTTATATGTATATATAGTATATATATATTTGCTTATATATATATTGCTTATATATATATTGCTTCTCTGGGGGCTATATATATACACACACACACACACACACACACTTTTCTTTTTTTGACACAGGGTCTCACTCTATCACTCAGGCTAGTACGAAGTGGTGCAATCATAGCTCACTGCAGCCTCGACCTCCTGGGCTCAAGCAATCCTGCCATCTCAGCCTTCTGAGTAGCTGGGACTACAGGTACATGCCATAATGCTCAGCTAATTTTTAAAATTTTTTTGTAGAGACTGAGTCTATGTAGTCCAGGCTGGTCTTGAACTCCTGGCCTCAGGTGATCCTCCCACCTTGGCCTCCCAGTGCTGGGAATACAGGTGTGAGCCACTGCACTGGGCCACATTTGTATTCTTTAAATATACATGTGCTAAGGTATGGGTAAATCTGAAACATCTTTTTAAATTTTCTCTTTTAAAGATGAGGTCTCATTATGTTGCCCAGGCTGAGCCCGAATTCCTGGCCTCAAGCAATCCTCTCACCTTGGCCTCCCAAAGTGCTGGGATTATAGGAGTGAGCCACTATGCCTGATCTTGAAGTATCTTTGATATTAAACTCTAACTTCCTTTCTTTTTCATCTCCAACCCATTACTTAACCAGAAATAATCTTCCTAAAGCAAAGCTCCGCTCAAAATCTTACCTACTCTTTTCTGTAAGTTCAATTTTTATGCAAAGTATTCAGCACAATGCCTGGCACATGGTCAACAATACATTTTAACTATCTATAGCTGCAACTACTTTCCAACTAATCACAGTACAGCTGATCCTTGAAGGATGCCAGGTTTAGGCATGCAGACCCCTCTACAAGTCAAAAATCCATGTATAATTTTATGTTTCCCCAAAACTTGAGCTATTAATAGCCTATTAACCAGAAGCTTTACTGGTAACATAAATAGTCGACTAACACATATTTTGTATTATATGTTTGTATATTATTAATATATAATGTATTCTAATAATAGAGTAAGCTAGAGAAAAGGAAATATTAAGAAAATCACAAGGAGAAAATATATTTACTATTAAGTGAAAGTTGATCATCATAAAAGACTTCATCCTTGTCTTCACATTGAACAGGTAGAAGAGGGGTTGGTCTTGCTGTCTCAGGGTTAGCAGAAGTGGAGAAGGTAAAAGGGGAGGCTGGAGACGCAGACATACTTGGTGTAACTTTATGGAAATACAATGTAATTTCTGACTTTTCTGCTTTTTTGTTTCTCTAAAAATGTTTCTACATGGTACGGACATCCTTTTTCCACCATTTGCTTTAGTTTTAGTTCTCATATCACCGAAGAGCCCATGTTGCAAAAGAAGTGAAAAGCAGTCTTGAATAATCAGACCCCTTCTGTCAGACTGTCTAGCGTCAATTTGTTTTCTGGCACTGCTTTTCCTATGTCTTCTTCCTCACTGTCTGGCAGTGGTTTGGAAGCAGCGATCTCCATCAAGTCATCTTCTGTTAATTCTTCTGGTTTGGTGTCTATTAGCTCCTGAATGTCTCCAAGATCCCTATCTTGAAATCCTTAACCCCCAACCTTTCTTGCCATATCCACAATCTCTACCATGATTTCCATACTGTGAAGTCACGCACAACATCTGGACACAGTTTTCTCCTGCAATAATTTGTTTCAGGCTTCATAGCTTTCACATCTTTTTCTAAACAACAATGGTATCTTCAATGGTATGATGCTCCCTCTGTTGGGGTTCTCTTCCATAGCACTGACAATCTTTTCCATAGAGTACCATGTGTAATGTGCCTGAAAGGTCTTTATGACCCCTGACATAGAGACTGAATTAGAGATGCTTCTCTGGTGGCAAGCGTATCACTTCGACACCTTCAGGGCTGAACTCAAGAGGTTCTGGGTGGCCAGGGGCAACTGTCCAATATCAAAACAACTTTAGGCCAGGAGCTATGGCTCATGCCTGTAATCCCAGCACTTTGGGAGGCTGAGGTGGACGGATCACCTGAGATCAGGAGTTTGGGACCAGCTTGGCCAACAGGGTGAAACCCTGTCTCTACTAAAGATACAAAGAAATTAGTTGGGCATAGTGGAGTACGCCTGTAATCCCAACTACCAGGGAGGCTGAGGCATGAGAATCGCTTGAACCCAGGAGGAGGAGGTTGCGGTGAGCAGAGATTGCGCCACTGCACTCCAGCCTGGGCGACAAGAGTGAAACTCCACCTCAAAAACAAACAAAAAAAACAAAACAAAACCCAACAACTTTGAAAGGCAGTCCCTTACTGGCAAGGTACTTTCTGATTTCAGGGACAAAACATTAATGTAACCAATTACGAGAAAGAGTTCATATTGTTTAGGTGTTCTTGTTGTATAACCAAAAGACTGGCCGCTGGTGTTTATCTTTTTCCCTTCAAGACTCGGGTTAGCAGCTTTATAGGTAAGGGCAGTCCTGATCATAAACCCAATTGCATTTGCGCAAAACAGTAGACTATCTCTTCCTGCCTTAAGTCCTAGTATTCACTTTTCTT
Source organism: Chlorocebus sabaeus (assembly GCF_047675955.1). Lineage (NCBI taxonomy): Eukaryota > Metazoa > Chordata > Mammalia > Primates > Cercopithecidae > Chlorocebus > Chlorocebus sabaeus. The sequence goes on along the minus strand of NC_132929.1, from coordinate 56,278,979 downwards.
ATTTATAAATGTCTTTGTGACCTTTTTCTTCCAGAATAGGGCACTTTTGCCTGCATTAAAAACTTGTCCAGGCAGATACTCTTTCTCCAACTACTTTATATAGTTTGGGAACTTTCTTAATGTAGTTTGGGAACTTGCTGCCTCTTTTTTGGCAGAAGCTGTTTCTCCTGTTATCTTGACTTTTTTTAAGCCAAACCTTTTCCTCAAATTACCAAACCAGCCAGGTGCGGCAGTTCCAGTCTATAATCCCAGCACTTTGGGAGGCTGAGGTGGGCGAATCACCTGAGGTCAGGAGTTTGAGACCAGCCTGGCCAATGTGGTGAAACCCTGTCTCTACTAAAGAAATACAAAAATTAGCCAGGCATGGTGGCGCACAACCTGTAATCACAACTACTTGGGAGGGTGGGGCAGGAGAATTGCTTGAACCCAGGAGGCAGAGGTTGCAGTGAGCCAAGATAGTGCCACTGCACTCCAGTCTGGATGACAGAGCAAGACTCCATTTCAAAAAAAAAGAAAAAAATCAAACTACCCTTTGCTGGCATTAAAGTCTCCAGTTTTAGAATCTAAAAGTTGTCACGTAATGACTTCACTTTTTCTTGAATCATAGTATGCCTTTCTTTATAGCAGTCCTGCACCCACATAAAAACTGCATTGTCAATACAAAATAAAAAGGTATTGCATAAAAATGTACAAGGTTTTTGTGCCTGCTGGCATAGCTGCAGAGACGGCTTCACAAATTTCCTTTTTTTTAAACAACAGTCCTTACACTGAATTCATTTATACTGAAATGGCAGACATCACTCATTTTTCTTGAAATGGCAGAATAGCAGCTGCAGACATTAATCTATGGTACATACCAAGCAATTCAACATTTTCTTGTAATGTCAGACTTTTCTCTTCTTATTGGGAGCACTTCCAGTATCAGTACTGGCACTTTGTATGAGTCTTATGGTATTATTCAAAGTTTACAGTATGGTATTAAACACGATGAAAAATACATGAGAACCACAAAAGATTACCTTTTACTGTGGTAGGCAATTTACTACAGAGACAAACTGCTGAAACAGAGGTGATCAGTGATGATTAAAATGCATGGCATTTTAAGTGGATACTTGCAGCACCTGAACTCACTGCAATAGCAATAGGAGGTGGCTATGAAATTATTAGAGAAGTACAGTATATACTACAGTAACTTTTTGCCACTATCACTTAATACTGCTTTACATTTGTTTACATTTCTCGACTATGAATGGCTTCATGTATGATCTGCATTTGTATAAGCAAGTTTTGATAAACTTTTAATTTTTTTAACAGATTTGTGCATATTCTGTGGTAGCAAATGATAAAATACACAAGTATCTACACGTTTTACACATTCAAGACTTGTCCAACTTCTCTTAATAAAAACATGTATTTCTAGGCTATACAGTTCATCTGTGAGTTTTTTCCAATTGCTGCAAATCTCCAAAAAATTTTCCAATATATTAGAAAAAACTATAAGTGGACCCCTACAACAGTCCCATGTTGTTCAAGGGTCAACTGTATATGTTTTTAGTCTTATTGCTTTATTCCTGTTGGATTGCAGTACACGACACTCTTGTTCACATATTATGTGCTATTCAGCAACATTCCCCTATTTATGGTTCCTGCACATGCCCTATTCATTTTCTTCAAGTTATTCTTTCTGCCTGAAATGCCCCTATTTCCATCAGTTATAGGTCCTACTCACTGTTCAAGACACGCTGAAACATTCTGCCTTCATGATCCTTTCCTTGCTGGGCCTCTAAGAACCACCATTTTTAATTGTAAATTAGTTACTCTCATCCCTGAATTCCCAGAGCAATCTGACTGCACTTCATGTACTTTCTTTGCTAAATGCTTTTGAACAATTCTTTCTCCCGCCCACAACCATTTGCATCTGATAGCTATGTTACAGTAGCCAACATTATCGATTACTTACTGTGTGGCAGCACTGGGCTGGGCTAACTGCTTACATGTCTTAACTCACTGAACCCACACAACAATGTATGGTTAGCCCTATTTTATATACAGAAAGTACTTCCAGTTTACTAAGTACTTCAAAATATTCTCTCCTTGAAAGCAGGAGCCACATCTTTGACCTTTCACAGAACCTGGCACACTAACCTTACTTGTCTAATATTTCTAAATTCAACTGAAATAAACTTTTTTTTTTTTTAAAAAAAAAGCTATTCATTTCACTTTTAGGTGTATAATCAAAGCTATTTTTATTTCCTTAAGAAAATTCAGAAGCTGAAGTATAGCCAGTATTAGCTCTCAAGGGAACAGGAACAATCTTAATTGAAGTCAATAATAGTAAGCTATGCATTACTATAAAACAGTATCTTAATTTTAAACATTTGATTTAGGTCCTTACCAGTAAGTCCCACTTTCTTCCTGCACATGAAACAGCGATTCTTTTTTTGTTTTGGTTTTTCAAGAGACTTGCTTTGCTCTTCAGATGGCTGCTGTGCCGTGTCTGATACTGAAGCTGACAAAAATAGGAAGGTGGCAAAATTTAATTATTCTGTAAGATTTTGCTATTCCTCATCCCACCCTCCCTAGTCTATTATTCAGAGGATACTGAGGAATTAATTAGCACAGAAAACTAGTCATTTAATTACAAAGTTGTTTACAAAAATAGGACCCCTTTTTGTTAAATTTATGTATAGAAAATGAATAAATAATGCATTTCTATCTAGAAAATAATCTAGAACATGTAATGATATATTGACAGTGGTTTTCTAGACTTTCTTCTTTAGGTTTTAACTGTATTTTCTAATTTTTCTAGTAACTAAATATTTAATCAATAAAAGGCACATAAACAAATACTACTTGAATATTCTAAGGGAGTGTGCAAGAAAACAGCCATATGCATGGGTCAGAATGACATAGGTTTCTCAGAGAACAAGGAGGGAAAAGGTGAAACCAAGATTCTGTGGAATATTAAGTATGTTTAAAGTTCCCAGAATGTTTCACATAAAGCACTTTAAATGTTAGAAATAAGGCAAATTGAAGCAAAGAAGCTTTAAAATGTTATAAGATAATAAGTTGATGCATTTATGTATGGAAACCAAAGCCAGATTTACCAAGATTCGGGTTAAATTACTACTCTGAAATCTTGACATGACTCCCTCCCGTTGCTAACCACTCTGGCCCTCATAAATGCTGCTGCGAGTCAGAATCATGTAATATGACCTTGCAGACATGTCATTTTGCTCTAAAATGGTGGAATTTGCCATGGATCAAATTCTTAACCTCTTCAGTTTCATCACCAGCCAGACTTTCCCCAGGAATCCACTCTCCATTAATCTACACTGGGAATATGCCATGTACCTTTGCTCACACTTCTTAAAATCTATTCCAAAGGATTTCCTTTTTTTCCCCCATTTGATCTAGGTCCTCTTCTTTTTCAAGATCAAGGTCAAATACCCTTTCCTTGTCTCAATTCTCTGTAGCTTCTCACTCTGATTTTCCTTAACACCTTTTCCAAACACCGGGTACCTCACGAGTTCCCTCTTCAATCCACGCTTCACACATTGCACCCAATCATCTGCCTTAAGTGAAAATCTAATGGTGTTCCCTCTGATGTTTAGAATTCTTCAATGGCTCCCAACTAACTCCCAGGATAAAGCCCAGAGGTCTTTCATGATTTTCTTCATCCTTCTTTCTCTAGCCTCATCTCTCACTATTTCTCAACGGTACCCCCATGATTCAGCCATATGGAAGTACTTGCAGTTTCCCTGGACATATCAAATTCTCTTTTGCCTCTGGGCTCTTGGGTAAGTTATGCTTTCCATACAAAATACTCTTTCTATGCCCCTTCTGTCCCTCTTTTTACCAGGCTAACTCTAACTTGTTTTTCTTGTTTAAGCTTATATAATCAGCTCTTCCTCCACTGCCTCTCCCACAACTTTGGGGTAGGAAACCCTACTACATATAGCACTTTTCATATTAAAATTCCCTCACTGGCTCAACCTGGTTTAACTTTGAATTCTTTGAGGGGAGACATCTGTCCTATTTATCCCATTATCAGTGCCTATCCCAGTGTTTCCAACCACATAGCAGGCACTCAACAATAAGTATCTGTTGAACTGAATTACTTACCTATATGTGCCTCATTTCCCCAACTACACTGTAAGGCCGTTGAGAAGAAGGATGGTTACCTTATTCCCCATCTGAATCTCCAGTCCCATCACAGTGAACTACACATAATACATGCTCAGACATTTACTGTGATTCTAACCTGCTTATGTTAACATCATTATCTCATATTTTAACAAAAGATGACAAAAGGCAAATACCACAAACAAGTAAATGTGCACTAATGACAAACTCTATAGCATGTTACTCCACTCAGACATGCTGAAATCAGACAGGAGACAGTTCTAGTAATACCCTGTGAACATATTATTTTTGAAACAGAACACAGACACATCAAACCTTTTATTTTCAATGAATAAATATTCCTAGAATGTAAGCTCCACGAGGGCAGGGGCTGAATGTCTTGTTTAATGTTTATCCCCAGCTCCTACAACAGTATCAGATAAGCCTATCTGGCTATACATACAGACTAAAAAACAGCTTAATTTGCAATCAGAAATGAAACTATTGTATTTATTGGTTTTGAAATCTATAAGCCATAATATCTAACCTGTTCTCCAAAAACAGTCTGATAATTCAAAAAGACCCATTTAATGGCAGTAACACTATCACAAGATTATAGTTTTAACAAAACTGGTTTAACTACTGAGACACAAATTTGAATGGGATCTGGAAATGGAGAAGTGAAAATACATCTATCTTCTACACATACAAATGCTACTGCATATCTCAAAAGACATTTCACAGTTTTAACCCTAAAGCCCCAAAGGCGGTGAATGGTTTCTTTTTAACTGAGGCAAATGCACAGTCTTTAAAGTGAAGGATCGGAAGGCTATCTAAAAGCTTATATGCTACAACTAAAATGTGGGGCCGATAAATGTTGATTATATACCCATGAGGCTAAGATAACCTCAGCTTACCTGAAACTAATAGCTGATAACCTGAATTTCAACAGTCACCAAATGAATTCACGGACAAGATGATACAGTATTATTTTTAAAAGTCTATGATTCCCAGAAATTATCCAGTTTCCTCAGTTTTTATGTGAGTTTTAAGACCAAAGAATACCTTATCAAATTCCAAACAACCTTTCTAGCTTTAGTTTCAACATATAACTGCCTGAACTGACCACTTCAGCAACGGGTTTTTTCACTCTTTCTCAAATTTCATTTTTCCTACCTATATGCATTTGCACTCACAAGTTATCCTCCAGCAAAGCTGTGTTGGGGTGGTGGGGAGATATAATTTACACACCATAAAAGTCACCCTTTAAAGTATACAATTCAGTGGTTTTTATTATATTCACAAGGTTATAAAACCATCACCACTATTTGGGAGGCCAAGATGGGCGGATCACGAGGTCAAGAGATCCTGGCTAACACAGTGAAACCCCGTCTCTACTAAAAAAAAATACAAAAAACTAGCCGGGAGAGGTGGTGGGCGCCTGTAGTCCCAGCTACTCGGGAGGCTGAGGCAGGAGAATGGCGTAAACCCAAGAGGCGGAGCTTGCAGTGAGCTGAGATCCGGCCACTGCGCTCCAGCCTGGGCTGCAACAGAGCGAGACTCTCTGCCTGAAAAACAAAAACAAAAACAAAAACAAAAACAAAAAAACCATCACCACTATCTAGTTTCAGAACATTTAAGTCACATTAAAGGAAAACTCTACTCATTAGCAATTACTCCCCACTTCCCACAGTTTCTGGCAACCACTAATCTTTCTGTATGACTAGCCTATTTTAGACATTCTATATAAATAAAGTCATACAACATGTAGCCTTTTGTACCTAGCTTCTTTTATTCAGCATATTTTCAAGGATCATTCATGCTGTGGCATGTATCAGAATATCCTTCCTCTTTGTGGCTGAATATTCTACTGTACGAATATACCACATTTTTTTTTATCCAATCATCTATTTACAGCCACCTGAGTAGTTTCTATTTATTATGGATAATGCTGCAACGAACATTTGTGTACAAGTTTTTGTGTGGACATATGTTTTCAATTCTCCTAGGAATCAAGAGCAAAATGCTGGGTCATATAACAATTCTTTTTAATTTTTTGTGGAGCTAGCAGATTGTTTTCCAGTGTATCTGGCACCATTTGATACTCCCACCAAGGCAGGAGGGCTCCAATTTTTCTACATCCTTGACAATACTTAGTCATTGATTAGAGTCATCTGAGTGAGTATGAAGTGGTGCCTCATGACTTCCATTTCCCTAATATCTAATGATGTTGAGCATTTTTGTTTTTTTTTTGTTTGTTTGTTTTTTTGAGACGGAGTCTTGCTGTGCTGCACAGGCTGGAGTCTTGCTCTGTTGCACAGGCTGGAATGCAGTGGCACAATCTCAGATCACTGCAACCTCCACCTCCCAGGTTCAAGCAATTCTCCTCTGCCTCAGCCTCACAAGTATCTGGGACTACAGGCGCATGCCATCACGTCCAGCTAATTTTCCTATTTTTAGTAGAGATGGGGTTTTACCATGTTGGCCAGGCTGGTCTCCAACTCCTGACTACAGGTGATCCGCGTGCCTCGGCCTCCCAAGGTGCTGGGATTACAGATGTGAGCCACTGCACCCGGCCCTGTTGAGCATCTTTCAATGTGTTTATTGGAAACTTGTATATATTTTCTGGAGAAATGTCTATTCAAATTCTTTGCTTATTTTTAAAATGGGTTTTCTATTGTTGAATTGTAATTATTTCTTTATGTATTCTTATCACATATATGATTTGCAAGTATTTTTCTCTCATTCTGTAGGCTGGTTTTCCACTCTTATTTTTTGAGAGAGGGTCTCATTCTGTCACCCAGGCTGAAGTGCAGTGGTGCGTTAACGGTTCACTGAGGCCTCAACATCCCAGGCTCAAGTGATCCTCCCACTTCAGCCTCCCTCCCCAGTAGCTGGGACTACAAGTGTGCACCACCATACTCGGCTATTTTTTGTTCAGACGGGGTTTTGCCATGTTGCCCAGGCTGGTCTCAAACTCTTGAGCTCAAGTGATCTGCCCACCTTGGCCTCCCAACGTGCTGGGATTACAGGCATAAACCACAGCGCCTAGTTGTTTTTCCAGTCTTTTAAGCGAAAATCTTTATTTTGATGTAGCTCAATTTATCTATCTTTTCTTTGGTTGCTTGTGGTTAAGGTGCCGTATCTAAGAAACCACTGCCTAAACCAAGATCACAAAAATTTATACCTGTTTTAAGAGTTTTATAGTTATCTTATATTTGTTTTAGGTCGTTCATGTATTTCGGGTGAATTTTTGTATATGGTATGAGGTAGGAGTCCAATTCATTCTTTCGAATGTGAATATGAGGTTGTTCCTGAATCATTTGTTTAAAAGATTATTCTTTTCCCATCAAATGATTTTGGCACCACTGCTGGAAGTCAATTGCCCATAAATATAATAAGAGTTTATTTCTGGACTCTCAGTTCTATTCCACTTACCTTTATGACTATCCTTATGCTGGTACAACACAGTCTTGATTACTGCAGCTTGTATTCAATTTAGAAGCCAGGAATTGTCAGTCCTCCAACTTTGTTCTTTTTCAAGATAGCTTTGGCTATTCTCACTCATTCTTTAGAATCAGAAGAACTGCCTGATTTTTTAAACCCATACAGCCTTCCTAAATCAGTCCAAAGAGACTGTTCCCCCTCTGATTTCTCGAACCAATGATTTGACAATTCAACTTTGTATAAAGTCAGAAACCCTCAGAGTAGGAAAGAGCCTGAGAATTCTAGTTCATCCTGCCACTTAGCACAGAATTCCCCTCTATACGTTCTCTAACATCAACTCGTTTTTCCTAGAATGCTTCAGTGATGTAGACCTTACCATCTTAACATATGATATCATTCTAGTGTTGGAAAGCTTCAAAATTCTCTTACTCTAGGCCTCCTACAACTCCCAAATCACTCGGGCAATATAAAGAATACCTTCTGCAGCTTACAAAGCTCATCCAAACTCCATTATCTCAGTATCTTTTAATACCCGGTAAGAGGGACATACTTATCATTCTCTTTTAAGAGTAATGAAAGTAGGCCGGGCGCGGTGGCTCAAGCCTGTAATCCCAGCACTTTGGGAGGCCGAGACGGGCGGATCACGAGGTCAGGAGATCGAGACCATCCTGGCTAACCGGTGAAACCCCGTCTCTACTAAAAAAAATACAAAAAACTAGCCGGGTGAGGTGGCGGGCGCCTGTAGTCCCAGCTACTCGGGAGGCTGAGGCAGGAGAATGGTGTGAACCCGGGAGGCGGAGCTTGCAGTGAGCCGAGATCGCGCCACTGCACTCCAGCCTGGGCGACAGAGCGAGACTCCGTCTCAAAAAAAAAAAAAAAAAAAAAAAAGAGTAATGAAAGTAAGGCTCAGTGAAGTTAAGCAGGCATATCAAGATAGGAAAATAGAACTTATGAATCCAAATTCAGTATTTTTCTACTATGACTCAAGATCTGAGGGACTAAGAGGTTGACCAAATTTATGCATATTCTTCAATTTTAGAGTGTAACAAAATGCTTCAATTAGTTCTTTCTTTTTAATCTAAAAGTCATCTTTTTTTTACAGTATTAACTTGTAAGTACCTTTAAAAACCTAAGTACCTTTAAAAAGTACCTAAGTACTTTTTAACCTAAAAATCATTCAAATCATGTATGAAAAATGGGGCCTATACAATTTCTCCTAATATGGCATCAGGACCACCTTTTGAAGTGATATACTCAGGGCTAAGTGGAATAAACGGTATTGTTTTCCATACACCACAAATGGAAATAAAAACACTTTTATACACAAATGGTATAAAACACTTCATATGTATTATGATAGTTTGCCAGTCTCTGACCTTTATTCTTTGTCAGACTTCTGTAAGTACTATTGTATTCTTTTTTTTTTTTTTTTTTTTGAGACGGAGTCTCGCTGTGTCTCCCAGGCTGGAGTGCAGTGGCGCGATCTCGGCTCACTGCAAGCTCCGCCTCCCGGGTTCACGCCATTCTCCCGCCTCAGCCTCCCAAGTAGCTGGGACTACAGGCGCCTGCCACCACGCCCAGCTAGTTTTTTGTATTTTTAGTAGAGACGGGGTTTCACCATGTTAGCCGGGATAGTCTCGATCTCCTGACCTCGTGATCCACCCGCCTCGGCCTCCCAAAGTGCTGGGATTACAGGCTTGAGCCACCGCGCCCGGCCCAGTACTATTGTATTCTTAAGCTTTATACATTTTTTTCACTGCCAACATTTTAAAATTTGTTCTATCATAAGACATAAAGAACATCTTCATGATTAGCATCCTGTTTTCTTCCTTCCTATCTCTGTCAAAACTGCTCAAAACTGCCATGTAATCTTTGCTTCTTGAAATTATCCTTTGGCAACTATGACCCAAAACTAACCAGGATCTAGATGGTTTCTTCCTCGGCTCCTTTGCTGGCTCATCCTCCTGCTTACTCCCTTGTGTTTAAACTATTTTTCAACCTATGACAAGGGCTTCTAAATTTCAGGCATAATACCGACTACTACACACACTTAAATACCTACTCTCTATACAATCTCCAAATGAGCTTTTTCAACTTTGAAATCTGATCATTTGAAACACACTATACCTAAAACTTTGTCTAACCAAATCACCTTATTCAGCTTCCCTGTCTAAAAAGCAACCACACCACTGCCACTATGATAAAACTGAAAGCTTTGACAATACTCTTGTCTCATTTCCTATGTCTGGTAAATAACTAAATCTTGAGATTTCTTATTCATTTATTTACTAAGAGCCTTACTCTGTTGCCCAGGCTGGAGGGCGGTGGCATGATCCTGGATCACTGTAACCTCCGCCTCCCAGTTCAAGCAATTCTCGTGCCTCAGCCTCCCGAAAAGCTGGGACTACAGGTGTGTGCCACCACGTGCAGCTAATTTTTTGTATTTTTTGTAGAGATGGGGTTTTCCCTTATTGCCCAAGCTGAGCTTGAACTCCTGAGCTCAGGCAATCCGCCCACCTCAGCCTCCCAAATTGCTAGGATTACAGGCATGAGCTACCATGACCAGTCTTTTCCTTATTTCTTTAAAAATATTCCGCATTTCTGCCCTTCCTTAAATGTTTCGATGTAACTAACAAATAAAAATTATTCACTTAAAACATTTATGAATTTATCACAATATGCTACATGGAATAGAATATTTATGTTGACCACACAGTATATTCTTTCATTACAGCAAAATCTACACAAACAAGCAAATTGGGTCAAGTATTTGCTGGGTATGGAAAAAAAAGCAAGAGGAATTACCTAGCTTATTTAAATGTATTTAATTCTTGAGACCGGGGGTGGGGGATGTGCTCTGGCGCCTACCCAGGCTGGAGTGCAGTGGCACGATCATGGCTCACTGCAGCCTGGAGTTCCTGGGCTCAAGCAATCCTCCCACCTCAGCTTCCTGAGTAGTTGTGACTATAGGTATGTGTCACCTCACCTGGCTAATTTTTTGTTGTCCAGGCTAGTCTCAAACTCCCAGACTCAAGCAATCCTCCTGCCTCAGTCTCTCAAGTAGATAGGATTATAGGCACAAGCCACTGTGCTTGGCCTAAATTAAAAATTTAGCAAACTTAAACTAGGATTGGCAGATGTATCTGTTACCATCATGTGAACACCACGTGCAATGAAGTTTCACTGGTAAATCATCCCGTAGGCAGAATGACACACTGCTCTTCATTAGGCTTATCTTTCCAGACATCTTTCCTTATTACCACGTTACTTCCACACACTGCTAGAATACAAACTAATTAAGCAGAGATTTAATAGCCTCCTAAATGGCCTACTCCGCATTCTCTCTCCCTACTACAAAAGCCTTCATACAAATTTTCAAGTCTTCCTAGATCATTTTGAGCTACATGATGGGGATACGAAGAGCATGGGCAAGAACATGATAGATACCATGCTGTGAATACAAGCAACGGAATGTGACTACCGCATACATGGGGAAGAAGGGGCAGAACTGCCAGGCAAGATGGACACAGTCTCTCAGATAATGAGTCAAAACACAAAAGAAAGATATTCCCCTCAAACCAGCAGCCCCAGTTTTCTTAGAGAGTAGTATTTAGACTGAACCGGCCAAAATAGTAAAAGAGAACAGTGTAACACTGCCATTCATTTAATGATATTTTCACAATAAACAAATTTTGAATTTGCAACGTTTATGCTGATGATAAAATTACATGTAAGTGTGAAATGGCTCCCCAACATGTTAAATACTTAAAAATATAAAGTATTGTGTTCATAGGGAAAGCAGAAAAATATGTATTTTAAGCTGGCAATTTCTTAATACATGCACCTAGGATAGCGTCTGGCCTATAACACTCAAATAACAAAATACATGCTAGCTCATATACAAACCCTGCAGATCTTCTGTTTCAGGTACTGCTTTGTCCACAGATGTACTGTCCAACTGAGAAGATGCTACAGATTCTGATAAAAGTGACTGATTTGATACAGAGCTAGAAAAGCAAAATATTTCATTTTAAAAGGTGATCTCTACACATGAATATTAACTAATGTGACACAGTAACAGTTCAACATATCTAAGCAGATGATTAAGATGAGAACACAGAGAGACTTTTTTTAACAACTTAAACATAATCATAGAGCTTTAAAACTAGAGACCAATTTGAACCAGAATTTTACTGCCTTTGTGTATTTCAAGTACCACATGAATCCACTAAATGAAAACTAGCATGATAAAGACATGCTTAAAGAACCCTAAGACAAAGCTGTAAATGATATTCCGGGATAGTAAAACTGAACATCTCCTACCATGAATTGGAAAAAAGGAACCATAGTGTAGGAACTTAATATAGTGGTTCCAAACAGCAGAATAAAAATGAAACCAGTATTGCTGTATGCAGGCTTCCAAATGATGTGACTTCAGAGTTAAAAAATATATATACACAGTATAATATAAACAAATATGAGTACTACACCATGATATTAAACAAAGATAATGTGTGACAAGACTGTATTTTTTAAATACAAGGTAGTAATACTTGCAGAATAAGACTAACATTTCACTTAACATGCTTCCAAAGGACTTCAGGAGTAGGTCAGGATATATTATGAGAAAGAAGACAGAAAAAGATGCCTGAAAAAGAAATCTAAGACTTAAACGATAACCCCCGATACCCCCAAGGTAAAAGCAAGAAATCGCTTTTTCTAACTAGTTATAATCAGACAGATAACATTTTAGGCCAGTTAATCTAAAAGTAGCTTTATGTAGTTTTCCTCATTAGAATTACTCAAACACAGAATATACTCTTTAGTTTTTATTGGCATTCCCATTATAATTCAGACACTACATCTTACCTTGGCTGCATAGATGAAGATGTAGAGTCTAATGTTGACTGGGCTTCTGGGACACTGCCATCTGTGCATTGAACTGGTAAAGATTCAGACAGACTACTGACAGAGGTTGCTGTAACAGTACCACATTTCATATTAGTAATTCTATATGCTAAGCAGTCTAAGACCTTATCTAAAAAAATCAAAATCCATTTTCCACAGAACACAGTATAGAGATTTTCTTTTAATATGTAGTATGTTGGTTCATTATTTTTACTTAAAATTTTTTCAGTGGTTTGCCAGTGAAAAATATATTAATTTTAAACCAGAAGGAAACCATATACAAGTTGTATACATTAATAAACTCCTATGTCTTAGGACTGAATAGCATCCAAGCCCAAATTCTTTAATTCAAAAACATCTTCCAAGTACTACAGTACAAATGAGATATTTAAATAAGATGACATAGCAGTGAAGAATATAGGTTCAGAATTAAAATCTATGCTCAGTACATTAGGTTACACATGTAGATGATGACTTAATTTTGAAACAGTTTATACTCATTTGATCTTGGCCTTGAGAAAATTTGGAGCTTTGGTTAAATGGTTGTAGGTTTTGGCTTGAACAGAAACAGACAAGATCTCATATACAATATTAAATGAACTAATAGCCTACACTTTCATTAACCACAAAAATCTATACATGCAGGCATTAACCTACATGAAAACTATACTAAATGAATAAACACTTCCTATTTTGCAAAGCTTACACTCAGAATTCTCATGATCCTTCTTATACAACTACTTAAACAAAAGACCAAGAATATCCTTTGACACAAAAAGGCATAAAAAACCCTAACGAACTGGGGTTGAACATCCCTTACTACGAGTTAATCCACAATACTCCTCCTTCCTAATGGAGTAAAGCTTCCTCTAAAGTCCACTGAGCTGTGGTTATCAATAATCCACTCTTTCAACAACTACTTGAGCTGTAAAAGTCACACCAGGTAAAAGAACGAGGTTCTTTTATCACTCTCTTACCTTACTTTCCAAGACACTTGAGGTGTCCCCTCTATTTTCATAATGTAATAGAATTCCGCAGCCACAGCAAGTAAGATTATGGTATGAATTTACAGGATTTTCAATGAGTGATGATACTCATTCCTAACTCCTCACTACTAATTATAATCAGAATGTGTAATGAGAAATTTTATTGATATGAATATGGTAATATAAATACAATTTGAGAGCAGAAAAAGGTATTGGGTATACTGAACTATCCACTTGTATTTCAATTACGAATACAGATGGGTTTTACTAGAATTACTTACCAGGTGGGCTTATTCTACCATTACTACTATTCTGTCTTTGAAGATGTTCTTTATAGCATACTGAACACATGCCATTTGTACGAGGGTTTCCATAAAATCCGCAGCCAGTGGAACAAAGCATAGGCACTTGGCTGTGATTAGTTTCTTGAGCCATGTTCCTCCGTTGCACACCTGAAATTTACATAAAATTAGCAAGGAACACAGACATATAACTTCCAATCACACATTATCCAAATCTGCTTTATAAGATAAAGAAAACAACCCCACATATACCAAACTACTCGATATAACTGTCCCAAGACATAGGGCTAAAGGAGAGGAAAATATAAAAACCAAAAGGACACATACTGAACTTTTAATCTCCAACCCACTCTACATAAGCAAGTCTGTACAGGCTCAGAAAGTACAAAGAACTCCTGGAGAAAGAAATCTGTTTTGAAGACTCTACCCCCAGAAGGTTATGGATAACTCATTAAGTCTAGCTCAGTTTGGACCCTCCTAGTAATAAGAGATATACATTATAAGTTTTGATGTATGTTATACTATTTAATTTCTAAGCATTTAAATTTTGCTGGAAGTTCACGTGCTAATGTGTGTTATTTATTCTGTTTTAAAAGCATTTCACATAGTATCATGTCTGGTGAAGATATGGAGAACTGGGCTGAATGCTTGTAAAAAATGATAACAAATTGGTTCAATCTTTTTGGAAAGCAAGTTGGCAATTCACTTCAAGAACCCTATAAAAGACAAATATTGCTATCTGAACCAGTCATTCCCCTTTAAGGGTCTTCAACAAAATGACTAGAGTATAATCAGAAAAAGAATAATAAAATATAAGGGATGTGCTTCACAGTGTATTTATAAACTGATAATAACATTAGAATGTATACAGTTTTTTTTTAAAGCATGATATATATTAATGACAAAAGTTATGCTGTCATTAAAAATATTTTAGAATACTTTTTGATGGAGGGAAATACTGATAATAAATGAAAAGGCACAATATGAAATGTGTATACAATATTTTGCCAATTAGGAAAAAAGAAGCATCCATTAATCATCAAAAAGGACAGTAACGAACACATCCCAGGATGGTGAAGCTAGTGTTTTCCCTGATTCGTACCTTTACTTATAAAATTCTCTAAAATGAAGATATTCTTGCCTAATTGGTGGAAATTTTTATTTTTTAAGTATTTCAAACTAAAAAATATTAAAAACTAAGAGGACAGAGGCATTAGTCAGACAGGCAAGTGATGCTGGGACCGAGGGAACTGTTTGGGAATCACATGAAAGCAATAATCAATTACAGCAGATAGAAGAACCCCAAGTGCCATTTCTCCCATGAAGCAATTGGTTCTTTGGCATGAATAACATGACAGACGGTACTAACAGGCTCTCTTTCTTATTAAAAAACAGCAGTCTCCTAAGTGAAGGTTACTCTGAAATGGGTGTATATGTATTACAGATGAGTTTATTTTCAAAGATCATGAAGAATGAGACTAACCAAAGAAGGAAAATGTTTTGCCACTGAAATTTCCTTGAACTGGGAAATACCCAAGGAAAGCATTCACGGTTTACTGTTACCAACTAGGTTGCTCTTCCCCTACATTATCTGAAGACCGTTGATGGGTAGTGAGGATTTATACATATTTCAGAACCAAAAGCAATAAGGCACTTGACTGAACTACAAAAAAAGAGAGCAGGCTTAGCATTTCCCTTAAAAAAAAAAAAAAAAAAAAGTCCTAAAACTGTTGAGGATAGTTAAACCTTTAGCCTATGAATACAATTTGGGATTCTGGCAAGCATCTTTCTTATTCCATGATGACGAGTCATTTCAGAATCCCATCTTTGCCACCTTTCTTTTTTATAAACGCTACTTTAGAACCCTCTTTCTTCTACAGCCCTGTAAAATATATATACACATATATATACACACACACACACATATCAAATTAAAAAATAACAATGATAGCATAGAAATGCTAATGTCAAACATTTTTGGGTTTTTTCCCTTTTTTGCCTATTTTGTGACGAATACTGGTCTGCAGCTTTCTCTTTTATGTTTATCTGATTTTGGTATCAGAGTAATTGCTCAAGGTCATGTAGCTAATAAGTGATGGAGGCTAGGCGTGGTGGTTCACACTTGTAAGCCCAGCACTTTGGGAGGCCGAGGTGGGTGGATCACGAGGTCAGGAGATTGAGACTATCCTGGCTAACACAGTGAAACTCCGTCTCTGCTAAAAGTACAAAAAAATTAGCCAGGTGTGGTGGCGTGTGCCTGTAGTCCCAGCTGCTCGGGAGGCTGAGGCAGGAGAATCACTTGAACCTGGGAGGCGGAGGTTGCAGTGAGCAGGGGTCATAACACTGCAACCCAGCCTGGGCAACAGAGCAAGACTCCGTCCCTAAATAAATAAATGAATAAATAAATAAATAAATAAATAAATAAGTGATGGAGCTGGGATTATACACACACACATAAACACACACACACACAAAACACCTGGATTGAATCCCAGCTCCATCACTTATTAAGTCATCAGTGATTCTCAAAATATGGTTCACATACCCCTATAGAGGTCAAAATTGTTTTCATAATACTAGTGAGTTATTTGCCTTTTTCACCATATGGACATGAGCACAAATGCTGCTATAGCAATTGTGGGGGGAAAAAAAAAACACCTGAAGCCTTATCAAGGAGACAAATCAAAGCAGTGGCACCCAACTGTACTAGTAGTCAATTCTTCATCACCATGCTCTCACAGTAAAAATTATTAATTTTACTAAATCTTGACCCTGAATACACATCTTATTAACATTTTACGTGACAAACTGGGAAGCATGCATGAAGCACTCCTGTTGTGTAAAGAAGTATGAAGACTGAAGAAAAAGCACTGTGCAATTGTTTGAGTTGTGAGCTGACTGAATTGCCTTTTTCATGGAACAGGTTTTTTATTTGAAAGAATGACTAATAAACTGGTTATTAAGACTTGAGTATTCAGCAGACATTTTTGAAAATGAACAAAGTGCACTCATCACTTCAAACATCTAATAGTATTTCTCATTAAAGACAACAGTCAAGTGAAAAAAACCTTGACAAGCATCTCCAATATTCTGAGAGTTTCTGATAAGATTCCTGGTGATATTAATGAAATGTGATTAGTTGATACGGTATCAATATTTGAAATATCATCATAAGACAGTGAATCAGTATTTTCTAAGCAACCAATGTTGGTTGCTTAGCAAGAAATAACTCATGAACAGAAGATCCATTCAAAGTGAACGGCCATGAATTTTAATGTAACAGGACAAAAAGTTTTATATCGGGGTGTCCAATCGTTTGGCTTCTCTGGGCCACAGTGGAAGAAGAATTGTCTTAGGCCACACATAAAGTACACTAATACTAACGAAAGTGGATGAGCTAAAATAGATAAATAAATAAATTAAATAAATAAATAAATAACGTTTTAAGAAAGTTTATGAATTTGTGTTGGGGCCACAAATTGAACAAGCTTGTTTTGCATGGTTTCAATTTCGCACTGCAGCTATCCTTTAAGAAACTATCAATCGTCAAGTTTTGGTGTAATATTAAAGAAATCTGAAAATGTTATTAAAATATTCTTTCCAAATACATGAGCCCAGATTTTCTTTGTAACACTTAACAGATTGAATGCCAAAGCAATTACTAGAATCTTGCTATTAAGGCAGACTTTTTAAAAAAATCTGCAAAAATGTGTTAACAATGCCACTCTTCTCATTAACAAGTGTGGGGGAGAGGAAAGTGGTTATTTTTCATAAAATATTTTAAAATAAACTAGTACTTACAATATTTTCTCAGCTTTAATTTTTTTTTTTTTTTTTTTTTTTTGAGACGGAGTCTCGCTCTGTCGCCCAGGCTGGAGTGCAGTGGCCGGATCTCAGCTCACTGCAAGCTCCGCCTCCCGGGTTTACGCCATTCTCCTGCCTCAGCCTCCCGAGTAGCTGGGACTACAGGCGCCCACCACCTCGCCCGGCTAGTTTTTTGTATTTTTTAGTAGAGAGGGGGTTTCACCGTGTTAGCCAGGATGGTCTCGATCTCCTGACCTCGTGATCCACCCATCTCGGCCTCCCAAAGTGCTGGGATTACAGGCTTGAGCTACCGCGCCCGGCCCTCAGCTTTAATTTTTAATATGATTTATTTAACTAGATATAACTCTTATACACAAAAGCTCTTCAGGATATTAACACCAAAATTTTGAGAACCCACTGCTTATAAAACGTGCACTCTCAGTATAGACAGTTTGCCCCTCAAGGGGGAAAACACTGATTTTTGGAGGAAAGGGTCACAAAAACCCTTACTCTAGTATAAAACACAGATATACATAAAATATATAAACAGATGTGCAATATCTCTCTGGAGTTAAAATCTCTGGAGGTAGGGGCCACTTAGAAAAAAAAAAAAAACCCTAAAAAGGTTCCTTAGGGAAAAAAGAGAGAAAAAAGACTGAGGAACTCAGGTTTAAACCACCAACTATGCTACACCGCCTATTAACAATATTAAAGTACAAGAGAGGAATTAAAGAAACTTTCCCAATGATAATGATAAATACATGGCTAGCAACAAAACTGTAGAAGAGATAAATACCGTATTTCCATAAAAACTCAAGTAAAAAGTCACAGATGAAAGTACAATATGACCACTAAGCTTTTCATTACAATTACTTCAAAACATTAAGATTAAAGTTTGAAAACATGTAACACTACCAATTTTCCCAAGTCAAACTGCCTGCACGGCATCAAATTAACAATGATACTCATAACTCAAGAGGCACAAAGGGATTCTCATAGAATTCTTAAAAAAAAATAAGAATCAACCTTATTCATTAATCGGTTAGGCCGTAAAATGCACCTTTACATGAAGAGTCAGAAAGACTGAAAAAGACGAAAAACCATAAAAGGGTAATTTAGTTTATCTGAATGTGTAACGGCATAGATGGGGTAGCTATGAAAAAATTGGAAGTCCTGCCTCCCTCCCTTTGCTACTAAACCTTTTTGGGGCAATCGGTCTGGCATTCAAATGGTCAGAGAGGAAAAGGGATAAGGGGAGAAAAGGCAGAACAATTCCTTAACTGCTGCATTGTGGAATTATAAAACCACAAATCCAGAGGCAGGGAGTAAGATCACTCTACCAGATATTTAAAAAATGATTAGCATGGTATAATAAACAAAAGCCTATGAACTGAATAGAATTCATAAAACGTGACTTTTGACTGTTCATAACATTCACAGTCAACCCCCCAACTTACTACTCCCTCTAACATTCCAGACAATACTTAACAGTTATTTGGAGTTTACTATGTGCTAGGAACTGTTTTTACTGTTTTATTTATATCTCGTTTAATCCTCTCAAGAACCCTATGATGTTGGTGTTGTTGAAATCCCTATTTTAGGCCGGGCGCGGTGGCTCAAGCCTGTAATCCCAGCACTTTGGGAGGCCGAGACGGGTGGATCACGAGGTCAGGAGATCGAGACCATCCTGGCTAACACGGTGAAACCCCGTCTCTACTAAAAAATACAAAAAACTAGCCGGGCGAGGTGGCGGGCGCCTGTAGTCCCAGCTACTCGGGAGGCTGAGGCAGGAGAATGGCGTGAACCTGGGAGGCGGAGCTTGCAGTGAGCCGAGATCCGGTCACTGCACTCCAGCCCGGGCAACAGAGCAAGACTCCGTCTCAAAAAAAAAAAAAAGAAATCCCTATTTTAAAAACAAAAAAAAAAGATACTAAAAAAGACTTAGTTACTTGCCCAAGTTCCCCTATCTGGTAAGCAGCTAAGTCAGTGTCTTTTGATCTAAAAAACAAAAACAAAAACCAAAAAACCAACAACAACAACAAACAACAAAGAGAACTGTCAAAGTCCACCATATCCCTGAAAACCTATAATTTTCTGAGCATTAATTCTTATTACTTTCATTTAAGTATACATTTTAAATTCCATTTATTCAATCTTAATATATCATGCAGCTTTAATTAGCTAAAATCATGCTCTTGAAAAAATTTGTTTTTCCTTTATGTCTTTTTACCCAGGAAGTTCTTAGCAGGATTAAAAATTCAAAATTAAATGCTCTAAGACTGTAAAGAAAATTCATTACTAATTATTAAAATTCTGACAAAAGAATAGTAACGATGGCAACATAAACTCAGTGTAACAGCATATACATGTCAATTAAACCTACTTTCCTGTGCTTCCTTCCCTAAAGGTAAGTCACCATGTTCCAACAATTTTTATTTTGAAATGTTTCATCCTCTTATTTTCCATCCCAACTGTGGTTCTCATTGCTTGTCATACCTGGGTTATTTTTAACAGTTTACTGCCCCTCCTCCTAATACATTTATTGAAATTCTCCTAAAACACCCAGTTCTCATCATATTACTTCTGTTTTAGTTTGTATAATTGTCCCAGAGAGGAGTACTCAACCTAGCATTCGTGCTTCGCGTAATTTAACCCGAGCAGCCTAATTTCCCTAGAAAATATGCTGTATGTAAACAGAATGGGTTTGGAGTCAGGTTGCCCACAGCTGGAATCCCAGCTTTGTCATTTTTATTACCTGTAAAAGCTTGGACTTGTTACTAAATTTCCCTGGTTTCAACTCCCTAACGGGCACTTACATCATCTACCTAACCAGATTAAATAATGCATATGAAAAGCATCTAAATAGCATGTGGCACACAGCAAAGTCTCAGTAACTGTTCTTACTCTACTCTTCGTAAAAGCAGAGGGTCTTTTGCTTCCCTCTGGTTGAAACAAATCATGTTCACTCCTGGAAACAAGCTTCTAGCTCATATTGCTCCTTTTTGAGTACATCCTGCCTACCTTTGTATTCTGCTTGTAATAATCCTATCTATTTCAGGAAATCAGCTTAAATTCTATTTCTTCTGGGACCATTTCTGCACCTCAAGACTCTTCTACTCTATTCCTAAGGAAGCTGCTTGTACCACTCTTTTGGGGCACTTAAATGTACCATTACTCAAATACTTCACTGGTATACAACTCTGTTACCAGCTAAACTCTTAAGTTTCTTCTTCAAACCCTCTTTATGCCTAACATGAATCCCACAAAATATTTTGTTGAGTAAACACACTTCATTATTGTCACAAGTATTCATGTCAGGCCAAAAAAACGGTTATTCTGTTGAAAAGGGGAGAAAACTGATGAAGAACGTTTCACAGTGCAATATTCATAATTTATATAATGAAACAGTAAATTCAGTAAGAATGACCAACAGTCCAAGGCAGTTATAAAATGCATACTTTTTTTCACTTCATTCTTTTTCTCCCTCATCCTGAAAAAAATAGGGAGAAAATATAATTTATAATGATGAATTAGTCCAAAGAAGTTGTGAACTAGCAAAGTCAAGTCTGACCCATAGCCATATTTGATTGGCCAGTATCTATTACTTTTTTAAAAAATTAGTTGTTAGCATTCAAAAATTGGGGAATGTCACATAATTCCAGATTTCTTCTGTTGAAAAATAGGAAGATCTGACAATATTGGACTCATGTTCCTCAAATTAAAACCCATCCGCTAGGGCCCTATTAGGCAGAGTCTGTACTCCCCAATTCAAGACCACCTTCAATTTTAGTTATCTAACTGATCTTATAAGTAATCTCTGGCCTTTTCAATTTGGGACCTTCACTAATCATTTCAAGAAAAGAAAAAAAATACACGTAACATGTCTAGTTAAATAAGAATGCACATTAAACTTTGAACTAGTACCACACTGCAACACAAAGTGTTACACAAAGGTAAGACGAGCTCCTGCCACATTCTGCCTTTTTTTAGATCACTGGAAAACTAACTACTCAGAATGGGTGAATTCTCTTTGCAATTGTATCAAATGGATCCCAGAAGAGAGCAAAATAGGATTTATGGTACACTCTAATTTTTTTTTTATTAACTGATCAAAAGAGGAATTACCTAACTTGGCATAGGTGCTTGAGATTAGTGTTTCCTGGTTGCATACAGTAATTCCCAGTTCTAAGCCTTTGGATCTCCAATTATCACATGGATAATAAACAGATATGAGGGATGGTAAGGGGCAGCAGTAACCTTTTTGCAGAGATGATTAAAAAAAAAAAAATCCCGCCAGGCGCAGTGGCTCACGTCTATAATCCCAGCACTTTGGGTGGCCAAGGTGGGCAGATCACGAGGTCAGGAGTTCGAGACCGGCCTGACCAACATGGTGAAACCTTGTCTCTACTAAAAATATAAAAATCAGCCGGGCATGGTGGCGAGTGCCTGTAATCCCAGCTACTCAGGAGACTGAGGCAGGAGAATCGCTTGAACCCAGGAGGCGGAGGTTGCAATGAGCCAAGATCATGCCATTATAATCCAGCCTGGGCAACAGAGCGAGACTCCATCTCAAAAAAATCCAGCAAAGCTCATAAAGCCAACAGATCAGAAAGTATGACTTGATACAAAACACTTGGGATGAATGCTATTTACTCTGATAAAAGTATAGGGATTTTGGACTACTGTACTGACTGTGCTTTGTAGTTTCTCTGCATAGCAGTTTTTTGGGTTTTTTTGAGATGGAGTTTCACTCTTGCTGCCCAGGCCGGACTGCAGTGGTGCAATCTGAGCTCACTGCAACCTCTGCCTCCCAGGTTCCCAGGTTCAAGTAATTCTCCTACCGCAGCCTCCCATGTAGTTGGGAATACAGGTATGCACCACCATGCCCAGCTAATTTTTTATTTTTAGTAAAGACGGGGCTTCACCATGTTGGCCAGGCTGGTCTCGAACCCCTGACCTCAGGTGATCCACCTCCCTTGGCCTCCCAAAGTGCTGGGATTACAGGTGTGAGTCACCATGCCTGGCCTATACAGCAGTTTTTTCCAGACTTCTTCTGTTGAAAAACAGGAAGATCTGACAATACTGGACTCATGTCCCCCAAATTAAAACCCATCAGCTAAGGCCCTATTAGGCAGAGCCTGTACTCTCCAATTCAAGACCACCTTCAATTTTAGCTACCTGACTGATCTTATAAGCAATCTTTGGCCTTTTCAATTTGGGAATCTTCACTATTAGTTTCAAGAGAAGAAAAAAATACACATATCTAGTTAATTAAGAATGCACATTAAACTTTGAACTAGTACCGCAGCACAAAGTGGTAAGATGAGCCCCTCCCACTTATAAGAAAACTTTATAAAAAACTTAAGAGAAAAATTTCCTTATAGCAATGTATCACTATATACTTATCCTATATTGCTATATAGTTACACTGGTAAAATAAATCTCACCAAGAGGCCACTGTATTGTACCAACCTCAGACTGAAAATACAGTATTCCCAGGATGTGAAACCTGTCAATAAGGAAGACTGACTTTTCATACCCACCTGTATCGCAGGGTTGACTGCAAGTCTTAAGAACCCACAAATTCTGGTGTCTGCAGGAGTGGGAGGAGGAGGATCCTGGAACCAATACCTGCAGATACTGAGGGATGATGACGTATGTTCATCACCCAGTGAAGGGAAAGGAGTAGAAAGGCAATATGTCTCATCCAAATGTATCCCCAGACATGATTTATATGGAGTTATAGCCATGACGTGATAAATGATAGTAACGCTCTTGGTACAATCCCATCTCCACTTAGCACACCAAGCTAAACATATCTGTGGTGTCTTAATCATGAAATTACTCAACAACTGAATCTGAAGGGTATCTGTATTACTGAAGCTGACAGCTTCAATCTGCCTACTGTGTTTTCTTTCCTTGCTCTTTTAGGTAACAGAACATCTATTTCTTGCAGGAAGACCATTTCATTTGCTTGGGTAGAACTGACCCGTCCCATCCCAGGGCCAGGCCTGTCTCAGGGGTGAATACCTGAGCCAAGTCTGGGCATGTGACAAGCTGAGCCTTTCACTTTTATATCTGCAATCCATCTAGAGTTGATTTTTTTTGGTATGGAATGAAGAGTTAAGATTAATGCTTTTCTCCATATGGATATCTAATTAACTCCAAACCATTTATTAAAATGATCATCTTTTCCCTACAGTCTCATCTTTGCCCACACATTAGGCCTCATACATGTATGGGTCTTTTCCTAGGCTCTCTATTCTATTCTGCTGGTTTATTTCTCTACCCTGTTCTAAATTACTACAGTTTTTTTCGGTATCTAGCATCAGTTTCAATCTTCCTCATGATTATGTTGGCTATTCTTGGCTCTTCGCATTTCCACACAAATTTTAGATTCAGTTTGTCAATTTCTACTTAAAAAATAAAAACCAATAGGATTTTTATTGGAACTGTGTTGAGTCTACAGATGTGCAAATACTACTGTATATCTCTCAGTTTATTTAGTTCTCCTTTAGGTTCGTAATAATGTTTTATAGTGTTCTGTGACGAGGTCTTGCACATCTTTTAGATACTCCTAGGAATTTGTTTAAAATCTACTATAAATGGTGTATCTTATTTTTAAACCTCATTTTCTGTCTGTTGCCAGCCTCCAAGGTGGCCTGTCCCAATTCCCTGAGCCTCCTGGTAGTCAGGCCTCATGCAGTTCCTTCCCACATTTTATCAGCGTTGGTCTGGGACATCAACAGAATACCACGGAAGCAATGGCATGTCTTCTAAGTCTAGGTCATAAGAGACACTGTGGTTTCTGCTTTGCTTTCTCCTTGGTAACTCACTCTGGAGAGGCTGAGAGCCATGTCATAGAGAAAGGCTCATGTGATGAGTAGCTGAGGTCTCTGGCCAACAGCTATATGCGTGAACCAGGAAGCGGATCTTCTCTAGCCCTGATCAAATCTTTGAATGACTGCAGCCTTGGCTGACATGTGAATTGCAACTTCATGAAACACCCTGGGCCAAAACTACAGCTGAGGCCCTTCCATATTCCCAACAGAAACTGTGTGAGATAATAAATATTTGTTGTTTAAGCCAGTGAATTTTGGGTTAGTTTCTTACGCAGCAATTGGTAACACAGTTTCCGGTATATATGTCTCCCTGCTTCTCGCCCCCCTATAGTTTATTTTCAACACAGCAGCCAGTGATCTTATTAAAATCTAAACCAATCACACTGCTTGCTTACTCAAAATCTTCCAGTAGCTTCCCAACTTACAAAGCGTTAAAAGCCATATTCTTTATCATGATTTAAAGGCCCTTCATGATCTGGTCCCCCATTACATGACTTCCTCTTTTACTCCTCTTCCTATCATACACACTGCCGGGTATGACAGGTATTTTCCTGCCTGAGGCCTTTGTAGTTGCTATTCCTTCTATTTTGCAGAAATCATCATGACTAGGTTCTTCACCTCCTTCCGGTCTCTGCTCAAATGTTACCTTTTTCAAGGAGGACTTCCCTTGCCACCTATTTAAAATTGTCTCCAGCATCAATTCCAGTTTTATCTTTCTTCAACGCCCTTATCCTAATTTCCTATTGTATTGTGTCTCCCCGTGCTAAAATGTTACCTCCATAAGGGCAGGGATTTTGTCCATTTTGTTCCCTGATGCTTCGAATAATGCTTGGTAAATGGTAGGCATTCAATATTGATTGAATGTATGAGTGAAACTGCACTGCCACCTTACCTGCACACCACCACTAGTAGCCAAGGATTTATCCCAAGGTAAGAAACTAGAAGGCTCCTTTTAAAGAAATTGAATTTACTCTTTAAGAAGAGAGCTAGATCTGTCAGCAAGGTGTGCCATATATGACTATATAGTTTGTGCACTGAACAAAGATGTCTGCAGGCACAGCGGCTCATGCCTGTAATCCCAGCACTTTGGGAAGCTGAGACAGGCAGATGACTTGAGGTCAGGAGTTCGAGATCAGCCTGGCCAACACGGTGAAATCCTGTCTCTACTAAAAATACAAAAATTGGCCAGGTGTAGTGGCAGGCGTCTGTAATCCCAGCTACTCAGGAGGCTAAGGCAGAAGTGCTTGAACCCAGGAGGCAGAGGTTGCAGTGAGCCACAATTGCATCACTGCATTCCAGCCTGGGCGACAGAGCAAGACTCCAAAAAAAAAAAGAAAAAAACCAAAAAAACAAGTATGCCTGGCCTCATGCTCCAAGCCTTTGGGCATCTTTCCCATTCAGCCTACTCAGAAAGAGGTTCATTTAGCAATGTGACTAATTTAGCATACCCAATGGCAATTTTATTAGTAAAATTAAGTTGCAGTGAATTTCATGTTCTCAAACTGACCTAGGTTCCATATCGCATACCTTAAAGAGCAAGGCATAGTTTTTACCAGCACAAGGCCACCTAATATTCCTATTTGCAAAAAGAGGAAAACCGTTCAAATTTTCCCACTGGCTTCCACATTCATGGACACTCATTCTCTTTTCTTCTCAAGATTACCACAGATCGATCTATCTATGCCTTTTTATTCGTCTTCGCCCTTAAAGCTTTTAATTCAACCATGTAGACTTTGTGCTTCACGCCCCTGCCCAAAACCTTTTAAAACATCTCTTCTCCCCCTAAGGCAAATCTTCAATTGTAAATGAATGTCCTTTCCTAATTTTAAAGTTTAATATACGGTCATTCTCTAAATTTGTATCTTTTCTGCTCATGAAACTCTGCACATTTTTTACAGAAGAAAACTTGCTTTACTATTTATTGAGTGCTTTATGTGTCAAGCACTTATAAATACCAACCACTTTAATCCTCATAATAGTCCTATGAAGTAGGTACTATTACCACTCTCATTTTACAGAGAAGTAAACTGTTCAAGGACACACAGTTAGTAACTGAGGAGCTGGGATTCAACCCAAGCAGTTGGCTGGAGTCCACACTCTAAATCAATAGTTGCCAAAGCATATCTGTGGACTCCTGGGGATTCCTGAGAGCCTTTCAGAGGTCCCTCCCCCTCCTCCCTGCCCTCCCAGCTCCCTCTTCTCCCCCACTTTCCCCGCTCTCCTCTCTTCTCTTCGACAGTTTTGCTCTTGTTGCCCAGGCTGGAGTGCAGTGGCACGATCTCGGCTCACTGCAACCTCCGCCTCCCAGGTTCAAGTGATTTCCCTGACTCAGCCTCCTGAGTAGCTGGGATTTACGGGCGCCTACCACCACTATTTTTTGTGTTTTTAGTAGAGACAGGGTTTCACCATGTTGGCCACACTGGTCTTGAACTCCTGACCTAGATGACCCACTCGCCTCAGCCTCCCAAAGTGCTGGGATTACAGGCATGTACCACTGCACCCAGTCCCTATTTTCATAGTAACAATAACTTGTTATTCGTCTTATTCACTTTGTTGACATTTGCACTGGCGGTGTAAAAGCAATGAAGGGTAAAACAGCTAGAGCTTTAACATGCCATCAAGGCAGTGGCACCAAACCATACTATAATAGTATAGTTGTCATTATATGACAAGAAGATGTCATATAATATGGTGATGTCATTAGGTAATGACTACCTAATAGTAGTCATTATATTCATCACCATACTCTCACAGTTAAAAAACAAAAAAACCAGTTTCATTTGTGAGTATTCTTGATGAAACAAATTATTTTTATTAAATCTATTATTTTTTTTTTTTTGAGATAGAATTTTGGTCTTGTTGCACAGGCTGGAGTGTGGTGGCGTGATCTCGGCTCACTGCAACCTTTGCCTCCTGGGTTCAAGTGATTCTCCTACCTCAGCCTCCTGAGTAGCTGAGATTACTGGTGTCCGCCACCATGCCTGGCTGATTTTTTTGTATTTTTAGTAGAGATGGGGTTTCACCATGTTGGTCAGGTTGGTCTCGAACTCCTGACCTCAGGTGATCCACCTGCCTTGGCCTCCCAAAATGCTGGGATTACAGGTGTGAGCCATTGTGCCCGGCCCTTTTATTAAAACTTGATTCTGATTACACTTCATTGTATTTTTCCTCTTTCACCTATTTTGAGATACGTCACCCCAGAGTAAAGTCTTCCTCATTCTAGTTTCTCATCCACATACTGGAAACTGAAGTCTCTATCCTCACAGAGGTTTGGGGCACACAGTTCCTAATCAGTCTCCCTTTTCAGGAAAAAGTGTTACTGAGGAAAAAGATACCTACACAAATTCAGAGGAAAAAACTTACTTGTAATAATCAACACTGTCCTTCAACATGAATTAAAATATGAATAATGAGCAAATAATAAGTTTCTAAGCACAAAGAGCACATGAAAGCAAAAAAACAAATTTAACACACAGAACAATTATTTGTTTTTTTCAGAGTTATATTCCCAGCACTCTTGATTAGGGCTGGCAAATTTTTTCTCTAAAGCACCAGATAGCAAATATTCTAGGCTTTGTGGGCCATACAGTCTGTCACAACTGCTCAATTCCGCCTTTATAGTAAAAAAGAAGCCATAAACAACAAGTAAATGAAAAGGAATGGCTGTGTTTCAATAAAACTTTTATTTACAATAAGGGGTGACTGGAACGGAGCTGGTGAGTGCACCACAGTTGGCCAATTCCTGCACTAGATTAATGCCAGGCACATAGGAGGTACTCAAATACATGCTGGATGAATAAATGATTTCACAACTATTTTGGTTAGAAATATTATCAGGAAAGACGTAACAAAATTCCATGACTATAAGCAAGTATCACTTTCTTTTGTCATAGCTCTTTGTTCAAGGATATCTTGATACCTATCACTTCGCTAGCTATTAAACACTATAAAAGACAGGACACACAGTTCTGCTCTCATCAATGTAGGTACAAGAACAGAAATATTAATGTCTGATTTTCTGCACAAACATCACATCTAACTCCAAAATTACAACTTCATTAGCCACAAAACCATCAAATGCTAAGAAGTACCAAAACCACAAAGTTTTAGAATGTACCACTCTCACTTCATAGAGGTATACAAAAATGGATGCCAGAAATGACTGCAAGATATTTCAGAAACTGATTTTCTTTCAGTTAAAGTGTAACACACCTTGTGGGGATGACTAACAAATGCATCATGAAAGGAAGTATAACTATAAATCACTTCAAAACAACTGCTATATTTACAGGGACAACTTGATGTGTAGTAGAAAGAAAAAAGAACTGACTCATCTTCAAATTGGTTGTGAATATAAACTTCCTACTTAGATAAATGTACTTCATTTAAGATAGGTATGATGCCTGTCCTTTCTAACTCATAGGACTTTGAGGGGGTCAACTGGGACGGTGATTGCGAAAATACTTTAACCCGTAAGTTGCAATATAAAGCTCAGTTCAGAATTGGGTGGCTTATTTTAAGTCACATATCTGCAGTTCATCATGAGAGGGAGAGTTGCAAACTGTCAGGTATTTAATAATAGATGCAGTCATAAATCCAAGACTCCTTATTTACCCATAGCTCACAAAGGACAGGTTCATAAAAGTTCTCCTTGCCACAGAGACACTAATCACCTGTTAGGAGATCTGTAAGTAAGCCTCACTTCCACCTGAGATGATACCATTTTTTATTAAAAGCATGATGGAACGGTTTCTAATATCCTCCTCTCAAAAGTTTACAAAATGATGTATCAATTATTCTGGATAACTGGCAACAAAAATTTACTACGTGCTTACGCTCAGTATTTATAACTGTAAAGGAGGGATAAAAGCAAGTATGTGTTCTACCAGGGGAGACTTCTGTGTGCCTAGAATACAGGATAGTGGGAAATGATCTTAGAATAAGGCCACATCACAAAATCTGTGTTTCCATGCTAAGGAGTCGGAATTTAAACCCACAGGCAACAGGGAATCCCACCACCTTAGAATGAAAAGGGGAGCTTTTTAGAACAAGTGCTATTCACTAAATACTACTGTTTTTATATACTTTAAATTGCTCTGAAAATAAATCAAGGTGACTTTAAAAATGCATGCTGCATGGTATCAAAAGTAAGCAAAAATAGTCAATCCAAGGAAAAATAGTTAAAAAAGTTAGAAATACTGTCAATAAATAAAATGTATGCCCATAAAGGCCTATTTGCTAATCAGAAGCCATTCATTTGACTCTATTCTTTCAAGTAGCTAATGCAAAGAAGTACAATGAAATCTTACCCCGGATAACATAAGAGGATTTCATCTATAGTTTACAAGTAAAACGCAACGTGATAAGGTCAATAATATCTGTAAAGTAAAATATAAGTTTCTGGGATGGATGGATGGATGGATAGATGGATGGATGGATTGACTTGAGACAGGGTCTCACTCTGTCATCCAGGCTGGAGTGCAGTGGCGCGATCTCAGCTCACTGCCAGCTCTACCTCACAAGATCAAGCGATTCTCCTGCCTCAGCCTCTCAAGTAGCTGGGATTACAGTTGCGCACCACCATACCCGGCTGATTTTTGTATTTTTAGAAGAGATGGGGTTTCACCATGTTGGCCAGGCTGGTCTTGAACTCCTGATCTCAAATGATCCACTCGCCTCGGCCTCCCAAAGTGCTGGGATTATAAGGCGTGAGCCACCCACCCAGCCTCTGGGTTTTTAGTTCTAATATAAATCAATAGTCTCATGGCTACTTTCAGTTAACAGCCAGTCTTCATGGAGCCAGAGTTAAAAATAAAATCCGGCCAGGGGTGGTGGCTCATGCGTGTAATCCCAACATTCTGGGAGGCCAAGGCGAGAGGATTGCTTGAGGCCAGGAGTTCAAGACCAGCTGGACAACAAAGTGAGATCCCCGTCTCTACAAAAACTAAAAAATTATCTGGATGTGGCGGTGCACACCTGTGGTCCCAGCTACTTAGGAGGCTATGTACGGTGGGAGTACCGCTTGAGTCTAGGAAATTGAGGCTGCAGTGAGCTGAGATCATACTACTGCATCCCTGCACGGGCGACAGAGCAAGACTCTTGTCTCTTAAAAAAACAATAATAATAATGAACTTATTATCCAGGCTTATCATTTAGGCAATCCTTCATAAAGTTTATTTCTAAGTGTATGCTTTTGTTCTATCAAAGATTGCTGTGGCAGAGGAAAAGGGTAGAGAGAAAGCACATTGAGAACGCAGAATGGGTTACAAATTTCTGCTTCAAACAGAATAGTTCGTTTTTGGTCTTTTCACATACCTGGTTTCTGTAAAAGATTTCAATTAAATAAAGGGGTTCAAATGGCTAAAAACTTTGGACACTCTTAAGTTCTTGATTAAGAGTAAATTCAACAATGGTCAACAGTAAGCCAATCTGAGGTAGGGTTGATATACTATACCATGAACACTTTAGAGCATATCTAGGCCACTAGTTATAAGAGGTAAATTTCAGTTAGGCAGCCACCCCACTTTGAATTGAGAGGTTTTGAGTGAATATCCATAAGTCACCAATTAATCCTACTAAATTCTCCAAATTTTTTCCCTAAATTAAAAAAATTAGGTCAGAAAAACTATATAATTAGGTATATATTAGAGTAAGTGCTCACTGAAAACGTCTATCCATTATTACGTACTAGGCCCTGGGCTAAGCACTTTATATAGATCATCTGACTTAGGCCTCACCAAATCTGTATAAGGGAGGTAACATTCTCATACATGTTCCTCTGTAATCAGTTAAAGAAACTGAAGTTACACATGCCATTCACTGCCTCCCTGCTAAAATTCCCTTCTAAGACAATCTGTATACCTACAAATCAGCTCTTGCTGCCCTTTTAGTACCATGGGATAAACCCTCCAGACAAGCTAATTAGACCTGGATGAACACCAACCCAATGAACCTATCTAAAGTCATGGGTGGAGGTGGGGAGGAGACAGAATAGCACACACATAAAAAGTACCAAGGCTACATACTTGCAATTCAATTACATATGATTTTCCAAAGATTTTCAAAATAATCCTTTTTTCTTTCCTTAGTTAGAATGGATTTCTATTTCCATGTGTTCTGGTCCCTGATTAGAATCCAGTAAACAGTGATTTCTTTTAGAACATAACATTAATACCTTGTTCCTATCCTTTGGTATCTCCCCTAACACCTATACTATTTCTAAGCACAAAGTAAAAGTGATTATCAGTGCTGAAATCTAGACTACTTTTAACCTTTAGTGGAATCATCTCAAACAGATAAATTTATCTCACAATAAAACCACTAACTGAAACCTAGTCCTTCCTGACTCTAAATTAATGTACCACCCATCACATTGCTTGTCTTCAAAGGTGTGCCTAGATAAGAAATCTACTAGCATTTAAATGTAAAAATTAGTTTTTATTTCCATATCGCATATAAACAGATTGCTCACTTTAATTTGAGAAGCAGTCACTGACAGACTTCAATACTTGCAACACTGCTTGACTCACCTGTCAATATCTTTATTAAAAAATAACTGCAAGGCTGGGTGCGGGGGCTCACACCTGTAATCCCAGCACTTGGGAGGCCGAGGCGGGTGGATCACCTGTCAGGAGTTCGAAACCAGACTGACCAATATGGTAAAACCCTGTTTCTACTAAAAGTGCAAAATCAGTTGGGCATGGTGGCGCATGCCTGTAATCCCAGCTACTTGGGAGGGTGAGGCAAGAGAATCGTGTCACTGTACTCCAGCCTCGGCAACAAGAGTGAAACTCCATCTCAAAAATAAAAATGAAAAATAAAAATAACTATACTACATTTTATAAATTGTTTAAAAATCACTTTATGGCCAGGTGCAGTGGCTCACGCTTGTAATCCCATCACTTTGGGAGGCCGAGACGGGCGGATCATGAGGTCAGGAGATCGAGACCATCCTGGCTAACACGGTAAAACCCTATCTCTACTAAAAAAATACAAAAAATTAGTTTGGTGTGGTGGTGGGCGCCTGTAGTCCCAGCTACTTGGGAGGCTGAGACAGGAGAATGGCTAGAACCCGGGAGGCAGAGCTTGCAGTGAGCCAAGATTACGCTATACACTCCAGCCTGGGCCACAGAGCAAGACTCCATCTCAAAAAAAAAAAAAAATCACGTTATATAAAACCCAGAGAAAATACACCTAACCTTCACCAAGATTCTTGAAGAAATATTTTTTGCTTCCTCTTCTCCTCTTGGTAGAGTTCCATCTGATGCAGGAGCCAATCTTTCATGTTCCAGACAAAGAGAACTGTGTCATCAATAAATGTCATGTTTAATGCAAATACATTACCTAGTAAAACCAACTATCTAGAACAGTGTTGTCCAATACAGCAGCCATCAGCCACATGTGGCTACTGAGAATGTGAAATGGGGCTAATGCATACAACAGACTGAGACAGGAAGGCAGGGAGTAAAGATTTTTTTTCTTTTTTTTGAGATGGAGTCTTTCCCTGTCGCCTAGGCTGGAGTGCAATGATGCAATCTCAGCTCAGTGCAACCTCTGCCTCCCGGGTTCAAGCGATTCTCCTGCCTCAAGCCTCCCGCGAGTAGCTTTGATGACAGGCGCCCACCACCAAGGCCGGCTAATTTTTTGTATCTTTAGTAGAGATGGAGGTTTCATCATGTTGGCCAGGCTGGTCTTGAACTCCTGACCCCGTGATCCACCCGACTCAGCCTCCCAAAGTGCTGTGATTACAGGGTGAGCAACCACGCCAGGCTAGGAGTAAAGATTTCTATTCTACTCTTCTGTAGGTGTTTCTCATGATACCTTAATTGAAAATACCCTACTTTGTGATGTTCAAATTCTTAATCCTAAAGCCTTAAAATCTATTACTTTGAGCATTTATAATATGCTACCTAGTATTCCTCCTCTCAAAGAACAAACAGGTTTAATAATGATAATAATTTGCAAGCATTGATGATTCAATCAACCTCACAATATCCCACCAGGCAGTAAATTATTACTGTATCTATTTTACAGATTATACAACTGAGGCCCAGAAAGGTTTAAGTAATTTGCTTAGTATCACAGAGATGTCAGAAGGGACACCTAGGATCTGAACTCAGGCAGCCAGACTCTATGGCCTGCATACATGACCATATTACATGGCCTTACATAGCCCAAAAACTTCATTTTAATACGCTGCATTATACAACAGTAAAAGAAGCTCAAATACATTTACAAATCTAAGCAAAACCAAATGAAAGAATTGGGTACAGGATCAATGAGAAGCCTACACTATTGCGGTAAGGTAAAGGGTAGAGCAAGGCAGAGGGAATAAAGTAGACGAGTTTTATATATGGTGCTCACATATTCCTACATGTACTTTCTATCCCAGTAAAGTCAATTAGCTTCTAACTTTACCCCCTTGAGAGAAGACTAATATAGAACAGAACACAGAGAATCATCTCAGAGAGATAAAAAGAAATTTGGGACCAATTTACTATCATACAATTTCCCCCTAAACCCTCTACAGTGATAAAAGCAACTCGCTTCCCTATTGTGTGTTCTCTCCTAATCTCATTTTAAAAATCAAAGTTTCATCAGTATGTTCCAAAGGCTTCTCTCACCTTGAATTTTCCTTATTTTTGATACTAATCAAAAAAGAGGAGGGAAGGCTGTTGAAGTACCATTCACAGAATAGCAGCACCAAATTAAACGTGGCTTTTCAAGGGAAATGCCAAATGGCTGTAAATGAAGACTTAAATTTCATATTACAGACCCTAAAACTGCATTAAAGTGAGGCTTGTCATCATTAAACAAGATTATAAATATTTCTTCTCTAGAACTACTGAAAGATTAGGAACTAGATAACCTCTGGAGATTTATACAGTGGGCTATACATCTACTGACCAATACAGAAAAGAAAATAATGGGGCAAAGTGAAACGTCTGGGTTTTTCACTAGTTTTGAATGCAGCAACATGTGTCTCTCCATTTCTGCCATGTATCCTTTGACCACTTTCATTAAGAATATCCATATTTGGCCATGCAAGGTGGCTTACACTGCTAATCTCAGCACTTTGGGAGGCCAAGGCAGGCAGATCACTGGAGGTCAGGAGTTTTGAGACCAGACTGGCCAACATGGTGAAACTCCACCTCTTTTGTAAAGATACAAAAATTAGCCGGGCATGGTGGCACATGCTTGTAGTCCCAGCTGCTCGGGAGGCTGAGACAGGAGAATTACTTGAACTTGGGAGGCGGAGGATGCAGCGAGCAGAAATGGTGCCACGGCTTCCAGCCTGGGTGACAGAGTGAGACTCTTCAAAAAAAAAAAAGAAAAAAGGATATCCATATTCAATGTGTATTCTTCACATTTTCTAAATGTTTTCTCATTCACTGATTCTAAAGACAGTCCAATTTGATTTTCCTTCAGTCAACACATTTGTGTTATGAAAGAGAAAGTAATTTCATTTTAGTGCATACAAATGCGCAACATTCCTTCTACTCCATGCCTCAGTGAATAGTTAACAAGATTTTATAAGTCTCTGTCTACATGCTCATCATTTTGCTCACTACAATGTTTTATATTTTAATCACTCCATCTGTACAAACAATGCATTCTTCTAAAGAGAGAGAAAAAAACATCCAATTCAGAGTCTCACTTCTAAATCCATAAAGAAAAAGTGGGGGGAGCAGGATAGAAAAAAAAAAAACCAACCCACCATGGATTCTTAAGGTGTTAACTTTAACACCTTAAAGGAAGGAAAAGGAGAAATTTTTCTTCAATGGCATTTCTATTTTTCAAAGTACTTTAAAAAATAAAATTGGCA
The DNA here is from genome assembly GCF_047675955.1 of Chlorocebus sabaeus. Lineage (NCBI taxonomy): Eukaryota > Metazoa > Chordata > Mammalia > Primates > Cercopithecidae > Chlorocebus > Chlorocebus sabaeus. The sequence goes on along the minus strand of NC_132929.1, from coordinate 56,243,740 downwards.
AATTTAAAAAACTTTCAACTGCATTTAGGGAACCAGCGTGCTTGTATTTTGATACACTCTTTGATTAAATAAAGCGATTTTAAAAAATATTAGTTTTCAAAATTATTATAATTTAAATTATTTCCAGAAGCAATTTTCTATATTAATATCAAACATCATAATCCCAAGCAATTTTTTTATGGTTTTTTGGTCAAAATATTAACTTTGAATGGCTGAAATCAACTGCAAAATAAACAGCAATCTAAAGGATTACAATCTTTTGCTTCACAATAATAAAATTAGTAATGCAGATTCCAATGCTTATAATAATTCTGATAAAAGATGTGTGGTCACTAACAACATTAGTTATAAATGTTATTGCACAAAATATTATATAAATAAATCTACCACCCACTCCACCCTCAGTATCCTACCCACCAGAAAAAATACACCCTAAAAATGTCTCATCATGATGACTTAGGTCTATCTTCAAGCATTTTAAATTTAAAAAAATAAAATTAAGTTACTATGCCCAATTACATAGGGTTACAGGCTTAAGTCTCTACTCACACAGTTGAGGTTGATGAGCAAACAGCTGTCCTGTATCTTGAGACAGACATTAGCTTTCTGCCTTCCCTATCCTCATAAGCAGCTACTTAAAAGTTTTGAGTTTTATGCAAGAAAACATTTTAAAGCCTTCAGTGTTTTACTGCAGCAGACTTCAGATTCATTCCTGTAACACATTTAACATGAAACAGAGTTGAGACATATAAAATTTATGTACCACATTTTAATCATTAAAATTTTAAGGAGTGCTTTTGCCATTATAGCTAGGTTAAAAGGGTGGCTAAAGGAAAAGTGAAAAACAAAAACATTCCAATTGGTATTTGACGTTATTAACACGCATATAACTAATCCATAGATTTTTCTATACCTGGCCATAGACTAGGTGAGTAAGGATTACTTTATATATAATCATTTTGTCCAAAGTAAGCAAAAGTAGGTATTTTTCTGTTCTCCTTAAGTCTGGCTAATTTATTTAGAATAAACAGCTATAAAAGCGTTTGTAAAGAACGCTTTTACAAACAGATAGTCAGTGGAATGCCTTTAGAGTCCCAAGTACACATATCACAGCACCAGACTAGGGAGAATGAGATTGTTTTGTGACAGCAGGAGGAGACATGTTGTAACTCATAAAAAATAAAAAAGTTGTAATGAAAGGTATTCTATCATAAAAAGTTAAAATATTTGTCCAAGAGTCTAACTTGCTTCAGTAGAACTGATTAAAACTTTCTGATTTCACCACAGGCTTAACTGAGTCTGCAGTACAACGGCTAAAACATAAACTGTACCAATCTTGGGCTATAAAACAGAAGCATGCTTTCTGTATAATAATAATTAACATTTTATAGGTGTTTAGAATATAACAGACACCACTGACAGTTTTACATGCACACTTAATCTTCATTCCATCCTTAAAAGTCAGGTGCTACTATTACCAACCCTTTACAGATGACAAAACTGGTTCAGAGATGTTAGGAACAAGTTCAAGATCACAGAGCTAGTTAAGTGGCAGAGCTATGACCTGAAGCCAGATCTATTTGTCTCCAAAACCTGATGCTCTCAAGCCTGTAATCCCAGCACTTTGGGAGGCCGAGACAAGCGGATCATGAGGTCAGGAGATCGAGACCATCCTGGCTAATACGGTGAAACCCCGTCTTTACTAAAAAAAACACAAAAAACTAGCCGGGCAAGGTGGCGGGTGCCTGTAGTCCCACCTACTGGGGAGGCTGAGGAGGAGAATGGCGTAAACCCGGGAGGCGGAGCTTGCAGTGAGCTGAGATCCGGCCACTGAACTCCAGCCTGGGCCAGACAGTGAGACTCCATCTCAAAAAACAAAAAAACAAAAAAAACAAAAAACAAAAAACAAAACCTGATGCTCTTGAGCATAAAGCTAGATTACAGGCAAACAGTGATCCATTATACTGATAGATCAAACTGTATCTGGAATTAGTATACAGATTTGGATACCATAGGTTAAGTGTGATACTGATGATGAATGAGTGTTATCAGAAAACCAACAGGATGGTTATAAATTCAGGAAAGTCATCTCTTACAAGAAGTGACTATATGAAATTAAAGCAAGTAACAGCAAAAAGACAAAAAAGAACACATTTTGAAGGGCAGTTAGAGAAACACAAAAAAAAGCAGGCTCATCTCCTGTGGTACAGAGTACAGAACTTGAAACAGTGTATAGAAGTCTCAGGAGACATTCTTGTTCAACACAAAGCACTTTATAATGCTAAGGAATCCAATAGCTCAAAGCAGTTCCTACTATAGTACTGAGCTCCTGCAATTAAATACCTAAACCTGGTTAAGTATCTAAACCCAATTAAATATCTGAATTATTACCATCATAGTAATAACTTGATTCAGACAAAGTTACCAAAGAATGTTAAAACTCTTTGTGAATGAAAGTTTGATGAGGACTGGTATACATTGAGTCTAATAGCGTCTTCCCACAAATTATGTATTACAGAAGGAAAAATATTAACTTAAGTAGAGGAACCTGACAGGTATCACATTAACCTAAAGATCTAAGTAAGTATCACTGACAAGGGAACAAGTGGACATGTGCCTCCTAATGTGATGCACTGAAAAGGACACAAGTGTAACATTCCTGCCAAAACTACATTCCTAAATTTTATCATGAGAACACATCAGATACACCCAAATTGAGGGAGATTCCACAAATAAATGGTCTGTCACTCTCTTCAAAAATGTCAATGTCATTAAAGATAAAGAAAGGCTGAAGAAATGTTCCTGATTAAAGAAGATTAAAGAGATGTGGCAACTAAATGCAATGAATGATTATGGGTTGGATTCTGGACAGGAAAAAAAATCACTGAAGAACACTATTGGGCTCACGCCTGTAATCCCAGCACTCTGGGAGGCCAAGACAGGTGGATCACCTGAGATCAGGAGTTCGAGACCAGCCTGGCCAACATGGTGAAACCCCATCTTTACTAAAAATACAAAAATGAGCCGGGCGTGGTGGCACGCTTGTAATCCTAGCTACTCGGGAGGCTGAGGCAGGAGAATCATTTGAACCTGAGAGGCGGACGTTGCAGTGAGCCATTGCACTCCAGCCTGGAATACAAGAGCAAACCCCCGTCTTACATACAAAAGAAAAAAAAAAATTAATGGGTAAACTAGTAAAATGTGAATGTAGACTGTGTATTAGATAACTGCGTTATTTTCTTAATTTAATAACTGTAATGTAGTTAAACAAGAGAAGGTCCTTGTTCTTAGAAACTATACACTGAAATATTACATGGTAAAGGAACATGATGTAAGCAACTTAATCTCAAAAGATTAAAAAAAAAATAACATGACAGAGAATGAATAAGTAAATAGCACAAAATGTTAACAATGGGTTAATCTTACTAAGAGGTCCAGGGACCAGTTTCGTGGAAGACAAATTTTCCATGTGTTTACGGTGGGGGGAAGGGTGAGCAGGATGATTTCAGGATGAAACTGTGCCACCTCAGATCATCAGGCCTTAGGTTCTCATAAGGAGTGTGTAACCTAGTTCACTCTCATGAGCAGTTCTCAAGAGCGTTCGTGCTCCTATGAGAATCCAAAGTTGCTGATCTGACAGGAGGCGGAGCTCAAGTGGTAATGCCAGCTCCCATGCGCTCACCTGCTGTGCAGCCAGGTTTCTAACAGGCCACGGACTAGTACTAGGACTAGTCCAGTCAGCAGCCTGGGGATTGGGATAGGAAATACATGTATATTTTAACCTTCCATAAATTTGAATTATTTCAAAATAAAACCTGGTAAATATTTGAACCTGATGTTCCAAGGATTCTAAACACCTGAAAGAACCAGATTCCCTATCTTGTCTCCACACACAAACTCCAATCCAACAGCAGTCTAAACTGATTTATGATGATCAAATGAGTTACAATGAATAGTGCTCCAGTTTAAAATACCAAATATAAGTGCCAAGTGACATGTACCATTCCACTGATGATAAGGTATGACTCAGAGATCTAAGACAGGTGAATGTCTACCTCCTCCCAATCTTGTTTTATTCTACTGCACCCTTCCCCAAAATACACTGGAATTAAAGAACAGAGACAAGACTTCTCCAATAAAGCACTGCTATTCTTCCATTGAGAAGGCAGTAGCAAGTGTGTCTCCTTGCTAAAAACTCCAAATTAAGTTATCTATCTATCTATCTATCTATCTATTTATTTATTTATTTTGAAACGAAGTTTTTCTCTTGTTGCCCAGGCTGGAGTGCAATGGCGCAATCTTGCCTCACTGCAACCTCTGCCTCTTGGGTTCAAGCGATTCTCCTGCTTCAGTCTCCCGAGTAGCTGGGATTACAGGCATGTGCCACCAGGCCCAGCTAATTTTGTATTTTTAGTAGAGACGGAATTTCACCATTTGGTCAGGCTGGTCTCGAACTCCTGACCTTAGGTGATCTGCCCACCTCGGCCTCCCAAAGTGGTGGGATTATAGGCATGAGCCACCATGGCCAGCCCAAAGTAAGTTATTTTCTGATTATGCCAGGTAGCAAAACAGACCCAATTTGAGAGCAATCAATAACCTATATGGAAAATATTTTTAAAAACCTCACTCTAAACAAAACTCTAATGCCAATTAAAAGCTGGCAAAGTACACTATATACTCACTACAGAGCACCTGGCAAAAACAAGAGTCCAGAATGTTAATTACTGAGACTAACATACAAATGGTTAATACACAAACACTTTAGTTGCCAAAAAAAAAAAAAGAAATGAACAGAAAGAGGGAAAAAGAAAACAAACAGAAGTAGAATATGAATGAATATTAAAGAAAACATTCAAGAAGAAATAATGATGGCTACACATCACCACATTATTTTGAGTTCTTCTCCAATGATTAGACATATTTTTCTTCCACACATTTTATCTTCCACTGTTGTTCACCTCACCTACTATAAAATATAAAAGTCCATCTTTGTAAGACTGCAAGAAATGTTAAGAACTGTTAAAAGCACAGCTTTGACTGTATCTTGTGATGATACTTTTTTTTTTTTTTTAACTTGCTGAGCAGTCCAAAACAGCAGTCTACTAGGAAATTCTCACAAACAATTCACATTGGAAAGGAGTGGAGTGTCAGAACACATCATCTAATTCACATCACCTAATTCGAACAGCCTTCCAACCCTTCCAACTCTGGGAAGAAGGAAATGAATTATTTTAGCTTCCTATACTAATCTAGATACATCCTACATCAGGTATCAGCAACTTATGGCACAACTGTTTTTTTTCTTTGAGACGGAGTCTCGCTCTGTTGCCCAGACCGGATTGCAATGGCGCGATCTTGGCTCACTGCAACCTCCGCCTCCTGGGTTCAAACGATTCTCCTGCCTCAGCCTCCTGAGTAGCTGGGATTACAGACATGCACCACCACACCCGGCTAATATTTCTATTTTTAGTAGAGACGGGGTTTCACCATGTTGGACAGGCTGGTCTTGGACTCCTGACTTCATGATCCACCCACCTCGGCCTCCTAAAGTGCTGGGATTGTACAGGCGTGAGCCACCGTGCCAAGCTGGCACAGTATTTACTGGTCGTTTAGCTAATTCCAGGCCTTGGGCCCTGCTGCTAAACTGTGGCCTTCTTTCAGACAGTCTCTTTATCAGGTTAATCTTTCTAACTACAGAGCACCAACACTGCCTTGTTTAAAGTAAGCATTTTAACAGGTTCTTGTTGAATACCAAACTACAAAACAAGCAAAACCATTTTATCTCAATCCCAATCCCTGCCTTCTCTCCCATTTGCTCAGGTACCAGGCTATCAACTCTTCTACCTCTGCCAGATCCATTAGCTCTCCAATTTTTTCCCCCACATATCTCAATTTAAACTCCAATTCTCCGAATGCTGCAGGTAAATAATGTTGTAATAAAAGGATCAGAATAACACACACTATGAATGAAACTTGACCAATTCAAACCTAAAATGTAAACCAAATTTAAACCTAAAATCACTAACTTAGTAAATAAAAGATGTATCGATGGACATGTGTGTGTATACAAACATAATATATTTGGGGGCATAGGGAGCAAGTTTTCAAGTATCCATCATGTTCCAAATTAACTCTTAGACCTACACTTCTAAGAACACTTAGGCATATGAGTCTGCAATTATAGCTCAATTCAAAGGCTTTCATTAAGTCATTAGTCAAATCAGCATGGTCACGCAGCTGAATTTCTAGCAAATCCCTAATACGACATTACAAATCATAAACCTTGATCTGTAGCTTCCTCTACAGATTCCCCTTAACTTAAACTGCATTAAGTCCCAAACCCTGAAAAGAAAGGAGGTGGTATGGAAAGAAACAAAAAAAGGCTCCAAACAATAAATCCAAGTATAAGTTAGAAAAATACTAGGGAACATGGGACAGAAGTGTTGCGACATGGACAAGATTCAAGTAACCCATTCAAAATCTAGCATATTCTTGTAAACAAGAGTTTTAAATAAGGAATACCTTCTTAGGGGAGGTTTAAAGGAAAGGCAGTAGCTTTTTGGCAGAGATGAGTAGGAAATAATAATAAAAGAGAATAACAACTGGCAATTCAATTCTGAAATAAAATCCTGAAATAAAAGCCTTCCGGTTTGATTCAATTTTTCTATCTTCTCTACCAAAACTAAGCATTGTATTTGTTGTCATTTTTTGAGACAGGGCCATACTCTGTTGCTCAGGCTGCAGTGCAGTGGAATGACCACAGCTCAATGAAGCCTCTACCCTCAGCCTATTGAGTAGTTGCATACACTACAGGGGCACACCCACTACACCCCACTAATTTAAAAGACTGCAGCCTGGTGCTGTGGCTCACACCTGTAATCCCAGCACTTTGGGAGGCCAAGGCAGGTGGATCACGAGGTCAGATCAAGACCATCCTGGCTAACATGGTGAAACCTCGTCACTACTAAAAAAAAAAAAAAATACAAAAAATTGGCTGGGAATGGTGCCATGTGCCTGTAGTCCCAGCTACTGGGGAGGCTGAGGCAGGAGAACGGCGTGAACCTGGGAGACGGAGTTTGCAGTAAGCCGAGATTATGCCACTGCACTACAGCCTGCGTGACAGAGCAAGACTCCGTCTCAAAAAAATAAAAGATGTTTATTTTTTGAAGAGAAAGGGTCTCACTACGTTGTTGAGGCTGGTCTGGAACTCCTGGGCTCAAGCAATCCTCCCACCTCATCCTCCCAAAGTGTGTGATTACAGACATGAGTCACCAGCACCTGGCCAGGAGTGACATGTTAGATTTAAAAGAGAGCAAAGTTTCCACTCCTAGGTATTTATACACATGTCCACACAAAGACTTGTACTGAAATGTTCATAGTAACCTTATTTTAACAGCCAAGAAATGGAAACAATCCAAATTATCCATCTAATGGTAAACAGATAAACAAATTATGATATAACCATAAAATGAAATACTATTCTGCAATTAAAAGAACTACTGATAATAATGTGGGTGAATCTCCAAATTATTATGCTAAGTGAAAGAAAAAAGACTACATAATGAGGATTCTATTCACAGGAAAAGTTACAAAAATACAACTAAAAACTGAGTAGGCATGATGGTGTGCAGAGGAGGAAGGATAAGGATGGCCTGAGCTCAGGAGTTGAGTCCAGCCTGAGCAATATAGTGAGGCCCCCATCTCTTAAAATGTAATTAAAATGCAACTATAACAGAAAGCAGATCCAGGGACCACAGGATAGGGAGATGGGACTGACTTCAAAAGTACACAAGGAAACTTTCCAGGGTGATGGAAATATTATACCGTCATGACTGTGGTGGTGGTTAAACAACTACATAAATCATAACTAAAACTGCACAACAAAAATTAGTATATTTCATTGTGTAAACTTAATAAAGCTGATTTTAAAAGACAAAATAGGACAAAGGAGTGGAAACAGTCATTTGACTTAAAGTACTATTCAGTTAAATCAGTAAAAGATAAGTATTAGAAATTTCAACTATACCAAGAGAAGCCACAAAACTAATGAGTTCAAGTTTCACCTAGAATCAGTTTTTCACTAAGTATTTTTTTAAAGATGTCTTAAAATTAACTTTCTAGGCTGGGTGCGGTGGCTCATGCCTGTAATCCCAGCACTTTGGGAGGCTGAGGTGGGCAGATGAAGAGGTGAGGAGTTCGAAGAAATAGAGACTGTGGTGAAATCCGGTCTCTACTAAAAATACAAAATTAATTGAGTGTTGTGGCACATGCCTGTAATCCCAGCTACTCGGGAGACTGAGGGAGGAGAATCACTTGAACCCGGGAGGTGGAGGTTGCCATGAGCCAGTGAGCCAAGATCACGCCACTGCACTCCAGCCTGGGCAACAGAGCAAGACTTGGTCTCAAAAAATAGTAACTTTCTAATTCTCCTTATTTATAATTTTGAGAGGGAGTCTTGCTCTGTCGTCCAGGCTGGAGTACAGTGACACGATCTCGGCTCACCGCAACCTCTGTCCCCCAGGTTCAAGCGATTCTCGTACCTCAGCCTAATGAGTGGCTGGGATTACAGGTACCGCTTCCATGCGTGGCTAATTTTTGTATTTTTTGTAGAGATGCGGTTTCACCATGTTGGCCAGGCTGGTCTCAAACTCCCAACCTCAAGTGATCTGCTCACCAAGGCCTCCCAAAGGGATTACAGGTGTGAGCCACCATGCCCGGCCTAATTCTCCTCATTTAGCTGTAAGCACAGAAACACATTTTTCCCTCCTTTACCTCTATACCCACTTTTACATCATTTCAATACCCTGAAAATGATTTGGTAACTTAAACAAGACTAACTTGGACTGCCTTTTTAACATGTTATTATTTTACAATAAATAAAGCTTATAATTCTACTAAACATTTTTTGCTAATCTTAGATTTTAAAGTGTAACTGTCATTAAGTAATTTATTGCATTTCAATAAAAGATGCTTCTCAAATAAAGGCAGCATAGCTTATTTCTTCAAGCAGGAATCACTTCTTAATGTTTTCCGATTATTTGAAAGAATATAGAGAAAGCAACCTCCCTTCCCACACCTCAGATACAACTTTCTTGCTCATCTATTACATTTACATTACAAAATAACTCAAGTTCCTAAAGAGTTCCAATTTCTAGATAAAAACTTGCACATTAAAAAAAAAAAAAAAAAAAAAAGTCCTGCCTGGGCGCGGTGGCTCATGCCTGTAATCCCAGCACTTTGGGAGGCCGAGGCAGGTGGATCACGAGGTCAGGAGTTCGAAATCAGCCTGGTCAGCATGGTGAAACCCCAACTCTACTAAATATACAAAAAAAAAAAAAAAAATTAGCTGGGCATGGTAGCACACACCTGTAATCCCAGCTATTCAGGAGGCTGAGGCAGGAGAATTGCTTGAACTGAGGAGGCAGAGGTTGCAGTGAGCTGAGATCGTGCTACTGCATTCCAGCCTGGGTGACAGAGCGAGACTTCGTCTCAAAAATAAAATAATACTAATAATTGTAGTGGCCAATATTTAAATATAAAACCTAAATAGTAACTTATAGTAAATTGGGTATTTTGAGACCAAAAGACTTCTTCAGGAGCTAAATATGAAAGCATTTTTTAATATAATTCATTTAAAACCTTTTTTCTTGTTTACCACAAAATTAAAATGCTCAAAATAATAGCTATTTTTTAAGAGTAGCCTTCCAATTTAAGCAATTTTTAAAAATTCTACTGGTATTGTAGTGTGTCAATGTTGCCAAGGTAAAATACTCCAGGGTAACACTGTCAATGAACCCACTCACTCACACTGATTACGTGCACACCCTTGGGGGATACAAAATGTAAGACACAAATTCAGCCTGAATGATGAGTCAAGAACTTTTTCCCCATCTCTTACCATTTAGAACTTTGAATAAATTAAAATGTTACTACCCCTCTAATAAAACATGTTAACAATGAATAACTGGTATGTTTGAAATAGCACATTCAGTTTATCATATTGTTTAACGAGGATACACAGTTTTTTTTTTTTTTTTTTTTTTGAGACGGAGTCTAGCTCTGTCGCCCAGGCTGGAGTGCAGTGGCGCGATCTCGGCTCACTGCAAGCTCCGCCTCCCGGGTTCACGCCATTCTCCTGCCTCAGCCTCCCAAGTAGCTGGGACTACAGGCGCCTGCCACCGCGCCCGGCTAATTTTTTCTATTTTTTGTAGAGACGGGGTTTCACCATGGTCTCGATCTCCTGACCTTGTGATCCGCCCGCCTCGGCCTCCCAAAGTGCTGGGATTACAGGCGTGTTGTTTTGTTTTTTGAGACAGAGTCTCACTCTGTCGCCTGGACTAGAGTGCAGCGGCACAATCTTGGCTCACTGCAACCTCTGCCTCCCGGGCTCAAACAATGCTTTTTTTTTTTTTGTAGAGACCAGGTTTTGCCATGTTGCCCAGGCTGGTCTAGAACTCCTGGGATCAAGGGATCCACCCACCTTGATCCCTGAAGTGCTGGGATTACAGGTGTGAGCCATCGTGCTGGTCAGTTGATTTTTTCTTTTTGTTTCCCAACCATCAACAAACCAAATTTTTTCTATAAATCCTCTTTGATAATTCATTCCAGTTAACAATTAGTTATTTTGCAGATAAATACTACCCGTTGCCAGTGGGACAGATACATGTAGAGAAAACTAAATACAAAAATATCACCTCTACTCAGAAACAAAGCACTTCGTCATTATCAGGGAGCAAATGTTTACATTCAAGAATGTTATCAGCTATTAACATTAACAGTCAAAGTGAGATATTAAATATATTTATCGGCCAGGTATGGAGGCTCATGTGTGTAATCTTAGCATTTTGGGAGGCTGAGATGAGAGGACAGCTTGAGGTCAGGAGTTCAAGACCGGCCTGGGCAATACAGCAAGATTCTGCCTCTACAAAAAATTTTAAAATTAGCCAGGCATGGTGGCATGTGCCTGTAGTGCTAGCTACTCAAGAGGCTGAGGCAGGAGGATTGCTTCAGTCCTGGAGTTTGAGGTTACAGTGAGCTATGATCGTGCCACTGCACTCCAGCTGGGGTGACAAGATCAAGACCCTGTCTCTTAAAAAAGCTTTTAACAGTAAATATATTAAAAATTTGTATCTGTTATTAGAGATGACGAAGAGCAAATCAAGGATACCTATGGCAAATTTGCAATCTTCAGTGTTACTTTTCCCTAAAATAGTTCACTCTTTAGTTTTCACCACATTATAAAAATTAACCATCTTATCTAAATGGAACTCTGCAAAAGCAAATGAACAAAAGGTCCTGGTAACCTTTTCCTTCAAAAGAGCATTTGATTATTCTGAGAAAATTACCAAAATGATTAGAAGAATGAAACATGGCTTGGAGTTTAATCACATACAAATAATCCATTAGGTATCCAGAGTCAGAGATTTTTGTGGTACTCTGTCTTCTCAATAACACCTATAGATTTTCACATACATCCTCCTCCTTCTCACCCTATTCTGATACAAAATCACCTAACAGTGAGAAACTACACATGCACACACGTGTACAAAACACACACACACACTCCTTAATGACTAAATAGACAATATGATACTAATGAAATCTTTCTTTGCAAGTATTTCCTTTGGCAACTTCTCTTCCTCCTACTGACCAAGTCGAGTAACACCTACGGTGACCATATCTTCTAAATCAAAACCTAGGATGTATGATCCAACAAGATAGAATATTTTAGTAGAAAAACATAAACCTCTAGCGGGTTGCGGCAAAGAGGCAGTTCAAATTTTTGTGCTACTTCCAAATGTATGGCTCTGTATTTTAAGGATGTCAAAAAGTTAGCATTTCTAAAATATTCCAAAAATTTAGAAGGCCAATAAAAAATATTTGAAAACCAGGTTGCCTGAAGATACATGGCTCCTAGAACGGTATCTCAAAATCCCATCACCCACTATTTGTCTTTTTATATACATTAGCTCAGGTTTCAAAGTTCTAAATAGGAGTTCTGAGAAAATCTCTCCCAAACATGACTCTTTCTCAGAACTTTCTCCAGGGTTCTGTTTTTGCTAACTGCCTACTAGAAATTCACTTAGATGTCTCATTGGCTCTGCCAGTAAACAAACAAACAGAAAACATGGGGTGAGCATGGAGCAGGATTGACTAAGAGCTAGTAGGTAAGTCAGAATTGCAGGACAAATAGTAAGAACAAAATTGAGGGGTCCCATGATAAATGCTTTATCTGCATTGTCTCCTTTCATCTTCACAAAATCCCTTAAAGGCAGTGGCAACTATTTAGAGATGAGGAAACTGAGGCCTACAAAGATTATGGAACTTGCTCAGGTCAAACAGCTAGTAAGTAGTAAAGCAAGGATTTGAATCCAAGAGTCTGACTCCAAAGCCCAAGCACCTGAACATGCTAAGACATCAAAAAGAATGAGATGCAGATTCTGACAGAGTTGTGGTCACTGGTCAATTCAAGAGGTATTTCTTGAGTACTTAGGTACTGCCAGACACTGAGGATACAAAAAATATATATATACATCTGGGTTCAAATTTTTGCTTTAGTACTTAATAGCTATGTAAACTGAAATGAAAAAGTTTCTGAGCAGTATTGAATAAGGAATGGCTGCTATCAGGAAAATAGACAAATTAACAAGTCACAGTACAATATGAAACAACACAAATATAAACAAGGAAAGGAATTTATACAGTGATTAGCTTTGTCATAGAGAAGGGATTGTTTTGGTTTATGGTGGGAGACTCACCTTAATATTTTGAATGAGGATGAAGGATATTCCAGACTAAGTAAAACATGATACCATGATTCTACGTAGTGTACTCAACAGGGTCACAAGTAGACTGATACTCCTAAAATATAAATACCTAGGAAGCTGGAGAGTTAGGCTGGAAAGAAAAACACAGTTCAAGCATCCAGACAGAAGTCAAGGTCCAAGGCTCAAGTAGGCTAAAATGGACTGGGTGGAAAGCAGAGCTCAGGCAGTACTACAAGGAAAGCTATTCCATTTTCTTGGGCATGGGAGTCTATACACGTGATCATCAATTAGCCTATGGTAAGCAGCTAGAAGGCAGAGATTACATCTTCATTTCAGTTCAACATATAGGTGAATGCTAGGTCAAGAGAACACAGAGGATAGGCTGGGAGCGGTGGCTCACACCTGTAATCCCACCACTTTGGGAGGTCGAGGCAAGCAGATCACTTGAACCCAGGAGTTCCAACATCAGCCAGGCAAACAGGGCAAAACCCCATCTCTACTAAGAATACAAAAATTAGCCAGGTGGTGGCAGAGCCTGTATTCCCAGCTCCTGTAATCAGGAGAACTGCTTGAACCAGGGAGATGGAGGTTGCAGTGAGGAGATCATGCCACTGCTCCAGCCTGGGTGACAGAGACTCTGTCTCCAAAAAAAAAAAAAACAAAAAAAACACAAAAAACCCACCACACACACACTCACACATGAAGACAGAATATGGCCCCTACTCATACAGGATTTCACAGCTTCGGTACAAAAGGCAAATGTGTTGAATTATTAAGGCAAATGGTGTGATCAGTGAAGAACAGAAGGAGTTACCAATTATGAGTAGCTCTTTCAGGAAGATGCGGGAAGATAACAGCTGTAAAAGTGAAAAGGGCCCAAAACCAGGTATTTGGAGAAAATGCTGGTAGTTTACTGTGACTGAAATACAGTACACATTGAGAAAGTAGTGAGATGAGGATACAGAGACAAGCAAGGGCAAGATCATGGTGGGTCTGTTCTGGATAAAGATGCAATAAAGAAAAATCCCTCAAATGTTGGGAAAGAAGGGAACCTAGAAAGGTGCTACCCAATACATTAAGTAGCCACCAGCCTCGTGGAACTACTGAGCACTTGGAATGGTGCAACTAAGGAGCTAAGTTTTAATCAATTTAAATAGCCACTACTAACTACCATATTAGACAGCAATGATCTAAGCACACGTAAGAGAATTTTCTTATCCAGAAAGAATTTATCTTCTACAAAGAAAAGAGGGTAACCAAAGATACAAGCATTTGTAAGTTAAGGAAAAGAAGGGGCAGGAAATTGAGAAAACTCACAAAATTATGTCAACGATAACAATAAAGTATAAAGAAGGAGTGAGGTGAATTATTTTTATTTATTTATTTATTTATTTATTTATTTATTTATTTATTTATTTATTTTTTGAGACAGAGTTTCACTCTTATTGCCCAGACTGGAGTGCAATGGCACAATCTCAGCTCACTGAAACCTCTGTCCCTCAGGTTCAAGCGACTCTCCTGCTTCAGCCTCCCGAGTAGCTGAGATTACAGGAATGCACCACCACACCCGGTTAATTCTGTATTTTTAGTAGAGACGGGATTTCACCATGTTGGTCAGGCTGGTCTCGAACTCCTGACCTCAAGTGATCCACCCGCCTCGGCCCTCAAAGTGCTGGAATTACAGGCATGAACCACTGTGCTCGGCCAAAGTCTTAAAGAAAGGAGAAGGTTTAAAATAAGCACACAGAAAAATGGTAGAGGGTTAGGATGAAGAAGGATGGACAAGTCCAAGCTGGAGTTGTAAAGTATAAAGTATGCAGTAAAACTTAAAAAAAAAAAAAAGAAGCTACAAAGGGTATTGTTGAGACAACTGACAAAACTAAATATGGACAGTACATTAAATAATACTATTGCATAAAAGTTAAATTTCCTGATTTTGATAATCACACTGTGTAAGAGAATATTCTTGATCTATGCAAATACATACTGAACTAGGTAGGGGTAAAAGTCTCCAGCTTACTCTCAAATGATTCAGAAAAACACAGTATGCATATATATTATATATACAATGCACATATATGTGCATACTAATTTAATTTTTATATATGCATGTATAATACACACCCGAGGAAAGTAAGAATATGATAAAGCAAACAGGACAGAGTATAACAACTGGGACTCTAGAAAAAGGATATATGAAAGCTCCTTGTGCTGTACATGCAATAACTATGTAAAAGTTTGAAAATAAATACAAATTAAAAGTTACAGAAAAACTCATAGTAGTGTCAAAACAAAACTATATGATTTTCTCTGATAGCACTTAGAAGCAGAGTAGATGACAAACCTGGTCAAAGATTAAAAGCTAAGAATAGTGGGAAGAAAAGTGATTGAAGAGGGAACTGAAGCTAGAGGAGACAATGAAACAAGAGGTGCTGGGACCGGAGATCTTGATAAAGCTTAAAGCTTAAGAATAAACGTGGTGGGAAAAGGAGAATGAGCACTGGCATGACAGGAGGCTACAGTCAGAAAGATAGGATATTAAGCATTCCAAATCAGAGTTGTTATTAGTCATTTAGGAAATGCAAATTAATCCCACAATAGAATACCACCCCACATCCACTAAAATGGTTAACATTTAAAAGACTGACCACACCAATTTTTGGTGAGGGTGAAGAGAAACAAAATTCCCACGTATGACTAGTGGGCATGTAAAAAACTACAGTTAAATGCACAATTATCCTAAGACCTAGCAATTCCACTCCTGGGTTTCTACCCACAAGGAACAAAAACATATGCCACACACTTGTACACAAATGTTCACAGCGGCATTATTCACAACAGCCAAAGCATAAAAGCAGCCAAGTGTCCATAGATGAATGGATAAACAAAATGTGGTATGTATATATATAGAATATTATTCCACCTTTAAAAGGAATGAAATTCTGATACATGCTACAATTTGGATGAACCCTGAAGACATGCTAAATTAAATAAGCCACACTATAAAAGGACAGATATTGTATGATTCCACTTACGTGAAGTACTTGGAATGGTCAAATTCACAGTGACAGAGAGAATGTTGGTTACCACTGACTGGGGGAGACGTGATTGGGAGTTATAGTTTAATGGGTACAGTTTCGGTTTGGGACAATTTTTATAGTTTTGGAGATGGAGAGTGGTTAATAGTTATACAACAGTGTGAATGTATTTAATGCTACTGAAGTCTATTTAAAAACAGTATAAATGATAAATTTTATGTATATTTTATCACAATAAAAGATTAAGCTACTGACAGTGCAACATGAATGTACCTCAAAAACATTTTAAGGTCATATATTTTATTATTCCATTTATATGAAATGTCAAGAAAGGGCAAATCTATAGATTACTGGTTACCCATGACAGGTGGTAGGAAAGGGGATTGTTTACGAATTGGTTCAAGGGATATTTTGGGTGAGAGAAATGTTCTGAAAGTGGATTGTGGTAGTAACAACATAACTTTAAAAATTTACTAAAACAATGAGCACTTATGAAACAGATGAATTTTGTGGTATGTAAATTATACCTCAATATAAGAAGTTTTAGGCCAGGTGTGGTGGCTCACGCCTGTAATCCCAGCACTTTGGGAGGCCGAAGCAGGTAGGTCACCTGAGGTCACGAGTTCGAGACCAGCCTGACCAACATGGAGAAACTCCGTCCCTACTAAAAATACAAAATTAGCTGGGTGTGGTGGTGTATGCCTGTAATCCCAGCTACCTGGAAGGCTGAGGCAGGAGAATCACTTGAACCTAGGAGGCAGAGGTTCTGGTGAGCCGAGATTACGCCATTGCACTCCAGCCTGGGCAACAAGGGCAAAACTCCATCTCAAAAAAAAATAAAAATAAATAAAAATAAATTTTTCACCGATTGAATTGCCAATCAGTAAAAAAAATTAATATATCTACCGGTATGGGTACAGATGAACTACTTTTATAGGTCCGGAAATGGAGAGTATAGTACTTACACAATGTAAGTATTTGTGTATCTATAAAAAAGGTACAATAAAATACAGTATTATAATCACACGTGACCACAGTCTACATGCAGTCCATTACTGACCAACACATCATATGGCACATGACTATACATGTAGATTTCACAAAACATCCTGAAGTTAAACACACACACAAAACACACCAGGATTTTAAAAACAGTAGGTACAATATGATCCCCCATTAAAAAAATTAAACCTAGGTATGCATGTTTATAGAAAAAAGGCTAGAAAGATACATAGAAACTTTTATTCATTTTTATTGCTAAGCAGATGATCAGTGTTTCTTGTTTTTGCCTATCCATTTGCCAAATTTTCCATAATTAATATGTATTTTTTGTTTTGTTTTGTTTTGAGATGGAGTCTCGCTCTGTCGCCCAGGCTGGAGAGCAGTGCCGTGATCTCGGCTCACTGCAAGCTCCGCCTCCCGGGTTCACGCCATTCTCCTGCCTCAGCCTCCTGAGTAGCTGGGACTATGTGCGCCCGCTACCATGCCTGGCTAATTTTTTGTATTTTTTTAGTAGAGACGGGGTTTCACAGCGTTAGCCAGGATGGTCTTCATCTCCTGACCTTGTGATCTGTACACCTTGGCCTCCCAAAGTGCTGGGATTACAGGTGTGAGCCACGGCACCCAGCCAATTAATATGTATTTTAATTGTATGATCAGAAAAGTTCAGAAGTGGAATTGTTTTAAGCAATGATAAGGTCTTGATTTTGGGAGTTGATTGGGAAAGCTCTGGAGACAAAGGTCATAGGAGTTAAAAAAAATTAATTTACTTTGAAATTTAAATGAATTTATGTATTCAATAAAAATTAAGCATTTCCTATGTGCCAGCTACTGTTCTAGGATCTGAGGATATAGCAACGAATAAAACAGACCCAAATCCCAGCATTCACAGAAGTGGAAAGTCACTTGAATGGGGTGAAGAACTTAAACCAGGTACAAAAATTCTAAATGAATGTGAAAGAACGATAGAGAGAAAAAAAAGAGATAATGAACAGGAGTAGCCTTGATACTTGACAGAAGAGTAATGGCCTGAAAACACAGGACTCACTCCCCTTTTAACCTCCTTGTAAGAAGTATGGAAGAATCAGCAACCAACACTTGAGGACTAGAAGTAAAGTGGCATCCTTTGAAAGACGAAAGCTTCAGTTAGGGCAGGAGACAAAGATTCTGTGAGGAGTTAAGTATCTTGTTCACTACAGAATAGAGCTCTAGAGCAAAAGGGATGAGTAGTAAACTATATTTGGTATAGGAACCAAGGGAGCATGGCAGGATTAACTGATTTCAAAATTCTTAACTAGGTTCAGACTGCAGCTTACGAGGCATTTTGAAGCTTGATGATGATGCAAGATGACAATCACTTGGTCCTCAGATGCTGGGACAGCATATATTATTTATCACTGTATCCTCAGAGTCTAATAGAGTCAAATCTGCAGGTTAGTAAAAGCAAAAACCTTCAATGACTTGAAGAGAAAATCCTAAATAGCAAAATTCAGCATCGCTCAGGAACTTGCTCCAAGAAATAGCTTTGCCTAACTTAGTGTTGTTTTCAAGGAAACTATCATTCTCTCTGCCAACCCGGCTTAATGCCTTGGTCATCTCTGACACACTGCCCCCATGTAAATTAGTAATTAAATCAATACTCCTCATCTAACCCTTTTATGCCATTACATCTGGTTTAGGCCCTCCTCCCTCCCACTTCTTGTCCAGTTAGGCCTCAGTTATTAGGAAGTATATCCTTTATCCAAAATGTTTGGGACCAGAAGAGTTTCAGATTTCAATTTTTTTCATATTTTGGAATATTTGCATTAAATACTTAACAGTTGAGCATCCCTAATCTGAAAATCCAAAATCTGAAATGCTCCAAAGAACATTTCCTTTCAGCATCGTGTCTGCACTCAGAAAGTTTCCAGTTTTGGAGTATTTCAAATTTCAAATTTGGGATGATTGACTTACACTTCGTAAATCTCACTTAATCTCTTGCCTCTCCGAACTGATTTGCAGTAACTATGTGTGTGCTGTAATCATTCCCCCTGCCTGTGTTCCCTGATCTAGGCTTAAACAGACTTTGTAAGAAGCAGAGTGCTATAATATTGGTAAGACCTGGATTCGAATCCCAGCTGTTACATATTAGCTGTGCAATCTTGAACCCACATCACTTTACTGCCTAAGAGGATACTTAAATCCTCTCAGGAGGATCAGACCACTCCCCAGATCAATAATTAAAAGGTTTTCCATCACTAAGAGAATAGGCTTAGCTCATCTTGTCTATCCAGATTCATTCTCCTGCCATTTTTCCTCCTGGGCCCTAAAGCTCTCAACTTCCATGCTTTTGAGAGGGAATTTCGCTCTGTTGCCCAGGCTGGAGCGCAATGGCATGATCTAAGCTCACCGCAACCTCCTCAGCCTCCTGAGTAGCTGGGATTAAAGATGCTTGCCATCATGTCTGGCTGATTTTTGTATTTTTAGTAGATACAGGGTTTCACCACGTTGGCCAGGCTAGTCTCAAACTCCTGACTTCAAGTGATCCTCCTGCTTCGGCTTCCTAAAGTGCTGGGATTACAGGCATGAGCCACCGTGCCTGGCCTTTCATGCTTAATCATCTCCACGAACAGGCTTTTCTCTCAAGTTACAAGGCTTACCTATCATCCCTTTCACTCACTCTGGTTAACTTTTATTGATTTTCTAAGTCTTAGCACATTCACTTTACAGTCTTCTCTGACTCTGCTCCAATGATAATCTGGTCTCTTTTTTCCCCTCATTATCAGTTAACATAAATTCTCTGCATGTTTCCCCAACATATAAGTTATTAGCATAGTACCTAGTTAGTAGGTGCTTAAGAAACGTGTGCAGAATTTATTATTGTGGATAATACCACCACCAATTCACAGGGCTGGGAGGTTTAAAATAACATATGTATAGGCCGGGCACAGTGGCTCACGCTTGTAATCCCAGAACTTTGGGAGGCCGAGGTGGGCAGATCACGAGGTCAGGAGATCGAGACCATCCCGCCTAACATGGTGAAACCCCGTTTCTACTAAAAAATACAAAAAATTAGCCGGGCATGGTGGCGGGCGCCTGTAGTCCCAGCTACTCAGGAGGCTGAGGCAGGAGAATGGCGTGAACCCAGGAGGCGGAGCTTGCAGTGAGCCGAGATCACACCACTGCACTCCAGCCTGGGCGACAGAGGGAGACTCTGTCTCCAAAAAAATAAATAAAATAACATATGTATATACGTATACGATACATAGTAGGTGCTCAGTCCACCATCATTTTTTCTATACCATATCCACCTCAGAGAAGACTTTATAAAAGAAAATTAAGGGAGGTGAGCACGGTTCAACTGAATAACAAACTTCTAAGATGGCATTCTGATTTTTAGTTCATAGGAAATCAAAGAACCAGAAGATATAAATTCAGCAAAAGAAGGAGGGAAGCATGGTCCAATCCTCATAAAATCCTTAAGTATCTGGAACTCTTACCAATTTCCATCATTTGACACTCACTAAAATAAGAATGAATAATCCCTGCTACATGCCTCTTTCCTACCTTTCCCAGAAAGTCACTTGACAGTGATACTGAGATACCAAACCCAAAGGTTTAGGAACATTCGTAAAACTACTCAGGTTATCATGGAGCTTCAAAAACAACCACCAGTAGTCTCCCTGCCTTGAATTCCTCTCCCCAAGTAAACCTTCCCTCTCCAAGTAAACCTGAATAGCAAGATCATGCTCTGGTGTTAGCCTTCCCATTTGAATCTAGGCTCTGCCACATAACCTTTGCCAATTTGTCCCATCTCTCTATAACTCAGCATTATCATCTGTGAAACAGGCACAATAATAATATCCACCTCATGATATTGCAAGAACTTAAAAAGTTAATGTGTCTGACAATGTCTAATGTGAGTTGCAATTAAATTAATATTCCAAACCCTGTTTTTCTACTTATTTGCATAGAAACCTTCATAATTCACCACTGCTCAGTCACACCATTCCCATATCCTGTATGTACTCCATGCCTCTTCCCCACCTGGGCTTACTGGAAAAGTGAGAAATTAAATGGCACCTGCTAAACCAGCAAAATTTTGGTTGGCGCATCCAGAATCTATTACTTCCTCCATTTTGCCATTCCAGGATTGCCTCTTTCTGGGTAAATAAAATAAAGCTTTTAGTGTACATCCAGTCTCAAACCTATCTGACAAACCTTCAAGGAATGTCTCAGATTTTTCTTTTTCTAATTTTCTTATGATCTTAGCTTACCTTTCTCCCCACTTGAACTTCTACAGCAATCATCTATAACAAAACACAATTTTGGACTCAGTAACACATGATCCTGACATTAAACTGAATTAAGTCTGGCCCGAGGCTGCCTCCATCCATATTTTAGGTTTGGCCCAAAGTTTCTCCCTACATAGTGAACTATAAAGCTAATTTGATACGTAAGCATACTCTTGTAACAAGTAGCCAAGTCTCAGCCAATCACAGTAGCTGAGTTTCAGCCAATCACAGGTGGCCAACTGTTCAAACTGTGTTCAGATGAGGCAAGGGCTGCTGTAACCAATCCAGCTGTTACTGTACCTCACTTCCCTTAGCTGTATGTATGTCACTTCCCCTTTTCTGACCATAAATGTTATCTGACAATACATACTCTAGAGTCCTTCTGAACTGTTCTGGTTCTGGGAGTTTCTTGGTTCTTGAATTGCTTTTTGCTCAATTAAATTCCATTAAATTTGTCTAAAGTCTTTAACACTGACTTATCAGATAGGAAATATTCATATCCCCTAGTTTTACCAAACAGTGAGTTTCCTCCAGAAAAGGACCATTTTACAGTACTTTGCAAGCTCATCTGACTATGTAACTAGTTTGACTACCTGACTAGGCTATATGCACACAACTCAATACAAATTTGTTACTGAAACAATTACTTTAGGCAATCAATGTCACCTTTTCAGTGTAGGTTTTCATTTGAAAGTCTGCAAAGAACAAATTTTTCTACAAAAAGTAAACATATTTTTAAAATTCCTACAGCTACTGAGATTCAGTATTCATTCAGAGAAAAGATAACCTTACAGTAGTCCACCCTTATCCACTGATGAAGTTTGTGTATTTGTCCCCCTCAAATCTCATGGGAGAACTGCAATCCCCAGTGTAGGAGGTGGGGCCTGACGGGAGGTGACTGGATCATGGGGAGGAGTTCTCATGAATAGCTTAACACCATCCCCTTGGTGCTGTCCTTGAGATAGTTTTCACAAGATCTGGCTGCTTAAAGTGTGTGGCACCTCCCCCAACCTCATTCTCTCTTTAGCTCCTGGCTTTTGTCATGTGATACACCAGCTCCCTCTTTGCCTTCCACAGTGATTGTAAGCTTCCTGAGACATGATCAGAAGCTGAGCAGATGTCTGGTGCCATGTTTCCTGCACAGCCTGCAGAACCATGAGCCAATTAAACCTTTTTTCTTTACACTCAGTCTCACTTATTTCTTTACAGTAATGCAAGAATGACCGAATACATCCAAGATTTCATTGTTGGCTGTTTCAGTTACCTGAGATCAACCACAGACTGAAGATACTACGATATTTAAGAGGGAGAGAGACCATATTCACATAACTTTTATTACAGTATAATTATTATATTATTGTTAATTTCTTACTATGTCTAATTTATAAAACTATGTCATAGATATATATGTATGCATAGGACAAAACACAGCATATATAGGTTTGGTACTATCCACAGAGGGTCTTCAAACGTATTCCCCATGGATAAGGGGCAATTACTGTATATATTTTAAACAATTATCTAAAAAAATTTAAGAAAACTGGTTGTGTAGGCCGGGTGCAGTGGCTCATGCCTGTAACCCTAGCACTTTGGGAGGCCAAGATGGGTGGATCACCTGAGGTCAGGAGTTCAAGACCAGCCTGGCCAACATGGTGAAACCCCGTTATTACTAAAATACAAAAATTTGCTGGTCATGATGGTGGGTGCCTGTAATCCCAGCTACTCGAAGGCTGAACGGGAGAATTGCCTGAACCCAGGAGATGGTGGCTGCAGTGATCCGAGATTGCACGACTGCACTCCAGCCTGGGTGGCTGAGTAAGACACTCCATCTCAAAAAGAAAAAAGAAAGAAAGAAAGAAGAAAAAAAAACCCAGAAAAACGGTTGTATTCTATTTCTCAAAGCTAAGAGCTGGGTGTGGTGGCTCACGCCTGTAATCCCAGCACTTTGGGAGGCCAAGGCAGGTGGATCATGGTATCAGGAGATCAAGACCATCCTGGCTACGGTGAAACCCCGACTCTACTGAAAATACAACAAAATTAGCCGGGCGTGGTGGTGGGTGCCTACAGTCCCAGCTACTTGGGAGGCTGAGGCAGGAGAATGGTGTGAACCCAGGAGGCGGAACTTGCAGTGAGCAGAGATCACACCACTGCACTCCAGCCTGGGCAACAGAGCAAGAGAGCAAGACTCTGTCTCAAAAAAAAAAAAAAAAAAAAAAAGCTAAGGAAAACATTATTTTCAAATTATATATCATATAAATCTATTATAACATTCAAAATCTATTCGGTCATTTACATTTTTATTATTTAATGTGTACCAAAAGAACAGAGTAAACAGATAATCTACAGAATAGGAGAAAATATTCACAAACTATGTGCCTCTGACAAAGGTCTAATATCCAGGATCTATAAAACAATTCAACAAGCAAGAAACAAATAATCCCATTAAAAAACAAGCAAAGCACATGAAAGATACTTCTCAAAAGACGACATAAATACAGCCAACAAATACATGAAAAAATGTTCAACATCACCATCACTAATCATTAGAGAAATGCAAATCAAAATCAAAATATCATCTCACACTAGTCAGAATGGCTATTATTAAAAAGTCAAAAAAATGACACATGTTGGCGAGGTTTCCAAGAAAATGGAATGCTTGTACACTGTTGGTGTTAAGGTAAATTAGTTCAGCCACTGCAAAAAGCAGTTTGGAGATTTCCCAAAGAACTTAAAACACAACTACCATTAGACCCAGCAATCCCATTACTGGGTATATACTCAAAGGAAAATAAATCATTCTACCAAAAAGACACGTGCACTCACTTATTTTCATCACAGCACTATTCACAATAGCAAAGACACAGAATTAACCTAGGTGCCCATCAACAGTGGCCTAAAGAAAATGTGGTTCATATACATTATGGGACACTATATGCAGCCATAAAAAAGAACAAAATCATGTTCTTTGTAGCAACATGGATGGGGCTGGAGGCCACTATCCTGAGTTAATGCAGGACAGGAAACCAAATATCACGTTTTCACTTATACGTGGGAGCTAAGCACTAACTACACAAGGACATAAAGATGAGAACAATAAACATGGAGGGAAGGGCTGGGGAGAGACAAGTGTTGAAAAACTATTAATACCTATCAGGTACTATGTTCACTGAGTGATGGGATCGTTTGTACATCAAACCACAGTGACAGACAATTTACCCATGTAACAAACCTGCACATGTACCCCTGAACGTAAAATAAAAGTTAAAAAAATAAAATATAGCAAAAGATTATTTTGGATAGTAAATAATGTCACATTAAGTTTTGAAGGCCGGGCGCGGCGGTTCACACCTGTAATCCCAGCACTTTGGGAGGCCGAGGCGGGCATATCACAAGGTCAGGAGTTCGAGACCAGCCTGGCCAATATGGTGAAACCCCATCTCTACTAAAAATACAAAAATTAGCCGGGTGTGGTGGCAGGCACCTGTAGTCCCAGTACTCAGGAGGCTGAGACAGGAGAATCACTTGAACCAGGGAGGTGGAGGCTGCAGTGAACCGAGATCACGCCACTGCACTCCAGCCTGAGTGACAGAGCCAGACTCTGTCTCAAAAAAAAAAAAAAGATAAAGAGTTACGATAGCATGGCGCTTCCTGCCTCTAAAAAAATTGTAATTGGTTAAAAAAAAAAAAAAAAAAAGGAAAGAAAAACCACTCCTATTCTTATAATGGATAATTCATGGATTTTTATTATGCTTATAATTACCTTTAATTCCCAACTATAGTTAAGAATTTGATCCCTTCAAATAAAGAAATATTGGTAATATTTACCTCTATTTCAAAAGTTTCATCAATTTGATCTTTTTCCTTTACCACTAAGTTGCTTTCAAAGCTATGAATAAAAAGGCTACTTTTTCTTTTTTTGGTCCAATAGACGTCCTTTTGCTTTAAAATATGTTAGAGGGGGAATGGCACAGAGGACAAAGAGAAAATATTTTAAATGAAAATGATTCCAAATCAACTATTTTTCAGTTCACATCAATTTCATTTGCAAGTAATGTTGGCTGCAGTATTTAACTTTTTTGATGATATAATATTTGATGCAAAATAACCTATGTAGCTTCTCTATCCTATGTATAAGTTACTTAGTAAGCTAGCTGACTTTTGTTCACAGGTGCTTTATACATCCGGATGCAGAACGAGGGAGCACAAGGTCCAAGCCAATAGTTATTTAAGGAGTTGTTAGCATTTCAAATAGCTTGCACTTTGCCTAATCTTCCTACTACACAGGTTGGTCTCAAGTTTTTATTAAATGTGAGGAATTCAACAGCTATGAAACTCAAAACTATGTGCATAAGGAAAACTACCTTTACTTTTCCTGTCTCTCATTCTTTTATCTTCTTACATTCTGGGGATGCTAAAATGTTTAATATCTTTTTTCAAAGTGTTTCAAAAACTGTCAGAAATACTTTTTTAAAAAAAATGTTTGTTTCCCTTAAAGCACTTTTAGACAGGCAGCAAGTTTTCACTATGCCTTAGAAGAAGGAACTACAAATAGCTGGTTAAAGAGTGAAGGGGAATGGTGTGTGGGAAAAAAGGAATAGAGAAGTAAGCTCAGGAAAGCACACAGCTCAGGGCGTAAGGGAAAGGACTTCTGGTCTGACAAACCTCAGTTTTAAAGTATGCTAGCCATTTACCAGCCAAGGAGACCTTAGACAAATTAGCTAACCTCTCTAAATTGACTTACTGGTTCAATGATAGTAACAGTACTCAGCATGGGGACCAACTGAGAGAACACTTAGTACAGAATTAGCTGGTGTTATTCTTCACTCTAGCTAGTATGCTAGTATTCACTGACGAATATGAAGCAGAGAAAAACAGATACGACTGCACAGTAAAGAATGTATTATATAGAGCCTAAAATGGAAATGAAGATCAATTAGGGGGTTGTTTAGTCATCTAAGGAAGAAATCATACCGTGACCTTATGCTAACATGTGAAGGAAAAAAAAAAAGATCGATTCTAGAGACACTGAATTTAAAATTTATAGGCTAATTGTGGCTAACTGGTGATGAAGGAGAAGAATCAGAAAGACAATCAAATTCTGGCTTGGGTGGTAGTATCACCCATTTACTGTGACTTTTGGTGAGCTGGATAAATATGGCTCTCAGGTACAAAAAAAAATTTTGGATTTTAGATACAGACGTTGGAACCATTAATATGTATAGTATGTTAATTAAAGATATGGGACTGGAGATTATCAAAAGGGAAGTCTAGAGAAGAGGACACAAATCACTAATGAGGAAAGCATAGACAGTATCATGAAACTAATGAGAAGTTTCAAGCAGGAAAAGTAGTCAACGGCACTAAATGTTGCTGAGAAATCTAGTACTTACAAAAATCTATTGGTAGCACATGACACAGGGTATTTATACTGGGGAGGGGAAAAAAAGGTATAAACAGTGATAGATGGATCTTCTCTATCAAAGCGCTACTAACCACAAAACTGTTTCATGTTCATTTTCTCCAATGGCATACAAACACGGAAAACCATATTTAGTCAAACAAGTTCACAGACACATCAGTTCAAAAATTAGCATTAACAGGTTTCGACAAAAATGGCTCTAGGTTCTTTCAAGTTTTATCAACTTACTGCCCATTAAATTTTTTCCTCATATTATTTGGAGGGAAAAAAATCACTATGTTCCTCTTGAATGGCAACTAACACAGACTTTGAATACATTATTTCATCTCCAACGTAAGGGAATAAAATGCAACCATCACTCTTCATATCTTGACCCAAATACCTAGGTCAATTTAAAAGTTTTCTTCTCCTTGTAGAAAACTAGTTTCTACTCTCCCTACGAAACCAAGAAGATATTCCCTAAATCTGCCAACATAAGATCAGTACTATTGCAGAGTTACAGTTACAGAAACCACTAAAAGATCATCATTTCTTTACCCTAGGGTACCCAGCAAAATGTAATCAACAGCTAAACTTGAAATAACTTTCACTACAGTATTTACAATTATCTTTATCTCTATTTGGTAGCAATAACATTACATTTTATTAAGACAATCAAATTACATGTCAAATTACCAATATTCATGATATAAATATGGAAAATTTTAAACTTCTCTCTATCCCAAATGTTCCAAACACCAAAGTATCTGGAAAAAAAAAACAAACCATAAAAGTAGACATTAAAAAAAACCTTCCCCTGAAACAAACACAACAACAAACATACCAGCATTAGCTCTGAAAGTCAGAGATACTAAATTATCAGTTAACTGAAATAAAAGTTGACACAAAATAAGTTAAATTATTTAAATGGCAAAATGAGCTAGACTAACTCAATACCATACATGCTCAACTACTGGTTGCATCAATGAGTTATAGCTCAGCCCATGGCTTATCATTACTCCCCATTTCCAAGAAAAATTAGGATTGTCTTTGATTTTAACACAACTTAAGTTTATTCTGGAACGTTACTCATTTATAAGCCAGTTACACCTATTTCATTTAACAGACTAGCTAGTAAGAGTATACACAATCCGTGGTCAATGCCAACAAAGCATGCTCTTAAAGACAAATAGAAACAACGTATTGTCTAGCACCACTATATGTGTGTAAAGTTAAGTTCTTACCTTTAACTGAAACCTATAAAATACTGGAAAGATGCTGATATACCATTTCAAAGCCTGTAATTATTCATAACAGTTATCTGTTTCCGAAGCGTAGTTTTAAAAACTCAAAATTAAGAAATGCACAAATGATGACAAAGGTTATTCATACATGTTTTTGAGGCAGGTAAACTAAGGTTAACTGGCGCTACTCCAGTCTCCTCCTAAAAATGTTTCTGATATATTTTCTTGAAAGAAAATATTTCTTCTGACATGCGCTTACCAGAAGAAAAAGAAAAGCCAGCCTGAATAATAAAGCCAGTGTAAAACATTAAGCCCCATACTTACTAATAGCAATACATACAAATAAGTATATGAAATATCTAACAGAGATACAACTGCTCACTTAAGTGGGTAAAAGTTTTTCTAATTTCCTTCAGCTGATTTTCATATCCAGAAAAATTGATTTATATCTATCTACATCTTGGAAAATGGTGTTGAAAACAGGCTTTCAGGCAAAAACTAATCAACAAGTCAGAGAGCTCCATAGGCACACTTTAACAGAACATTTCAGGCTACACATTAGAAAAACTTTGAAGCACATTCTGCTGGTGTCGATATAAACTGGTTAACTTTTTAGAAAAACAATTCGGCCAGTGAAGTGTTCATATCCTTTGATCTAGGTAAGGCCACTCCAGGATTTTTCCAAAAGAAATCTTTTTTAAAAAGGAAAATATTTTACAGCTACACACATATGTGTGTTCAAAGCAATACTATTAAAAATGACAAAAAATTAGTAACCTAAAAGTAGACAAGTCAAAAAACTAGGTTAATTAAGGTCACATCAATTTAGGAGAATTACATAGTTACTGAAATGAAAACAATTTCAACAGATAGTTAAGTGAAAACATAAAACTGCACGAATTCATAATTACTGGAAAAATGCAAGAATATAAGATAGACAAGGGAACAGGAAAAAATGAGATGACCAAACAATGATCTTCTGGTGGGTAGATAGGTAACTTTTTTCGATTTCATTATTATTACACTATTGTTTAAGCAACAGATACAGCAGAAAAGCATTAATTTAAAAACCTTTGCATGATCCGGAACAAGCAGCATAGCAAATACAATAGCTGAAAATGCTTAGCCGGCATTTGTTCTGATTACTGTAATGATTATTGCAATATATACCTTAATTTCTATGAGAACAAAGAGCAACAATATAAAGAAAACAGTCTCTAAAAAAAATTCTTGTACTGAAATACACTACAATTACTTCATAAATAAGAAATGTAGATAGAATCAGATACTTAAAAAAAAGTTTTAGTAGCCTACCTATAGCTTTAAAAATATAAATCCTGTTTCAAAATGTTAATTACTTATCTCCACCTTTGAAAGAAATGAAGAGTGAATGAAGAAGAAAGCAGTTTTACTTTGTTCATCAATGGCCTTTTTGAAAACAAAGCTAAAATTATGAGCATATTAAAAATGTCAACATATTGTTAAAATATACTGAAATTAAAAGGGGGATTGTGCTGGGGTTAAAAAAATTAAACAGTTGGCATTTCAATTTACTAAAAAAGACTATCACATTTATCTTTCAGCAATTTAATATTTTAAGTTTAAGGAAAATGACATATCAAATGAACCTCCTCAAGATGTCATTTATAAAAACTGACAACTGACTGTTCGAACAACCAATCCCAAAGAAAAGCCTGTTATTGAAGATGATTTGGAGTCTAAGATTTTTTGATGACACTCATATTCTGAACTAAAAATAATGATAGGAGAAAGTCAAGTTTGATTCTCTGAACACCTATTTCCTGTCCAAACAGCCCTTTTGTTCTGCTTCCCTGCTTAATTTTAGTGTTCAGTTTGCATCAGAAAATAAAAACAATGACAAAACCTAGCACACACAGAATCATAAAGGAGCAAAATTATAAAATAAAGGATCATAAAAAGATTAGAACAAAAATCCTACCAACAAAACCTCCACAATTTTCTGTTTGCTTCACCTCAGATTAACTTCACTTGAAGCTGTACTCCAAAGCAACCAAACTTGAGTACCAAGCTCCACCTTCTCCAATTCTAGTGGCTGAAGAGTAAAATCTCCTCCCTGTTAGTGAAACTGATAATTGTGATTGGATACTGCTAATATCCATTATTTTAAAGAACTTTTCCTTGCTAGCAGGTTAGGTTGGACACACTAAAACCCCCTGGATAAGCTGGTTTCTTAAAGAAACAGTAGATAAGGTTTCAGTTTTCCCATCATATACTGTTTGCTTACCCTTGTCTAGGTGAAAAATAAACTAAGTAACATAAAAGAAAATCTCACAGAAGCAGCTGTTACCAATTGTTTAAAATACAACGCTTTTAATCTAAATCATTTGATTATTTTTTTGGAGCAATGAAGGTGAAGTTATGCTTTAAAGACAGATTATTTTTAATAGAGTTCACATTTTACCTGAAAATTGTAAAAGGGCAACAGAAAATTCATTACAATATGTTGCTAAGAGGAACAAACTAATGTTTTTTCTAAAACTTAAAGAGAAAACTATAACAAGTGAAAATACACAGCACTAAAATATTGAATGCAAAAGATTCATTTCTAAGCTGTCTATCAAATTCACTGACACTTATGTTCTCAGTATCACAACAGAGTAGAAATGTTAGTGACATCAAAGGTTGATATTTCTACTTAAAACTGAAGACTGGGCAGAAATATTATTACATTTAACAGATACGACATGTGAGTATTTTGCCAACATTAATGCTTAACCATTTGCAAACAGAGATCTAAAAGCAAAAGGTACATGTTTTAATGACCTGTTCAGGTATAAAATTTAGAAAAGTTTAAGTCTTTTTCATATATTTTTTTTAATGTGTGGAAACTACTTTGCACTCTATAACTTCAAAGTGGCATGGGCACCCTAACGTGAAAGGTATATTCCTCTTAAACTTCTCACTAAGCTACATTAAATTGTATTTTTACTACAGAGATCCTAAAGAGATACTATCCAGGAACTCTGATTTTTAAGCCAAAAAAAAAAAAAAAAAAAAAAAAAAAGACCTACTGTCACTTTATACACTACTAGGTTTGCTATTTTTACATTATAAGTTTATATATTTTAATTAGAACTGCTTATGTTTTTAGCAGCTTTGCCCATCAAACATTACTCTGACATTAATCATTACCTGACTGATTCAATGGCATTTTATGTCTAATTAACTGTGTAAGTATACTTTTTACCTCTACCAAAAATCCTGTGATTCATAAACTTGAAATTAAAGCATATTAGAGTGACGACTTCTTAAAATATGCTTTCAATGTTTGGTTTGCATCAGAAAATAAAAACAGTGACAAAACCTTTCAACATTTTAAAGTTTTCAAAGTTCAAAATCTTGCAACTATTTTTCCCCAGAGAAAACTCACATATTAGAACACAATGCCAACAAAATTGTTTTGAAGACAAAGGGAAGTCTTTGTAACAAACTGAAAATTCACATAATTGCAACTAGACATGAATATGGAGCAATACCCTGCTGAAGCCCAAACAGCTGCATAATCTATTATGCCCTTTAAGTGGACAAATTGAAAGAGCCAATTCACAGAGGTCTAGTCCCAGGATCCTTTGCAAGGATTCACTGTTTTGAATGCCCAGCACTTCATGAGTCAAGTTCAGGTTTTCTTCCCACTGTGTGGACACTCTTGCAAAAGAACACTGGAAGCAAAGGAGGCACAGAAGCAATCAGCAAAAAAATACACAGCTTGAATTACAGCATAAGACTTGAAGAAAAGTGACTGTAGATGGCCAAAAGTTTTATGAAAAAAAAAAAAAAGAGTTGGCAAACATTTTAATCTTAAAATCTGGCAAGCATAAAATTAGTAGACAGTTATGGAAACCAAATAAACCTTTGCTCTCGCATCAATTTTTCACTTCAAAGTTAATTATGAAACAAACACGAATCATACACTAATATAACACCAAGACCACTCTCAATCTATATATAACCAAGAGAAAAGAGAACTGTGTACTTAGTGAATCCAGATTGTTTTGAGATCTCTGGGACCTGCTTGAAAGAACATCAATGTGATTATCATTTTAGGTAGCAAACAGGTTAAAATTAAGAGTAGTTTATTCCATTTCTAAATCAGCAGCAGCAGAAAACAACAGCAAAAATAAATAAAAAGAAAGCAATGTCACAACCATAAAATTTATAACCGAGATAATATGAAAACAAGGAGCCTGCAAAAAGCTCTGAAGCTCCCTGACTGCATGCAGTAACAACACTTTTTAAGTATCAAGTATTCAAAGGATGTACTGTACATTATTTGTGGGAGCCCAGAAAGTTTCCCAAATCTTACCAGCTAAAAACAATTTAGAAGAGAACAAACCACTGAACAATTTGGTGCCACTTCATTTTTGATTAAAAAGACCCTACTAAGAATCAGTATCTAGACTATTACGAACAACTTTTAGCAGAATATATACAGAACAGGGCAAACACTTTCTTTGAATTCTGAAGGATTCTGGATAGTTCAAACTGCTCTTCCAACAAAAGAAATTAATCCTGGGCATTTTCTCTGGCACAGCTGGTGGTTTATTGTAGTAGATGATAAAAAGACCACCCTGACATTAGCAAAACATGACTGGGATCACTAAGGATAAACTGAAAAACACCTCAATGGGGAATAAAAAATAAAAAAAATATGGCTGGGTGTTGTTGCTCACGCCTGTAATCCCAGCACTTTGGGAGGCAGAGGCAGGTGGATCACAAGGTCAGGAGTTCAAGACCAGCCTGGCCAAGATGGTGAAACCCCATTTCTACTAGAACTACAAAAATTAGCTGGGCACTGTGGCAGGCGCCTGTAATCTCAGCTACTTGGGAGGCTGAGGCAGGAGATTTGCTTGAGGCGGCAGACACTGCACTCCAGCCTGGGTGACACAGTAAGACTCTGTCTCAAATAAATAAATAAAAATAAAAAATATTTCCCTGGCCAATACACACTGCCTACAAAAGTAAGATACATTTGAGCTTGCAATTCCTGGTGTATCTCTCCTGACTCCTTAGGGAAAAGATTACAAGGTGTGTAGGAGGAGTTGGGGAGTTTGACTGAATGGCCTATTCAGTCAAACACTGAACACAAAGGAAACATTAAGGAAACCTACAGATAAGAAAGCATAAACCAAGCTGATAGGATAAGGTATCTTTCTACAAAAAACACAGTAAATTGCTTTGTTTTAGGTCTCAAGGGATAAACAAGGTTACGATTCATGCAAAATAAAAAGAAACCGGGATCACAATAGTGAGACAAAAGTAAAAGAGAAGGCATTTATAATACTCAACTATCAAGATTTTAGGAGTCATACATTTTCATGTGCCAAATAACATACCATAGATCATCTAAGAAAAAGTGCTAGACATAGAAAAATGAAGAGAAAATAGACTGGCCAACTTTAAATTCCCTCTCTCTCCTTGGAGGCCTAAACCAGAAAAAAATAAATAAAATATTACATAAAAGACAAAGACTAACTCTTATAGCTACCAAAAGAGCTTTTCTCAACCAGTTTAAACAGTCACAAAGAAAACAAACAATTCTGAAAAGCAAAAGTTGAATAGGTAACATTCTCTGTGAACTATACAGTAACATTCAAAAGTTAACAGTTAGTTTATTCATTCACCAAATCTTTTGAACGTCTATGATGTGCTGAAGATACTACAGTAAATAAAATGGATATAGTCCCTCCCATTATAGAAACTTATGGTCAAGTCAGACCAGTGCTGTTGCACAGAAACACGAGGGCCACATGTGATTTTCTCTTTCCTAGTAGTCACATTGAAATATAAACATTGGCTGGGCACAGCGGCTCACGCCCGTCATCCCAAGACTTTCAGAGGCCAAGGCAGACAGATCACTTGCGCTCAAAAGTTCAAGACTAGACTGGGCACCGCAGTGAAACCCCATCTCTACAAAAAATTTTTAAAAAATTTTTTAAATTATCCGGGCGTGGTGGCGCGCCTGTAGTCGCAGCTACTTGGGAGGCTGAGGTGGGAGGATTCCTTGAGCCAGGGAGGTTTAGACTACAGTGAGCCAACATCACAACACTGCACTCCATCCTGGGCGACAAAGGCAACACTATGTCTCAAAAACAAACAACAACAACAACAAAAATTAACAGGCCAGGAGCGGTGGTGCTCGCCTGTAGTCCCAGCTACTTGGTAAGTGGAGGCAGGAGAATCACTTGAACCCAAGAGGCAGAGGCTGCAGTGAGCTGAGACTGTGTGCACTTCAGCCTGGACGACAGAGTAAGACTCCGTCTCAAAAAAAAAAAAAAAAAAAAAAAAATTGTTTTAATTAAAAAAAAAACAGTAATAGTATATTTTAACACAATATATGTAAAATATCATTACTTCAATATGTAATCAATATTTTTAAAATTGAGATATTTTCATTGTACTAGAAATCAAGTTCCTATTTCATACTCAGTACATCAATTCAGACTTGCCACATCTCAATAGTCAGATGCGACTATTTAAAAAAAATATGGTAGCCATTAGCCACAGGACTATAAATTAAGATAAATATCTATTACTGCAGAAGACTCTGTATCTCTGCTGTCCAACACAATTGCCACTAGCCACATGAGGCCACTGAGTGAGCACCTAAAATGTGACTAATACAAATGAGGAACTGAATTTTTAATATTAAATTAAATTTAAATTTATTTAAATAGCCACAAGTGGCTGGCAGCTACGGGACTGTATGGATCTGAAAGAAGAAACAGACGCTAAAACAATTCACACAAACTTAATGAAGTGGAGTTGTTACAAATGTTTATGAAAGAAAAGCCCAGGCTGGGCGCGGTGGCTCACGCCTGTAATCCCAGTACTTTGGGAGGCCAAGGCGGGCGGATCACGAGGTCAGGAGATCGAGACCATCCTGGCTAACGCGGTGAAACCCCGTCTCTACTAAAAATGCAAAAAATTAGCCAGGCATGGCGGCGGGCGCCTGTAGTCCCAGTTACTCGGGAGGTTGAGGCAGGAGAATGGCGTGAACCCGGGAGGCAGAGCTTGCAGTGAGCCGAGATCGCGCTACTGCACTCCAGCCTGGGGGACAGAACGAGACTCTGTCTCAAAAAAAAAAAAAAAAAAGAAAGAAAAGCCCAATATAAAATGAGCACATGAAGCCAACAGAAAGACCTAACCTATTTTGTGGCATCAAGGAAGGATTCCTCAAGGAAATCACAACTAAGCAAAACAAAAGCATATGCAAAGGTCTTGAGTAGAGAAAACTAAAAACACAGTAGAAATAATGAAGAAAAGTAAAAGGAGTAAAATAATATATGCTATTTGTAGGAGACTGATTTGGATCACAAAATCGAAACTCCATAGGAAGGCAGGAGGGCTGGAAGCAGCCCTACCATTTGGAAATAAAAAATAAAAGTCTCCCAAACAAGTCCTGAAACAAAGCTTGTCCCACTGTCCTCACTCAGTAAACTGCAGTCATTCCAATCTTCTGTCAAATTCAAAGTCAAGTCAAGCACTTTGCATACGTGCCATTTGTGCCAGCAGTTCCCTTCACTTGGGAAACTTCCTCCAACTTCTTGATTTTAGAACTCAGAATCACAGTTCCAAATTTTCTACACAGGACAAGTTTTGGAGCAGTGATCCAGTTGGAAGATGGGGAAGAGGCTTGAAACTGTTTGCAAAGCAATTTTTCTTTTTTCTTTTTTTTTTTTTTGGAGATGGAGTCTCACTCTGTCGCCCAGGCTAGAGTGCAGTGGTGCAGTCTTGGCTCACTGCAACCTCTGTCTCCAGGGTGCAAATGATTCTCCTGCCTCAGCCTCCCGAGTAGCCGGGATTACAGGCACTGGCCATCACACCTAGCTAATTTTGGCATTTTCAGTAGAGATGAGGTTTTGCCATGTTGGTCAGACTGGTCTTGAACTCCTGACCTCAGGTGATCTCAACCACGCCTGCAAAGCAATTTTCACAAAATATTTTGCCAAAAAAACTTAGTCATTTCAGCCGGATGCAGTGGGTCACATCTGTAATCCCAGCACTTTGGGAGGCTGAGGTGGGTGGATCACCTGGGGTCAGGAATTTGGGACCAGCCTGGCCAACACGGTGAAACCCCATCTCTACTAAAAATACAAAAATTAGCCAGGCATGGTGGTGCATGCCTGTAATCTCAACCACTCAGGAGGCTGAGGCAGGAGAATTGCTTGAACCCAGGAGGCAGAGGCTGCAGTGAGCCAAGATCGCACCACTGCACTCCAGCCTGGGCAATGGAGCAAGACTCCATTTTTCTTTTTTCCTTTTTTATGTTTTGATAGATTGGGAAAGCTAAAGAAACTCCCATACACACCTTGGTACCACTGATCAATTTAAATGTGACATCCTCAGAGAGACAGTCACAGATCATCCGATTAGCACCTTCTATTATTTACTTACTTTCTAGGCACTTGTTGAAATCTGAAATTCTTTATTCGCCGGTTTGTCCATATTGACAGACTGCAACTGGATGAAGGCAAGAGACCTTGTCTTGCACACAGTTGTGTCCTCAGTACTTGGCACAATGTCTAGATGGAGCAAGTACTTAAATACTTGTTGAAAAAATAAAAACTGCAACTGTAGAGGTTTTTAAATATATAAACAAAAATATTACTCATCAAAATTTAATAATTAAAGCTATGCTCAGAACATTCAACAGCATTACATATTTTCATTATAAAACATAAAATATTGTAAAAGTTGCAATTTTTTTAAGTTAAAAAATTCAAAACTGGCTGGGCACAGTGGCTCATGCCTGTAATCCCAGCACTTTGGGAGGCCGAGGTGGGTAGATCACCTGAGGTCAGGGATTCAAGACCAGCTTGGCCAACATCGTGAAACCCCATCTCTACTAAAAACACAAAAATTAGCCAGGTGTGGTGGCACACCCCTGCAATCCCAACTACTCAGAGGGCTGAGGCATGAGAATCACTTGAACCTGGAGACAAAGGTTGTGGTGAGCCGAAATCATGCCATTGCACTCCAGCCTCGGCAACACAGTAAGACTCTGTCTCAAAAAAAAAAAAAAAAATCAAAACCAAAACTAATTTGAAGCCCAAAAAGAATAAACTAAAAAATCTGAGGACTAACACAGCAACAACCAAAAAAGGGGGATGGAGGACAGACTTACATAACAAAAAAAACCACATTTGTTTACAAAATGAAAATACTATGCCCCATGTATACAAGTGTGCACTGGTACCAAATCACTGATATTTCAATAAAACCTAAAAAGAACCAAGAATATGTGCATTTAACATATGATAAAGGCAGCTTTATTTCAAGGTAACAAGTTTTACAAGTTTTTTTTTTTTTTTTTTTTTTTTTTTAGTGGGGCCGAAATTTTTAAGGAAAAATAAAGGAAGTTATTTCACTTCACATATATCAAAATAAATCCCAGATGAACAGAAAAAGACAGATGTGAAATACGAAACTGTAAAAGAACTAGAAGAAAATTTATCTGGGCAGGAGAAACCTTTAAATATAAAAGCAAAGCAGAAGCCATGAAAGAAAGTATTAACCTAATTTTCTTAAAAGGTAAAAACCATTGCCTGTTTTTGTTTTGTTAAAAAAAAAAAAAAAAAGAGAGCAAGAGAAAAGAAAACACTGTAAGGTAAATGAAGAGTTAGGAAAAATATTTGTAGGCCAGGCCCAATGGCTCATACCTGTAATCCCAGCATTTAGGGAGGCCAAGGTAGGTGAATCGCTTGAGCCCAGAAGTTTGAAACCACTCTGGGCAACATGGTGAAACCCCATCTCTACAAAAAATTGCCAGGCATGGTCCCCACCATGCCTGTAGTTCCAGTTACATGGGAGGCTGAGGTGGGATAATCACTTAAGCCCAGGAGTAAAGGCCACAGTGAGCCATGACTGCACCACTGCCCTCCAGCCTGGGTGACAGAGCAAGACATGTTTCAAAAAACATTTTAAAAAAACCAAACGTGTATGTGTGTATATGTATACGTCTGTATATATAAATGCGTATATGTATATTTGCAGTATATGGCAGAGTTGCTATCCTAAACCCTAAAAATATAAAAGGTTTAAAAGGGTATCACAAACATAAACCACCATCCAAAATGGGCAAAAGAGAAACCAGATGTCCAAGATCCATGTTTATTTACCATCATAATTAATTAAAGAAATATATAATGATTCCTACAGAAAGGGAAGGAAGAATGGAGGGTAGATGGATAGACAGATAATGCTGGTAAAGATATACAAGAAATGTGTATTCTGTCATACTTTTAGTCAAATTTGATATTAAAGTTTGATGTTAGTCAAAATTTAAGAACTAAATTTGGCAATATTTATGAAAAGACTTTAAGACATGTTCATATGCTTTGATTCAGTGATTGTAAGACAGACTAGATCCTAAAGACACAACGACAAATACACAGAAGTAGCTCTTAATGATATTTATCACACATTGTAAGAAGAAAAAAATAATAAACGTAAGTTACACCCAACAGATAACTAGTTAGGTTATAGTACTTTTATAAGAAGGAACTGTCCCTGGGGGTAACCACTGGTCATATGTCTACTGAGCATTTGAAATGTGGCTAGTCTGGGTCGGACATGGTGGCTCATGACTGTAATCCCAGCACTTTGGGAGGCCAAGGCAGGCGGATCACTTGAGACCAGGAAAAGACCAGCCTGGCCAACATGGTGATAACGCGGTATCTACTAAAATTATAAAAATTTAGGCAAGGCGCGGTGGCTCATGCCTGTAATTCTAGAATTTTGGGAGGCCAAGGCAGATGGATCACCTGAGGTCAAGAGTTTGAGACCAATCTGGCCAACATAGTGAAACCCCCTCTCTACGAAAAACACAAAAATTAGCTGGGTGTGGTGGCATGCACCTGTAGTTCCAGCTATTGGGGGGAGGCTAAGGCAGGAGAATCGCTTGAACCCAGGAGGCAAAGGTTGCAGTGAGCCAAGATTGCACCACTGCACTCTAGCCTGTATACCAGAATAAGAATCCGTCTCAAAAAAAAAAAAAATAGCCGGGCGTGGTTGTGCACACCTGTAGTCCCAGCTACTCAGGAGGCTGAGGAACAAGAATCACTTGAACCTAGGAGGCGGAGGTTGCAGTGAGCTGAGATCGCACCATTGCACTCCAGCCTGGGAGACAGCGCAAGACTCTGTCTCAAAAAAATAAAAATAAAAAAAAAAAGAAATGTAGCTAGTACAAATTGAGATATACTTTAAGTGGAAAATACACAACAAATTATAAACACAGTCTAAAAAAGAAAATTATCCCATCAGCAATTTCTTACAGTGATTACATGTTGAATTCATAGTTTTTGGGTTAAACAAAATGTATTTCACCTGTTCCTCTTCTTTTCGAAATGTGGCTACCAGAAAATTTTAAATTACTTAATGTAGCTCCCCTTCGTGACTTAGTGGACTTTGCTGGTCCCGAGGTATACAAACCACAGTAAGAGGTTTCAATTTTATTTGGTATATTGCAAAGCTACCGGGGAGTTTTGAGTCAGAGAATAAGATATTCTAATTTACACATTTAAATGAAACAGAAGAGTAGAAACGTTGAAGCAATGGTACCAGTTAGATGACCTCTATTACCATCTTATATAAAACAAGATGGTGAGGCAGATTACATTTCGGTAATTTCTTAAGAAAGAGCCAGCCTGAGAGTGTTTAGAATTGGCTCTTAATAGGCTAGGCATGAGCGCCGGCCCATAATCCCAGCACTTTGGGATGCCAAGGCGGGCGGATCACAAGGTCAGGAGATCGAGACCATACTGGCTAACATGGTGAAACCCCATCCCTACTAAAAATACAAAAAATTAGCCAGGCGTGGTGGCAGGCGCCTGTAGTCCCAGCTACTCAGGAGGCTGAGGCAGGAGAATGGCGTGAACCCGGGAGGCAGAGCTTGCAGTGAGCCGAGATCGCGCCACTACACTCCAGCCCGGGTGACAGAGCAAGACTCTCTCTCCAAAAAAAAAAAAATAAAAAAAATAACTCTTAATAGTTTAGGATATTAAGAAAACACACACAAAGACCAAGGATATACCTGACAAAACGTTAACAATAGTTATCTATGATGGTGTTACAGGTGGCTTTTCTTAGTAACTTTCTATTCTTAAAGTTTGAGGGGGAAAATCCCATATACACATTGTCCTTACAATCAAATAAAAAATGAGGTTTTTAAAAGCAAAATACAGCCCTACCAAAACAAAGCATCCTGATATTTGTCTGCAAGCTACATATAGAAAAAATGAAACCATCTCTACTCCCATGCCTTCAAAAAGGTTATTCAACGCTCCATGTAAATTCACACTTACACACATGAATGAAACATGAAACACACACAAACACACCTATCTTCAGGATATTAAGGAGATACTATTCCCTAATTTATCACTGTGTCTCTGTAGCATAATGAAACAGATACTTGGGAAGCACACCTTGTGGGCATTCTGTAATCTAAAAGGTATTTAAATATGGAGTTAAGAAATCCTGAAACATCGCACAACTTTTTCAAAAATATTCCAAAGGATATAAAACGTAATTCCACAGAATAACACCTTGGTCCTAATGCTTTCCCTTAAAGGGTGTGTGCCATTTGACAGGTGTTTTCCTTAACTAAAGTCTGTGCAAAACTGGAAGAAAAAGCTTAGGACAAGTTTCTTCCACATGAGTATGCTAAGGCACAAGAGAAATTTTTAAGTAATTTGCTAGAGATTAGAGGGGAGGAGAGAACAGCAGAAAGGGTGATTTATTTTAAATACAATCCAGCGTTTTTTCTACTATACTTATTATTTTTGCATTGAACAGGAGATACCAAACAGTGCCAGACTTTTTACAATGTGACTTCAAAGTAAGAGGATCATTACACATAGGTTAACAGGAATTTTGGGTTTTCATGCAAATGTTCAACTAGGTTGAACTAGTTCAATCACTATGGCTATGAATCTTCTATTTAAACATAACAGAGAATCCTAACGTTTTTCATTCATTTTATTTCTAAGTTATTCAATCTATTCTAGTCCTGATTACCTAATACCTTCTAATGCAATCCACATTAAGTATTTACTCTAGAGAAATTATTGTACATGTGTACCAAGAGCCGGAAACAAGAAATGTTCATAGAGCAAGACTGTTTATAGCAAAACAAAATAAAAAACAACAAAAACACGGTCTAAGTGCCCATGAGTTACGGCAGATTAACATGTCACAAAGCAATGAAATAAACTACAGCCACATACTATTTTTTACAAAGCTCAAAAGAAAAGCAAATTAAATGCCACACTGTTTCGACATACAAACATATATGATAAAACTATTTTTCAAAAAGTCAAGTAAGTGACATACACAAAATCCACTGCACAGATAAACTCATAGACAAATGCAAGTTTTACTAATGTTCCAGTTTTGGGTTTGGGAGGAGGAGTCACGGATTTATGACGTTTTATCTGTTTATACTTTACTGTATTTTTTTGTGGTATTAAATATATTTTGGTTACTTCTTATAAACTTCACTGACATACAGTTGACAATAAACTGCACATATTTGAAGTGTAAAACGTGTAAGTTCTGACATATGCATACACCCAGAAAGTTATCACTACAAGATAATAAATCCATCGACCCCCGTATTTTCTCCTGCACATTGGTGATCTCTGTCTCCGTTTAAATATACTTTAAAACTTACAAAAGTAAAAACAAAAAAGACAACCTGTTTTGGAAACTTAAACGTGCACATTTTGCAAAACATTTCCCCTAGGGCTCTGGAGAAACTATACCTAAATTCAGAAAGTGCCTTAAACTTGGTGACATAGTTACTGAACAACTAACCTTAAAAGTTTATGGTATTTTACACTTTTAAAAAATCAAATTCCGACTTTGGTTTGAAAGAGGAATTTAATCCTGTTTCTTGGAGCATCAAAATCATTAATTCTGCCCAGTTTTGTTTTTTTGTTTTGTTTTTTGAGACAGAGTCTCCCTCTGTCGCCAGGCTGGAGTGCAGTAGCGCGATCTGGGCTCACTGCAACCTCCGCCCCCCGCGTTCAAGCGATGCTCCTGCCTCAGCCTCCCAGTAGCTGGGACTACAGGCAAGCACCACCACGTCCAGCTAATTTTTGCATTTTTAGTAGAGACGGGGTTTCACCATGTTGGCCAGGATGGTCTCGATCTCCTGACCTCGTTATTAGCCCGCGTCGGCCTCCCAAAGTGCTGGGATCACAGGCGTTGAGTTACCGCGCGCGGCCAATTCTGCCAAGTTTTTATGGCCCAACAACTTAATACAAATTACCTTTAGGTAACC
The DNA here is from genome assembly GCF_047675955.1 of Chlorocebus sabaeus. Classification (NCBI taxonomy): domain Eukaryota; kingdom Metazoa; phylum Chordata; class Mammalia; order Primates; family Cercopithecidae; genus Chlorocebus; species Chlorocebus sabaeus. The sequence continues at coordinate 56,201,694 of NC_132929.1, read as the reverse complement.
CCAAGGCCCTAACTTCCTCACAACTGGTCACAACTTCCGAGTTGTGAAGGTAAATCATAGCGTCCCAACTGTGTGGGTTAGCACATGACTTCGAAACCAAGTTAAAAAGATTTCAAACACAATATTCTTTCGTACTTCTTTAGATGGCTAAAACTTGAAAATAACTATTTCAAAAGAGCAGACGAAAAATTTAGAATCCTAAGCAAGCTAAACCCAAGCACGGAAAAAAGAGACCGATTCCCTTCCCGGTGCCAGTCAGGAGTTGGAAACACCGGGCTGCCTCCGGCTGGTTTCTGAAAACACGGCAGGTGGAAAAACATCCCGAAGAAGACCTGAGACTGGGGGGGGGAGGGGGAGTTGACGCGCCCCGGGGTGCCCAGGGCCCTTCCGACCCCCGCCCGCCAACCGCTCCGAACCCGCTCGGGGCGGCGCGCGTCGCGGCCTCCGCGGCCCTGAAGAACTGAGGCTCCCGACCCCAGCGCGACCACCCTGACAGGAAGCGGCCCCGGGCTGCGGGCGCCCGCGCGCGTCTGAGGTGAACCCGCCGATCCCCGGCCCCCGCCCCCGGAGCCGGGAGTCCTAGCCCTCTCGGCCGCGGCCCCCGCGGGCCCACCACCTGCTGCGCCGGCCAGCCGCCCTCCGCTTCCGGCTCCCGGGAGCCGGGAGGGGCCGGGGGCGGGCCTCGCCTCGCTGCAGCCGGGTGGGGGAAGGGAGCGGGCGGGGGAAGGGAGCGGGCGGGGGAGGGGCAGCGCGGACCAGACCGGGCCCCCGGGCCGCGCTATTCACCTGGCGGCGGCTCTCTCCGCCTGACGCGCTGCCCGCCGCCGCCGGTAGCCGCTGGTGAACCGGGACAGGTAAGGCCGCCGAACCCCTGCTTGCTCTGGCTCCGCCACCGCCGGCCCCTCCGTCTGCTGTTTATTAAACTTTTCTGTTTGGTTGTTCGGCCTATGACGCGACCGCGGAGGAGAGCCACTGGATTGGCCGGCTCCCAGGGCTGACGCGGCGGGCCCCGCCCGCATCCTAATTATTACCGGCGCGGGCGGGGCCACAGGCCGGAGGAGGCGGGGAGAGGCGGGGTCAAGGCTCGGAGCGCACGGCAATTGGCCGGAGGCGAGAGAAGAGGCGGGGCGGAGCGAAAGGAGATGCTCCTCCGCCCTCTGCACCTCCACCTTCGCTTGCTCCGCTGCGGTCTCTGGGGGGCTCATCCCGCCGCAGTTTCTCTACCTCCAATAGCTACGGGAAGGCGATTAAGAGGTGCCGCGGGGTCTTTAAGGGCTTGATAGGTTCAGGTACCTTTGCTATCTCGCAGGGAATGGCGTGTCCCTGTCTCGGATTGAGGCACCAGAGAGTTGCCCTCCACCTGCCACTTGTGCAGGAAGGAATTCTGAGCTTCTGTCTTCACACGCAGGCCGGCGCCTCAGTCTGCAAGCGCGAAGTCCGAGCTCAGGGCGCATACTGGAAAGCAGTACTCTGCCCTGTCCTGAACTGGGACTTGGAAATAGAAGCAAGACGAGAAGCGTGCATGCACACGTGTGCAATACATACATGCACGGGCACAGGCACCCTCAGTTCAGCCTTTTCCAAAAGCATGGGGTCAGTTCCCACCTGCGTGGTGCATGCTGCGCTACTACGCTGGAACTAGGGATGATGGGCAGAATGGCTCCCCCTGAAGTTTTTCAGCCTTCGTTCGGGCTCAAGAGCATCACAAGCAGGAAGTACGTGACACTTTAGTTCGAGGTCATTCAATCCTATCGTGAATGAGGGGTTCCGTTGGGGCTTTCAGGTAGGCGGTCCCAGTCCTGAGGATCCTCTTTGTTTTAAATGTTTTTATTTTGTTATTCATGGATTTTTTTTGCATTAATTTTAATTTTAAAAAATTAAAATGTTGTTCATCTTGATCACCTAGTTTTTTGGTGCTCCCTTAAATATTGTACCTGAAGTGAGTACCTGTTGCGTTTAGCAACACAGAAGTCACCTGGGGGAGTACAGTTTAAGTGGAGGACAAAAGCCTGATTGGAATGGTAATAAAACCTACTTATTAGGATATTTGTGGGAGTTAACTAAGATAGAATGTGTGAAAGAGCTTCTTGAACTAGCGAGGTTATGCACCAAGTCTTATGGATTTTGTCTTAAATGTATTTTTCTTCAGATGCTTGTCCAGTTTATCATTGTATTAACTCCAGCACCTAACCCAGTTGGATTTTCATATACAGTTATTATGAATTTGCACAAATTGGGTTTACATGACCTTTACTGCTTTCCTTTGTTCCAGATTCGTTCTGGGAGATTGAGAGATTATAGCATTGCATTGTGACTTGGAATGCAGACAGACCACTGTCACTTACTAGCTTTGTGGTCTTAAGAAAATCGTGTGAAATGGGAACAAAAACCTACCACAAAGGATTGTTATGAGGGTTAAAAGATACTGCATTTCTATACACCCAGTAAATGCTGTATGCCAACTCTCTGCCAGCCTGTGCTGTAGGTGCTGGAGATAGCATTAGGTAAGAGAGATGAAGGCCCTCCTCTCATTGACTTACACGGGGGAAGAAGGAGCAGAAACAATAAACAGTATACATATGCAACCTACCAGGCAGTGTACGTAAACAACATATTCACAGCACCTGGTATGTAACAAATGCGCAATAAATGATTGTTTATTTGCATTATTATTTCCAGCCCCATCTTCTTTCCTGTATTCCAGAGCAGGACATTTACTGTGTGCTTATCACAGCCACTCAATATGTCCAAGGCTCATTTTCCCCCCAAACACATTCTTCCTCCTATAGTCCCAATTTTGGCTAATGGTGACACCATGTTTCCAGTTATTAAAACTAGAAACTCAAGCTTTATTGAGATTTAACACAAGTATCATTACAACTCACCCATTTTTAAAGAATACAATTTGCTGGGCGCAGTGACACATGCCAGTGGTCCCAGCTACTCAGGAGGGTTAGGTGGGGGAATTGATTGAGTCCAGGAATTCTGGGCAGTAATGCACTGTACCCATGGGTGTCCATGAGGATGGGGGGGGACCGTCAAGTTGCCTAAGAAAGAGGACTTTGCCCAAGTCCAAAACAGAGCAGATCAAAACTCCTGTGCTGATTAGTAATGGGATCATGGCCATTGCACTCCAGCCTGGGAAACATAGCAAGACTCTGTCTCCTATTAAAGAAAAAACAAAAAGAAAAATAAAAGAAATAATACAATTCAGTGGTTTTTAGTATATTCACAGTGGTGCAGTTATCACCACAAATCAGTTTCAGAACATTTTGTCACCCTAAAAAGAAACCTTGGCAGGGTGCAGTGGCTCATGCCTGTAATACCAGCATTTTAGGAGGCCAAGGCAGGTGGATCACTTGAGGTCAGGTGTTAGAGACCAGCCTGGTCAATACAGTGAAACCCTGTCTCTACTAAAAATACAAAAATTAGCCAACCTTGCTGGTGCACACCTGTAGTGGTACACACCTACTTGGTGGTGCACATCTGTAGGTGCTTGGGAGACTGAGGCAGGAGAATCACTTGAACCCGGCAGGCAGAGGTGGCAGTGAGCCAAGATCACGCCACTGCACTCCAGCCTAGGTGACAGAGCAAGACTCCATCTCAAAAAAAAAAAAAAAAAGAAAAAAAAGGAAAGAAAGAAAAAAAGGAAAAACAAAACAAAAAAACAACCTTGTACCTTTTAGCAGTCACATTCCCCTTTCCCCCAATTCATGTCCCACCTCCACCCCTGGGTAACCATTAAGCTACTGTGTGTCCCTTTAGTTTTGCAAGTGATCCTTTGGCCTCAACCTCCTGAGTAGCTGGGTCTACAGGCGCAAACTACCATGCCTGGCTAGTTTTGCCTATTTTGGACATTTCATAAATACGTAGTCATCTAATATGTGGTCTTTTGAGACTGGCTACTTTCACTTAGCATAAGGTTTTCAAAGTTCATCGTGTTGTAGTATGTATCAGCACTTTATTTCCTTTTATTGCTGAATAATATTTCACTGTATTGATATTTAATATAGCACATTTATTCATTAATTTATTCATATAGACATTTTCCACTTTTTGCCCATTATGTGACTAGTGCTCCTATTAATATTTTTATCCAAGTTCTTATAGGGACTTTTTTTTTTTTTAAACAGATGAGGTCTCACTCTGTCACCCTGGTGAGGGTGTGGTAGCATGAACATAAGCTTACTGACACCTCAACTACTGGACTCAAACAATCCTCCCACCTCAGCCTCCCAAGTAGCTGGGACTACAGGTATGCACCACCATGCCCAGCTAATTTTTTTTTTTATTTTTTGTAGAGATGGGGTTTCACTATGTTGCCCAGACTGGTCTCAAACTCTTGGGCTTAAGAAGTCCTCCCAGCTTGGCCTCTCGAAGTGCTGAGATTACAGGTGTGCTGTGTCCAGCTTGTTTTTATTTGTCTTGGGTATCTACCTAGGAGTAGGTAGACACTGCGTCATATGGTAACTCTGTTTAACCATCTGTGGAACTACCAGACTGTTTTCCATAGAGACTACACCATTTTACGTAACCACCAGCAATGAGTGAGGGTTTCAATTTCTCCACATCTTTGCCAACAGTTGTCATAATCAATCTTCTTGATGATAACCACCCTAGTGAGTATGAAGTGGTGTATCACTGTGGTTTTGCTTGGCATTTCTCTGATGGCTAACGATGTTGAGCATCTTTTCATGTGTTTATTGGCCATTCGGGTATCTTCTTTGAAAACATGTCTATTCAGATCTTTGCCCATTTTTTCATTGGGTTGTTTGTCTTTTTATTGTTGGTCATAAGAGTTCTTACATATTCTGGCTACAAGTCCCTTTTCAGATATATAATTTGCAAATATTTTCTCCCATTTTGCACATTGTCTTTTCACTTGCTTGATGATATCATTGGAAGTATAAAAGTTCTTTAATTTTTGCTCATTTTTTTTCTGTTTTTCTTTTTCTTTTTTTCTTTTTCTTTTTTTTTTTTTTTTGTGATGGAGTCTCACTCTGTCGCCAGGCTGGAGTGCAGTGGTATAATCCTGGCTCACTGCAACCTCCGCCTACTGGGTTCAGGTGATTCTCCTGCCTCAGCCTCCCAAGTAGCTGGGACTACAGGCGTGCGCCACCACACTCAGCTAATTTTTGTATTTTTAGTACAGACGGGACTTCACCGTGTTGGCCAGGCTGGTCTCGATCTCTTGACCTCATGATCCACTCGTCTCAGCCTCCCAAAGTGCTGGGATTACAGGCATGAGCCACAGCGGCTGGCCTCATTTTTTTTCTTAAGCCCTCCTCTCCCCAATATCCAATTCATCATGAATTTCACTGATTCTGCCTTAGAAATATATTTGGAATGCACCCCCACCACCATTGCCCTATACAACCCTCTTGTTATTTCTCACCTGAATTTAAGTAATAGCCTCCAATTCTATTCTTTTTTCTGCATCCCCCCACATCCTACCCAATTTATCTTCCAACTGCTTCCAGAAGGATCTTCCTGAAACACAAAATGAGCAGGTCAGACCTCTTTTGGTTCCTGGTCTGTACTGTAGCAGTTCTCACATTCCTCTGATAAGAATACCTTGAGCATTTAAAAAATTCACATTACAGGTCATAATCTGGACATGATAAATAAGAATCCCTAGGGGAGGAGTCTGGAAATCTAGTTTTAATAACCCCCCAGGTGATTCTTATTCTCAGAATGGTTTAGCCTATGGTTCTAAAGGAGGGGTGCGATTTTGTCCCCCAGAGGACATTTGGCAATGTCTGGAGATATTTTTGGTTGTCACAACTGGATGGAGCTGTCACTGTCATCTAGTGGCAGCAGGAATGCTGCTAAGCATCCTGTAATGCACAGGGCAGCCCCCCTCAACAAAGAATTACCAGCCTCAGCCGGGCGCGGTGGCTCACGCCTGTAATCCCAGCACCTTGGGAGGCTGAGGTGGGTGAATCATGAGGTCAGGAGATTGAGATCATCCTGGCTAACACTGTAAAACCCCGTCTCTACTAAAAATACAGGCGTGGTGGCGGGCGCCTGTAGTCCCAGCTACTTGGGAGGCTGAGGCAGGAGAATGGTATGAGCCGAGATCGTACCACTGCACTCCAGCCTGGGCGAGAGAGTGAGACTCCATCTCAAAACAAACAAACAAAAAGAATTATCAGCCTCAAATGTCAATCATTTCATGTTGAGAAACCCTGGTCCAGAAGATAAAATACAAACTTCTGCATTTGAGGCCAGGCAGTTAGTCCCCAATTCTATTAAGCATCTGTTGCTCCGTAAGAAACACCCCAAACCTAGTGGCTTAAAACAGCAATTTATTATTTTTCTTGATTCTGTGGGTGGACTGGGCAATCCTGCTGGTACTGTTGCCTGGACTCTCTTATGGAGAAGCTGTAGGTGACAGATGAGCTGAGATAGCTGTTTAGCTGGGTCCTCTCTTTCCTCATAGTCTTTCAGAGCACAGCACTTTCAGGAATACAGTAGCATGAGCCTGATCTTCCTTGGAAGTTGTAATATGACACTTCTGCTACATTTTATGAAAGAATGATACAAGACTGACCTAGATTCAAGGGGTAGGGAGATAAATTCTATCTTTTGAAACAGGGTGCTTGCAAAGAATTGATGGTCATTTAATTCACTTTACCAATTTACTTTTTCAAAACTATCTCCAAGGGTGCACCCACTTCTAACATAACCCCAGGGAAGGATGGGGCCAAAACAGAATTTGAGGCTCTGGTTAATGGGGAAGGAGCTACTTTTAGAAAAACTTCTCATGAACTTGACTTCTGTTAATAGTGTTTCCTCTAATAACTTTCCATCAGAGTCTAAATCAAAGTTCTCAAACTTTGGGTTTCACGGCCCATCCTTAATGTTTGGCTCAGCACAAGACAGCTTAATTGAGTCCCCTATTTTCCTCTACATTTTTTTTTTTGAGATGGAGTCTTGCTCTGTTGCCCAGGCTGGAGTGCAGTGGCGCGATCTCGGCTCACTGCAACCCCCGCCTCCGGGGTTCAAGCGATTCTCCTGCCTCAGCCTCCCAAGTAGCTGAGACTACAGGCATGCACCACCACGCCCGGCTAAGTTTTTGTATTTTTAGTAGTGACAGAGTTTCACCGTGTTAGCCAGGATGGTGTCAATCTCCTGACCTCGTGATATGCCCACCTCAGCCTCCCAAAGTGCTGAGATTACAGGCATGAGCCACCGCACCAGGCCTCTACATTTTATCTGTTACAATATCACACATCATGTAGTCTCTAGAAAACTCCACTGTACACTCATGACAATAACAGTGAAAAAGAGAAATAATGACCTAACATTACAATGAAAATAATTTTGACCTTGCAGACCCTCTAAAAGGATCTCAAGGGCCTCCAGGGGTTCATGAATCTCACTTTGAGGACTGCTGGTCTAAACTATCATCATGTTGACACGGTGTCTTAAAATTGTTGGAAGGGTGCTACACTTGTAGAAGGCGTTCAGGCAAGCAGCTCCCTCAACTCATGGACATGCTTCTGCCCACCTCCTTCTATTCATTCCATTCAGGATGCTGGGCCTTTTTATGACCTCACTTTTGTATGGGTATTCTCTCTTATCTCTATCAAACTCCCACTCATCCCTCAAATTCCGGTATAAATGCCTGCTCATTGGTCAAGGCTGTCTTGATTCTTCTGGGTATAATTAGGACGCCCCTCTTCTGTGTTTCACACACTTTATTCTTCCTTCTGCAATAGTACTTCCCTTGTTAAATTGAAATTTGTCGGTATAGCCTGGGCACCATAGAAAGATACCCTCTCTACTAAAAGTTAAAAATAAATTAGCCAGGTGTGGCAACACATGCCTTACTCAGGAAGCTGAGGTAGGAAGATCACTTGACCTCAGAAGTTTAGGTTATAGCGAACTATGATTGTGCCTCTGTACTCCAGCCTGGGCAATAGGGCAAGACTCTGAGAAAGAAAGAAGAAACAAAGAAAGAGAGAGATAGAGAGATAGAGAGAGAGGAGAGAGAGAGAGAGGAAAGAAAGAAAGAGAGAGAGAGAGAGAGAGAGAGAGAAAGAAAGAAAGAAAGAAAGAAAGAAAGAAAGAAAGAAAGAAAAGAAATTTGTTTGCCTCTTCCTTAGTTAGACCAGAAACTTGTTTTTCTAAGTGTGATTAAAAAAAAAAAAGTTGGTATAAGCATGTAAATTGCTCCATTTCCAAGTCTCTAGCCAATTGTTCTTTTGTTTTGTTTTGTTTTGAGACAGAGCCTCTCTCTGTCACCCAGGCTTGAGTGCAGTGGTGCAATTTCAGCTCACCACAACCTCGGCCTCTGTGTTCAAGCAATTCTCGTGCCTCAGTCTCCCGAGTAGCTGGGACTACAGGCATGTGCTCCCGTGCCCAGCTAATTTTCATATTTTTAGTAGAGACGGAGTTTTGCCATGTTGGCCAGGCTGGTCTTGATCTCTTTACCTCATGATTCACCCATCTTGGCCTCCCAAAGTCCTGGGATTACAGGCCACTGCACCCAGCCATTTCTAATCAATTGTTCTAACAAATATATCAACTCTCCTCTTCCCCATGGTTTTGTGTGAGGCCTTCTTTACCATACGTCAGCTTTTTATACATAATAGATTCTAGATCTGAGCTTTTCCACTATTCTTGCTATTTTTGCTTCAACAGCATGTTTTTATTCAAGACCCATGACATTTTAATCTCATTGCTATATAATATGCTTTAATATCTACTAGAGCTTGTCTTTTTACTGTTCATTGCTCTTCTTCTGAATTTTATTTGAAAATCTGATCTGTTTATGCCTCTAGGTTAACCAGAATAATTTTGTCAGTTGTTTAAGAAATATCCTGCCAAGATTTTAATTGGAATTGCATTTGCCAAAAACAATTTGGGGGAGCAGGGAGAAATATTTTCATCTTCACAGTATGTGGATGGCGCATTAAGAAATCTGCTGTCGGGCCAGGCGCGGTGGCTAACGCCTGTAATCCTGGCTAACGCCTGTAATCCCAGCACTTCGGAGGCCCAGGCAGGTGGATCACGAGGTCAGGAAATTGAGACCATCCTGGCTAACATGGTGAAACCCCGTCTCTACTAAAAATACAAAAAAAACACTAGCTGGGCATGGTGGCGGGCACCTGTAGTCCCAGCTACTCGGGAGGCTGAGGCAGGAGAATGGCATGAACCCGGGAGGCGGAGGTTGCAGTGAGCTGAGATTGCGCCACTGCACTCCAGCCTGGGCAACAGAGCTAGACTCCATCCCAAAAAAGTAAAAAAAGAAAGAAATCTGCTGACTTTTTTCTCCATTTATTCAGCTTTACAAAAAACGCTTCTCATATTTTTGTTTCCTTAACTTAACAGTGAAATATTAAAGAGAAATGCTTATGAGCATTATATTTTTTGTTAATAATTCACTTATGATTTATTGAAACTGTGGATGAAATTTTTTTTATATTTTCAAGCTAGTCATTGATAATATATTACAATGCTATTTAATTCTGTGTATCTATTGTATACCTTAATTCTATGTATCTATTGTAAACTGGCCTTTAGAAAAAAAAAGTGTATATATACATATATATATATATTTTTTTTTTTTTTTTTTTTTTTTTTTTTTTTGTGACAGTCTTGCTTTGTCTCCCAGGCTGGAGTGCAGTGACACAATCATAGCTCACTGCAGCCTCAATCCCCTGGGCTCAAGCAGTCCTCCCACCTCAGCCTCCCAGGTAGCTGGGAGTACAGGTGTACAACACCATGCCTAGCTAATTTGAAAATTTTTTGTAGAGACGGGCTACCACTGTGTTGCCCAGGCTGGTCTCGAACTCCTGGGCTCAAGCAAATCCTCTTGCCTCAAACTCCTAAAGTGCTGGAATTACAGATGTATATCACCATACCCTGTCCTTAAAAATTTTTTAAATAATTTTTCAGTTGATTGCTTTGTGTTTGTGGTTTTGTATGTTTGTTTGTTTGTTTTTTGAGACGCAGTCTTTCTCTGTCACCCAGGCTGGAGTGCAGTGGCAGGTCTGCTCACTGCAACCTCCACCCCGCTGGTTCAAGCAATTCCCCTGCCTCAACCTCCCGAGTAGCTGGGATTACAGGTGCACCCCACCATGTCCGGCTAATTTTTTTGTATTTTTAGTAGAGACAGGGTTTCACCATGGTGGTCAGACTGGTCTCAAACTCCTGACCTCAGGCCATCCGCCCACCTCGGCCTCCCAGAGTGCTAGGATTACAGGCACCCAGCCTGCTTTGTTTTTTGTTATTATAATTAAAATAGTATTTTCTGTCTTCCTTTAAAATATTTATTTATTTATTTATTTATTTTTTATTTTATTTTTTTTGAGACGGAGTCTCGCTCTGTCGCCTGGGCTGGAGTGCAGTGGCCGGATCTCAGCTCACTGCAAGCTCCACCTTTCGGGTTCACGCCATTCTCCTGCCTCAGCCTCCCGGTAGCTGGGACTACAGGCACCCGCCACCACGCCCAGCTAGTTTTTTGTATTTTTTAGTAGAGACGGGGTTTCACCGGGTTAGCCAGGATGTTCTCGATCTCCTGACCTTGTGATCCGCCCGTCTCGGTCTCCCAAAGTGCTGGGATTACAGGCTTGAGCCACTGCGCCCGGCCTAAAATATTTATATATATATTTTTTTATATTTTATTTATATTTATGTTTTATGTCTTACTGACGTAGCCCGAGTTTTAAAGCAAAATTAAATAATATTGTTATTGTTGATATGACAATATTGATTGATATGATATTATATCATGTTGATATGATAATATTGATATGACATTCCATTGTAGACTAGTTTCTGGCAAATGCTGATTTAGTTGGAATAAATATCTTTTTAAAAAATTGTGTTCTGGGCTGGGTGTGGTGGCTCACACCTGTAATCTCAGCACCTTGGGAGGCCAAGGTGGGTGGGTCACGAGGTCAAGAGATCTAGACCATCCCGGCCAACATGGTGAAACCTCATCTCTACTAAAAAATACAAAAATTAGCTGGGCATGGTGGCGTATACCTATAGTCCCAGCTACTCAGGAGGCTGAGGCAGGAGAATCACTTGAACCTGGGAGGCGGAGGTTGCAGTGAGCGAAATCGCAGGCACTGCACTCCAGCCTGGGCAACAGAGTGAGACTCTGTCTCAAAAAGAAAAAAAAAAATGTGTTCTGGCCGGGCACGGTGGCTCACACCTGTAATCCCAGCACTTTGGGAGGCTGAGGTGGGCGGAATTCCTGAGTTTAGGAGTTCGCGACCAGCCTGGGCAACATGGTGAAACCCCGTCTCTACTAAAATACAAAAAAAATTAGCCAAGTGTGGTGGTATGCACCTGTAGTCCCAGCTACTTGAGAGGCTGAAGCAGGAGAATTGCTTTAACCCGGGAGGCGGAGGTTGCAGTGAGACAAGATCGTGCCACTGCACTCAGCCTGGGCAATAGAGCAAGACTCTGTCTCAATAATAATAATAATAATAATAATAATAATAATAATAATGTGTTCTAAGGATGGCTACTATATAAACAGAACAATAAGTGTTGGCAAAGGTGTGGAGAAATTGGAACTCTTGTGTGCTGATGGTGGGAGTGTAAAATAGTACAGCCACAAAAAATTAGAATTCCTGTATGATTCAGCAATTGTACTTCTGGGCATATAACCAAAAGAATTGAAAGCAGGGTCTCAAAGAGATATTTATACATGGATATTCAAGCAGCATTATTCACAATAGCCAAAAGGTGGAAGCATCCTGTGTCCATTGACAGATGAATGGATAAACAAAATGTGGTGTATATATATGAGATGGAATATTATTCCACCTTAAAAAGGAAGGAAATTCTGACACATACGACAACACTGATGAACCTGGAGGACATTATGCTAAGTGAAATAAACCAGTCTCAAAAAGACATATACTGTATGACTTTTTAGATCGGGGTACCTAGAGTTATCAAATTCTTAGAGACAGAGAGTAGAATGATGGTTGCCAAGGGCTGAGGGGAGGGAGGAATGGAAAGTCATTGTTTAATGCGTACAGAGTTTCAGTTTTGCAAGATGAAAAGAATTGTGGAGATAGATGGTGGTGATGGCTGCACTAGAAAGTGAATGTCCTTAATACCACCAAACTGTACACTTAAAAATGGTTAAGATGGTAAATTTTAGGCTCTGTATATTTTATTGCAATTTTTAAAAAAGTGATGCTAAAGAGGTACCATCTATTTTTATAATTAATTTTTGTTAGAAATGGCTATTGAATTGTATTGACTGATTTTCCCCTTCCAAAAAAGTTGATCTTTTTTTTTTTTTTTTTTTGAGATGGAGTCTCATTCTGTCACCAAGGCTGGAGTGCAGTGGCGTGATCACGGCTCACCGCAACCTCCGCTTCCCAGGTTCAAGCAATTCTTCTGCCTCAGCCACCCGAGTAGCTGGGACTACAGGCGTGTGCCACCATGCCCGGCTAGTTTTTGTATTTTTAGTAGAGACGAGGTTTCACTATGTTGGCCAGACTGGTCTCAAACTCCTGACCTTGTGATCCACCCACCTCAGTCTCCCAAAGTGCTGGGATTACAGGTGTGGGCCACCATGCCCGGCCAAAGATGATCATTTTTACATTTGATCTATAGTTTTAAAGTAGTATATTAATAGGCTTACTTATTGAATTTTTCTTATATTATTGATATGCATAGCACAACTATAGTGAGTTTTTCTTTCATTATGTTGTTTAATTACATCTGCTAACGTTTTAGTTTCGATTTTTCATCTATATCTACCTGATACAGCCCAATTCATCAGTAGTATCAAATGAGCTTACATTAAATGATTCCAAACTCCCATTTTACCTTCCCTTACCCTTTTTTATCCTCCCTTTTATGATAATTCCAGGAAATTTACTCAGGCCAAAGGATACTTATGCTCAAAGAGAGAAAACCAGAATGCCAAGTAAGTCAGCATAGGAGTCTATGCTGTTTGTTTGGTTGTTAGTTCTGTTGCTTCATCCGCTGGTGTCCCCGGCAGCCTTACTCATGTGTGTTCTCTTGTTTAGCAGTAGCTCCTCTGGGCAAGAGAGGGAGGGACTGAGAAGATCTGCTCCTGAAAGGATTAGTATTCAAACACTCTCCCTCCACCAGCAGCAAGGGGGCAAGATGGACTCAAAGGCTCACTTGGACTAAATCCTTCTCCCCTGTTCTCCAGGTCCCAAGTTCCCCCTACTTTAAGATGATTGGATGCAGGCATACCCATTGCTTTGCCCCATGGGCCCACAGACAGTTCCAGAAATGAGTGTGTTTATGACTTCCAGTCTTCCCCATGATGCTTACAGTCTCCATACTGCATATTTTCATGTGTGAGATTGCTTTCCAATATTATTCTTGAAAACTTTCTCAGTCTCTGCCTGACTTACTCGTCCAGTCAGGTTTTTTACTCTATGTTTTATCCATTTTGATAATATATTTTTTATAGAAAATTGCCTATTTCATTGAGATTCTTTAAATTATTATTATTACTATTATTATTTTGAGATGGAGTCTCACTCTGTCACCCAGGCTGGAGTACAATGGTGCAATCTCAGCTCACTGTAACCTCCGCCTCCCGGGTTCAAGCGATTCTCCTACCTCAGCCTCCTGAATAGCTGGGATTGCAGGCATGCACCACCACACCCAGCTAATTTTTGTATTTTTAGTAGAGACAGGATTTCACCATGTTGGTCAGTCTGGTCTTGAACTCCTGACCTTGTGATCTTCCCACCTTGGCCTCCCAAAGTGCTGGGATTACAGGCGTGAGCCACTGCACCTGGCCTCAAAGTTATTTGTTAATGTATACTTGTGCTGTCAGCACTCTGGGGCAAATGTGAGTTTCTTCTGAGCGTGAGGATAAAATAATCTACTGAGAATTAAACTGCACACCCAACTCAAAAGGATCATAGTAGAGATGTTTGAAGATTGTAATTGTTGTTTTTAGTGTGTGGGCCTCTTTGAGGGTCTCATGAAGCCTGTAGATTCTCTCCTCAGAAAATTGCAAAAACTAGATGTAAAGCTTTCCATCTGGTTGAGAAAGTTCCTGTATCTCCCAGAACCTGTCTGCAGACCATGGATCCATGTCCATGAGCTCTGTAACTAAAATGATGGAGCCACTCCCAGGACTGCCATTGTTCATTTGCCTTTTGAATGCACTGACCTATCTGAAACAAGCCAGTGTCAATCATAAAGAGGGGAAGGTTGGTCCTCGTAGAAGCAGAATCAAAGGAGAGTCAGAGATGCAGTGATCAGCAGTGTTCATCTCAGCACGGTCCAGGGAATAGGCAGTTTCAGTGGCTGAATTTCACATATGCTGGTCTAGCTGACAAGGTGATCCTTATTGTAAAATGAACGTTTTTATCTAGTTTACATTCTTCACAAGGATATCTTGTTATTAAATGCTGAATTTATCAACAGACTTCCTTTGTTGTGAGTTAATACGATTGGGCTGTTTTCCAGCCTCAGTTATGTTTCTCATTTTTAATTTATAAATTGGTACTTGGATTTATACATCAGTCTTATGACCTTGGCTATTGTGAGTCTGCCTGTGAGAAATGGCTCTGAGACAAAAATCAGCATTCTGAGATGCAAAACCGAGCACTTGATACATCAACCAAATGAGGATAGGGAATGCTGCCCCATAATGCCTCTCAGGGAACATCCCACTGGGTTCATTCAGGCAGGACATCTAACAGCATTATTGTGATGACCAGGCTAGCTATCCTTAACACAGAACTATCCTACACCTAATCGTATAGCCTTTCTTCATTCTAATTGTAATTATTCCTGCTCCTTGACTAGGATTCAAAGGATTATCTGTTTACATTATCTTTTTAAAAACATTTCGGGCTGGGCGCGGTGGCTTACACCTGTAATCCCAGCACTTTGGGAGGCTGAGGTGGGTGGATCACCAGGTCAGGAGATCAAGACCATCCTGGCTAACACGGTGAAACCCCATCTCTACTAAAAATGCAAAAAATTAGCCAGGCGTGGTGGCAGGTGCCTGTAATCCCAGCTACTCGAGAGGCTGAGGCAAGAGAATGGCGTGAACCTGGGAGGTGGAGCTGGCTGTGAGCCAAGATTGTGCCACTGCACTCCAGCCTGGACGACAGAGTCAGACTCTGTCTCAAAAACAAAAAAAATTTCGTCTTTTTTTGTGTGTGTTTTTAAGACAGGATCTCACTGTCGCCCAGGCTGGAGTGCAGAAATGCAATCATGACTTATTGCAGCCTCGACCTCCCTGGCTCAAGTGATCTTCCCACTTCAGCTTCCTAAGTAGCTGAGACCACAGGCTCACACTACCTTGCCCAGGTAACTTTTATATATATATATATATATATTTTTTTTTTTTTGAGACAGAGTCTCGCTGTGTCGCCCAGGCTGGAGTGCAGTGGCACAATCTCAGCTCATTGCAATCTCCGCCTGCCAGGGCAGGCCATTCTCCTGCCTCAGCCTCCTGAGTACCTGGGACTACAGGCGTGCACCACCACCACATCCGGCTAATTTTTTGTATTTTTATTAGAGATGGGTTTTCACCATGCTAGCCAGGCTGGTCTCGAACTCCTGACCTGGTGATATACCTGCCTTGGCCTCCCAAAGTGCTGTGATTACAGGCGTGAGCCACAGCACCCGGCCTATTTTTATTTTTATTTGTAGAGACTAGGTCTCCCTATGTTGCCCTGCCTGTTTGCAAACTCCTGGGCTCAAGTAATCCTCCCATCTCAGCCTCCCAAAATGCTGGGATTACAGGTGTGAACCACCACACCCAGCCACTATCTTGTATTTACTTATCAATTCTACTCTTTCTTGTGGCTTCTAATTGATTTAAATACTACTTTAGGCCGGGCGCGGTGGCTCACGCCTATAATCCCAGCACTTTGGGAGGCCGAGGCGGGTGGATCACAAGGTCAGAAGAGATCACCCTGGCTAACAGGGTGAAACCCCGACTCTACTAAAAATACAAAAAAATTAGCCGGGCATAGTGGCCAGCGCCTGTAGTCCCAGCTACTCAGGAGGCTAAGGCAGGAGAATGGCGTGAACCCGGGAGGTGGAGCTTGCAGTAAGCCAAGATGGTGCCACTGCACTCCAGCCTGGGAGACAGAGCGAGACTCCGTCTCAAAAAAATAAAAATAAAAATAAATAAATAAATAATTAAAAAATACTACTTTATGTTAATTACTTTACTGTTAATAGTTTCATCAGGACATTTCCCTCCCCTGTTGTCCGAAATTCACAAAGTGAATATCTTGTTTCTTATTATAGCTGTCTTATATAGCAGCTTTTATGATAAAGAATTAACCTCTGAGCTATGCTGCTTCTGTACGAAGGTCCCTCCCTATTTGATTTTCATATTGGTTTTGTTTCTTCTACACTAGGTTCCTCTTTCTGTGTTTTCAGAATTTTAGCCTGGCTCTTTCTATCGCTAGATTCTCCTAAGTATCTAACGTTTGAATATCATTTTACACCTTATGACTATGTTCACATATACTAGGTGATTTTTCTAACAGCCTTCTGAAGTTGACCCAGTAGGTATTATTATCCCTTGAAATCTGACAACTTAAAATACAATGAAGCCAGTTGTCTTGTCACAAAACCAGAACACATACCTACAAACAGCAAGATCACTCTCAAAGTCACAACAGAACCCACCTAGGCTTTTTGTCTTCTACTTAAGTTCTTGTTCCTAGAGTCTCACATAGAAATCTATATTTCTAGAGTCTAGGTTAGAGTCAAGTCCATTTGGCTTTCCAAGATGAGAGGACAAGCATCTTCAAGCTTCCTGACCTTGTAGCACCAACTGCATCTTTTTGTTGGTTGCAACTTTCAGGGTCTATTTACCTTTTGCTAATAATGAAAGGTTTAATCATTTCCTAACATCTCTGTATGTTGGTTATTTTTTTAAAAAGTAATAAATGTATTGAATGTGTCAGGCACCATTTTAAGCATATTATATCTAATAAATAAGTTAATCATCATAGTGACCTTGTAAAATGGGTGCTAGTTTTATTTTCTCATTAGCATATAATACACATGTTTTGGGAGTATATGTGATATTTTGATACCTGTATATAATGTGTAATGATCAAATCAGGGTAATTGTGATATCCATTGCCTCAAACGTTTATGTTTTCTTTGTGTTGGGAACGTTCCAAACCTTCTCTTGTAATTATTTTGAAATACACAATAAATTATTGTTAACTATAATTTCCCTGCTACCAAATGCAAGAACTTATTCTTTTATCTAACTGTATTTTTATACCCCCATATGTTGGTCCTTTAAGTTTTTACACTCCCCACTGCTAAATTTGACTGGCTTAAAATATAAAAAAGTTTTTCCAAAGTTGTGGAGAAATTCAAACATCAAGAAAATCTATGATATTAAGTGACATGTGAAAAGAGCTTGGTTAAAAATACTGCAAATAATTGTCACTTTGCTGTGTAAACCATTTTCCTGAATAAAGATGTTCATTGTTACCAAATTGAAACATAGTCTAGAGTATAACAATCTCATAATTTTTATCATCACAACACACAGTGTCCATCAGAGTACTATATATAAGGTAAAACCCTCCTCTTGATTAAAATTTTTAAAAAGTGTGCTTTAAAACCATGTCCAAAATGGGACTTAGCCAAATAACATCCACATATTCCATGATATAGCTTAATTTTCTTATTCTATTTTAATTTGAACACACTACCAAAGAAATAGATTCATAGACTAATAAAAGCTAACACTAATTGGTTATTCTACAGTAGGCCCTATGCTAAGCATTTTAGTTGTATTATTTGATGAAACTATCTCAGTACCCACACAAATATAGTCAACTGGTTTTTGGCAAAGATGCAAAGGCAATTTCAGTATAGAAAGGATAATTTTAAAATAAATGGTGCTGGAACAATTGGGCATTGATACGGAAAAAAAATTAACCTAAACACGGACTTTAAACCTTTTGCAAAAATTTCCTCAAATGGATTGTAGATCTAAGTGTGAAACAAAACTATAAAACTTCTAAAAGGAAACATACGAGAAAATCCATTCGGACATAACACCAAAAGCACAGTCTATGTGCTGGACTTTATGTAATTGCACTTTATTAAAATGAACATTTGCTGTGTGAAAGATAGTGTTAAGAGAATGAGAAGACAAGCCACAGACTAGGAGAAAATATTGAGAAACACATCTGAGAAACGCAAAAAAAAACTCTTAAAAACTCAACAATAAGAAAATAAACAACTGGGCCGGGCGCAGTGGCTCACGCCTATAATCCCAGCACTTTGGGAGGCCAAGGCGGAGGGATCACGAGGTCAGGAGATCAAGACCATCCTGGCTAACATGGTGAAACCCTGTCTCTACTAAAAATACAAAAAAGTAGCTGGGCATGGTGGTGCGTGCCTGTAATCCCAGCTACTCGGGAGGCTGAGGCAGGAGAATCACTTGAACCCAGGAGATGGGTGTCGCAGTGAGCTGAGATCACGCCACTGCACTCCAACCTGGTGACAGAGCAAGACTCCAACTCAAAAAAAAAAAAAAAAAAGAAAAAAAGAAAAGAAAAGAAACAACTGAATTTTAAAATAAGCGAAATAGGGCCCAGCATGGTGGCTCACACCTGTAATCCCAGCACTTTGGGAGGCCAAGGCAGGCGGATCATGAGGTCAGGAGATTGAGACCATCCTGGCTAACATGGTTAAACCCCATCTCTACTAAAAATACAAAAAATTAGCCGGGTGAGGTGGCGGGTGCCTGTAGTTCCAGCTACTCAGGAGGCTGAGGCAGGAGAATGGTGTGAACCCAGAAGGAGGAGCTTGCAGTGAGCCAAGATCGCACCACTGCATTCCAGCCTGGGTGACAGAGCAAGACTCCGTCTCAAAAAAATAGATAAATAAATCATAAAAAAGTACTACTTTATGTTAATTACTTTCCTCCTAATAGTTCCATCAGTACATTTCCCTCCCCTGTTCTCCTAAAATCGCAAAGTGAGTATCTTCAGAGTTTGAAGCAAGAGGATTTGCTTAATCCCAGGAGTTCGAGACCAGCCTGGGCAACACAGTGGTAGCCCGTCTCTACAAAAAATTTTAAAATTAGCTAGGCATGGTGTTGTGCACCTGTAGTCTCAGCTACCTGGGAGGCTGAGGTGGGAAGGTTGCTTGAGCCCAGGAGATTGAGCAATCACGCTTGTTGGTATTTACCCAACTGATTTGAAAATGTATATCAATGCAAAAAGCTGCACACAAATGTTCATGGCAGCTTTATTCATAATTGCCAAAAACTAGATCTTCGATAGGTGAATGGATACATACAATGTGATATATCTGTACAATGGAATAGTATCCAACAATAAAAAGAAATGAGCTATCAAAGTGTGAAAAGATGGATGAATTTTAAATGTATATTGCTAAATTTAAAAATTAGCCAAGTATAGTGGCACAAACCTGTGGTCCTAGCTACTTGGGAGCTGAAGAAGAAGGATCACTTGAACCTGGGAGGTCAAGGCTGCAGTGAGCCATGTTCATGCCACTGCACTCCAGCCTGGGCAACATAGCAAGACCATATGCAAATAAGCATATGGAAAAAAATGTGCAACATCATTTGTCATTAGGGAAATGCAAATTAAAACAAGAGATATCATTATGTACCTATTAGAATTGCTAAAATCCAAAAACCTGAAACAGATTTCTGGCAAAAATGTGGAACAAGAGGAATTCTCATTCATGGCTAATGGGAAATGCAAAATTATACAGCCCCTTGGAAGGGAGTTTGGCAGTTTTTTTTACAAAGATCAACATAGAGTCAGCAGGACCCTGTCTCAAAAATAAATAAATATAACTATTGGGTACTAGGCTTAGTAGCTGGGTGACGAAATAATGCGTACAGCAAACCCCTGCGACATGAGTTTAACCTATATAACAATCCTGCATATGTATCCCTGAACCTAAAATAAAAGTTACAATAAATAAAAATTCTCAGTAACCCCATAAACACCCCTGCAAACCCATTTTCTCTCCAATGAACTTGCATCAGTGACCTGCCTTGTCTAGGCCTTAGGCCAGTAGACCCCACAAGTGGCCACTATTAAGGTGTACCTGGTTCAGTGAGCAAAATGGTTGGGTCCCCAGCTGTTGCTGGGAATCCACCACACGTGCAGAAGACAGGGTGATGGATGTCTTCTGTTTGTCCCTCTAGACATACTTTTTCTTTATTTTTGTTTTTTCGAGTTAGAGCCTCGCTGTGTCTCCCAGGCTAGAGTTCAGTGGCACAGTCTCGGCTCACTGTGACCTCTGCCTCCTAGGTTCAAGCAGTTCTTGTGCCTCAGCCTCCTGAGTAGCTGGGATTACAGGCACCTGCCACCATGCCCAGCTAATTTTTGTATTTTTAGTGGAGATGGGGTTTCATCATGTTGTCTTGACTGGTCTCAAACTCCTGACCTCAAGTGATCCGCCCTCCTCAACCTCCCAAAGTGCTGAGATTATAGGCGTGAGCCACCACAACCAGCCTAGATATATTTTCTCATGCCCTCCCCAACTCTGTACCCTGAGAGGCTGACCCACGTGGACTTCCTCAGTGAGTATCCTTGTCCTTTAGCCTCCAGTTGTGTCTGGTCCATGGGAAGCACTGGCAGGAGATGGGAGGGAGGAAGGAGTGTCAGGATAGGGTGTTTATTCTCAGTTCTAGCGCTGCTGGTCATATAAAATTGGTGACACTTCTACCAAAGCCACTCTCCTGTCAATGGCCTTTTCCACCCAGCCACTCTTTCCAGTTTCTAGTAACAGCTTCCTCTCCTTGTCCCTATCAGTCCAAAGCTTAGCCCTCGTGCCACACTACATGTGTAGAGCTTATAGGTAGCACCTTGCAAAACCACTGTGGCGTGGGTGCCAGAAAGGTATGTGCTTGCCCCAGTGTGGGAAATCAGCATTCGTTGAATGAATGAATCAGTCAACCAATCACATGTTAAAGAAGTTGCAAGACACCCTTATGACAATACAACTGAGTGGTTAGAGGACTAAGTAGTCAGTGCTGGACTCAAACTGTGGCACCTTCAACTTACCCAGGTGAGTGATCTATGTTGTTCTAGTTCTCTAAGCCTTAGTCTCTTATCTTTAAAGTGGAGATCAAAGTATCTTCTTCGTAATAAGTTAATTAAATGAAAAATAGTCTGTGCAAAGTGCTTAGCATAATGTCTGGCACAAAAAAAGTGCTTAGAACATAATAATTATAAGTGTTACCTAATTAGTTGTCTAATCCAGTCATGGCTAAAATTAGATGATCTTTTGCAATAGATAAATGAGTAAGGACACAAATAGATAATTAGCAAGCAACCAAAAGTAATTGGCAAGCAAAGATGTAAACATGTTCAACCTAGCTAGTAAGCAAAGAAATGCAAAGGAAACAACAATGAGATACCACATCTTGCCTCCAAAGCTAGAAAATTGTTTTAACTATACTTAAAGCCAGAAAGGTCATGATGAAACAAGGACTGTCAATCATTCAGTTTGGGGCACAAAAATACCAGAAGGCAATAGTTTTTAAAATTTAAGTGCACCTACCTCTGACCTAGTAATTGTGCTTTTAGTAGTCTATACTACAGAAATAATCAAAGAAGTGAGTACAACGAAATTCCTAACACCATTGTTTGTAATAACAATAGACAGGTAGGTAGACAGAGGGAGGGAGGGAGGGAGGGAGGAAAAGAGGGAAGGGAAGGAGGGAGAGAAGCTAAATATCCATCAAAAAGGGAACACCTAGCTAAATTATGATACAGCCATTTTATGCATTGCTATGTAGCTATTAAAAACAAGTCCACCTCCAGGGATGCTGCCTACTGCTGTCTGGGTTGTTCACTGCACAAGGGAGCCACTGCCAAGGGAACTTCATTGACATCTTAGACATATACCGAGATGTGACAGCTTGCTTGTCCTCATATAATTTAGTACTGTCACACATAGCCATGCACACACTTGGCAGAGCATGCACTCACACTCACTGGCACACACATGCATACGTAGTTAAAACCAGTCCCACATGTATTCTAGGAGCCCACTGAAGTCTCTTCTTATTCACCTGCTGCTCCAATCCCTGCCTCCTGCCCAGCTCCAAATCTGACATAGATTCCTCATATGGAGGTGGACTGTGCCCTCTTTGGAGGCTCGAGCACGCTGGCATTCAGGGAGTTCAGAGTATAAGTGGGTGTGAGTGTGGTGCACAGCCAGGCCATGCTAGAGCCAGGCCACACTCTGGAAAGCACCCTTGGCAGAGCTAATCAGATTGTGCTAACTTAAAAAATATTTATTTGATAAAGGAGTGCCTTTTTCCAAACTCAGTAAAGGCATCGAATAGGCTGATGAAGGCACTGTAGATGTCTATGTGTATGTAAAAAGCAGGTTGCAGAACAATAGGTACAGTGTGATTCCAGTAAGTAAATATGTTCATACATGTAAATGCATAGAAGAGAGACTGTTACGGTGGCTATTGCTGGACAGGAATATGGGTGGGGAAAAGAGGAAGGCAAACTGCTCTTTTTTCTTTCTTATAGTTTAAATTTGTTTGTTTGAGAGAGGGTCTGGCTCTATCCCTAGGTGGTAGTACGGTGGTGGGATCTCAGCTCACTGCAATCTCTGCCTCCCAGGCTCAAGCGATTCTCCCACTTCAGCCTTCTGAATAGCTGGGAGTACAGGTGCGCGCTACCACACCCTGCTAGGTTTTTTGTATTTTTAGTAGAGATGGAGTTTCGCCATGTTGCCTAGACTGGTCTCAAACTCCTGGGCTCAGGTGATTGAGGCACCTAAGCCTCCCAAAGTGCTGGGATTACAGGTGTGAGCCACTGAGACTGGCTTCCTTATAGTTTGGATTTTTTAAAATGTGAATATATCCACATACTACTTGTATAATTTAAAAAATAAGTTAAAATCAGGAATAACAAAGAAGTGCCAGGCCGGGCGCGGTGGCTCAAGCCTGTAATCCCAGCACTTTGGGAGGCCGAGATGGGCAGATCACGAGGTCAGGAGATCAAGACCATCCTGGCTAACACAGTGAAACCCCGTCTCTACTAAAAATACAAAAAAAAACTAGCCGGGCACGGTGGCGGGGGCCTGTAGTCCCAGCTACTCGGGAGGCTGAGGCAGGAGAATGGCGTGAACCCGGGAGGCGGAGCTTGCAGTGAGCTGAGATCTGGCCACTGCACTCCAGCCTGGGCGACAGAGCGAGACTCCGTCTCAAAAAAAAAAAAAAAAAAAAGAAGTGCCAAAGGTGAGGTTTAACAACTATAGCCATTCAGTAAAATATTTCAGTTTATAAAAAGTCTGGAAGTTATCTTTGAAAGTTAAGTGAATAAAGCAGGAGAGAACATTCTATGAATATGCCAGTAATATTTTAAGTGAAAAGGCAAGTCACAGAACAGTACTATGTTAAGATCCTACCTGTGTTAAAAATGTAGACACATGTATACCTACAAATGAAATAAATGCCTGTAAAGATAGATACCAAGGCCAGGCTAGGTGGCTCACGCCTGTAATTCCAGCACTTTGGGAGGCCGAGGCGGGCAGATCACGAGGTCAGGATATCGAGACCATCCTGGCCAACATGGTGAAACCCCGTCTCTACTAAAAATACAAACTATTAGCCGGGCGTGGCGGCGGGCGCCTGTAGTCCCAGCTACTTGGGAGGCTGAGGCAGGAGAATGGCGTGAACCTGGGAGGCAGAGCTTGCAGTGAGCCAAGATCGCGCCACTGCACTCCAGCCTGGGCGACAAAGCGAGACTCCGTCTCAAAAAAAAAAAAAAAAAGATAGATACCAAATTGAAAATAGGGGTTATTATCGGCCGGGTGTGGTGGCTTATGCCTGTAATCCCAGCACTTTGGGAGGCCAAGGCGGGCGGATCACAAGGTCAGGAGATCGAGACCATCCTGGCTAACACGGTGAAACCCCGTCTTTACTAAAAATACAAAAATTAGCTGGGCGTGGTGGCGGGCGCCTGTAGTCCCAGCTACTTGGGAGGCCGAGACAGGAGAATGGCATAAACCTGGGAGGCAGAGCTTGCAGTGAGCCGAGTTAGCACCACTGCACTCCAGCCTGGGCAACAAAGCCAGACTCCATCTCAACAACAAAAAAAGAAAATAGGGGTTATTATCTCTAAGGGATGGGTTTGAGTGGTAATAGAAAGCTTATTTATGAGTGTTTGAATTTTTTATAATGATGATATTTTTTATAATAAAAATAAATTATATATAAACAGATATAAAGTATGTTTATATAAGCACATGAATGTGTGTATATATATAAATATGTGTATGTAAAAATATCTATAAATATCTCCTATATAGAAAATATATATACATATTTAAATATATACACAGACACATGTGTAAATGTAAACACATATATATGCCTAGGAAAATAGATGTTTATATTTATATATACACATGCATATATATTTATATATGTGTATATATATTTACATATATGGCATTATAGGTGATGATTACTATTGACTTTTGTATTCATGTGCTTTTCATATTTTCACCAATTTTATAATCTGGCAAGAATTTTTTTAAAAACTAAAAGGTTTTAAAAAAGGAAAAACCTAATAAAATTGTATAGTATAATTACTAGTGAGTGAAAGTATGCATAAATTTTGTACATGGAAAAAAATCTAGGAAAAATTTGAATTAGTAGAAATTTGGATGTTAAAACTTGTTTTTTTCCTTTTCTTTTTTTTCTTTTTTTTTTTCTTTTTTTTTTTTTTTTTGAAACGGAGTCTCGCTCTGTCGCCCGGGCTGGAGTGCAGTGGCCGGATCTCAGCTCACTGCAAGCTCCACGCCCGGGTTTACGCCATTCTCCTGCCTCTGCCTCTGAAGTAGCTGGGACTACAGGCGCCCGCCACCTCGCCCGGCTAGCTTTTTGTATTTTTTTTTAGTAAAGACGGGGTTTCACCTTGTTAGCCAGGATGGTCTCGATCTCCTGACCTCGTGATCCACCCGTCTCGGCCTCCCAAAGTGCTGGGATTACAGGCTTGAGCCACCGTGCCTGGCCTTTTTTTCCTTTTCTTTTTTTCCCAAGTCTACGATAATGAATGAATATTAGTTCTGGTGCTAGAAGAAAGTGTAACTTAAAAATGTAAACATTTATTAGGTGCACACAAAGATCATCATTTTAGGGTTGGAGAAACTTAGGGGCAAGCAGGGGCATTGGCTGCTAAAAGGGGTGCAGGCTGGGGCAGGTCTCACCTCTGGGTTCTAGAGCTCCTTCCAGCCCCCTTCAAGCTGCCATCACGTTTCTGTTCTCGAGTTTGTAGAGAAGGGACACACACAGGTGCCCGTGTTGGCAGTCTGCTCATATCACACCTAACTGAGGGGTCTCCCCAGGGCCTTGAGCTCCTGGCTGGCTAAATCTACTTAGTGCTAGGTTAACTGAGGTCAGACATCCCTGAGGTGGCAAAGTAGGGTGATCAGTTTGTCCCAGTTTGCCTCAGATTTCCCCAGTTTTAGCACTTAAAATCCTGCATTCCAGGAAATCCCTTGGACCTATAAAAACCAGAACAGGGTCAGGCATGGTGGCTCACCCCTGCAATCCCAGTACTTTGGGAGACCAAGGTGGGTGGATCACCTAAGGACAGGAGGTCGGGAGTTTGAGACCAGCTTGGCCAACTTGGTGAAACCCTGTCTCTACTAAAAATATAAAAATTAGCCAGGCATGGTAGCAAATGCCTGTAGTCCCAGCTACTCGGGAAGCGGAGGCAAGATAATTACTTGAACCCAGGAGGCGGAGGTTTCAGTGAGCCAAGATTGTGCCACTGCACTACAGCCTGGGTGACAAAGCGAGACTCCATCTCAAGTAACAACAACAACAACAGCAACACAGAACAGTTGGTCACCCCAGAGTGAATTGTGATTCCCAAGAACACCAAACTGGGAACCAGGAGATCACCATTCTCACCCCAACTCCCTGTGTGGTATTACCGCACCTGTCTGGGCCTCAGTTTGCTTATCAGTAAAACAGTATCATCTCCCCAGACTCTACCTTAAAGGGTCGTTTCAAAGAAAAAAAAATGTGACATTACATTGTAAACTAAGGACTGTGTCCACGGGGGAGGGTCAGGGTGGACTTTGCCCCTGGGGGAGTCAGCTAGAGCCATGGAGGCATGACCACAGCATTCTCATCACAGCTTATTCTCCATTCTCCTTGACATCCAAGGTCATGCCCATCTAAAATCCTCTCATGAGGCCAATCCAACAAGTCTTCAGCTCTGGTGAAGTGTGACTCCGAGGGTTCTACAAACTTTTTCTGTAAAAACCTTTGATGGTTAATTTTTTTTGTTTTTTTGTTTTGTTTTGTTTTGTTTGAGACAGAGTCTCACTCTGTTACCCAGGCTGGAGTGCAGTGATGTAATCTCAGCTCACTGCAAACTCCGCCTTCTGGATTCCAGTGATTCTTCTGTCTCAGCCTCCCAAGTAGCTGGGATTACAGGCACACACCATCACACCCGGCTAATTTTTGTATTTTTAGTAGAGACAGGATTTCACCATATTGGCCAGGCTGATCTTGAACTCCTGACCTCATGATCCACTCACCTCGGCCTCCCAAAGTGCTGGAATTACAGGTGTGAGCCACTGCACCTGGCTCTGATGGTTAATTTTATGTGTCAGTTTGGCTGGACCACGGTACCCAGATATTTGGTCAGACATTATTCTGGATGTTTCTGTGAGAGTACATTTGGATGAGATTAACATTGAAATCAGTGGATTTTGAGTAAAGTTGGTTGCCCTCCACAATGTCAGTGGGCCTCATCCAATCAGTCAAAGGACTGAATGGTACAAAGACTGACCTCCCCTGAGCAAGAAGGAATCCTGCAGCAGACAGCCTTCAGACTCAAACTGCAACCTTCGTTCTTCCCAGGTCTTCAGCCTGCCAGTCCACTCTGCAGACTTTGGACTTGCCAGCCTCCATAATCACATGAGCCAGTTCCTTAAATCTCTCTCTTTTTTTTTTTTCTTTTCTCTCTGTCCTATTGGTTCCGTCTCTATGGAAAACCCTGACTAGTACAAAATCCAAACAGGATGTGTTTTAGACTCTGCAGGTCATGTGATCTCTGTCACATCTACTCAACTCTCCCATTTTAGCTCAGAAGCAGCCACAAACAATACGCAAGGTATTGTCCACCTTGGCCTGCTGACATTTGGGGCTGGATCATTCTTTTTTATGAGGGCTGTCCTGTGAACTGTAGGATATTTAGCAGCATCCTAGACTCTACCCAGTTGATACCAGTAGCACTCCTCAGTTGTTACCACCCAAAATGTCACTGTGGGGAGGGTGGTCTGATGTAAATAAATGAGCATGACTGTGTTCTACTGAAACATGATTTACAAAATAGCTGCTATTTTGTAAATACACTATTGTAAAACATTATTTATAAAATGGTTGGTTTGGCCCGTGGGCCATAGTTTGCTAACACTGCTCTAGGCAGTGGGGTCGACCAATGTCAGCAATGACCTGGAGCTTTGAGGAAGGAGACCCATAGTCGGAGAGTGATGAGGGAGCCTGCAGGAGACTGTAATGTCAAGCCAGATTCCCCTTCCAAGCGTTGGATGGAGCCAAGCCCCAGGCTGAGGATCCTTGCTATATCTTAAGTGTAGGTTGTTGGGTCAGATGATGATGCTGTAGCCTTGACAGTGCAGTTGCTGCAATGAGCAGGGGTGCCTAAAAGAAGCTTTAATTTTCTTTCTTTTTTTTTTTTTTTTTTTTTTTTGGAGACAGAGTCTCTCTCTGTTGCCAGGGTGGAGTGCAGTGGCATGATCTCAGCTCACTTCAACCTCTGCCTCCTGGGTTCAAGCAATTCTCCTGCCTCAGCCTCCCGAGTAGCTGGGACTACAGGTGCATGCTGTCACACCCAGCTAATTTTTTTTGTATTTTAGTAGAGACGAGGTTTCACTGTGTTGCCTGGGCTGGTCTCGAACTCCTGAGCTCAGGCACTCCGCCCACCTCGGCCTCCCAAAGTGCTTGGATTCCAGGTGTGGGCCACCATGCCCGGCCAAGAAGCTCGAATTTTCTTACTGTACATCCCAGTTGGGGTTGAAGGTTTATAGAAGAGAGGGATGTTAGGTGCCTCACCACATTTCCTCTGGGCTTCCCTAGTGGCTACCTCATTTCCTTTTCACCATTTCCACAATCTTCAATCCATCAAGAAACTGTATTTTTGAACCTTTTTGCATTTTCATTTGGCAGCCAAAGTAGGTTAGCCTATTTCACATGGAAAGCAATTGTGTTTCACACTTGTCTATCACCCCTTTTAGCCCTGGCATGTAAATAGGGGAGAAGGAGGCAGAGGAAGTATCCACAGACCCCCAGGGAGGAGGGGCATTACAGGGGTTGCTGGGGAAGAGTTCATTATCTGTGGCCTAGCCTTGTGTCTCCAACACTGGGCACATGCCATGCTCTCAAAACTCTGGTTAATAGGAGCTTCACAGGAAGTTATATTTCAAAAGGAGACAATTTTCCTGATCATGCTATTTGCAAAGGGGATGGGAGCATTTTTGTATTTGTATTTATGGGAGCATGACTGTTCTAATGAAACATTATTTACAAAATAGGTGGGTGGCTGGTTTGGCCTGTGGGCCATAGTTTGCTAACACTGTTATAGGCAATGGGGACAACCAGTGTCAGCACTGACCTGGAGCTTTAAGGAAGGGGACCCATGGTTGGAGAGTGATGAGGGAGACTGCAGGAGACCCATAATGTCAAGGAGTGATAACATAAAGACACCCTTAGGGAATGAGTCTTCCAGGAAATCTTGGCAGGGAGTTGTGCCAGGGCCTTAAATGCAGTTGGCAACCAATGCTACCCAATCAGGCCAGCCACCTGCAATACACCAGAGTCCCAGCAATGGTTCTGAAACCCTAATGTATATGAGAATCACCTTGAGAGCTAATGCAGCTGGCTGAGGTCCAAGTTCATTGGAATACACAAGGGCCGGGGCCTTTGTGTTTTCACCATGTGCTCCAGATGAGCTCCAGCTCATTCCAACCAAGAACTGAGAACCATTGGGTTCAAACCTTGCTACTCAAAGTGTGGTGTGCAGACAGGCAGCATCAGTATTATCTGAGCACTTGTTAGAAATGTAGCATCTCTGAGCCCACCAGGACCTACTAAATCAGTGTTGTCATTTTGACAGGGTCCTTAAGGATTTTTATTCACCTTACAATTTGGGAAGCGTTAGAGCTAGATCATAGAGTAACTGGGCAGCAGCTGGGCCCCAAGAAAAAGTGGCTCCAGGCCCAAAGAAAAGACCAGCTGAACACGGTCACTCATCTAAACTGACAAAAACAGGGAAGAGTCCAGTCAGACAAAAGAAACTCCCAAGTGAGGAGAAGAGGAGCCGTCTGTTATTCAAGGAAATGGATCCCGAGTCTGGGGTGGCAAAGAAATCTTGGGGAACAACACAGGCCCTGACCAGACCAGAGGTCAACTGCAACAATAGGCCTTAGGTGCTCATGTCATTTGCAGGGCCTCTCAGAGGCCATCTGTGTGCTTTGCCCAGGCTCCCTGCCCCAGGCCAGTGCCTGCCTGAGTCCTAACCCCTCCAACTTTGCTCTTTCTTAGCCCCAAACTCAGCCTTCACATCTGGTGATGAAATTCAGCTTCTCTGCTTCACAGGCCCTGGTAACCAGCCTGCATTCTCTGCAGTTGCTCTAGGAAACTTTCCTGGGGAGTCTGGGAGTGGAGAGTGCATTTGGAAAGCCCCTAGGTGGTTCTGATAGGCAGCTCCTATACATGACTCCACTTTGTGGGTTCCAGAAACTACCAGTCTATCCCCTGATCCATAAGGCCTAACGAGTAAGATCTCCACTGCTAGTGAAGGCAGATCACTGCACTGTCTCTGGGGTTCCCGTGTATCCCACCCATAGCTTGGTAAGTAGTCCTTTTGTAAATAAATCTTCCTCACGTTATCCTAACTTGAGTGCACCTGTTGGGATCCTGGCTGATACAATGGATCAATGATGGGAAACATCACATCCTTAGGGGGAGATCTCATCTCAACCCACAGTGGTACCGACAGGGTAAGCTTACCAGAATCCAGGAGTGCAACATTGGAATATGACATGTACAACAAGGGGCTCATTTTACTACAAGAGATGTAGGGAAAATGTCCTAACAGTAGGCACAATCTAACCACAAAGCACACCCCCCAAAAGGGAGTGAGCGACCCATGAAGGCAGATTCAAGCAAAAGCGTAATTCCCATTTATTGACAGAATACAGCAAGTCTGCTTTCCTGCTCAGGTGGGAGGCTGGGCTCAGTGACCCAGACAGTTCCCTCCAGCTCTGAGGTTGTGAGTCTACAAATAGCCCCATGCTCCTCCTACACCCTCCTCACAGCTCTCCAGGGACTCAGGTGGTAGCTGATGGTAAATGTGTTGATGGGGAAAAATAAAAGATTGGAACTTCCCTTAATACCTTGCTTTCCCCCTCATCATCCGACTGATGGTGACTGACCTTGAGGGTGCAGATGGGTGGAGTAGGGATAGAACCCAAAAGCGTTGCCAGCTCAGAAGTTCAGAAAAGTCAGCATGCAGATTGCTCAGGAGGACGTATGTAAAACATAGGGTCCCCATCTAGGCAGCTGCCAGACCTGAGGCTGTGGGCGGCAGAGCAGCCAACATGCTGGAGATCTGCCCAGGAAACTGCAGCACATGGGAAGTCTGGCAAGCACAAGGCAAGGCCACTTCAGGGTGAAAGGGGACAGGCGGCAGTCAGATATTGGCCAAAGGGGCCTGGGCAGCCTTAAAAGAGTCCCCATGGAGTGGGAAAGTGAGAGAGGACTGGGTTTCAGGCAGCATGCATTTTCTGGGCTGGTCCCTGGGTTCTTGGTGTCCCGTGAGTTGCAACAGAGGAGAATTTAGGAGGCGGGTAGAGGGAAGTACATGGCAGGAGTCAGAGGCTTTAAGCCCCACTGAACAGAGACAGACTAAGACCACTCTTAGCTCATTCATTACTGAACCCCTGCTCCATGGAGTACCATGCTAGCTGCTAAGGATAGAGTGATGAAGAAGAGCAGCAGGGTCTCCACCCTCCTCACTAGCTCAAGGTCACCTGTCCTGCCTCCATCAGGACTGAGCAGCTGACATGTGGCTGAGTCAGCAGGCAGGAAGTGTGAGTGGCCTGCATCTTAGGAGCTGGGGCTGGCAGGGTGCCAGATTGGAGAGGCAGGTGCTGAGGCTATGATTCCACACAACAGTTAACGCCTCTTCCTCTGTTATTCCCGATCCAGACCAGCTGTCCTGGTGTGTGTGCAGACCCGTAAGTTCAGCAAAGCACACAGACTTTAGTGTGACCAACTGTCCCAGTTTGCCCAGGGCTGGTTTGGTTTTTAGCATTGTCCCAGGAAACCCCTCTAGTGCAGGACTGAGGTCCTTGGGCAGGTAAGAGTGAGGAGTGGCCGCGTGCCAAGTGAGTAATTGCTGGTGCTGTGGCAAAGCCCCCAAGCTTGGTCCTGGGAAGTTTGAACGCTGTTGGGCTGGTGTTTGTTCCTAGCTGCCCTGAGTGACCACACAGCTGGGTGTTTGGGAAATAATTAGTGGCATTCCTGACCCAAATACCTCCAATCTGGTTCATTAGTCACTCATATATGAGGAAATGAATTCAGGAAAAACACAATCATATATTATTTTGGTGTGAGTGTCCGCTTCCCAGTGTCGCCCTGGTGTTTCGTTCTCTTACCACTCTAGATTGTGAATTTTTTATTATTTTGCTGACTTTCCCACCAGGTTCTCTCATAGAATCCTGAGTCTGGTGACTTAGTGTCTCGCACATAA
Organism: Chlorocebus sabaeus; assembly: GCF_047675955.1. Taxonomy (NCBI): domain Eukaryota; kingdom Metazoa; phylum Chordata; class Mammalia; order Primates; family Cercopithecidae; genus Chlorocebus; species Chlorocebus sabaeus. Next base: position 56,169,913 of record NC_132929.1, on the reverse strand, counting down.
TAGGGACTCCAGAAGTGTTTCATGAATAAATGCATAAAGATTCAATCTGTCTGTTGCAGAAACTAGGAGCCAAAAGGGCAGAATGAATGGTGAAACTGATCATTTTGAAAGGCGGTAAGTCAAAGTGAGAGGACCAGAATAGACACTGTAGGAAGTCTGGTTTCAAGCAAGCAAACAGGAAGCATTCAGACAACAACTCACAATCGTCCATGGGGCCTTGTGTCGTTAGATTTCCTGGCAGAGGTTCTGTTTGTTTTGGGGCCTCCCTTCCAGCTGCTCTGGCTGCCAGGCCCAGTGTCCTCTCTCTTTTGCTGGCTGTTCATTCCTCCAACGCACATTTACTCAAGCACTGAGTCAGGCACTGGACTGGGCACTGGCAAGGTGCAGAGGTTAGAAACAGGATGTCCCCGTAGGGGGTGCATTACACACACACACACACACACACGCACACCACACACACAGCCAAGATGCAGTAGAAAAAGCAGTTAAGGCCGGGCCGGTGGCTCACGCCTGTAATCCCAACACTTTGGGAGGCCGAGGCGGGCGGATCACGAGGTCAGGAGATCGAGACCATCCTGGCTAACACGGTGAAACCCTGTCTCTACTAAAAAAATACAAAAAATTATCCGGGCGTGGTGGCCATCGCCTGTAGTCCCAGCTACTCGGGGGGCTGAGGCAGGAGAAGAGGGTGAACCCAGGGGGCGGAACTTGCAGTGAGCTGGGATCGCGCCACTGCACTCTAGCCTGGGCGACAGAGCAAGACTCTGTCTCAAAAAAAAAAAAAAAAAAAAAAAAAAAAAAGAAGTTAAGTGTCAGGAGGTGTGAGTGCCTTCTTTTGAAGGGCATTGTGTGACCTGACAGGTGTAAGCCAAGCTCTTTAAAGGCCAGAAGGATGCCATCCCCTGGTTGATGTGGGCCTGCCCTGCAGCTCCTCCTTGCATCTCCTGCACCTGCTTACTTGCTCATCTCTGCAGACTCTAGGCTTGTCTCTATATATTACTGTCAAATGCCACTGGCATGTAAGTGCTCCACTTGATTCTCAGCCCCTCCCGTGCTGGCTGACAATGGCAGCTGACTGTGTTTTACTCATTCTCAACTCCACCCTCTCCTGCCCAATTGACTGATGCTGGGCGTTTGCCTCCTATGCCTACCAACCCATTAAATTTTTATATGCAATGCTTCCTCTTTGCAGGCAGTGGGTTGGGTGCTGGGACTGTATTGGTAAACAAGTTTCTGTGGAGCTCATTATGGAGGAGGAGGGAGACAATAACCAGTCAGTTATATCCAGTGTGATAAGTGCTATAGTGGCCTAAGCTCCTGGGGCCATAGGGTGGAGTAGGGATTGGAGGTGGCCAAACCTGAAGTAAGGAGACCAGCAAGGAGGCTGCAGCTCTATTTTTTAGTGGTATGTTGTGCCATGATTACAGTTTCATTTCTTTACCCATCTGTCTCCACCATCCATCTCTTCATTCATTAATTGGCTCCTTCAACAAGCTCTTGAAACACCTATTGTGTGTCAGACACTCTGCTAGGTCCTGGGAATACCACGATAAAAAAGACTGGTTCCTCTGCCACATTGGACATTTGGCTTCCCAAATGTGCCCAGCTCCTGCCTGCCTCAGAGTCTTCACACTCACTGTTCCCGCTACTTGAAAGATCATAGTCCCCATCTACTTGACCAGGTTACCTACTCTAGCCTTTAGATCTCAGCTCAAAAGTCACTTCCTCAAGGAGGATGTCCCTGACCTCTTAACCAGTTCACAGCCCCATTATGATGTTCTCACAGCAACCTGTAATTTTCTTTCATAGCACCTGTAATTATATATTTATTAGTGAGACTATTTCATCAGTGTTGGTCTCCCCAGCACTTGGTCCTCTGTCAAGGACTCGTTTATTATAATATTTATACTGTCTAACCCTGGTAATGTATTTAATACATATAAATTAAATGGATGGATAGATGATGGTTGGATGGATGGGATGGATGGATGGATAAATGGATGGATGGATTCATAGATTGATGGATAGATGATTGGAAGGTTGGATGGATGGGATGGATGATTGGATGTTTAGATGGATGAATGGTTGGATGGTTGAATGGATGGATGGTTAGATGGATGGATGTTTAGATGGATGGATGGATGGATGGATGGATGGATGGATGGATGGATGGATGAACTGGAGCTGAGGCTAAGTAAAGGCAAGGACAAATTCAGAGACTGATCCAGTAGTCAGAGCAGAAAAGAGATGAGAATTGGTGAATGGGCCAAGACAGTAAAAGCGGAAAAGCTGAGGAGGGAATTGACAGCAGGAATCTGCAGAATTTGGTTTCTGGTTGAATGTCAGGGGTGAAGCAGAGGAAGGAGTGCAAGGTGACAGCCAAGCTTCTGACTGAGGGCTAGGGAGGCTGGAAACAAAGGAGAGCAAATTTGGAGGTGTAGGATAAAGAGGATGACCCCTACATTTAAGAATCTGCTGAGGCAATGAGGTGGAAATTTAAAATGATTTTGGGCCACTATGGTAGTTAAGATATGACTACTATCTGCCCTAAGAAATAAATTCTACAATTTCAGTGGCTTAACCTAATAGATGTTTTGGGTTTATTTTATTTTATTTTATTTTATTTTATTTTATTTTTGCTTTGCTCCACATGACAGTCTAATGCAGGTATTTCAGATCAGCATGGCAACAAGGTGACATGGTGGTTTAGGGGACCAGACTCCTTCCCTCTTGTGGCTGCACCATACCATCTTATCCCAAAAGGGCCATCTAGCATTTAAACCCTCTTCCAAACTTTATAAGGCAGAGCCTACCTCCCACCATAAAGCGAAAAATGCCCAACTGGTACTTTCTCAGACTTCCTTGCGTCCAAGGCATGGGCACATGGCCTAGCCACTGTCATTCAGACAGTTCTCCCTCAGACTTTGATTTGGAAGCTAATGGCATACTGAATCCATTCAGGTGAGGGAGGCAGCAGGAGAGTTTATCCTGCCAGTGTTCTGAGGCTGGCATGGCAGCTATTCCAGCTGCAGCATCTAGTATTCAATGTCGGTGATATTAGTGGCCCAGGATTCTATGACTTTGTCCACTGATGACAGTTCTACGGCATGATCTTTGACATTGTTTTTTGCTGTGTTTCCTGGTGCCCTTTCAGAGATTCTGTGAACTATTTAATATCTTTAACATTTTTTTCTGTGTAAATTCACGAAGGTTGTTTTCTGTTGCTTGCAGCTAGACACTTGGTCTCATATAGGCCAAATATAAATGTACAGATAGCATTTGGATATGCAGTTGTAGAGCTTAGGAGATCTGGGGCAGAGATATTCATGGAGGTGGTTAAAGCCATGGGAGTGGATATAATTGCTGTGCAGCTGGGCACGGTAGCTCATGCCTGTAATCCCAAGGCTGAGGCAGGTGGATCACTCCTGAGGCAGCTGGTCAGGAGTTTGAGACCAGCTTGGCCAACATGGCGAAAACCCATCTCTGGCAAAAATACAAAAATTAGTGGGGCATGGTGGTGGGCACCTGTAATCCTAGGGAGGCTGAGGCACGAGAATTGCTTGAACCCGGGAGGCGGAGGTTGCAGTGAGCAGAGATTGCGCCACTGCACTCCAGCCTGAGCAACAGAGTGGAACTTTGTCTCAAAAAAAAACAACAACAATAACAACAACAAAAAAAGGATTGCTCTGCAAGTTGGCATCATGACAATGGAAGAGGACCTGGCCTGGACACTTGAGAAATGGCAGATGAATGGGAAATCACAAAGGAGATGGAGAAGGGGCTAAATGTTCAGCTCTATTCCTAATCCACTAAGGCTCAGCTTGGAGTTTGCTGTTTGGGAAACCAACTCCTCATCCAGCAAAATAAGTCATTTGTTTCTTTAGGCTACATTCTTATAGCTGATATTCTGCTTCTTTAATGCTGCTGTTTCTTTGTCTTCTTAAGGCTGCTCCAGATGACTTCTGTCATTACGATGCTAATTACAACACCTGCTTATCTAGCGTGGCAATGTCAAATATGTGACACGGTCTTTACCAGTGCCCTTCCAATGCCAACAAACCCTGGTAATCACAGCAGGCATTTTTACCCAACAATAGTACTTTTTCCCAATGAACCTGGATGTACCCCTCAGAATCCTTCTCAACACAGTTCTCCAGACAGCTGTAATAAATTCATGAGAGTAAGTTCATGAGATAGAGCCTGATTACTAGCTCAGGACAACAGTTTTTCAGTTCACATAACATTTTTAGATACATTATCTCTTTTGCTTTTCTCAACAGCTTTATGAAGTAGTTGCTACTTCATAAAGGCCTGTTTTAGAGATGAAAAAATGTATATTTCATGAAGATAAATGACTTGACCAAAATTACACATTTAAATTATGGGAGAGTCAGAATCTGAACTTAGGGCTCTTGCTTGTAAATTCTAAGCCTTTATCTAAACCAACAAGGTATTTCCCACCTGTGTTTCTTCTGAGTTATGAGGACTATTTAATAAGCCTCAGGGAACAGAGAAAGCCAAGAACAGTTGCTAAGCCTCCTGCACTGGTCTAGCAGATAGTACTAGTTGCTGTAGCCGGGAAATGTTATGTTCTAGATAAAAATACTGCAAAATCCCAATCTCTCCTTGAAGTTTGGATAATTTTTAAAAATGTATTATTATTTTTTATTTTTTTGAGACAGAGTCTTGCTCTGCCACCCAGGCTGGAGTGCAGTGGCGTGATCTCGGCTCACTGTAACCTCTGCCTCCCAGGTTCAAGCCACTGCACCACCACGCTTGGCTAATTTTTCTATTTTTAGTAAAGATAGGGTTTCACCATGTTGATCAGGCTGGTCTCGAACTTCTTACCTCAGGTGATCTGTCCACCTTGACCTCCCAAAGTGCTGAGATTACAGGCATGAGCCACCGTGCATGGCCTTTTTTGTGGGGAGAGGGGACAGAGTCTCGCTCTATCGCCCGGGGTGGAGTGCAGTGGCACGATCTCATCTCACTGTAACCTCTGCCTCCCAGGTTCAAGCAATTCTCCTGCCTCAGCCTCCCAAGTAGTCGGGATCACAGGCACCTGCCACCACATCCGGCTAATTTTTGTATTTTCAGGAGAGATGGGGTTTCACCATGTTGGCCAGGCTGGTCTTGAACTCCTGACCTCAAGAGATCTGCCCACCTCGGCCTCCCAAAGTGCTGGGATTACAGGTGTGAGCCACCGTGCCAGGCCAAAGTTTGGACAAATGTTTGGCTCTATGTTCTTAGAAGCCATGGTGTATGCCAACAGGAGCTAGGAGCACAGTAACCTTTCGACATCTAGGCAGGTGGGCCTTGAATATCTAGAAAGTTGGACTGTGAGCAGCCGAGCCATAGCCACTGAGATTTAGGGACAGAATTTTGTTGAATAATTCACAATTTCTTTAAAAAACACCAGGCCCGGGGAAAGGACCAAACCATGTGTGGTATACACATGGATCGGTATACTGACATCCATTCTAATTGAGAGGCTAGGACTACAAATGGCATTTTCCGTACCCCCTTGCAACTACCGTACAAAATGGGAATTACTTTCAACCAACCGAATGTACTTGCATGTGGTGTTGAATTTTGTAGGGAGAGCAACGTGGCAGCCATGGCGGTAGAGGCTGCGTGGAACTGGAGGCTGCCAGTGGTTTCCTGGTTTGGGAGGTAGCTTCCTGGGGGTGGCTGGGTTGGCAGCTTCCTGCTTCTGAAGCTTCTTGATCATGCAGAGACAGAAGGTCCCTTGGCTGCACAGTTCTGTGTTGTGGTTTTGGGAGTCCTTCCGGAAGGTTCATTCTAGTGTCTATTTCTTTAGTGCCTCCAATGATTCTGTGATCTGTCTTTAACACATAATAAATACCTTTCTGTTTAAACTAGCTGGGGCAGATTCTGTGGTCTGCAACTGAGAGCACTGACCCACACCCCATGCCCAGGAGAAATATATCTGCTTGTGCTTAGATTCTTCCTGGTAACTCACAGGCCTTCAGAGAAGCACATTCTGAGCATGAAGCTGACTTTCTCCCCTCCGCCAGGATTAGGATTGTGCCACTGCTCTGGTTCCAGTAAAGTGGCTGTGTTCTTTCTGAAATAGAAGCCCAGCCCTGCTGGGAGATATACCAGCTTCCAGCTGGGAAGGTAGTTACTCTTCCTAATATCCCTGTTTAGAAAGGAAACAAGAGGGATGAAGTGTTCATGCTGTTACTAGAAAGTGGAGAACGATACTTGAATACCTCTTTCAATAACTCTTTCAATCACCCTTGCCCAGGGCCTTCTTTTTCTGAGTCGGCAGTCCCATGGTTAGGAGGGATGTGTGTGTGTGTGTGTGTGTGTGTGTGTGTGTGTGTGTGTGTGTGTATGAAAGACCAATCCCTAGGGGCATTTGTATGAATTAAGTCCTGGGTCTTGCCCCTTATATTAACCATGTCTTTTATTTCTGTATTCTGATGCTTTGGCATCTTGGGTCCTCCTTGACTCTAGGGGGACTGCCCTCCTCGGGTTATTCAAATACAAACCAACGAATCCAGAGTCCCCCTCCCAACCATCTCCTTTACTGGGCTCTCACACTCCCTGTCCTAATAACTCCAGGGCCAGGTACCAAATAGCTAGAGATAGCCCCTATACCCCAAAACCCCAAAACCCCTTGTAATTATTCAAAGCAGCCAATTGCAACCCTGTTTACCCTGTTTCCCTGATTCCTTACTACGGAAACCACAACAAAGGCTCTTTTCCACATTTTTCTCTCTTTCCCTCTGCCTTCAGCCTAGCCCTGGTGCTTTCCTGTGTGTTCCCCATGGTGTGGTGTGGCATGCCCCCCTTTTTTTTCCCTTTTTTTTTTTTTTGTTTTTTTGAGATGGAGCCTCGCTCTGTCACCCAGGTTGGAGTGCAGTGGCATGATCTTGGCTCACTGCAACCTCCCCCTCCCAGGTTCAAGCAATTCTCCTGCCTCAGACTCCCGAGTATCTGGGACCATAGGCACGTGCCACCATGTCTGGCTAATTTTTTGTATTTTTAGTAGAGGCGGGGTTTCACCATGTTAGCCAGGATGGTCTCGATCTCCTGACCTCATGATCTGCCTGCCTCGGCCTCCCAAAGTGCTAGGATTACAGGTATGAGCCACTGCGCCCAGCCAGCATGCCCCCTTCTTATGGGATCTGGGAGTATAACAAAATATCTTTCCAATGGCGGTTGTCTGTTGGGTTTGCCATACCTAAACAATAATAAAACCTACATTGTAAAGTGCACCTTTATTCATTCAGTCCATCCATTTAAAGCACCGGTCCCCAACAATTTTGGCACCAGGGACTTGTTTTGTGGAAGACAATTTTTCCAGGGATGGGGTGTGTGTGTGCAGGGGATGGTTTAGGGGTGATTCCAGTGCATTATGTTTATTGTGCACTTTATTTCTGTTATTACATTGTAATATATAATGAAATAATTACACAACTCGCCATAACGTAGATTCAGTGGGACCCATGAGCTTGTTTTCCAGCAACTAGACGGTCCCATCTGGGAGTGATAGGAGACAGTGACAGATCATCAGGCATTAGATTCTCATAAGCAAAATCTAGATCTGTCGCATGTGCAGTTCACAATAGGGTTTGTGCTCCTATGAGAATCTAATGCCGCCGCTGATCTGACAGGAGGCAGAGCTCAGGTGGTAATATGAGTGATGGAAAGCAGCTGTAAATACAGATGAAGCCTTGTTCGCTTGCCTGCCACTCACCTCCTGCTGTGTGGCCTGGTTCCTAATAAACCATGGAGCAGTACCAGTCCATGGCCTGGAGACTGGGAACCCCTGATTTAAAGAATATCTATTTAGGCCTCTTAAATGCCAGGCACAATTCTAGGAATCTAGAATTCTGTGATCAGCAAATCAGACACTGGAGCTGCCTTTAAGAAGTATAAGTAGGGCAGGCTAAGTGTGGTGGCTCACGCCTGTAATCCCAGCACTTTGGGAGGCTGAGGTGAGTGGATCACCTGAGCTCAGGAGTTCGAGACCAGCCCGGCCAACATGGTGAAACCTCGTCTCTACTAAAAATACAAAAATTAGCCGGGTGTGGTGGCAGGAGCCTGTAATCCCAGCCACTCAGGAGGCTGAGGCAGGAGAATTGCTTGAACCCGCGAAGCAGAGGTTGCGGTGAGCCCAGATTGAGCCACTGCACTACAGCCTGGGCAAAAGAGCAAGACTCCATCATACACACACACAGGAAGTATAAGTAGGGCAGGTTGCGTGCGTTGGCTCACGCTTATAATCCCAGCACTTTGGGAGGTCGAAGTGGGTGGATCACTTGAGGTCAGGAGTTCGAGACCAGCCTGGCTAACATGGTGAAACTCTGCCTCTACTAAAAATACAAAAATTAGCCGGGTGTGGCGGCATGTGACTGTAGTCCCAGCTACTTGGGAGGCGGAGGCAGGAGAATGGCTTGAACCTGGGAGGTGGAGGTTGCAGTGAGCTGAGATCGCACCATCGGGCACTCCAGCCTGGGTGACAGAGCAAGACTCCATCTCAAAAAAAAAAGAAGTATAAGTAGGGCAGACAGACATGAAACAAATAATTTTAAAAGCCCCATATAATTTTAAAATACAACAAATTATATGAAGAAAAACACTACAGGTTACTATGTGAATATAAGAAAGCAGGATGTAGGCTGGGCACAGTGACTCATGCCTATAATCCCAGCACTTTGGGAGGCCGAGGCAGGTGGATCGCCTGAGGTCAGGAGTTCAAGATCAGTCTGGCCAACATGGTGAAACTCCATCTCTACTAAAAATACAAAAAAATTAGCCAGATGTGGTGGTGTGCGCCTGTAATCCCAGCTAATTGGGAGGCTGAGACAGGGGAATTGCTTGAACCAGGGAGGTGGAGGTTGCAGTGAGCCGAGATCGCACCACTGCACTCCAGCCTGGCGATGGAGTGAGACTCTGTATCAAAAAAAAAAAAGAAGCTACTAAAACCAAAGTCTGAAGCATGAGCTAAGTGAGAATAACATGTGCAAAGGCCCTGAGGCAGGAAAGAGGTTGTGTTAGAGGAGAGAAGAGAGGGTTAGGATAGCTAAAGGATCAAGAGTAAGAAGTGAATATCAGATGGCTCCAGAGAGGCTGGCAGGACTAGATCATGTAAAGCTTTGAAGGTCATCTTATGGATTTTGAATTCTTCCTTAAAGTAATGAGAAAGCCTAGAAGAGACAAAATGGGAGCAGGAAGAACAATAGGAAGAGAAGTGCGAAAGTGCAAAAGAGCTGTGGACTGGGATTGGGGCACGAGGGATCAAGGAAAGTGGATGAATTTGAAATTTATTTGAAATTGGAATTGACAAGACTTGGTGATGGTTGAATGTGGGAGCGCTGGGGAGGGAGGAGTGGAGGCTGCATTGCATCACTGTTTAAACCTGGGCTTGTAGCAGCCTCTGCAAGGTATGTGGGGAGTAGGATTCTTGGTCCATATGGCTCAAGTTTCTTGTGTCACCAGCTGTCCACTTAGCAGAGAAGCAAGTCCTGGAGAAGTCCCAGGCCCAGCTCCTGAGCCCAGACTGTCTCATCCTAAGGGTCTCAGTGATGCTGGCAGAAGTGGGAAAACATCTGTTGATTGGCTTCCCTGCCTGCTGCTAGACCCCTGACATGAAAAGACTTGGACCAAGGACCTGTACCCCGAGCTTACCTCTGCTGCCACCCCAGCAAAATGGAGGGTTCCAGAGGGGAAAAACAGCCGTGGGGTATAGGATATAAATGTTTGGTCATGACTTTTCTCCTTTTTCCTCCCTCCTATCTTTAATGCTCCTTAGAAGAAATCATTTGCCCTTTTTGGGGAGTGGGGGTAGAACAACATTTCCAGGACTAAATAAGGTATCTTTCCTCCAGGGTGTATAAATTAGGTATTCTCTAAAAGTAACAGATGTGACCCAAACAAGGACTTTGAATGCTATTTATTGCAAAGAATATCCTGGTTTAAACATACCTCTCTGGGAGACAAGGATATCACAGCATGAAGATCACTCTCCACTTCACTGTACTCTGTGTCCCTGGGTGGGTGGCATCAATGGCACCTTTGCCCTTCATCTTCTGGTTGGGCTTGGTCAGTGGACAATATTGGCAGGAGATGGGAAGGTGGGAGGTTTCCTCCCTACCATATTGTTGTGAGTTGGCTGCATCCTTTTAGGGGTCATAGCTTCTATCAGTTGTTCCTCGTGATAATCTTCCTGTGTTCTGGAATAACTAGTCCTTCACCCTTGCCTCTTTAGCCTTAGCGGGGGTTATAGCTCCAGGCTGTTACTAGCCCTGGCATACTGCACTATTTATGCCTTGTATGTTTTCTTAAACCATGCTCATACCTTTTGTATATATAGTTGCTTTTTTAAACTCTCTCAAATTGCCCTGTTAAAATACACCATCTAGGGCTGGGTTCAGTGGTTCACACCTGTAATCCCAGCACTTTGGGAGGCCAGTGTGGGCAGATTGTTTGAGCCCAGGAAGCTGAGACCGACCTGGGAAACATAGCAAGACTCCATCTCTACAAAAAAATTAGAAAAATTAGCTAAGCATGGTGTCATGTGCCTATAGTTCCAGCTACTCATGAGGCTGAGGTGAGAGGATTGCTTGAGCTCAGGAGTTCCAGGCTGCAGCAAGCTGTGTTTGCGCCACTGCACTCCAGCCTGGGTGACAGAATGAGACCATGTCTCAAAAATAAATAAAAATAAAATGAGTATACCATCTGTTTCCACCAAGACCTTGACTGATAAGTTACAACCTTTCCAGAGTTCAATTTCCCCATTTATAAATTCTTTCTAGCTTTAACATTTCAATCATCATACACTTTCTAAACAAATACAATTTTTTTTTTTTTTTTTTTTTTTTTTTTTTTTTTTTAAAGAAGCACCTGTGTTTTTGAAAACTGACTCCTGACTTCTGGTTTCCAGTCTGACATGTATGGAACTTGGAAGTCAGCACTCTGTCCTAACAAGTAAAAAGCTGAACAAACTGAAAAAAAAAATAAAATCTCTTCTTTTGTTTTGTTAGAAAAGTGAGGTCACAGAGCAAACTGCTGCCCCAAAAATTAGATAGGCAAATGCAGAGAATCACAACTCACTGTAATAGAAACTTCCACAGGAACCTGTACCAGGATAGGAAAATCTGAATTGTAATTCAAGAATTGCTGGAGACTCAGAGTGGCAAGTCTGACAGTTAAGAACTCCAGGAAGACTCAGTCAGGGAGGGCCCTATACTTTTGAGTTTTACCTCCAGGAGTTCTAACAGGTTCTCACAATGAATATCAGAGAAAAATCCCCTTGTGCTTCTAGCAGGGAGAGGGGAAAACAAACCATTTTGAAATATATAAGAATATTATTTTCTTTCTCTCTCTCTCTCTGTTTTATTTTTGATGAAACAAAGTCTCACTCTGTCACCCAGGTTGGAGTGCAGCAGCGTAATCCTGGCTCATCGCAGTCTCCACCTCCCAGGCTCAAGGGATCCTCCTGCTTAGCCTCCCAAGTAGCTGGGACTATGGGTGTGCACCACCACACTCAGCTAATGTTTTTTGTAGAGATGGGGTCTTGCCATATTGGCCAGGCTGGTCTCAAACTCCTGGCCTGAAATGATCCTCCTGCCTCTGCCTCTCAAAGTGCTGGGATTGGAGACTTGAGCCACCATGCCTGGCTGCCTTCTGTTATCCTTATAAAGGCCTGTGCTCAGAGAAACGACTTCACCATCGTCTAAACTAATGGGGTTTTATCAGAGCCTAGTCAATCAGGCAGAAGAAAAATGCCCACCTCCAGCCCTCTTTAGCCTTCTATATGATGGAAGAAAAATACCCAACCTCAACCCACTATAGCCACCCTGTCTCACCTAGGTAGGGGGAAAAACACCTGAGAAGTACTTGTGAAGTTCACAATCCAGAGCCACAGGCTCACTAAAAGACCAAGATCCAGTCACAGGACTACATAATGCTTCCCTTCCCCTCGTGCCACACCTTGCCACCACATCACTAAAGACTTATTTACCTCAGTTTCTTTTACAAGGCACACTAAAAGGCAAAAACACAATTTGCAAAGACAGAGCAAGCAACAGAAGCAGACTCAGATATGCTAGGGACATTGGAATTATCAGACCAGGAATTTATTTTTATTTTATTTTTTGAGATGGAGTCTTGCACTGTCACCTGGGCTGGTGTGCAGTGGCACGATCTTGGCTCACTACCACCTCTGCCGCCTGGGTTCAAGTGATTCTCCTGCCTCAGCCTCCCTAGTAACTGGGACTACAGGCATGCACCACCATGCCTGGCTAATTTTTGTATTTTTAGTAGAGACAGAGTTTCACTGTGTTGGCCAGGCTGGTCTCGAACTCCTGACCTCGTGATCCACCCACCTCAGCCTCCCAAAGTGCTGGGATTACAGGTGTGAGCCACCACGCCCAGCCCAGACCAGAAATTTAAAAGAACTATGATGAATATGCTAAGGGCTCTAATGGATAAAGTATAAAGCATACAAGAACAGATGGGCAACATAGAGAGATGGAAATTCTAAGAAAGAATAAAAAGTAAATGCTAGAGATTAAAAACATTGTAACAGAAATAAAGAATGTCTTTGATGGACTCATTAGTAATGTGCATAAGGCTGAGGAAAGACTCTCTCAGCTTAAAGATATGTCAATAGAAACTTCTGAAATGAAAAAGCAAAGAAAAAATAGTCTGAAAAAACGAAAAAGAAACTCAGGATGCTGAGTTGGGAGGATCGCTCAAGCCCAAGAGGCGGAGGTTGCAGTGAGCCGAGATCGGGCCACTGTGCTCCAGCTTGGGCAACAGAGCAAGATCTTGTCTCTTTAAAAAAAAAAAAAAAGGCTGGATGTGGTGGCTCATGCCTGTAATCTCAGCACTTTGGAAGGCCGAGGCAGGCAGATCACTTTAGGTCAGGAGTTTGAGACCAGCCTGGCCAACATGGCGAAACCCTGCCTCTACTAAAAATATAAAAATTAGCCAGGTGTGGTGGTGCATGCCTGTAATCTCAGCTACTTGGGAAGCTGAGGCAGGAGAATCACTTGAATCCAGGAGGTAGAAGTTGCAGTGAGCCAAGATCATGTCACTGCACTCTAACCTGGGCGACCTCCGTCTTAAAACAAACAAAAAAAACCTTCAAAATTAAAAGTCAGTTATTTGAAAAGATCAATAAAATAAATAAGCCTCTAGTCAGGCTAAGAAAAAAAAAGAGTTGACAAATTATTAATATCAGAAGTGAAAGAGATATCTTTCCCATATCCCATGAACATTAAGAGGCTAAGAAAGGAATATTATGAACAACTATGCCCAGGCATTTGACAACCTAGATGAAGTGGGCAAATTCCCTGAAAGATACACTCTGCCAAAGCATATGAAGAGAAATAGACAATCTGAATAGGCCAATATCTATTAAAGAAGTTGAACCAGCAGGGCACGGTGGCTCACGCCTATAATCCCAACACTTTGGGAGGCCAAGGTGAGCAGATCACGAGGTCAGGAGTTCGAGAACAGCCTGACCAACATGGTGAATCCCATCTCTACTAAAAATACAAAAATTAACCAGGCATGGTGGCACGCGCCTGTAATCCCAGCTACTCAGGAGGCTGAGGCAGGAGAACCGCTTGAACCCAGAAGGTGGAGCTTGCAGTGAGCCGAGATCATGCCACTACACTCCAGCCTGGGTGATAAAGCAAGACTCTGTCTCAAAAAAAAAAAAAAAAAAAAAAAAGAATCAATAATTAATAACTTTCTGCAACAGAAACCATCAGACCCAGATGAGTTCACTGGTGAATTCTACCAAATATTTAAGGAAGAAATTATTCTGACTCTCTAATCTCTTTCAGAAGATAGAAGCAGAGGGAATACTTCCTAGCTCATTCTGTGAGGTCAATATTACCTTAATATCAAAACAAGACAAAGAAAAGAAAGCTACAGACCAATATTTCTCATGAATATTAATGCAAAAATACTCAACACCATATTAACAAATCAGATACAACAATGTGTAAAAACAATTATTTACCATAACCAGGGCCAGGCTTGGTGGTTCATGCTTGTAATCCCAGCACTTTAGGAGGCCAAGGAGGGCAGCTCGCCTTAGGTCAGGAATTTGAGACCAGCCTGGTCAACATGGAGAAACCCCATCTCTACTAAAAATACAAACATTAGCTGGGCGTGGTGCTGCACACCTGTAGTCCCAGCTACTTGGAAGGTTGAGGCAGAATTGCTTGGACCTGAGAGGCAGAGGTTGCAGTGACCTGAAATCGCACCATTGCACTCCAACCTGGGTGACAAGAAGGAAACTTCATCTCAAAAAACAAAACAAAACAAAACAGGCCGGGTGCAGTGGCTCACCCCTGTAATCCCAGCACTTTGGGAGGCTGAGGTGGGTGGATCACGAGGTCAGGAGTTCAAGACCAGCCTGGCCAACATAGTGAAACCCTGTCTTTACTAAAAATACAAAAATTAGTCAGGCATGGTGGCACGCACCTGTAGTCCCAGCTACTCGGGAGGCTGAGGCAGGAGAATCACTGGAACCTGGGAGGTGGAGGTTGCAATAAGCCGGGATCACGCCACTGCACTGCAGCCTGGGTGACAGAGCGAGACTTCATCTCAAAAACAAAACAAAACAAAACAAAAGAATTACATACCATGACCAAATGGAATTACCCAAAGTATGCAGGCCTGGTTCAACATTCAAAAAAATCAATCGCTAAAATCCATCACATCAACAGAGAAAGAACAAAAATCACAAGATTACATCAATAGACAAAAAAAAAAATTGACTAAGTCCAATACCCATTTATGATGAAAACTCTCACCAAACTAGGAATAGAGGAGAACTTTCTTGATTTGATAAAGGACATTAACAAAACCCTATAGCTAACACCTATTAATAGTGAGAAACAAGAAGCTTTCTCTCTAAGCTCAGAAACAAGGTAAGGATATCCCCTTTCACTTCTCTTTTTCAGTGTCATACTGGAAGATCTAATAATGTAATAAGACTAGAAAAGAAAAGATGTACGGGTTAAGTAGGAATATTAAACTGTCTTTGTTCTCAGATGATATGATTGTCTGTGTAGAAAATCTAAAAGAGCCAGGGTGGTGGCTCACACCTGTAATCCTAGTACTTTGGGAGGCCAAGGCAGGTGGATCACTTGAGGCCAGGAGTTCGAGACCAGCCTGGCCAACATGGAGAAACCCCATCTTTTCTAAAAATACAAAAAGTAGCCAGGCATGAGGGTGCGTGCCTGTAATCCCAGCTACTCAGGAGGTTGAGGCTCAAGAATCACTTGAACCCAGGAGGCAGAGGTTGCAGTGAGCCGAGGTTGCACCACTGTACTCCAGCCTGGGTGACAGAGCAAGACTCTGTCTGAATTTAAAACAAAACAAACAAACAAAAAAAAAAAAAAAAAAGAAAGAAAAGAAAAGAAAATCTGAAAGAATAGACAAAAGCCCCCGGAGCTAATCAGTGCTTATAGCAGCTTTGCAGGATATAACGTTAATACAAAAAAGTCAATCACTTTCCTATATACCAGCAATGAACTAGTAGAATTTGAAATTTAAAACACAATATCATTTATATTAGCACCTCAAAAAATGAAATAATTAAGTGTAAATCTAACAAAATATGCACAAGATTTATGTGAGAAAAACCATAAAACTGCTGAAAGACATCAAATAACTAAATAAATGGAGATATATTCCATAGTCATTCATAGGAAGATCTGATATTGTCAAGATACTGGTTCTTGCCAACTTGATCTATAATTGCAATGCAATCCCAATGGTATGATTTGGATGTTTTCCCCTTTAAATCTTATGCTAAAATACGATTCCCAGTGTCGGAGGTGGGGCCTGGGAGGGACCTAATATCACTTTCCCCTTGGTGAGAAGTGAATTCTTGCTCAGTTACTTCACTCAAGATCTGGTTGTTTAAAAATCTAGGACCTCCCCCACTGGCTCACTTGCTCTCACTCTAGTCATGTTACATGCCTGCTCCCACTTTGCCTTATGCCACGATTGTAAGCTTCCTGAAGTCCTCACCAGAAGCCAAGCAGATGTTGGTGCCATGCTTTTATATTAGCCTGCGGAACTGTGAACCAATTAAACCTCTTTTCCTCATAAATTACTCAGTCTCAGGTATTCCTTTACAGCAAAGCAAGAATGGCCAAATACACCCAATCAATATCCCAGCAAGTTATTTTCTGCATATTGCCAAACTGATTCTAAAATTTATATGGAGAGGCAAGAGACTTAGGATAGCCAACACAATATTGAAGGAGGAAAACACAGTTGGAAGACTGACATTACCCAACTTCAAAACTATTAAAGCTACACTAATCAAGACAGTATGGTAGTGGTGAAAGAATAGACAAATATATCAATGGAACAAAACAGAACCCAGAAATAGAGCCAAATAAATATAGTCAACTGACCTTTGACAAAGGGACAAAGCAATACAATGATGCAAAGATATTCTTTTCAACAAATTGTGCTGAAAAACTGGCCAAACACTTGAAAAAACATCTAGGCAAAGATCTTACATGTTTCACAAAAATTAACTCAAAATGGATTATAGGCCCAAAAGTAAAATGCAAAATCATAGAACTCCTAGAAGATAACAAGAGAAAATCTACGTGACATTGGATATTGGGTATGGCGAAGACGTTTTTAGATAAAACACCAAAGGCCCAACCCGTGAAATAAATTGATAAGCTGGATTCATTAAAATTTTAAAAGTTCTCTTCTGCGAAAGATGCTGTTAAGAGAATGAGAAGACAAGCCAAGGATGCAAGAAAATATTTGCAAAAGACATAATTGATAAACTGTTGTTATCCAAAATATACAAAAAACGCTTAAGGCTGGGCGCGGTGGCTCAGGCCTGTAATCCCAGTGTGTACGGAATTGGTGGGAATTGGTGGGCTTGGTCTCACTGACTTCAAGAATGAAGCCGCAGACCCTTGCGGTGAGTGTTAACAGTTCTCAAAGATGATGTGTCCGGAGTCTGTTCCTTCAGATGTTCAGATGTGACCGGCATTTCTTCCTTCTGGTGGGTTCGTGGTCTCACTGACTTCAGGCGTGAAGCTACAGACCTTCGCAGTGAGTGTTACAGCTCTTAAAGGCAGCACGTCTGCAGTTGTTCCTTCTTCCCGGTGGGGTTGTGGCTGCGCTGGGTGCTCTCGCTGGCTTCAGGAATGAAGCTGCAGACCTTCCCTGTGAGTGTTACAGCTCATAAAAGCCACGTGGACCCGAAGAGTGAGCAGCAGCAAGACTCACTGCAAAGAGAGAAAGAACAATGCTTCCACAGTACGGAAGGGGACCGCAGCAGGTTGCCACTGCTGGCTAGAGCTGAAAGGAGTCGGGCATATTCCTCAGCCCCGGGCTAACAACAAACAAGCCCAGTACAAACACATCCCATCCCACCACATATCGCCATATATCTCTCAAACTTCCTGAGCCCAGTACAAACACATCCCATCCCACCACATATCGCCATATATCTCTCAAACTTCCTGAGCCCAGTACAAACACCACCTGGAAAGTCTCCGATAAGGAGACAGCCGTTCTAAGTTTTACTAAAAGCGCGGGAACCAAAAGAATTCCTTTGTTCCCCTGTAACTTTCGGGCTATAAAAAGCAAACACTCGCATTGTTCGAGGCCCTCTTGTATGCTGCGAAATGGAGGGTCCAGGTTCGAACTTGTAGTAAAGATCCTTGCCGCTTGGCTTTGACTCTGGACTCTGGTGGTCTTCTTTGGGGAACAAACGGTCTGGGCACAATAGAGCAACCTGCTTTTCTTTGCTTATCTAACCCCACCCACATCCTGCTGATTGGTCCATTTTACAGAGAGTTGATTGGTTCCTTTTATAGAGAGCTAATAGGTTCGTTTTGACAGGGTGCTGATAGATACATTTAAAAACCTTTAGCAAGACACAGAGTGCTGATTGGTGCGTTTACAATCCTTTAGCTAGACACAGTGCTAGACAGAAAAGTTCTCCAAATCCCCACTAGATTAGCTAGGCGCAGACTGCTGATTGGTGTGTTTACAAACCTTTAGCTAAACATAAAAGTTCTCCAAGTCCCCTCCCAACTCAGGAGCCCAGCTGGCTTCAACTAGTGGATCCCAGGCTGGGGTGGGCGGAGGTGCCTGCCAGTCCCACACCACGCTTGTGCACTCGTCAGCACTTGGATGGTCCGTGGACCTGGAGCAGGTGGCGGGGCCCTTCAGGGAGGCTCCGTCTGCGCGGGAGCCCACTGAGGCTGGGACTTGGGCATGGGGAGCTGCAGGTCCTGAGCCCTGCCCGAAGGGGAGGCGGCTGAGGCCAGCGAGAATTTGAGCACCGTGCGGGTGGGCCAGCAGTGCTGGGGGACCCTGCACAACCTCCATAGCTGCTGGCCCGGGTGCTAAGCCCCTCACTGCCTGGGCCTGCTTGCCTGCCTGCTGCTTTGAATCCGGGGCCAGCTGAGCCCATGCCCACGCTGAACTCGCGCTGGCCCGTGAGTGCTGGGCAGCCCCAGTTCCAGCCAGGGCCTCTCCCTCCACACCTCCCCGCCAGCAGAGGGAGCCAGCTCCTGCCTTGGCCAACCCAGAGAGGGGTTCCCACAGTGCAGTAGTGGGCTGAAGGGCTCCTCAAGCATGGCCAGAGCGGAGGCCGAGGAGGTGCTGAGAGCCAGGGAGGGCTGCCAACACGGTGTCACCTCTCACCAGCACTTCAGGAGGCGGAGATGGACGGATCACGAGGTCAGGAGATGGAGACCATTTTGGCTAACATGGTGAAACCCCTTCTCTACTAAAAATACGAAAAAATTAGCTGGGTGTGGTGGTGGGCGCCTGTAATGCCAGCTACTTGGGAGGCTGAGACTGGAGAATCTCTTGAACCCTGGAGATGGAGGTTGCTGTGGGCGGAGACTGTGCCATTACACTCCAGCCTGGCGACAGAGAGAGACTCCATCTGAAAACAAAACAAAAACAAACAAACAAAAAATCTCTTAAAACTCAACCATAAGAACAAACACAAACACACACAAAAAATGGGGAAGCAGGCCAGGTGCAGTGGCTCAGGCCTGTAATCCCAGTACTTCGGGAGGCCAAGGCTGGTAGATCATTTGAGGTCAGGAGTTCGAGACCAGCCTGACCAACATGCTGAAACCCCATCTCTAATAAAAATTCAAAATTAGCCAGGCGTGGTGGCGTTGTGGCGCATGCCTGTAATCCTAGCTACTCGGGAGGCTGAGGGAAGAGAACTGCTTGAACCTGGGAGGTGGAGGCGGTGAGTCGAGATTGCCCCATTGCATTCCAGCCTGGGCAACAAGAGCAAAACTCCGTCTCAAAAGAAAAAAAAAAAAAGTTACTGAGCTCTCTTTCAAAAGTGACTGTGCCCCATTAGTAGTGAATGAGAGCCCCTGATGCTCCACATTCTCACCACATTTGGTGGTGTCTATATTTTGGATTGGAGCCATTCTAATAGGTGTGTAGTGGTATCTCGTTGTTTTAATTGGTAATTCCCTAAGGACAGATGTGAGCATCTTTTTATATATTTATTTGCCACCTGTATATCTTCTTTGGTGAGGTGAGGTCGAACTCCTGACCTCAGGTGATCTGCCCACCTAGACCTCCAAAAATGCTGGGATTACAGGCGTGAGCCACCATGCCCAGCCGAGCTTGGCAATTTCTTACACAGCACAACATAGACTTACATGATTCAGCAATCATGCTTCTAATTTGCCCAAATGATTAAAAACTGTGTCCACACAAAAACCTGCACATGAATGTTTATAGCAGCTTTATTCATAATTGCCAAAACTTGGAAGCAATCAAGATGCCCTTTAGTAGATGAATGGATAAACTGTAGTACATCTAGAAAAACTGACATTATTTAGTAATAAAGATAAAAGATTTATCAAGCCATAAAAAGATTAAGAAGGGACCCTAAATATTACTGAGTGGAAGGAACCAATCTGAAAAGGCCACAGACTGTATCGTTCCAACTATATTACAGTCTAGAAAGAGAAAACTATGGAGCCAGTGAAGAGGTCAGTGGTTGCCAGGGATTAGGGAGTAGGGAGGGATGAGTAGCAAGGGATGAATAGGCAGAGCACAGAGAATTTTTATGGCAGTGAAACTATTCTGTATAATATTATAGTGATGGGTGCATGTTGTTATCCATTTATCCAAACTCAAAATGTTCAACACCAAAAGTGAATTTAGACTTTGGGTGATAATAATGTGTCAATGTAGGTTCATCAGATGTAACAAATATATCATCCTGGAGTGGGATGTTGTTAGTGGGAAAGGCTGTGAGGATATAAAAGCAGGAAGTGAATGATATATTTCTGTACCTTCTGTTCAATTTTTCTGAGAACCTAAACTACTAAAAAATAAAATCTACTTAAGAAAGAGTTCCTCTGACTCAGCCCCAACTGACTCCTTCTCTCGCCTCTAGCTATCTTGTCCCCTGCTACTCTGGGCATGCAGAACTAATTTTTTTGTTGCTAAAGAAAGGGGCTGATTGTTTTTAAAAAGTTACTTTACTGAGGAAAAATTTACATATAAAAAAATGCACTCATTTTAAATGTACCATTTGATGTGGGTTTTTTTTTTCCAATTCAATGAGTTTTGACAAGCGTAAACCCCCTGTGTAACCGCCAGCCAGCACAATCAAGATATAGAATATTTCCATCACCTCAAAGAGTTCCCTTATGCCCCTGTGCAGCCAATTCCCATACCCCAGCCCCAGAAAACCACTCATTTGCTTTCTCTGCCATTACAAGATTAGTTTTGCCTATTCGGGAAATTCATATAAACAGGATTATGTGATAGGGAATTTTTTTGCGTCTGGCTTCTTTTGCTTTAACATTATTTTTAAGTATTTATTCATGTTGTTGCATGTATTAGTAAGTCATTCTTTTTTATTGTTGATTAGTATTCCATGTATGGATATACCATTTTGTTTATCCATTTTCCTGTTGGTGGCATTTGAATTGTTGCCAGCTTTGGGCTATTATAAAAAAAACATGCTATGAAAATTTGATTAGACTTCCTTGGGTAGACATATTTTTATTTCTCTTGAGCAGAATACTGACAGTGGAATTGTGTGGCTGTATGATAAGTTTATGTTTAACTTTATAAGAAACTGCCAAACTATTTTCCAATGTGATTGTACCATTTTACACACCCACCAGCAGTGTATGAGAGTTCCAATCCTTCTATGTCCTCATCACACTTGGTATTTTCAGTCTTTTTTATTTTTGCCAGTCTAGAGGGTATTGAGAGGCAGTCTCTCAATGCGTGTTGTGTTTTGTTTTTTTTTTCTGAGCTGGAGTTTCACTCTTGTTGCCCAGGCTGGAGTGCAATGGCGTGATCTCTGCTCATTGCAACCTCCGCCTCCTGGGTTCAAGCGATTCTCTTGTCTCAGTCTTCCAAGTAGCTGGGATTACAGGGGCCCGCCACCACGCCTGACTACCTGTTTTTGCATTTTTAGTAGAGACAGGGTTTCACTATGTTGGTCAGGGTGGTTTTGAACTCCTGGCCTCAAGTGATCCACCCACCTCAGCCTCCCAAAGTGTTAGCATTACAGGCATGAGCCTCCCAAAGTGTTAGCATTACAGAGAGGCCACCACGCCCAGCCTCTCAATGTGGTTTTAATTTACATTTCCATGTTGACTAATGATGTTGAGCTCTGTTCATTTGCTTATTAGTCATTTATATATCTATTGCAAAATGCCTATTTACATCTTTTGCCCATTTTTAGAAGTTGAGTTTAAAAGTTGTCTTTTGTTACTGAGGACAATAGTTCATTACATATTCTAGACACAAGTTCTTTGTCAGATATACAGATTTTGATTTTTTTTCTCACAATCTGTGACTCGTCTTGTCATTTTCTTAGCAGTATCCTTTGAATATTTTAGGTTTGATAAAACCAATTTATAATTTTTTTTGTTTTATAGTTTATGAGATGGGTTGGCTTTTTTTGTAAAGTGATCAGGCTCTTCTGTCAGGAACTCTAGGGCTACTGTAAGGTAACATGAGAGAATAAGGACTTTTGGTCGACAGTGGTAAAGAAATGTGGGTAAGGAATTTGGAGGATCCTGGGGAGGCAGGAAAAATTAGGTGGAAGGTTCCAAAAGAGTGGAAACAAAAATAATATCTAGTATTAATATTTAGTGAGTGCTTACTATGTTTCAGGCCTTGTAGGATCTTCGTTTGTATTAACTTATGCAATCTTCACAACACCACTGTGGAATAGTTGCCATTATCATCCCCGTTCTGCATACGGGGAAACAGAGTGATTAAGTAACCTGCCCAAGATCATGCAACTAGTAAGTGGCAGAGTCAGGATTGAAACCCTTACAATGTGGCTCCTTGCTTTTAACCATTACATTGGTCAAGTGGGGCTGCTGACTTTTAAGTGTCAGGCAAGTAGGCTGAAAACAATCTGCAGCAGGAGTATTGTCTGAGTGTCCATTGGCATCCTCCCCAGAGTGCCACCCAGGTTTCTGTGCCAATGAGCTGTTCAGTCATCATCTGAGGGGGTGCCAGCCTAAACCTCTGGTACTACCAAATGCAAAGCAACCTTATGTGGCACACAAAAATACAGAACTCATACAAGAAACAGGGTGTGTCTGGCCGGGCGCGGTGGCTCACACCAGTAGTCCCAGCACTTTGTGGGGCCTAGGTGGGTGGATCACGAGGTCAGGAGTTCAGGACAAGCCTGGCCAAGAGGGTGAAACCCTGTCTTTACTAAAAATACAAAAACTTAGCTGGGTGTGGTGGCGGGCGCCTGTAATCCCAGCTACTCAGGAGGCTGGGGCAAAGAATTGCATGAACCCCGGAAACAGAGGTTTCAGTGAGCCAAGATCACGCCACTGAACTCCAGCCTGGGTGACAGAGCGAGACTCTGTATCAAAAAAAAAAAAAGAAAAAAAAAGTTACAGGGTGTGTCTGACAGGTCGTGGTGGCTCACACCTGTAATCTCAGCACTTTGGAAAGCCGAGGCAGGTGAATCATTTGAGGTCAGGAGTTTTGAGACCAGCCTGGCCAACACGGTGAAACCCTGCCTCTACTAAAAATACAAACATTAGCCAGGTGTGGTGGTGCACGCCTGTAATCCCAGCTATTTGGGAAGTTGAGGCAGGAGACTTGCTTGAACCCGGGAGGTGGAAGTTGCAGTGAACTGAAATCATGCCACTGCACTCCAACCTGTGCAACAAGCAAGACTGCATCTCAAAAAAAAAAAGAGGCCAGGCACGGTGGTTCGTGCCTGTAATTCCAGCACTTTGGGAGGCCGAGGTGGGTGGATCACGAGGTCATCTCAGCACTTTCAGAGGCCAAGGCAGGTGAATCATTTGAGGTGAGGAGTTTGAGACAATCCTGGCCAACATGGTGCAACCTCATCTCTACTAAAAATACAAAAATTAGCTGGGCATGGTGGTGGGCACCTGTAGTCCCAGCTACTTGGGACGCTGAGACAGGAGAATCGCCTGAACCCGGGAAGTGGAGGTTGCAGTGAGCCAAGATCACAGCACTGCACTCCAGCCTGGCGACAGAGCGAGACTCTGTCCAAAAAAAAGAAAAAAGAAAAAGAAAGAAAGGAAAGAAAGAAAGAAGAAGAAGAAGAAAAGAAATACAGTGTGAAGATCACAGACCTCTGATTCTGCTTCTTGACTTGCCCCTAGGAAGGTTCTCATGGGGTTTTATGTCTAACATCCCACATTGTGAAGTCCATTTCCGTGCCTGCTGGGACTGTCCCACATCCTGGGCATGTCACCTCTGTTTGCATCTCCTGTCTCTGGCTCTACCTCCAGCCCTTTAGTACCACTTTGGTCCTTTGGTCCTGTTTGTGCCCAGTTCTGAGGGGCCTTTGTGGAAGTTCCCCATCCCACTACTCACTCCTTGCAGGCTGAGAGCTGCAAGGAGTAAGAGAATGTCAGGAGGTCCCATGATTCCACTTCCATAGGTTGGGTGGCTGGCTACTGTTAGGGATGTGAAAATATGATACACAGTGAACATATTTCAAAAAGTCACTGGAAGAGACAAATAGTTTTTTCATGTTATCTTTTAAGCTATGAGAAAAGTCTGTGTATTTTGAGATTATTCTTTTCTCAGAATGTCAGGATAGTATTGGCTTCTTCTTCATCTTAGAAAAAATAGCTGTGTCTAAGCATCTGTAGATGAAGAGTTAACAATAACAGAGACAGACTAGAAAATGGGAAGTGGGGTGTCTGGAATTTATTCCTTCCAGTGGGTTCCTGGTCTTGCTAACTTCAAGAATGAAGCCCCAGACCCTCATGGTGAGTGTTATAGCTCTTAAAGATGGCGTGTCTGGAGTTTGTTCCTCTCAGTGGGTTCGTGGTCTCGCTGACTTCAAGAATGAAGCTGCAGACCCTCCTGGTGAGTGTTACAGCTCATAAAGATAGTGTGGACCCAAAGAGTGAACAGTAGCAAAGTTTATTGTGAAGAGCAAAAGAACAGAGCTTCCACACTGTGGAACTGGAACCTGAGCGGGTTGCCTCTGCTGGCTGGGATGGCCAGCTTTTATTCCCTTATTTGGCCCTGCCCACATCCTGCTGATTGGTCCATTTTACAGAGTGCTGATTGGTGTGTTTTTACAGAGTGCTGATTGGTGCATTTACAATCCTTTAGTTAGACACAGAGTGCTGATTGGTGCATTTACAATCCTTTAGCTAGACACAAAAGTTCTCCAAGTCCGCACCTGGCCCAGAAGCTTAGCTGGCTTCACCTTTCAGTGGGACATTATTATTATTATTATTATTATTATTATTATTATTATTTTGGGACAGAGCCTCGCACTGTCACCCAGACTGGAGTGCAGTGGCACGATCTCAGCTCACTGCAACCTCCACCTTCCAGTTCAAGCGATTCTCCTGCCTCGGCCTCCTGAGTAGCTGGGACTACAGGTGCGCATCACTTCACCTTCTGATGTTTTTTGTATTTTTAGTAGAGATGGGGTTTCACCATGTTGTCCAGGCTGGTCTCGAACTCCTGACCTCAGGTGATCTGCCCACCTCGGCCTCCCAAAGTGTGGGGATTACAGGCGTGAGCCACTGCACCTGGCCTGAGACATTATTATATGTCACTAAAATACTGCTGTCTCCAACGATATGAAGTAAATAAAACAAAAACCCTCAAGCGGTCCAAGGCCTGAAAGGTTCAAAATGAGAGAGACGAGCTATTAGAAATATTAATGCAGTCAAGGGCTTGATAAAATGTGAAGTTAAAATGAACTTTTCATTGTACTTACCTTTGTTGAGGTTTAAGTGAGACTGCTAGGCCACAATAACCCATATTTTTTAAAGAGGATTTATCCTTAGTGGAAGATCTTTAACTCTCAAATGTGGACAATTTTTTAATTTAATAGTTTTGAATTATATTCCTTTTGTTACATGGTAATTATATATGACCGAGCTTCATTTGGAGCCACTTATGCCTCATTTTCCTAAATGTCATACAAAACGTGTTCATACATCAAATTAGAAAAGGCCGGCTTTTGGACTATATAATAATCACCTCTGGTTTTTTTCTTGTGACATGACGGAG
The DNA here is from genome assembly GCF_047675955.1 of Chlorocebus sabaeus. Lineage (NCBI taxonomy): Eukaryota > Metazoa > Chordata > Mammalia > Primates > Cercopithecidae > Chlorocebus > Chlorocebus sabaeus. Next base: position 56,144,365 of record NC_132929.1, on the reverse strand, counting down.
CATGGAGCAATTAATTCCAACTAAATGGAGTAGGTTGAAAGGGTCAGGAATCTGCAGCTAGATGTGCTCTTTGGACACTTGGCTTGTGGAAATCAAAGAGGATGTTTGCAAATGGTGGGGGTAGTTCCAGGGGAACTACCTCTGAGAACAGCAGTGTAGCATGGACGAGGCCGCACATATCCTTGTATTCATAACGTGTCTTTCTCAATATTTCAGCTTAATTCACTCATGTCACACCAGTATCCCGACTTTGCAGAGCAGGGATGGAATGTATTGGCAAAAAAATTTGAGGGCAGGCAAGGCGGCTCATGCCTGTAATCCCAGCACTTTGGGAGTTGGAGGTGGGAGGATCACTTGAACTCAGAAGTTTGATACCAACAAACATCAACACAGGAAGACCCTCTCTCTACCAAAAAAAAAAAAAAAAAAAAAAAAAAAGCCTGGCATGGTAGTGCACGCCTGTGGTCCCAGCTACTTGGGAGGCTGAGATCAGAGGATTGCTTGGGCCCTAGAGGTCAATGCTGCTGTGGGCTGTGATTGTACCACTGTAACTCCAGCCTGAGCAACAGAGCAAGAGCCTGTCTCAAAAAAAAAAAAAAAAGATTGTTTGGACATTAAACATGATAGAATATGATATCAGCCATGCAGCTGAAGTCTATTGTTCAGCTTATGTAAATATCACATTTTTGCTTTTATTGAATCATGATAAAGACTGGAAGCAGAGACAAATTCTGAATATTATCTTTTGCCCTGCAAGAAATGGCAGGAGTCCTTATCAGTAAGAGCACACAAGAATGGGAAGTTCGGAGCTGGCATTATCTGGAAACCCAGGTTGAGTACACTGGTTCTAAGAAGGCTGGGGGCCAGATGGCTTTTCAGGACAGACATTCAGGTCTCTATGACACAGGGACCAGCAGCCAGACTGCTTTGTTGCTGAAGCCCCTCAAAGCTTCTGGAGCCCCCTAATTCTCCCAGTCTTGAAGCCTGGGACATGGCAGTTAGAGGGTCTGTAGAACAGAGTCAGAGAATCATAGGCCCAGGAAAGGAGGCCAGCAAGGAGCCGGGCAGGTGCTGCTGTGCTCCAGGACAAATGGTCAACACGATAGGACTTCCCACTTACTGCCCAGTACTCGTCCTCATTACTTCACCTTCCAGCTAATTTGGATGATGTTTGTTTATATTAATGTTCTTACTCACTGATGAAGGTGAGAGGAGGTTTTCCAAGATATTCAGCCAATTCAAGAATTTTTTTTGTGAAGAATTGAGATGCAAGAATGGGCCAGGCGCTATGGCTCATGCCTGTAATCCCATCATTTTGGGAGACTGAGGCAAGTGGATCACTTGAGGTCAGGAGATGGAGACCAGCCTGGGCAACATGGTGAAACCCCGACTCTACTAAAAATACAAAATTAGCCAGGTGTGTCGGTGCATGCCTGTAGTCCCAGCTACTTGGGGAGGCTGAGGCAGGAGAACTGCTTGAACCCAGGAGGCAGAGGTTGCAGTGAGCCGAGATCACACCATTGCACTCCAGCCTGGGCGAAAGAGCAAGACTCCATCTCAAAAAAAAGAGAAAGAAGAAAAAAAGAGATGCAAGGGTGTGGAGTGGAAGGAGGAATTGAGGAAACAACCCACCTGGACTGCCACAGGCCTTTTTTAAGACTTTACTGCCCCTTTCAACACCATAATCGGCAAAGCCTGCCTGTGTAAAATCTCAGGAGACAGTCTGATCGTTTGTATTTTGAAGCAGCTGAGGCCTGCTCCACCTGTGAGATCACCTTATCCCACTAATGACCTTAACTGCTGAATCCTTTAAAATGCCATTGTTGGCTCAGCCTCAGTAATGGTGATGGATAGAAGCCTGGAGCCAGTCAGTCTGCTATGTTTCAGCAACCTCACAGGCACAGAGTGCTCCCAGGCTGCTGGAGGGTGTGCGAAAGAAGGCAAAGAATTAGTAGTGGCTCCTCTTCCAGAGCCCTCTAATTTGGGTAGGGAAGAAGCCTTACAGGGACTTGAGGCTGATGCTGGGAGGAGGCCTGATGATATTATCATTCAGCGGTGCCTCCAGGATAAAGTCCATCCTTCCTCTCTCTCTGTCTCATATATATATATATAAAATATATAAATATATCTATCATATATAAATATGTGTATATGCATACTGTAATATATACATATATAATAAATATACATATATAATATAATACATAATCATATATGCATACCTATATAGTGATATATGTATATACACAATTATGCATATATAATATATACATATATGCATATATACATCTATAATATATACATATATAAAATATATATTATAGATGTATATAAAATATGTTTTTTTAAGCATTCAAATTACAGAAAAAAAACCATATAAAGAAATACTGTGTTCTCCATGAGGTGAAGTTTTGTGCAATTAGAAAAGAGTTACTCTTCCTTCAGCAGACCCAGCACATGCCAGGGTGAATACCTTTGCCCTCTTGGCTGGTGCCCGGATGCAGGGCACGAATTTCATAGTCATGTGTAGTGGTTCTATTCACAGTCCTTCATAGCCTGGCTTGAATTGTCCTGGCTTTGTCTCCCACTGCACCCTTCCTTGTTGTGGGGCCTTCAGACAGCCTTCCATACTTCCACCAATCCACTAGCTTGGTAGGCCCCAGGCCCTGTATCTCCCTCGTGCTCTCTGCCCTGTCTATAAAAACCTTCCTTCCCTTCTCTATCTGGTCAAGTCCTACATGTGACTGATTTTTCCCTGTTAATTTTTTTTTTTTGAAATGGAGTTTCACTCTTGTCGCCCAGACTGGAGTGCAGTGGTGTGATCTTGGCTCACTGCAACCACTGCCTCCCAGGTTCAAGCAAGTCTTCTGCCTCAGCCTCCCAAGTAGCTGGGATTACAGGCACCTGCCACCGTGCCCGGCTAATTTTTTGTGTTTTTAGTAAAGACGGGGTTTCATCGTGTTGGTCAGGCTGGTCTCAAACTCCTGACCCCAGGTGATCCACCCGCCTCAGCCTCCCAAAGTGCTGGGAGTACAGGCGTGAGCCACTGCACCCCGTCTTCCCTGTTAATTTTAAAGTTTCTTCTTCTTTTTTTTTTTTTTTTAATATTGCAAAATGTAACACTTACTTGGAGAAGTGTTATCAAACATAAACTCACAGTTCCATAAACTGCGATAAAACAAATACCAAAGTAATCCACACTCAGATCATGAAATAGAACATTCCCAGTACTCCAGCATCACCTCCTCCACTTCAACTCCCCCTTCTCCCAAAGGCCTTGTCCTGTCTGCAGTCCTCTCCCTCCATCATTCCGACTGCCAGAGGTGGTAAATTCCTCTTCAAAGGGTTTAATTGTGTAATGTCCTTGTCCTTGGTTCGGAGGCCTCACCTCCTTGTACTTTCTTGTTTCTAGCCTGCGAGCAGCCCTCCCGCTCTTGTTGTGCCCTGACTTGCCCAGACATGTCCGAACATGCCTTCTGCTGTAGCAGAGGGACCACTCCTAACACCCACCATCCCTTGGGATTCACACGTTTACCCTAATTGGAAAAGTGTAAGTCTTTTTTTTTTTTTTTTTGAGATGGAGTCTCACTCTGTCGCCAGGCTGGAGTGCAGTGGTGCAGTCTCAGCTCACTGCAGCCTCTGCCTCCCGGGTTCAAGCAATTCTCCTGCCTCAGCCTCCCGAGTAGCTGGGACTACAGGTGTGTGCCGCCACGATCGGCTAATTTTTTTGCATTTTTAGTAGAGACGGGGTTTCACCATGTTGGCCAGGATGGTCTTGATCTCCTGACCTCGTGATCCACCCACCTTCGCCTCCCAAAGTGCTGGGATTACAGGCGTGAGCCACCATGCCTGGCTGAAAAGTTTAAGTCTTAGCCAACTGGGGTTAGCTTAGATTGTGCAGTCCTAGCCAATAGGGAAAGGACACAGGAATAGGGACTGCCTTAGGGATAAAAACTCCTTCTCTCCTTTGTTAGGTGTGCTCTGGCAGTGGCCAGAAGGAGCGGCAGCCTTCTGCAGAAGTAAGCTTGCTTTGCTGAGAAACCTTTTGTTTGAATGCTTGTTTTCCCTGTGACTCCGAGCTCTTATTTCCAACACTGACCTTTAAGGAAACCACTGCCACTTTCCTGTTTTTTTGTTTTGTTTTAAGAGACATGATCTCACTATGTTGCCCAGGGTGGACTCAAACTCCTGGACTCAAGCAGTTCTCCTGCCTCAGCCTCCTAAGTAGCTGGGATGGCAGACACACACCACCATATTCAGCTCCTGCTTTTTTTTTTTTTTTTTGAAAATTTTGATTATTTCTAGTTTTTGGTGTTTCTGAATAATACTGCTATGAACATTTTTTTTTTGCTTGTCTCCTGCACTATACATGCATGCATTTCTGCTAGGTACAAACCTTAGAGTGGAATTTCTGATCTTAAGAGTGTGCATATCATCAACTTTAATAAATACAGCATAAGCAGTGATTGTACCAGTTTACACTTCACCAGCTGTATACGAGAGAAGCAGCTACTCTATATCTGTCCCAACACTTGGTAACATGGTCTTTTAAATTTTAGTCATTTTGGTGGGTGTAAATAATTCTATTTGTTTGCTTGTTTGTTTGTTTGTTTGAGATGGAGTTTTGCTCTGTTGCCCAGGCTGGAGTGCAGCGGTGTGATCTCGGCTCACTGCAACCTCTGCCTCCCGGGTTCAAGCAATTCTCCTGCCTCACCCTCCCAAGTAACTGGGATTACAGGTGCCCACTACCACAACAGGGTTTCATCATATTGACCAGGCTGATCTCGAACTCTTGACCTGAAATGATCCACCTGCCTGGGCCTCCCAAAGTGCTGAGATTATAGGCGTGAGCCACCGCGCCTGGCCGGTAAATGGTTTTTATTTGTACTTCCTTGATGATTATTGAGATGGAGCACGTTTTCCTATATTTATTGGCTGTTTAGTATCCTCTGTTGCAAAGTGCTTATTCATGTCTTTTACTCGTTTATTTCCTGTGTGCTTTGTACTTTTCTTTCCTTATTATGTAGACATACACACACGTACACAAACATGTACATAGAGTCAGCTCTTTATACAATATGGATATAATGCTTTGTCCGTTACAAGTATTGCAAATATCCCCACCACTTAGAGGCTTGTCATTCTCTTAACATCATCTTTTGATAAACGGAAGTTTTTAATTGTTAACATGGTCAAATTTTATCAGTCCTTTCCTTACTATTAGTGCTTTAATGTCCTATTTAAGAAATACTTGTCATGAATATGTTCTTTTATAGTATCTAGTAGAAGCTTTTAAAAATATTTAAAATTGAAATATAACATGCAGAAAGTGCATACATTGTATGAAGCTTAAGTGTGCAGCTCGGTAGATTTTTACATACGTCTGTACCCAGAGAACCTCTATTCAGAACAAGTTGGATATTTACAGCGAACCATAACGTTTGAATCTCTATTCAGAACAAGTTGAATATTTACAGTGAACCATAAGGTTTCCCAATCAATTACAACTCCATCCTTAAGGCCATCACTATTCTAACTTCTGTTCATCTTTTCTCCTTGTTGTTGCATATTTGGGTTGTTTCAGTTTTGAGGCTATTACAAATGATGTGAACATTCTTGTATGTGTCTTTTGATGCACATAGCACAGATTCCCTTGTGTATATACTAAGAATGTGATTGCCAGGCTGGGGTATTGATTTATTTGTAGATACTGCCAAACCATTTCCAAATGTACACTCCAAAAACAACGTAAGAGGGTTCCTATTGCTCCACTCCTCACCAACGCTTGGTACTGTCAGACTTTTTAATTTTAGCTGTTCTTCTGGGGTGTGTAGTGGTATCATATTGTGGTTGAATTCACGTTTCCCTATTGTGTAATGATGTGAAGTAATCTTCCGTATATTTATTGGTTATGAAGTTCCTGACCAAACCTATTTTTTAAAATGGGGCTAATGTTTTTTTTTTTTTTTTTGAAACAGAGTCTCGCCTTGTCACCCAGGCTGGAGTGCGGTGGCGCGATCTCGGCTCACTGCAAGCTCCACCTCCTGGGTTCCCGCCATTCTCCTGCCTCAGCCTCCCGAGTAGCTGGGACTACAGGTGCCCGCCACCACACCCAGCTAATTTTTTTGTATTTTTAGTAGAGACGGGGTTTCACCGTGTTAGCCAGGATGGTCTTGATCTCCTGACCTTGTGATCTGCCCGCCTTGGCCTCCCAAAGTGCTGGGATTACAAGCGTGAGCCACTGCACCTGGCAAGGGCTGATTTTTTTTTTAATGGTTTGTAGAAGTTCTTTATATATTGTAGTTATGAGTTCTTTGTTGGAAATATGTTTTACAAATATACTTTCCCAATCCATGGCTTCTCCTTTCGGTCTCCTGATAGTGTCTTTTGATTAAAGAAGTTCTTAATGTTAATACAGTATAATTTGTCAATTTATTTTTTTATAGAGTTTTTCGTGTCCTATTTAAGAAATATTTGCCTACCCTGATGACATACAAATATTCTCCTATGTTTTCTTCTGGAATCCTTATTGTTTTGCCTTTCATATTTAGGTTGATGATCCAGTTCAAGTTATTTTTATGTATGTTATGAGGTAAGAGTCAAAGTTCTCCTTTCCTCCCCCTATACAATATCTACCTTATCCACCACCATTGATTTAAAAGATCATCCTTTCCACCATTGAATTGTGGTGGTGGCACATTTGTTATAAATCAAGGGATGTGTATATACGAATCTATTTCTGACTCTATTCTATTCTGTTGGTCTATTCATTCCCCTATCTTTGTACTAATGCTACACTCCCCTAATAACTTCACAGTAAACGTTGAAATCTAGTAGTACAAGTCTTTCAACTCTGTTCTTCATCATTGTCTTGGCTATTTAGGTCATTTGCATTTCCATATATGTTTTGGAATAAACTTGTGTGTGTGTGTTTGTGTGTGTTTTTCTTTTGAGACAGAGTCTTTCTCTGTTGCTCAGGCTGGCGTGCAGCGGTGCGATCTCAGCTCGCTGCAACCTCCATCTCCCAGGTTCAAGTGATTCTCCTGCCTCAGCCTCCCAAGTAGCTGGGACTACAGGCATGCGCCACCATGCCCAGCTAATTTTTGTATTTTTGGTAGAGGTGGGGTTTCACCATATTGGCCAGGCTGGCTGGTCTCGAACTCCTGACCTCAGGTGATCTGCCCCCCTCGGCCTCCCAAATTGCTGGGATTACAGGTATGAGCCACTGTGCCCGGCCTAAACTTGTTAATTTACACAACTAAATAAGCAGCAGGGATTTCTATTGAGATTACATTGAATAGATATGTTTAAAATATAGAGTCTTCCAATCTATAAGCACGTTATATCTCTCCATTTATGTAAGTTTTCTTTAATTTCTCTCTATAATATTTAATAGTTTTCTGCAGACAGCTTTTGCATATCTTTTGTTAGATTATTGCTAGATAGATATTGATATTTTTGATGCTATTGTAAATCACATGTTTTGGAAAGGCATCTTATTGGAGAAATAATTTCAACATATATAAGATAAAGAGAATAATTTAATAAACTCCCACTCATACATCATCCAGCCTTAATAAAACTCAACATTCTGCTATTCTTTTTTTTTTTTTTTTTTTTTTTGAGACGGAGTTTCACTCTTGTTGCGCAGGCTGGAGTGCAATGGCGTGATCTTGGCTCACTGCAACCTCTGCCTCCCGGGTTCAAGCGATTCTCCTGCCTTAGCCTCCCGAGTAGCTGACATTACAGGCATGCACCACTACGCCCGGCTAATTTTGTATTTGTAATAGAGATGGGGTTTCTCGAACTGGTCTCAAACTCCCAACCTCAGGTGATCTGTCTGCCTCAGCCTCCCAAAGTGCTGGGATGACAGGCATGAGCCACTGCGCCTGGCCTCTGCTATTCTTGTTTTATCTATACCTCCTCTCACCTCTATTATTATTCTTGGCAAAATGTACATGCATTGAACTACATAAATCTTAGTCTCACAAAATTTACAAATAGATATTCTTGTGTTAAACAGAGCCATGCCAAAATGGAGAGCACTGCCATCACCCAGAAAGTTCCCTCAAGTCCTCTCCCAGGCAGTCTTCCCTGACCTCAGCAACCACTGTTCAGATTTATTTTTCACCTTAGTTTTTTTGATTTAGAGCCATATATGCCCATCAGCTAGAGTCTACCATTAATATTTTACTCTACTAGCTTTATCACATAACTACCGATCTTTTCATCCCTTCATCCCTTGATTAATTCATTTTAGTTTATTTCACTTATTTATTTTGTTTATTTTTTTTGAGACAGAGTCTTGCCCTGTCGCCGAGGCTGGAGTGCAATGGCATGATCTCGGCTCACTGCAACCTCCACCTCCAAGGTTCAAGCGATTCTCCTGCCTCAGCCTCCTGAGTTGCTAGGACTACAGGTATGCACCACCACGATTTTGTATTTTTAGTAGTGACAGGGTTTCACCATGTTGGCCAGGCTGGTCTCTCCTGGCCTCAGGTGATTCTCCCGCCTTGGCATCTCAGTGTTGGGATTACTGGCATGAGCCACTGCACCTGGCCTAATTCATTTTATATTGGCCAATTTAAATTTTTTTTTTTTCGAAGATGCAGGCTCTGTTGCCCAGGCTGGAGTGCCTCGGCATGATCATAGGTCATGACAGCCTCGAAATCCTAGGCTCAAGCGATCCTGCCACCTAGGCCTCAAAAACAATGGGATTATAGGCCTGAAACGCTGTACCTGGGCTTACTTGCTCTATTTTAAAGTAAATCACAAATATCAGTAGAGTTCACCCAGGTAGTCAGCATGCATATTGTTAACTAGAATTCAATATTTGCTTATAGCTTTTAATTTTGATGTAAAATTTACAGTCAGTTAAGTGCAGATGGGATTTGCCTAATGTGTGTACATTAGTTCAATGTTGACTAATGCATATGTAACCCAAACCTCTTCCAAGGTATAGGATATTGCTGTCACCCCGCAAGTCCTTTTACATTTTTATTATTTATTTATTTATTTATTTATTTTTTGAGATGGAGTCTCCCTCTGTTGCCCAGGCTGGAGTGCAGTGGCACGATCTTGGCTCACTACAACCTCCGCCTCCTGGGTTCAAGCAATTCTCCTGTCTTGGCCTCCTGAGTAGCTGAGACTATAGGCACCTGCCACCATGCCCGGCTAATTTTTGTATTTGTAGTAGAGATGAGGTTTCACCATATTGGCCAGGCTGGTCTTGAACTCCTGACTTTGTGATCCACATGCCTCAGCCTCCCAAAGTGCTGGGATTACAGGCATGAGCCACCGCGCCTGGCCTTTATTTTTGTTTTTGAGATAGAGTCTCGCTCTGTCGCCAGGCTGGAGTGCAATAGCGCAATCTCGGCTCACTCCAACCTCCGCCTCCTGGGTTCAAGTGATTCTCCTGGCTTAGCCTTCTGAGTAGCTGGAACTACAGGTGCGTGCCACCACGTCAGGCCTTTTTTTTTTTTTTTGTATTTTTAGTAGAAACAGGGTTTTGCCATGTTGGCCAGGCTGGTCTCGAACTCCTGACCTCAGGTGGTCTGCCTGCTTTGGCCTCCCAAAGTGCCAGGATTACAGGCAAGAGCCACCGCACCTGGCCTCCTCTTACATTCTTTTTTTTTTGAGACGGAGTCCTGCTCTGTCGCCCAGGCTGGAGTGCAATGGCACAATCTCGACTCACTGCAAGCTCCGCCTCCCGGGTTCAGGCCATTCTCCTGCCTTAGCCTCCCAAGCAGCTGGGATTACAGGCGCCCGCCACCGCACCTGGCTAATACTTTGTATTTTTAGTAGAGACGGGGTTTCACCGTGTTAGCCAGGATGGTATCTATCTCCTGACACCGTGATCCGCCTGCCTTGGCCTCCCGATCCTCTTACATTCTTTACAGTCAATCTTCACCTTTGCTCCTCAGAGACATGCACTCCTCTGATTTTTTTTCCACCATAGATTAGTTTTGTCTGTTTTATAATTTCATATAAATGGAATTATACAGTATTTACCTTTTTGTAAGGCTTTTTTAACTTAGCATAATATGTTGACATCTATCTGTGTTGTTGCTTGTATCAATAGTTCATTTTTTTCTTTTTTTTTTTTTTGAGACGGAGTCTTGCTCCATCGCCCAGGCTGGAGTGCAGTGGCATGATCTCTGCTCACTGTAACCTCTGCCTTCTGGGTTCAAGCAATTCTCCTGTCTCAGCCTCCCGAGTAGATGGGGTTACAGGTGCCTGCCACCACGCCTGGCTAATTTTTGTATTTTTAGTAGAGACGGGGTTTCACCAAGTTGGCTGGGCTGGTCTTGAACTCCTGACCTCAAGTGATCTGCCCGCCTCGGCCTCCCAAAGTGCTGGGATTACAGGCGTGAGCCGCCGCTCCCAGCCCATTCTTTTTTTTATTATTGAGTAGTATTCTATTTACATATGTACTATAGTTTTGTTTTGTTTTGTTTTGTTTTTTGAGACGGAGTCTCGCTCTGTCTCCCAGGCTGGAGTGCAGTGGCCGGATCTCAGCTCACTGCAAGCTCCGCCACCCGGGTTCAGGCCATTCTCCTGCCTCAGCCTCCTGAGTAGCTGGGACTACAGGCGCCTGCCACTGTGCCCGGCTAATTTTTGTATTTTTTTTTTTTTAGTAGAGACGGGGTATCACCGTGTTAGCCAGGAAGGTCTCGATCTCCTGACCTCGTGATCCCCGCCCGTCTCGGCCTCCCAAAGTGCTGGGATTACAGGCTTGAGCCACCGCGCCCGGCCGTACTATAGTTTTTTATTCAGTATTCCATTGGAGGACTGCTAAACTGTATTGTAACCAACATGAAAATCCCAGGCTGGGCGCGGTGGCGCATGCCTGTAATCCCAGCACTTTGGGAGGCCGAGGCGCGCAGATCACGAGGTCAGGAGATCCAGACCAGCCCGGCCAACGTGGTGAAACCCCGTGTCTGCTAAAAACACAAAAATTAGCCGGGCGTGGTGGCCGGCGCCTGTGATGCCAGCTGCTTGGGAGGCTGAGGCAGGAGAATTGCTTGTACCCAGGAGGCAGAGGTTGCAGTGAGCTGAGATTGTACCATTGCACTCCAGCCTGGGCAACAGGAGCAAAGCTCCGTCTCAAAAAAAAAAAGAAAAAAAAGAAAAAAAAAATTCCTGGTGATGCCAGTGCTGATGCGGGAGCCTCAGGGCCCACACTTTGGGTTCCCAGGGACTCCTACGGTCAGACTGTAGGAAGATCAGTCTTGGGGTGTTGAGAGATGGGAGTGGATTTGGGAGAGCCTGATGAGTGACATGGGGCAAGGGCCGGGACATAAATTTTCACAGCAGGACTAGATGGAAAAGGGTCAGATGAGTAGCAATTTCTTTTGGATGCAGTTATCGTTATAATAATTATTAGTTTTCAAAATAACATAAATATCTTATAAATCTTAATATGAAAATGTATACTTTTGTTGGGGATGCATCTCCTTTTTTTTTTAGACGAAGTCTCACGCTATTGCCTGGTCAGACTGGAGTGCAGTGGCACAATCTCGGCTCACTGCAACCTCTGCCTCCTGGGTTCCAGCGAATCTCCAGCCCCAGGCTCCTGAGTAGCTGGGATTACAGGCACACACTACCACACCCGGCGAATTTTTGTAGTTTTAGTAGAGATGGGGTTTTGCTAGGTTGGCCTTGCTGATCTCAAACTCCTGACCTCAGGTGATCCACCCGCCTCTGCCTCCCAAAGTGCTAGGATTACAGGCGTGACCCACCACGCCCAGCTGGGGATGCATCTCTTAATGAGATAGATGGGAGTTTAAAAATATTTTATCTATTTGTTTACATATCCATGAGTGACTATTTCTTTTTGCTAGCGGTCAGCATCACTTTTCTTTCTTTCTTTCTTTCTTTTCTTTTTTTTTTTTTTTTATGACTATAAGCACTGAGAAAGTTTTTTAAAAACAAAGTAAGTAGATAGGAAGGAAAGATTTGTTATATAAATGTCAATCAATTGGAAATCTCCTCCCAAAATCACATAATAATCTATCATCAGAATTGCTTTTAACAATTTATCAGCTGATTATTTGATTGGTTCTTAGCGATGCTGTCAATATCTACAGTAAAACTTCGAGTTGTCCCTTTGCTCTGGCACCCTAGAGATTTTCATACCCTGGGGAAAAATGCACCACAGTGGCAGACTAGGATTGTGGAATAGGATGTAGGAAAGAAAACCACCAGCGCAATCCTGGTTCATTGGCAGGCAATCTGTGCTTAGAAAAAAGAACACACGAAATTGAAGATTCTCTTAAAGTTCCATTTCTGGATACCCTTTGGAAAATCTTCAGTACTCTCAGAAGTATATATTCCACATGTGCCTGTTTTTTATTCCTACCTCTTTGGCTCATCTTCTTGGTCTCCTCTTTTAGAAGCTTGGTACAGGCTCCTCTTCTAGCAGCCTGAAAACAACATCCAAGGTCCCCCAGGTACTATCCTATGCTTTTTTTTCTAGTCCTACACAACCCGCTCTTCATGGGTGATTTCAATTTCTTCCAAGACTTCAGGGCTGTAAATATAAGCTCCAGACCCACTGAACTGCCTCCTTTGTTCCTTCAATACCAACTCAACATGTCCTAAGCGGATCTTGTCCTCTCCATCAAACCTGCCCTCAGGAGTGTATCCTTTACTTACTCAACTCCTCCAGTTTCCTCATTCCCAAGTCATTGGTCACTGTGGTTTTGCTTCCTTAATGCCTCTCAGATCTGTCTTTTTGGCTCCACCCTGATGACCTTGACCTTAATTTGGGTCCCATGCATGTCTTCTCTAGTTACAAAGGCGATTACAAAATTACTAAAGCATGTGAACCAGGTTCCATTGTTTCTGGTCCTCTCCCTTCCAGACTCTCCTCTGTTACTAGATTATTCTTTCCAAAATGCAGATTTAGGCCGGGCATGGTGGCTCATGCCTGTAATTCCCAGCACTTTGGGAAGCTGAGGCGGGTGGGTCACCTGAGGTCAGGAGTTCGAGATCAGCCCGGCCATCATGATGAAACCCCGTCTCTACTAAATATACAAAAAATATTAGCCAGGCGTGGTGGCAGGCTCCTGTAATCCCAGTTATTCGGGAGACTGAGGCAAGAGAATGGCTTGAACCCAGGAGGCAGAGGTTGCAGTGAGCCCAGATTGTGCCACTGCACTCCAGCCCGGGCAACAAGAGCGAAACTCCATCTCAAAATAATAATAATAATAGTAATAAAATAAAATAAAATTCAGATCTAACTGAGTCAGTGCCTTGCTCCAAGCCCCATAGCCTGCAGGAGATGGTCTATTCTTCTTAGCATCACTTGAAGATCCTTTATGACCTGGCCCCTGGCCACCTGTGGCCTTTCCTCCACTGGTTGTTAACTGGACTTTGTTGAAATTGAAACACCTGCAGTTCTTCCCCAGCTTCTGTTCACTTTTCTATCTCATCCCTCAGCCTGGATCATCTATCTTCAACCTCTTCTCAGTCTGGCAGACTCCTACACATGCTAAAGCTTCAGCACCATGGTAATCTCATCTGGGAGGCTTTCCAATTCGCTCTGTGTTCCTCTCTATCAGAGCACTTGGCACATGCAATTATGATTTTCATGCATTTGGCTGTTCCCTCACTAGACTGTGAGCGACTCAAGGGCCATATCTTCCCTCTCAAATCCCCAGTGCCTTCGCAAAGGGCTGTCACAGACAAGGAACTCCTTATGAAGGACGTTCTGCAAACACAGCAGAACAGCAACTCTGATTTGCAGGTGTTTTCCCATAAAGAATTGACAGAGGTCTCTGGTTTTCTCAATTCAGGCTAAGCCTTTGGTAATGGTGCCTGCAGCACCTTACAGTTTGATATTAAGCACAGAGAGAGGAAGGGGCTCGGTCCTACGAAGCGTCCTCTACTGCAGTTCCATTTGAGAACACGAGATGGCGCCCTGCGGCGGCCTGTTGAGATAAGTCTTGGGACATTTTTCCTACGTGATAGCCTGCCAAGCTCAGCAACAGCAGAAGCCCCAATAACCGAGAGTTAGAGATGAGATTGATACCCAATTGTTTGTTATGCTGAATAGAGCTATCAAATGGTTGCATTTATCATTCATTATATGTGAATTTAAGAAAAAAAAACTTTCCTTTTTTTTTTTTTTTTGAGATGGAGTCTCGCTCAGTCGCCAGGCTGGAGTGCAGTGACGTGATCTTGGCTCCCTGCAAGCTCCCCTTCCTGGGTTCAAGCGATTCTCCTGCCTCAGTCTCCCTAGTAGCTGGGATTACAGGCGCTCACCACTACGCCCGGCTAATTTTTTGCGTTTTAGTCAGGACGGGGTTTCACCATGTTGGCCAGGCTGGTCTCAATCTCCTGACCTCGTGATCCACCCGCCTCGACCTCCCAGAGTGCTGGGATTACAGGCATGAGCCACCACGCCCAGCCAAAAAAACTTTTCTTTAAAGACAGAGTTCCACTCTGTCATCCAGGCTGGAGTGCAGTGGTGTGATTATAGCTCACTGCAATCTCGACCTCCTGACCTTACATGATCCTCCTGCTTTGGCCTCCCAAGCTGTTGGGATTACAGGGGTGAGCCACCATGCCTAGCGGAAAAATTTACAAGTAGCATTTAATCTATGTATTTTGGAGTCAGATGGCCCCGGGGTTTAATCCTGGCTCTGCTACTTACTAGCTGTGTGACCCATCAAGTGCCGGGTCTTGGGTTCCTCCTCCGTGAAACAGTTAATAAGTCCTTTTGCAAACTTTAAATGAGATGAGGTTTTTAGAATTCTCAGTGTGATCCTGGCACATGCTAGATGTTCAGTAAATATTCACTTTTCCCTTTTAAAAATCCTTACGGTCAGGTGTGGTGGCTCATGCCTGTAATCCCAGCACTTTGGGAGGCCGAGGTGGGTGGATCACGAGGTCAGAAGTTAGAGACCAGCCTGGACAATATGGTGAAACCCTGTCTCTACTTAAAAAAAAAATATATATATATATATGTGTGTGTATATATATACACACACAAAAAAAATTAGCTGGTCATGGTGGTGCATGCCAGTAGTCCCAGCTACTCAGGAGGCTGAGAATTGCTTGAACCCGGGAGGTGGAGTTTGCATTGAGCTGAGATCACACCACTGCACTCCGGCCTGGGCAACAGAGTGAGACTTTGTCTAAAAAACAAAACAAAACAAAACAAAAAAATTCTTACATCACCTTACATAATCCCTTCACACTCATTGCTTTCTATTTTATTTTATGATAGCTTTTTCTGTTTATGTCTTATTGCTACTTAATCTAGTCTGGGGAACTCTTTGAGGGCAGGACTTGTCTGATTTTTCTTCATCTTCAGCACCCAGCTCAGTGCTAGGTACATAGCAGGAGTTCAATAAATAATCAATGAAAACATAATGAATGCATCCAGTTTATATGGGTACATTCCCCCTACTTCCCCACCCAATGTCCTCTTACTGGACCACAGAAAAACTTGAGTTATTCAGATCAAAATTTTTGGGTATTTTTTGCTTAAAACACACAACAGGGAAAATTTGATGAAACCTGAACAGTTACTTTTGCAATCATCAACTCCAGAGGCTTGTCTGCCTGCACGTGCCAACTGCAGAGTGGTTTGAACAGCGACCTTCCAGGCCGGGTGTGGCGGCTCACACCTGTAAACTCAGCACTTTGGGAGGCTGAGGCGGGCAGATCACCTAAGTTCAGGAGTTTGAGACCAGCCTGGCCAACATGGCGAAACCCTGTCCCTGCTAAAAGTACAAAAATTAGCCAGGCATTCGTGGCACACGCCTGTAATCTCAGCTACTCAGGCGGCTGAGGCATGAGACTCGCTTGAACCCAGGAGGCAGAGGTAAGCCGAGATCGAGCCACTGCACTCCAGCCTGGGTGACAGAACGAGACTCCGTCTCGGAAAAAAAAAAAAAAAAAAAAAAAAGCAACTTTCCAGGGTAGACTTGCCTGGCTGTGGAGAGAAGTGCAGCCCCTCAGGGCAGACACATGATCCCCTGTTATGGGCAGGAGCCAGCAGCTGGGACTGGCCACTTGTGCTTGGCTGGCAGAGAGGGAACCAAGACAGAAAGGACGGGTGGGCTGGGATTGCCCTCCCTTGGTTTGGACTTATGTCTGAGTCCCTGTCGTCCTGACAGCCCCTCTGTTATTGTGGGAAGAGGTTCAGGCATCTCCACTGAGAGGATGTACCTAGGCCTGGAATGATTGCTACCTTTCCTTAGGATGGCCAGCCCATCTAGGTGGGAAAACGGGAGTCACCCACCTTGCCTCGGGTTAAGAGAAGTCCTCCTGAGCAGGGACCTGCGCTATGAACAGTTCACCAGTGAGGGGCAATTGAGACATGAGGAGATGCTTTGTGCACAGGTCATGGGGTCTCCAAACCACTTCACTGAGCCCTACCGCTTCCCCAGTGTGTTCAAGATGCTACCAAACACAAGGCATGTCATGAACCAGGGGGAAACCACCTCTGACCACTAATTCCTCTGCACCTGGACTAAGATCCACAGTGAAGACTCAGCTGTAGGCACAGAGGCTTTGCCCTGGAGGCCTCCTTAATGTCCCCGGCTTGGCCAAGAATTTGAATCCTCTCGTCTCTTGTCTGTGACTCTTTACTTTATATATGTGACAGGTCAAGTGATTTGAGAAATGGGAAGTGGGAATAGAAGATTCTGGAAACCCCCCCAAACTGTCCTGATGCTAGGGTGGTGTGGCTGTTGAAACTGTCTGTTGTGGAAGATGGAGATGGGGATACCAAAGATGACAAAGGAAGGGAGTTTCCTGTGGAAGGTACCTTTTATTAAACAGAATGGATGCCTCCCAGGGGTACCAGAAAACAAAGGCTGTAAAGACACTCAAATTCAATGGAACTTCTATTTTATAAAAACTTTTTTTTATCAGGAAAAAATTTTAAAATACACAAAATGGGCCGGGCGCGGTGGCTCACGCCTGTAATCCAAGCACTTTGGGAGGCCGAGGCGGGCGGATCACAAGGTCAGGAGATCGAGACCATGGTGAAACCTCGTCTCTTCTAAAAATAGAAAAAATTAGCCGGGCGCAGTGGCGGGCGCCTGTAGTCCCAGCTACTCGGGAGGCTGAGGCAGGAGAATGGCGTGAACCCGGGAGGCAGAGCTTGCAGTGAGCCGAGATTGCGCCACTGCACTCCAGCCTGGGCGACAGAGCGAGACTCCGTCTCAAAAAAAAAAAAAAAAAAAATACACAAAATGGTGAAAGAAGCATAATGAGCCCCCACCTGCTTCTCACTCAGCTTCACAACTTTCCAACATTTCACCCACTCTTCCTTCATCTCTCCCCAACTTTTTTTTTGTTAGAGTAGAAGCAACTCTCTTCCCTTATTTTAGGAGACTGCTAAGCCCTTGTAAAGATCTAAGATAAATATCAAAGATAGAATTTACAGGCTGGGAGGAACCTGGGAAATGTTCTAGTCCAACTTAGGTTACAGGTAGGAAAACTGAAACTCAGAGAGGAAAATGCACACTGAAAGCCTGAGTCTGGGCCTGGGCTAGAGACCGAGCCTAGACCTCCCAGCGGCTGACTTGTCCAGCTTCAGGCAATGACCAGCCACTGAAGGTTGCAGCAAAATCTATTATGAAGGAGAGAGAGTGTTGCAAGAACACTTGAGACACTTTCCTGTTCAAAACCCACTGAACATCATGAGGCAGCTCACATGGACCCAGAGCTTAGGAGTTTGCAAAACACCTTCGTTTTGATCAGAACATTTGATCCTCACAAAGTCTATGAATGGTAGGTGTTATCTTTGTAAACACAATAGGAAGTTCAGGAAGTAAAGGGATTTGAGTCAGTGACTGATCCAGGATTAGCCTCAAGGTCTCAGAATGTCTTTTCCAGCCCAGGGTCCTTCTCTTGGCTTGGCTGTGTCCCAGGTGAAAGGTGGGATGCTCCAGAGCTGGGCTGCCTGCCTCTGGGATCCAGTAGCTTTGAGACCCCAAGCATCTCTTGCAGTTTTACCCTGAAGAGGAAAAACCACAATGACAGTGGCTTTGTGAAGGCCGGAAATCTGGTCTCTTTGGTAAGATCCAGGCATTAGGATGCCATTGTGACTTTGGGCTCAAGGTTCCCCACCAAGCAGGAACATCTTCCCTGATGTGGCTGAAGGTGATGCAGAGCTGGGGGAGGGAGGGTCAGAGTGTTCCAGAAGCCTTTGGGCATGAAGGGATACATGCTTGATGGGGAGTGAATCTTTCCTTCACTGACTGGCCAGGCAGCATCTGAGTGGCAGGGGTGGCCAGTTCTTTAGCACTAAATCCCAGATACATAACTTTCAAAGGGTCTTGGAACCTCAGTACAGTCAGCAACGGAGAGGCTGCCACTTTCCATTCTGCCCTTAGGCAAGAATTGGGGAGTGTAGGAGCACTATGAGGGCTTATTGTGGGCCAAAGTTCTGTGCTAGGTCCTTTAGTGGCTTTTTTTTTTTTTTTTTTTGTAACTTTCAAAACACACCTACTATTGCTACTATTGAAACACACCTACTATTGCTACTATTCATCCCAGTTTACAGATGAAGCCACTGAGGCTCAGGGAGGTTAGAAAACTTCTCCAATACCACAGAGTTACAGTGACCAAGCTGGGTCAGAGTCCAGTTCTCTCTGGCTCTTTCCACTCTCTGTCGGCTGGCTCCAGAGTACTGAATGCAGAGTCTGCACCTCCACTGCCACATGAATATGCTCAGGACTGCTGTCCTTATGTCTGTCTTCTCCTGATCAGCTCCCCTGTAGCCTTTTCTCACTCACATGACCTTCTCTACCCACCCTGTCTCTACCTGTGACCTCTATCGCCCATGTCACTTAGTCCGACTTCTCCACTGCAGCTTTAGCCCTAATGCAGTAGATTTGCATCAGTCCCAACTTTTTCACTTTTAGGCAACAGGTGCTTGCTTACTGAATGTGATCAATTGAATTACTGTTGCTGATTCTTCGCTTCTTCCCTGTACTGAAATTATAAATCCATGCCTTTTCTTTCCCATATAACTTTACAGTACTTCCCACTAGAGTAGCTATTTCCTGGCCCCACTGGCTTTGGGAGTGTGAGCAGACGTGACGTGAGCAGAGGTGTGTGTGTGCTCGGTAGTTCTGTTTGGGTTCTTTGCTGCTATCTGCTGTGAGAAAAGCAGGCCCGGTGTAGCTGCGGGACCCAGTATGAGGGACATAACGTTGCAGACTAGAACTTGACCCACAGCCTAAAACAAAGTCACGCCAACCAATTCACAGACTTTGCAAGTTAAAAAAAAAACATGTTTGTATATGTAGGCTACTGAGATTTGGGAATTGTTTGTAACATAGCACTATCACAGCAATAGCTGGCTACACTCTGACTTAAGCAAAAAAGACTTTATTGGTTGAGAGAACTGAAAAGTTTGGCAGCGTGTCTGGTGCAGATGTGACTGGATTAAGGATCTTAAACAATAGCATTAGGGTCCTATTACTCTCTGTGTCTCAAACAGTCTTTTTCCACCCATCTATTTTTCATTCAACAAATCCTATATTCGAGGCACTGAGTTTACAGCGGTGAACAAAGACAGGCCTCTTTCCTCAGGGAGCTTACGTTCTAGTGGGAGAGACAGAAGCTGAAGCAAACAAATAAATCATCTATTGTCAGGTGGCAATAAGCACTATGAAGAAGATAAGGTGAAGGGAAAACTCATGCAGATGTCAGAGGAGATCATTCCAGGCAGCAGAGGGCTGTGAGTACAAAGGCGCTGAGAGGCATGGTGTGTGCATGGGGTGTGCTGGGAACTGCAAGACGAATGGTGTGGTTGGAGTCAGGCGAGCAACAGGAAGGGAGGGAAGAGGAAAGTAGGAGTCAGGGCCAGATAGCATGGGCTCTTCCAGGCATATTAGAGTGTGGTTTCTTGTTGTTCCAGTGCTAAAGTAAACTGTAGAGGATTTTGAACAATGAGGAATTTTAAGGTGTGCATATATGCACACTCACACACACACACACACATAAACACACATGTAAAATGTGCTACAAACTTATGGACTATTAAATGGACTTATTAAAGTCTATTTAACAAGGAGACTTCCAAGTTACCTTTGAAGTTACAAAACTGACATCTTCCAATTTGCTATAATTTATTTATTTATGTATTTTTATTTTATTATTATTATTTTTTTAAGACTGAGTCTCACTCTGTCGCCAGGCTGGAGTGTAGTGGCGCAATCTTGGCTCACTGCAATCTCCACCTCCCAGGTTCAAGTGATTCTCCTGCCTCAGCCTCCCGAGTAGCTGGGACTACAGGCATGTGCCACCATGCCCAGCTAGTTTTTGTATTTTAGTAGAGATGGGGTTTCACCATGTTGGCCAGGATGGTTTCAATCTCCTGACTTCATGATCCGCCTCCTTGGCCTCCCAAAGTGCTGGAATTCTAGGCATGAGCCACTGAGCCCCACCTATTTATTTACTTTTTGAGACGGTGTCTTGCTCTGTCATGAAGGCTGGAGTGCAGTGCAACCTCCGCCTCCTGGGTTCAAGGGATTCTCCTGCCTCAGCCTCCCAAGTAGCTGGGATTACAGGGGTATGCCACTACGCCCGGCTAATTTTTGTATTTGTATTTTTTTCTTTTTTAATTATACTTTAAGTTCTAGGGTACCTGTGCATAACGTGCAGGTTTGTTACATATGTATACTTGTGCCATGTTGGTGTGCTGCACCCATCAACTCGTCAGCACCCATCAACTCGTCGTTTACATCAGGTATAACTCCCAATGCAATCCCTCCCCTCTCCCCCCTCCCTGTGATAGGCCCCGGTGTGTGATGTTCCCCTTCCCGAGTCCAAGTGATCTCATTGTTCAGTTCCCACCTATAAGTGAGAACATGCGGTGTTTGGTTTTCTGTTCTTGCGATAGTTTGCTGAGAATGATGGTTTCCAGCTGCATCCATGTCCCTACAAAGGACACAAACTCATCCTTTTTTATGGCTGCATAGTATTCCATGGTGTATATGTGCCACATTTTCTTAATCCAGTCTGTCACTGATGGACATTTGGGTTGATTCCAAGTCTTTGCTATTGTGAATAGTGCCGCAATAAACATACTTGTGCATGTGTCTTTATAGCAGCATGATTTATAATCCTTTGGGTATATACCCAGTAATGGGATGGCTGGGTCATATGGTACTTCTAGTTCTAGATCCTTGAGGAATCGCCGTACTGTTTTCCATAATGGTTGAACTAGTTTACAATCCCACCAACAGTGTAAAAGTGTTCCTATTTCTCCACATCCTCTCCAGCACCTGTTGTTTCCTGACTTTTGAATGATTGCCATTCTAACTGGTGTGAGATGGTATCTCATTGTGGTTTTGATTTGCATTTCTCTGATGGCCAGTGATGATGAGCATTTTTTCATGTGTCTGTTGGCTGTATGAATGTCCTCTTTTGAGAAATGTCTGTTCATATCCTTTGCCCACTTTTTGATGGGGTTGTTTTTTTCTTGTAAATTTGTTTGAGTTCTTTGTAGGTTCTGGATATTAGCCCTTTGTCAGATGAGTAGATTGCAAAAATTTTCTCCCATTCTGTAGGTTGCCTGTTCACTCTGATGGTAGTTTCTTTTGCTGTGCAGAAGCTCTTTAGTTTAATTAGATCCCATTTGTCAATTTTGGCTTTTGCTGCCGTTGCTTTTGGTGTTTTAGACATGCAGTCCTTGCCCATGCCTATGTCCTGAATGGTATTACCTAGGTTTTCTTCTAGGGTTTTTATGGTATTAGGTCTAACATTTAAGTCTCTAATCTATCTTGAATTAATTTTCGTATAAGGAGTAAGGAAAGGATCCAGTTTCAGCTTTCTACTTATGGCTAGCCAATTTTCCCAGCACCATTTATTAAATAGGGAATCCTTTCCCCATTTCTTGTTTCTCTCAGGTTTATCAAAGATCAGATGGCTGTAGATGTGTGGTATTATTTCTGAGGACTCTGTTCTGTTCCATTGGTCTATATCTCTGTTTTGGTACCAGTACCATGCTGTTTTGGTTACTGTAGCCTTGTAGTATAGTTTGAAGTCAGGTAGCGTGATGCCTCCAGCTTTGTTCTTTTGACTTAGGATTGTCTTGGCAATGTGGGCTCTTTTTTGGTTCCATATGAACTTTAAAGCAGTTTTTTCCAATTCTGTGAAGAAGCTCATTGGTAGCTTGATGGGGATGGCATTGAATCTATAAATTACCTTGGGCAGTATGGCCATTTTCACGATATTGATTCTTCCTATCCATGAGCATGGTATGTTCTTCCATTTATGTCCTCTTTTATTTCACTGAGCAGTGGTTTGTAGTTCTCCTTGAAGAGGTCCTTTACATCCCTTGTAAGTTGGATTCCTAGGTATTTTATTCTCTTTGAAGCAATTGTGAATGGAAGTTCATTCATGATTTGGCTCTCTGTTTGTCTGTTACTGGTGTATAGGAATGCTTGTGATTTTTGCACATTAATTTTGTATCCTGAGACTTTGCTGAAGTTTCTTATCAGCTTAAGGAGATTTTGGGCTGAGACAGTGGGGTTTTCTAAATATACAATCATGTCATCTGCAAAGAGGGACAATTTGACTTCTTCTTTTCCTAACTGAATCCCCTTGATTTCTTTCTCTTGCCTGATTGCCCTAGCCAGAACTTCCAACACTATGTTGAATAGGAGTGGTGAGAGAGGGCATCTCTGTCTTGTGCCAGTTTTCAAAGGGAATTTTTCCAGTTTTTGCCCATTCAGTATGATATTGGCTGTGGGTTTGTCATAAATAGGTGTTATGATTTTGAGATACGTTCCATCAATACCGAATTTATTGAGAGTTTTTAGCATGAAGGGCTGTTGAATTTTGTCAAAGGCCTTTTCTGCATCTATTGAGATAATCATGTGGTTTTTGTCTTTGGTTCTGTTTATATGCTGGATTACGTTTATTGATTTGCGTATGTTGAACCAGCCTTGCATCCCAGGGATGAAGCCCACTTGATCATGGTGGATAAGCTTTTTGATGTGCTGCTGGATCCGGCTTGCCAGTATTTTATTGAGGATTTTTGCATCGATGTTCATCAGGGATATTGGTCTAAAATTCTCTTTTTTTGTTGTGTCTCTGCCAGGCTTTGGTATCAGGATGATGTTGGCCTGATAAAATGAGTTAGGGAGGATTCCCTCTTTTTCTATTGATTGGAATAGTTTCAGAAGGAATGGTACCAGCTCCTCCTTGTACCTCTGGTAGAATTCAGCTGTGAATCCATCTGGTCCTGGACTTTTTTTGGTTGGTAGGATATTAATTATTGCCTCAATTTCAGAGCCTGCTATTGGTCTATTCAGGGATTCAACTTCTTCCTGGTTTAGTCTTGGGAGAGTGTAAGTGTCCAGGAAATTATCCATTTCTTCTAGATTTTCTAGTTTATTTGCGTAGAGGTGTTTATAGTATTCTCTGATGGTAGTTTGTATTTCTGTGGGGTCGGTGGTGATATCCCCTTTATCGTTTTTTATTGCGTCTATTTGATTCTTCTCTCTTTTCTTCTTTATTAGTCTTGCTAGCGGTCTGTCAATTTTGTTGATCTTTTCAAAAAACCAACTCCTGGATTCATTGATTTTTTGGAGGGTTTTTTGTGTCTCTATCTCCTTCAGTTCTGCTCTGATCTTAGTTATTTCTTGCCTTCTGCTAGCTTTCGAATGTGTTTGCTCTTGCTTCTCTAGTTCTTTTAATTGCGATGTTAGAGTGTCAATTTTAGATCTTTCCTGCTTTCTCTTGTGGGCATTTAGTGCTATAAATTTCCCTCTACACACTGCTTTAAATGTGTCCCAGAGATTCTGGTATGTTGTATCTTTGTTCTCATTAGTTTCAAAGAACATCTTTATTTCTGCCTTCATTTCGTTGTGTACCCAGTAGTCATTCAGGAGCAGGTTGTTCAGTTTCCATGTAGTTGAGTGGTTTTGATTGAGTTTCTTAGTCCTGACTTCTAGTTTGATTGCACTGTGGTCTGAGAGACAGTTTGTTATAATTTCTGTTCTTGTACATTTGCTGAGGAGTGCTTTACTTCCAATTATGTGGTCAATTTTGGAATAAGTGTGATGTGGTGCTGAGAAGAGTGTATATTCTGTTGATTTGGGGTGGAGAGTTCTGTAGATGTCTATTAGGTCTGCTTGCTGCAGAGATGAGTTCAATTCCTGGATATCCTTGTTAACTTTCTGTCTCGTTGATCTGTCTAATGTTGACAGTGGGGTGTTGAAGTCTCCCATTATTATTGTATGGGAGTCTAAGTCTCTTTGTAAGTCTCTAAGGACTTGCTTTATGAATCTGGGTGCTCCTGTATTGGGTGCATATATATTCAGGATAGTTAGCTCTTCCTGTTGAATTGATCCCTTTACCATTATGTAATGGCCTTCTTTGTCTCTTTTGATCTTTGATGGTTTAAAGTCTGTTTTATCAGAGACTAGTATTGCAACCCCTGCTTTTTTTTGTTCTCCATTTGCTTGGTAGATCTTCCTCCATCCCTTTATTTTGAGCCTATGTATGTCTCTGCGTGTGAGATGGGTCTCCTGAATATAGCAGACTGATGGGTCTTGACTCTTTATCCAGTTTGCCAGTCTGTGTCTTTTAATTGGAGCATTTAGTCCATTTACATACAATAAGGTTAATATTATTATGTGTGAACTTGATCTTATGATATTACCTGGTTATTTTGCTCGTTAGTTGATGCAGTTTCTTCCTAGCCTCAATGGTCTTTACATTTTGGCATGTTTTTGCAATGGCTGGTACTGGTTATTCCTTTCCATGTTTAGTGCTTCCTTCAGGGTCTCTTGTAAGGCAGGCCTGGTGGTGACAAAATCTCTAAGCATTTGCTTATCTGTAAAGGATTTTATTTCTCCTTCACTTATGAAACTTAGTTTGGCTGGATATGAAATTCTGGGTTTAAAATTCTTTTCTTTAAGAATGTTGAATATTGGCCCCCACTCTCTTCTGGCTTGAAGAGTTTCTGCTGAGAGATCTGCTGTTAGTCTGATGGGCTTCCCTTTGTGGGTAACCTGACCTTTCTCTCTGGCTGCCCTTAAGATTTTTTCCTTCATTTCAACTTTGGTGAATCTGGCAATTATGTGTCTTGGAGTTGCTCTTCTCGAGGAGTATCTTTGTGGTGTTCTATGTATTTCCTGAATTTGAATGTTGGCCTGCCCTACTAGGTTGGGGAAGTTGTCCTGGATGATGTCCTGAAGAGTGTTTTCCAACTTGGTTCCATTTTCCCCCTCACTATCAGGCACCCCAATCAGACACAGATTTGGTCTTTTTACATAATCCCATACTTCTTGCAGGCTTTGTTCATTTCTTTTTCTTCTTTTTTCTTTAGATTTCTCTTCTTGCTTCATTTCATTCATTTGATCCTCAATCGCTGATACTCTTTCTTCCAGTTGATCGAGTCGGTTACTGAAGCTTGTGCATTTGTCACGTATTTCTTGTGTCATGGTTTTCATCTCTGTCCGTTCATTTATGGCCTTCTCTGCATTAACTATTCCAGTTATCACTTCTTCCACTCTTTTTTCAAGATTTTTAGTTTCTTTGCGCTGGGAACATAATTCCTTCTTTAGCTCTGAGAAATTTGATGGACTGAAGCCTTCTTCTCTCATCTTATCAAAACCATTCTCTGTCCAGCTTTGATCCGTTGCTGGCAATGAGCAGCGTTCCTTTTCAGGGGGAGATGCGCTCTTATTTTTTGAATTTCCAGCTTTTCTGCCCTGCTTTTTCCCCATCTTTATGGTTTGATCTGCTTCTGGTCTTTGATGATGGTGACGTACTGATGGGGTTTTGGTGTGGGTGTCCTTCCTGTTTGTTAGTTTTCCTTCTAACAGTTAGGACCCTCAGCCGTAGGTCTGTTGGAGATTGCTTGAGGTCTACTCCAGACCCTGTTTGCCTGGGTATCAGCAGCAGAGGCTGCAGAAGATAGAATATTGCTGAACAGTGAGTGTACCTGTCTGCTTCTTGCTTTGGAAGCTTTCTCTCAGGGGTGTACTTCACCGTGTGAGGTGTGGGGTGTCGGTCTGCCCCTAGTGGAGGATGTCTCCCAGTTAGGCTACTCAGGGGTCAGGGACCCACTTGAGCAGGGAGTCTGTCCCTTCTCAGATCTCAACCTCCGTGTTGGGAGATCCACCGCTCTTTTCAAAGCTGTCAGACAGAGTCGCTTGCGTCTGCAGAGGTTTCTGCTGCTTTTTTGTTGTTGTTGTTGTTTAGCTGTGCCCTGTCCCCAGAGGTGGAGTCTACAGAGACTGGCAGGCCTCCTTGAGCTGCTGTGAGCTCCACCCAGTTCGATCTTTCCAGGGCTTTGTTTACCTACTTAAGCCTCAGCAATGGCGGGTGCCCCTTCCCCAGCCTCGCTGCTGCCTTGCAGTTAGATCGCAGACTGCTGTGTTAGCAATGAGGAGGGCTCCGTGGGCGTGGGACCCTCCCGGCCAGGTGTGGGATACAATCTCCTGGTGTGCCCGTTTGCTTAAAGCACAGTATTGGGGTGGGAATTACCTGATTTTCCAGGTGTTGTGTGTCTCAGTTCCCCTGGCTAGGAAAAGGGATTCCCTTCCCCCTTGTGCTTCCCAGGTGAGGCGATGCCTCGCCGTGCTTCAACTTTTGCTGGTCGGGCTGCAACAGCTGACCAGCACCGATTGTCTGGCACTCCCCAGTGAGATGAACCCAGTACCTCAGTTGATAATGCAGAAATCATCTGTCTTCTGTGTCGCTCACGCTGGGAGCTGTAGATTGGAGCTGTTCCTATTCGGCCATCTTGCTCCGCCCACCCTTTTTTTTTTTTTTTTGAGACAGAGTTTCGTTCTCGTTGCCCAGGCTAGAGTGCAATGGTGCAAACTCAGCTCACTCTAACCTCCACCTCTCAGGTTCAAGTGATTCTCCTGCCTCAGCCTACCAAGTAGCTGGGATTACAGGTGCCTGCCACCATGCCCAGCTATTTTTTGTATTTTCAGTAGAGACAGGGTTTCACCATGTCAGCCAGGCTGGTCTGGAACTCCTGACTTCAAGTGATCTGCCTGCCTAGACCTCCCAAAGTACTGAGATTACAGGCTTGAGCCACCAGGCCGGGCCAAATTTTTGTATTTTTAGTGGAGATGGGGTTTCACCATGTTGGCCAGTCTGGTTTCAAACTCTTGACCTCAAATGATCCACCCACCTTGGCCTCCCGATTACTGGAGTGGGATTACAGGTGTGAGCCACCACACCTGGCCAGGAATACAATTCTGACACTTGTTGCAACATGAATGAACCTTGAACACATTATGCCAAGTGAAACAAGCCAGACATAACAATGACAAATATTGTATTACTCCACTTACATGAGATATCAAGGATAGTCAAATTATCAAAGACATAAAGTCTTTATGAGGAGAAGAAGTCTCCTCCACTGCTGAAAGAGCCGTTCTCCATGAGCAGCTTCTCTGCCTTCTTTACGTGGTGGTTACCAGGGGCTGGGGTGGGGAGAATGGGGAGTTATTGTTTAAAGAGTACAGAATTTCTGACCGGGTGCGGTGACTCACACCTGTAATCCCAGCGTTTTGGGAGGCCGAGGCGGACGGATCACCTGAGGTGGGAAGTTCGAGACCAGCCTGACCAACATGGAGAAACCCCCTCTCTACTAAAAATACAAAATTAGCTGGGCATGGTGGCGCATGCTCGTAACCCCAGCTACTCAGGAGGCTGAGGCAGGAGAATCACATGAACCCGGGAGGCACAGGTCGTGGTGAGCCGAGATCGCACCACTGCACTCCAGCTTGTGCGACAGAGTGAGACTCCGTCTCAAAAAAAAAAAAAAAAAAGAGTACAGAATTTCTGTTTGGGATGAAGAAAATGTTCTAGAGATAGATGGTGGTTATTGTTGCAAAACAACATTAATGTACTTAATGCCATTGACCTGTACACTTAAAAATGGCTAAAGTATATGCTTTGTATATTTTATGACAAAACATGTCAAATGGCTTTTCTACTCCAAATCTTTGCTAAAACTCAGTTTTGTCATGTCTGTTTGCTACGAATTCCTTGTACTGACTCATTAAAATGCAATTCATTCTAATAAGCCTCAGAACAGGCCTCAGGAGCTTTTGTTCAATGCCTAATAGCACTGACCATTATTTCATTTAGCTTTCACTCTGAAGGTTTATATAACAGGTGATCAAATATGAGACAGGCAAAGTCACAGTGTCACCTTCATCTCTGCTAGTAATTTCTTTCTTTTTTGAAATGGGGTCTCACTCTGTCACCCAGGCTGGAGTGCAGTGGTGCGATCTCGGCTTACTGCAACCCTGCCTCCTGGGTTCAAGTGATTCTCCTGCCTCAGCCTCCTGAGTAGCTGGGATTACAGGTGCCTGCCACCATGCCTGGCTAATATTTTTATTTTTAGTAGAGATGAGATTTCACCATGTTGGTCAGGCTGGTCTTGAACTCCTGACCTCAGGTGATCTGCCCGCCTCGGCCTCCCAAAGTGCTAGGATTACAGGCATGAGCCACCTTGCCTGGCCTCTGCTGGTAATTTCATTGGCTGCTATGGTCCCAGGTCTTTATCCTCACTTCTTGAGACAGAATGTCCATGCAAAACCACCAAAAGAGCTCTCCTCTACTGCTGAAAGAGCCATTCTCCACGAGCAGCTTCTCTGCCTTCTTCTTTACACAGGGCATTATTTCGATGGCATTGAAGAGAGAGGTCTCCTTTTTGGAATCTTTTGTGTAAATATTAACAAAGAACCTCCATACTTCAGACCAGGAGCAATGGCTCAAGCCTGTAATTCTAGCACTTCGGGAGGTGGAGGTGAACAAATTGCTTGAGGCCAGGAGTTCAAGACCAACCTGGGGAACATAAGGAAACCCCATCTCTAAAAAAATTAAAAAAAGTTAGCCGGGCATGGTGGTGTGCATCTGTAGTCCCAGCTGTTCGAGAGGCTTAGGCAGGAAGATCACTTGAACCTGGGAGGTCGAGGGTGCAGTGAGCCATGATTACATCACTGCACTCCAGCCTGGGCAACAGAGGGAGACTGTCTGAAAAAGAGACTCTACATTTCAGCATACACATTGTCCACATTACCTAGGAAACTTTAGAAACACTGTGCTTCTGTAACGTGTCCTGTTTTACTAAATCAGCTCAGCAAGTCCAGCTCCATCACTTGCTGCCATGAAGCCAGAAGCTGTGATATAAAATCTGTCTCCACAAGCTTCAGGGCTTCCAGTGCTCAATGTCCTGGGAGAAATCTACCTCCTCAACTGTCTAATAGGAAACCTTGGCTTTCTGGTACACCTGCCAAATGTCATGTCATTCAATCGGAATCATGGAGCACAGCTGCAATTTTCGCTTGTCTTCCATGTGGTTCATGTTTCATGCAGGTGGCAGGTTCTTTAGTTGTAGTGGACTCTGAAAACTCCTGAAAGATCTCCCTCTTGCTCTCAGCCCTTATCTGCCAGGCTGAGCTTCTTCAAGGGAAAGAGGTGGCCTGCTACTGCAGGTGGTTGGGTGACAGTGGCAAGCAGGGTGTGGGCAGAGGGAATGTTGGCATGAGGGATGGGGGATGGGTGCATGTTTACAGGGAATGAAGGGAACTGGTGGTCCTGGGAAGCCCAGATTGTAGGGCAGGAATGGAGTCAGAGACATCAGTTGGGGGACCATCGCATATTTCAGTTAAGAGATGATGGTGGTTTGGAGTAGGATTGGTAGGCGTGGAAGTGGTAGGAGTGGTCAGATTGAGACATATTCTGAGGGTACGGTTGTTGGGACATGCTGATAGATATGGGGTATGAGATAAAGAGAGAAGACACGCAAGTGTTCTGAGTGTTTTGAGTGGAGTGGATGGTGATGCCTTTCCTAAGTTGAGGAACACCATGGGAGAAGTAGGTTAGAAGGCAAGTGGGAAATCAGAAGTTGAGTTTGGACATGCTAAGCTTGAGATAACTATTAGATATTTCAGGAGAGAGGTAAGGTAGGTAGTTGGACATATGAGTCTAGAGTTTGGAGGAAAGACATGATGGAGATATTGATCAGCAGAGAAGAAGAATTACTACAATTCTGCATGTTCTGAGTCACACCACTTAACACCTGCCACATCTACATTGACAGGAGTCAAAGAGAGAATTCAGATTTTTTTTTTTTTTTTTTTAGACGGAGTCTCTCTCTGTCACCAAACTGGAGTGCAGTGGTGAGTTCTTGGCTCACTGCAACCTCTATCTTCTGGGTTCAAGCTACTCTCCTGCCTCAGCCTCCCGAGTAGCTGAGACTACAAGCACGTGCAACCACACCCAGCTAATTTTTGTGTTTTTAGTAGAGACGGGGTTTCACCACGTTCACCAGGATGGTCTTGATCTCTTGACCTCGTGATCCATCTGCCTTGGCCTCCCAAAGTGCTGGGATTACAGGCGTGAGCCACCGTGCCTGGCCGAGAGAGTCCAGATGTTTCTTTGTTGCTTCCCATGTCACCACTGGCCAAGGCCATTTTTGGTGAGATGGTGGGGACAAAGAGCTAATTGGAGTAGGTTTGAGGGAGAATGGAACAGGAAGAAATAGAAATAGAAAGTACAGAAAATTCTTGTGAAGGATAGAAAAATGTGGTGGCAACTATAGAGGGTTGGAAATCAAGGGAGTTTATGTCTTTTTCTTTGAAGATGAGATAATTCCAAAATATTTATCTTGCAGACAGAGAGGAATGTTCCATTAGTGAAGGACACATTTGCTAGTCTGAGAGATCGTGGAGAAAGCTGCAGAAGCAAGTCTTGGGCAAGAAGCTGAATGATCCGAGTGCCTTCACTGTCAAGGAGCACAGAAGCAGGAAGGGAATGCCAAGGACAGTCCCTCTGCAACAGACCACATGGAATTGTCCCTCCAGGAAAGTGCAGTTCTATCAACCAGAAAAAGTGGGGAAGGGGTGCAGGGAGAAACACCTGAGGCTTACTATCCATCTAAATCACTATTGCAGCAGTTCACTCCAGTCCACTAAGATCAGTGTTTCTTTCTCAGAAGTCTTTTTTTGTGAGATGGAGTCTCACTCTGTTGCCCAGGCTGGAGTGTAGTGGTGCGATCTCAGCTCACTGCAGCCTCTGCCTCCCAGGTTCAAGCAATTCTCCTGCCTCAGCCTCCTGAGTTGCTAGGACTACAGGTAGGCGCCACCACGCCCGGCCAATTTTTGAATTTTTAGTAGAGACGGGGTTTCACCATGTTGGTCAGGCTGGTCTGGAACTCCTGACCTCGTGATCCACCTGCCTCGGCCTCCTAAAGTGCTGGGATTACAGGCCTGAGCCACCACACCCGGCCTTCTTTCTCGAAGTCTTTTATCCTGACCCTTGTTCAATTTTCTCAGTAGAGCCAAAGCAGATTCTCCCGATGGTCCTGTATTGGGGAAATATACTTGTTGGAAGCCCTGTAGTTAGAGATGACAAAAAGAATTTATTGGAGGGGCTCTGAGATGTTTTTGCACCTAAATACAGGATGGAACAATTCAAAAAAAAGGACCTGAAGGCCACTAGGATGCCCTCCCCCTGCCATCTCTTCTCCTGCATACAAACTTCATTTATGTTTACCAACTTCCTTCCCAAAGTCAGAAACACACCGCTAAAGCTGTTGGGCCTCCTATCCAGAACGTGCATGCTGGAGGGAACAGAATTATTCTTGCTGTGTTATTAAAATTAAAAATCTGGAGGGAGGGCTCTAATTGGCCTCTGGTGGGGTTAGATACTATCACTTGGGGGTTGAAGGGTTTTGTGGCAAATCTGATACCTATAATTGAAACCTTACGATTAGAGTTGGTGAGCGGAAAATTTCTCAGTAAAAAGGGAAGTGCTGTTTCTAAACAGGAGGGAAGCGTGCAGGGCAGACAAACAATAGATGTCCATTACAATAGCAGATCAGTAAAGACCAATTTTTCTTTACCAAGGGAGGGACTTCCTTTATAGCTGGTGTTAGAGTTTGGATTATTCAGCAAATATTCACTGCCCTTTCACTAGAGGACTGGGCATCCGATTTGCTTTGTCTAAGGCATGTGTTAACAGATGCAGCTCCAGCAGGGGCCTGAAATGAGTTTCTGTCGTTGGGGCTGCTTGTGCCTCTGCCACCTCGATGAGAAAAGTACATCCCATGGAGGCCCCTAGTCCCACAGGATGAGAGCCAGGGGGAGCAGAGTCAGCCCAGCTAACCCGCAGCTCTGCAGCTTGTAGCAGAATTGCCCCAGCCAATCCTGCAAACTGGTGGCCATGATACTGAACGATTATTGGTGTATGGCGCTGAGTTTTGGGGAAGTTTATTATGCAGCATTATTGTAGCAACAGGCAAATGATACTTGTGACATACTTACAACATTGAATAGTTATGTAAATAAAACATCTATATGTGAATGTTCGCAGACACTTTATTCATAATAGCCAAAAGTTGTAAACAACCCAAATGTTCATCAACAGGAAAATGGATAAACAAATAGTGGTATATTCACACAATGGAATACCTCACTCAGTTTTGAAGAACGGGCTACTGATGTGTTGAATAACACTGACGAATCTCAAAATCATCATGCTAAGTGAAAGAAGCTAGACATAAAAAGAGTACATACTGACTGATTTTACTTATATGAAATTTTGTG
Source organism: Chlorocebus sabaeus (assembly GCF_047675955.1). Lineage (NCBI taxonomy): Eukaryota > Metazoa > Chordata > Mammalia > Primates > Cercopithecidae > Chlorocebus > Chlorocebus sabaeus. The sequence continues at coordinate 56,111,798 of NC_132929.1, read as the reverse complement.
TGTGTGTGTGAGACAGAGTCTCGCTCTGTTACCCAGACTGGAGTGCAGTGGGCACAGTCTCAGCTCACTGCAACTTCTGCCTCCGGGTTCCAGGGATTCTCCCACCTCAGCCTCCCAAGCTACTTGGAAGCTTGTGCACCACCATGCACAGCTAATTTTTGTGTTTTTAGTAGAGACTGGTTTCACTGTGTTGGCCAAGCTGCTCTTGAACTCCTGACCCCAAGAAATCCACCTGCCTCAGACTCCCAAAGTGCTGAGATTACAGGCATGAGCCACCATGCCTAGCCAATTTAATGAAATTCTAGGATAGGAAAGATGAATCTATTGTGATGGCAAGCAGATCAATGGTTGCTTCTGGCTAAGGGTGGTAAGAAGTTGACTATAAGGCCGGGTACGGTGGCTCACGCCTGTAATCCCAGTACTTTGGGAGGCCGAGATGGGTGGATCATCTGAGGTCCAGAGTTCAAGATCAGCCTGGCCAACATGGTGAAACCCCGTCTCTACTAAATATACAAAAATTAGCCAGGCGTAGGGGCGTACATCTGTAATCCCAACTACTCTACTCAGCACGGGGGCTGAGGCAGGAGAATCACTTGAACCTGGGAGGCAGAGGTTGCAGTGAACTGAGATTTTGCCACTGCACTCCAGCCTAAGAGACAGAGCAAGACTCTGTCTCAAAAAAAAAAAAAAAAAAAAAAAAAATTGACTGCAAAGGAACATAAGGGCATAAGGGCACATTTTGGGGTGGTAGGAATGTTTTATATTGTATTATATTGTGGTAGAGATGTTTACATTTGTATTTACAATTGTCAAAACTTATCAAAGTCAATAGTCAGATGCGGTGGCTCACACCTGTAATCCCAGTACTTTGAGAGGCCGAAGTGGGCGGATCCCTTCAGTTCAGGAGTTCAATACCAGCCTGGGCAACATGGCAAAGCCCTGTCTCTACAAAACAAAACAAAAACCAAAATACCGCCTCCCTCCAAAGTCATCAAAGTGTACATTTAAAGAGAGTGGATTTTATTTTTGGAAATTACACCTCCTTAAAGTTGATTTTACAAAATAATCTCTGCTATTCTTGATTCCAATTTCCCCAGAAACAAGTCCATTAGAAATAGGACTGTTTAGGCTGGGCGTGGTGTCTCATGCCTGTAATTCCAGCACTTTGGGAGGCAGAAGAGGGCAGATCACTTGAGGTCAGGGGTTCAAGACCAGCCTGGACAACATGGCAAAACCTTGTCTCTACCAAAAATACGAAAATTAGTGGGGCATGGTGGTGTGCGCCTGTAGTCCCAGCTACTCAGGAGGCTGAGGCACAGGAATTGCTTGAACCCAGGAGGCAGAGATTGCAGTGAGCTGAGATGGCGCCACTGCACTCCAGCCTGGGCAACAAAGTGAGAGTCTGTCTCAAAAAAAAAAAAAAAAAAAGGATTGTCCAAATAGCCTTCCTAAAATGCACATCTAACCATGTTACTCTCTTGCTTAAAACCTTTCAAAAGTTCCGGTTCCTTTTCTTTTTTCTTTTTCTTTTTCTTTTCTTTTTCTTTTTTTTTGAGATGGAGTTTTGCTCTTGTTACCCAGGCTGGATTGCAATGGCTCACTACAACCTTCGCCTCCTGGGTTCATGTCATTCTCCTGCCTCAGCCTCCCAAGTAGCTGGGATTACAGGCACCTGCCACCATGCCCGGTTAGTTTTTTTTTTTTTTTTTTTTTTTTTTTGTATTTTTAGTAGAGACGGGGTTTCACCGTGTGAGCCAGGATGGTCTCAATCTTTTGACCTCATGATCCACCTGCCTTGGCCTCCCAAAATGCTGGGATTACAGGCGTGAGCCACCGCGCCCAGCCCCTGTTACTTTTCAAAGTCAATTCTGAATTTCTGACCCAGTACACAAGGCTGCTACAACCAGAATTCTGCTCCCCTTTTACAACTTATCCACAGCCCCAGATTCTACATTTCAACTTCATTAGAAGCACAGTTCATGATTCACACCTGACATTTACCAGTGCTATGCTGTCTGCACAGTGGCATTCTATTAGTCCCATAAGAGCCAGCTTGTATGTCAGCCTACTTTGCAAGGCCTCTCTTACTCCTCTAGGATGAACTGCATGTCATTTTGTATTGTGGCACTTAACCTTCTGCAGGTGAATTTTCTGGCAGTAGGTGTGGCACCCCTACTGCCCTGTGAGCAAAACAACATCCCCGCGTATGTATTCCTGGAGCCCAGTGCAGGGCCCTGCATGCAGTTGGTGCTCAGTAAAGTTGACTGAGCAACGGGCTGAGTGAGTGCTGTGGATTCTCTGTACTTTGCTCTTTGGTGCATTCTGAGGCCTCGACTCTCCCAAAGAATTACCTTCCAGGGGCCCGGCTGTGCTTGCTGTTACTGAGTACTTCTGCTTCTTTGGTTCGTGTTGAATATTTTGCTGTTCCATTCAGAGCAGTGGAAAGTCCAAGGCCTTCTGCCCAAATCACTTAAAGGTCTTATTCAAATAGGTTTTTCTCTTGTACTTCCCCCCAGATGTCATTTAGGGAAAGAAAAGAAAATTTTGCTTTTGCTTTGTGGAGTAAAAATGAACAGAAATACTAATTTAGCTTCAGCTACAGTATCACCCTGATTATGAAACAGGCCATTTGTAGAATACTCAACATTACCGGCAATGATAATAATAGAATCCAGTCAGCGTTTCTCATGTGCTTAGCATATGGCAGTCCAGTCACTATGCCTTCTAAGGGAATCAAAGAGAAGTAAGACAGCCCTCTTCCTGGGAGAGCTGCCAGTCTGGAGTCCAGCAAAGGGTATAAAACAGCACAATGGCTGCAGTATAAGATACACCATGAGACCTGCTATTTCACAGGCACAAATTCCTTGGGGGCACAGACTAAGAGGTTTTTTTTGGCCAGGGTAAACAAAGAAGGCTTTATTTGACTGGTCCTTGGAGATGGAGAAGATTTAAAGACACGAGAATGAAAGAGAAGAGCCATTTCAGTTAGAGACAACAGTAAGAACACATTGCTGGTGCCAGGGAAGTAAGTGCCTATCGGTGTTAGGGCAGGCACTGGCAGGGGACCGGAGTGGGGTAAGATTGGGTTGACTGGGGAGGCTGAGTCAGAGCATGAAGAGTCTTTTAGGAATCTGAGCTCCTCTTCATGGGCAATGGGAATCCTCTGGAGGATCCTGAGCTGATTACTGGAAGGGCCAGTGGACAGTAAAGTCAGATTCCCAGAGGGTAAGGCAAGGCTGCGCTGATCACACACCTGCACGCACAGGTGTGCCGGAGGGGATGAGGAAGGACAAATTAGTGACGTGATGACAGTTGCACTCAGGTACTCCATCTTATATAGACCATCCATAACTCTAACTCCCCTCTTGCTTCCTTTCCCCAACTCTTTCCTCCTCCATCTCCTTTGAGTTCTCCACAACCTCAGTCAAAACATTCTGCCCCACTAGGCAGGCTTCGTGAAACTTCTTTCCTTCCCTCCCTACCTCTCAGCTCCCTTGGTTCACAACTAGTCACTCTTTCCAGTACCCTCTTAAGCCTTGTTCCCAAAGATAGCAGGAAAATTGGGGGGGAAATCCTGCTGACATGGATCCTGTGCTTGTAGGATTTCCTGGAAATTATCTCCCCAGATAGAAACCAAGCTCCCACTGAATGAAGCCTTGTCACACTGGGCCTCTGGCTTTTCTTGATGGGCTGGGGGACTTTCCCTCATTGTGTTCTCTGACCATCAAGACTTGGCCCCATGGGACCAAGGGGGATGACTGGAGGACATGCAAGTGGCTTCTCATGCATATTTTCCCGCTCCCTTTTGTGTTACAATTGTGTCACTATTGAAGATCGTTCTCCCCTACAGATAATTTGCTCTGGTCGGGGCCTTGGAATAGGGAAGTAGCCATGATAAGCTTCGAGAAGCTAAAGAGCACAGTAGGGGTGGGAGTTCCCCTGAGTCACCTCCTCTGAAGCAGCCAAAAGCCCAGCCAACTTTGGAGAAAGGAGAAGTTGACCTCAGGAGTTGTTTCTGAGGTTACAAACCTTGTCTTGTAGCTTGCATTCCTCTGGCCACTCATCAGCCAGGGTGGCCTCAGGGTTCTTCCCTCTTATTCCCCATCAAGACTTACCTGGCTAGGGTGTCAGCCCATGGCTTCTATTCCCTGGTCAGAGGAGAGCCAAGCCCCAGCTGTTTGAATCATTCCTGCTAAACCCCAGACATTCTGGAGCAGAGACCAATAATTCCTAATGAGTCCCGCCCAAAGTTCAGGTTAATGAGCAAAATAAATTATTACTGTTTTAAGCCACTAAGTTCTGAGAACTTAGTTTGTTACCAAAGCAATGTATAACTGGAACATATGTATATAAATGTGGCAATTTATGTAGGCACAATGAATATTCATGAGGTTGTAGTTCACATATTTGTATATAAGAATCACAAGAATGAAGTCCAAAGCACCTTACAAATAGAAGAAATTGTTAATTACTAAGATGGTTCATATTCTTCTTATTGTTATTCTCATGACAAACACAAGTAGTTTCCTCAGTCCTAGCCAGGACTTCACGCTTCTTCAGTAAGAACTTCTGGACAAAATAAGCACAGAGAGAACCTTGGTTGGGCCATAGGTACTTATTATTATAATAATTATTATTTCTTGTTTGTTTGTTTTTTGAGATGGAGTCTTGCTCTTGTCATCCAGGCTGGAGTGCAGTGGCATGAACTCAGCTTACTGCAAGCTCCGCCTCCTGGATTCAAGTGATTCTCCTCCCTCAGCCTCCCGAGTAGCTGGGACTACAGGCGCCCACCACCATGCCCGGCTAATTTTTGCATTTTTAGTAGAGATGGGGGTTTCACCATGTTGGCCAGGATGGTCTTGATCTCCTGACCTTGTGATTCGCCCGCCAGCCTCCCAAAATGCTGGGATTACAGGCGTGAGCCACCGCGCCCGGCTAGGTACTTGTTAAGTGTGAACAGGTTTCACCAATTATCTTCCATCATCACCCTCTCCCCAACTGGCTGCCCTTTCCACCTATGATAGAAGAGTGTTACACATGTGCATTTTCCAGAACCTCCCAGTTGTGAGGCTGCAAACCTGGTTCCAGGGCCTGAGCAAGGGTTCCAGGGAGGGTCTCTGCATTTGGGGCCACTGCAGTGACCTACTTTAATTATTCCCTTATGCATTTCCTTTGCCTATAATACGGCATAGGTTCTCCTAGACTGAAAATCCTTTGAAGGCAAGAATTTTTATCTTCAGCGCCTAACACGGTCCCTGTTGCATAGTAGCAGTTTAGTGTATGTTTATGGGATAACTGGATACACATACGGTTTCCAGACAATATGCCTTCTGATTGACTCATTCAGAATGTACTTGGGGTGGACCCCTAATTTCATACAAAATTCCATGCATTGACAGAGCAGCTCAGAGGATGGGGAACCATGAGCTGGTCTTTATGAACCTGTACACTAGACCCTGGTGAATGCAGACTCAGATTGCAGTGGCACTGAGGAAATATATCCCCCATGTCTTCACACTTGGCCCATGGTCAGCTACTTGCCTCTGACCCACACTTCCCTCCACTCCACCCCACACCAGTCCTTTTGCATTTCATATAAAAGAAAGAAAGAATTTTCCTTTTTTTGGAAAGAACTTTGTCTTTCTCTCTCCCACCTATCCTTGAAAAGTGATAATTTGGAAACTCCCCAAAAGAAATTAAAGCAGGCCATGATATATAAGACTTTATTTTTTATTTTTATTTATTTATTTTTTTGAAATGGGGTTTCAGTCTTGTCGCACAGGCTGGAATGTAGTGGTATAATCTTGGCTTACTGCAACCTCCACCTTTGGGTTCAAGCGATTCTTCCTCCTCAGCCTCCTGAGTAGCTGGGATTACAGTTACCCACCACCATGCCTGGCTAACTTTTGTAGTTTTAGTAGAGACGGGGTTTCACCATGTTGGTCAGGCTGGTCTCAAACTCCTCACCTCAGGTGATTCGCCTGCCTCGGCTTCCCAAAGTGCTGGGATTGCCAGGTGTAAGCCACTGCGCCTGGCCCACAATATGTAAGAATTTTTAAAGCAACTCCTTTTTGTATACAGAAGATTAGAAATATAAAGCCCTAGGCTGGGTGTGGTGGCTCTTGCCTGTAATCCCAGCACTTTGGGAGGCTGAGGCGGGCAGATCACTTGAGGTCAGCAGTTTGAGACCAGTCTGGCCAACATGGTGAAACCCCGTCTCTACTAAAAATACAAAAATTAGCCAGGCGTGGTCTCAGGCACCTGTAATCGCAGCTACTTGGGAGGCTGAGGCAGGAGAATCACTTGAACCTGGGAGACAGAGATTGCCATGAGCCTAGATTGTGCCATTGCACTCCAGCCTGGGCAACAAGAGCAAAACTCTATCTCAAAAAAACAAAAACAAGGGTCTATCTTTTTTCTGTCTCCACCCATTGCCCAAGCCAGGACCCAGTGAAGGAAGGTAGTTGATCTTTGTTGAATAAATGAAATGCCTAGCTAATTATTATTTTTTAAAATTTTTTCTTTTTATTTGAGATGGAGTCTCGCTCTGTTGCCCAGGATGGACTATAGTGGCACAATCTCAGTTCACTGCAGCCTCCACCTCCCAAGTTCAAATGATTGTCCTGCCTTAGCCTCCCAAGGAGCTGGGACTGCAGGGGTGTGCCACTACACCCAGCTAATTTTTGTATTTTTAGTAGAGACGGGGTTTCACCATGTTGGCCAGAATGGTCTCAATCTCTTGACCTTGTGATCCACCCGCCTTGGCCTCCCAAAGTGCTGGGATTACAGGCATGAGCCACCTTGCCTGGCCTTGTACTTTTTTTTTTTTTTTAATAAGTAGAGATGGAGTTTCACCATGTTGGCCAGACTGGTCTCAAACTTCGGACCTCAAGTGATCCACTTGCCTCGGCCTCCCAAAGTGCTGGGATTACAGGCATAAGCCACCACACACAGCCAAAGATGCTTGATTGCAATTTTAAAACCACATGCTTCTATTATTATTATTATTTTGAGGGGACAGGATCTCACTCTGTTGCCCAGACTGGAGTGCAGTGGCACAATCTCGGCTCATCGCAACCTCCACTTCCTGGGTTTAAGAGATTCTCCTGTCTCAGCCTCCCAAGTAGCTGGGATTACAGGCATGTGCCTCTACTGCCAGACTAATTTTTGTATTTTTAGTAAAGACGGGCTTTTGCCACGTTGGCCAGGATGGTCTTGAACTCCGGACCTCAAATGATCCACCCGCCTTGGCCTCCCAAAGGCATGAGCCAGCACGTCCGGCTGCTGCTGTTATTTTTGAAGAAATGTTCAGCACCAAGGGAATGTAATGGGGGAGAGAAAACTCAATCTTCCCATCCTTTCCCTGGTTCTTATGATGCTCAAAGATGATTTAAGGAGGGAAAGCAGCCTGCTCTTGGCTTTGTGCTCCTGTGGGCCAACGGGCACAGTCTAGGAGGCATGGGAGAACTTTCCCAGTGGAATTCCTGGAGAAGTGGCTTGACCACATATCTGTATGCTCCTTTGTGCTCTACAGGTCCTGTATCAGTCTGGGTACTCCAAGAAAATGTCATGAGGGGATTAAATGTCTAACAGATTTAATTGGTAAATGATTGTGGTAAATACCTGTGAGGGAAAAAAGGGAGGGAGGCAGAAGAGACTACAGAGCCGTCAGACAGACTACAATTCAGGACTGACCTCTGCGAAGGAGAGAAGGAGGAAGATGGGGTAGGGAAGTCTTCCATGACAGTGCAGTCAAAGGAAGTTTCAGCAAAGCCCATGGGGAGTCATTGAACCAAAGTTACCTATCAAAGGAAGTTGACTTGCAGGAACCGGTCATAAGGTTCCTGCTTTGCTCAGTCATTGTCTGGGAACAGCCTATAGGATATGTGGCCTCAGTGCAAAGCTGTGGTAGATTCAAAGCACTGCGGCTGGGGCCCTTAGTCAATTAAACCACTGCAGTAGGTCTGAAAGGTGCATTTTCATGGCTGCCACTCTATTAACGAGCATTCTAAACAATACCTCTCCTTTTCTCCTTAATCCTATGGTGATAGTTCAGAAACGCAAGTTTTATATGAATCATTTTTCCTATTTGCAGCTGGTCACAGACAAGATAAAAGACTCAAAGTCACTCCATATGTGGATGGAAAAAAAAAGTGAATTCAATTTCTCCAGCGACCATGAATTGTCTCCTTTTTCATCCACCCACTGCAAACCTTTTCTCAGATTTGCTGTCATAGCTAAATAAAATGAGATTTGCATTTCACTTACGAAGTTATACCCTTGCTAGGTAAAGAGATGACTGGGAGGCCAAATTCCTCATTAGTCTACAAAAGAACAATGGGGAACTAGCTTTGATTAGGCACCTACGTTTTACCAGGCATGGTGATAGAGGCTTTACACAGGTCATCCCTTTGAACTTCACCTCAGCCCTCTGAGGTCAACATGTATTGCCTCATTTTACAAATTAAGCACAGACCCAGGGTACACACTGAGGAAAGAAAGAGAGATTTGACTGGGACTGAGTCCAGGCCCTCTGACTGTAAGTCCAGTGCTCTTTCTGGTCCCGAAATTTCTAATCCACACATCGGATAGTTTACCTGAGTTAAAAATGTGAATTAAGTCAGGCTTAAAGCAGAATTTTGTTTTCTATCAGAAATCCTAGAGCAGGCGGAAGGTGAAGACCAAAGAAGATATTTTCTTTTTCTTTTTTTTTGTTTCTTTTTTTTGTTTTTGGAGATGGAGTCTCGCTCTGTCGCCCAGGCTGGAGTGCAGTGGTGCAATCTCGGCTCACTGCAAGCTCTGCCTCCTGGGTTCAAACGATTCTCCTGCCTCAGCCTCCCAGGTAGGGAGTACAGGCGCCTGCCACCATGCCCATCTAATTTTTTGTATTTTTAGTAGAGACGGGGTTTCACCGTGTTAGCCAGGATGGTCTCGATTTCCTGACCTCGTGATTCGCCTGCCTCGGACTCCCAGTGCTGGGATTACAGGCGCGAGCCACGGTGCCTGGCCCAAAGAGGGTATTTTCTTTTTTTTTTTTCTGTGACGGAGTCTCGCTCTGTTGCCCAGGCTGGAGTGCAGTGGCCGGATCTCAGCTCACTGCAAGCTCCGCCTCCTGGGTTTACACCATTCTCCTGCCTTAGCCTCCCAAGTACCTGGGACTACAGGCACCCGCCACCACAGCCGGCTAGTTTTTTTGGTATTTTTTAGTAGAGACGGGGTTTCACTGGGTTAGCCAGGATGGTCTCGATCTCCTGAAAAGAGGGTATTTTCTTCTTCCCTCTCTGTATCATCCTTACTCAATTACAGATGATCAAGGGCAGTACTGCCAGAGTCACCTCGAGAGGCCCTGTTCTCTGCCACCCAGACTGTTCTGTAGTCTCCATTCCAAATTGTCTTTACTCTGGTTTACCCCATGGATGGCATTTAAGACTTTTCTTAAATTTGAAATTCACAAAACCGTTTTAAAGTAAACAATTCAGTGGCATTTAGTACCTTCGCAGTGTTGTGCAACTTCCACCTCTATCTAGTTGCAAAACATTTTCTTTTCTTTTTTTTTGGAGACAGAGTCTCGCTTTGTTGCCCAGACTGGAGTGCCGTGGCGTGATCTTGGCTCACTGCAACCTCTGTCTCCCGGGTTCAAGCAATTCTCCTTCCTCAGCCTCCCGAGTAGTTGGGACTACAGGCACATGCTGCCCGCCGGCTAAATTTTTGTATTTTGGTAGAGACAGGTATTCACCATGTTGCCCAGGCTGGTCTCAAACTCCTGAGCTCAGGCAATCCACCTGCCTTGTCCTCCCAAAGTGCTAGGATTACAGGCGTGAGCCAACAGCCTGGCCTTGCAAAACATTTTCATCACACAAAAGAAAACCTTCTACCCATTAAGCAGTTACTCCTCCCTCTCCTCAGTCCCTGGCAACCATCAATTTGCTTTCTATTTCTATGGATTTAACTATTCTGGATATTTCATAGAAATAGAATCACATAATGGATGACCTTTTCTGTTTGGCTTCTTTCTATTAGCCTAATGTTTTTGAGGTTCATACATGCTGAATGAAGGTTCATACAACCTCCTGGTGAAGCATGTATGTATCAGTTCTTCATTCCTTTTTTTGAATGAATAATGTTCCATAATTTATTTATCCATTCATCTCTTGATGAATATTTGAGTTGTGCCCAGCTCTTGGCTATTGTGAATAGTGCTGCCATGTACATTCGTATGTAAGTATTTGAGGATGTGTTGGTTGTATACCTATGAATGGAACTGCTGGGTCTTCTGATAATTCTGTATTTAACTTTTTGAGAAACTGCCAACCTTTTCACAGCGGTTGCGCCGTTTCGCATTCCCACCAGCAATCTACAAGGATTCTAATTTCTCCACATCCTGCATTTAAGACTTGTAAAGCTGAATTAATCACAGGATGAGGAAGTGGCCTCTCTGAAACATTTTCCTCTTTCACATTTTAAACTTTCTCTTTCATACACGACATGAAACACAGCCTACGCACGAAAGTGACTAGGAGGAAGGCCATTATAAAGTGATGCAAACAGAAATTCCACCAACCTCCACGTATCATCATGTGTCATAACTCAGCCAAGCTCAGTGAGCATTCTCGTCACATTGCCTCAACAGCTTCAAGGTGAGCCAGCTCAAGACTTTGCTCTCCACCAGGCAGAAGATGACAGACTGTGAATTTGGATATATTTACAGGCTAGCTCAGGACTATTTGCAGTACGTCCTGCAGATACCACAACCTGGATCGGGTCCAAGCAAAACGTCCAGAGTGCTACAAAAGGTTGCATCCTCAGTCCAAAAAGAAGTGGAAAAGAATCTGAAGCCATGCTTGGACAATGTTAATGTTGCATCCATAGACACTGCCAGAACACTATTCAATCAAGTGATGGAAAAGGAGTTTGAAGATGGCATCATTAACTGGGGAAGAATTGTAACCATATTTGCATTTGAAGGTATTCTCATCAAGAAACTTCTACGACAGCGAATTGCCCCGGATGTGGATACTTATAAGGAGATTTCGTATTTTGTTGCTGAGTTCATAACGAATAACACAGGAGAATGGATAAGGCAAAACGGAGGCTGGGTATGTGTGATGGAAAAATTCTTCATTGTTCTTTACTGTGAAATAGAAATTGAGAATTTCCTTGCTAATTAAAACAACAACAAAACACTTACCTAAGAATACTAGTTTCCTTGGGTGGTTTGTTTTAATTTTTAAAATAATATACTTTCTGGCTTATTTCCGATGAATCCTTGAACTTGAACTTTATAGTTGGAAAGTACTTGTGTTTCCAGTTTTTATTCCTAACAGTATAAATTACAGTAGTGAAGTTTGGGGGCTAACAAAGCACCTCTCTCATGCAGCTTCACCGTCAGCTGTGTACACACTGTAATCTAGTACTTAGCTTTTGCTAGGGTTGTCGTGACAGTACAGACAGTACAGAAATTTCCACAATCAGTACAGAAAGAGTTGCTATTAGATGCTGTTATTTTTAGGTATTTATAAGGTTGCAAAAGACAGGTGTAAAGTTTTGTAAGTTCATTGCTTACAAATTGGTGTTTTTCAGTTTACTAATACATAGCAAATTGTAACATATACTAATGTTAGCAAATTATATATAATGTATAACAAATTATTACTAATAATAAATTCTGGGCTGTTAAAGTTTGTTGATTAAAACATAATGTACAGTATCACCAGCAAGAAACTTTATTCAAGAATTTTCAACTAAAAATTCACTTTATTATCCAATGCCTCAAAAAGCCAAGACTGTGTAGGGGCCTGTGTTGAAACTCATGTTGGTAAAAAGCCTGACACAGCTGCATGTATATGCTTTCCTTTATATCCCAATATACTTAATGATTATTTTTTTAAAGCACGTAAGTGTTCATGAATCCTCTCTCCAACCCCTAATTCCTGGCCTTCACCTCTCCCAAGAGGTAACCACTGTTATCAATTATTTTGCATGCAAAACATGCCTACTGCATATATCCATAGAAAATAAACAATACTTCTTTGTAAAAAGTTTTTTGTAAAAAAGTTATGTAAAATGTGTATGTATGCTTATGTATATGTTTTACATAACGTATCTGTTATACCATATAACACATACTTTTTTACATATACACATAATTTTTTATATATACAATAAATTTTGTGTACATATTTTTACATGTGTATATGTAAAAATAGTACATGATACTAATTCTGCCACTTATTATTTTATCCAGAGTTATTTAAAATAGTATTAAGAATGCTGTGTATATTCTGTTGTATGTAAATGCTGTAGAGTGGCCATTTGTAGCTGATAGCTGTTTAGGTTATTTCGAGTTTGCTATCACACACAATGCTTCATTGAATATCATTTTACATATATCTTCCCTTGTGCGTGTGTGTAGTTTTCCAGGGTGGATGTTGGGTTGTGGATGCTGGGTCATGGTGGCGTACATTTTTTTAATTTACTAGGTCCTTGCCTTCCAAAGTGGCTCCACCAAGTTCCACTCCCATCAGCAGCTTGTTAGAGTATCTCGCAGTCCCCCTACCCCAGCTGACTAACATTAGGTTGTTGCATTTCGTCATAATTTCCTTAATTTTTTGGGCTAAAAATATAGAGTTTATCTTGTTTCAATTCTCATTTTCTTGATTACTAGTAAGGCTAAATTTTTTTTACATTTTGAGCATCTTTTCGTATATTAACTGATCATTTGTAAATGCAGGTAATTGTCGGTTTACACCCTTTGCCCATTTTCCTTTTATTTTGTCTTTTTCTTATTGATTTGTAGGAATTCTTTGAATATTCTGGATACAAATTATTATTATTATTATTTAAATTTTTTGAGACAGAGTTTTCGTTCTTGTTGCCCAGGCTGGAGTGCAATGGTGTGATCTCAGCTCACTGCAACCTCTGCCTTCTGGTTTCAAGCAATTCTCCTGCCTCAGCCTCCCAAGTAGCTGGGATTACAGGTGTGCGCCACCACACCCAGCTAATTTTGTATTTTTAGTAGAGACGGGGTTTCACTATGTTGGTCAGGCTGGTCTCGAACTCCTGACCTCAGGTGATCCTCCCACTTTGGCCTCCCAAAGTTGTGGGATTACAGGTGTGAGCCACGCACCCAGCCAAATTATTTTTATATATGTGGCAGATATATTTTAGTTTGCTGATTATCCTTTAAAGCTAACAACGTCTTTGGTCATTATAAACGTTTAAAAGTTTGTTGCGATCAAATTTATTGATCTTTTACTTGATGCCTTTTTCGTTTTGTTTAAGGCCTTCCTGCATGATAGAGCTTACTGCAGCTGCTCCCCTTTCTCAGTCACCTTCTTCCTGGAACTTAGTTCTTTCTAACTCAGCCTGACTGAGGCTGGGCGAAGCATGCGAAATGTTTTGTCATGTTTGCTTCTGGTTGGCTGTGGGAGGCTATACTTGAGGACTGGTGGAAATTTCAGCAGCACTGTGTAGATTTCAGGCGAAGGCAAACGTTCTCTAGCACAGAGGACCACAGATGAGCCTGCGGAGAAATACTCTACTAGTTTGCAGGCTCTTTGTGGGTTTGGATTGTATTCCCAATGCCTAGCTTAGTACTTGGAACACACAGACAGTGAATAAATGTTACTTAAAAATTTAACTTCTCTACAATAAATTTTGTGAGCTCCCGGAACTCACTGTTAGCAAGAGGTGTGGAATTGTCTCTGAGAATTTCTAGTAGTGCCCTCATCTTTCGAGGGTGGTATAGATGTAAACATGAGTGTGGCCGGATGAACCTCTCCCAAGTGTAGATACAAATACACACATTGCCTGCACATGCACACACTCAGCCTTTCTAAAGTTTCCAAGCTCTCCTTTTTTTTTTTTTTTAAAGCACCTGAATAGTTCAGGTTGTAGACATGAAATACGCTTGAAGATGTCATTTCAAAGCAATCTCCGTGCTGCTTTCCCGCCTCAGATGAGACATTGATTCTGTCAATGATAGGCAGTGCTTTTTTGATTCAGTGCAAACTGGCATGGAAAACTGTTATCTTCTTTCATAGTGATGTTGACAAATCTGCTCAAATGAATGAATTTACTCTTGAATGATTCATTTCAGGGGAAATGGCACAATCACATGCCTACGCTAGTAGAGTCAGTGGCCCACAAGAAGAAGTAAGGGTAGAGGAGGCACTTAAAACTTTATCAAGATGTGAGCACCAGCCTCTCACTTCTACCCACCTGAAAAAACTCAAGAAGTCATCATAAAACATACAATCTGTAATTTAATTAAATGTTAAAATTGCCCAGAGACTTTATGAAAACTTTTAATCAAGAATATGGTATGTGCCAGGTGTGGTGGCTCATGCCTGTAATCCCAGCACTTTTGGGAGGCTGAGGTCAGTGGATCACCTGAGGTCAGGAGTTCAAGAGCAGCCTGGTTAAGATGGTAAAGGCCTGTCTCTACTAAAAATACAAAATTAGCAGGGTGTGGTGGCGGGCATCTATAATCCCAGCTACTTGGGAGGCTGAGGCAGGAGAATCACTTGAACCTGGGAGGCGGAGGTTGCAGTGAGCCGGGATTGTGCCACTCCAGCCTGGGCAACAGAGTGACTCCATCTCAAAAAAAAAAAAAAAAAAAAAAAAAAAGGCCGTATGTGAGCACAGCATAGATGTTCAGACAGACCTGGCTTCATTTCTGGGCTCGACTGCTTACTACCTGTGTGAATTGTACAAGTTGCTTAACTTCCCTGTCTTGTTTCCTCATCTGTAAAAACAGGAAAATATTGCAACCTATGTCCTGGGACTGGTATAAGGATCAAATTAGTTATTATATGCAAAGCACTTGAAACAGTTCCTGCAAATGAGTACTCAATACAAGTTTACGGTTGTTGTTTACCGTGTAAAACAGATCCTCTAATGGGAAGAAACAAGACTGGTCTATCAGTAATGGGACTCATAATCTCTTTCGTTATTCTTTCTCCTTTTTATCAGTTGTCTTTCCTGCCTTCCTGCCTGCCTGCCTGCCTGCCTGCCTGCCTTCTTTTTTTGTGGCTTCTCATCTCTCTTTTTCTCCTCTTCCACATTTACCATGATTTCCTCCTGTCCCCTCTCCTAATTTGAAGTGCTGAGAAAGGATGTGCTCTCACAAGATCTGATAGGAGAGCTAGTGCCATTTGGCTGCCTTCAGCATTCATGAGGAAAGGATGGTTCTTAAAAACCATTAGAATGATCCTGAGATGAAACTCATGTCTCTTCCCTTGGGATCACCCTTCCTTTTGAACCAGGTGGCTCTTCTTACTTCCTCCGCCTTCAATGAAGCATTCTCCTCTGCATATGCTGGGGGAGTAGAAAGAATGCTTGGCACTCAGCTCCACATGGGAGAAATCATGTCTACTTAATGCATCACTGTGTACCTCATGCCTAGAATAGGGCCTATTGCATAGATGGTAACAACAAATATTTGCTGATGGAATGATTCAGTGAAGCAACACTGAAACTGGAGATTTGAACTCTGGTTTTCTCACTCACTAGAGGTATAACCTTGGGTAAGTTACTGAGGTACTCTGAGACTCAGATTCCTTATATAATGCATATCATAATATGATATGACATATGATCATTTATTATACATAATATTTAATGAAAACAATCTTACCTACCTTTAAAGGAAAGCTAAACGATTATAAAACACTTTTTGTAAAACAGTGCTTTCCAAGCTGTCAAATACTATGCAACTATGAGGGTTATATGGGAAATTCCAGGAAGTTTAGATAGGTTATTCTTTGCCTTTCTGAAAGTAGGATGTACAGTCAGAGTTGGTGCTTTCCCAGTAACCACCATTTTAAAGCTTGGGTCATACCATTAGGCCAAGAGGTTTCTCTTTTCTTTGTTATCCTTACTTCTTCCCTTTGCTCAGGCCTCTGTTCCAAGGTTGCCTCCTCAGAGAAGTCTTCCTTGATCACCCCAACTGAGAAAGTACTACTGCCCCTCTGTCTCCCTGCCCAACTTGATTGCCTTCATAATAGTTTTTGTGACTGGATATCCCATTGCATATTTGTTTGCTTATCTGTTTATTGTCTGTGTCTGCCATGAGAATATAAGCTTAGTGAGGACAGGGATCCTGTATGCTTTCTTCACCACTGTGTTTCCAGCACTTTAACTGCTACTGGCATGTGGCCAATGCTCAATGAATATTTCCTGAATGAATAAATGAATAAATAATATTTAGAGAAGTGGGAACAACATAATGGTATTTGTCTATATCTTTTTTTTTTTTTTTTTTTTTTTGCAACAGGGTCTTGCTCTGTCACCCAGGCTGGAGTGCAGTGGCGCGATCTTGGCTCACTACAGCCTCAACCTCCAGGGCTCAAGCCATCCTTGCATCTCAGCCTCCCAAAGTGCTAGGATTACAGGCTTGAGCCACTGCACCCGGCTGCCTCTATCTTTAAAAATTCTGAAGTTCTGATTTTCTTTGGACTATTGATACAGCATATTATTTTATGCTTTGGTTGTCTTGTAACCAAAGTAGCTGAATTTAACAAACTATCACCATTTCCAGAAATAATAAGGCCGAAACAATTCTTAATTACTACTACATTACTGATAAGATACTGAATCCTTATTTGTATATTTATCTTTACATAATGGTTTTAAGATACAAATAGCATCATTAAAGAAAATATGTTTGAAAATAACATTTTTGAAAGGAAGAAAAGTCACTCCCATCACCGTAACATATCCACATGCAGACACTGTATGCAACTGTAATTAGGGCGTACAAGAGTTTTTCATGTGACATATTATAAATATTTTCAACATTGTCTCACATATTCCATGTTAACATTAGGTATTAATTTCTAATATCTACAGAATATTCTGTTAATTTGTCATATCATAATTTACTCAACCAATTCCCAATTGTTAGACAGTTTTTTTTCTGAGTTTTCCCCTTTTAGATATAATGCTTCAGTACTGAAGCATGGGTATGCTTTTCTGGTGCCCCCTACCCTCCAATATTTTAGAAGACTGCCTCATGATAAATTTCTAACAATGGAACGACTGGTTCATAAGATATGTATATAATTACAATACTCCAGCATATTGGAAAACATATTTTCTTTCCAAAAGCATTATATCAATGGAACAATGTCACAACAAACTTAACAACGTGGGTGGTACTATTAATAATTTTGAGGGTTTGATAGGCATAAAGTAACAAAGCGAATTTAATAGGTCTAAAAAACAATAAGACTGTGTTGAAAGTACATTTCTTTAACTGCTATTAATGTTTTCACCATACACTTGTTAATGATTTATATTTCTCTCTTTAATGGTCTTTCCCTTTTAGACTATTAAGGGCCTGAGGATTTTCCGTTACATTTGAATGAACTCTTTCATGCTATATGTAAATATTTTCCTAGTCTATTGTTCTTTTAATTTTAATTTTTCATAGTTAAAAAAAATTTTAGGCCGGGCACAGTGGCTCACGCCTATAATCCCAGCACTTTGGGGGCTGAGGTGGGTGGATCACGAGGTCAAGAGATCAAGAGCATCCTGGCCAACATGGTGAAACCTGGTTTCTACTAAAAATACAAAAATTAGCTGGGCGTGGTGGCGTGTGCCTGTAGTCCTAGCTACTTGGGAGGCTAAGGCAGAAGAATCGCTTGAACCCAGGAGGCGGAGGTTGCAGTGAGCCGAGATCGTGCCACTGCACTCCAGCCTGGGTGGCAGAACAAGACTTTGACTCAAAAAATAATAATAATAAATAAATTTTAATCTTCATCTGGCTGAATTCATTAGTTTTTTCTTTGTTCACTGTCCTTTCTTTAGACATTGATGTATATAAGATGATATGTTATGACTGCTCAATGATAATAGACAATGATCATTGTCATAATAATAAAAATCATGCTGGGCACAGTGGCTCACATCTGTAATCTCAGCACTTTGTGAGGCGGAGGTGACTGGATCATGAGGTCAGGAGTTTGAGACCAGCCTGGGCAACATAGTGAAACCCCATCTCTACTAAAAATACAAAAATTAACCAGGCATGGGGGCATGCGTCTGTAGTCCCAGCTATTCAGGAGGCTGAGGCAGGAGAATTGCTTGAACCCGGGAGGCGGAGACTGAGTTGTGCCAAGATCGCGCCACTGCACTCCAGGCTGGGCAACAGAGCCAGACTCCATCTCAAAAAAAAAAAAAAAAAAAATCATTTCAGAGGGCCTCATTATACTTGCGAAACATGGGGTTTATGAAAATTCTAGGAAGGAGAGTAACGAAGTGGATACCTCTTGAGAGTGTATGGGAAACTATGAGTATGTACTGGCAGGAGGGAAAGAGGAAGAGAGAGGGACAGTTTCCTTCCTCTCTCAAGGCATGACAGCATGTCTCACAGCACGATGCACACTTAACACGTAGGCAGAAAATGACTTTCTTAGGAAATCTTTCAAATGGAAAATCCCCGTGGCTGGTGGTATTCGTCCGCTCTGCCAGTGATGCTCATAAAATGATTCCAAGGCACCACAGAGCTCTCAAATCTCTCCCAACTATCAAAGAGTTATGCTTGGTTTCTGTTTCAATATTAGTTACGCTATGCTCTGAGCTCCTTGCAGGTATTTGTAACCTAGGTTCTGAAACCTATAAGATGGAGACGTGAATGTTTGCCAGATGATCATTTGAAAACAGTATTTTACCAATTTTCTAATTCTTTTGGCATTTGTTTGAAAATGTATGGAGTGGAAAGAAGTAGGGCTTTTGCATTCTAATTCAGGTTCAGGCACCAAGGTGTTGGCTAATCTTAGATAACTTATTTTTTTTCTGGGCCTCGATTTTCTCATTTGTTAAAATAAGGGAGGGCTTTAGGCTAGATTATCTCAGAGGTAATTTTCAGTGAGCATTCTTTGATTACGGACTGTAAATTAACTAAATAAAATGTCCAGTTAGTTGGGTTACCGTATATTTTTAAAACTATGTCTGATCACAAAGAGAGTAGATTATAAAAGAAACCATCAACCTTTTCATAGCTTCAAAGGTATTGGTTTAATTTGGATTTACTGTGAGTTCTCATGATTTTCAATACAATGCAGTTTACAGTATAATAGAATGCATATTACAAATATAAGCGCATTGAAGTAAATGTTGGACAATTGAACAAGAACAAGAAAAAAAAATAGGCTTTCTATCCTCTAGAGCTGTGCTTGCTGTCCACTACGGTAGTGAAATGTGGCTAGTCTGAACTAAGATATGCCGTAAGTACTAAATACTCATTGGATTTTGAAGATTTGTTATGAGAAAAGAATATCTCATTAATGATTTTATACTGATTACATATTAAAATAACACTAAATGTATCTTAAAAGTTAGTTTTACCTATTTTTTTACTTTTTAAAATATGGCTACAAGAAAATTAAAATTACAGATGTAGGTCACACTGTATTTCTGTTAGATGATGATGCTTAAGAGGGGTAGAAGGAGTAGAAGATTAACTATTTGCACTATTTAAATGAAAATATTTTTGCTTTTTATTACAGCATACTTAATCTACAATGATTTTTAAAATGTTAAATTTATTCTCTCATAGGAAAATGGCTTTGTAAAGAAGTTTGAACCTAAATCTGGCTGGATGACTTTTCTAGAAGTTACAGGAAAGATCTGTGAAATGCTATCTCTCCTGAAGCAATACTGTTGACCAGAAAGGACACTCCATATTGTGAAACCGGCCTAATTTTCTTACCTCTCATCAAAACGATTGCCAACACATACTTCTAGTTTTAAACAAACAGCTGTGATGATGTCACCTGACTTTCCATAGTTATGGAAATTTTTCCCCATTTAATGAATAAATTGTATGTATTTTTCTCTATGTGCCATTTTGTCTTAATTTCTTGGGTCTGCCTGGAAATTTAGCCGAAGGGTAAAGCTCAACACAGGAGACAGGCAATGAATTATGGGATGACAACCAGGAAGGTGGTGTGTTTTCTGCCCCTCGGTAGACTCTTTCAGGGGTGCCCATTACCCAAAAGTCCTCTGTGTCACTAGGCTAGACTGCAGACTAGACTGAGAAGCAGACTCAGGCTAGAAGCAGACTCAGGTTGGCTTCCCTCTTCTTCCTTCCTTCTTTCCCATGCTCTCTGCAGTTTCCAGTGCCCCTGGCTGCTTAGAGTTTCCAATGATGCCTCCTCCCCAGCCTTCTCTCTCTGGCTTGCCATTTGGGGTTGATGGATATGGCAACCCGATATGCAAGATACTCGGGGATATTGTGACCAAAGAAAATTAGGTAAATGATTCAATGTGGAGCTAGTGTTAAAAAAATTTTTTTTTGTTTTTTTTGTTTTTTGTAAAAATGAACGGATTAGAAAATTATGTAGTTTGTTAGACCTTGTGTTCTAATTTTTAGGTCAGCAAATCTGATTGCAATATGGAAGCTATACCCTGTTCTAGACCTTCCTGGTCTTCCCTTCCTTTTTTTTTTTTTGTTTTATTTTTCGAGGTGAGTCTCGCTCTGTCGCCTAGGCTGGAGTGCAGTGGTCCCATCTCGGCTCACTGCAAGCTCCGCCTCCGGGTTCTAGCCATTCTCCTGCTTCAGCCTCCCGAGTAACTGGGACTACAGGCACCTGCCACCATGCCTGGCTAATTTTTTGTATTTTTAGTAGAGACGGGGTTTCACCATGTTAGCCAGGATGGTCTTGATCTCTTGACTTCGTGATCTGCCCACCTTGGCCTCCCAAAGTGCTGGGACTACAGGTGTGAGCCGCTGTGCCCGGCCCCACTGCAGTTACTTCTTTAGTAATGTGACACTGGGAAATCAGTGACTATTTCTGATTTGGTCTGTGACCCGGTCTTTTAAACTGTGCCTTGCTGTGTGTTTTATTAATTTAATTTTAAAAAAGGTTCTTATGACCAGTGCGGTGGCTCAGGCCTGTAATCCCAGCACTTCTCACGCCTGTAATCCCAGCACTTTGGGAGGCCGAGGTGGGTGGATCACCTGAGTTCAGGAGTTCGAGACCAGCCTGGCCAACATGGTGAAACCCCGTCTCTACTAAAAATACAAAAATTAGCCGTGCCGTGGTTGGGGACACCTGTAATCCCAGCTACTCTGGAGGCCGAGGCACGAGAATCGCTTGAATCCGGGAGGCAGAGGCTGCAGTGAGCCGAGATTGCACCATTGCACTCCAGGCTGGGTGGCAAGAGCGAAACTCCGTCTCAAAAGACAAACAAACAAAAACGGTTTTTATAAACCTCAACTCTTCACGTGGCACAGAAAAATTAAATGAAAACAGATCACAGGTCTAAATTTATGTGAAAACTATACAACGTCTAGAAGAAAATGTAAGAGAAAATCTTTACAACTTTGGTGTAGGCAGACTTCTTAGGCAGAACACACAAAGCTTGAGCCAGAAAAGAAAATATTGATAATTTGAAAATTTAAAAATGTTTAATTTTTACTCTTAAAAAGACACTTCAAGAACTCAAACAGAAGGTATTTGAATTATACTTCAATAAAGCTATTACAAAAAAGCTCTCAAAAAGGCATACCACATAATGGAAGACGATCTGTACTACACTAATATCTGATAAAGGACTTGTGATATGTGATACTCTTACAATTCTGCAACAAGATCATCATCAACCTAATACTAAGCATGGGTAAAAGATTTGAACAGACACTTCACTAAAGCAGATACACAAATGGCCAGTAGACATGGAAAAGATGTTCAGCACCATTAGTTATCAGAGAAATGCATTTAAAACCACAGCAAGAGACCACTACACATTCTCCAGAACAGCTAAAATGAAAAACATAGACAATGCCAAGCTTTTGGGAAAATGTGGAGCAACTGGATGTCTTACACACTACTGATGATAATGTAAAATTGCACTACTACTTTGGAAAACAGCTTGGAAATTTCTTATAAAGTTAAACATACCTTACTGTAGGACCCAGAAATTCCTCTCCTAGATATTTACCCCAAAGAAATAAAAACATATACTGATATTATTCATAGCTTTATTGATAATAGCCCAAACTGGAACCCAAATGTTCATCAACAGGGGAGTAAATAAGCACATTTTGGAATATCCATAAGACAGAATGTCACTCAGCAATAAAAAGGAATGAACTACTTGTACATGCAACAGAATAGATAAATCTCAAAAACATATCAAGTGAAAAAAGCCAGTCACGAGAGTACATAGTGTATTATCTCCTTTATGTGAAACTCAAAAAAGGCCAATATGTAGTGTCAGAAAGCAGGTCAGTTGTTGCCTGGGGCTGGGATGTGAGTACTGACTGAGAAAGAAGTTTGCCTGGGGTGATACAAATATTCTTCATCTTGATTGTAGTAGTAGTTACAAAACTCATAGAGATGTACACTTAAAACTGGTGCACTTTATTGTAGATAAATAATATCTTAATGAAGTTGACTTAGAAAAAAGTGTTTTGGGCCAGGCATGGTGGATCACTCCTGTAATCTCAACACTTTGGGAGGCCGAGGCGGGCGGATCACAAGGTTAGGAGATCAAGACCATCCTGGCCAACATGGTGAAACCCTGTCTCTACTAAAAATACAAAAATTAGCCAGGTGTGGTGGCAGACACCTGTAGTCCCAACTATGAGGGAGGCTGAGGCAGGAGAATTACTTGAACCCGGGAGGCGGACGTTTCAGTGAGCCGAGACTGCGCCCCTGCACTCCAGCCTGGTGTCAGAGCAAGACTCCATCTCAAAAAAAAAAAAAAAAAAAAAAAAGAAAAGAAAGAAAAGAAAAAAGTGGTTTTGTGAAAAATGATAAACACTTATCAGAAGCAATGTAAACAATAAGAAAACATACAAAATGAAAGAAATAAAAATCACTCCAACTACTAATTTAAACTGGAAAGTTATTAATGCCATGAATAAAGTCCTGAAGCACCATTATTTTGTTTGCCTTGTCATTTAAAAGAACTTTGTCATTATAAATTAGAGCCTTGCTCACGTTCTACCAGGCCCTCCCTACGTGGTTTGGTCTCTACTATGATTGTCCTACTTCATTTCAGTTGTGTCCTCCTCGGGGGTCTCTCTCTTCTGCAGCTTTGCTGGGCTGTTTTCAGGACCTTCTGCCACAGATGTTTGCCCATGTTGTTCCTTCTGCCTCTGCATCTGGTTAATGCTTACTTGCCTTTCAGATTTCAGCTCAAAATTCACTTCTTCAGGATGCCTTCCCTGACTAGGTTAAATTCTGCAATTATAGTCTTATAAAATGCCACTGTCTCAATTACAGAGTTACACTTGTGTGATTTTTAAATCAATATATCTGTTTCCCCAACAGATACTAAGTTCTGTGTGGGCAGGAACCATGGCTGTTTTTGTTTACCATTTTATTTCAGAGCTCAGTTCAGAGCCTGGTAAGAGCTCAATAATATTTTTGTTTAAAAAGAAATGGGGGCCAGGCACGGTGACTCACACCCGTAATCTCAGCACTTTGGGAGGCTGAGGCGGGTGGATTGCTTGGGATCTGGAGTTCAAGACCAGCATGGCCAACATGGTGAAACCCCGTCTCTACTAAAAATACAAAAATTAGCTGGGCGTGGTGGTGCGCATCTGTAATCCCAGTTACTCAGGAGGCTGAGGCAGGAGAATTGCTTGAACCCAGAAGATGGAGATTGCAGTGAACCAAGATGGTGCCCCTGCACTCCAGCCTGGGCGATAGAGCAAGACTCTGTCTCAACAACAAGAACAACAAAAACCACAACAACAAATGGGAATGAACATTAATTGGTTTTGATTATGTCATTTGGTAGCAAATGAGGCTGGGGTGAGGCTGAACATCATATTCTCAGTAATAGCATGTGCTGTGGTTTGACTGCTCCAAAACTCATGTTGAAACTTAATCCCCAATGCAACAGTGTTGAGAGGTTGGGCCTTTAAGAGCTAATTTGATCATGAGGGCTCTGCTCTCATGAATGAATTAATCCACTTATGGATTAATACATTAATGGGTTATCATGGGAGGGGAATTGGTGGCTTTATAAGGAGAGGAAGAGACCTGAGCTAGCATGCTCAGTCCTCTTGCCATTGATACCCTGCACTGCCTTAGGATTCCACAGAGTCCCTACTAGCAAGAAGGCCCTCACCAAGGCCAGGTGCAGTGGCTCACTCCTGTAATCCCAGCACTTTGGGAGGCCGAGATGTGTGGATCACGAGGTCAGGAGTTCAAGACATTGGCCAGTATGGTGAAACCCTGTCTCTCTGGAAAAAAAAAAATACAAAAATTAGCCAGGCGTGGTGGTGTGCACCTGTAGTCCCAGCTGCTTGGGAGGCTGAGGCAGGAGAATCACTTGAACCCAGGAGGTGGAGGTTGCAGTGAGTCGAGATCGCGCCACTGCACCCCAGCCTGGGTGACAGAGTGGGACCTCGTCTCAAAAAAAAAAAAAAAAAAAGAAAAAGAAAAAAAGAAGGCCCTCACCAGATGCACCTCCTCAACCTTGGACTTCCTGACTTCCATAGCAGTACAAAAATATATTTCTTTCCTTTACAAATCACCCATTTTAGGTATTTCGTTATAAACAACAGAAAATAGACTAATACAGCATGAGTGAGTGTGATGGCTATTTCATGGTCGTTGTCCATGTGCGAAAAACTTTAGATACAAAATTTTTAATCTTCGTGATGACCCTCTGAAGTAGATATTTTCCCTCTTTTACTGTTGAAGAAACAGGCTTAAAACAAGTAAGAAACATGCCCAATGTCACAGAGTTGGAGGCATCTGACCTCCCAGTAGTTCTCACTGGCTCTCAGTCACTGGGCGTCCTCCTACTGCACCACTTCCTTCTGATCACATGGGGCCACTTAGACCCTCTGCTTCCTTCCCCATCCCTTTCACAGGCTGAAACTCTGCATGAAGGTCAGCTAGGTGAAACTGGTTTCCCCACTGATGGTGAAGACCTTTGGTGGCCAGGTGGTCATTCCCATACTCCCTCTTTTTCACCTTCCACCCTTTTATATGTGTCCTCCCAGTTGTATTGTCCCCACCTTAAACTGCTTGCCACTCTTTTGGATCTGGACATGTCTTGCATAGTGTGCAAAGTTGCTCACGGGAAACGTTGCTTTGTAACATCCCACAGAACATGAAAATACAACAAATCCTTTATTTATAATTGGGAGCTCTGTGTGGCTATTTCTGCTGTGTGGTTATTTCTGCTATTAGGATCCCATCACTAGGACAGGGCAACGCTAAATCGTTTTTCTACAGTTTGGGTTTTTGTGGATTCATCTACCTTATGACTAGAGGCAGCATTTTCAAGACAGCTGACTGAGCCTAGGGCTACAATTTATTGCCTTAAAAGCTAAGCCTGACCAGCTCATGTGAGATCCACACCATGACCCATGATTCCTTATACTGTTTTAAAGTAGGAGGTGGATGACTAGGCTATTTGAGCAACAGAAGAATGTATATAAAGAGTTTGGTATTATAAACTCTTGCAACACAATTATTTTGACACAACCTCATTTCCATTGACCTTGCTTCCTATTTCACTGAGAACTTCAACATCCTCTCTCTGCCATATCTACCTTCCCTGCTGCATCTACACTGGTTCATTTTCCCTTCCTGCTATTACGGTGAATCAGTTATTCTAAGGCCAACCCCTACATTTGCGTGTTAGACCTTTTTCTTATTTCCTCTGCAGGAGGAAAGTACTCTGCATCATACAATTTCCCATCTCTAATGGACCAGTTCTATTAGCACCTGATCTTGCTATAGTTTCTCCTATGGTAAAAACAAACAAACAAAAAACCAAACACACAGTCTCTCAGTGACTACCCTATTTTTTTGCTTCCCTTCATAGAAAAAATCCTCAAAAGAGCTGTCTATAATACTTGCTGTCTCTAGTTCCTCTCCTCTCATTGTCTCTTCATATATCAATCAGACAGACTCTCATCCCCACTACTAAGTTCAGGGATGAATTCTCAGTCCTCAACTTCCTTGATGTGACATTCGACACAGTGACTTTCTACATATTTTATGTAGACTTTTTTTTTTTAATCTGACTTTCTTATATTTTTATATGACTTTTATATGACTTTCTACATATTTTAATTTGACTTCTGGGATACTACTCTGTCTTGGTTCTCCTCCCATGTCACTGATTACTCTGCTTCCCTTGATGAATCTTCCTCATCTCCCCAAGCTAAACTCTCTAACTCTAAATATTGGAGTGCCCTGGCTAGTTTTTGGCTTACTTCTTTTCCTTACCTGCCTTCAGGTGCTAGATATCTCTTTCAGTAGCAAGGCTTTTACGATCCACCATGTGCTGATGACTCCCAAAATCATATCTCCAGACAAGACCTCTCCCTTCAACTCCAGACTCAAATATCCAATTGCTGACCTGATGTCTATTTGGATGTTTAACAAGCACTTCAGATTTACTGTCTAAATCTGAATATCTGAACCTCTAACCCCTGAATCTTTCACCATCTTAGTTAATTGCATTTCCATCTTTTTACCCACTAAAGGTGGAAATCCTCTGGACCCACTGACTCTTTTCTTTCTTTCACTATACATATTCAGTCCATCAGGCAAAACTGTGTGGTTCTTTCATCAAAATACATCCAGGGCCAGGCACAGTGGGTCATGCCCTCACCCCCAGCACTTTGGGAGGCCGAGGCGGGCGGATGACGAGGTCAAGAGATTGAGACCATCCTGACCAACATGGTGAAACCCCATCTCTACCAAAAATAAAAAATAAGCTGGGCGTGGTGGCACGTGCCTGTAATCCCAGCTACTCAGGAGGCTGAGGCAGGAGAATCACTTGAACCCAGGAGGTGGAGGTTGCAGTGAGCTGAGATCACGCCACTGCACTCCAGTCTGGTGACAGAGCAAGACTCTGTCTCAAAATATATGTATATTATATACATATAATTATATATAATTTATATATTTAATTATATATGCTTATATATAAATTATATATACTTATATATAAATTAACATATAAATTATATTTTATATAAAAATTAATATATATAATTGAATATATAAAAATTACTTATTAAACTAACTGCTATCCTGACTCAAGCCACTTGAAGTCCCTTGTACAGATTTTGCAGTGATCTCCTAGCTGGTTGTCTGGCTTATTTCCTTGCTCCTCTGCAATTTGTTCCCAACCTGCAGCCAGAAGGATCCTTCAAAATGTAAGATCACTTGTGTTCCCTCCCCGTTCACAACTCAGTGGTTTCTGCTGCACACAGAGAAATAATCCAAGTTCTTAAAATGGGCTCCAAGGACTTTCACAATTTACTTCCCTGTGAACAGCTTGACTTCATCTTTCCCTTGCTCAAGAAGCTTCCCTACAGTGTCAACCACACTCTCTCTTCTCAATATCTGAAACCTCTTATGTTACTGAGTCTTTTTTTTAGGATCTTGATCTCTGCCTTGGTAATATGGCTACTGAGGCTTAAACAAAATTGGTGAAATGTCCACAGAGCTCTCTGGGGACTCAGAACCATAATGAACTTCACACCTAGTGTTGCATGTACAAGTGCTGGTGCTTTGAAAGTACAATCCTTGATGGAAATGCAGAGTATGAATACTACATTGTTGTCACTCTCAAGGATTTTCGAGCAAATGAGGAAGACTTTTCCCTCAAGGGAATCAAAGCTTTACCTAACTGGACAGGGGTGTTTTATTTTTAAAGGGTTCTGTCCAGGGTGCAGAATCATCAGAGTAGATATGGATACACAGAAAATCGATGCCTCTGGAATTCCGCAGGGGCATCTGACCCACAGCATTCTTCTTCCTCCATAGCGCTGGGGTTGCCTACATCAGCAAGTCCTCAGGCTGCTCTGCCTGCCTCTTCAGTGTACTTTTGCTTTCACCCTTGTTGATATCCAATCAGCTTCTCAACCAGAAACTTGGTTCCTGGCAGTCATTCTCAAACCTTCTTCCTTCCTTCTATTCAACTAAAAATGGACAAATCCTGACAGTTTTACTTGTTAAATGCCTCTTAATCTACCCACTTTTCTCATTCTTAACTTTTGTGCCAACCACTGATAGAACTTTTTTTTTTTTTTTTTTTTTTTTTTGAGGTGGAGTCCTGCTCTGTTGCTCAGGCTGGAGTGCAGTGGCGAGATCTCAGCTCACTGTAGCCTCCGCTTCCTGGGTTCAAGCTATTCTCCCGCCTCAGCCTCCCAAGTAGCTGGGACTACAGACACCTGCCACTACGCCCGGCTAATATTTTTTGTATTTTTAGTAGAGACAGGGTTTCACCATGTTGGTCAAACTTGTCTTGATCTCCTGACCTCGTGATCCACCCGCCTCGGCCTCCCAAAGTGCTGAGATTACAGGCGTGAGCTACTGCGCCTGGCCCCAGCCGCAACCTTTTTACTGATGTATCCATATCTACTCCTGTCTCCATTTGGTACATTTGATACAGCCAGCATATTAATCTTAAAAAGGAAATCTGATGTCACGATACTGCTTAAAAATCATTTGATTAATTCCAGCACTTTGGGAGGCCAAGGCAGGAAGATCACGAGGTGAGGAGATCGAGACCATCCTGGGCAACATGGTGAAACCCCGTCTCTACTAAAAATACAAAAATTAGCTGGGCCAGGTGATCAAGGTTAAGGTGATAAGCTGATAGCACACCTTGATATCATGTGATGAAAAGGCATTTAATCTTTGTGGTATTGGTTCCCCAAAACCCATAATCCCAGGAAAACATCAAACATAAATTTGGGGACATTCTACAAAATACCCAACCAGTATTTCTCAAAACTGTCAAGGTCATCAAAAACAAAAAGTCTGAGGAAATTTTCACATTTAAGAGGAGCCTATAGGTCGGGCACAGTGGTTTACACCTGTAATCTCAGCACTTTGGGAGGCCGAGGCGGGCGGATTACAAGGTCAGGAGTTCAAGACCAGCGTGGTCAACATGGTGAAACTCCGTCTCTACTAAAAATACAAAAATTAGCCAGCATGGTGGCACAAGCCTGTAATCCCAGTTACTAAGGAGGCTGAGGCAGGAGAATCGCTTGAACCTGGGAGGCAGAGGTTGCACTGAGCCCAGATAGTGCCATTGCACTCCAGCCTGGGCGACGGAGTGAGACTCCAACTAAAAAAAAAAAAAAAAAAGAGGAGTCTATAGAGACACAGTGTGGTATCCTGGATTGGATCCTAGAACAGAAAATAGATATCACAGATATCACTGGAAAAACCAGTAAAAAAAGTTTGGAGTCTATTTAATAGTAATATATCAGTGTTTCTTAGTTTTGTTAAATGTGCCATGCTAATGTAAGATCCTAACATTAGGGGGAACTGGATAAAGGATATGTGGGAACTATTAGTATTATCTTTGCAACTTTTATGTGAATTTCAAATTTTTCCAAAATGTTCATTAAAAAACAAACAGACGGCTGGGCTTGGTGGCTCACACTGGTAATCCTAGCACTTTGGGAGGCAGGGGCAGGCAGATCACAAGGTCAGGAGATGGAGACCATCCTGGCTATCATGGTGAAACCTCGTCTCTACTAAAAAAAATACAAAAATTTAGCAGGGCGTGGTGGCAGGTGCCTGTAATCCCAGCTACTTGGGAGGCTGAGGCAGGAGAATCACTTGAACCCAGGAGGCAGAGGTTGCAGTGAGCCGAGATCGTGCCACTGCACTTCAGTCTGGGTGACAGAGTGAGACTCCATCTCAAAACAAAACAAACACAGACAGACACTGGCTAGACTCAGTGGCTCATGCCTGTAATCGCAGCACTTTGGGAGGCTGAGGCGGGCAGATCACCTGAGGTCAGGAGTTCGAGACCAGCCTGGCCAAAATGGCAAAACCCCATCACTACTAAAAATACAAAAAATTAGCCGGGCATGGTGGCGGGAACCTGTAATCCCAGCTATTTGGGAAGCTGAGGCAGAAGAATTGCCTGAACCTGGGAGGCAAAGGTTGCAGTGAGCTGAAATCATGCCACTGCACTCCAGCCTGGGTGACAGAGCGAGACTCCGCCTCAAAAAAAAAAAAAAAAACAAAAAAACTAGACAAACAAAATACAAGCTCATGTCATCTGGACCCTGGTTCTTCAGCTTCATCTCATGTCTCTCTCCTCTTGGCTCTTGGTTGATTAGCCATTGTGGCCACCTTTCCATTCCTCTCAAATATCATGCCATGTTTCCCTTTAGAACCTTTGTATATACAGTTGTTTATTTATGAAAAATATTCTAGTTTTTCTCTCTTCCCTGTTCTCACTCACTCTCTCAACTAATGAATGCATACTTAGCCTTGTGATTTCAGCTGAAAAGTCATTTCCTTGGAATGGGGGTGGGGTGATGGTGGAACGGGGGAAGGAGGGGTCACCAGCAACTTCCTGATCTATCTAAATGGAGATAATGCTCTGTGCAGGCTGGCTATAATATCATTTGCATGATAATTTTCTTTCTTCCTGCAAATTCACACTTGGTTTATTCATTGATTAATGGTAGTACTTCCCAAACACAACCAGTGAGACCGCATGGCAGTTGGTTACTGGGTTTTCCCTGGTGACACTGTGGCTTTTCTTTTAAATTTCTATAATGACTACCTACCACCCCGAGCTGAGGGAGTCAGCCCCTTCTGAAAACTAGCTTGCCATGCCACCCTTAAAGTGTGGTGCAGGGCTTCAGCTGTAACTCCATCAGCAAAGAGTACAATGGGGTTTCTTCTCTTGATCTGAACTTCCAACAAACAGCAGCGGTTATTTATTAGCTTAATAAGTTGCTCTTCCCACCTCGTTGTCACATGACACAGCCTTCCCTCACACACTCAGCAACTATCTGCCGTGCATTCCTTCCACATCAGGCCTGGTGCTTAGCAGTGAAGATACAGGTGACTACAGAACATGGGCCCATCTCATACTCCACAGGAAGAACAAGAACAGAGCTACAGAGCTAATGAAACAGTGCTGTGACAGAGGAGGAGGTGCAGTTTAGTGCCAGTTTTAGAGATCCTGGGTTAGAATCTGATAACCTTCATATAGTACCTACATGAGCTAGGGCAAGACACCTAGGATTTCCAAACCTGTTTCCTCTTCTATAAAAATACTGTAATAATATGTACTTTGTGGTTCGTTTTGAGGAACATAGAAAGTACATAAGAAATTTAACATGGCACCTGGCATTTAGTAAACTAAAAAATGGTACCGATTATCACTGGCCTTATTCTAGTCCAGATGCCCATTCTCCTCTCATCCTCCAGTTTTGTTTTGTTTTGTTTTGTTTTTTAAAGACAGAGTCTCACTCTGTTACCCAGGCTGGAGGGCAGAGGCATGATCTCAGCTCACTGCAAGCTCTGCCTCCCAGGTTCACGCCATTCTTCTGCCTCAGTCTCCTGAGTAGCTGGGACTACAGGCGCCCACCACCATGCCCGGCTAATTTTTTGTATTTTTAGTAGAGATGGGGTTTCACCGTATTAGCCAGGATGGTCTTGATCTCCTGACCTCGTGATTCACCCGCCTCAGCCTCCCAAAGTGCTGGGATTACAGGCGTGAGCCACCGCACCCAGGCTCATCTTCCAGTTTTTAAATTTTGTCCCATGCTAATCAGCCTTATGTTTACCCACAAGAATCCACTCACACAACTGTGCAATAAGGACCACTGAATATTTTGTCGGGGAGAGAGGTGAGAGGCCACATAAGATATAACTGGAAACAAAAATTACTCTTAGACATTTTTATTCTTCAAAGTTTCTCTTCCTGGCTGTGCTGTTTCCAGGGACTTTCTCCTTCTCTCCTCTCCCTCCAATGCAGGAGAAACTAGCCTTCTTATCCCCACAATCTTTTCTTTGTGTTTGAGTGATTTCCCTCCACTCTTCCCTTTGAGAAGCAACTTTAAGTCCTGTAGTCATCTTATGTACAGCAGTTGAGGGACCATGTTTTATCATTTTGGCTTCCAGCTCTCTACCCCAAGTGACTTCCAGAAGTACTTCTTAAAAAAAGAGCTCATACACATGGTACTTTCCTAAGAGGAGTTCTAGTGAATAAAGCACCTGTCACTCAGACTGGAGTGCAGTGGTGCAGTCATAGCTCACAGCAGCCTCAACCTCCTGGGCTCAAGTGATCCTCCTGTTTCAGCCTCGCGAGTAGCTGGGATCACAAGTGAATGCTACCACAACTGGCTAATGTTAAATTTTTTTTTGTAGATATGGAGATCCTGCTTTGTGGCCCAGGCCAGTCGGGAGCTCTTGAGCTCAAGCAATCCTCCTCTCTCAGCCTGCAAAAGTTTTGGGATTACTGGCATGAGCCACTGTGCCCAGCTACATGGTTTTTGACTGAACACATAGGGTCAACTAAAATTTCCATGTTTTTCACAGGATGGTCTCTCCTATCACACGCTTTCACAGTTTATTTAACAGTTAAAAAATTTTTTTGAACTTTTATTTTGCACTAATTTTAGTTTTACAGAAAAGTTGCAAAAATAGTACTTCACCTAGCTGCCACCAACATTAACATCTTACATGGTCATAGTACGACTATCCAAACAAGGAAACTAACATTGATACAGTATGATTAACCAATCTACAGATCTTACTGGTATTCCCCAGTTTTCTCACTAATGTCCTTTTCCAGTCCAAAATCGAAAACAGACCATGTAATTTAGGTGTCATGTCTCCTTAAAGCTGTGACAATTCCTCAGTCTTTTGTCTTTCATGACTTTGGGACTTCAGAAGAGTACTAGTCTGGCATTTTGTAGAATGTCCCTCAATTTGGGTTTGATGGTTTCTCATGATTAGATTGAGGTTATACATTTCCGGCAGGACTACAGCAGAAAACTGTCCTTTCCAGTGCCTCATACTGGGGGGAACATATATCATCTTACTGGTAATGCTAACACTGACTACTCGGTTAAGGTGGTGTCTGCTAGGTTTCTCCACCATTAAGTTTCTTGTGGGGATATATTTTTGAGATTATGATGTTTTTGAGATTACGATGTTTCTCATCATTCTTCCACCTATTAAAGCTTAGCATCCATCAGTAGTTTTCATCTGCAACAATTATAACTGCAATGTTTGCTTCATGGTGATTTTCCATTTCCATGATTCCTTCCACATTTATTAACTGGAATTATGTGACAAGGAAGCATATCTCTTCTCTCCTATTTATTCATATCAGTGTGCACTATGGATATTTATTTTATGGGTTATGATGTAAGATTATCATTATTTTGTTGCTCAGATTGTCCAGGCATTAGCCATTGGGAACCCCGATTCAGCTCCTGGCTCCCTTTTGTCATGCTTCCTTCCTTTCAGAGCATGTCCTTGCTTTGTGGTACCACAAGATGCTCCAGTCTTGGCTGATTTTCACTAGCCCCAACTCTAGAATCAGTCATTTCTCCAAGAAGCTCTTTTTTTTTTTTAATTGGAAAATGATATTAAGGAACCAAGATCTTGATGTTAGATTTCATTGCTACTGGTGTATAATTGCTTCTAGGTCCTCTCACAAACAGAACTAGTTAATAAAATATAGGAAAAAAATGTAAATAAAGATATTTCTATATATTTTGTATCTTTTTTTTTTTTTTTACACAATAATTTATTTATTTATTAACTCCTCTCCCCATCCGTGCAGTCTCTAGGTCACTTTTTCTGCTTGTAGATTTTGCGCGCAAGCCCCAGAAAGATGGCTGGGAGCAGGGGCGCTGCGTACTGTTCAATGAGACCCATAATGTGGCTGTAACCGTTTTCCTCACACTGCAAGAACGCAGCCGGCAGATCCAGCTCCTCATACGGTGCCTTCACCCGGACTACCTTCTTGACCTTCTTCTGTCTGTAATTTTCCTTCAGGATCTGGTACTGTTCCAGAGTGGACCATTGCAGACACTGAACCACCAGCCAGCAGGTTGTTGTCCTGGATGTCAGTGCCAACTTTGCCGGTCACAATGGGGTCCCCAAAGAGGTCAAGGTTATCATCCTGAATTTGAAAAAACTCTCCCATCTCCAGTAGGATCTACTAAGCATTGGCGTGCTCCTTCTTGCCATCAATTCCTGCCATGTGCTTGGCTGCAGCTACAGGAAGGTAGGAGTAGAAAGCTGTCTTGTACTTGACAATAGATTTGTACCTCTTTTCAGTGAATCTGCCAAAATCCACATTGTCCTAGGGGGTTGCAACGAGGTCCAGGGCTGCCCAATCTCAGTCTGATAGAAAATCTGTAGGAAGAGCTTGATCAGGTTCAGGTAATAGGGCTGCTCTCGGCAACAGAGCTTCAGCAGGTAGTAGATACATGCTTCCAGAAGGATAACATAATTGATGGCATTCTACCCCACATCCGGCTTCTGATAACAGCAGATCTGTCCCCAGCGGGTGAGGGATGAATCCATGATGTCATCTGTCACCAGGAAGAAAGCTTGCAGCAGTTCTAGACACCAGCCTACAGTCAGGGCCTGCTGGAGACTATCAGCATCCTGTGTCCTTGGCTCCATCAGCTCCAGGAACACTACTAGCATTGTCAAACCCCGGTGATACTTGTCTCCAATGGTATTGTACTCCAGGACCACCTTGAGCCGGACAATAGCATCTCCTGTCTCTGGGTGCCCCATCTCATCCTCAGTCAGCGCCCCAAAGATTTGGGAAAAGTGCTGAAAGAAATCCCGCTTTTGTTGGGCATAAACATGTGATTTCTGGTCTCTATTCATTCTGAGGGAGGAGCATAGGGCTCTGTTCCTGGATGCGGGTTCCTGCCATATCTATCTGTGTATGTACACTAAAAACCATGTGTTCATACCTCGGATTGACACCTCTGATTCTAATCCAAAACAACAGAGGACATTCTAGCCTTCCCCCTTTTCTTATTTATAACTTGTGTTTCCAACAGGGAGAATCCCGATTGTCATTAGTCACAACAACTTTACTTATTTGTTCAATGATACACAGATACAGATAAGGTAGATTCACAATTGCTAATTTATACCCCTGTGAAAAACAAATGTACTAACTAGAGGACAATATTTGTATGAAGTGTTTTTGTCTTTAGTCTTATGACATAGTCAAAATAAAAGTTTCCTAAATTACTTAAGTGAGTGATTTTCTTCTCCACCCACTTTGTGATGGTGATGTTAGTCATTTATAACACATTTTTTTTCGTTTTCTGCTTGCATTCTATTTTGGCTTGCCTCCACACCCTGGTATGTGAAACATTGCCATGGTTCTGAGTCAGAACTATATACAAAACTACAATAGGAGAAATACTACTCTCTCCTCATCACTGCTACTCCATTCCCATCCTCCCATTCTTTCCACCCAGCTCTCACCCTTTCCCTGTAGGTACCCAAAGTTTGTTTTTGGTTTATGTTTATTGCATTCCCCCCTACAATGTATATTTTCTTTTATCTCTTTTATTTTAGGAAGATATAATTCACATAACATTAAACTCCCTTTTAAAATGTTCAATTCAGTGGTTTTTAGTATAGTCAAGAGTTGTGCAACTATCACCACACTCTAACTTTAGAACATTTCCATCAACTCAAAAAGAAATCCTGTACCCTAGTTCTACCAGTTGCCCCAGGCAACCACTAATCTACCTTCTGTTTCTATGGGTTTGCCTGCTCTGGACATTTCATATAAATGGGATCATACAATACGTGGCCTTTTGTGTCTGATTTGTTTCACTTACTATATTTAAAAAAATTTTCTTTTTTGAGACAGGGTCTTGCTCTGTCACCCATGCTGGGAGTGCAGTGGCATAATCATGGCTCATTGCAGACTGCCTGGGCTCAAGCAATTCTCCTACCTAAGCTTCTCGAGTAACTGGGATGACAGGTGCATACCACCACACTTGGCTAATTTTTAAAAAATTATTATTTGTAGAGATGAGGTTTCATTATGTTGCCCAAGCTGATCTCAAACTCTCAAGTGATCCCCCCACCTCAGTCTCTGAAAGTGTTGGGATTACAGGCATGAGCCAGGCAGTATACAATTTTCAAAGTCCATCTGTGTCACAGTATATACCAGTACTTCATTCCTTTTTATGATTAACATTCCAAGGTATGAAAATTCTACATTTTGTTTAGACATTCATCAGTTGGTAGAAACTTGACAGAAATTTCCACTTTTTCATTATTGTGAATAATGCTGCTATGAACACTCATAAACAAGTTTTATGTGAATAGGTTTTCTTAAGTATATATGTAGGAGTGAAATTACTGTGCCATATGACAACTCTGTATTTAACTTTTTGAGGAACTGCAAAACTGTTTTCCAAACTGTCTGCATCATTTTACATTCCCATGGGTATGAGTTTCAATTTCTCCACATCCTTGCCAATAGTTGTTATTTCCTTTTTTTTTTTTTAAAATTACAACCATGCTAGTGGGTGTGAAGTGGTGTCTATTTTGTGGTTTCGAAGTGCATTTCTCTAATGACTAATGATGTTGAACATCATTAGAACACATCTTCCCATGTGCTTAAAGGCTATTTATATATCTTGTCTGAAGAAATGTCTATTCAAGTCCTTTGCCTATTTTTAAATTGGATTATCTGTCTTTTTATTGCTGGGTTGTAAGAGTTCTTTATATATTCTGGATACAAATGCCTTATCAGATACATAATTTGCAAATATTTTCTCCCATTCTATAGGTTGTCTTTTCACTTTCTTGATGGTGTCCTTTGATGCACAGATATTTCAGTGTGATGAAGTCCAGTTTACCTATTTTTTCTTGTTGCTTGTGGTTTTGGGGCCCTAACTAAGAAACCACTTATGAACTTGATGATGTAAGTGATGAAGAATGTATGCCTATTTTTCTTTTAAGTGTTTATTGTTTTAGCTCTTATATTCGGGACTTTGATATTTTTTGAGTTAAATTTTGAATATGATGTTAGGCAGGGGTCCAATTGCCTTCTCGTGCATGTGGACATTCAGTTGTCCCAGCACTGACAACTAGTGTTTTAGTTCTTCTCCCTCTAATGTTTTTTGACATATTACAAATTATTAAGGGCCTTATTAATCATAGATAAAGATGAGCATATTTCCCCGGCCGTGCTTATTATCTTCCTAGTAATTATTCAAAGGGTCCAAGAATTGAACGTGAGAAGTTAAGCCTTGGTCCTAGCCCACAAGGTAGAGAGAATGATGTCCTGGTGACAGAGTTGTTCTAATTCAAAGATGGAGGCAGTGGTAAAAGGTACGAGGCCATCAGTTCAGCCTCACTGGCTGGCTCTTTATCCTGTAGCTTTCAATCCTAATCTCTAATGGGTAAAGCCCAAAGGTCAGCTCTTCTTCTCTCCTACTCTGGCTTAAATTTAGTATTAATTAGCTGCTAACTAATTGCTGAGCTTCTAT
This sequence comes from Chlorocebus sabaeus, assembly GCF_047675955.1. Lineage (NCBI taxonomy): Eukaryota > Metazoa > Chordata > Mammalia > Primates > Cercopithecidae > Chlorocebus > Chlorocebus sabaeus. Next base: position 56,074,540 of record NC_132929.1, on the reverse strand, counting down.
GGGTAGCTCAGGTTGATGCTGCACTCTTTCTAGTAATCTACCCAGGAGTCCAGTTGAACTGTACTTGTCTTTTTTTTTTTTTTTTTTTTTTTGGAGACAGAGTCTTACTCTGTCACCCACACTACAGTACAGTGGTGCGATCTCGGCTCACTGCAATCTCTGCCTCCTGGGATCAAACGATTCTCCTGCCTCAGCCTCCTGAGTAGCTAGGGTTACAGGTGCACGCCACCACGCCCAGCTAATTTTTGTATTTTTAGTAGAGATGGGGTTTCACCATGTTGGTCAGGCTGGTCTCAAACTCCTGACCTTGTGATCCACCAGCCTCAGCCTCCCAAAGTGCTGGGATTACAGGCGTGAGCCACTGCACCCAGTCAAACTGTACTTGTCTTTTAACTATTTTGCTTTGTCAATGATCTTGCTTTAACACCTCGGAATTGATCTACCAGGTGGATGTGGAGTAGGGTTGAAAAAAAGCACCCTTTCTTCTCATTATATAAGATATCATTACATTATCGAAATTTGGGGAAAATAAAATGAAGAAAACAAAAATCTCCTATATCACAATCCTCTGATATATTTTTTCCAGTTTTTGCTATGCTTTTATAAAATAAACTTGACATTATAATAGATATTTACTTTTATACTGTTTTTTCTCTTTCTTTCTTTCTCTTTCCTTCTTTCCGCTTTTCTTTCTTTTTCTTTTTCTTTTGAGACAGTCTCGCTGTGTCACCAAGGCTGGAGTGCAGTGGTGCGACCATAGCTCACTATAACCTCTTTGAACTTCTGGGCTCAGGCAGTCCTCCTGCCTCCGCCTCCTGAGTAGTTGGTACTATAGGTATGAGCCACCATGCCTGGATAATATTTTGAATATTTTTTGTAGAGACAGAGGCTCGCTATGTTGCCCAAGCTGGTCTCGAACTCCTGGTCTCAAGTGATCCTCCACCTCAGCCTTGTTCTTTTCTTTTTGTTTTGCTTTGTTTTTTTGAGATAGAGTCTCGCTCTGTCACCCAGGCTGGGGTGCAGTGGCGTGATCTCGGCTCACTGCAACCTCTGCCTCCCGGGTTCAAGTAATTCTCCTGCCTCAGCGTCCTGAGTAGCTGGGACTACAGGTGCATGCCACTGCGCCCGGCTAATTTTTTTTTTATTTTAGTAGAGACAGGGTTTCACCATGTTAGCCAGAATGGTCTCAATCTCCTGACCTCATGATCCACCCGCCTTGGCCTCCCAAAGTACTGGGATTACAGGCATGAGCCACCTTGCCTGGCTTTTTCTTAACATTATAATATAAACATTCTTTCATTTACAAATTCTTTTAAAACATTAATGAAAACAGAGATGTGTCTAATTTCACAAGGTACAAATTTTTTTACATGGAGATTGGTTTTAGTTTTTTACTGTTATAAATATTTCCAAAATAAACATTTATGTACATAAATATTTTTTCCAGATAATTACTTTCTTAAGTTAAATTATCAGATCTAGAATTATCTGGACTAAACCTATCAATATAGTTAAGCTCTTGGAGAATATTGCCAAATTGTTTTTCAAAAAGCTTGCTGTAGACCAGGCGCAGTGGCTCATGCCTGTAATCCCAGCACTTTGGGAGGACGAGAAGGGCGAATGACTTGAGGTCAGGAGTTCAAGAACAGCCTGGCCAACATGGTGAAACCCTGTCTCTACTAAAAATACAAATAATTAGCCGGGCATTGTGGCAGGCACCTGTAGTCCCAACTACTCAGGAGGCTGAGGCAGGAGAATCACTTGAACCTGGGAGGCGGAGGTTGCAGTGAGCCAAGATGGTGCCATTGCATTTCAGCCTGGGTGACAGAGTGAGATTCTGTCTCAAAAACAACAACAACAACAAAAACCAAACAGCTTTCTGTAATTTACACTTTCATTGACTGTTGTATGAGAGTGAGTACTCTTTTTACCCCAAACATTGCACCTTAAGACAGGGTAAGAAGCAATATGATGAAAAGGAGGAGGTAAATGGCAAAGGGAGACCAGGCTATCACTTGAGAGAGAATATTCATTTCTGAGTTCTCTTCCTCTACATGAATATGTGATGGGGCTATTTTGCCATTCTGATTTTCTTGGAGGCTTTTAGCCTTGCCTTACTATGCATCTAGGGAAACAAAAGATCTTCAATCACAGGATGCTTTGGTGCTGCTGGCAATCAAACTTACCATTTGACAGGGAGGTGAAGGAAATTAAATTGCACAGTCTGGACACTTTGGAACATACCTCCTCCCTCTCTCTTTTTTTCTCACCCTTCACATCTGATTGACAAATCCTGCCACTCTGCCTCCTCTCTGTCACCACCTCTCCATACCTATCAGATTCTCTAGTTCAGGCTGCCATCATCCTTCACTTGCATAGAATGAACAAATTACCTATGGTCTATTTATTGAACAGTATACATACAATACATACAGTAGTGAAAATCACTAGGGCTATATTTTTATTTTAAAATGCAGTTAGATTTGTTATTACTTGGATGCATCTAAATTATCAAACTAAAATATCATGCCAAATTTGTTGTTTTCTTACAACTTTCTCATAGGTCTTTGCTGAGAAAACTTACTTGAGGTCTATAGCTATGTCTCTACAGTGTATCTACATCTCCATATGAAATAGAGCATTTCAGCTCTTTCGTACTCCATCATTGTGAGTGAAATTAAATAGCAAATTTCAAGCTGGTAGGGAATGGCAATGCTTGAGGAGGAGAGGGATCAAATGAAGTGCCGAATTGTGAGGGAAATCCACCTTAACGTGATTCATGTCAAATTCAGAAATTTTAATATTTGTAGTAAACTCTCATGTCCACACTCTTCAGAGAAGGTCTGAGAGTTGAATACTGCTTTGAAGGCAAGGAAAATTGAGAGTAGAGAAATGCTGTGTTTCACTTCTGTTGCATGCATTTAAGAGGAAGAATGTATAAATAAATGGCAGACTTGGGTTACTTTGCTATTCTATTTTAGCTCCTATTTTTTGTCATTTTTCTTGATGTTTTCTTCTCTTTTATTGTAGTATCTTTTTTTTATACATGGTAACTATGGACAGCAGAATTTCTTACAAACTTATTTCCTGAAAGTAAAATGATATCCATTTTAGAGAATACTTGGTAATATCTTGTTAATTTGAAGATGCACATACCATGTAACCCAGAAATTGTACCTGTAGGTGTAAACCCTAGTGAAACTCTTGCACATATGCACAAGGAGACATGTACAAGTATGCACTTGCAACATTGTTGGTTATGTCTTCTATTAATAGAAGAATGAAAAAATTACCTATGGTCTATTTATTGAACAATATACCATACAGTAATGAAAATAATGAACTAGGGCTACATGTATCAACATGGTGAGTCCTGAAAACATAATGCTGAGGGAAAAAGAAGATGGCATAAGAATACCAAGAGTATAACAGCATTTGAAACAGTGTGGCATAGTCATGCAGATGTTCTGGTGTCAGACTCACTTGGTTCAAACTTGCCTCTGTTCTTTCCTGACAGTAAGACCTTGGCACGTCTCCAACCTTGATCGGCCTCCATTTTCTTATCTGTAAAGTTGGGATAATATTTTCCACATCTTATGGTTATTGTGAAAATTACAATATGTTAGTACTAAAGTAATAGGAATACATAGCAGGATTATATTTATGCAGTGCATATTCCATCTAAAATCATGCCAAACAATACTGTATTTGTATAAGAATGTGTATATGTTGGTAAAAGTACATACAGATAAATGTGAGAATGATAAACACAAATTCATGATAGTGGTTTTCTCCTGGAGGAAGGGATATTTCTTGAGCTGTAGTGGGTACATAATTGTTGTTACACTTCTTAGGCCATTGTATATGACTGAACTATTTTATGATAAAATTTAAATCAAATGAATAAAATTTATTCTTAAAACTGTAAATACAGTGTAACCAAATTTCTGAGAAATCGGAAACGAGAGGAAAAACTCCAAATTATACCATCTTACCTCACAATTTTAAAAATTAAGTAATTTCTTCAACAACTGAGTGAGATTCGTGAATGAGAATGTTATTTTTGTAGTTTTTTTTTTTTTTTTTTTTGGAAAGAGTCTTGCTCAGGCTGGAGTGCAGTGGCGTGATGTTGGCTCAGTGCAACCTTCACTTCGCGGGTTCAAGTGATTCACCTGCCTCAATCTCCTGAGCAGCTGGGATTACGGCATGTGCCACCATGCCAGGCTAAGTTTTTAAAGAAACAGGGTTTCTCCATGTTGGTCAGGCTGGTCTCGAATCCTGACCTCAGGTGGTCCACCCACCTCAGCCTTCCAAAGCGGGATTACAGGCATGAGCCACTGAGCCTGGACAGCAGCATTCTTCATAATAGCCAAAACATGGACTCAACCTGAGTGGCCACCAACAGGAGAAGGGATAAACGCAATGTGGTATATCCATACAATGGAATATAATTTAGCAACAAAAGAGGAATGAAATGCTGATATATGCTACCACTTCAGTGAAATTTAAAATTATTATGCCCAGCAAAAGGAGCCAGACACAAAATGATTCTATTTGTAGGAAATGTCTAGAAAAGGCGAATCTGTAGTAGTAAAGAGTAGACTAGTGGTTGGCTGGGGCTGGGAAAGGAACAAGGAGTAACTGCAAATGAGCATGAAGGACTTCGGGGGGTGATGGAAATATACTACAACTCAGTGGTTGTGATGATTGCAGAACTTTGTATAATTACTCAAATGAACTGCATTGTATACTTAAAAGGGTGAATATTGGCTGGGCGCGGTGGCTCATGCCTGCAATCCCAGCACTTTGGGAGGCCGAAGGGGGTGGATCACAAGCTCAGGAGTTTGAGACCAGCCTGGCCAATATGGTGAAACACTGTCTCTACTAAAAATACAAAAATTAGCCGGGCATGGTAGCGGGCGCTTGTAGTCTCAGCTACATGGGAGGCTGAGGGAGGAGAATTGCTTGAACCTGGGAGGCAGAGGTTGCAGTGAGCTGAGATAGTGCCACTGCACTCCAGCCTGGGTGACAGAGTGAGACTCTGTCTTAAAAAAAAAAAAAAAAAAAAAAAAAGGTGAATATGATATGTGTCAAGAAAGCTGTTTTAAAAAGCAGCCTTGGCTGGGCGTGGTGGCTCAGGCCTATAACTCCAGCATTTTGGGAGGCCAAGCTGGGTGGATCACTTGAGGCCATGAGTTTGAGACTAGCTTGGGCAGGATGGTGAAATCCTGTCTCTACAAAAAATTCAAAAATTAGCCAGGCATGGTGGCAAGCACCTGTGGTCCCAGCTACTTGGGAGGCTGTGGTGGGAGGACTGCTTGAGCCCAGAAGGCAGAGATTGCAGTGAACCAAGATCACACCACTGTACTCCAGCCTGGGTGACAGAACAAGACTTTGTCTCAAAATAAATAAATAAATGGTAAAACTGCAATCCTGCCCTCCGCCCCCCAACAACCTCCCTATTCCTCCCTCCTTGATGTATTTTTTCTCCATAGGACTATTTCTATGCCCTTCACTCTATGCCCTCCTTCTCCATTTGTTTACCATTTTTATTTATTTTGGGTTTATCTTCTCATCATAGCTTCTTACAAACATAAGTATATATGTATATATTTTCATATCCCTTCCTGCTTCATGTACTAAAGGTGCATGCTATAAGCACCATTCTGAACCAGTTATCCTGGAACTACATGATCTCCATCTCTTTCCTTTTCATTGATGCACAGTCCTCCATCAAGTGGATGTATCATAGTTTTTTAAAACTAGTCCCACATTGATAATTTGGGTTGTTCTCAGTCTTTTGCTATTGCAATACCATAATAAATAGCTTTGTGCATAGGTTTTACACATCTTACCCCACAATTTTGAAAATTAAGTAATTTCTCCAACAACTGAGTGAGATTGGTGAATGAGAATGTTATTTTTGCAGCATTATTATTATTATTTTTGAGACAGAAACTCGCTCTGTCACCCAGAGGCTGAAGTGCAGTGGCATGATCTCGGCTCACTGCAACCTCCACCTCCTGGGTTCAAGCAATACTCCTGCCACAGCCTCCCTAGTAGTTGGGATTACAAGTGCCTGCCACCACGCCCAGCTAATTTTTGTATTTTTTAGTAGAGATGGGGTTTCACCATGTTGGCCAGGTTGGTCTTGAACTCCTGACCTCAAGTGATCCACCCACTGCAGCCTTCCAAAGTGCTGGGATTACAGGCGTGAGCCACCATGCCTGGCCCAGGCTATGCCTACTCTTAAAGGGGACCTTGTGCAACATGATGATGTAGCTCTGAATGCATCAAAGGTGAAGCGATAGAAAGGCATGTCTTTTATCTTGGCTGTTGGAGAGGTTGGGGAAATTCACTGCCTCTCATGTAGCCTGCAATCCCCCCTTTGAAAAGCAATACACACACTCCAGCTGTCCTATAGTATACACACACCCTCTCCCTGCCAAGATAAATACATTTAACACCGTGATCTGCCCTGCTGTTACTGCACAGCAGAATTTTGGTGGTTTACTAAAAAGCTCAAAGAATTTGGGAGGATTGTTGTGGTAGGGAAGAGGAAACAAGTCCTCTAATAATGCAGGTAGACAAACATGCCCACAGACAAAGCAGCTCTGTTGGCCACTACTTCATTTGTAGGTGCCCTATGTGAAGTAAACCATACCCACTGATAACAGGGAGCCACCGGTGCCACACCTAACGATTCATCTCCAACCTGCCCTGTCTAACACCTTGCCCTCATTTCTCTGGACTAGAGTGAAGATGTGCGATGAAGGCGATCTGGTTTCTAGGAATTATGGGAAAATAGAATCTGATTACACTCTTCTGCATTAGGGAGCTTTGCAGATTGGGCTCTAGTCCAGCAGATCTGGTTACCAATTTGTCTCAATGCTGGAAACTCACAATCCTGCCAAGGCACAGAATCCCTAACCCTTAAATGCAACTGTTTCTTCCAAATGCCCTGCTACAAAGGGCATGGAAACAAAGGTTGCAACTGCCTGCAACCACTTCCTTTTGGCATTCACAAAGAATCACCCTCTCATCTAGCATTGAATCCATTGTTCCTGGCTTTCATTTGTTTCCCTGGCCTTATACTTTGGCTTTTCAGATCTGCTTCTAATCTTATTTCAGGACCCAGGACTCTTGCCAGTAAATTCTGACTCTCAAATCTTCTTGCTTTGTTGATTGTGGTGGCACTACTACCCTGGGTAAAAGACTCCTTCCACTAACTTCTGCCCCCATAAAACGCCTACAGGCTGGGCTAGTTCACTAACCTTTGCAATGAGAAGCTCAGATGCTGAAGCTTTATTTTTATTTTTATTTTGACACAGAGTCTTACTCTGTCGCCCAGGCTGGAATGCAGTAGTGGAATCTAGGCTCACTACGACCTCCACCTCCTGGGTTCAAGCCATTTTCCTGCCTCAGCTTCCCAAGTAGCTGGAACTACAGGCACGCACCACCACGCCCGGCTAATTTTTTTGTATATTTAGTAGAGATGGGGTTTCAACATATTGGTCAGGCTGGTCTCGAACTCCTGACCTCAAATAATCTGCCTGCCTCGGCCTCCCAAAATACTGGGATTACAGGCGTGAGCCACTGTGCCCGGACACTGAAATTTCACTTTAGCAAACTGCTGACTGATGGGTCTCCCGGCATTCCTACCTATCTCTCTAGTACCTGGAGTACTGCCCAAATATACAGCCAACTTTGGAGTAAGAGAACCAGGAACTACCTTCCTCTCTAAGGAACTGATTCCTTCAGTGCTGGGTTCCAGAGGTGCTGAGACATCAAAATTGGCAAACTTGCTCTTAGAGGGAGAAGATTGAGTTGTTGGGTATCACAAAGGCAATGACCCTTAAGTTCTCAACATTGTTCCTCAATCCCCACCCCAGAGGGTGGTTAACTAGGTATTAGTACTCTCTTAAGTAAAAGAATGGAGAACTCATCATGCTCATGGGCCAAAGACGATTGTGAGCACAATTCTGAAGTCAGACCAGCTGGGTTCAAATTCAGCTCCACTACCTCCTGGCTATGGGACTGGAAATTATCTAACCTCTCTGTGTTTCAGTTCCTTCATTTGTAAAATGCAGATGATGATGATAACAGAAGCTACCTCCAAAGACTATTGTGAGTTTTAAATGAATTATTACGTGTCATAAAAGTGGTCAATAGCTATTAGTTACTATTATTACTGGGCCAATTTGGAGACCTGGATATTTACAGAATTAAACTTCCAGGACACATATAACTTTGTCTACATAAGAAGGATGATGAATAGAAAGTAACTTTGTGGACATACTTGGTCAAACTGAATAGCTAATGATGTCCTTCAGTCTGTGTAATACTCCAGGGGTACCCAAAGACTCAGAAATGGAATTCTCTACAACTTCCTAGAAGGCTAATTATAAGGCTATTATCTTAATGGCAGCTTAATTTACTTTTGCTTGATACAAGTTTCTATTTATAATCTACTTTCTCCATTGCATCTCCAAGTCAATACTCAGAATAATATATTTTAAATCCTAGGGCAGATTATTGAGACTTATCTTATTGACTTGGAGATTGGAGATTTGGATTATTCCTAGTATGTTTTCTTCCATCTTTAAATAGTAGTTTCTCTAGAACATCAAAGACATTCAGAAGTGGTTCATATTCCACTTTTCCAACTTCACTGACCTACTGATATACTACTTAAAGAAAAAAAAAAAAGAAATAGTAGCTGTTATTTAAGAATCTTATTTTCCCATCTCCTGCCAGAAAAACGGTGAAAGACAAGGTATTGCTTCACTTTGGGTAAGACAGCAGTTTCCTAACAGTTCAAGAACCTGTTCACCCTCTGCTCTGATCACAGACTTACTCACCCCTACATCTATATAATATATGCCCCCTAACAGTGTGGTATAGGACCACCATCTAGACAGAATCTCCCTAAAAAAGTCCCCCTTCTTTTTGCCACCAAGCTTTCAATTCAATTCTTACATACCTAACCTTTAAGGTTTCTGGGATTCCTTTGTAAAATTGCATTGTGCCAAGACAGTGAAGAAGAGGCCCTTTGATAGACCAGAGGGAGGCACATCTGGAGGAAGGATGCTGTTAAGGAATAGATGAAAGAGGATAAATAGAAAATTCCTGACCACATGTACCCATGAAGTTTAAACGAACAGACTGTCTAGTGAAATTATCTGTTATTTTAAAAAATGGATGGCAAAGGTTTTGTCAAAGAATGTGAGCATTTTCTAAGGAAATGCAAATATTTCTGTGTCTAGTAATTTCTAAATTACTTTTTAGCATGTGCTCAGACAGACATACACACACTTTGATTTAGGATTTAGAATGGCTAAATATCTTTAAGCCACTGACGAATAGTTTTTCATTCTAAATGCTTTTAGTGGCTTGTAATATTTTCCACTTTGTCAGGAATTTTGCTAAGAGCTAACATGCATGTAGGAGCAAGTCATGAAAATGGCCACACCTGCTTAGAAAAGAAGAAAGTCCCTCTTTCAGTAAGAAAGCAAGGTTATCATAAAATACAACACCTGAAAAGCTAGTTGGGCTAACTGTGATGCATACTTCAGACACCTACCAGCTCTGTATCTATATAACAGTTCTTGTATCTATGTAACAGTCACATTTAGGGTGACTTAAAAAAAATGCTGTAACACTTCTGAGTCACCAGAGAGGACAGGGTATCATAGTTAACCTGAAAGAGGAAGATCCTGCCAAGGTTAAGGATAGAAAGGAAATATTCTTGTCCTCATACTCTCTCCTCAGCAACTCTTTTTGTTTGTTTTTTGAGATGGAGTCTTGCTCTGTCACCCAGGCTGGAGGGCAGTGGCATGATCTCTGCTCATTGCAAGCTCCGCCTCCGGGGTTCACGCCATTCTCCTGCCTCAGCCTCCTGAGTAGCTGGGACTACAGGCACCCGCCACCATGCCCAGCTAATTTTTTGTGTTTTTAGTAGAGATGGGGTTTCACTGTGTTAGCCAGGCTGGTCTCGATCTGCAGACCTCATGATCCGCCGGCCTCAGCCTCCCAAAGTGCTAGGATTACAGGCGTGAGCCACCGCACCTGGCCCTCCTCAGCAACTCTTAAGGGATGCTGGCTCTCAGGAGGTGGAGACTGACCTAGTTTTAAAGACAACATACATAGTATGACATGCTGCTCTTTTGGAAGGGGAAAATATAATTGTAAAAGTCAACCGGCTGGGTGTGATGGCTCATGCCTGTAATCCCAGCACTTTGGGAGGCTGAGGTGGGTGGATCACAAAGTTGGGAGTTCAAGACCAGCCTGGTCGAGATGGTGAAACCCCGTCTTTACTAAAAACACAAAAATTAGCCGGGCATGGTGGCACATGCCTGTAATCCCAGCTGCTCGGGAGGCTGAGGCAGGAGAATCATTTGAACCCAGGAGGCGGAGGTTGCAGTGAGCTGAGATTGCACCACTGTACTCCAGCCTGGGCGACAGAGCAAGCGAGACTCCATCTCAAAAAACAAACCAAAAAAAGTCAACCATTAATCATTTGGCCAGGTGCAGTGGCTCACGCCTGTAATCCTAGCACTTTGGGAATTCGAGGCAGGCAGATCACCTGAGGTCAGGAGTTTGAGACCAGCCCGGCCAACATGGTGAAACTCCATCTCTATTAAAAATACAACAATTACTCAGGCGTGGTGGTGGGAGCCTGTAATCTCAGTTACTATGGAGGCTGAGGCAGGAGAATCGCTTGAACCCAGGAGGTGGAGATTGCAGTGAGCCGAGATTGTGCTATTGCACTGCAGCCTGGGTGACAAGAGCGAAACTCTGATTCAAAATAAAAAAAAGTCAGCCATTCAAAATGATTACAAATTTCCCCTTCAATGACTGGAGATATAACCACATTATCTGAAATTCTCTTTCAGGAGGCTTCACTTAACCTAAATCCATTCACTCACTCATTCAAAAAACATGTATTGAGCACTTAGCATGTCCTAGGCCCTGTTGTAGGCACTGGGGATGTAACTGAACTCTGTTCTCATGAAGTTCACATTTTATTGGGGAGTGACAGGCAGGAAAGAAAGAAAGAAAGAAAGATGTGTCTGAGGAAAAATGAACAGGATTAAGAGGATGGGGTATAGGGATGCTATTTTATGGAGAATCAGCATAACGAGGATAGTGAACTTAGGTGATATTTGAGCAGAGACCTGAATGAAGTGAGGGAGTCAGTCACCTGACAACGTGGAGGAAGAATAGATGCTAGATAGATGGAAAAGCAAGTGCAAAGTTCCTAAAATAGAAACACGCTTGGCTTGTTTGAAGAACATCGGGAAGGCCAGTGTGATACAGTGAGAAGGGGAAGGGTGGTTTAATGAGATACTTGTGGAAGGTGCCAAGTATCTAGAGCCTTATAGACCAGGGAAAAGACTCTGAAATACACTGGGAAGCAACTGGAGGATTCTGAGCAGGAGAGTAACCTGATGTGACTTACACAAAGGATCATCTGGTTGCCGTGTACACAAGAGACTGTAAGTAGCAAAGTGGAATAGCTCATTAAAACAGTACCACTGTAATCTAGGCAAGAGAAGATGGTGATTTGAATTACAGTTGCAGCAGTGGGGGTACTGGGAAATAATCAGACATATTTTGAATGCAGAGCCAGCATGACTTGCTTAAAGAATGGATTTGGTAGGTCGGGCGCAGTGGCTCACACCTGTAATCCCAACACTTTGGAAGGCCAAAAAAGCTCTTTTCTAGAAGAAAAGAGCTGCCATTTACTGGAATGGTGAAAACTACAGGACCAGCAGACTTGAGGGTTTGTGTGTCTGTGGGTTTGAGTTGAAAGTTGTCACCAGGCACGGTGACTCACACCTGTAATCCCAGCACTTTGGGAGGCCAAGGCGGGCAGATCACGAGGTCAGGAGATCAAGACCATCCTGGCCAACATGGTGAAACCCCGTCTGTACTAAAAATACAAATTAGCCAGGCGTGGTGGTGCGTGCCTGTAATCCCAGCTACTCAGGAGGCTGAGACAGAAGGATAGCTTGAACCTGGGAGTTGGAGGTTGCAGTGAGCCGAGATCGCACCACTGCACTCCAGTCTGGCAATAGAGTGAGACTCTGTCCCCACCCCCAAAAAAACAAAAAAAACCCCATGAAAGTTGTCTTGTACTTACACGGCCTATTAAACATCCAAATACCTAGACTGGTGCCTGCCACGTGGTAGAAGCTCAATATTTATCGAGTGAAAAAGGTAACATATTGAGTAAGGTAACTGAATTAAAAAATCCAAGTATATCTATCTACTATGAACTTCTCTATATATTTAAGTATATTTACTCTTATGTTTTGCAACCATGAGGACTCATCAGAATCCTTTACTTTTTGGTCCTGGAAGAAATATTGGAGATCCTCCAACTCACATATTCTAAAGTAAGTTAAGGACCAGAGATTAAGAGACCAGTGATCAGGGTCAAGCACATTTATGGTACAGCTAGAACCCAACATCAGGCTTTCTGATTCTTAATTCATTGTTCCACACTACAACAAGCTCTTCTTGCTCCAAACATCAGTGCTAACTTCATATGTCCAGTGAACTATTCTTTTCAAGGAGTATATTGGAAGGGTTCTCCTTACAGACACTGACTAGTTGGAATCTATTTCACAAAGCATTAAATGCAAGTGAAAACTTCTATACATGAAGTAGTCTTTTTTTTTCTTTTGAGACGGAGTCTCACTCTGTCCCCAGGCTGGAGTGCAGTGGCGCAATCTCAGCTCACTACAACCTCTGTCTTCTGGGTTCAAGAGATTCTCCTGCCTCAGCCTCCTGAGTAGCTGGGACTACAGGTGTGCGCGACCACGCCCAGCTAATTTTTGTATTTTTAGTAGAGATGGGGTTTCACCATGTTGGCCAGGATGGTTTCTATCTACTGACCTTGTGGTCTGCCCATCTCGGCCTCCCAAAGTGCTGGGATTACAGACAGGCGTGAGGCACCGTGACTGGCCAGTAGTCATGATTTTCAACACTCTGGCAACAAGTTTAGACTGGTCAGCAACAGCAATGATTTTTAGATGTCCATTATATAGATAATATATATTACTTGACAATTACGTTGGCAAACAAATACGTTCTTTGACTAGGTCTGTATAGCTAGGAAAATACTCGATCCAACTGGCCAAGATCGCGCCATGGCACTCCAGCCTGGGCGACAAAAATAAAAAATAATAATTAAAAAAAGGGCTTAGCATAGTATCTGGCCAGTAGGAAGAAATTATGATTATTATTTTTAACTTAGACCTCTCTTAATTGTCTGAAATTTGGGTTTCTTTCAGGTGAAGAAAGAGGACACACGCTGTCTCTGAGGCTCCCGCCAGCGGAGACAATCTCTAATTAAAAGTAGGCATCGGTTAAATATTTGCTGAACAAAGTTAACTGTCTCTCCCCGGAACCCGTTGAGTGCCCACTCGAGATCCGGCCTGGAGTCGGGCGGGACTGGCCCGTGGGAACCACAAGCCGACCATGTTCACCACCTCGGCCCGGCTCGCGGCATACCTTCTGCTCGCCTCCGGGACCGCAGGGACTTTCAGTCGCGGGTCCAGTAGTGCGCCACTTCAGCCAGCAGTCCGGACACGCCCCTCCTGGCCCAATCCCCGCCCCTCACACACCTGGCCCCGCCCTGTCGGGAGCTCGGTGATCCTCTCTGCGCCGGGTTCTCTCAACGCCCGCCGGCGGCCACGCCCACCCCCGACGCTTTGAGGTCACTTACAGGGCCGACCCTCGGGGGGGCGGAGGGCCGATGGCGGCAGAGGCCAGATATTGGTGCTGCCTCCCTGAAACCCGGACCGGCGCCGAGGAGGCCTTTCGGCTGGCGCCAGCGGCACTTCGGGACCCGCGCTGGGGGGACCCTGGCGGCGGGGCCTGTCCCTGCTACATGCGGGCGCTTCGGCTGGAGTGAGCGGCGGGGACGCCTCTTTCCTCCGGCTCTTTCCCTGTTGCTGCGAGAGTGAGTGGGCGGCGAGCGACTGAGGCAGCCGGGCCGGGATGTTGGACGTTAACTCCAACGTGAACGCGGACCAAGAGGTGCGGAAGCTGCTGGAGCCGGTGAAGAAGCTGGGGAAGCAGCACGAACAGCTGAGGAGCCGCTCGCGCTGTGCGGGGCTCCGGCTCCATCGACCCGGCTGGGTGGTTCGCCAGCGCCTCCACTCCCTCCTACGGCGCCGGGTCCCCTCGGGGCTTCCCCTTGGGCCTCAGCGCCGAGTCGGGCGGCGGGGCCCTATGTACCCGAGGCGGAAGAGTAACCAGAAGCTGCGGGACGCCACCTCCTTGCTGGCGGCGGGGGAGGGCGGCTTGCTGGACTAGCTGGAACGTCTGTCAGGCTAGGAGGAGGGGGAGGAGAGCTGGTGAGCGCGGGGCGCCGGGCGGGGCTGGTCGGGGAAGCCCCAGGGGCGGAGGGCATCCCCGAGGGTCCTTCTGGTCGGGCGCCTGGCTTTGTGTAGCCAGGTTCGCTCTCGGCGGGTACTCGTGGTGTTCTTGCTCTGGCAGAGGGAAGGTCAGTTGGAGTTGGGCGCTCGAGACTTGCGAGTAACAGGGCTTCTAGCTCCTTCTCTGGATTGTGAACCCTCTGGATTGTGGATCCTGTTAGTTGGATCCAGAAGGGCTGTTCGCTGTGGGGAGGAGTCGGAGGTGGAAAACTACTTTGTAGGCAGGGATTCTCCTTTGTATAAGAGACTGGCTTTCGGATGGTGGTCTGGGCATTTTGAATGTTGGGGAGGGGTCGGCTTGATGAGGTATTACCAAGTTCGGGGGTTGCAGACCAAAGTAGCCTACGTCTGTGCAGCGGCTGGTGTTTGGGATCAATTTCTAGCGGGAATGGGGAGACCACGTGGATCAGCACTCCCCTTTGGGTAGTGGGGTAAAGCTTGCTCTGTGTGAAGAGGTCAGAGGATGGTGCTGTTTTGTGTGAAGAATCCAGGGTGGAACAAGAGCCCTGGCTCTTCTTAAAACAAGAATTGAGTCTGGCATTTTGCAGAGTTCTGAATTGACAGTTATCACATCCATCCTTCATTTCCACGTCCTCCTAGGGGCAGAGAAAGAGTCCTATTTAAATATCTAAACCAAAGCTGTATTGTCATAAGCCACTTCTTGACGAAATTGGGACCCACACCTTAATATCACTTTCATAAATAGGGCATGGGAGGCTTTTCCCCTCGTTTTATTATAAAGATGTCTGTGGGAAATTCTCTTAATTCATCCTTTTAAAAATTTTACCTTTTAGCTAAAGTGTCTCTGCTCAGCTGAAATTCAAACTTCTAACTTAGTGAAATCGAAATCATTCATGGACTATAGTATAGCAGGGCTGGAACTGTGCAGTGTTCTGAGGTAGTTAAGAGCTTTGCTGGATTCAGGCCCTGGTTCTGTATGACCCTGAGCAAGTTATTCTGAGCTTCAGTTTCTTTCTCCAATAATAGCACTTACTCTATAGAGTTCAGAAAATTTAGTAAGATAATCCACGTATGCATTTAGCACTGGATGTGGCAATAAACTCTCCAAAACTAGCTGCTGTTTATTATTATTATTATTATTATTATTATTATTATTATTATTATTTTGAGACAGAGTCTCGCTCTGTCGCCCAGGCTGGAGTGCAGTGGTGCGATCTCGGCTCACTGCAAGCTCCGCCTCCCAGGTTCACACCATTCTCCTGCCTCAACCTCCCGAGTAGCTGGGACTACAGGCGCCCGCCACCACACCCGGCTAATTTTTTGTTTTCGTATTTTTAGAAGAGATGGGGTTTCACCGTGTTAGCCAGGATGGTCTTGATCTCCTGACCTCGTGATCCTCCCGCCTCAGCCTCCCAAAGTGCTGGGATTACAGGCTTGAGCCACCGCGCCCGGCCAATATATTATTCTTAAGCCTAGTTATTTAAATCAAACATTTAGTGAGCTCTTACATGATGTAGTAGAAGACTCTGAAGATTCTCAGGTGTTGATCCCTGTTCATAAGGCAGTTATAGTCTTGTGGAGAACTAAGTTTTATGCAGTTAAATAAACTAGAAAGTGTATAGTGAATTACCAAAAAAGAGATATTACCAAAAGAGAGAGAGAATAAAAGGTACTGTCAGTGCTCAGTAAGAAAACAGTAGTCCAAAGTAGATGGGCCAAACTTTGAGGAGGAGATGGCTTTGGAGTCTGGAAATGAGGAAAGAATGGGAAGGGCATTTTATGCTCTGACAACTACAAGAACAGAGTCAGAGATAGTTCTAACTCCCAGTTAGGAAGATTTGAATAACAGAAGTACTTTTGAGTATATGATGACAAACCTTTATTTTTTATTTACCTTTTTTTTGAGACAGAGTCTGGCTCTGTTACCCAGGCTGGAGTGCAGTGGCATGATCTCAGCTCACTGTAACCTCTGCCTCCTGGGTTCAAGCAATTCTTCTGCCCCAGCCTCCCAAGTAGCTGGGACTACAGGTGCCCACTACCATGCCCGGATAATTTTTGTATTTTTAGTAGATATGGGGTTTCACCATACTGGCCAGGCTGGTCTTGAACTCCAGACCTCGTGATCTGCCTGCCTTGGCCTCCCAAAGTGCTGCGTGAGCCACTGTGCCTAGCCGACAAACCTTTATTACCAAGTGATATCAAATATTATTAGAGCTGGGTATGGTAGTGACAGTTTTTCATATAAATGTGAAACTGCATCCTCCCAAAGGAATCCTGAGTATGTATGTACTTTAAAAGAAGCCAGAATCATCTAAATATTGTCACATGGCTCTTGCAAGTGATGATAATAGTGATGCTCATAACAGTGAGGATTAACTGCACTCATCAGCCTGTAGAAAGTAAAAAGTTTCCTTTTCGAAATTTCCTTTCTTGTTAAAGAATAAATGATAAGTGAGAAATAATAGTTTCTTTTAAAGACTAACTTCTTTCAAGCCTCCTCTCCTTAAAACTCTTTGTTAAGCCCTGTCCTATGTAGCTGTTAGATATAAGGGAATAAGTATATTCTATGTCCTTGTACTTTAACCAAGATATTTGTGCTGGACATGCTCTCAGGCACGTTCCAGCTTGCAGCCTATGCCCCTTCCTTATTTGGAAATATTACTACTTTTCTAAGTCCTTTCGCAAGCAACTTCCTCTTTTCCTTTGTTCTCTATTGCCTTTCCCTATTTAGGAAAGTTTTAAGTTATTAGCCAGTCGAGTTTAATTTAAATTGTGAGGTCCAGCTCCAGCCAATGGAGACAGGACACAGTAGCAGGGACAAGCTGCATAAGGGATAAAAACTGCTTCCCTCCTTTGTTCGGGTGTGCTGTCACCATTGTTTCATCTGTGAGGAGCACCCTTTCTGCAGAAAGTAAAATTTCCTTGCTGAAAAAACTTTTAATCTAAATGCTGATTTTTCCTTGCAGTACTGAGGAGCAAGCATTCTGTTTCTAAATAAACATTTCACTTATAACAAGCCCATTTTATATTATGTATTATTAGAACACATTGAGTCCATTTGGAGAAGCTGCTTTGGTTCCTGAGCATGAGCTTTGTTAAGCTTTGTCAAGTCTTCCTAAATACTATGCCAGGAATTTCTTTTGACCAGATGATTCCTGCTTATTGCTTTGATCCTGGCTTCATATCTAGATATTATAGATGTCCTACACTTTTTCTGAGAACATTTGTGTGAATTGAGAGTTGGATAAACCATATGTAAAATGCATTGGGGCATGTGTGTAGGGTAAAAGTTATTGGGGGTGGGTATCAGTGGCAGGAAGATTCAAAGTCGAGATTTTTTTCTTTCTTAGCAAGCTAAAAATCTACCTTTTGAAACTTCTAGCCATTGCATCTTCTTTTTATCTAGAAGAATGTTTCCTCCGGAGTGTATAGTGTATATGCAACAAAGTGCTTGTTCTGAAGATGTCAATAAATACCATGTAGGAAAAAAAGTGGGTGGGTTCTGGGGTTGATAAATGTGGGAAAAACTGGATTCAACAAAGATAACAGTTTCTTTAATGCTGGGCTCTTGGAGATGCTAATGTATACTGAACATAGTAAATCTCTAAGGAGTGTGGTTTGTTCCTAAATCTAATCGAACTCCCAAGGAACTAGTATCTTATAGAACACACATAAAAATAGTACTCTGCAGTAGTCACTTTCAGACTTTTTTTTATTGGATCCAACTTCATGATAAGAAATATATTTTAACTCAATCTATTCACAGGTATATGAATAACTGAAACAGAAGTTTCACAAAATTATGATTACATTTACCACAAATGGTGTGCTCTAATATTTTCCTTCTATTCTGTTTCATTAGAAAAAAATGCTGGTTACTTTCCAGCTAAGCTGATTTTTGACCCATTAATGAGTTTCAATTCTCACTTTGAAAACACTGTTCTAGAATAACAGAAAGGTCTAGGGACGAGAACTAACATCACTGTGCATCACCGTGTGTCAGTCTGTGTCAGGCAGCTTATAAATATTTTTTGCCTCTAATTTTTATACATTTATGAGGTAGGTATCATTTTCTAGGTAAGGGCACCAATCTCTCCAAGCCAAGTGACACATAGTAAATAATGGCACCAGGATTTGAATATCGGTCTTGATACGTCATAGCCTATGCTGTTCTCACTGTATTTTGCTTTTTCCAAGTATGATCCCGTTTTCACATGAATGGCCCCTTCACATATTTGAAGACTACTGTCCTGTCACTGCTGACTCTTACTCCCTGCCATACATGGTGGGCATTCCCTTCTCTTCTTCAGAGTAAATAATCCCAGTTAGTTTAACCATTTCTTAGATAACGTAATGCTCTGATCCTTCAACCATGGTTATTTTTTTCTGAATTAAGCCTTAATTGATCATTGTCATTATACATTATACCCAACATTTTAGATGATATTTGACCAGAGTGTGTGGTGGGAATGAGCCAAATGCTGTTTTTTTTTTTTTTTTTTTAAATCAAATATTTCATTAACAGTTTCAACTTCTGTTACTTATGCTTAATATGAACCAGAAGTATCAACTTCTCTCCAAAATGTTTTATACATAAGATGTTAAACTGAGTCTCCCTAATCCTGTTTTTGTGAAGTGGATTTTTTTTTTAGCTTAACTATAAGGCTTTTATTTTTATTTTTTATTTTTTTTAGGTGTGCTTAAATATAAGGCTTTTAAATTTCCTTTTGTTAGTTTTTAGACATTTAATATTACACTTTCTATTTGGTCATCTTTATATTTGGTAGGCATACCTACTATGTCTTCATTCAAATTGTTGATAAAAATATTGACAGAATAAATTACTCAGAAGTGTGCAAGTCAACTAGACTCACTTCAGATTAACACCAGTCCATTAATCAACACACATTATGGTTGTTCAATAACTACTAGTTCTATTTTTTTTTTTTTTTTTTTTTTTTTGAGACGGAGTCTCGCTGTGTCGCCCAGGCTGGAGTGCAGTGGCTGGATCTCAGCTCACTGCAAGCTCCGCCTCCCGGTTTCACGCCATTCTCCTGCCTCAGCCTCCTGAGTAGCCGGGACTATAGGCGCCCGCCACCTCGCCGGCTAGTTTTTTGTATTTTTTAGTAGAGACGGGGTTTCACCCGGTTAGCCAGGATGGTCCCGATCTCCTGACCTCATGATCCGCCCGTCTCGGCCTCCCAAAGTGCTGGGATTACAGGCTTGAGCCACCGCGCCCGGCATTGTTCTATCTATTATTGTCAGGCCCATATGACATTTTGTGTGGATATTAGGAAAGATTTTGTCAAATGCCGTACTATAATTAAGCTATACTGTGCCTACAATATTCTCACCTACAGCGAAGAATACTACATTACTAAGCTATGAAAATAACCATTGCAGTTGATTTGGTTGAACTTGTTCATGGTGAATCTTCTAGCTAGGATTTCATGTATTCACTTTTCCTTTACTAACTTCCAAACATTCTTTTTAATCTAATTTTGAATTTTGCAAGGAATCAGTTTGGTCTGGACTTTCTAGACACTGCTTATTTTTTCTCTTGAGAAATTCTCATATTTCCTTTTATCCAGACTTTTGATCCTGCCAATGTTCACGATGATATTAGTGATAAAATTTCTGTTCCTTTCCATCACTGGGAGTGATATGCCTAAACCCATGTCAAGCTACATCCTGGCGCACTGGATCAATTTTATCTTAAGTTTATGAAGATGCTTTAAACTCATACTGACTTCTCATCAATAACCTTTGTTGATAAATGTCCCAATTCAGAGACAGGTAGCTCTGTGGATTTTATTCTTTTTTGTCACTTGTGGCTCTTCACTGCTGAGTTTATTTATTACATGACTTCTTTGTTTATGTATGCTTTTTGTAGAGGGCCATTGGTAAAATTTGCCTGTAATTTAATTTGATAAGCCTAAGTTAATAAAGCAATTTGTGTACTTATCACCACTTATCTGAATAGTTTGGCAGTCATTCACTGATTAACACACTAACATCTTGGGAAGTTTTGTGTTTTCTAGACTCTTCTGTACCAAGGAGATGTTACTTTAAAGTAATATGGTTTCTTTATGTGTGTGTGTTAGATTAATCAACCTTTTTTTTTTTTTTTAAAGATGGAGTCTTGCTATGTTGCCGAGGCTAGTCTCAAACTCCTGGGCTCAAGCAGTCTGCTCATCTTAGCCTCCCAAAGTGTTAGGATTACAGGCACGAGCCACCATGTCTGGCCCTCTATTCCCTTGTTTGCAGTGGTTTTCCAGTCATCCTAAAATGGCTTTAAAATTTTTTCTTTAATGAAACAAATTCTCAGAGTACCTGTGTGCAGCACAGTGTTGGGAACACTGAGAGACACGATAATGCAAGTTCTTACTTTCTTAAAAAATAGAATTTAGCCAAGCAAGGCCCCATAGTTGGTAACAGTCTATTATAGTCACTATTGTGTGCCCATGTTTTATAGGACAAGTGTTGTGTAAGTAGCAGTCCCCAACCTTTTTGGCACCAGGGACTGGTTTCGTGGAAGACAATTTTTCCACGGACTGAGGGTGGCAGATGGGGGTTGATTTCAGGATGATTCAAATGCATTATATTTATTGTGCACTTTATTTCTGTTAGTATTACAGTGTAATATATAATGAAATAATTATACTGCTCAGCACAATGTAGAATCAGCGAGGGCCCTGAGCTTGTTTTCCTGCAACTAGATGGTCCCTTCTGGGATTGATGGGAGACTGTAGCAGATCATCAGGCATTAGACTCCCACAAGGAGTGCCCAACCTAGATCCCTTGTGTGCGCAAGTCACAATAGGGCTCATGCTGCTATGAGAATCTAATGCCACCGCTGACCTGAAGAGGTGGAACTCAGGCGGTAATGCAAGCAATGGGGACTGGCCGTAAATACAGATGAAGCTTTGCTCACTTGCCCAGCCACTCACCCTGCAATGTGGCCTGGTTCCTAACAGGCTGCTGACTGTTACTGGTCCACGGCCTGGGGGTTGGAGACACTTAGTGTAAGGCATTTTATGTTTTGTGTGTGTGTGTGTTTGTGTGTGTGTGTGTGTGTTTTTTTTTTTTTTTTTTTTTTTTTTTTTAAGACAGAGTCTTGCTCTTTCGCCCAGGCTGGAGTGCAATGGTGTGATCTTGGCTCACTGCAACCTCCACCTCCCAAGTTCAAGCGATTCTCCTGCCTCTGCCTCCTGAGTAGCTGGGATTACAGGCACATGCCGCCACGCCTGGCTAATTTTTAATATTTTAGTAGAGAAGAGGTTTCACTGTGTTGCCCAGGTTGGTCTTAAACTCCTGAGCTCAGTCAGTCCACCTGCCTCGGCCTCAGAAAGTGCTAAGATTACAGGCGTGAGCCACCGCACCTGGCCACACATTTTTTTAAAAAAAAATTGAGATAGAGACTCTCTGTTACCCAGGCTGGAGTGCAATGGTGGAATCCACAGCTCACTGAAGCTTTGACCTCCCAGGCTTGAGTAATTGTGTTATCTCAGCCTCTTGAGTAGCTAGGATCACAGGTGTATTACACCACGCTTGGCTAATTTATTTTTTCTGTTTTGTAGAGACAAGGTCTCACTATGTTGCCCAGGCTGGTCTTGAACTCCTGTGCTCAAGTGATTCACCTGCTTCAACCTCCCAAAGTGTTGGGATTACAGGCGTGAGCCATTATACCCAGCTCCTTTACACATGTTAAATCATTTAAAGTGTATAATTTTGTCATACTTACTATTCTTTTTTTATTGTAAAATGTACATAACAAAATTTAACATGTTAAATCATTTTTAAGTGTACAGTTAAGTGGTATTAAATACATTCACATTGTTGTGCAATCGTCACCACCATCCATCTCTAGAACTTTCATCTTCCTCAATTGAAACTGTGTACTCATTAAACAACAATTGCCTGTTCCCATGGCCCCCAGCCCCTGGCAACTACCATTCTATTTTCTGTGTCTATGATTTTGACCACTCTAGATACCTCATATAAATAGAATCATACAATATTTGTTTTTTTGTGTCTGGCTTATTTAGCATAATGTCTTCACAGTGCATCCATGTGGTAGAATGTGTCATGTTATCCCCATTTTACAGTAAAAGAAGCTAAACCCAAAGTCGCATAGCTAATAAGGTGCAATTGAGATTCACAGCAAACCTAAAAGTCATGTCTAATGAAGAACGTTTGATGTTGTTTTATTTAGCCTATTTAGCTTGGGAAGAGAACTTTTTGAATATTTGAAGGACTGTAATAAGGATTATTACTTATATAACTCCTCATCATTACACTAATAGGTGTAAATTAGAGGCAGGCAAATTTTGATTTAGTAGAAGGAAGGATTTTCTAATAGAGCTGTTTTTGGATGATATGGATTACTGGAAAAAATTGTGGACAGAAGACTCACATATTCCTCTGGCAGGGGATGTTACAAAGAAGTAAAAAAGTTATCTGAATTCTAAGTGTTCTTTTAATTCTGTTGCGGTCTCCGTGGGAGCATAAGATACCTTCAAGACAAAGTGCTAAGCTTAAGTGTGAGAGAGATCTTTAGCAATGGAAGCATCATGGATTTTTTATTTTTAAGTCTATGGCACATTTCTCTGAATATCCTTAGGAGTGGCCAATTGTTTTCCTCTTGAGGATAGGTTTGAATTTTGAAAACCATTAGAAGTCCTTATCATGCCTGGTGAATAAAGATGGATTAGCAAGATACTTAGAAGTCCTCGGCAGTCCAATGCCAATTTGCCTTTTTCCTAGATTTACTTGCTTTTCCCAGAACCTTTATGAACATTTACGTCCTTTGGCATTTGATGTTCATACCTTTTTTTCTTTTCCTCTTACCAAAATTTTCCTTATTCTTCAAGCACAATGCAGATTTTCTTTCGACTGTGAAATTCTCCTGAATTTTTAACTTGGTTTACTTCCTCTTTAATGTTAACCCATTGAGAGGTGAAGCCAGCTGGACTTCCTGGGTCGAGTGGGGACCTGGAGAACTTTTCTGTCTTGCTAGAGGATTTTAAACGCACCAATCAGTGCTCTGTGTCTAGCCAAAGGATTGTAAATGCACCAATCAGCACTCTCTAAAAATGCACCAATCAGCACTCTGTAAAATGCACCAATCAGCACTCTGTAAAATGGACTAATCAGCGCTCTGTAAAATGAACCAAACAGCAGGACATGGGCGGGGACCAATAAGGGAATAAAAGCTGGCTACCCCAGCCAGCAGAGGCAATCTGCTTGGAAGCCTTGTTCTTCCGCTCTTCACAATAAATCTTGTTGCTGCTCACTGTCTGGGTCTGTGCCATCTTTAAGAGATGTGACATTCACTGCAAAGGTCTGCGGCTTCATTCTTGAAGTCAGGGAGACCAAGAACCCACTGGAAGGAACCAACTCTGGATACATTATCACTGTTTATATTTCCTTTCTTAGAGTGTATTTAACATAGCCACCTTGTGCTTTGGTCTGTGTAGTCTAGATTGTGAGCAATTTAAGCAGGAGGACAGTACCATATTCATCTTTATGTTTCTGAACAGAACCACAGTATAGTAAGACTTCAGTTATACTAATTTAAATGAAATCAATCTGTCAGTGATTTAGGTTAAAATGAGGTGAAGCTATAAACTGATGAGACCAAATTTCTTACATGACCCTTATGCCAGTTACAGATGAGGTATTTCACACAGATTCTGAATAATGGCAGTATTGAATTGGTACTCTCCCCATGATGAATTAAAGAAGAAAATACTGTCTAGATCTAGAGTCTGATTTTAAAAATCAGTTTTAAAATTAACCAAAATACTGGCATGGCTCTGTTTCGTAGGATTATAGAAGCACTTTGTTTTAAACTTCTTCCTTGTACTTTTTGTGATTTCTAAGTTTTCTCATATGAACATGAACTGCTTTTATAATTTAAAAAATTCTACTGATAAAATTTATCAGTTTCATTACCCCGTGGTCATGTAGGGATCACAATATAACCTGATACATTAAAAGCCATTGATGTTTTCCTTGTTACTTAGTGCTAGTAAGATTATACGTCACAGATGGAGAAATTTTGGTTTCAATAAGTTTAGATATGCATTTTTGATGGAATTGGAACCCAAGACAGCTGATATGATTTTATGATCTATTATACTTGTTTGTTTTAAATTTAACAATTTAATTGTACAAAAAAAATTTCTTGGATAGCATCCATGACCAAAAGTGGTTTAGAATGCCTCTTATTCTTAACTTTTCATTTATTTATTTATTTATTTATTTATTTATTTATTTACAGATGGAGTCTCACTCTGTCGCTCAGACTGGAGTGCAGTGGCCTGATCTCGGCTCACTGCAACCTCCACCTCCCAAGTTCAAGTGATTCTGCTGCCTAAGCCTCCTAAGTAGCTGGGATTACGGGGGCCTGCCACCATGTCCGGCTAATTTTTGTATTTTTAGTAGAGATAGGGTTTCACCATGTTGGCCAGTCTGGTCTCGAACTCATGACCTTAGGTGATCCGTCTGCCTTGGCCTCCTAAAGTGCTGGGATTACAGACGTGAGCCACTGCATCCAGCCTAACTTTACATTTAGAAAATGAAATTGCACAAGTGTAACTATTAAAACGTTTATCATATTTACCCAAATAAACTATGTAGTCTGTTTTTGTGAAAAACAGCAGCAACTTTGTTTTTTAGGAATATCAGATAAGGAACCCAAAGCAGTATTGCTCACATCCTGTGAACCTTTTGGATGGCTAATGTTGCTACTGCTCCTCTGTCCCATCTTTGAGGCTACCCTGCATTCAAATCCCTGTGCCAAATTGCTCAGGGAACCTGGTCCTGATGCCCTGGTAGCCCAAAAGGGCTACTTGCCTTCTCCTTCCCCTTACCCAGACCCCTGCCTCCCTGCCCTTCTGCTAGGAACATGTCTCCAACTATATAAATTCATGTAATTTTGGCATGATATTTGAAAAAGACAATTTTGGCAGTAAATAGCAGAATTAAGTAATGGCTTAATGTAAATGGTTTGTGTTACCATAATACGCTGTTTCTTGTAGTAATTATCTGTACTAGCCAAAGTACATTGTATGTGACTCCTGTTGCACTAGTTTTTAGTAGCAAAAATGAACTCGTAAAAGAATGTAGGTTTTAGGGCTTTGGTAATGTAAGTTCTTATTTCTTCCTTTCTTTCTTTCTTATTTATTTATTTATTTATTTATTTATTTATTTATTTATTTTTAATTCAGTTTCACTCTGTCGCCCAGACTGGAGTGCAACAGCACAATCTTGGCTCACTGCAACCTCTGTCTCCCAGGTTCAGGTGAGTCTCCTGCCTCAGCGTCTGGAGCGGCCGGGAATACAGGTGACTGCCACCATGCCTGGCTAATTTTTTTGGTGTTTATTTTTAGAAGAGATGGGGTTTCACAATGTTGGCCAGGCTAACATAATACCTCTTTGTAAAAAAACTTTTTGTAAATGTTTTATGTAAAATATTTTATGTAAGCATATATATAGTATATACATGTTTATGTATTTTATATATACATAAAGATTTTGCATACATATATTTACATGGATATATGTAAAAACAGTACATGGTAGTACTTCTGCAAATTTTTTTATCCAAAGTTATTTAAAATAGTATTATTAAGAGTGCTATGTATATTCTATTGTATGTAAATGCTGTAGAGTGGCCATTTGTAGCTGATAGCTGTTTAGGTTATTTCAAGTTTGTTATCACACACAATGCTTTATTGAATATCATTTTTCCTCGTGCGTGCGTGTAGTTTTCCAGGGTGGATGTTGGGTTGTAGATGCTGGGTCATGGTGGCCTACATTTTTTTTTTTTTTTTTTTTTTGAGGCGGAGTCTCACTCTGTTGCCCAGGCTGGAGTGCAGTGGCCGGATCTCAGCTCACTGCAAGCTCTGCCTCCTGGGTTTACGCCATTCTCCTGCCTCAGCCTCCCGAGTAGCTGGGACTACAGGCGCTCGCCACCGCGCCCTGCTAGTTTTTTGTATTTTTTAGTAGAGACGGGGTTTCACCGGGTTAGCCAGGATGGCCTCGATCTCCTGACCTTGTGATCCACCCGTCTCGGCCTCCCAAAGTGCTGGGATTACAGGCTTGAGCCACCGCGCCCGGCCTTCATTTTTTAATTTACTAGGTCCTTGCCTTCCAAAGTGGCTCCACCAAGCTTCACTCCCATCAGCAGCTTGTTAGAGTATCCGTTTCTCCCCACCCTGCTGACTAAGGTTAGTTTGTAGCAATCTGTTATAATTTCCTTAATTTGTTGGGCTAAAAAACTACAGAGTTTATCTTGTTTTAATTGTTGTTTCCTTGATTCCCAGTCAGGTTAAATATTTTTTCCATTTGAGCATCTTTTCGTATATTAACTGATCATTTGTAAATCTTATGCAGGGAATTGCCTGTTTACAGCCTTTTCCCATTTTCCTATTATTTGGTCTCTTATTGATTTGTAGGAATTCTTTGAATATTCTGGATACAAACTATTTTTATATATGTGGCAGTTAACTTTAGTTTGCTGATTACCCCCCTTTTTTTTTTATTTTTTGAGATGGAGTCTCGCTCTGTCCCCCCAGCCGGAGTGCAGTGGCGCAATCTCAGCTCACTGCAAGTTCCTTCTCCCGGATTCACACCATTCTCCTGCCTCAGTCTCCCAAGTAGCTGGGACTACAGGCACCCGCCATCACGCCTGGCTAATTTTTTGTATTTTTAGTAGAGACAGGGTTTCACTGTGTTAGCCAGGATGATCTCGATCTCCTGACCTCATGATCCACCCTTCTCACCCTTCCAAAATGCTGGGATTACAGGCGTGAGCCACCACGCCCGGCCTGCTGATTATTCTTTAAAGCGGACAATGTCTTCAGTCATTATAACTGTTTAAAAATTTGTTGCCATCAAATTTATTGATCTTTTACTTGATGCCTTTTTCGTTTTGTTTAAGGCCTTCCTGCATGATAGAGCTTACTGCAGCTACTCCCCTTTCTCAGTCACCTTCTTCCTGGAACTTAGTTCTTTCTAACTCAGCCTGACTGAGGCTGGGTGAAGCATGCGAAATGTTTTGTCATGTTTGCTTCTGGTTGGCTGTGGGAGGCTATACTTGAGGACTGGTGGAAATTTCAGCAGCACTGTGTAGATTTCAGGTGAAGGCAAACGTTCTCTAGCACAGAGGACCACAGATGAGCCTGCGGAGAAATACTCTACTAGTTTGCAGGCTCTTTGTGGGTTTGGATTGTATTCCCAATGCCTAGCTTAGTACTTGGAACACACAGACAGTGAATAAATATTACTTAAAAATTTAACTTCTCCACAGTAAATTTTGTGAGCTCCTGGAACTCATTGTTAGCAAAGGGTGTGGAATTGTCTCTGAGAATTTCTAGCAGTACCCTCATCTTTTGAGGGTGGTACAGATGTAAACATGAGTGTGGCCGGATGAACCTCTCCCAAGTGTAGATACAAATACACACATTGCCTGCACATGCACACACTCAGCCTTTCGAAAGTTTCCAAGCTCTCTCTCTCTCTTTTTTTTTTTTTTTTTTTAAAAAAACAACTAAATAGTTCAGGTTGTAGACATGAAATAAATACTCTTGAAGATGTCACTTCAAAGCAATCTATGTGATGTTTTTTTTTAAAAAACCACCTGAATAGTTCAGGTTGTAGACATGAAATAAATACTCTTGAAGATGTCACTTCAAAGCAATCTATGTGCTGCTTTTCCAGCTCAGATGAGACATTCATCTTCTTAAGGAAAAGCAGTGCTTTTTTGGGTCAGTACAAACTGGCATGGAAAACTGTTACCTTCTTTTCATAGTGATGTTGACAAATCTGCTCAAATGAATGAATTTACTCCTGAATGATTCATTTCAGGGGAAATGGCACAATCACTTCCTCATGCTAGTAGTCAGTGGCCCACAAGAAGAGGTAAGAGTAGAGGAGGCACTCACAACTTTATCAAGATGTGAGCACTGGCTTTAACTTGCCTGAAAAAACTCTCAAGAAATCACTGATCATAAAACATACAATGTATAATTTAATTTTAAAAGTACCCAGAGACTTTGTGAAAACTTTGTATTAAGAATGTAGTATGTGAGTACAGCACAGATATTTGGAGCACCAACTTGGAAGCAGACAGACCTGGCTTCATTTCTGGGCTCAAGTGCTTACTACCTGTGTCACTTATACAAGTTTGTCCCTTCCCTTCCCTCCCCTCCCCTCCCCTCCCCTCCCTTCCCTTCCCTTCCCTTCCCTTCCCTTCCCTTCCCTTCCCTTCCCTTCCCTTCCCTTCCCTTCCCCTTTCCTCCTTCCTGTCTCTCTCTCTCTCTTTTTTCTTTTCTTTTCTTTCTTTTTTTGTTTGAGATGGAGTCTCCCTCTGTTGCCCAGACTGGAGTGCAGTGGCATGATCTCTGCTCACTGCAAGCTCCGCCTCCTGGGTTTATGCCATTCTCCTGCCTCAGCCTCCCAGGCAGCTGGGAGGCTGTAGCTGGGACTACAGGCGCCTGCCACCATGCTCAGCTAATTTTTTTTTTTTTTTTTGTATTTTTAGTAGAGATGGGGTTTCACTGTGTTAGCCAGGATGGTCTCAATCTCCTGACCTCGGACTTACACAAGTTTCTTAACTTCCCTAAGCCTTGGTTCCTCATCTGTAAAAACAGGAAAATATTGCAGCCTATCTCCTGGGACTTGTATAAGGATCAAATCAGTTAATGTAAACAAAGCACTTGGAACAATTCCTGAAAATGAGTACTCAATACAAGTTTAGGGTTGTTGTTGTTAGTAACAGTAGTATTACCTAGCTTCTATTGAGAGAATCTATTATTTCGTTTCCATAAATTATATGATCAAATACAGTTAGATACTAGTTACCATGTAAAACAGATCCCCTAATGGGAAGAAACAAGACTAGTCTATCAGTAACAGGACTCATAATCTCTTTCCTTATTCTCTTTCTCCTTTTTATCAGCTTGTCTTTCTTGCCTGCCTGCCTTTCTGCCCTCTTTTTTTGTGGCTTCTCATCTCTCTTTTTCTCCTCTTCCACATTTACCATGATTTCCTCCTGTCCCCTCTCCTAATTTGAAGTGCTGAGAAAGGATGTGCTCTCACAAGATCTGATAGGAGAGCTAGTGCCGTTTGGCTGCCTTCAGCATTCATGAGGAAAGGATGGTTCTTAAAAACCATTAGAATGATCCTGAGATGAAACTCATGTCTCTTCCCTTGGGATCACCCTTCCTTTTGAACCAGGTGGCTCTTCTTACTTCCTCCACCTTCAATGAAGCATTCTCCTCTGCATATGCTGGGGGAGTAAAAAGAATGTTTTGCACTCAGCTCCACATGGGAGAAATCATGTCTACTTAATGCATCACTGTGTACCTCATGCCTAGGACCTGTTGCATAGAAGGTAACAACAAGTATTTGCTGATGGAATGATTCAGTGAAGCAACACTGAAACTGGAGATTTGAACTCTGGTTTTCTCCCTCACTAGAGGTATAACCTTGGGTAAGTTACTGAGGTACTCTGAGACTCAGATTCCTTATATAATATATATAATAATATGATATGACATATGATAATTTATTATATATAATATTTAATGAAAACAGTAATACCTATCTTTAATGGAAAGTTAAAGGCTTATAAAACATTTTTTTTTAAAGTGCTTTCCAAGCTATGCAACTATGAGGGTTATATGGGAAATTCCAGGAAGTTTAGATAGGTAATTCTTTGCCCTTCTGAAAATAGGATGTACCGTCAGAGTTGGTGCTTTCCAAGTAACCACCATTTTAAAGCTTGGGTCATAGAGTTAGGCCAAGAGGTTTCTATTTTCTTTGTTGTCCTCTTACCCTAAATAATAGTCTGGTTAATTTGAGGCCAAATAAATGGGCACACAGAGACACAGAGATGATTGACTAATCATTCAGTTTGGCAAAGGCATTTCCAAACATATAAAGATCTAGCAGCAAGGTGATATAATCCCAAGTATTCATATATATCCTTTTATTAAATAAGTTTTGGGGCAAAATTTTTCTGTTTCTTTTGAATTTTTACTTGAGATTTTAAAATCATTTAGTGAAAAATAAATGACCCTCAAGTCAGGCAGAAATGTATGATACTGACACAGGAGTTAGAGAAAAGCACCTCTCTGGGGCCCCTCAGTCAAGCTGTCTTAAGTGCTAGTTCTTTAACCTTGGGAGTCAGCCTGCACTCCTCTCTCTCATAGCCCACATCCATCCATCAGCAAATCCCCCTGGCTGCCCCTTGAAATGCTGTAATCCCCTGTGCATCTAGGCCACCTTCCTCTCTCACTTGACTCTGTCAGTAGCCTCCTGCCAGACTCCATGGTTCCATCCTTTATCGGCTATAATTTGTTCTCCACATAGTACCCACAGTGATGTTACAAACTTGAATTAGATTGGATCTTGGCTGAATCAGAACTCTCCAAGGTGCCCCTTCACCCTGGGAACAAAAGTACAACATCCTGAGTATGAGTTACCCAAAGCCCTTTATAACCTGGCCTCTACCTGTCTCTCAAATCTCATTTTCTACGAATCCCTCTGTGTTCTCACAGCTCCAGCCTCCTTGGATAAGCTAAGTACACTCCATCCTCCAGGCCTTTGCACTTGCTGTTGCCTCTGCCTGGAATAATTTTCTGCTGGAAGTTTGCCTGCCTTCCCTCTTCTTTTTGCTCAGGTGTCCCTTCCGAGGAATTCTTCTCCTCAGAGAAGTCTTTCTTGATCACCCCATCTAAGAAAGTACCACTGTCACTCTCTGTCTCCCTACCCTACTTTATTGCCTTCATAATAGTTTTCATGACTGGACATCCCATTGCATATTTATGTGCTTATCTGTTTATCGTCTGTGTCTGCCATGAGAACATAAGCTTAGTGAGGACAGAGATCCTGTATGCTTTCTTCACCACTGTGTTTCCAGCACTTTAACTGGTTCTGGCATGTGGCCAATGCTCAATGACTATTTCCTGAGTGAACAAAGGAATAGTCTTTAGAGAAGTGAGAAAGCATGATATTTGCCTGTTTTTTTTTTCATACAAAGTCTTGCTCTGCCACCCAGGCTGGAGTGCAGTGGTGTGATCATGGCCCACTGCAGCCTTGACTTACCATGCTCAAGCAATCCTACCACCCTAGCCTCCCAAAGTGCTAGGATTATAGGCATGAGCCACTGTGCCTGGCTGCCTGTATCTTTAAAAATTATGAGGTTCTGATTTTCTTTGAATTACCAATACTATATATTATTTTATGCTTTAGGTTTTGTTGAAACCAAGGTAGCTGAATTTAACAAACTATCACTATTCCCAGAAATAATAAAGCCTGAACAATTCTTATTTACTACTACATTACTGATAGGATATTGAATCCTTATTTGTATATTTATTTTCATATAATGGTCTTGAGATACAAATAGCATCATTAAAGAAAATACATTTGAAAATAACATTTTTGAAAGGAAGAAAAGTCACTCCCATCACCCTAACATACCCACATGCAGACGTTGTATGCAATAATTAGGGTGTACATAAGAGTTTTTTGGTGTGACATATAAATATTTTCAACGCTGTCTCACTCCATGTTAACATTAGGCATTAATTTCTAATGTCTACAGAATATTTCATTAATTTGTCATATCATAATTTACTTAACTAATTCCCAATTGTTAGACAATTTGGTTTTGATTTTTCCCCTTTTATTTATTTATTAATTTTTTGAGACGGAGTTTTACTCTATCACCCAGGCTGTAGTGCAGTGGCTTGATCTTGGCTCACTGCAACCTTCACCTCCCAGGTTCAAGCAATTCTCCTGCCTCAGCCTCCTCAGTAGCTGGGATTACAGGCATGTACCACCACGCCCAGCTAATTTTTATATTTTTGGTAGAGACAGACTTTCACCACGTTGGCCAGGCTGGTCTCAAACTCCTGACCTCAAGTGATCTCCCTACCTCAGCCTCCCAAAGTGCTGGCATTATAGTTCTGAGCCACTTCGCCCAGAGTTTTCCCCTTTTAGATATAATACTTCAATAGTGAAGCATGGGTATGCTTTTCTGGTGCCCCCTACCCTCCAATATTTTAGAAGACTGCCTCATGATAAATTTCTAACAGTGCAATAACCGGTTCATAAGATGTGTGTAGAATTACAATATTCTAGCATACTGGGAACATATTTTCTTTCCAAAAGCATTATATCAATAGAACAATGTCATAGCAACCTTATCAGTGTGGGTGGTACTATTAATAATTTTGAGGGTTTAATAGGCATCAAATAAAGCCAATTTAGTAGGTCTAAAAAACAATAAAACTTTGTTAAAATGAACATTTCTTTAACTACTATTAATGTTTTTCCCATATACTTGTGAATGATTTATATTTCTGTCTTTAATGGTCTGTCCTTTTTAAACTATTAAGGGCCTGAGAATTTTCTCTCACATTTGGATGAACACTTTCATGGTATATGTAAATATTTTCCTACTGTATTGTTCTTTTTAGTTTTTCATATTTAAAAAATGTTTTAATCTTCATCTGGCTGAATTCATCAATATTTTCTTTGTACACTGTCCTTTCTTTAGACATTGATGTATATGACATGTTAACTGCTCAATGATAATAGACAATGATTATCATCATAATAAAAATCATTTCAGAGGGCCTCATGATACTTGTGAAACATGGGGTTTAGGAAGGAGCATAATGAAGTGGATACCTCCTTAGAGTGTAATCTATGAGTATGGACTGGCAGGAGGGAAAGAGGAAGAAGAGAGAGGGGCAGTTTCCTTCCTCTCTCAAGGCATGACAGCATGTCTCAGAGCACAATGCACACTTAACATGTAGGCAGAAAATGACTTTCTTAGGCAATCTTTCAAATGAAATCCCCCTGGCTGGTGGTATTCATGTGCTTTGCCAGTGATGCTTATAAAATGATTCCAAGGCACCACAGAGCTCTCGAATCTCTCCCAACTATCAAAGGGTTATGCTTGGTTTATGTTTCAATATTAAGTTACACTATGCTCTGAGCTACTTGCAGGCATTTGTAACCCTAGGTTCTGGAACCTATAAGATGCAGACACAAATGTTTGCTAAATGAATATTTGAAAAAAATTATTTTAACAATTTTTGAATATTTTTGCACTTGTTTGGAAATGAATGGAGTGGAAAGAAGTAGGGTGTTTGCATTCTAATCCAGATCCAGGCACCAAAGGGTTACCTAATCTTAGATAACTTATTTTTTTTGTGGACCTCACTTTCCTCATTTGTTAAGAGAGGGCATTAGGCTAGATGATCTCAGAGGTACTTTTCAGTGAGGATTTTATGATTATAGATGATAAATTAAATAAAATGTCCAGTTAATTGGGTTATCCTATATTTTTAAAACTATGTCCAATCACAAAGAGAGTAGATTATAAAAGAAACCATCAACCTTTTCATAGCTTCAAAGGTATTGGTTTAATCTGGATTTACTGTGAGTTCTCATGAGTTTCAATACAATGCAGTTTACTGTATAATAGAATTCATATTACAAATATAAGTGCATTGAAATCAATGGACAATTAAACAAGAACGAGAACAACAAAAGACTTTTTATCCTCTAGAGCTGTGCTTGCTGTCCACTATGGTAGTGAAATGTGGCTAGTCTGAATTAAAATGTGCTGTAAGTACTAAATACTCATGAGATTTTGAAGGTTTGTTATAAAAAAAAAAAGAATATCTCATTAGTGATTTGACATTGATTACATATTGAAATCATCACTAAATATATCTTAAAAATTAATTTTTCCGATTTTTATACTTTTTAAAATGTGGCTACCAAAAATTAAAATTACAGATGTAGGTCACACTGTGTTTCCGTTACACAATGCTTCCTTTAGAGGGACAGAAGAGGTAGAAGATTAACTATTGCATTATTTAAATGAAAATATTTTTGCTTTTTATTCCAGCATAATCTCCAGTGATTTTTTAAAATGTTAAATTTATTCTCTCAGGAAAATGGCTTTGTAAAGAAGCTTGAGCCTAAATCTGGCTGGATGACTTTTCTAGAAGTTACAGGAAAGATCTGTGAAATGCTATCTCTTCTGAAGCAATACTGTTGACCAGAAAGGACACTCCATATTGTGAAACCGGCCTAATTTTTCTGACTCGTAAGAAAACGATTGCCAACACATACTTCTACTTTTAAATAAACAACTTTGATGATGTAACTTGACCTTCCAGAGTTACAGAAATTTTATCCCTATTTAATAAATAAATTGTATGTAATTTTCTCTATATGCCATTTTTGTTTTCATTTTTGGAGTCTGCCTGGAAATTCAGCCAAAGGGTAAAGCTCAACACAGGAGCCAGGCAATTAATTATGGGATGATGATTAGGAAGGGGGTATCTTTTCTGCAGACTTTTAAGGTGTGCCCATTACCCAAAAGTCCTCCGTGTCACTAGGCTAGACTGCAGACTAGACTGAGAAGCAGACTCAGGCTAGAAGCAGACTCAGGTCGCCTTCCCTCTTCCCTCCTTCCTTCCTTCTTTCCCGTGCTGTCTGCAGTTTCCAGTACCCCTGGCTGCTTAGAATTTCCACTGATGCCTCCTCCCCAGCCTTCTCTCTCTGGCTTGCCATTTGGGGTTGATGGATATGGCAACCTGATATGCAGGATACTCTGCGATATTCTGAACAAAGAAAATTAGGTAAGTGATTCAACGTGGAGCTAGTGTTAATTTTTTTTTTTTTTTTTTTTTTTTTGTAAAAATGAACAGATTAGAAAATTATGTAGTTTGTTAGACCTCGTGTTCTAATTTTTAGGTCAGCAAATCTGATTGCAATATGTATACGCTATACCTGCCTGGCCTTCCCTTCTTACAACACAATCCCCCTGGGACTTGCATTACCTTTCCCTGGAAGCTGTTGATAGATTCCATAAAGAAGCCAGATCTCCCCTCTCAAGCCACGTGCATTCTCGCCGGGCACTTTTATGCTTTACTTAGGAGGTGTGATTCTTAACGGTGGGGATTAGGACACGGGGGCTGTCAGTAAGGAAGTAGTTTGGAAGAGGCAGCTCTGGTTTTAGGAAGTCACATCTGAGAGGCAACCATCTATGCAATCTGAGGCGCCTGTCTACTGGGAGCAGTTCAAGACTTCACAGTTTCTTTTACCTCTTCCTGCAAGTGCCTCACCCACCCCCCCAAACTGCTTTCAGTTTCAATTCATTTTTGTGTTTTAATCAGAGCTGAGTGGTGGGAATGAACAGTCACTGATGGTTATAACAGGAAGTACCTATATGGGCACTGTGACCTGGAATACATTCACACTAGAATCCACAAAATTTGGCTTTTACACTACAGTTACTGCTTTACCAATGTTCCCAACTATGTATCGTCTATACATTCATCACATAAGGACATTTCCATCAACCACTGTGGTCTCTTAAGATTATAATGGAGCTGAAAAATTCCTAATACCTACTGATGTGGTAGCCAACCAACACATTACCTTTTCTGTGTTTAGATGCACAAGGATCATGGTGCTACAATTGCCTACAGTATTTGGTACAAAATATGCTGTACAGGTGTGTAGCATAGGTGTGTAGTAACTTTGTAACTACACTATGTTTGCACCAGAAGGAAATCGGGGCATCTGTCAGACGTATCCCTGGAGTTAAGCGACTCGTGACGATTTCGCTACTTGTCCTGCCTTGCCCTTCTTTTCTGGCCCCTGAAGTCCCAGTACTCAACAGTACAAGAGATGCCAGGCACCGTGGGTACTGCCGGCCGTCTTTACCATCCCCGCCAGTGGCGCTGCCGCCTCCGCGGTCCGGGTGAGGGCTCGGGCTCAGGGAGGTCAGGCGGCAGGGCAGCGACGGCGCCTCGCCACAGCTCCCGGTAGCCGGGGAGGGAGGGCCGGACCACCGGCGGCCGCACGAGGGCTGGGTGCCAATGGCCGGGGGCTAGGCAAGCGCGCGGCGCGCCGAGGGCCCGCGTCCCGGAAGCGGGGTGGGAGCGCTTCCCCGAGTCCCGACCCGCCCCTAGGCCGCGGATCCACCTGGGAGCGGCCAGGGGCGGAGACCAAACCCCAGGGCGCCGAGGGTAGGATTGGACTGGGCTTGGGCGTGAGATGGCGGCGGCAGCGGTGAGCAGCGCCAAGCGGAGCCTGCGAGGAGAGCTGAAGCAGCGTCTGCGGGCGATGAGCGCCGAGGAGAGGCTACGTCAGTCCCGCGTACTGACCCAGAAGGTGCGAGGCCGCCTGTAGCGGAAGCCGCGGCAGATAGACTCTCTGAACGCCTGGCGGCCAGCGATTGCTGATCCGTGCATGGTCAGTGCAGGCGCAGGGCTAGGCCCTCCCGCCACGCGCACGTTTCCCCTCCAGGCGCGCGCACGTTTCCCCTCCCGGCGTCTGCACGCCCGTTCCTGGCGCGCGCCCGTCCCCTGGTCGTAGTCTGGCTGTTCTTCGCACTGTGGCGGAGAGAGGGTCCGGTAGTGAAAGTTGTGGGGCTAAAGAGCGAGAGGACGGCAGGGGTTGACAGATGTATCTCTGGGAGGGGAGTTCGTTTGCATGGGTGGCACCTTTGGTGCTCGAAAACTCCTCCGTGGGGATGACGGTACTATAGTGAGAGCAGGGTGAGAACAGAAAGTTGTGGTAGAGGAGATGGGTGAACTCTTGAGTGCCCAGGTTCCCTCAGTGAGTCCTAAAGTTAATGAGCTACGAGTCAGACTCCAGTTACATTCGTAAAATGGCCAGAGAAAGATGCAGGTGCTTCAGACAAGGGAACACCAAAAAAAGTGTGGAGATGCCAAAGGTCAGAACTCAGATGTTGACTGCACTTCACTAAGCATATGGAGGGCTAAGGCTGTGTCTCAGTAGCTCCAGGGCCTAGGCCTTTCCTGTCTCAGAGTTGGTCAACATTAAATGCTTTTTCTTGAGTGAATGAAAGGAAGACGTGGCTGTCATACCCAGGCTTCCCAAGAACATAGGAAACAGAAGAGAGAAATGAGAGGAATAAGTGAGAGTCCCTGTTTGTTGGTTAGCAGACCTCTGTTTTATTACTTTCACCGACTGCACTGCTACGTATTTTTAGTCTGTCTATGTAATGTCAGTTTTCTTATCAATAAAATGGGAGTCATATCCTGTCTTGAAGGCATGTTCTAAAGAGTTTTTGGGGACTCATTTTTGTTAGACACCAGAGGAAGAAAAATTTAATGTCCCCCGAATAAGTACGTATGTGTAATTCTGTTGTAAGTCAAACTGATGATCTGTTTTCCCAGCATCATGCCTCAGAGACACCAGTGGATATTTGGAGACTTGATGTTCCTTGGAATTAGTTATACCATCAGGCTTTCTTAATTACCCCTCACTATTCTATTATCCGTTATTTGCTCAAATTCAAGGTGCCAATGGGTTAAAGCAGTAAATCAAATATACTTATTTCACCCCTCTCTTCATCTATGTAGGTGTGCATGAGGGAATCTATACAGATGTTAATTCGGTCGTTCAAACAATTATTTTAGCTATTATGAGGAAGCATTGCTGGGTGTTTTAGTATATGTAAAGGATATAGACTCTTGTCTATATCTAGTTGTTTAAAATTTAGCTAATTCATTCACATATGTTGAACACCTAAGTAGTGCACACTTGGCTATGTACTGGGTTGTAGACATGAAAAAGATGATTGTTGCTCTAAAGGGGTGGATAGCCTCAAAGAGGAAACAGACATGAATAAAGAATTGCATTGAAGCCAGATATATGATAAAGGTAAACACCAATATTGTGGAAATGTAGCCTTGGGGAGGGGGATTTGGAAAGCTTTCTATTGCAAAATGTTGAGATGAATTTTGGAGAACAAGATGAATTTTTTCAGGTGAAGGGAAAAATGGGATAGGGGAGTGTGAGTAGGGATATTTAGGCAAGAGATGACAGGGTACAGTTTAGCATGGGCGTTGGAACTACACAGATCTGGGTTTAATCTGGCGCCACTGTCTTTTAACTGTATATCCTTGGACAGGTCTCATAATCTCTCAGAACCCTTGGTTCCTTGTCTATAAAATGGATAATATCATTCTTGTAGGTCGATTGTGAGAGTTAAAGAAGTGTGTAAAGGGATGTATTCAGTGCTTTACCTATTTTTTGATATGTCCTTTAGGAAGGGTATACTGGCAACATTTGGTTAATGGGTTGAGGAATGAAGAAAGAAAAAATAATATGGAGACCATTAAGGGGCTGTTGTGCCAATTCAAGTGAAAGATGAAAAAGATGCAAACTAGAGCATGGGCAGTGAAGATAGGGGGAAAGGAGGCAAATGGGAGACTGTTAAGTGAGAAACAGCAGTACTTGGCAACTGATTGGAAGAGGTTAGAGAATACTGGAAGGGGAGGAGAGTCACCTATGATTCCAAAATTTAGAGCTGGGTATAATGGTGTTTAACCTTGGGCATAAAGAATATAGGAAGTGGAACAAATTTTGGAGTAGCATGGGGGAAATAAAGATGAATTCAGTTTCTAATCTTCTATGTTGTCTTTGTCCATGGAAGATTAGAATTCATAAACTATAGATGGGAATAGTGGCTACATAGATACAGAGTCACTGACAGCAATAGAATGACAACTGAGAGCTGGCATTAAAGGAGGAGAGAGAAAAATTAAAAAGCAGACCCATGACCCTCAGTAATAAATACATTTTACTCTGTACAAGCAAATATACACATACAAGGAACATTTTACAGTTCTTACCACATACAATGAAATGTAATATTTTCTTTTTTTTCCGAGACAGAGTCTTGTTCTGTCACCCAGGCTGGAGTGCGGTGGCATGATCTCAGCTCACTGTAACCTCCGCCACTCACGTTCAAGCGATTCTCCTGCCTCAGCCTCCCAAGTAGCTGGGATTACAGGCACATGCCACCATGCCCAGCTAATTTTTCTATTTTTAGTAGAGACAGGGTTTCACCATGTTGGCCAGGGTGGTCTCGAACTCAACCTCATGATCTTCCCGCTTCTGGCTCTCAAAGTGCTGGGATTACAGGCGTGAGCCCCTGTGCCTGACTCGAACTTTAATATTTGCTATTCTATTTCATTTAAAAATTATAGCCTGCTATTGATTTCATGACTAACCAATGGATCATCTCTGGAAACATCAGTGTACTGTGTAGTGTTTTGCCATAGTGAATGCTCAATAAAGGTGTTAAATGATATCTTTCATTTAGAAAAGCATATTTATTCTTATTGTCACTGTACCTTTTTATAACTTAGAAATTTATCAGAGAAGTAATTTAAATGGTGAAGAAATTCAGCTTTATGTCATATCTTGATTCTCTAACTAATAAGATGAGGAAATTAGTGTCCCTTTACTCACTATGTTTTCTACTCCCTCTGTCAGTTTCTGACATTTATATTGTTATACTTATGTTGTCAAGTTTTGTAATTTTTCATTTTTTGGGACAGAGTCTTACTCTGTCGCCCAGGCTGGAGTGCAGTGGCGCAATCTCGGCTCACTGCAACTTCTGCTTCTCGGGTTCAGGGAGTTCTGTGCCTCAGCCTCCCGAGTAGCTGGGATTACAGATGTCTGCCACCACGCTTGGCTAATTTTTGTATTTTTAGTAGAGACAGGGTTTCACCATCTTGGCCAGGCTGATGTTGAACTCCTGACCTCATCATCCACCCGCCTCAGCCTCCCGAAGTGCTGGGATTACAGGCATGAGCCACCACACCTGGCCAGGTTTTGTAATATTTAAACTTTGCTCTGTAACTGTAATGAGTCTACTCAGCAGTATTTGTGATCGATTTCCAAACTTGAGATTTCAGTAAATAGTATTTACAGTAAACAGTATTTACAAAAATATGTAAAGCACTGAATACATACCTTGTATTTTTTTTTTCTTTTTTTTAGATGGAGTCTCGCTCTGTCTCCAGGCTGGAGTGCAATGGCACAATCTTGGCTCACTGCAACCTCTGCTTCCCGGGTTCAAGTGATTCTCTTGGCTCAGCCTCCCGAGTAGCTGGGACTACAGGCGTGCACCACTACGCCCAGCTAATTTTTGTATTTTTAGTAGAGACAGGGTTTCACCATGTTGGCCAGGATGGTCTTAACCTCTTGACCTCATGATCCACCCACCTTGGCCTCCCAAAGTGCCAGGATTACAGGTATGAGCCACCGCGCCCAGCTGTATTTTTGTTCTATAGATGGTATTCATCACAGAACCAAGTTGTATGATTGAATATGTAAGAAAAGACATGACTTTATGTCACTAGATATGTGTAACTAGGAAGGTAATGCTTCAAGTGTTAGTACCAAAGCTTTTCTCTTTTCCTCCATAATTGCTCAAAATCATTTTCTGTTTTACTTTGTTCCCATTTGGAGCGTATTTCTAATTTAGTTCTGTATTTTTCCAGGAGCTTCTGATTGCCTTTATTTTTCTTTTTTTGACAAATCAAGAATATCTGTTTGTCTTATCAATATATTCTTTTTCATCGTCTGTTAAAATAAATCCACTCTCTTTTTGAAAACACTCCAGCCCCTTGCTTCTTCTGGTCTGGTTGCCTCCGGCCCATTGCACTGCCATTGCCCTGGGGTTCCTCCTTACTCCACTTCTGAGTTAGGGTCTAGTAACTTTTTGAGTCTAGTATCTTTGTCTCTCTTGGATTCTTTTCCTTTCATCTTATTAGAGTATATCTTCAGATAATTTTTTTTGAGAAAGTATCTATGGGAGTGGTAAACTTTTAAATATACATTAGGAAATGTTTTACCCTCATACTAGATTGATAGTTTGAATTTCAAATTTAAAATTATTTTCCTTGTTCTGCTCAGCACCCATGGCCCCCATTCAATATGGAGACTAGTGTTTTTCTTTTACTTTTTTTTTTTTTTTGAGATAGAGTTTTGCTCTTGTTGCCCAGGCTTGAGTGTTATGGCATGATCTTGGCTCAATTTCTGCCTCCTGGGTTGAAGGGATTCTTCTACCTCAGCCTCTCAAGTATCTGGGACTACAGGCATGTGCCACGACGCCCGGCTAATTTTGTATTTTTAGTAGAGACAGGGTTTTACCATGTTGGTCAGGCTGGCCTCGAACTCCCGACCTCAGATGATCTACCCACCTCTGCCTCCAAAAGTGCTGGGATTACAGGTGTGAGCCAAGTATATCTTCTTTGATTATTTCTTTTCCTTTGTGCCTTTTTGGAACTCTTGTTAATCAGATAATAAAAATCATAGATTGATCTTCTGTATTTCTTAACATTTTTTTCATTTTTCCTATTTTTGTCTTTTCCCCTACTCCAAGGCTGTCTCCTAAGTTGCTTTAATTTTGCTAATCACAATTTTAGTTTCCATTGATTATTTCATGATTCCCTGATTGCTTCCTCCCCTGCAGTCTATTGTTATTTTAGAAATGCAATTATCTTCTTGAGTTTGTCTGAGAAAACTAATTAGAATTTCAAAAAATTGTCTGTCCTGTTTGTCCGTTTTTTCTCCCCTTCCTGTTTTTTTTTTTTTTTTTTCCATCCTTCTATTTTGTATTTTGACTTTTCAAAATGTTTGATGATCCTTTATTGTCTGTACATATTTGTGAATGAAGGTGTCTTAGCTAATGGGGATTTCCTCTGCCTTTTATAGTTGCTTTGGGATTTCAAAGGAGGAATGGATTCTGCCTGACCTGCACCCTTATTCTCTGAGTGTTGTGATCTGCTGCTGTTTTGTCAGCAAAATACTGTCCCATCCACTCTTTTTCTTACAGAAATTAGGTCTCTGTTCCCTTGTTCTCAGTACTCTAATGGATTTTCTTTTTTGTGCTTCTTTACCGTCACATTAATGGGATTTGAGGAAGGAAGATAAATATGTATGCACAGTCTCGCACTGAATGTTAACTGATGTTTATTACTGCTTATTCAACTCTCGATCTTCTATATTCTGCTGTAAAGACAGCAAAAAGGATACTTAACTTTCTCATATAGTAGTTGGATGCCCAAAGCCCCAGGCCTGCCCAGGTCTAGGTTTCACATTTCCTTTCTTTGCCCATTTCAGGCCTCAAAACAATTTTGTAAATTTTCAGAATGTGAGAGTTAACTTTCTTTCTTAGACTGGTTTGATGTGCTGTATCTACTTGATTTCTGTGTTTCCTTTTTTATTAGTAATAACTTGACTTTCTATTCCTGTATCTTTTTGCTAGTCATATTTATAAGCTACTTCTATGGCTTACAATTATATAATAATAACAAAAGTATTAAAAAGTCTGATAAAGAATAAGAAAAGTATTCTTTTCTTTTTAGTTTGGCAAACAGGGAAGAACAGAAAAGGAAGGGAAAAAAAAGAGAGCTGGCCAGGCGCAGTGGCTCACAACTGTAATCCCAGCACTTTGGGAGGTCCAGGTGGGTGGATCAGTTGAGCTCAGGAGTTTGAGACCAGCCTGAGCAACATGGTGAAACCCTGTCTCCACAAAAAAATACGAAACATCAGCCGGACATAGTGGTTGCACCTGCGGTCCCAGCTACTCTGGAGGCTGAGGCAGGAGGATTGCCTGAGCCTAAGAGGCAGAGGTTGCAGATTGTGCCACTGCACTCCAGCTTGGGGAACGGAGGGAGACCCTGTCTATATATTAAAAAAAAAAAAAAAAAGGAAAAGGGAGAGTGAAGGACTAACTTCTGAGTCTGGATAAGTTCCTGAGATTGTTGACATTTCTATGATGAGCAAAGCTCAGTTCCCTTCTCTTGCCTGATGGATGATTCAATTGAAAATGATTTCTTTCATCAGGATCTGCCCCCACCCCATAATTGTGAATATTTTGATATTCATTTGAACAGATGAATTTAGGAAATGGGATGGGGATGGCAGAGCTAAGAGAGAATTATAAGGCATGTTCTCTGCCTCAGAGAGCTCAGTTCATGGACCGGTTAGAGATACCACATTTAGGGCACATGAAACAATTAGTGATCCACTCATGACAATACATTATTGTTATATATTAATTCTAAATGTAGTAAGGGTTTGGCAGAAATAGGAAAAGTTAGGGCTTGCGTTGGACTTTAAATGGGTAGAATTTGGGAAGAGAGAGACGCCTGACAATCCAAGGAGTGGAGAAGCTTGTGGGAGCCAAGATTCAGAGATAAAATAAAGCAGACTCTAGGGAAAGCATGTGAAATGACCGAAGACTACTAAAATGGGTAGGTGGGGATCAAGCCTGGAATTCTGTAGATAAACAGCTTGTCTCCACAGTGACCTTTTAATGGGTTTTCACACCTACCAGAGTGGGTGTACCAGGAAGGGATAAAAGGAGCAGGTAAGTGCTGAGTCCCAATCTAAAAGTCAGGCTTCAGGATGCAACACTGTCTGACCCACTATATCACTCTGCCCCCCCCCCCCCCCTTTTTTTTCTTTTTAATATTTAAAGAAATAGGACAAGGCTGAGAGAGAAAGGAAGAACTGTTAAGGGGAGTTACTAAATATACTCTTGGAAAATATAATTGCCATAATTTCCCATTTAGGTGATTGCCCACAGTGAGTATCAAAAGTCCAAAAGAATTTCCATCTTTCTGAGCATGCAAGATGAAATTGAGACAGAAGAGATTATCAAGGACATTTTCCAACGAGGCAAAGTCTGTTTCATCCCTCGGTATCAGTTCCAGAGCAATCACATGGATATGGTGAGACTAGAATCACCAGAGGAAATTTCTTTACTTCCCAAAACATCCTGGAATATCCCTCAGCCTGGTGAGGGTGATGTTCGGGAGGAGGCCTTGTCCACAGGTGAGTATTATGGTGTTAGGTTGTTGTTAGGTTATGACCAGTTGTTAGATCTCAGATCCACCTGTTATGTGTGGGTCAGTGGGGGTTGCTTTTCCTGTAGGGATTAATTTGTATTTTGCCTACGTTCCAAGACACCTGTATTACTTGGTTTAGGATGTGATGCCTTTTGAAAACTGTGAAGTGTAAACAAATAATATTGTTGACTTCTCACATATTGTTGCCCTACCTTATGGGCTGAATTATGTATTTTTCGTGAATCATTATTTCCTGTGGTTTCAGTTATGGTCTGCTTGCTAATGAGCATATTATTATTAATGCTAATTAGCACTTATATCTCCAGTTTAGACCTGAAAACTATTTTCTGGACATCTCTACTTGGATGTCACATGTACATCTCAAACATGAGATGTTCCAAACTGAGTCATGGTCCCCTCAGCCTCGACTACCTACTATGTGTTTATCTCAGTACATGGCACCGCCAGCTACCCAGCTGGCCATGCCAGAAGTCTCCAGGTCATCCTTGACTCCCCTCTTTCTCTCATGCCCCATATGTGGTCTATTGCTAAGTCCTGATGATTTTACCTACTGCATATTT
Organism: Chlorocebus sabaeus; assembly: GCF_047675955.1. NCBI lineage: Eukaryota > Metazoa > Chordata > Mammalia > Primates > Cercopithecidae > Chlorocebus > Chlorocebus sabaeus. Next base: position 56,029,819 of record NC_132929.1, on the reverse strand, counting down.
AGTGAATCTGTCCATTTCTCTCTAACCCACTGCTACTACTGCATTCTAAGCTGACATCTCCTCCTGCCTGCGTTCCTGGAAAGGCCTCTTACCTGTTCTTTCTCTCCATGTCTTGTATCTTCTCTTTCCTCTTTATTGGTTATTTAAAAATAATTGAAACAAGATTTTGAAAACGCAAATCTGCCACTTCTCTCCCCTCCTTAAAGTCTTTCTGTGACTTACTATTGCCCTTAGGTTGAAGTAAACACTACTTAATGAGGTTCTTCCTGATCTTGGCCCTGCTATCTTACTATTTTCATGTCTTTCTACTCCCCACTTCATAGTCTGAGTTCCAGCCACTCTGAGTATCTCTGTTTCCCAACTCCACTTTGCCTTCTCTACTGCTGGGTCTTAATACATGCTGTTTTCTGGCCAACAGATGCTTGGGAAGTTTTATCATTATGAAACAGGTAAAGAGCTGAAAGCAAAATAAGCTAAGGGTATTATTTTTTAGTATAATGCCTGAAACCCATCTTAGAGATGTATATTTTTGACTGAGACTTAGATGGTTGCAAAGAAGCCCCAGCACAACTTTATGCAGTCTTTACTCAGTTTCTGCCCCTTCCAATACAATGCCATTGCCTATAAAGTCAGTATGTTGGAGTGGGAGGGGAGAGGGTCAAGGGCTCATAACAGTAGAGGGATTATGCACTTTGCTAGTTTAACTTTCCCTGTATTGTCTAGTCTTGGGCTTTGCTAGATGTTTAGGCACCAAAAATATATTCAGATCTACTTCCTTCATGTCCTGCATCAATAGGCCAGATGAATGTCAGCATTTTAAAACTCTTTCATATTTTCAAGGGGAAAGATTGCAAGCATTTCAAGGCAATGAGATAATAAGGGAATACAGAGTATCTTGGAGAACAGTCTAGGGTTATAGATAAGAAAAGATGGGAAATTATAACTACTGACTTTGCTCAAACTTAATGTAGCTACTCCAGACTTGCAGGCTTAATGGTGGAACCCAGGATACTGTCCCAATTCCCAAATACTGTTAACAGCTCCTTCAATGCCTGCATCATCTCTAATTGAAATTTTACTTGGTTTCCTCCAGTAACCAATTCCTCTAGAGGCAACTCATTCCTTTTAGAACAGCTCTGTTCCTTCTAGAACATCTTCCTTGGGTTGAGCTAAAGTGTATCACTTTGAACTTCTGTGCATTTGTTCTAGTTCTATTCAAGCACAGCGGTGAAAAGAGTAAGGAAGAAGCATTATTTTTCCTTTTAACTTATTTGCACTTCCTGATTAGGATAATCTCAATCCAAATAAGTGAGTCAATCATTTATGTATGATTTTTTTTTTTTTTTGAGACAGAGTTTCGCTCTGTCACCCAGGCTGGAGTGCAATGGTGCGATCTCAGCTCACTGCAACTTCCGCCTGCTGGGTTCAAGCGATTCTCTTGCCTCAGCCTCCCAAGTAGCTAGGATTATAGGCATGTGCCACTATGGCCAGCTAATTTTGTATTTTTAATAGAGATGGGGTTTTACCATGTTGGTCAGGCTGATCTCGAACTCCTGACCTCAGATGATCCACCTGCCTCGGCCTCCCAAAGTGCTGGGATTACAGGCGTGAGCCACCACACTCGGCCTGTGTATGGTTTTTAGCACATTGTTTGGCACATAGGAGCTATCGAATAAATGGTAATATATTAATTTTAAGCAAGGAAGTCAGAATTATTCATTATAAGATAAACTCATTACTAGCCAAGTAGTTAATATTTTGGTAATTTTCAGCAGATATTTTTACACATCTACTTTGTGTCAGATACTATTTTAGGTCTGGAAAGATAAGACCCTGATTTGAAGGGACTCACACTGTAGCTGGTGAGACAGAAAATGAACATAAACAGAATATCCTAACGTATAGTATATGTCAAATATAAGTGTCAAATGAAAAGATACTGAATATTAAAAATAGAAATTTAGAATATGGTTCTGAATAGAAAAAAGTCCACCAAAAATACCCCACAACTGGTTGTTCATTTTTTTTTTCTCCTTTATAGCATTTATTCATGCTGTATTTATAGTAACAGGGACTTTTTTTCCCCCATGCATTTTTCTTTGCAGATACTTGCAATCTGGGTTGCAGAGGGATAGTGGATTATACCCACAGTTTCTCGAAACTACAGTCTGGGGTCAAAGCTTGCTGCTGTTGTTTATAGAAATGTTTGAGTAGGCAGCCTCAGCTGTTTGTTGTCTCCTAACATCACCCTCTGTAATGTGGATGTCTACTTGCATCAGCAACTTAAAATGTGGCAACTTCAGTGCTTAAGCATAAATCTAGCTTTACAATGTTTGGGACTAGCTGATCAGAGCTCAGACTGTCCTTGGTGTAGCTTTCGTTGTCTGTTTATCTTTCTTATTTGCTCACATTATCAGAGCTTAGAAAAGAGTGAGCTTTTGTGTCCTCAGTTGCAATGATAAGTTCCTAAGCAAAAATTTCCCATGGGCTATTATTATTCTTGTATTATATATGTAGCAAAAGAAATAGATTGCTAAATGAAATAGAGGGTCGGATTCTTTCCCAAGTTTGTCTTCAAGGTAAGGGCTACTTGGGCAATTAGATTAGGGCAGGAATTTTTCCAGTGCAAGTATATAGTCTGATTCAACCTGGCTTAAGCAAAAATGAGATTTTATTGGCCCAGAGACTGAAAAGTTCACAGAAGGGCTGGCTGGATCAGTGGCATTAGGATCCAGTCTATCTCTGCCTTTTGGCTTTGCTTCCATCTATATCAGTTTCATTTACTGATGCCACATGGTGACCCATAGCAGCTCTAGGTTCCATGGCATCCTTACTGTTAGCAATAAAGAACAAGTTTGTTTTCTAACAGTCTGATAAAGTCCTGGTCCTAACTCTTCTTGACCCGAATGGGCATCTTGAAATTAATCACTATGGCCAGAGATATGGAATTGGCTGACTGGCTTAGGCCTGGGTCTTACGTGCCTGTCCTTGACCCATTCTTTGTGACCAGAAAGAAAAGAAGTGCCAATTGACTTAGACTAGGTCATATGCCCAGCTCGGCAGCCCTACCCAAACCACTGAGCTGACAGTAGGGTGAGAGTGTTTGTTGTGTTTCCAGAACAAGGGGGAATGGATACTAGGGAGTCAAAACTAAACTCACCTCTGCTATCAATCATTTCTGAAATTCTGCAGAGTATAATAGGCTCTTTGCAGTCATAGCTTTGCCAGTGCTGATTTTTAACTTATGATCTTCTTGGAGGCTTTTGGGAATTAATATCTATGTGTAGGTACCTGAGCCATAACTTAATGATCATAATGAAGACTTTCTAGTCATCAAGGACAGAGTCTTTGAACTACCCTTCTAGGTTGTTCATGATCAGTACTTTTGGGAGGGTTATGATTGGTTCACTGTGAGTAGATCACATTGACTTCATTTCTTTCTTTGTTAGGATTGCATGGCATCTGCAAGAATATAATAAGAGATAGTGGGTATGGATTTCATCAAGGCATATTTGATGGAGTCATGATATCCTCGGGATGCTGGAGAAATTTGTATTGGCTCATAATTATTCAGAAAAGATGTGTAGAGCACTGCTCTGTGGGAGGTGTGATGGGGAAATAGCAGGGAACAGCATGGACTTGGTTCCCAGTGTTGTGGAGTTAACTAGCCTGTTCTCACAGAAGCAGGTTTGTGCTGGCATGTCACAGGCTCTCTCCTTTTTGCTGTCCTGTTCAACTTTTTGTTGAACTTTTAGCTTTTTTCAGCTTTCGTTGAACACTTAGATGTCTCACTGTTCCTTATTTTCAGCATGTCGAAATTCATTCTTATTCTTTTTGTGTTTTTCATATTTCTGTTAGCAGCCCCTTTGTAGACATGGAATTATCCTTGCCTCCTTCCCACCATCCAGTTATTACCAGATTTTTCTTTGTAATGTTTTTATCACCTGTCTTTCTCTAATTCCAGTTTTGGGAGAATTCTTTGTCTACAATTTTCATTCTTCGTATCTGTTCCATTGGAGTGAACTTTAAATTGGTTTCCTGGCCATATTAACTTTTCCAAAGTACCTTTCTGTACGGGTCATCTACCCTATTCAGGCCTTCTCTGTATGCTGAATAGATCTGTGTACCTGAGCAAACAATGGTTCCTGCTGGTTGTTGCCAAAAAAAGGGACATTGGATGAAATCCAAACATTCAGGCCACTTTCTGGGCCTTCCCTGCCTTTCTGCCTTAATACTTGTGCCTCCTTGGTACAGTTCCTCATTTCAGCCAAAGTGGTCTGCTGGAAGACAGTATTTCCTAGTAATGGAAAATATGGATTTCAGAATCAGACCAACCTGGATTTGGATTCTAGTTTTGCTCCTTTCTAATTGTGTTACCTTGGGAAGATCACTTAACTTCTCAGGGTTTCAGTCTTCTTACCTGTAAGTGGATTCAGACCTACCTTACATATCTGTTATGGAGCTTAAATGAGATAATGTCTGAATAGTGTTTGACACATAGTAGGTGCTCAGTAAAAATGCCCTTGTTGCTGCTGTGGATGCTGTTGTTTTTGCTGATGTTGAGTGGTCAGGCATAGGGTAATGTTATGTGCTTTACTGTGAAAGTGATTTTGTTTATACCGTTTTCCAGGCTAGAATATATTATATGTTTCTTCAGGATAGTCTCTTCTAGTCTGGTGCTTAAGATCACTAGCTTTGGAGTCAGACTGATCTGAGTTTGAATCTGGCCTTTACCACTTGGGCGGAATTACTTAACATCTCAAAGTCCAAATTTCCCTTCTGAAAATTGGAGATAATTACAGTACTGACTGACTGTGTTGTTGAGAGGATAAAGTAAGATGATATATGTAAAGTGCCTAGTACAGTTTGCCATGTAGTCAGAGATCAATGCATGGTAGTTACTAACAGTAAGCAGAAATTATTTTCCCCAAACCCTCCCTGGCTGTCTACAATGTACTGGTCTCTTTCTTCCTTAATTCTTATGTACTTGGCACTTTACATATATTACCATGTTTTATTAATTCTTTTTGGAAATATATCCCTTTTCTTTGCTGATAGACTTAGACTCTTTAGGGGCAGAAACCTTCTTCTAAATCATTTGTATCCCTGGTACATAGTCATGTGGTTTATGTGGTAGACTTTCAGTAAAGGTTTCTTGAGGTGAAGCTAACAGTTTTGAATTCAAAGAATGCCTGTGTAAATGAATAGATGATCAACACTTTATAGCTATAAAAGAAAAGCTGGATTTAAAAAACTATATGCATGTACACAGGGACACATTTAAAAGTATACCAGAGTCAGTTGTTTTATAAGGTGCTGTAACTTGTTGTTTTTAGAGACAAGGTCTCACTCTGTCGCCCAGACTGGAGTGCAGGAGTGTAATCATAGCTCACTGTAACCTTGAACTCCTGAGCTCAAGTGATCCTCCAACCCTAGCCTCCTGAGTAGCTGGGACTGCACGTGCACACTACCATGCCTGACTAACTAATTTTTAAATTTTTTTGTAGAGACAGGTCTACTCTGTTGCCCAGGCTGATCTCGAACTCCTGGCCTCAAGAAATCCTCCTGCCTTGGCCTCCCAGAGAGCTGGGATTATAGGTGTGAGCCACGGCACCCAACCAACATTTTTAATATTTGTGAGTAAAGAGTTAACATCAGTCCTGGACTAAGCTAGACCTGCCTGGGGGAATATCCTTGGAACTTATCTTCTCTCAGCACTAGTTTTTGGGAAGCCATAGAGTTGTGATAACGTGGGATGTACCTGTACCTGCCTGTTACTGTGTGCTACTATACCTGAATTGGGAGCTGTGAGTTGGCATGGAAGCCTTGGGTCTGTGGAACTAGATCTCTACAAAAGATGGGCAGGAAATGGAGGTTGCAGCTTCTCTGTGTGAAGGTGGCCTATGTGCCCCTTGGCTCTTGCTGCACCCTGTGTGAGTGAGAAGGCAAAAGAAGCAGTGTGCTGAGGTAGCTGCTGGGCTCTGGATGAGGTAAAGATGCTGAACCTGCCATATCTCCTCTTGTGTGTTCGTCTGTAAGGCTAAGTATGTGGAGTAATACTTAGATTGTTTCCTGAGCCCATGTGCCAAGTCAAATCTGTAACAACTGCTGGGTCAATACAGTCTCTGGGTTTGTTTTTTATTTTTTGTGGGGAGTGGTCAGTGCAGCTTAAATAACAGAAATTTATTTTCTGACAGTCTGGGTATTTTTAATAATATTCTGTGGAGACTCTAACACCACTGGTCCCACCAGTGACTGTCAGCATGTCTATGAGAATGTTTAATTTTTACTAAGCCTAGAAATAAGTAGTTATAAGATCCTACATGGTGTGATATTTTGATATGAGTTACAGCTTATCTTCTCATTGAAAGTGTTTCTAAACCTTTAACACGTGTTTCTTTAGCTTAACAAAAATCCTCCTCACTAATTGTATTTGAACTTTTGAAATAAATTATGACTAAAAGTAAATGAAAGCAACTGTAATTTTGGAATGTGCTTTTTCACATTGCACATGCCATTGTAGGCATTTTGGGTGACCTCCCTCTCTGGACAATTGAGAACATTGCCTCCTGAGTTAGGCACTGTGGGAGGGAGAGTGAACCCTTACTGTCCTTGCTTCATCTTCTTTGTTTTCAGATGGGATAACTGCAACCCAGGGAGGTTAAGTCACTCCCCCAAGGACACACAGGCAGTTAATGATAATGCGAGGTCACCCAGTTCTGGTTTCCACTCCAGTGCCCTTTGAAGTGCCATTTTTCTTCACACTTCATTCATTAAGATTGCTTTACTACCTAGATTTTCTTCTCTCTCCTGATAGCATACTGCATTAAAACTGTTATTCATGGAACAGGTACCCTTGGTAATTGTGTGCATGGGAACATTGTCATATTTTCCCAAGTAAGAACTTGGACTGAGTCATATGTATCTAAAAGTACACTGGTCTCAAAGTTAAGCTTTTTTTTCAGTCATTTTGTATTCAACTAAATACACAGGAAGAACCAGCTACAGCTTTGATTTCTATCAGGGCCTTTCATTTGAATTATAAGTGCACTCATGATAGGCTTCCTTGGGCTTGTTCCAGAATTGTCTATTTTATCTTTTGTAGCGGCTTTAGAATATATCCTCATTTTAGAGAATGGTAATTTACTTCTTGTTAACTCCCAGCCCATTAAGATTAAAAGATAGTTCCTTAGGGGTTATGGCCTGTTATTCTTCCCGAGATGGGCTAGCCTGCTAAATGTTCTACTCAAGCATAATGATTCATTGAGTGTACTATTGAACACTTAACTATCTGTAAAAGGACTAACCCAGGTGACTTAAACCTCGCTATATATAGAACTTCAGGTGTTTAAACTGCTTTTCCAGTTCAACTTTTTTTTTTTTTTTTGAGATGAAGTCTTGTTCATTGCCCAGGCTGGAGTGCAGTGGCGCGATCTTGGCTCACTGCAAGCTCCGCCTCCCGGGTTCACGCCATTCTCCTGTCTCAGCCTCCTGAGTAGCTGAGACTACAGGCGCCCGCCACCACGCCCAGCTAATTTTTTGTATTTTTAGCAGAGACGGGGTTTCACTGTGTTAACCAGGATGGTCTCGATCTCCTGACCTTATGATCTGCCCGCCTCAGCCTCCCAAAGTGCTGGGATTACAGGCGTGAGCCCCTGCGCCCGGCCGTCAACTTTTATCACCTAATTGAGACATTAAAATGTCTATTAGGTTTATATATATTTCTGTATACATTTAATTCAGAGGAAGGGCAGAATTTTTAAGAGGAGCGAAGTTGTGTTAGAAAAAATAAACTCTTTTTTTAGTTTATTCCTCTCTGAACCTTAAATTTCAAGCTAGGGTAGTAAAGACTTGTGTGTAAATGAATGCCCAGCTTAAATGCTGCCTCCTCCAAAAGTCTTCTTAGATTTCTCAGTCATATTTAAACACTTCTTCCTTTGTTTTCTCCCTGTATTTTAACACCCTAGCATACCTTTTGTTATTGGATTTGCTTTATTATATCCTATATGTGTAATTTAAAAGTTTTTGCTTTACTACTTGCAGGGATTAGGAGTCCACCATTTAATAGGGAATCCTTTTTCATTTACCCCACTTTATAAAAGGTTAGAAAATTACTCTCCATATTAAGCTTATGGCTTCAAGTAACTTTCACCTGATGGTACTTTAGAGAAACATATAAATAATCTTCAAACTTTTTTTTTTTTGGTGTGTTTGGGCTTAGCACAGTGCCCTGATGAATCTGAGGTACCATCTCTTTCTTCAGTAACTTAAACATCCTTTTTAAAGTACACCTGAAAATTGTATATTGAGTGAATGACTGATAGTACTACAAAGAAATGCAGATATAATAGCACATGATCCATCAATGTTTATCTTTTATGCTAATCGTCATCTACAAAATCAGATTTGTTTTGATTATTACCCATAAATAAACAAGCAGAGGCGGGTGTTGTAGCTCATGCCTGTAATCCCAGCACTTTGGGAGGCTGAGGCGGGTGGATCACGAGGTCAGGACATCAAGACCATCCTGGCTAACATGGTGAAACCCCGTCTCTACTAAAACATACAAAAAAAAAAAATTAGTTGGGCGTGGTGGCGGGTGCCTATAGTCCCAGCTATTTGGGAGGCTGAGGCAGGAGAATGGTGTGAACCTGGGAGGCGGAGCTTGCAGTGAGCTGAGATCGCATCACTGCACTCCAGCCTGGGTGACAGAGTGAGATTCCATCTCAAAAAAAAACAAAATAAAAAACAGAATATACTGTTAGATGAAGTAGGCAGCAAATTATGAGATGGAAATTGAACAGAAACAAAAAATATCTTCCTAACTGCCCATGTCATTACTTTGGGTTAAAGCAGTCAAATCCACTGCAAAAATTTAAGCGTTCTTTGGATGTAGTGACACAGGGAAGCAGAATCACTTGCAAGAAGTCCTGTGATTAATTAAAAAACAAGAAAGAGCTAGGAAAGAAATTTTGATTTTAGTCAGAGTTTTGTGTGTATATATGTGTGCACGTGTGTGTATATGCATGTGCTGTGTATAAAATGGGTCATGATGTTTTTCTTACTGTAGGTTCTAAAATGTTTGAAAGCCACTGATTTAGGCCTCTGCTTCTCAAGAAGGCATGCATCTATTACAGGCCCTATTGGGTAAATTTTCTTCAACTATTAATTTGACTTAAACATTTTAGCAGAAATAAACCAGAAAAACAAACATACAAACATACAAAACCACGCATTATTTTTATAACAAACACAATCACAAAGGTAGCATATAGAAGATAAATAAAATTCACAAATTTTAAGGATAAAAATTAGCTGGGGATGCTGGTGGGTGCCTGTAATCCTAGCTACTCAGAAGGCTGAGGCAGAAGAATTGCTTGAACCCAGGTGACGGAAGTTGCAGTGAGCCAAGATCACACCATTGGACTCAGGCCTGGGGGACAGAATGAGACTCCAACTCAAAAAAAAGGATAAAAATTTAAAGGTAAAACACAAAATATTAAAGCAAAAACTGGCTCTGTGGGCAGGCCTGCAGGCAGACCCTCCAGGGATTTTAACTTTCTCTGCAGTTACCTTAGTGAAAAATTTGGGAAGTACTGGTCATTTAGTGGAATTTCAAAAGCATGATACAAATGAAAAAGAAAATTTTTTGTGTTGAATTTTTTTTAAAGTGCTCTTTTATTTCCTCTGTTGATTTTTAAGCTATGTTTTAAATTGTTTTAGTGGTTGCTGGAGGGATTACATCTTTTATTTAGTATAGTCTGTTTCAGATTAGTATTCACCTGATTCCAGTAAAATATAGCAATTTTCTTCTTATATAATTCCATTCTTCCTTCCCCATTTATGTTATTATTGTCATATTGAGGCAGGAAATTAAAGAAAGAAAAATAAAACAAAAAGAAATAAGCTTTCCTGTATTAGGCTGACTTGTCTCAGAGGCAGCAACGGGCACAGTCCAGACCCAGGAAAAGTCTTGATAATAATATCGAAGAAGCCAGGAAACAAAAGAATGTGCTCTGGAGATTCTCTCACCACTCACACCACATAGGGAGAAGAAAAACAAATTTTCCTTTGTTTTACAGTATGAGTTTATAGATTCCTGTTTTCTGTAACTAGTGACTTCAAGTATTCTGTTTTATCTAAGTAGCGGAGTGAAGGTCATAAACTGAGTGAGCAGGCCTGAGATATGACCACCTGGCACCATAGTGAAGGCCATAGAATAAGGCTTGCTAGACACTAGGGCAAACCTAGATAATGGCCATCTGAGTTGCATAGCAATGGTCATGTGTAATCCTGAGTTCTGAACCTGTTACAATTTGGTTAACTCTCTTTGTCCTGTGCTGAGACCAGCTCGGTCAGGGAGACCCTAACCCAGTGGTGCTAGAGGAATTAAAGACATACACACAGAAATATAGAGGTGTGAAGTGGGAAATCAGGGTTCTCACAGCCTTCAGAGCTGACAGCACTGAACAGAGATTTACCCACATGTTTATTAACAGCCAGCCAGTCATTAGCATTGTTTCTATAGATATTTGATTAACTAAAAGTATCCCTTATGGGAAATGAAGGGATAGGCCCAATTAAAGAAACAGGTTGGGCTAGTTAACTGCAGCAGGAGCATGTCCTTAAGGCACAGATCGCTTATGCTGTTGCTTGTGGCTTAAGAATGCCTTTAAGCAGTTTTCCACCCTGGGCGGGCCAGGTGTTCCGGCCATTATGAACATGTTACAGTGCTGCAGAGATTTTGTTTATGGCCAGTTTTGGGACCAGTTTATGGCCAGATTTTGGGGGACTTGCTTCAACAGTCCTGCCTCTGTTTCCTTGCTTTCGCTTTGCACCAGTGTAAGCCTGACTCAAGTTAGCCCATCCCCTTTTAGAAGTATGTATAAGAGTCAAGTGATGTCTTTGTTCTGGGCCCAGTTTTTGGATGTTGAGTCTGCTGGGTCTGAGTGCACTCAGAAAAGATCCTCCTTCTTTACCCCAAGGTCTCTCTTCTCCTCCTAATTCACACAACAATATAAGTTACATCTGTATGTACTATAAATCCAACAAATAGTATTGTAATTATTGCTTTAAGAATGCTTATGTTGTAAAAAGGAATAGAAGAAAAAAGAAAAAACAGTCTTTTGTGTTTACCTTCCTACTTACTATTTCCAGTGTTCTTCATTCTTTCCTGTGAATTTGAGTTACCATCCAGTGTAATTTCCTTTTGGCCCCAAGGACTTTCTTTAGTCTTTCTCATACAGCTCTGCCAGTAATTAATTCTGTCAGTTTTTGTTTAGAAATGTCTTATTCTGCCTCTGTTTTTGAAAGAGTTTTGCTGAATATAAAATTCTTAGTTGACATATACATTTTTTTCCTTTCAGCATTTTCAGTGTTATTCTTCTGCCTTGTGGCCTCCGTTGTTTCTGATGAGAAGTCAGTCAGTCATTGTATTTTTGTATTTCCCTATTTATAGTAAGTTATTTTTCTCTTTCAGCAGTTTGACTCTGATGTGTAAAAATGTAGATTTCTTTTCTTTTCTTTTTTTTTTTTTTTTTTTTTGAGATGGAGTTTCGCTCTGTTGCCAGGCTGGAGTGCAGTGGTACAATCTTGACTCACTGTGGCCTCTGCCTCCCAAGTTCAAGCAATTCTCCTGCCTCAGCCTCCCAAGTAGCTGGGACTACAGGAGCGCACCGCTACGCTCAGCTAGTTTTTTTTGTATTTTTATTAGAGGCGGGGTTTCATCATGTTGGCCAGGATAGTTTTGATCTCTTGACCTTGTGATCCACCCACCTCGGCCTCCCAAAATGTTGGGATTACAGGCATGAGCCACCGTACCTGGTGTATGTAGATTTCTTTAGTTTTATCCTATATGGGATTTATTGAGCTTCTTGGGTCTGCAGATTAATTTGTGCATCAACTATAGGAGGTTCTCAGCCATTATTTTTCAAAAAAAATTTGTTTTCCTGCCACATTGTCTCTCTTCTCCTTCTAGGACTCTTATTCCACGTATAGTATATTGGTATTCTTGATATTGTCCCACAAGTCACTTAGACTGTGTTAATTTTTCTTCAGTCTTTTTTTCTTTCTTTTTTCATGTTGGGTAATTTCTATAGATCTGTTTAAGTACACTGCCTTTTTTCTTCCATCATCTCAAACCCATTATTGAGTCCATGTAATGCATTTTTTATTTCAGTAGTTGTACTTTTCTTTTTTTTTTAGACGAAGTTTCGCTGTTGTCGTCCAGGCTGGAGTTCAATGGTGTGGTCTCAGCTCACAGAAACCTCCGGCCCCCGGGTTCAAGTGATTCTCCTGCCTCAGCCTCCCGAGTAGCTGGGACTACAGGCATGCGCCACCACGCCCAGCTAATTTTTGTATTTTCAGTAGAGATGGGGTTTCACCATGTTGGCCAGGATGGTCTTGATCTCTTGACCTTGTGATCCACTTCCCTTGGCCTCCCAAAGTGCTGGGATTACAGGCGTGAGGCACTGTGCCTGGCCAGTAGTTGTTCTTTTCAACTGTAGAGTTTAATGCTTATTTAAAGTTTCAGTTTCTTCATTGCTACTCTCTATTTGTTGAGTCATTGGTGTCATATATTCATTTAATTCTGGGAACATTAGTTTCCTTTAGTTTTTTCTGGACAGGGATGGAGTCTCACACTGTCACCTAGGCTGGAGTGCAGAGGTGCAATCTCGGCTCACTGCAAGCTCCGCCTCCCGGGTTCACGCCATTCTCCTGCCTCAGCCTCCTGAGTAGCTGGAACTATAGGTGCCTGCCACCATGCCCGGCTAATTTTTCTTTTTGTGTTTTTAGTAGAGACCGGGTTTCACCATGTTAGCCAGGATGGTCTCGATCTCCTGACCTTGTGATCTTCCCACCTCAACCTCCCAAGGTGCTGGGATTACAGGCGTGAGCCACCGCGCCTGGCCTACTTTATTTTTTTGAACAGATTTTTAAAAAATTCTTGGCTCATATTCATAATGGCTGCTTTGAAGTCTTTGCTAAATTAAACATCTTGGCCCACTTAGACTTCATTTTCCTTGACTGATTTCCCCCCCTTGATTGTAGGTCACTTTCTTGTTTCTTTGCATGTCCTATATTTTTGTTGTTGTTGAAATCTTTTTGACAATATCTTGTAGTATCTCTGGATTCTGATTTACTTTTTAAAGTGTTTTGTTGGTTTGTTTGTTTTTTTGGTAACTAGCTTGCTCTTAGCCTGTAGAATCTGTGATATGTGTCTATAGATATCTCTGCTCAATTTTTGTGTGCTTAGATTTATTTTTTGGCCTGGCTTCCTAGGTGCTGCTCCTGTGTCTGTATAGCTTACTGGTGAGCCAATGATTGTTTCTTCAAATATTCACATCTTTTGCCCAATTTTAATTGAGTTGCTTTTTTACTGTTGTGTTATCTAAGTTTTTTATGTATTCTGGATAATAAGTTCCTTGTGAGATATGTGATTTGCAAGTATTTCTCCCATTGTGGTTTTTCACTCTCTTGGTGGTATCCTTTGAAGCAAAGTTTTTAATTTTGATAGAGTCCTATGCAATAATTTTTTGTTATTTGTGCTTTTGGTGTCATAGCTAAGAAACCATTGCCTAATCCGAAGTCATGAAGATTTATGCCTCTGTTTTTTTCTCAGAGCTTTATTGTTTTAGCCTTACATTTAGGTCTTTGATGTATTTTGACTGAATTGTTGTAAATAGTGTAAGTTGGGGTCAACTTATTCTTTTGTATATGGATATTTGGTTGTCCCAGCACTATCTTTAAAAAGATGATTCTTTTCATATTGCATTGTCTTGGCATCCTGTCTTCCTTGTTTTTGAAGGAAAGTTTTGCTGGAAATAGAATTCTTGGCTGGTAGTGTTTTTCATTCAGCACTTTGAATTTGTTGTTTTCACTGCCTTCTGGCCTCCAGGTTTCCATTGACAATTCAGCTGTTAATCTTATGAGGATCTGAGGATCTCTAGTGATTTATGTTTTTTTGTTGTTGCTGCTTTTAAGATTTTTTTTTTTTTTTTGAGATGGAGCCTCACTCTGTTACCCAGGCTTGAGGGCAGTGGTGTGATCTTCGCTCACTGTAACCTCTGGCTCCTGGGTTCAAGCAATTCTTGTGCCTCAGCCTTCCAAGTTGCTGGGACTACAGGTACATGCCACCATGCCTGGTTAATTTTTGATATTTTTAGTAGAGATGGGATTTCACTGTGTTGCCCAGGTTGGTCTCAAACTCCTGACCTCAAGTGATCCACCCACCTCAGCCTCCAAAGTGCTGGGATTTCAGGCGTGAGCCCCTGTGCCTGGCTGTTGTTAAGATTCTTTGTCTTTTTCTTTTGACGGTTTGATTATGATGTGTCTAGGTGTGTATTTTTTTTTAAATCTTATTTGAAGTTTGTAGAGCTTCTTGGAAGTTCATATTAATGGTTTTCATCAAATTTGGGAAGTTGTTAGCTATTATTTATTCAAATATACTTCTTCCTCTTTTCCTTCTTGCTTTTATTCTGTGACTTCCAGCACATGTATGTCTTACTTGTTTTCGTATGTGTTATCTGTTATGTGTTATGGTATACCTGATGGTGTTCTACAAGTCTCTGAGGATCTGTTTGTTTTTCTTCATTCTTTTTTCTTAATGTTTCTCAGAATGAATTGTCTTAATTTACCTACCTTCAGATTTACTTGTTCTTTCTTTGGCCAGTTTACATCTGCTCTTGAGTGGCTCTAGTGAACTTTTCACTTTGGTTATTACACTTTTGAATTTCAGAATATCTATTTGGTGGTAGTGGTTTTTCTTTTCCTTCTTTTAACAAACAATTTCCATCTCCTTGTTGATATTATCCATTTGGTGATACCTTATTCTCATACTTTAAAAAAATTCTTCATACACGCTTTCCTTTAGTTCTTTGAACATATTTGCAAGAGCTAATTTAAATTCTTTGTTTGGTAATTCCAATTTTTTTCCTGTGTGCTGCTATAACAAAATACCACAGATGGAGTAATTTATAAATAACAGAAATTTATTTTCTCAGTTCTGGAGGCTGGGAAGTCTAAGATTAAGGCAGTAGCAAGTTTATTGTCTGATGAGAGTTTAGTCTCTGTTTCCAAGATGATGTCTCCAACTCTGTTTTCTCTGGAGGGAAGAAATGCTGTGTCCTTACATGGCAGAAGGTGGAAGGGGAAAAAGGGAAAAACTCCCTTCATCTAGCCCTTTTATAAAGGCCCTAATGCATTCAAGAATCATGAATCAATCACTTCCCAAAGGGCACTTCTCCCCAAACTGTTGCACTGGAGATTAAGTTTCAATACGAATTTTGGAGGGGACAAAAGTATTCAAACGTGGCAGGGCTATGAGATCCCTTTATCCTATTATGGTTGTTGGTCGTTGCTGTTTGTTGTTGTTATTTGTTTAGTTTTTTTTGTTTGTTTGTTTTTTTTAATGAGACAGAGTCTCACCCTTTTGCCTAGGCTGGAGTGCAGTGGTGTGATCATGACTCACTGTAGCCTTAACTTCCCAGGCTCAGGCAATCCTCCTACCTTAGCCTCCCTAGTAGCTGAGACTACAGGTGCATGCCACCATGCCTGGCTAATTTTTGTATTTTTTGTAGAGATGAATTTTTGCCATGTTGCCTTGTCTGGTCTTCAACTCCTGAGCTCAAGCTTTCCGCCCACCTCAGCCTCCCAAAGTGCTAGGATTCAGGCATGAGCCACTGCTCTCAGCCACCTGTTTAGTGATTTTCTTGGATCAATTTTGTAAAGTCCGTATTCTTTATGTGTAGCCGTTGCCATTTGTGCTTGTTAAGGTTAATTTTCAGCTAATCAATGAGAGATTTCCTTAAATGCCTTGAGCCAATCTCTCATTGTTTTTAGAGGGCCTCTGTTTGGGGTCTACTTTCACCATTTTAAAGGTAAGTTAACAACTTTGCCTTAACTTTCACTTCCTGCTTGCATAGAACTTCAAGATCAGCCAGAGATCAGAGATTAGGGCCTTTTAAGGTTCTACGGGCGTTCACATAGCCATGCATATTTGCGTAGATAGCCTTCTAGATTCCTTGGAATATGTCAGAGCTTTTCAAAGCCTCCTCAGGACATCTTCTTCCCCAGTTTTTCCTTTTAGGTTTTTTGGTTAGCCTCTTGTTAGCTCTAACTGGATTGCTGCCCCAGACAGCTGTGATATTAAACAATTGCCATTGATTTTTAAAATAAATGTCCTAGGGATAGGGCTTTTTGCACAGAGAGAGCTATGAGTCAGATCAAGTAAAGATAAGACCTGACAATGCACTTTTTCGGGGAACTGCCAGGCAAATTAATTAGTGACAGTTTTCTGGGATGGAGTTGTTGTTGAGCTCCAAACCTGTTCTGCCCCTCCATTGGCTGCCAGGCTGTTGGTGGTTGTCACAGCTACTTTAGTTGTGAGGCTGCTGATTTTCAAGTTTACCATGAAGCTGGGGAGAGGGGGATGGGAATGGGACAAGTTGAAAAGACACAAAGCTCACTGTTCTTACAGAGAATAAACATTTGGATTGTTGTAAGCCTTTGGCTAATTTCTAGAGTTTCGAAAAGTTGATTTTGACCATTTTTCCCAATGTTCTTGTTGGTTTTTCAGACGTAGTCTCGCTCTGTTGCCTAGGCTGGAGTTGAATGGAGCAGTCTTGGCTCACTGCAACTTCCACCTCCCAAGTTCAAGTAATTCTCTTGCCTCTGCCTCCCCAGTGGCTGGGATTACAGTCATGTGCCACCACACCCAGCTAATTTTTTATATTTTTAGTAGAAACAGGTCTCACCATATTGACCAGACTGGTCTCAAACTCCTGACTTCAGGTGATCCGCCTGCTTCGGCCTCCCAAAGTGCTGGGATTACAAGCATAAGCCACCACATCCAGCCAATGCGCTTTTTCTTTCTAGCTTTTGTCACCATAAACTGGTGTTTAAAATTAATAGTAGTTTAAAGATGTGTATATTCTTTAAGGAATTTTTTTCGTTGACATTCGATTATTTTCTTACTATATTATAGAGAACAGTCATTTAAACTGAACTCTAAATTTCCTGGGTTCATCATGGTTCCTTGTTCCTGCTGTTATAGCGTATCTTCCTTATTCTTGATTTATATATTTTGATTAATTTCTTGGTCAGATGGAATATTCCTTTAAGTAATTTTTTCAGCATGGTCCATGGCGTGGTATGTTTTCACAATGCTTTTATTTTTGAGGCTGTCTTTGTATGCATCAGTGAATTCTTGAATTGGATAGAATTCTGAGGTCACTGTTTTTTGTTTTTGTTTCTTTTGTCCACCCAGAATTCTAGCCCAGGATTTGGCAATTATTTTCTGTCAAGTGCCAGATAGTAAATATTTTAGGCTTTTCAGGCCATGGAATCTTTGACAACAATTCAACTGTACCACTTCAATATGAAAGAAACCACAGACAGTACCAAAACAGACAGTGTTCCAATACAACTTTATTTACAAAAACAGGCAACAGACCAGATTCAGTCTTAGGGCTACAGTTTGTGACCTGTGTTCTAGACAACTAGTCTGTTGTCTTGTGGCGGTTAGTATTGTAGGTGATGTCTGATGTCACATTCGTTTTTTCCTTTGTAAGAAACTTGTTTTTTCATTGCTTGGCTTCTTTTAGGAATTTTTATTATTTCTGAAATTTCCAAATTTAATATTCATTAATTTTGTGAATTAATTGGTATTTAGTCATCTCTTTCATCCTAAAGTTTCATGTCTTTTTTGACTCCAGGGAAGTATTTTCAACTATCTTTTTTGATAATCCCTTCTTTCCTCTGTTTTTGAAATTATTATGATAGTTACTTTGGTTCTTCTGGATCTGCAATATATTTCTCTCATCTTTTTATGCCCATCACTTTCAAAATCATTTGGATTTATAACAGAATTTCCCTATCTTGTCTATTTTATTGATTTGGGTTTTTCTTCTGTCTATCCTGTTATTCCTTTGCCATCATTAAAATTTTAAAATTATTAATCTTTAAAAAAAATCTCTTAAGTAGACCAGGCACAGTGGCTCATGCCTGTTATCCCAGCACTTTTGGAGGCCGAGGTGGGAGGATCATTTGAGCCCAGGAATTCACTGGGAAACACAGTGAGACCCCATCTTTACAAAATATTTAAAATTAGCTGGCTGTGTTGGCATGCGCCTGTAGTCCTAGCTACTCGGGAGGCCGAGGTGAGAGGATTTCCTGAGCCCAAGAGGTCCAGGTTGCAGAGAGCTATGCTTGCACTCCCACCTGGGCAACAGAGCAAGACTCTGTCTCAAAAAAATAAAACAAAAACCCAAAAAAACCTCTAAGCAATTATTACAAATCTCAGATTATTCTTTTGTGTGACTGTGTTTTCTAGTTTTATATTATAGATGCAGCATATTCTCAGATCTCATTGTTAAAAGCTTTGTCCTTAAATACGTCTATTTTAATGGGAAATATTTGCACTGATTCTTCAGACTGGTCCTTCCCCCATCTTTATTGTGAGAGATATAGAATTTAACTTTTAAAATAGTAATTAAATACCACAACAAAGTAAGGATACTTGTAGAGTTGTTTTCTCTTTAAGTAAGTACAATGACTAAAAATACTTTGTCAAGAGTCTGCTTTCCTTCCTTTTGTATATTTTATTAAATGCTGGTGGCATAAATACGTATTTACTTTTATTACTTATGACCTGATGTAGCCATAGTACCCCAAAGTACTGTATGTATTATCAAATAAGCTACCAACATTCACTGTTTTTTCATTTTTCATGAAAAGTTTTACATTAAAAAAAATGCACCTAGTGCATAGTCAGGGTTCCCAGAACCAGTAAGTTTTATGTTTGTGCATGTGTGTATGCATCTGTATACATCTCTATCTATACTTTTAGGAGCTTTATTATAATGAATTTGCTCATGTAATTATGGAGGCCTAGAAGTCTCAAAGTCTGCTGTCTGTAAGCTAGAGACCCAGGAAAGGTGGTGATGTTTTTGCTCGAAGTCTGAAGGACTGAGAACCAGGGGACCCTATGTTGTAAATTCTAGTCCTTGTGCAGGAAATGTGATGAGATGGCATAGCTCATGCAGTTAGGCAAGAAAGAAGGGACAAATTCCTTCTTCTGCCTTTTATTCTGTTCAGGCCACCCCACGTTGAGATGGGCTGTCCCCTTTACTGAGTCCACTCATTCAAATGTTAATCTCATCCTGAAGCATTCTCATAGACACACACAGAAATAATATTTAGTCTGGGCACCCCTTGGCCCAATCAAGTTGATGCATAAAATTAACCATCACACCAAGAAATACCTCTCCTTTCCCCAAACTCTTCATAGTACGTGCGGTATTTCACTTTGAATCTAAGAAGATTATCTTCTATGAAGAAATAATCTGCTCCACACAGAAACCTGATACAGAGTTCTTTCAATAATGACTTATTTTCAACATCATGAAATTATATTAGAAGTTGCAGGAAATTCACTATTATATATTGAATGCTGCATTGAAATGGGAAAGAAAAAGTTAATATAAAGTAAAAGCTATTACATATTTTGTGCTTCTCCCTAATCTGCTTTATTCATTGGAAATTCCTATTTAAGTTTAGTCTGCTTAAAACAAGCTAGATACTTGATTTTGCATGCAACACCTTGGCTATCACTTTTACTGTCTGCTAGCACTGTGCTACAGACTGCAAAATATTTAGAGAAAATTCAGACCTCGCTTGAAATAAAAAATCAAAAATATTAGCATGGTCTATACCAACGTTGGATTGTTGGGCTTACTCTCACATGTGTGTGATCTCTCTCATTCTCTCGCTCGTACTCTCACTCACACACACACCCCCCCCCCACTCAAAGCTTCAGTGCGCATTCTTCTATGATCCCAGTAGATTGTAGGTCTCTGTATTGACTGGAGATATTCTTCCAAGTTGAAGATTTAAAAAAGAACTTTAGATTTTTAGTGCTGATTTTTCATCTGTATATTTAGAAAATTGTCATGTTTAGATTTCTGATAGAAACTTTCTCTAAAAAATTATCTTAGTACGTTAATTAGAAATTTGTGTCTCATGTATACTAGCTCTAGTAATTTACCGGTGACTAAGGCATTGTTAAGAAATGTGTTTGGAAAACTTCTGTTGGTTTTTTTTATGACCATCATTACATTTTTTTCTATTTTTTCATTTAGCTACATTTAAAAATGTTTGGAAATATTTCAGAATTTGATGGTTATAATAAGCTACAAGAGAATAAAGATTTAGCTGGATTATAAGAAAAATACTTAGACAATAATGAGTGAAAATGGGATAAATTTGTCATGTGACATATGGTAATATACATACAGAGGCCTAAAGGAAACTTCATTGTCCCTTTTTTTTTTTTTTGCTACGTGGTCTTACTTCCTTAGAAAGAGCATATTGATTTTACTCCATTGAGTACAAAAAAAAAAAAAGTATAAAATTTCAAACTGCAGTGACTGTTTTCTCTCTTCTCTCACCTTAAAGAAGTTTAGGTTTGCCTGCTATTGGTAGTTCTGATGGGCTCTGTTAGAGATTGTGTGGTTGGTGTTCAGGCCCAGATAGAGAAAGAAAGAAGGGAATAGTTTAAATTTGCTACATTTCGTTTTGCTTGAGAAAGATGCAGTAAACTGAGGGGAGAAGGGAATACGCAATTATTGTAGGCACCTGCTGGAGGGAGCTTTGCCACTGTGTGAAGGATTTGTTTTCTCCATAGTTGTTTGTTTTCAGCATAGCCCAATACTTACAGGGGCAGAAGATCCAAACATGGAGCCTTTGTTAGGAGTCATGGCCATACCCACATTTTGCCACAGTGTGCTACACTGCTGAGGGTAAGCAGGGATGAGGGCTGAGTCGGTCTTCCTCATTAAATCTGCTTTGCACTAGGTATCTGAGGCCCAAGAAGGGTCAAGATTTGCTTTTTAGCAGCTTGCTGTCCAGAGACCCATTGTTACAATATATATACCTGCTCCTCCTGGCTCGGGGCTTGACTGCAGTTCCACATTGGTTTCCTTCTGGCTCTTCGCAAGGCAGCCTTTTCTTTAACATGTACTTCATTATCAAATTCCCTTTTTCCTAAATTATATCTTGCAGAAATACCTCAAAGTTTCCAACTTAGGTATGGCATTCTTCCCTGGTTTCTAATCATAATAGACATTTTTCCCAAGTTTGTTTTCCTTTGTTCAGTTCACTGGAAATGAAAGTAGAAAGTCAAATATTTGTGCCAAGGTCTTTATCTTGAATTTTAAGACTTATATTTAAGTAATGACAGTTTTACAAGTTCAGGTACATTTCCACTTCGTCGTCTTGTAATAGAAATTGTGTATCTTTATGGATCAAGGTTTTCTTTGTAAAAACAGTGGGAGTTACATTATTGATAACATTTTGAATTTAACCTTTTGAATCTGCAAAAGTTTGCTGTAGTATTTTGTTTCATTGTGAACCTCTCCCCTAAAACAAAGAGAAAACATATCACAGTATTTGGAAGTTTGCCTGGAGTGAACATTCATTTTTTTGGGTGTTTTCTTTTTGACTTTTTAAAAACCAGTTTTTGTTGTTTAAAAAAGTGTAAATGCTAGTATAAAAATACTCTCTATTCTATTTGCCTAAGGCCAAAATGAAATCAGAATTAGGCAAATGAAAATCAGGAGCTGAACCCAGTGATCAATTATGTACACTCTGCCTTTTTCTTTTCCTTTCTAAAGTGTTGTATTGGTTCACTCGCTTGTGTAACAAATATTCTGAAGGTCCTGCTGTGTGTGACACTGTGCCAAGCATGGGGGTACTAATTTGTCATAAGCCTGGACCCTGCTTAGGACTCAAGTTTCTTACACTGTATTGAAGCACCAGAAAGTGTGTACAGGACTATGAAAGCTCAGTTTCTGGACATTTACTCTCAAGGACTTTTTTTTTTTTTTTGAGACGGAGTCTCACTCTGTCGCCCAAGCTGGAGTGCGATGGCGCGATCTAGGCTCACTGCAACTTCCACCTCCCGGGTTCAAGCGATTCTCCTGCCTCAGCCTCCTGAGCTGGGACTATGGGCGCGCACCACCACACTCAGCTAGTTTTTTATTTTTAGTAGAGATGGGGTTTCACCATGTTGGCCAGGCTGTTCTCAAATTCCCGACCTCTGGTGTTTCACCCACCTCAGCCTCCCGGAGTACTGGGATTACAGGTGTGAGCCGCCGTACCTGGCCCCAAGGAGTTTTTATACAAAGACAGTGATACGGGTAAATTAGTAGCTACCCTTTGTCTACTAAGTCCTAAGCTTTATGCTAAGTGCTCTTACATATGTAAGCTTATTCATCATGACTATATTATTATCTCATAAGAATTTCTAGATTCTTACTCTCTCAGTTGCAGAAAGTAAGTCTCAGAGAGAGCATTATTTATGGGCATGCCACAGTTAAAAGGCAGAGCCAGGTCTTCCTGCCAGGTCTGCTTTCCCCAAAGGCATGCAGTTTGTGGGATGGCACACGGTGCCTTTTCTTGCTGCCGTCATGTGCTGTGGAGGTGGGTAAAAGAAGGGCATGCGCAGCTTATCAGTTAAAATCAGATTTGGTTGTATATAACAGAAAACTCCAAAATATCAGTGAGGACTGCAAAATATCAGTGAGATGGTTGGGGGAGAAGTCCGGGAGTTGTATTTATAGTCTGTGGCTGTTGTAGAGGCCCCACAGTCATCAGGGACAAATCTGCCACATCTGCCATATGGTCCTACCTGGCATCTCAAGCTTCAGCTATCAACTCTGAATTCTAGTCAGCAGGAGGAAAGAGAGGGTGATGGGGGAAAAAGAGCATCCTTCACTTTGAAAGTCCCATTTGTCAGAACTTAGGCACAAGGTCATACATAACTACCAGGGAAGGTGAGAAATGTGGTGTTGCAGTGGGATTCATGGCCTCCTGAATAAAGTTCGTTTTGTACTACTAAGGAGAAACAGAGAATGATGTCCAGATGGGCAACCAGCAGCCTCTGCTGTACTCAGCTCAAGACAGGTTGTGATTCAGTTGGTGTCATGGCCTGAGCTGAGGCTGGAGGCCCACATTGTGAAGGGTATTGTATGTCAGGCATCTGGGATTTGAGCTTTATTTTGTAGGTGCTGGGAGTTAGTTATTGAAAGACTTTAATCATAGGAGTGACATGACTAGTTCTACATTTGTGGAAGGTTTTTCTGCCAGAAATAAGGAGGACAGGCTAGGTGAGATGAAGGCCAAAGAAACGAGGTGTGGGCCATCCCTTGGGAATCTGATGGATTCGAATGGATGAGAAATGACGACCACTTTTAGAAATGGGGAGGATGGAACAAGTTCTGACATATGCAGAATGTGGAGTCTCCAGGCCACTTGAGGCTATTGAAGGACAGTCTGGCTTTGCCATCTGCATATGATGCTCTTAACCTAGGCAAAGAATGCAGACGAGAGAGGAGATGTGGGGGTTGGGGGACACATAGTGAATCCCATTTGAGGTTGCTCTGGGACCTCCCAGAAATGCTGGTAGATGGCTAGTTGGATATATAGCTCTGGAGGTCAGGACATAAGAGAGATTGATTCAGGACTTGCCAGAGTATGGTCTTGGGGTGAGACCTGAGATTACAAACAGGGATCTTAGTGGCTAGGGGATGAGGCCATGGCAAATGTAGACAGACTAAGATCAATTTGCCTTTCTAGATGAGGTTTTCTAGGTGAAATGTTTTTGAAACTATTTTGTAGCCTAGTATAATTTATAAAAGTAGAGAGAAACTATAAATGTAAATTTGGAAGGGTTTAGCTAAAAGGAGAAAATAGCAGAATCTTCAAATATATAGAAATTGATATTAATTTGCTAGAATTAAGAGACTACAGGTAACGATAGTTTTTTTTGGTACCTCTTTTTGCTTAGAAAGGGCAGAATAAAATGAAAAAGGGATGCTGGAATAAGGAATGGTAACTTTAGGCAAGACAGTCTTTTGTGAGGGCTGATATGATCAATGAGAGTAAGACATTAGAAATACAAGAATTGTCCTGCTGCTCACCCATCAGCATTTTCAATTTCTCCTTTCAAGAGTAGTAATTAACTTTGTACTTTTAGCTGTATGTTTAGTTAGTGATAAACCATAAATAAAAGCAGATTTAATTGGCTGACCACAGGTAAGACTTGCCTTTCTCATGTACCCTTTGAAGGTTTAACAAATAAAATTTGAGGGAAAGGTTGATATTACTTATAGGGTGTGTTAGTTAGTTTTTTGGGGGTGGGAAGGAGGGATATGTATGCACAAGCTGCCAAATCTTTAAGATAAGGATATAGTCTTTGAATGAAAAACAGGAATATGAGAGGATGGATTCACAGCTAGCCATCTTGGCCAACCCAAGTTAACTGTACTTCATCTTAGTCTTTGTTGGTGTTAAAAACAACAAAAAGGAAAAAAAAAAAAACCCAAACAGTAGAGCAACAATTCATTCATTCATAAAAGTAATTACGTGCCAGTCTAACTAATTACATGGTAAATAATTTAAATGGTTTAGAAGGGTATAAAAGAAAAAGTCCCACCCCTCTTCTTCCCAGCCTGTTCCCCAGATGTGACCACTGTTAACATACTTGGGTGTCCTTCTAGATGTATATATTTGTATCTTTTTAAAAAATTTATACAGATAAGATCGGACTTCACATTTTGTTTTGCATCCTGCTTTTTCACTTGTTAATAAACTGTTGAACTCTTTTCATAGCAACACATACAGATTTAGCATAGTGTTTTAAATAGTTACACAGCACTGAGGTGCTCTAAGTTATTTAACCAGTCTTTTGTTGATAGCTAATTGGGTTGCTTTTGTTTTTTAGATATTACAAATAAAAATAAAAAAGAACATCCTGATAGATATGTTTCTGCATAGTTATGCAAGTAAGTCCATGGGATCAACTTCTATCCATGAAATGGCTGTGAATTCTAAATTTTTATAGATGTTTCTGTATTGCTTACCAAATAAGGTTATGCCACTTTACATACTCATCACTAACACATGAGAGTATGTTGACCTTTCTCTGAGTGAATGAATGGCTGAAATAACTAATGAACATACACTAATGGCTACCAATTGTGTGGCAGCCTCCATATGATGCCTTGGAAACAAAAAGATAAATAAGGGGCAGTGGTGTCTGGCCACAGGAGTTCACACTTCGCTGGGGAAGACTGCTGTATGGAGGGGATGATGGATAAGGAGTGGTTAGGATCAAGGTTTTGGTCTCAGGTGGAGTTGGGTTTAGTTACTGATTCTGCTGCATCCTGCTGAGTGACATGAGTAAACCCCTTCACCTAAACCTCTGATAATTTGAAAATGAGGGTAATAATATCTGCTTCACTGGATTGTTCTGAAGATTAAATAGGAAATTTACATAAAACTTTTAGTACAATGCCACTGCATATTTGTGCTTGATGTTGATGATGATGACGATGACTATTCCACGTGAACTAGTGATTTCAATCCTGGTGCTAAGGATCCCATTGGGATGTGCCTAGAGTGCTCCGGGGACCCAGGATGGAGAGTGCTCTTTGCCTAAAATGCCTGAGAAGGCTTCAGAAGGGAAGGTGTAATTAAGTCAAGTCTTTAATTTTGAATAGTAGTTTTCCATGAGGTTGTATCTGAAGGAAATATACCCCTTTTAATAAGTCTCTCAAGAAAGCACACTGTAACAGGAAACCTCATTAATATATTGAAAAAATTATTCTCAGAAGAAATTCATTTGGGGCATCTTATAATCCTGTTGTGTGAATTTTCAACCTTGGAAGTAACTTAATTTTGTCTTATCAGTATTTCTGGTTTTGTTTTGAAGTACTAATCAAAAAAATAATCCTTAAATTTTAATTTCTCCTTACTTCTTTTAAAAGTTACAATGGTTAAAATATATTCCTTATGAAAGTTTCAAAATATATACTAAGCTTTCTAAAATGTTTTTTAACCTTTTTAATTCATGTTTTGTAAAGTGCTGTTCTTTGCCCCATTTCTTTCTGGAGATTTATCTTTCTTTTGGTATTCATTTATTTTCTTCCAGGTTGGTAACAATTCTTTACATATTAAAAGATTAACCACTAGTCTGTCATGTATGCTGCAAATAATTTGTATCCATTTTTTTTTTTTTTTAATTTGAGATGAAGTCTCGCTCTGTTGCCCAGGCTGGAGTGCAGTGGCGTGATCTCGGCTCACTGCAAGCTCTGCCTCCTGGGTTCACGCCATTCTCCCGCCTCAGCCTCCCGAGTAGCTGGGACTACAGGCACCCGCCACCAAGCCCGGCTAATTTTTTGTATTTTCAGTAGACACAGGGTTTCACCATGTTAGCCAGGATGGTCTCGATCTCCTGACCCCATGATCCGCCCACCTTGGCCTCCCAAAGTGCTAGGATTACAGGCGTGAGCCACCGCGCCCAGCCAATTTGTGTTCATTTTTAAACCTTTTTCTTAATTTTTTGTATTTTGTGGGGGAGGATACAGATGTTTTAAAGTGTTATTAGTAAAGTCTATTAATCCTTTCTTTTAGGATTTTTGCCTTTGGTTTTATTTTTAGGAGGTCTTACTTCTCTTGAGTTTATATAAATCATCATTTTATCTTAGTATTTTATGTTTTTAAATATTAAAGTCTTAATCCTTTTTGAATTTATATTTGAATCCTTATGTATATAGGGAGAGAATATAAGATTTTTTTTTTTTTTTTGACATGGAATCTCACTCTGTCACCCAGCCTGGAGTGCAGTGGCACGATCTTGGCTCACTGCAACGTCTGCCTCCTGGGTTCAAGTGATTCTCCTGCCTCAGTCTCCCAAGTAGCTGGGATTACAGGCTCCCGCCATCATGCCTGGCTAATTTTTGTATTTTTTTTTAAGAGACAGGGCTTCACCATGTTGGCCAAGCTGGTCTTGAACTTCTGACCTCAGGTGATCTGCCTGCCTCGGCCTCCCAAAGTGCTGGGATTACAGGCATGAGCCATCGCACCCGGCCAAGAATATGTTTTATAAATAAATGTTAGCCAGGTGTCTGAACACATTTAATGAGTAATCTACCCTTTCTCTGCTGACTTGAGATTCACCATTTTCATGAACAAAATTCTTATATATGTTTGGGTCTGTATCTGGCTGTTTTTGTCTTTTCCACCTATCTGTGGAATCTGCCTATTTTGGCGCTAGTGCCGGAGTATTTTGATTAATACAGATGTATGATGGCTGTTCAATGGATTTTAATACCTGGCAGGATGAGTCCTGCCCCATTATTCTAATTTGAAAAATTTAGCTGACTATTCTACGTGTGTTTTTTAAGATTAACTTTAAAAGAATTTTGTTAGTTTGTCTTCCAAAATCCCCTTGAAAGCTTGGTTAAGTGTATTCCGGATCAGTTTATATTTGTTGTTCTTATGAATAGAAGTTTGTCCATTGTGTTGTTAAGCTGGTTATTTTTGTCATATAGGAAAGCATGGGAGCACAGGCCCAAATTTCCAAATGGAAACAGACGTTTCTGAAGTAATTTTAAAGTTATTTTCTTCAAAATTTTCTTAAGTTTGATAAAATAATATTAAAAGATTTAATTTCATAAGAAACTTGGATCTTTGATAATGTGTTTTCAAAACAAAGTGTTCAAGACTAGGTTTTTAAAGGCTATTTATGAGATGGATTGAGTAGTTTTCTCAATTTCCAGCAGATGTCAGTGTTTGACAAATTTATTGTTAGTCCATGGAGATGGATTTGTCTGCAGTCTCCCAATTTGTATATCCTTTAGTTATTTAATTGGCACAGGGGATTATCTGAACTGGAAGAGATTTGAAGATCATCTAAGGCAATTTTTCATTTTGTAGATAAGAGAGCGGGCCTAGGTGGGAAATGACTTGTTTGCAGTCACACAGTCAAACAGAGGAGGGATAAAACCCAGATGTTCTTGTTTCCAAAAGACTTTTCCTCTCTAAAAGACTCATCCTTTCATGGTTGATACAACAGGCCACCTTCCTAGAGAGGTTTTCCTGTGTTTAACTCCCTTCTCAAAGGAATACAACTTTCTTCCTTTGTACCTATTACCTTGGAACTTGTATTATTCTACCTCTTATTACAATTATTTAATTATCTCTTTACAGACAACAGATTAGATGCATTTTTAGCTGACCAGGTTTTTAGGTCCTAGAGGACATTGATAGCAACTTATCTCTGTGTTCTCTATAGTTCCTTGGGCATGGCCTTCCATAAAGTGAGGTATTAGTAATGACTATTTATTGATTTGAATCCATTAAATTTTGATTGAAGTACCAATCGTTAGAAACTTTTTTCTGCTTCTTTTTTCCTGTCAAGCTGTTTTAGAAGGTTTTAGGGAGGATTATTTTTTTCTTTTTCTTTTTTTTTTTTTTTAGATGGAGTCTCACTCTGTCACGCAGACTGGAGTGCAGTGGCGTGATCTCGGCTCACTGCAACCTCTGCCTCCTGGGTTAAAGCGATTCTCCTGTGTCAGCCTCCTGAGTAGCTGGGATTACAGGCACGCGCCACCACACCCAGCTAATTTTTGTATTTTTAGTAGAGATGGGGGTTTCACCATGTTGGTCTGGCTGATCTCGAACTCCTGACCTCATGATCTGCCTGCCTTGGCCTCCCAAGTGCTGGGATTACAGGCGTGAGCCACTGTGCCCTACGAGATTCTGGGTTTTAAGAGCAAGTTTCTCCCCCACCAGAAGAAGACTTATTGAAGCAGATAACAAGCCTAGTTGCAGTGAAAAAGACACTTGGAACTCACTGGAAAAGGACATTATATAAAATCCAGGTACTATTATTTCAAACTAATAGGTTACTTTATCATAGACTTACTGTAACAGAATTTGTTCTAGATGGCCCAAGACTCATATTAGCTGAACTATGAGTCCTCTTAGGCGTGCAGGAAGAGAGCAAGCTGAAGAAATATAATGTACCGTGTAATTTTATTTTAGTTAAATGTACTGAACCAGAGAGGTTGCAGGACTTTCAAGTGCTCATTTAACAGTTCAGTAAATACAAAATGGTGAAAGGCAGACAGAAGTTTCCATTTTACTGAACTCTTAAGGCTTGGAAATCATACGATGCAATAACTAATTAAGAATAGTGGGCCAGGCATGGTGGCTTACACCTGTAATCGCAGCACTTTGGGAAGCCGATGTGAGTGGATCACCTGAGGATCAGGAGTTTGAGACCAGCCTGGCCAACATGATGAAACCCTGTCTCTACTAAAAAAATACAAAAATTAGCTGGGTGTGGTGGTGCATGCCCGTAATCCCAGCTACTTGGGAGGCTGAGGCAGGAGAATGGCTTGAACCTGGGAGGTGGAGGTTGCAGTGAGCCGAGATCGCGCTATTGCACTCTAGCCTGGGCAACAAGAGTGAAACTCTGTCTCAAAAAAAAAAAAAGTGACTTTGAGAGCTCATCTCCTAAAAACTGAGAAAAACAGAAATAGCTCCAAAATACCCTTGTATTTCTGTATCTGAAGAAATTGTTCTTCACTGCTTTCAAGAGACTTTTCTTTGTTGAATACACCCTCACATGAACATGAGCATAGGATGGACTGCGCTTTAGACTCTTCCCTCAATGCCTAATTTCTTTCTTTCTTTTTTTTTGTGGTAAGGAAACACATAACAAAATTTACCATCTTAACCATTTTAAAGGTACAGTTCAGGAGTGTTAAGTATATTGACATTGCTGTGCAACAGATCTCCAGAATTTGTCATATTGCATATCTGAAACTCTATACCCATTAAACAGTTCTTCTTTCCCCCCTTTCTTCAGCCTCTGGTCCATTCTACTTTCTGATTCTATGAGTTTGACTACTTTCAAGACTTCATTTAATTAGGATCATATAATGGTTGTTTTTGTGTGTGACTGGCTTAATTTATTTCTTGATTGAGTCACACAGATAAACAAGGAATTTTCCTTAAATTCTCAGAGTCACTAAGCTTTGATTCTAAAGAGATCTGAGATATTGAATCTATAAATAACTTAAACAAATTTACAAAAAGAAAACAAACAAACACATTAAAAAAGTAGGCAAAGATATGTACAGATACTTTTTGAAAGAGGACATATACATGGCCAACAAGCATGTGAAAAAATGCTCAAATTTTTTCACCATTAGAGAAATACAAATCGAAACCACAGAGAGTTACCATCTCATACCAGTCAGAATGGCTATTGTTAAAAAGTCAAAAAATAACAGATGCTGGTGAGGTTGCAGAGAAAAGGGAATGCTTATGCATTGCTGGTAGGAGCGTGAATTAGTTCAGCCACTGTGGGAAGCAATGTGGCGATTCCACAGAGAACTAAAGACAGAATTACCATTTGACCCAGCAGTCCCAGTATTGAGTCTATACCCAAAGGAATATAAATCATTCAACCATAAAGACACATACACATATATGTTCATTGCAGCACTATTCATAATAGCAAAGACATGGAATCAGCCTAAATGCTCATCACTAGTGGACTGAATAAAGAAAATGTGGTGCATATATACCATGGAATATCATGCAACCATAGAAAAGAATGAGATCATGTCCTTTGTGGCAACATGTATGGAGCTGGAGGCTATTATCCTAAGCAAACCAACACAAGAACAGAAAACCAAATACCTCATGTTCTCACTTATATGTGGGAGCTAAATGATGAGAACACATGGAACAAAGAGGGGAACAACAGACACTGAGGCCTCCTTGAGGGTGGGAAGTGGGAGAAGGGAAAGGATCAGGAAAAGTACTATGAAAGGAAAAGTACTAAATGGGTACTATACTTAGTACTTGGGTGATGAAATAATCTGTACACCAAATCCCCAGGACATGAGTTTACTTGTATAACAAACCTGCACATGTACCCCTGAACCTAATATGAAAGTTAATAAAAAAGATATTGAAAAGTTCCATCCACCCATTTTACAGATGAGTAAAATCAGACAAGCAGGGGTTGCCTACAGTTAGTGAAAAAATCATAGGAAGTTTTGTAATGTCTTCTCTGTTTCATTTTTAGGTCCATCTGATTATCAACGACTCAGATGCCAAATAAATATAACATTTAGAAATGCCATTTAGATTAAGCTACTGCTGATGTGGATCCTATTTTCTGCAGAGCATTTTTACATATCTGCAGTAAAGAGAGTTTAAATTATATTTTTTTCCAGTAAGATTTATTTTTGTCAATATCTGCTAAGATAGGATAAGCTGATATATAGATTTTTGTTGTTGTTGTTAAAAACCTTATGGCAGAAGCTATAAAGTAGGGATTGGCAGGGTGCTTTTTCTGCAGAGGGCCAGATAGTAAATATTTGGGGCTTTGTGGTCCATACAGTGTCTGTGTCTGTTGCAGTGATTCGGTTCTGCTATTTTAGTGTGAAGACAGAGCGTGTCTGTGTCCCATTGAAACTTTATTTATAAAATCATGCAGTGGACCAGATTTGACTTGCAGGCTATAGTTTGCAAACCCCAGTGGTAAAGTATTGGGACACCATTCCCACTTTTCAGTCTGCAGCAACCTAGCTTGCTTCTTTCATATACAATTGTAGTTGTTTATGGTGATGGTGATGATGATGTTGACTAAGAAAATAGTATAAATCAAATTATTATTATCTGTTGACATAATTTTAGAGTTATTTTCTAGACAATGTAGTAGGCTTAAGATATAAAAAACATACTTAAGAAAATAGCATGTTTGAAGTACATCTTCAAAAAGAAGACTGGAAATTTTTCTGAGTATTGATAAAAAATTTTTTTTCTAAAGGAAATAACTTTGTTCTTATTATAAAGATAAGACATAAAGAATAAATTAAAAATAAGCCCAAATCTCCAAGCCAAGAGTAACCACTGATAATAACCACATTTCGGTCTTTTGCTAGGTGATTTTGGTTGGCCTCCTCTAGATCCACTGTCTATCTTTTCTACTTGCTCAGTGGTGGGGAAGACCAGCCTCTGTGGACTATATCAGCAGGCAGCAATGAAGACCAGAGGCTGCAGGGTGTTACCCCTCGCCCCCAGTGTACATCCACACTCCAGTCAGGCAGCCTTCTCATCGCAGCTCTGCGGGTTGTTATAACCATGCCCTCTGCATTGCTGCCCCTTGCACCTTCAGGCCAAGTTGATGGTACTGTCAGCTACCCCAGGGACTGTGCCATCTCTCTTGCTTTCTCTAAGCATCTCCATCTCTTTATTAATCTTTTCTCGTTTCCTTGGTTTGAGTGTGCCATCTGTCCCTCACCATGGTCCTGACCTGACTGGTACAGCTGCTGCATCCAGTTTGACTGATTCTGCCACCAAGGCAGATAAACAGAGCTTTCCCTGTCTGCTTTAATTTCATAGGCAAAGAACAAAGAGTTTCCACACTTCACTAGAGCTACACCACCATTCACATTCCCATGCCTGCATATCCTAGCTGTATGACTTTGGGCAAATTACATCATCTTGATTTTCCCATTTGAAAAAAGGGGATAACAATATATACCTCACAGAACTGTTGGAAAGGTTAAATTAAGTCATGTTTTCAAAGAGCTTAGCACAGTGTCTAGCACACAGCTGAATGTGCTGAAAGGGATTGTAAAAGAGCAACTTCATTTTTCTTGGTTTGTAAACAGATACACCTCAAAGGATCCTTTAAAAGAGAAAGGTTGTTTCTAACAGAGGAATGCTTTCCCATCACACCTGTTTCGGAGACTGTGTATTCAGTGAGCCATCACGGCTCCTGCTCTGCCTAAGGCTTGAGCAGTTTCTTACGGACCGCTCTCACCTGCATGTTTCTAGCTGACAGGAGGTGGCGGTAGAGAGCTAGGCCGACCCTTGCCCATGGTTTGGGCTGATAGGAAATCTGCAAGATAGCTCTTGGAGTGTTAGTATTATGACTCAAGAAATAACTTTCAGAGTCAACAGGAAGAGGATAGGCATTATTCATATCCCCAAGTATAATACAGCTATAATTTATTGAACACTTACTAGAGTTTTACCTCCTTTATTTAGTCCCTATAAAATAGATAGCATTATTTTTGTCTGAAGGAGAAGAAATTGGGTTTCAAAGAGAGTAACTTTACTAACTCAGTAACTTTACTAATGTTTCTTATCTAGTAATGGTATTTATGGGATTCAAGCCCAGGCAGTTTCTGTAGAAGCCTGCACAGATAAACTGCTGTGCAGGACTGCCTCCAAGGCTCTTGTCCTTGATGTGCTATAAGGATGATATTTTTTAAAATTTGATTCCATATGCACGTGATAAAAATTTAAACCATACAGAAGAGTACTGTGAAAGTGTAAAATATTCTTCTCATCCAAGTCTCCTGTTACTTAATACCTTGTTTCAGAGGTAGCCACTCTTCTTTCGTATCCTTCCTGTGATATCCTTAAAGGGGTGAACCTGTATTATGGATAGAAGGATTGGTTTCTATAACCCATTTTATCTTGACTTCTGGCCTGTTGTCCTTGATATTTTTCTAGGCTCTTTGGATTAGGTAGGAGGAGAGTGCTGCTGTGAAATCTTCAGCAGCGAAGTCGCTAAATATTATTCACATTTCTTATTTGCTTTTTCAGCTTTACTTAGAAGAGTATAAATTCCTGTCACCTCCTACTTCCTTCATTTAAACACGTAGTGTTCATAAGGTTGAGTGAAAGCCTTGAACCCATAATACACTTAGGTTTTAAATATAAGACACACACAGATTGTCTTATGTTCTGAATACCTCATTAACTGATTAGCAGAATGACCTGTGTCACCCAGGGATACTAGGAGAAGAGCTATCTCACATGGGGTTGGTACTTATTTCTAATGCTTTTGTGACAGATATGGTCCCTATATTCTGGTGCAAATGTTAGTATCCAAGTTAAAAGAAAGAATTTTATAGTAACAATGCAGAAGTGATCAATTATGATGATCATGTCTTTAATAGATGATTCTTACTACAGTGTGTTTGATTCGGTGTGAATATTCCCAGATGACCAAAATAGGTTGTGACCATTCATAGCAGAAAGAGTGAAGGTGTGTTTACAGTGTAATTTTTAAAAATTAGCGGTGGCTCAGTTAACTCCTCCTTAAGTATGTTATAGATTTGCAGGGAACCATATTTTTTTTAAAACCCAATTTTTATATATAATCAGAAGTTGAATATATTTTATTGCTGCAGTCATGTAAAAGGTTTTATTACCTTCTATGTGCTATACTGTTTTATATGAAGAGTGTTTCAAGGAGGTTGTGCTTCAGTCTGTTCTTTCTAAGGCAATCATAATGAATTCAAAACATATGGTATTGATTTTTGACAGTTCTGCCTCAAGAGCTATCATGAATTATTGGTTCTGTATTTTATTTTAGGATTTCAGCTTCTTCATGTTTTAGAAGCATGTCTGATGGAAGTGCCTGTGTCTCTCTGTAATCAGCCACGTGGCCTGAGGAGTAGGCATGCTGCAGTTGATTAAGTTGACATTTGGTATTAATAGCTTAGAGACTCTTTACATCTTAATATGCTTATCCATTCTAGATTTTGGGTGAAGGTAATTTTGACTGATGTTTCGTAGCTATTAGTGGTAGTGCTGGATTCAGACCTAGGCAGCCTGTCTAGAATCCTACACACTTAAACCCCTCCCCTCTACTGCCTCCAAGATGCTTGGCCTTGTTGTGTTTCCTCCATATCTTTACTTAATCTCATTTGTATCTTTTGGCAATAGAAGCCATGTATATTGTTGAATCATTATCCATTTGGAACAGCAAGCCCTCAGCTTCATCTCTTATAAGCTGAGTCTCTTATGAGTTGAATGACTTTAGGGAGTAATTTGACCTCTCTGAGCATCAGTTTATTCTTTTGTGAAATGGGGATAATAGTTCCCACCCTCCTGCCTCCCTAGGTAGATGTACTGACCAGCTGGTTTTATTTATCCTTCTCTTTCCAGGGTATGGCATCTTGCCCGACACATTGTAGGCACTGTACAAATGTTAGTTTCTGTGCTGTCCTTCTCTTTTAGAAGCAGGACTTTGGTTAAGAGTTAGGTGTCTCATGGGGTAATCTGAACAAGTCACTCCTTGGATATAGTCAGGAAGCTAAAATAAATATAACAAGGAGACTACTCATTATAGCCCTTATATCCTTCACTGTCATTCTTTTTTTCACAGTAAATAGAATTGAGCTCAAATTCTCTGGGGAAAGACAAAAGCTCTGTTCCCAGAAGGAAGGGAGAAGGAGTCCTACTACTTAATGGACCACAGGCATTCTTACAGTATAGGATAAGAGCTGGTCACACCAAACTGCATGGACTGGGCGGACTCGATGGAAGTTTAAGATTTGTGATATTATAATTGTTATGATAAATAAGTTAACAAAAAGAGTAGAAGGCCCTTACAGGAATGAAGAACAGCATCACAGGAGCAAAGGTATGCAGGTAGGAAGGTGCCCACATACTTCATGGGCTCTAACACTTATTTTCAGCCTTCTCTTCAGTATTACAGTAAAGACAGTCCACTGGCTGAACTGATTATATTCTGCAAAGCTCAGGACAGGGAGTCTGAGTTCAGGACATCTTAGGAGGTGTCAGGGGCCCAGGCTGCCTCGCTGCCAGAATTAATAAGAATGTTTTGTGAAGGTGAACTGAATCCTCAGAGCCTAATACTTCTGTCTCAGGAAGTAGAGGCATTTATAGAGTCTTACTTCTTCATTTTTTTTTCAAGGCCTATTACCTAGGCTTTTTTCCTGGTCAACGAAGATTCTGCAGCTCAGCATCTGTCCCCATCTCTCCACTTATATTATCCTTGCCCTGTTGATTCCCTAGTTGCCAAATCTATTAGATATTTTTGTGTCCTTACCTTACTTGTCCATTCTGCCACATTTGACACTGTGTCTACTTCTCTGTCCCTGAAACTCTCTTTCCTTATGTTCTATGATGGGGGTTATCACACTGCAGCCCCACGGGCCAAATCTGGCCCTCTATCTGTTTTTGTAAACAAAATTTTATCAGAACACAGCCAAACTCATTCATTTACATTTGTCTTTGGCTGCATTCATACTACACAGCAGAGTTATGTTGTTCTAACAGAGACCCTAAGGCCTGCAAAGCCTAAATTATTGATTCTCTGGTCCTTTGTAGGAAAAATTTGCTAATCTGCATCCTATACCTTCATTCTCCCCTGGTTTTCTTCCTCCTTTTTTTTGCTCTGCTGAACCCCTTTGCTGAGGGAACATGTAAGAGCCAGTTCTAAGGTAAGATTATAAAAACTCTGGTCAAAAAATACTTGAAGGCCGGGCGTGGTGGCTCAAGCCTGTAATCCCAGCACTTTGGGAGGCCAAGACGGGCAGATCATGAGGTCAGGAGATTGAGACCATCCTGGCTAACACGGTGAAACCCTGTCTCTACTAAAAAATACAAAAAACTAGCTGGGCGAGGTGACGGGTGCCTGTAGTCCCAGCTACATGGGAGGCTGAGGCAGGAGAATGGCATAAACCCAGGAGGCGGAGCTTGCAGTGAGCTGAGATCTGGCCACTGCACTCCAGCCTGGGTGACAGAGCAAGACTTCATCTCAAAAATAAAAAAAATTAAAAAAAAATAAAGTATTGGAGAAACTATACCTCTTTCCCTGCTACCTGGTTCAAGAAATAGTGCCTGAGATTTCTTTAAAAAAAAAATAGAAAGTTATCCTAATAAATGTAATTGTTGTGAACAGATACACTGCATTATCTAATACAGTTTTCATGACCAGCTCCATTTTACAGATAAGAAAACACATGGAAGCACAGAGATTGCAGTAGCTTGCTTGTGATCACACAGCTAAGAAATAGCCTGAGGGTCCATGCCCTCTGATGTGGAGTCACCACATCAGACTGACTCCAGAGGGCACTGCTGTTTCAGAGGCAGCACCAAATGAAAAGACAGAAGATGTTTTTGAGCAAATAAATGCAGTGTGTGTGGGTTGGGTGAGTTTTCCAAAGGTTACCTTTGCAGTTTTGGAATGCAAGATCACATTAGAAAGCTAGTGAAACCTGGAGAAAAACACTCAACAAACCGTGACTCTGCAGAACAATCTTGTGACATCTAGAGAGCTCTGTGCCCACTAGTACAGAATGTGAAGTAAGTGCACACAGGATTAAACAAAATCAGAGCAGGTTGGCTCTTGCACATTGCGCTGTCAGTGGACACTATTAATGAGCCCTTGGTGATCTGAAAATAGAGCCATACCAGAGGCATATGAACTGTGCATGGACTAAGTTTTTTCTTCTGTCTCCCCTATTGAGTTCTAACCTTGTGGTATGTGAAGGTGTCTCTGGTGTCTACCTCTATTAGTGGGACCAGTGTGTGTGAGGGAAGCTTGTTGAGCCTCTGCTTGATTTTTAAACCCCACTGAGCTGTCACCTTTGAGGAGGAAAAACATCCAGCATAGTGTTCGCAAAGTGTGAGGAGCCCCAGGGGTGTGTGTGGCGGGTGGGTGATGCATGTGGAGATGGTGGTAAGGCACAGGAAGAGCTTCAAGGGTGACAACAAATAAAGTCAAGCAAAGAATACACAATGTGTTTCAGGGAGAACACTTGGATTTACCAAGTAGCAGAAGTGGGAGCAGACTAGGAAGTATATCTTAAGGACCTGAGGCCAGGAGCAACCTGTGATCCCTGTGGTTGAAGGGAGCAGCAGGAACAGTTCTGTGGGCAGGGCTACAACAACAATACCCCATGTATGATGCAAGGACCTCCACGTAGGAAAGGCCTTTTCTGAGCTTTGGTTACCTGGGAATCCCAAAACCATTCTCCTCTTGCTTCTCAAGTGTAAAACTCATTTTGAAAAAGCAGCCATACAAAGTTGTATTTTTATTATTATTATTTTTTGCCTCTTTGAGCTAAATTTATGTACTTTGGAATTACTAAAATAGGGGATGTCATGCTGGGATTGATCCATTCTGCAAGCCAAATACTCATTTTTCAGAGTTTCTTTGGCCTAAAATTCTATTAAAATCCAAGGATGAAAGAGGACTTGGAAAAATTATGGCCCTCAAAGAAATTTTCTGTCTGGTGAGGGAGACAGAGACGTGTACCATCAACTGTGGTACAAGGTAGACTTCAGTGAGAGCTGTGATCAAAGTACAGGGAGTAACGAGAAAAGAGGCAGTAAGATTAACTCTTGCTCAAGGGATTTGAGAACGTTGTTTTCTTACCTGTTTCATTTCTTCATTCTTTTCCTCCAACTGCCTAAATGTGGATATTCCAAAATTCTGCCTTTTCTTTCTTGTGTATTGACTCTGGTGGGAATCCTGACTATTCTCCTGGCTTCTCTTTTGATCTCTTTGCTTTTTAAAATTTTTTATTGTGGTAAATAACGTGTAATGTGAGATCTACCCTCCTGAAAGTTGTGTCTGGGAAAGTATTGTTAACTGTAAGCACAGTTGTACAGCAGATCTCTGGAACTTTTTCATCTTGCATGAATGAAACTCTGTACCCGTTGAATGGCAACTCTCTGTCTCCCGCTTTCTCCTACGCCTAGTAACCATCGTTCTGCTTTCTGTTTCTAAGATTTTGACTACTCTAGATAGCACATGTAAGTGGCATCATAAAGTATTTGTCTTTTTGTGACCGACTGATTTCACTTGGCATAATATCCTTCGGGCTCATCCATGGGTTACATACTGCAGAATTTCCTTCTTTAATATGGCTGAATAATATTGATTGAATATATGTACCACATTTTGTTTGTTCATCCATCGATGCATACTTAGGTTGTTTCCATATGTTGGCTCTTGGGAATAATGGTGCAGTGAACGTGGGAGTGCAAATATCTCTTCAAGACCCTGACTTGCAGTCCTTTTGGATAGATACCCAGAAGTGGGATTGCTGAGCTATATGGTAGTTCTGCTTTTAATTTGTTGAGGAACCCGTATACTCTTTTCTTTAATGGGTGCATTATTTTACATCCCCACCAGCAGTGTACAAGGGTTCTAATTTCTCCACATCCTTGCCAACATTTGTGGTTTTCTATTTTTTGGATATTGGACATCCTCGTGAGTGTGGGGTGATGTTTCATTGAAGTTTTTATTCGTATTTCCCTGATGATCAGTGATGTTGAGTATATTTTCATATGCCTGTTGGCCATTTGTATGTCTTCTTTGGACAAATGTATATTTAAGTCTTTTTTGTTTTTGAGACAGAGTCTCACTCTGTTGCCCAGGCTGGAGTTCTGTGGTGTGATAGCTCTACCTCCTGGGTTCATGCCATTCTCCTGCCTCAGTCTCCTGAGTAGATGGGACTATAGGCACCTGCCACCACACCTGGCTAATATTTTGTATTTTTAGTAGGGACGAGATTTCACCGTGTTAGCCAGGATGATCTCTATCTCCTGACCTCATGATCCACCCGCCTCGGCCTCCCAAAGTGCTGGGATTACAAGCATGAGCAACCGTGCCCAGCCTGTTTAAGTCTTTTGCCCAGTTTTTAATTGGGTTATTTGGTTTTTTGCTATTGTGTTCTAGGGGGTCTCTGTGCCTTTGACCCCAAATCTCCATGCCTGTACCTGGTGAACTCTACATTCATGTCTTCTGCTACTCCTCAGCTTAATCCTTCTGTCCCAGCAAGTAAACTGCTCCCCACTTCCTACTCCCTCGCTCGGCTCTTGCCACCCTTCTTTTGGTTTCTGAAAGATATTTAGACCCAACTCTGACACATCGTAAAAATCCAGGTCAAGTTGAGTTTTCCATGAATTCTTCCCTGACCACCCAGCGTTTGCTCTCCCGCTGCTGAGGTCTCTAGTATTTGTCTCTGTTGCTTTTGAGGCATTTGGCAGAGACTGCTGCTGCGCATTGGAATGGATATTACATGTGGATATATTTTGTACTAACTGAACTGCCACCTCATGAAGGGAAGAGACTGTGTGTCCTCCAGAGGACCTTACAGAGCACGTTGTCATACTGTAAAGAGGCAGGAATCCTTAGAAAGGTGTGCGCATTGTGTGTTCTAGGTATGGAAGACAGAACTGAACTTCAAGCCTGACGGTGCTCTGGCAACAGAAAGAGGACACAAGGGAGTAAAGTCCAAATTCACAGTCCACTGTCAATGAGCTGGACGGGGCAGGGAGGAAAGACAAAAGTCAGTGACTAGGATCTCTTTAGCAAGTTGGAATTGAAATAGACAAGCAGGTTTACAGGGGAAGGTCATTACTATAATCTGAGGCATGCTTTGCTGGATTTTGGCAGGCAGGGGTGACCGGTGTATGCTGGGAGCCAGAGAGAAGCTGAGTTCACCTCACAGTTCTGTAGGTAGTCAGAATATCTGCTGATAGCGGGGGCCAGCCGTACTAGCAGTCTGATCTTCTCTACTCTGAACACCCTGTTCCAGAGAATTCATGGCTTCCAACCCTGGTATATCTTGTCAGCAATGCTGTATGAATGGTTAGTCCACGACTAAGCTATAGGTCACCCAGAAGCCCCCAGGACAGCTGTCAGGAGGCCAGGACTCAGTACAAGGAGGCCACAGGGCGGACCACTGGGTTGCATATGTAATGTGGCTCTTGTGCTAACACTGGTACCCCATGTTTCTTGCCAGAGGCTGGAGTACCATTCCCTCATGGAGGTCCTTCACCTAGTGACCTTTATGGCCATCTTCATGGGAATCCCCACACACCCTTCCTGCAGTTGGGTTTTTACAGCCTCCAGGACCCTGCCTCCCACCCTGAGCTTCAGCATTCTGTCCTGATAATGTCATAGCCAGTTCTGGTTTTCGTGTTACTTGTGAGGGTTCTAGCTAGAGGACTAGTTGTGGGTCCCCATCTTGTACCTTTGGAATGTCCCTGAGTAGGTCAAAGCCTACTCTCACATGAATCTGGGGAAGCCCGGCAGCCTGGCCTTGCCTGTCCAATGGGAGGGGAAATGAGGAGGGAGTAGGCTGTCTGAACTGCTTGGTATGCCTGACAGTGGACTCGCTTTCTGCTCACTGACCCTGAGAACAGCTCTGTCCTTTATGGCTCCTCCTTGACCCTCTCCCGCCCTCCAACTGTCATTATCCTGGGGCATTGATTTCCAAACCTGACAGGTATGGAGAATCACCAGGATACTAAAAAAAGAGGGCCCTATCTATCTCCGGAGATTCTCTTTATTTAACTAGTTATGAATGAGGCCTGGGAATCTGGCACTTTTGTACAGATATATGTAAAGTATCTATTGGAAGGATGAATAAGGACTTAACTGAGTTGCTGAGTAAGTTTTATTTCCTTTTTTGTCCAGCTCTGTGCTTTTTGGCTATTAATGGTCACAAATTGTTTTTAGAAATCAGAGAAAGAATAGATGTCATTACAAAACAAAAAACACATCCTGAAATGATCTTTCAGAAACAATTAATCCTCTTAAATTTGTTCCTCTTTTCCGCAGGGGGACTTGATCTCATCTTCATGCCAGGCCTTGGGTTTGACAAACATGGCAACCGACTGGGGAGGGGCAAGGGCTACTATGATACCTACTTGAAGCGCTGTTTGCAGCATCAGGAAGTGAAGCCCTACACCCTAGCGCTGGCTTTCAAAGAACAGATTTGCCTCCAGGTCCCAGTGAATGAAAACGACATGAAGGTAGATGAAGTCCTTTACGAAGACTCATCAGCATCTTAAATCTGGATTACTACAGCCGAATAATCAGTGTTTTATATGAGAGTAAAGCAAAGTATGTGTATTTTTCCCATGTCAAAAATTAGTTGAAATTGTACAACTAATTTTTGTGAATACAGACTGCATTTTAAAATTGTAATTATAAAATACCTTATATAAAACTATCTTTAAAAACCAATAGAAGTGTGACTAGTAGAATATTAATTGAAATGGAGGCTATCAGCCTATGATTTTCAGCTTAACCTCCTGGTGTTAATGTGACAAGTTGATCTGTCTACTTTGCAACTTAAGTTAAATATTTATGAGGAACTGTGCTCCGACTGAGTGTGAGAGGAAGGTAAGCTCACTGGGAGTGGACACTGTATTTCATTATGTCCTGTCGTGACCTGGTCAGTCCTGGCAGGTGCATGGAGACTTGGGGACTATTAATTGATTTGTTGGTATTTGCTTTGGATACAGAATTCCCTAAGAATATTATCTCACTTCATCATGACTTCCTTTACTCACTCTAGAATTTTATGTTGGACACTTTGTAGCTTTTAGTGGTTAGTAGAGGGAAACCTTTTATGATTTAAATACTTTCACTCTACTTATTGGTTACCATCACTGCATGTATCAGCACCTGATGAGTTTAAGATCTGGTATCTTATAAGTTAGAAATTATTTCTGTTTACTCATGGTTTCTGCTTTGGAAATGAAATTTGCTGTGGGTTGAAAGTTGGCAGATGGCACCACAGCTAGGGAGCAATAATTTTGTTGTGGGGATGATTTGGTCATCCTCAGAAACCCAGGAGTCTTAATAGACACAGCTCTCTTACTCACACCCCATGTCCATCCTGTCACCAGGTCTTGTTGATTTTGCCTCTGAAATGCCTCTTAAATCTATTCTCTCCTTTCAATTGTCCTGTCACTGTTTTTGTCCAGCCTTTTAGCATTTCTAAGCTGGACTAGGCAAGAGTGTCACACCTGCTTCCCTTGCCTTCCATCTTGCCTCTTCCAGTTTATTTCTCAAGCTGTGGTCAAACTGATCTTAGAAAACACAAATCTAATCGTGCAGCACCCCTGACTAAGGTCTTTCAGTGGCTGTTCAGAGCCTCCTGCGTAGCAAACAGATGGCTTCTGTTGTATACAAAGCTCCTTAAGAGAGGTCTCCTCATCTACTTTTTCTAGCCTCTTGTCTCCCCACTCTCATCTTCTCCTTCTGTAACACTGAGCACTGCAGGCTTCTTCTGCCCTTTGCACATTGTAAGCATGCATTTCTCTCTGAAATGCTCTTTCTTTTGTTCATCTAGAAGGCTGTTTACCCTTAAAAACTCAGCCATAGCATCACCTCTGCTGTGAAGTCCTCTGCTACTTTCCCAAGCAGAGTGAGTGTTCTTTCCCTTGTCTGAATGGCCCTGGCCATTGATCTGCTTATCATGTTGTCTTACGTATCAAATTATTTGTTGTCATATCTGTCCCCTTTACCGTACTGTGAGCTCCAAAGAAGAGAAGTGATCTTTATACTTCTTATGCTTAGTAGACAACTAGACATATAGTGTGCGTGTGTGATAATTTTTTAATGAAATAATTGAATACATTGGAAGTGTTTCATTCAAAACATTCATTATTCTTTGGATAATAGCATAGATTTGATGTTTTATGTGCAAAAGTAAAAACATTTGAAAAATACATTTGAAAAACCCATATTAGGCTAAATAGGGATTTGTACAATATAATATGTACGATGAGAAATGGGAAGGAAACCGAATTCTTACAAGCTATGAAGTCACATTATTGTACTGGTTAAAAATATTGGTAAGTATTATTTTGACTATAAGGTTACAATGAATGTTAATGTAGCTGACATGACTGTTAGTCTGAAATGGTTGAGCAGTAAAATTCCTGACCTGCTGCAGGTCTAGAAAGTTTAGTATTGTTGAACTCAGTCTATGTTATTCTTCTATTAAACGAGAGCATTTAAAAACCACTCTACCAGCTCCTCAAGTGTGGACAGAATGCCGAGTTAACTGGCCAGAAAATGCAGGGTGCTGAGATTCAAGAAAGTCAGAGGGCCATAGGGTCTCTGGCCTGGAAAGAGAAGCACTCCCTCGTGATCAGTAATGCACAATATTTGTGCAGAGGGTATTGGAAGGGATAAAATGCCCCTATGATGCAGGTG
The DNA here is from genome assembly GCF_047675955.1 of Chlorocebus sabaeus. Taxonomy (NCBI): domain Eukaryota; kingdom Metazoa; phylum Chordata; class Mammalia; order Primates; family Cercopithecidae; genus Chlorocebus; species Chlorocebus sabaeus. The sequence continues at coordinate 55,986,156 of NC_132929.1, read as the reverse complement.
ATGACAACACTGTAACTCTGATTAGGGCATACACAGAGGCTGAAGACAAGGCCTTAGACTCAGGAGGCAAGCACTTCAGTACAGGCTAACATGAAGCAAGAATGGTGAGCGTCTCAGATGAGGGGATAATCTGAGTAGAAGAGAAATAGCAACTAGATCTGAACAAAAACAGTTTCAAGTATTGGGAAATTGGAACTATATCAGTGCCCCAACATAGGTCTGTGCTTGCTGTATATACTACAGAACTGTGCTTAATTTAATTAGAAAGTAAACTATATAAAGTTCTAGTCAAGAGCATTACACATTTAATCACAAAGTCTTACTAACTAGGAGATTGATAAATGTGTCTAGGCATGAGTGTCTTACTACAGAAGCTCAGTTCTTGGTCGCAGGTTTTTTTTTTTTTTCCCCTACAGAGATCATTGAAATTCAGTTGATCACACTGCTCTTTAGTCATATGTTTACATGCTTAATTTCTCCACTACCCTACGATCTCCTCAAAGGCAAATTCTCTGCCAAGTTCATGGTTTATTCCAGTATCTACCACAGACATGCAAAATAAAGAGCCAATAAATTATTTTTTTTAATTGTTCCAGCAGCATTTATTGAATATGTAACTTTATGTCTGTTATAGATTAAGTTCTCCAATATATGTGAATCTGTTTGCTGGCTTATTCATTGTCCCTTTGCTATGTTTTTCTGTCTCAGCACTAGTCCCAGATTGCTTTAGTTCTCACAGTTTTAAGTCTTGGTGGCTACGAGGGTAAGCCTCCTTCCTAATTCTTCTTCAGGAATGTCGAAGAGCCAATAAATTCCTGATGAAGGAATGAACCAGTTTGAATATTGGCCTGTCTGTGCTGTGCACTTGCTCGTTGTTATGTTGGTTGCTGTTTGCTGCTGAGATTCTATCCCCTTGGCATTGTCTCAGGCTTGGATTATTCCAGAACAAGTTTTCTATTACTGCGTTGCGTTGTGTTGGGCAGTCCATATATGTGTGTCGCATTGTCTGTGCTACTTTTCCTTCTTAGTGCTCTCTTGTTTGCTTTTTATGGTTATCTTCTTCCCTATTCCTGGATGGTCATAGACCTCCTGCCCTTTAATGGTAGTTTCCAATACCTATAAGCACCCACCCCAAATATGTTTATTTATATGCTTAAAGTAATAATAAATTTTTCTGAGTAATAACATACACATAAAATATACACACAAGAAGTATGAGATAATGTTGACATAGTATATATGATATATAATTTATAATATACTTGTTTATATATATTTTATACATATATAAATAAGTATAATATACTCATTTTTAAAAACAGCAATATGATCAAGAGCAGCATGAGATGATGTTGAAGTAGAATATATTATATATAATTTATAATGAACTTTTTAAAAAAGCAATGTTTTTTAAATAAAATTCTTTGGACATTTACTATTTTTGAAAACCTTATTTTAACACCTTTTGAATGATTCAAAATTCTGGTTCTGATTTCAGTTTATTTCAATATTTGGTCTTAAGGGCTATTAGAGCTGAAAAAGATACCTTCTAGAGAAGCAGATTCAGATGGAAGGAAAACTATACCTACTAAAATTTTCAATCCTGTTTACCAATTTTCCAAAGATAAATTTTTTTAAATTTAAATCTGGCTGGTAAATATCCATTTTCTCGATGTGAATATGTAGTTTTTGCATGTTAATCAGAAGGTGCTGCACATTTACTTTGTTAATAAGTGGGGGCTAGAGCTCGAGGTTACAGTGAGCTGTGATTGCGGCACTGAACTCCAGCCTGGGTGACAGGGCAAGACCCCAAACAACAACAAAAACACATAAAAAACAAATAGGTTCGAAGCTTTTTGAAATTCTTTCAAAGATTTTAAATCAAGTTAGAAAAGTTCTGCTTACAAGATATTTAGTTGTGTAGATGTGAAAGTGTTTGTAGATGTCACACTATTAATAGGTTTTGACAACACAGTCATGTAATGATGAAAATATTTCCAAATAGCCATTTTTATATGCACTCTCCATACTACGAGTCTCTGAAAGTAGTTACTTTCTGTCCCAGTGATGAAATATAACTTTCACTCTGAAAATTCAAATGAGATGTATTTATTACTTTGAAGTTTACTAGTGGCCATTTACAATCTCAGAAAGGTCAGAAAATGTGGAATACTTGCTCTTTGTGCAAAAAATACACATAAAACTAATATTTAAGTTTATAGCTTTATTTACTTATTTATTTTTTGAGACAAGAGCCTCTCTGTGTCCCCCCCCCCCCAACTGGAGTGCAGTGGTGCAATCTTGGTTCACTGCAACCTTCGCCTCCCGGGTTTAAGCGATTCTCCTGCCTCAGCCTTCCAAGTAGCTGGAACTACAGGTGCCTGCCACCACGCCCAGCTAATTTTTGTACTTTTAGTAGAGACGGGATTTCACTATGTTGGCCAGGCTGGTCTTGAACTCCTGACCTCGTGATCCGCCCGCCTCGGCCTCCCAGAGTGCCGGGATTATAGGCGTGAGCTATCACGCCTGGCCAGTTTACAGCTCTTTTAAAAGTATTTTAGCTTGAGATGATCAGAGAAATTTAAGTGAATCAAAGATTGTTTGTGGGTACTTCCTATTGCATCCCAAAGAGTTGTAAATATTCTACTATATGTTAAAGGTCTTAATTTTATAAACTTCACATCAGTGATACCCTGAGCACATGGGACGTCTTGCCTGTGAATTATTTAGTAATGCTATTGCTCAATTCTTAATGTGGAATCTACCATCTCACATTTATATATATATATATATTTACAGACAGGAATGCAGTCGTGTGATCTTGACTCCCTGCAACCTCCGCCTCCTGGGTTCAGGCAGTTCTCCTACCTCAGCCACCCGTGTAGCCGGGATTACAGGAGTGTGCCATCATACCCAGCTAATTTTTGTATTTTTAGTGGAGATGGAGTTTTGCCGTGTTTCTCAGGCTGGTATTGAGCTCCTGGCCTCAAGTGATCTGCCCACCTCGGCCTTCCAGAGTGCTGGGATTACAAACGTGAGCCACTGTGCCCAGCCCCATCTCAAATTTAAAAAAACATTTCAGTCAAAGTAGCCATTCCATCAGGGATTAGACTTAGTTTGCTCATAAAACAAACTTTTTTTTTTTTTTTTTTTTTTTAAGGTAGATTAATTTTGAGAAATATATCCTCACCACTTCATCGCTACCTTAATGTCTTTCTTCCTGCAGTGGTACTGTAAGAGGAGACATGTTGGAAACATCTCTCCTACTCAACCTCATGCCCTGAAAAATTTATTCCTATACTTATTTCTTCAGATTGTCAGCAGTGTTTTCTACTTGTCATCCAATAGTACTTCCTGACAAAAGATGCATCAGAACTTTTTTCCCCCTAAATTGCTTCACCAGTATTCCATCCATATTTCCATGATATGAAGAACAAGTATTTTTTAAATGGTATGTTACTTTTTGTCTTTTGCTATTAAGTGAGAAAAGTTTATAAACATTTATGACTATACTTAGTGAGCATTGCTTAACAAGTATTGGAATTAGTATCTCATGATGTTAAGTATTGCTGAACACATTGTGGAGGTTTGTCTCATCTTCTGGATCTGTAGCTTCTGCTAATTGTGATGGCTTCACACTTTTCATTGTGTGTATCTGAAGAGTGAGGTCCATCATTAACCATGGTTAACACAGATACCTACTTTAAAAAATCTTTGTGATAATTTCAATTTTTTTGTCTGACTTCTTGGTAAAACTTAATGTTTTCTTTTCCTGGCTGATGAATAGCTTGCACCAGGAACAGAAGTATCAGCTAGTGTTGTCATTTTTGCTTGCATTACAGGCTGAATATCTCCTCTCTGAAATCTTGGGACCAGAAGTGTTTTGGATTTGGGATTTTTTTGGATTTCGGAATATATGCATTATATACTTACTGGGTAAGCATTCCTAACTGAAAGTCTGAAATCTGAAATGCTCCCGAGGACATTTCCTTTAGGCCTTATGTTGGTACTCAAAAAGTTTTGGATTTTGGAGCATTTCAGATTTTGGCTTTTTGACTTGGGATGTTCAACCTGTATTACAGTTATCCTTGGTCTGCTGTTTCTTTGCAAGAATCTTTTTAAGCTACTTGTCCAGTGGCTTTGTTTAGTGAAAACTCCCTAATAGGTAAGCCCTTGCGTCTGGGCAGATACCTAGGAACTGCAGTACATCTCAATATGCTGAAATCAACTAAACACCCCTCCCACATTATCTAACTCCTGCACCCCTGCCACCTCCCACCACAGCTTGTATATTGTACCTGACATAGGACCTTCTGATTTGCAAGTGGAGGGAGGGGCTGATGTCAATCTAAATTTTAACTTTTAGCAAAATGCAATTTTTTGTCTTTTCAAGATGAAAAGTAAATATTAATAGAGGTTCTAATGTCTTCTTCCCAAACCCCAATGGGTTAGGTTCACTGGTCACTCCACTTAGTGGCTCTGCTTGAGCTATTGAGTCATGAACTCCATCAGTCCCTCCTCTGTTGTGTGTGCTGACTGTGTATATGTGTGTAGCCTCTTGCTGGTACTGGCCTCCCCATTATTTCTTCATCTTTCTGGTTCACTTGTATCCCGATACAAGCCTTTTTGTCTTCTGTCTGAGTGCTCTGGTTGGGGCTGTTATTTTGCCTGCAGTATTTGGGTGGAATAACTTCTTTAAGTTATTCTTTTAAGAACAGAGTGCCTTTGAGACCCCTGTCACCTAGGAAACAACAGATCCCTTTCCTGTGGGTCTTTCCCTTTCAGACTTCCCCTGGCTGCCAGGATCTATCTCTGAGTATATCAAAGGATTTCCAAGACTAGATTAAAAACTAGAAATACTTTTTTTTTTTTTTTTTTTGAGGTGGAGTCTCGCTCTGTCGCCCAGGCTGGAGTGCAGGGGCCAGATCTCGGCTCACTGCAAGCTCCGCCTCCCGGGTTTACGCCATTCTCCTGCCTCAGCCTCCCGAGTAGCGGGGACTACAGGCGCCCGCCACCTCGCCCGGCTAGTTTTTTGTGTTTTTTAGTAGAGACGGGGTTTCACTGTGTTAGCCAGGATGGTCTCGATCTCCTGACCTCGTGATCCGCCCGTCTCGGCCTCCCAAAGTGCTGGGATTACAGGCTTGAGCCACCGCGCCCGGCCTAGAAATACTTTTTAAGTCCCCTACTCTTCGCCTTTCCATTTTCTCCCTCTTCCTATCACCAGTTGCAACTGTGATGCAACTGTTATTTTATTTTATTTTTTTTATTTATTTTTGAGACAGAGTTTCTATTTTATTTTTAACAGTTGCAACTGTTATTTTATTTTATTTATTTATTTATTTTTGAGACAGAGTTTCACTCTTGTTGCCCAGGCTGGAGTTCAATGGTGTGATTTCAGCTCACTACAACCTCTGCCTCCTGGATTCAAGTGATTCTCCTGCCTCAACCTCCCAAGTAGCTGGGATTACAGGCATGCGCCACCATGCCAGGCTAATTTTGTGTTTTTAGTAGAGACGGGGTTTCTCCACATTGGTCAGGCTGGTCTCGAACTCCTGACCTCAGGTGATCTGCCCACCTCAGCCTCCCAAAATGCTGTGATTACAGGCGTGAATCACCATGCCTGGCCACCATTTTAATAGTGAGGCTTATGATGACAACAGACCACATCATTGCCAGTGAAAAAGATATCTGAAGGAAAACCTATTGTATTTTATTGCTTTGATTATTATGTGTCCCGTGAATGTCATATTTATCCTTTTAGTCTTAAAATAGTATGTTTAAAAAGTACACTTTCAAAGCAAATTGTTGTTTCAATGGTGAGTCAGTTCCCAAAGAGTTCACTACTATAAATTGCAGACATTTGGTTTCTCACTGAGGAATAATCTCTCTAGGATTGAAATGCAAAAAAGTTATTTCCTCCCAAGCTTAGAGATAAAGAATACTATATTATTCTGAAGATCTGGGTTGGGATACTGTAGATGTTGACCATGTAGAATGGATACATTGCTGTAAGTCCTAAGTACTTGCTGTTCCTCAAATCTAGGGATAAGATAGCAAGTCCTGCTCCCTGTAGGTAATGTAAGAACCAGTGGACAGTAGAGATTAGTTATCTGTGTGGCCATCTCCTCCAGGCCATCCTCCATACTTCCACAATTATCTTCATAAAACATAACTCTGCCCAAGCCACCTACCTGCTTAACAGCTTTTGATGGTTCTCTATTGCCGAAGGAATAAAGTCCAAACCCTTAGCTTACAGATAGGGCCCTTTCCAACCTGGCTACAACCTTGTGTCATCTCTCTCTCCCCATCCCCATTTCTCTTCACCCTCCTCCATGTGCGCGCACACGCACGCGCACACACACATATACTTTTTATACCCTTCAGACCAATAATGCTAGGTACCAACAATGCGGGGTAAGAACTAGATTTATACAATTGATTATGATAATTAGTCTAGAATAAGAAAAGTGTGTTAACAGATAGTGGATGGTTCGGGAATGGAAGAGTCAGTGAACCACCAAAATATTCTAGAAAGTGAGTATTCACCTTTATTGGCACGTGAATCACCTGGGGATCTTGATAAAATGCAAATACTGAATCAGTAGGTCTGAGGTGTCTAGAGTGGGGCCTGAAATTCTGCATTTCTGACAAATCCTGGGTGCTGCTGCTGCTGCTTATTGTTTGCTGCCCACTTTGAGTAACAAGATTCTAGGCTGCACTGTCCGATGTGGAAGCCCTAGTCACATGGGGCAGTTTGAACTTAAATTGGTTAAAATTAAATAAAATTTAAAACTTACTTCCCTGGTAAGCAGTTAAGATGGTAGCCACATCTTAACTGCTACCTAGGCTCATTTGGCTAGTGTCTACCATATTGAATAGTGCTCTATTTCTGTCATCGCAGAAAGTTCTATTGGACAGCACTGTTTTCTAGAGCACTATTTTTCAAACTGTTTTCTACAGACTACCTCTTAAATCAGAATCTCTGGGAACGGTGGTTGGAAATTTGCATTTTACATAAACACTGCAGGGTGCCTTCTGCATGTTAAAATTAGAGGAACACTTCTATAGGGGATCTAAAATCTGCTATCCAGAGGTCAATTTAATGTGAGAATAGGCAGATATCACAGACAGACATGGGGCAGCTCAGCTTAAATTGGAATATCCTCTTGCCAGTCATAAGAATCATATGTAGTTGTCTACAGGTGCCTCAGGTTTTGTCTGGTAGAGATGATTTCTGACACCAACGCTACATAGGCAGCCTGGGCAACATAGTGAGATTCTGTCTCTACAAAGTTAAACAATTAGCTGGGCATGGTGGCATGTGCCTATAGTCCCAGCTACTCAGGATGCTGAGGTGGGAGGATCACTTGAGCCTGGGAGGTCAAGGCTGCAGTGAACCGAGATTGTATCACTGCACTCCAGCCTGGGCGTCAGAGCAAGACCCCATCTCAAAAAAAAAAAAAACAAAAAAAAAAACCAAAAAAAACACATAGGGTGGAGGAAGCATAGCCCTCAAGCTAGTGGTATTCTGCAGGTGTGTAGCTGGTCCCCGGTATATTCTCTGGTCTCATACGCCTTCTGGTCCTCCAGGTGCTAACATCTGGTGAGGACCACAGCCTGCATCTGGTTTCAAGAATGACTCCCAATCCTGGAAGGTACAATCAAATTATCCTTTTTCAGATCAATTGGATCTGCCTTTCCTGCCCAGGAACATATTTTGGGAAAATCTTTTTATTTTTTATTTTTTGCCACATTTCAGATACGAAAAGAAGTTCCATTTTCAGGGATCAAAAAGTTCAGCCCAATCTTAAATCAAAATTTCATTTTCTTATCCAGCTTTATGCTTGTTTCTTTCTTCTATGTCCCCCTCCTCTCCCAGCTCTGATGTAGTCTTGGTGTAGAATTTCATTTTCCTTGCTCCACACCCTTTCTTCGGGCTTTGAAGGTTCTGATAGTCAAGGAGAAAGGCAAAGCTGGCCTGAATCAATGCTAGTATAACCTGGCCATCAGTGCCTTCTACATGTCGAATGCCCAGCTGATTTTCTTCCAGTTCCTTTGTGGGTTTTGTGGAGAACTTCTGCTGGCACTGTGTGTATTGCACCATTCTCTAGCTTACTTCTGGCAGTCTCTGCTCAGATCTTGCCCTGCATAAGCACACCCCTGAAGTTCCCTAGCCCAACTGGCAGCCCTCTTGACCAAGTCCTTTCAGGATTACTTGAGTCTATTAATAGCTCCACTTAAGGTGACTACTTGGCTAAATAGGTAATTGGCTGCATACTTGCCCCATCAGACTGGAAGTGTCAGCTGCTCCCATGCTACTCTTGAGGGCTGCTCCAGACAGTCCACAACTATCAGAGTTCTGCTACTTCCCCAAGTGCTGGAAGTCACATGTCACATTCTCCCAGGAACTGTTGCTGCTCTCCTCCCAGAACTGATAGTAGCACCAGGGTGTCTGATTCTGCCAGGAGGGAGATTCCTCTTTTGGCAAACACTTCCATGCTCTGAAGCAGCCTTTACTTGGCTTGGAGTCATGGCAGGGAATCGTGGGGAGGGGAAGGAAAATGTCACAGCACCCTTACACTTATAATTCCTCTTTCTTCAAAGAGTCTGCTTAATCTCTTTTTTTCTAATACAGCCTGGAGAAGGATGATGGTGGTGACTAAAGAGTCGTTCTGGCTCTCTGTTGGTAAATCCTACATGGATGTATATGTTGGACACCCCTTATCCTGCACCTACATCCTTTCAGACCACTTTTTTCCATCTAGCCATTGGGTACAGCAGATTGGCTGTATACAGGTGAAGCCAGACAGCACTTCTCACCTGTGTGATTTTCAACCCTGGAATGTCACATCTGAGTGAGACCCTTGCAAGGACCTTCTCAGTCATTCTGGTGAATGTGCAAACCTGGAAGTGTGTGGTAGTTAACACCTCAAGGGGTAATGAATGCTTGGCTAGTGTGAATTAGAAGCCAGTGGATAAATTATCTTCTCTTCCAACCCTTAGGCAGACAATTCTGAGGTGTATTCTCCATCATTCCTGAGAGGATTGTCAGGCTAGTTGCAGCAAACTTCTGTGCCCATGGTGGCAACCAGGTGGATAATTCACCCTCAAATTGGCCTTCCCTCTGTTTCCCTCTTCCCAGTCCCCACTCCTGTTTTTTGGGGATCATTTCCCAAAATACTTTCTGCATGCAATTCCTTGTCCCGGGCACTGCTTTTTTGGGGACCCAGGCTAAAACAACATGTTCATTACCTCTCTTTAGAATATGGGGATACTTGTCATTTATTGTCCTTGCTTTGTGGAAAACTCTAGACCAAAGGAGAAGTCCCATCTAACATCCTTCTGCACATCATTACTGGAAATGGAAAGCTGACAGTCATAGACTGATTGCCAAGCAGAATCCCACACTGCTTAACAGCTTGCACAGTGTTCCTGTTGATGTGAGTTCTTCTTGTTCTGGTTTTTGATTCGGGGGTAATGTGAGGTGGACAGATAAACCTTGATTTAGATGTTGAAGAGGGTCTCTAAGAGCAGGAGTCTATAGTCTCTAAATTGGAGTCTATAGTCTAAGATTACTTTGTCTATATTAGTTATGGTTGTTAGCTTTAAGCAAAGACTAAGAAAAAAAGAGAGCTATTGGAAGGAGTAGTAGATGCTGTGGCATGCCTCCCGATTCCTCATTAGGACTGAGGTATGCTGTCCTCCAGCCCCCAGGATGTTCACTGGAGGTAGCTCTGAGCTGAGGCCTCCCCTGCAATTGTCCTTGGCTAAAGAGGGCCACCTTGCCCAAGGTTACAGCCCCTTCTTGGTGGCAGCCTACATCCAATACCTGGTCATTTTGGAGGTGCAAAGCCTCCATTGCTTCAAGGCAGGACACCTCTGAAGGGCCATCCTAGCTGCAGCTCGCCAGGAATTGGCTGAGGCCTATGTGCAGTGCACAATTTCATTTCAGGTCCTAGTCTCTGCTGAATCCCACTTCCTTTCCTCCCTCACAGGTGTTGTTGTTGAAAGCACTTTCCAGTAATCTTTCTGCACAAAAATCACCAGCTCAATCTGTTTCCTGGGGAACTTGAACTACAACAGAATGATACTGGGTTGTTTGCAAAATCAAACTAAACATAGGCAGCAGAAAGGACACAAAGCAGGGGAGCCCCAGAGATCTTAGTGGTAGAAACTTTTAAACCTCTTAAACCTCTTAGGGTACCACCAGGGTATCTCTGCTCCATATTTAAATCCCTGGAAGGGAGCCTCTGATTGGCCTTGTTTGGGCTGGGAATCAGGGCCCTGTGATCAGAACTACCTGGGGTAGTGGAGAGGAAAGAGAAGCAACCTGTGTCTTCCAGATCATGGTATCTGAAGTTTTCTTGGAGGAAGTCAAATAAATATGTGGGTTGAGGATGGGAGCTCTAAGCAGAGGATGTGGTGGCTCATTTAAGATCACACATTGACAAAGAGCACAGTGGTGTCAAGATTCTGGGACAGAGGCAAGTTAGAAATAAAACTCTTGATGTTTTTCCCAAGGTCCATCATACAACTGAAATGGAAGACTATGGCTTGCTGACCAATTCTTGCTTATTTATATAGGGGGATAAGTGTCCCTTCAGGTGGACTGAGAGTCACCAGAAGATTTAGGGGAAGGACCCTGCCTCTGGGGATGCATATGTAGCTGTTTCTAATAAGTACTTTCTATGTATCAGAAAGCCGCCAAATATCATTGTTCCTCCTGTGAGTTCAGAACCACCTGACAGACAGACACAGGGGTCATATGGGGCTAGGTCAGAAGATCAGCTTGATTGATAATAGATTGGTGGATGTAGCCTGGATATACAGCTACATCCTTGTACTAGACTCCTGCATCAGACATACCCATTCTTAAACCAGTCATGAGAAGAACTGGCCAGACGCCGTAGGCTTTCTCATTAGGGCAGGCGCTCAGCGCATGGCACAGAGCAGTCTTCCTGTAGGGGGTCAGATCCAAAAGAAAGAAACCAGATGGGGCTGAATCCGACATGCTCTGCTCCTTCTGTAAAACTCACCACCCAGAGTGAGCAGGAGTGAGGGGAGGAGTGAAAGGATAGGTGTGTTGCTCTGGTTCTTCCATGTGTGCACATGGAGCTGGGGAAGTGGAAGTGTGGAACAGCTACTTGCCATATATTTACATATACTAGCATATCTAGTTTCACAACACTGTGAAGTATCACTGTCCCCATTTTATAGAACAGGAAACTGAGGCCAAGGCCATCTTCCAAGGAAGTGCTGGCTTGGGATTTGAACCAAGGAACCAAATGTCCTCTGATCTGAAAGCCCATGTTCTTTTCAGTGCCCTTTACCTGCTCCTCATTTGGAGTGCAGGGGCAGGGGAGGACTCCTGGCTCTCTTCTCCAGCCCTCACAGGGGTCCTGAAGCTGCCAGCTCACTTAGGGCCTGGTTGCTTGAGTTACCTCATGTGCCTGAGTTCACAAAGGCTTCTGTGGGAATATGACAGATTTGAAGGGGCAAACACTGGGCCTATACCAGGAAGGCTGGGAATAGGGCTCCTTTCCTGTGGTGCTTAGCTTTGGTCTCCCCTGCAGGACCTATACCTGCTTGCTAGACCAGGCTGTCCTCACATGACCAAAGAGGCTGCCACAAAGTCCTCACCTTGCCTCCCACCAGACACCCTGGGCCACGGCAAGAGCAGCCCTTCAGGATGGGTCTGCAGTAATCAGCTCCTTCCAAGGAAAGGCTGGGCCCACCGGGGTCTCTATTAGCTCAGGCATGCCCTTTAGGCTTAATTCTCTCTGCTTATGAAGGCCCAGGACTCAACCCATCCCCAGCTGGCCAGTCTATTCTGTTGGACTCTGACATTTTCCCCAAACCTGGCTTTTCTCTTGATTTCCTTACAAGCCTTTGTGTCATTCACCAAGTTGTTATATTTCTTGCTTTTTCAGTCTCTGCAGATGTTCCAACTACTACACATCCCCCTTCTCCCCCTCCATACCCATCTTCCTCTTCCTCTCTCCCTTTATCCTTCTGTCTCTTCTTCCTTCTCTCTTCTTATTGCTCACCCCCGACCTTCTTCTTGACCTTCCCCTCTCTTCCTCTCTAATCCTTCCCCCGAACCCCAGGGAGATAGGCCTGTCTGCAAAGGAAAGATCTTTGTCACGTGATTATTAAATCCCCAACATGTTATCTAGTAGAAGGCAGCACAATAGGAGTTTTCTTCTAGGGGCAAAGGGGCTATAAAGGATTTCCAAATATCATAGAAAATTACCTGAGGACGCTGAGCTCAGGGTGAAGGTGGGTAACAGTCCCAATCCCCAGGGAGACGAAAGTTAACAAAAGGAGAAGGGAGGGTATTTTATTTTCATTCATTTTATTTTCTTGACAGTTTTGCCCAGAATTATCCCTGTCTGTATTATTATCACTTGTAAAAGCATTTTTTTCATACCATTTAATCTATCAGACTTTTATTAAAGCCTAGATAAAAGTGGGAAAAAAAAATCTCATCAACATCAGCCACCAGAAGGGAAATTTCAGAGACGGAGATGATCAGATTTCCAAGTTTATTGAAAAACCTATAGATAACTGCATGGCTGCTCATGCTATTTTATAAAACAAGTGCAGCCAGGCGAGCCATTTAATAATGTGGGAATTGTTGGCTGTGCAGATAGTGGACAGAGCATGAGCTCGCCTCGGGAAGGCGTAGGATCTTGCGGAAATGAACACTGCGGCACACTGCAGGCTGGCAGCACAGTGTCACTCTGCAGGCTGAGCCTCCAGCTTCTTGGGAACCATCCACAGTGCAGCCAGCCACCATGGGACACGGTGCCCAGCTCTTTCCAAGAACAGTAGAGCCCACACTTATCCCCTCCCATGTCAGCCATACTCTGGAGCTCACATTTGGAGTAGTGACACGCTTTCAAAGGTATTTAGTCTCACCACAATCATGAGATAGGTATGAAAACCCCTCTTTTCCAAATGAAGAAATTGACCGCCACGGGAGGGAAGGAACATTGGTGAATCCACAGAGTGGAGTGGCAGTGCTAGGGTGATTACCTAGGGGTCCAGTTCCAGTTCCTGTGCTCCTTTTGCTCCATTGGGCTATCCCATCACCAAAAACAGTCTAGAGCTGGAGATGATAAAGAAACCACCCTTTGACCTGCAGGGTTAGAGTGTGAGAACTGGTGGGTGGGTGGGATAGGGGAGTCAGGTTTGGGCAATAGAACAGAGGAGTAATGTATACTCGAAATAGGTTCATTTCCTGACTCCCCCACTTATCTGTGTGACCTTGTATACGTCACTTAACTTCTCTGTGCCTCTATAAAATGAGGAATGATAGTAATATCTACCTCACAGACTTGTGGTAAAGGTTAAAAGAGATAATGGATCAAGCATTTAATACAGTATAGTAATTTGGATAAACGGTATAGAGTTGGGCCCACTTTTGGAATCAAAAGAGATTTGTAAAAGTGCCTCACACATGTCTGTCCTGTAGAGGTGAGCAAGTATTTTCAATCCCTTCCTGATATCTTTCCTGTGGCTAAGAATCCTTACAGGCACTTGGGGCCCCTGCCTTCCCTGCTGTGGACTAGGATGCTTGTAGGTACCAGGTTAGGAGAACTGCTTCTTGGAATTGCCCTGTGACTGTACAATGTGCTATCTGTGGCCCTGCCATTGTTTCACAGTATAACCTTGAGCTGACCTCAGTCTTACCTGGCTGGGCCTCTGTTTCCTTAGTTATAAAGGGAGAAGGATAGAGCTAGGTTTGAGGAAGTGTAGTGTGTGAACTTCTACATCAGAATCAACTCCATTGTTGATGGCTGAAAATGTTGATTCATGGGCCTTGCCCCACGTTGGCTCAGTCACAATCTCTAATGTTGCTCTAGAATGTATATTTGTAAAAAGTCCTCTCGACTTGCCCCATGCCCTGGCCTAACTCTCAGAGATTCTGATATAATTGACCATTAATACATAATGAAAGTAAATAATGGATTAATAAATTAAAAATTGATTTACTTTTTAACTTTGGTTGTTTTTAAGATTTTCGTGTTTGCTTTTTAGCAGTTTTACTACATGTGCCTAAATGTGGTTTTCTTTGAACTCCTCTAGGGTTCGTAACACTTCTAGAATCTGTGATTTGATATGTTTTGTCAGTGTTGGAAAATTCTCAGTCATCTTCTCTGTAAAAATTGTTTCTGACCCATTTATTGTTTTCCTTTCTGGGACTCCAATTACATGTATGTTGGACCTACTTGCCATGTCCCATTATGTCCCATACACACCCTTCTACTACCACCTGTATTTTCCATTCATTTTTTCCTCTCATTCTTTCAGTGTGGATATTTTCTATTGACCTATCTCTGAATTCACTGATCTTTTTATCAGCTGTGTCTAGTTTGCTATTAAACCCATCTATTGAGTTCTTAGTTTTAATTATTGTATTTTTCAGTTCTAGAATTTTCATTTGATTTTTAAAAATAGATTTTAACTCTTTGCTAAAATTAATTTTCTCTTGGACATATTAATCAGTTATTTTGAAAGTCTTTGTGTGATCATTCCAACATCAGAGTCTCCTTAGAGCTTTTTCTTTCTACGTCTATTTTTTCTCTTGGTTTCTGGCCTTTCACATCTCCCAATATGCTTTTTAATTCATTTATTTAAAAAAGTTTTTTTGTTTTTAAATTTTGTTTTGTTTTAGATGGAGTCTCACTCTGTTGCTCAGGCTGGAGTGCAGTGGCACAGTCTCTCAGCTCACTGCAACCTTCACCTCCCAGGTTCAAGCGATTTTCCTGCCTCAGCCTCCCAAGTATCTGGGCCTACAGGCACATGCCACCACACCCAGCTAATTTTTTTTTTTTTTTTTTTTGTATTTTTAGTTGAGACAGGGTTTCACCATGTTGTCCAAGATGGTCTTGATTTCCTGACCTTGTGATCTGCGCACCTCGGCCTCCCAAAGTGCTGGGATTACAGACGTGAGAGCCACCACACCTGGTCTTGTTTTTGTAACTTTTTATTGAATGTCAGGCATTGTGTATGAAAAACTGAAGAGAGAATTTGAGCATCTGGATAATGCTATTTTCCCCTTAGAGCATTTACTTCTGCTTTTGGAAGTTAGGATAGGGGCAGATTGTTATAATCCAGTCTGGATTGAGCAGATTTGGAGCCAGGCTTTAGTCTTTGTGAATACTGGCTTATCTTGGGTTAGTCCTTATTCCCAGTCTTCAGGAGTTCCTTCTGAAAGCTTGGGTTGCATACCAGGGCCGCTCCTTTTTGGCGATGGCTGAACTATTTTTGTTTTCCCCAGGATGGTGGGGCAGCAAAGCTCTGCTTAGCTTTGTAGCCTCCTGGCTGCTAGTTTCTACTTCATTTCTCCTCTTGGCTTCTTTGCTGATCAGTTCCTACAAGCACAACTTCTCAGCTTTTAACTTTTTCTTAAGAATCAACAAATGCTTTGAGGCAAAAAGCTGTGCCAAGTATCAGGTTCAGTTCTGTGCTTTCTTTCTCTCTGAGATCTTGGTGCCTTAAGACCTCACCACATTTGATAGCTCTCTGATGTGTTCAAACAGGGCATTTCTATTTGTTCTTGGTAGTAGAGTTGATCTGAATATGTTAGTCTATCAAAGGCAGAAATGGAACTCCCTGATAATGGTTTTTAATCTCTTCGGGTGATTTGAATGTAAGATGCACTGGACAAAATCGACTCCTTGCCACATCATAAGAACCACCTTAGGCTGTTGTTTAAAAGTGTTGATTTTTCTGGTACTATCCTAGATGTACTGAACCAGAATTTCCAGAAAAAAAAAAAGACTGATTTGTTGTGCTAACAAGTGCTTCTAACAAAGGCACACTTGAGAAGCACTGAATAAGTGGCTCTTTAGAATCCTTTTTGCTATGGTTGCCTGAGCATATTCTGGTGACTCTAGTGACCCCACCCATGCAATGAACCCTGTATATATAGTGGCAGGAAAGAGCCTAGTTATTCTGATATGCAGAGGGTCATGCCTTTACCACCGCCTTCGACTTTATTTTGCATTCTGTAACTCCATGAGTGGTAGCTCTCTTTGCTGAATTATTTCTAATTTTTTCCTTGGACATTTTAATCAGAGATGAAAAATGACTGCTCTTTTGCTAGCAGTTCAATCTAAGAGGAAGTTATTTGCCTCTTAGAGGTACATTAATTTGCAATGGCTTTCATGCAGAAGGCAGAGGGATATTGTGGACAGGGACTTGGATTCTGGGGATCAGGGATAAGCCCAGGGTACTTGGCTCGGGAATTGTAGTAGTCACTTGCCCCTTCCCTTCCTCCCTCCACTAATGTAAGTTTCCTTTGCCTGCTTGAGGGTATCTCCAAATTAGGTTCTTTTCCAGCTACCAGTGGTAGGACTAGAGTGCAGTTCTGACCCTCATCTCTGGAACCCTTTCTCACTCCTGCTGGCTCCTCTCCAGTGGATTCCCCACTGTCCTGCACCAATTCCCTCCCCTTTGTCTCTCGCCCACCTTCTTTTCTCCTTTTCTTCTCTTGTCCTTCCCTTCTCCTCACCTCCACCCCAATCTTGTTTCCCCCATTCCAAATTCAGAACAGAGGCTGTAGTGTCCTCTTGTGGACCTCCCTCAACTGCTTCAGCCTTCTCCAGGACCAGCTGTCAGCAGAAGCAAAGCTCATGCAGGAGGGCAAAATGGTCCAATTCCTTTTCTCAGGGCTATCTAGCAAGACCAGTTCCTGTGGTTCTCTCTGGCTCATGTGGGGATGCTTCCCACTTTGGAGGTCTATGATTGTCCTAGTCCATGGCTGCCCAGTAAGTGCTACTTAAATCAGTAGGAAAACAATGAAGTGTGGCCAGTGGTAAAGGGGCAAAGGACATAAACAGGTAATTCACGCAGGAGGAGACACAGATAGCCACAGATATAAGAACTATTTAATTTCACATTTCATCAAAGAAATGCAAGCTGAAATCATGTGAGTAGTAAAAAATTATCAGACAAGTCAAGTTTTGGCTATGATGCAGGGAAATGGACACTCATACTGCTGGGAGAGTGTATGTTTTTAAGTCTTTCTGGGGAGAAAATTGGCAGAATATAACAAAAATCTATAATTTTCTATGACTTTTGAATCTGTCATTCTACTTTAAGGAATTCATCCTAGTGAAATAATGTATGTGATCTGCAAAGAGTTACAGACAAGTATATTCAGCATGAGGCTGTTTTATTGTAATAGTGATGACTGCTGCTACCCAGAGAAATACAACCATACAATAATAAGGGGTTGCTACATTCATGCCAGTTGTACACTCTGTTGTCATTAAAAACATCATACACAAATATTTAAAGAGGAGGAATGTTCAAGCTCTTTTTTAAAAAAATAAAAAATAAAAGCAGTGTATCGTAATAATTGCATTTTGGTGGGGAGGAACGAGCATAGAAAAAAGATCAATGGATGCAAAATGTTACCATGTCTGTCTTGTGTGTTTTATCATACACAAAAATCTAAGTAATATGATTATTAAAACAGAGAAGAAGAAAACAAAAATTCCTAGCATGTGGGAAGACTGGCCGGCCTGCATTCTAGTCCTGAATTTGCCTCTTGTTCTCTGTGAGGCTTTGGGCAGGTCACCTCAGCTCTTTTGGTGGGCAGTTTCCTCATCTAAAGCAGATCTGGCCCTGTGTAGCAGCATTCATGTCTGTTCAGTGCTTTATCAGTCCCTTTGCTAACCCTTGTTTTACTTTGATCTCACATCTGTGCCTTGTAGATCAGCACTCTGTGGGCTGTTGGCTATTTTACCATCACTTGATAATTGGGTATCTCCAAATTCGGTTCTTTTCCAGCTACCAGTGGTAGGACTAGAGTGCAGTTCTGACCCTCATCTCTGGAACCCTTTCTCACCCCTGCAGGCTTCTCTCCAGTGGAGAAACTCACCTTATTTTCATGTACTGTGATACAAAGAAAGGTTTTTTAAGGGTCATTGGAGGGCAAGCATTTGAAGGAACTAGAGTAGCCTGGCTAATGACCTGGTGCAGTGGCTGAGTTACAGCTGGTCTGGAGGGCAGATGATCCACAAGGTTGGGTCTGGGGTCAGTTAGTAGTTGAGGATGGGGGTGTTGGGAGCAGATCAAGGCTAGGACTGAAATAGCCTAGGAAAAGTGTTGAAAAACAGAAAACAGTCATTGAGAGAACTGCTCCAGGTTGAGGGGATGCTCTAGGAATGGTAGCTTTGCTGGAGGTTCAGCTCAGGCTCCTGGGGGTCAGATACCAGTACTTGGAGGCCTCAAGAAAACAGTGGGAGCCAGCCCCATAGGGCTTAGCTGAGCAAAGGAGAGATGTTTTTAAGGCTGTGAGCAGGCATGACAGGCATTACTGGAGAGCCCAGAAACAAGGATTTGGCACATGCAGGCTTACATACAAATTGCAAGTCTGCATTTCTGTAAAATAGACAGCAAAGGAAAATGTGTAATAGATGGACCAATCTAAAGATAGCCTGGAAAAATGAACTCACTTAAGTAAAAACCAAGCAGTTTACTTCCTGCTCACTAGCAGGTCGAAGCCTAATCTTTAAAACTGATGTCCTTATCTCAGAGCTCCCCAGGTGATAATATTAGCCCTTACTGACATGGTCTCTATCCTCTCCATAAATACCTTTCCCTGTAACAACAACAATAAAAATGTAGCTTTCTAGCCCACGGGTCTGTTTTTTGATTCCTAATATGCCCTGAACTGAACTCCTTGGTTTATGGAAGAAGCTCAATGTGAAACCGCAGATCGACTCTTTCATCACAATCCTTTTAATTACTGCATGTACCCAATTTTATTATCCAATTATGGGTAAGATTAAAGTTCATCAAACTACATGTTTTATGTGAAGTTCCTTCATTTCCAAAAGATCAGTGGAACATTAAAGAACAAATGAAACAGTCAGTTGCAGATTATACAGGTTGATTTATTATTGATCTTCCATAAACAACAAAAACTGGCTCTGATATTTTCCCCAGCATAATAGGCCTATGTATACAGTACCCTGTATATCTTTTCATTTCAGCCTTGAAAAAAATACGATATATCCCCAGTGGGACTCATAATTTCGCTGAATGTATAGTGCTTAAGGCTCCACAGCGCCCAGCCAGTTCGTTACAGCAGATGGATGAGAGCCCACTGTTTCATGAAATTGCTTTTGAATATTTGCAGGATGACCTTTTCCCACACTATCCCACGAAAATGCATTAACTCCTTCTGCACAAGATGGAAACATGCTTTGCTGAACCACGCTCCTGCAAGGTGAAACGTGACAGCTTTTAATATAAAATCTTTCCTGACGTGTTCCCCACTGCCAAAAACAATCTCTGTTTCCTAGAAGTTCCCTTTCAGAGAGAGGAAAGTGGAAGGAGCAAACACAACTCCTGGGTGACATTTACCAAGGTCACACAGCTGGTGGTGGGTGGTGCCAGGATTATAATTCAGGTCTGGCTATCTCCAAAGTGTTTGCTTCTTCCATGTCCCTGGAGCACATTGTTTATGCCTGTATTGTAGCTTTATCCTTTTCTTCCCTTTTATTTGAGCAATTTTAGCCCATTTTCCTTCCATCATAACGTGAGCTTATGGTTTTATGTCTGTTCCTCTTTGCCACCACTTCAAGTGTACCTTGCATTTAGTAGCTACTTGGTGTATCAATCAGGGTTCAATCAGAGAAGCAGAAGCACCAGGAGGTCCTGCATGTATTAATATATATCAGGTTTTGTTATAGGATTTGTTAGAGGAATTTGGCTGTTGCATCTTGTGCTAGAGCTTGAAGTCCACATCCCAGGTTGTTGGGTAGAGAAGATGGATGTGAAGTAGAGGAGAGCGAGAGCATGCTGGAACCCCCAAGCACAAGTTGGAGACCATGGGCTGGACTGGGTCCTGGGTTGCTTCTTTTGCCTCTGACCTTGATGGTATAGGTGTTCTACAAAAGCCGGGGCCCCTCATCCTGCAACCAAGCATATGTTCCTGGCCTGGGAGTTGGAGAAGCTGAAGCAGGATGCAGGGGAAGCTGGAGCAGTTGCAGGCCTGGCTGCAAGTCAGATCAGTGGCAGCATGCGGGAGCAAAACGCTGCTGCTTCTCTTCTCTCCAAATCTCCTATAAGGATCTCCCTTGGTCCCTGCCCTAATGGGAAACCTACAGGAGAGGGAGTTCTGGGAAATGTAGTTCATCTTAACCAAGTTGTCACATTAGAAAGTCACTGTGGTCCACTTCTGTCAACTTGACACCCACATGGATCACCTTCAACCATACTCTCCAAATAAAGACAAGAGCAGAGTCATGCTTCTGCATAACATGACACAACCAATGCACACAGAGCCAAACACTTTCTCACCCTTTCCCCAGAAGAGGGTGGAAAACCCCTTTTTGTCTTGGAGTAAGTCTACTCTTATCTTAGCTGCTTCATACTCCCCCTTTGATACATGTTAACTTAAATCCTGAGATACACGTGCAGTTGCTACTAACCCCATCTATGTAGATGATAAAGGAATGGCAGAGGTGGAAACACATATGTGGTTCATATATATGAACATGTATATAAAAATTAGACATACTCAGAAATAAGAAATCAATCCTTATTTCTACATGGGTCACATGGTCATAGCTGGTATTTACAACCACCTTTATTCATTGTTCATTCAACATTTCCTTTGCCTTCAGCAAGAATGGCAGGTTGTAGGTCTAGGCCAGGAATCAGAAAACGTTTTTTGTAAAGAGCCATATATTAAAATGTAGGCTTTGAGGACCATTCAGTCTCTATCACAACTACTCAACTGGGAATAGCTGTGTTACAACAATAACTTTATTTACAAAAACAGGATTTACCAAGCTGGATTTGGCCTGTGGGCTATAGTTTGCTGATCACTGGCCACGGCCATGAGCAGTTCTGCCTGAACTGGGTTGTATTTTAGTTTTACATTAACTTTAATCATAGAACAAGGGAGTACTAAAAGGCACCCCAGAGTATTTCCTGAATCCCAGACATGCTCCTCCTTACCCTATTACGTAGGACCAACCCATTTCACTCGTGAGAGTCAGGATCAATCATTCCCACCAGTGCAGTGACCCCTGTTGCCTGATGACTCAATGACAAGAGGGGCTCAGAGTGGCTGGGTGGCTGACTCAGCATCCAGGTCAGTGGAACCACTGGTGTGTCCCCTGGTGGAAGCATTCTTCTCTGTGGTTGTGAGACCTCTAGGTACACAGCCTAACGTTGTTGGGATGAAAAGTGTAACTTTTGTTAGTAGATATCTAAGGATAATAGGGAGATAAGCCACTTTGTCCCTGGTTAGAAGCTGCTGGCCCCTGATGGAAATACTAGAATTTAGCAGTCTCCATATTTTTATTCAGTTAGCAAACACTTATTAAGTACCTACTGTGGTGCCTGGCACTGGCTGGAATGCAATGGTCACCAAGACAAAGATTGTTGCTCCTTTCTGGAGTTCCCAGTCTAGCAGTGGAGATAGACATTACACAAATCAACAGACACAGAGTTACAAATGGATGCTATGATCAAAAATAACCGAGGGGACCTACTTTAGTTAGGGTGCCATCCATAGAAAGCCTCTCTGAGAAAATGACTTTTAAGATGAGACCTGAAAAATAAGAAAAGTAGATTTATGCTAGGACCAGTGGGAAGCGCATCCGAGCCAGGGAACAGCTTGATAAAGGCCCTGGTTTTTTCCGGTCCAGTTTGGGTGGAGAAGAGTGAGCCATAGAAAATGTGGCGTAAACTTGGAGAGAGAGTCACAGGATGGATTATGCAAGGCTGCAGGGCTAAACGGTTAGGATTTTATGCACTGGGTACATTGGACAGCCATGGAAAGGTGTTAAGCAGGGAAGTGGCTGCTTTGGTTGCTGGTGGAGAGTGATTGGTAGGAGGGCAGGAGAGGATGTGAGGAGATAAGGCAAGAGGCCCTTGCAGTCATCCCAGTAAGACATGAGGGCACCTTGGGTCAAGTGGTTGTTGTGAAAATAAGTGGGTGGATACTGAAGATATATTTTGAAGGTAGTATTGTTAGTGCTTGCTGAGGGTTTGATTGTAGAGAAAAATGGAAAAGGAGGAGTCAAGGATGACTGTCAGGTTTTGGGCAGGTGGGTGCTTCTGCTATGTATGTACTAGAGAAGATTGGCAGAAAGAGAGGGTGAAATGAATTTTTTATTATAGTAAAACATATATAACATAAAATTTATCATCCTAACCATTTTAAAGTATACAGTTCAGTGACATTAAGTACATTCACATTATTGTACAGTCATCACCATCACCCATCTCCATAATTTTTCCATCATCTCACTCTGAAACTATGTGACCATTAATCAGTAACTCTTCATTCTTTGACCCCCCTCCTGCCCTTGGCAACCCCTATGCCATTTTCTGTTTCTATGAATTTCAGTACTCTAGGAGTAGTATGATAAGTGGAATCATACAGTATCTTTTTGTGATTGACTTATTTCACTTATTTCACTTAGCATTATATCTTCAGGATTCTTCCATGTTATAGCATGTGTCAGAATTTCCTTCCTTTTCGAGGCTGAGTAATATTCCATTGTATGGATATACCACATTTCATTTATCCACTCATCTGTCAATGAACACTTGGGTTGCTTCCACTTATTGACTATTGTGAATAGTGCTGCTATAAACATTGATGTACAAATAAGGCTGAAGTTCCTGCTTTCACTTTTCAGAAGTGGAATTGCTGGACTATAGGAGAATTCTGTGTTTAACTTTTTGAGAAACCATATTGTTTCCATAGCAACTACACCATTTACATTCCCAGCAACAGTGCACAAGTGTTGCAATTTTTTATAACCTTGTAAACATTCATTTTTAAATAATAGTCATTTTAATGGGTGTGAAATGGTGCCTCATTGAGGTTTTGATTTGCATGAAATACAAATTTAAGTTTTGACATGCTGGGCTTGAGATTCTTGTGAGACATCCCAGTGGAGGTGTCAGACAGTTGGATGTCAGAGGCTGGAGTTCTAAAGAAAGGTAGGGTTAGAGGTTAATGTTCATGTCACCAGCACATAAGTGATTGTGCAGGGCCTGGAGGAGGGCACTGAGAGAGTTAAAGGAGAGCACCCAGAGTGGGTCCTGTGGAAATCAACCAAATAGAGGTGGGGGAGGAGAGGGAGAGAAAAGCCATTGCAGTATGGGGAAGTGGGAGAGTGGTCCTGTAGAAGCCCAGAGAAGAAGCTGCTTCAGGAAGGATGGGGTGGCCACCTGTGTCAGGGGAGCTACGAGGCCAGGTGAATTCAGGTAGCTTGGGTCACCTAGATGCTGTGCTGGTGCAGAAGGGATTTGAGGAGCTGGGGCTCCAGCAAGTGTGAGGTGAGCTTGAACCATCATGGACGGTTTTCATTGTAGCCACTGAGGTTACTGCTTTCAGAAACTGTATCATTCAATTATGCATTCCCTGTCTGCAGGTTGATGGAACCTGCAGAAGTGCCCATTGTCCTTTCCTGTTTTAAGTGGGTGGAGGACAGTTTTCCATGAGGTTCCATATTAGGCCTTGCTAAAGCCTCTTTCTGGAACAGAGAGTCAGCAAAATTGTTGGGTCCAAAAGAGGGATGCTTATGCAAATTGGGATGATAGTTGGGATGATAGTTGGCTCTGTGAGTGTCCTGATATATAGAAATGTATGTCATTTAGGGCTTGCATTGGTTGCATATGACAGAAAACTCATCTAACTGTGGTGTAATCACACAAAAGTTGGTTTTTCACATGTAACAAGAATACTAAAGAAGCCTGTTCAGGACTGGTTCAGTTCCTTAAAGGATAAACCAAAAGTCCAATTGTCCAGGTTTCATTTGGCTCTCTGCTTTGCCATTCTTAATGTGTGAGTTTTATCTTCATGGTTGCAAAATGGCTGCTGTTCTTCCAGCCTTCACTTTCACATTCCAGGCAGAAAGAAGATAGAAAGGCAAAGGCACAGACCATGCCAGCCGAGTTGGTTTTGTTTTCCTAAGTTCTCACACAGTAAACTTCTGTTTGCATCTCATTCGCTGAATGGGTTCACCTAGTCTAGCTGCAGAGGAACTGGAGAGGTATTTTTAATTGGACATATTGCCATGCTGAACAAAATCAGAGTCCTATTGTTGGAATAGACTATGGAGAGAAGGAGAGAATGGGTATTAGCTAAGTCACTAGCAGTGTCTGCTGCAGCTAGGAAGAAAGAGTAATGGGCTAGGGGTTCAGGAGAGGAGGAGGCAGAGCATAAGAAAGAGTAAGGGTCGGCCATGGTGGCTCATGCCTGTAATCCTAGCACTTTGGGAGGCCAAAGTGGGTGGATCACCTGAGGTCAGGAGTTTGAGACCAGCCTGACCAACATTGTGAAAACCCATCTCTACTAAAAATAAAAAAGTTAGCTGGGTGTGGCGGCACACGCCTGTAGTCCCAGCTACTTGCAAGACTGAGGCAGGAGAATCACTTGAACCTGGGAGGCGGAGGTTGCAGTGAGCTGAGATCGCACCACTGCACTCCAGCCTGGGTGACAGAGTGAGATTCCATCTTAAAAAAATAAAAAAGGCTGCGCACGGTGGCTCACGCCTGTAATCCCAGCACTTTGGGAGGCTGAGGCGGGCAGATCATGAGGTCAGGAGATCAAGACCATCTTGGCTAATAGGGTGAAACCCCGTCTCTAATAAAAATACAAAAAAAAAAAAAAAAAAAAAAAAAAAAAAGCCAGGCGTGGTGGCAGGCGCCTGTGTTCCCTGCTACTTGGGAGGCTGAAGCAGGAGAATGGCATGAACCCGGGAGGCGGAGCTTGCAGTGAGCTGAGATCGCGCCACTGCACTCCAGTCTGGATGACAGAGGGAGACTCTGTCTCAAAAAAAAAAAAAAAAAAAAAGAAAAAAGAAAAAAATAGAGAGCAAGGCCACTGATGCCTCAGTGGTGCTCATTATAAAGCTGAAATATCATGTCAGCAGTTTTTAAACGGTGCTTGAACTACTTTCACCTCTTTCTAAATGCGTCTTTTTTGACTCAGCAAATACCCAAAATGTTTCCTGTTACTCTAATTTGTACACTCATTTGAATCTCCTTCTTTACAAATGCCCAACTTGTGAGACCATAACATTTTTCTTTATTTATAAACAATTCTTTCTGGCTGTTTAGGAAAAGAAAAAGATGGATAATTAAAAAACACATAATTACCCCAAAGCAACATTAATTCTACTTTGGTGTCCCAGGAGGGAACTCCATCCTGGAGAATTCATGAATGCCTGACCTGGACAATTGTAATGAAAAAAAGTCACAGGAGACCAACATTTTGAATTATTGATTAGAGGGGTTTTTCAGGCTCTTTTTGCTTAATTATGCACTCTAAAAGAGGTGACGCAGACAGAGGGAGAGACTGAAGATGCAGAGGTTTAGAGTAGGTGAGAGATGAGAAACCGCTGTATTGTGTTTACCTTTTTATGAAGCTGTACCCTTGGAGTTCTTGGGCAGTGGCTAAAGAAAAAAGGGGTCTTGAAGGAGGAGCTTAAGGATTGAATAATGAGTTCCATGCTTGCTTCGACAGCACAGATACCAAAATTGTACCGATACAGAGATGAGCATGGCCCCTTTGCAAGGATGACATGCAAATTTGTGAAGCATTCCATGAACAAAAAAAAAAAAAAAAAAAAAAAAAGAGAGAGAGATCCCTGCTGGTCTTTTGACAAAGAGATTTCTACATATGAATACTGTGCTTATCCTGTGGAGTGGACAGGTGGACCAGGTGCCTCCCTTCACTGCACACTTACTCTGAGAATCCTGGCATCTTGACACAGGCTCCCCAGAACCCCATTTTCCTGAGAATCATGTGCTGGGCTTCCCGGGAGAAATAGTAGAGAGGCATTCTGGGATGAAGGCCTGATTTGGGGGTAAAGGGATCAAGATTTTGGAACTAAGGCTGCTCTATGCTCACAAAGGAGCATCTGAATAACCTAGAAAGCATCCTGGGAAGGGTCAGTTGCTGGGCCTGGTTTCTAACTAGGATGCTCTTTTGTGGGTAGTGCTGGGTGCTGTTATTCTGGTGGCTGCTAAGCCAGCCCTGGGATGCTCGTCACCAAGTCCTGTCAAGTTGGCAGTGCCCTCTGGGATCCCCTGCTGCTTTCTGCCTTGCTGGCTGCATTCTGTGGCCTTCTCTCATCTCAGTCCATCCAGAAGCTGCTGCATGCGTCCCTTGCTCTCCTAGAATGCTCCCTGGCCCCTTCGCCCTCAGACACAGTGGGTGCCCCCCTCCCTCTATCAGAACTCTGCTTACTTGTCACTTCCTCCAGGAAGACTGCTGGCACCTCCTTTTCCTATATTAGGTCAAGGCCTCCTGTTAAACACTTTCCAGCATCTGGTGCTTTTTATTCTTACAGTTTATTGCAGTTTGTGATGAAATGTTTATTTACAGGATGAGATGCTTAACATCCATCTTTGTCATTAGGCTGTATGCCCCACCAGTGCAGGTGCCGTGCCTGGTGTTGCTTACAGTGATATCTCCAGAGCCTTCCTCACCACTGGGCACATA
The DNA here is from genome assembly GCF_047675955.1 of Chlorocebus sabaeus. Lineage (NCBI taxonomy): Eukaryota > Metazoa > Chordata > Mammalia > Primates > Cercopithecidae > Chlorocebus > Chlorocebus sabaeus. The sequence goes on along the minus strand of NC_132929.1, from coordinate 55,959,656 downwards.
TATAGTAGGCTTTGACTAAACAAGTCTTCCTCTCCACCACCTGAGGCTGATTTATAGTTCCCATTTTATGAATGTGGAGGCTCAGAGGGGTTCATTGGCTGACCTGAGGTCACACAGTAAAGGTTACTGGTTAGGGTTGAGCTGGAATTCGTGCCCACATCTGGGAGGTGCGAATTCCAGCTCAACTCCTGCACCCAGGGAGTGGCCACCAGTGAGCTTGGAGCAGAGCAGATGGCAGCAGCCTCATCCTAACACCAAGGACCTTGCTGCAGTGGGCAGTGCTGTGGACTCATACACCCTGGATTCATTGTTGGTAGCCACTCTCCTTGTCTGAATGATGTCCCCTATGTCCCCTTGTGCTAGTGGGACCTGTGAGCCTGTCCCCAGTGGGTACATGAGGACCACGATAAGGCCACTTTTCTCCAACCAGGCTGGGCCTTAGGATGCTCAGCCAGACTCCCCACCTTGCCATTCCTGGATTCCTTCCTTAATTTGACCCTTTGGATTCAGGGCACACCTTTGCCAGCAGGATGCCATCCTTCATTGCTGTGTGACAGTTTTGAATTTAGGGCAGATTCACCTAGAGCTGGCTATTCTACCATTGTGCCACCCACAGACACTTCCATCTCACCCCCCTTGTCCTCTGTGAGACTCAGCAGCTGGCAGTGTGTCCCTGACCCAGATCATGTGTCTGGACACTGCCTGCCTCCTGTGGGTGCTGGTTCCATGGTGGCCTAGGAACCCTTGCTGCCAGCAGGGGCCCTCAGCCAGGGCCTGGCACACTGTGCCCAAGCAGATGGCGCTGGAATGTGATGAGACTCCCCTTCAGGGCAGGGAGCGGAGAGAGGAGGGTTGGACACAGGGCCTGGGTATTATTTGGAATCACTTTGTCACTGGAGATGTACCAGGTGCATCCTTAGAGCTCAGAGCAGAGTGACCGTGCTGTAGCCAGATGGGCTCTGAAGCTCCCAGTACGGATCTGCGTCTCCTGGCTGGGACAGGAGGCAGGCTGAGGGGTGGAGAGGCCTAGAGGGTGGATGAAGGAGAGCCAATGCAAGCATCTGGCCTTGTTCTCTCTCCCTTCACTGTCACTCTTCTAGTCCCTTCCTTCTCGCACTGTTACTTCAAACCCCTTTCTGTAAAATCATGCAACTAATGTTACCGAGTGCCGATTACATTCCATCAGCTGTGCTCGGCTCTGGGGCTCCATGGCTCTGCCTTGCTGGAATTTCAGTCTAACAGGGGCGATGCTCTACAGAGGGGCAGGTGATCACCAGACAAGTGTGAACTTTCCCTGTGACACACACTCTGAAGGAGCAGGACATGGTGTGATGAAGGTCCGTTATAGCGGGAGTGGACTAAGTCGGGGAGACGATGCTGATGCAGCCATCTGAAGGATAAGCCAGAGTTGACTGGGAGAAGAGAGGAGGAAGGGTGTGCAGGCTGGGAACAGAGGGTGCAGGGTCTATCGTGGGAGGGAGAAGCAAATTTGAGGGAGTCAGGGAAGGCCAAGATGGTGGATGTGGAGAGATGCGGGGGGCCATGGTGAGAAGGGACTCTGCTGGCTTCTAGGATAAAATACAGGGTATGCAGGGCCATGGGTGGCTCTTTCCTACTGTGGGCTGAGGGGATGCAGGTTTCCCAGTAGGAACAGGAGCAAAGGGTGTGGTGGTGATGGTGCTGACCATCACTGTCATTAGACCAGTAGCTGACACTTCCTGGTGCTTGCTGTGTGCCGGGCCCTGCTCTGAAGGCTTCAAGAATTCTCAGAAAAGAAGGGAAAAGGGTAAGGGGCAGGGAAGACTTCCAAAGCCTTTCAGGGCTTTATTTGGAGTCAGCACAAAGGGAATGCCAGTAACTTCACATACACACGTACAGACACGCATACAAACACTCAGATACACACACACACACACACACACGGATACACAATTCCTCCATGCTAATTAACATGAGCGCTTTATAAGTCAGTTTGGGTTGTCAAATGCCAGACCTAAAGCTGAAATGATTTAAGAGATTGGAAAGTCAAGATGATTTGAATGCTTTTACCTACAATTTTTTAATACATTGGAAACCTAAAAACAGTATTCTTTACAAGCAAATTAAATGCTATTTGTTTGTTTTTTAAAGAGGTAAGTCACATGGTGGGTTTAGAACAGATGTCTTCAGAGATCAGAGTCATCGCTTCCTTTATTAGAAAACAGAGGAGTCAGGAGACGTGCCATTTAATGCTGTGTTGTACCAGAGTACTTTTCTTTCTCTGGAGTGGATTGTGTGCATCTTCCTAATATTTGTGGCAGTTGTCTGATAATAGACTGCATTAGAAAATGTTATGCTTTTTATTTCAGAGCCAGTGTTTTGAAGGGCTTTACAGGAAAGAAGTGTGTTCTTATCTCTGCCACATGACCTTGAGGAAAGGTGAAAATCTCTTTCCTGCTAAGAGTCGATGCATGATTTAGAATTCTAGGAGCAAAAAGTCGTTTGGCACATAGGAGTCTAGCTCACATGCCACTTTGAAAACTAATCTAACATGCAGTTTCCTCATCTGTAAGTGGGGACAACAATGTTCTCTTCTAATAAGGTGGAGATTAAATAGAGGGATTCAGGTGAGAACATAGAGCATGTGGTTAGCTCAGTGAACATGAGCTATTGTCATTTACATGCACATTGACATGGGAGCACATTCACACACCCCTCCAAATGCATAGTCACAATGACACACATATGTGCATACATGCACACACACACACACACACACACACACACAGGTTTGCTGAAATTCTCCAACAGAAAACGAGTTGTCGTTTTTTTGCTTGTTGCATTGGGTTTGACTGTGGCTAGGGTGAGTTTGACTTAGAAGGTAAATGACCCCACCACTCAACCTCCCCAACCAATGCCCAACTATGCCCTTGGGTGGCTTCCTGCTGTCTCTCAGGTATCTTGGATCTCCAGCCCAGCCTGAGTGACCATATGCCCCACAGGGATCAGAGCAGCCAGTCCAGGTGCTTAAGCCGTCACTGGGACCTGCGCTGGCAGCCAAGAAGCTGAAAATGGTGGCCAAGTGAGTAGAGGAGCTGTGCCCCTTCAGGCTACCTCCTACCTGGCCCCCACCGCCTGGGGGAGCAGAGAGGACAACTGCCTGGTCAGCTTCACCTTTATTGACTCTGGCGCCTCTGCCTGGAATACCCTCTCCACACCAACACTCAGGTCCAGCATCACCCACACTCTCACCCTGGCTCAGATGCCATTTCCCCCTGCAGGGCTCTTTGGATCCCCCTCCTCAACTCCTCTGAGCCTTTTTCTTTGGACCTCTCTTATAGAATTCAGCGTGTCTACCATGCACTATGCCAACCGGAACTCCCGGAGTGTGGTCACCCCCAACACTCCACATGAAGCTGGGCTCAGAGAGCATTTGATGATCAGAGCTGCTCCAGGGATCCTGTTTCCACAAAGGCACTCTCCCGGATTTGAGTTTGATCAGGTCACTCCCTTGCTTTAAATGCTTCATTGGCCCCTCAGCACTTAGGATAAAATCCACTGTCTTTCTCATGCCTCTAGGCTGTCTGGTTTGACCCCTCCCTACTTCTCCAGCCTCATTTCCCCTCCCTCCCTCTCACCAGGCTCCAGCTCCCTTCACCAGTGCAGGGAGAGTGCCAAGCTCATTCTTGCCTCTGGGCCCTTGCACATGCTAAGCCACCTGCTTGGAATTTCCCTCCCCTTCACCTCACCACCCCTACTCATCCTTCAGGTCTGAGCTCAAATGTCACTCAGATATGTCTTCCCTGACATCCCCTCACCCTCATCCACAATTCAACTTACACTCATACGTACTTATCATTCATTACTATTTGTAATTGCTTATTTGCTTTTGTGATGGTTTAAGGCAGGCATTCCCACTAGAACTCCAGGAGGGCAGGGCAGATTCTGTCTTGGTCAGCATTGTATCTGCAGCACTTAGTTCAAGGTTTACATAGAGCAGAAAAATAATTATTTTTGTGAAGAGGCAAAAATGCCATGAGGCCTGAAAGATCTCCCTTTTTGGCTCATCTTCCTCCTGAAATTGCCCTTTTTGCACTTCTTGTTTTGGAATCCAAGTCTGCCCCGAGTTTAGTTCCTTGCTTGTGAAACATGGCTCTGCAGTGTCAACGATCCAACTTGAAGCAGCTGCTGCCAAGCCTGTGCTCCTGGCCCTCCGGTCTGGGGTTCAGCAGGAACTGGCCACATTCCAAATACTGGGGTCTGCAGCTCTTGGCCCTTGTGTACAGCAGACTGCAAGTGCCAAGAAACTAACCGTCCACCAGATCCTGGCCGGGGCAGAGTTGCTGTGCAACTCCATCATTTCCCTCAGGCAAGGGTAACATTGAGGAGTGTATTCCATACCACTGTCCACAGTGTTCCTGTGGCATAAGCTCCTGTCACCATAAAGGTGGCTGGTTTGGCAAGGCCCTTTACTGGCTGACATCTCTTCTCTGTCTCCTTCCGACTACCCACCCCAAACAAACTACTTGACCTTGAATCCTTATCACAGAGTCTACTTGTGTAAGAATGCAAACTAAGACAAGCACTGTTGCTGCATCATACTCTCCTGTTCCATTATTATTATGACTACACAATAAACATGCTGACAACATGCTTCTGCACGTGTTTGCTCATCAAATCCTCCCATGAACCCTAGGGATTAAATATTCTTGTCTTTATTTTGCAGAGAGAGAAATAGGGATACATCAGAGAGGTAAATCAATTTGCCTAGTGCTGACCTAGTGCTGGAGGACTGGCCTGCTGCCCAGGTCACTTTCCTTTCCATCACCAGGACTCATAAGGCTGTGCATATGCAGCACTGAGTGGATAAGAGTGTGGAGACAGAGCTGGCAGGGAGGCCCAGGCTGTGAAGGGGGTCCTCATGCCCTGAGACATCTACACTTAGAGAAGAGCATTCAGATAATTGGTCATGGACGGCCACACACATGTCCCTGGAGACTCATGCATTCACACAAATGCCAGTGTGTGCACACTTGGACCCACATGTGCAGAAACCTGTTAGTGGCAATTTCAATTTCCTAACTAAAAACGAATAAGGAAGGCATGTTCTTCTATCCAGCATCCCACACTCGAGCTTATGGAATCCAAGAACTTCCTCAGGTCATCTGGCCCAGCCTCCTGCATCTAACCTGAACCAACATGGAATGAGGTCTTGTCAGCTAAGAAGCGGCGCTTAACCAGCCATTGAGGGAGCTGTTAGGGACCCTGGAATAATGACAGCCTTCTCAAATGAGAAGATGAAGAGGGTTTTGTATGTGTGTGTGTGTGTATGTGTATTTTTTTTTTGACAGTTTGAGATTTAAAATTGCATAGTAGAACTAATAGGCCCTTTCTGTCTCATAATTATGTTTGTCGTGATACAAACCCTTAAACGTTTGGCTGCTGGTCTTGGATGAAACTCCCAGCATCAGATGGAATTGTAATGCCATGACGAGCCATTATGCTGTGGCCAAGGGTAGTCCCTGTGCAACACTTGTTGCCTGGCAGTGCTGTTGTTCTCAGCATGTACAACAAGGGCTCATAACCGGAAGGAAGTTGTATTTTCCATGGAGCTGTCACAGGGGCCCAAGGACTAGGAGGCAAGAGCTACTGGCTCAGGAGTCCTTGGGAGTTAGATGGGACCTGGAGCTCTGCCATTTCCCCCTTTGCTGGAAACACAGAGCTTTGAGAATGCTACAGTCCAAGCAAGGGTGGCACTGGGCTGCCTTCATCTATATGGAGATTATTCCTTCAACAGAGCAATGGCAGATAATTGAACTTTAAATTGTTCCATCCCTAAGAATAATGAACGTTGAGACCATTCCGCCAGCATGATGAGTTTAGTCCTGGAATACATGTCATACAAGTCGGGTGGTGAACTGCACTGAACATGCCTGGAGTGATGTTAGGAAGACAGCAAGCTGAAAATTAGCATTCCAAAAGGGATAAAGCCATCTGCATACAATATTAGAAGATTTTATGACATTATGTTTCTAGGTAGTTTGGACTCCCTGAGTTAGTTAAGAAACTTAATTTTCTTTCCATCAGAAATATCTTAGGGCTCTTTTGGTTGCAAGTAAGATAAATCAATGTACTTATGAAAGTGAAGGGAGATGCTTTATAAGTGAGGCAGGATGACCTGGTAGAGAAATTAGGTGTTTTCTCCTTCCTTCTCTCAAACGGCTGGCGAAAGACTAGCTTCTTATTTTGGAGGCCTGATGTATTCTTTGCTTTGAAGGAGAAGAGAATTTTTAAAAGTCAACTTTAAATATCAGTTTCATACTCTAAAATGTATCAGTTCAAAAACTGTAATTTGATGTGCTTTGACAAAGATACACAGTTGTGTAACGACCACCACAATCATGAAAGAGATCATTTCATCACCCCCATGAGCCCCTTTGCAGCCAGTCCTCTCCCAACACCTGGGCCACTGGTATCACTGATCTGCTTTCTGTCACTATTTTGCTTTGTGAAGATTTCATAGAAATGGACTCTACAGTATCTGTTGGTGTCTGACTTCTTTCACTTTGCATAATACTTTTGAGAGCTGTTCATGCGCTCACATGTATCAGCAGTTCTTCCTTTTCATTGCTGAGTAGTATTCTGTTGTATAGGTACACCACAATTTATCTGTTCAGCAGTTGATACATATTTGGGTTTCATTTCTGAATAAAGCGCATGCCTTTGTGTGAACTTAGGTTTCCTTATCTCATGGGTAAATACCTATAAGTAGAATTTCTGGGCTGTAGAGTAAGTGCATGTCCCATTTAGTAAGAAACTATAAAACTTTTACAAAATGGCGGTACCCATTTTGCATTCCCACCATCATGTATGACAGTTTCAGTTGTCACACATCCTTGACAACTCTTGGTATTATCCGTCTTTAATTTTAGCCATTCTAGTGAGCATGTAAGTGTATCTCAAGGTGGTTTTAATTTACATGTTTCTAATGAATAAAGATATTGAGCATCTTTTTTTGTTTATCTTCTTTGGTGAAGCAACTGTTCAAATTGTCCACTTTTAAAGTTGGGGTTAATCTCTTTATTATTTAGATGAGTTCTTTATATATTTTGGATGTAAGTTCTTTATCAGATACATGTTTTGAAAATATTTTCTAGTCTGTACTCATCTTTTAATTTTCTTAACAATGTCTTTTACTTGGAGTGTTTATATTGTTTACATTATTTATTGAAACTTTAAAAATTTTAGGCTGGGTGTGGTGGCTCACGCCTATAATTGCATCACTTTGTGAGGCAGATCACTTGAGGTCAGGAGTTGGAGACTAGCCTGGCCAACGTGGTGAAACTCCGTCTCTCCGTCTATACGAAAAATACAAAAATTAGCCAGGTGTGGTGGCATGCTCCTGTAATCCCAGCTACTCAGGAGGCTGAGGCAGGAGAATCACTTGAAACCGAAAGGTGGAGGTTGAAGTGAGCTGAGATGATACCACTGAACTCCAGCCTGGGCAACAGAGTGAGACTCTTGTCTCAAAATAAATAAATAAACAAACAAACAAACGTAATTTCAGACTTAGAGAAAAGTTTCATGAATAATACCAAGAATTCCAAGATACCCTTCACCCAGATTTCCTAAATGTTATTATTATTATTATTATTTAAATATTTGCTTGCTTTCTCTTTCTCTCTCCCTGGCCTCCCACCTTTGTTTCTCTGTGTATTCACATGGTTCCTTTCTGTAGAGGCCACCTTTCTCTGACTCTCTGGGTAAGCATCATTTAATTATAACTAGTAGCTCTGAGTTCCAATTTCAAATGCCTGGAGAGAATTTAACTGGTTCAGGTTAGGTTGGGTATCAGCCCCTGACCCAATCAACAGTGATCTTATTGTGTGGTTCTTTGAGAATAAATCATGAATGCATTTTCTAAGGATGAATTAAAGGGTAGGAGAAGAAACAATGAGTGTCTGTTCTATAAAATACTAAATTATTTGAAAAATTACAAGTATATATACCTTTCAAAATGAGCACTGTTTTCTTACAGTTATCTGGAGATGCCAGATGCCTTTCCCAAAACCTATGTACTTATTTTATTGCTCACTCTAGTACTTGTCTTTGAGGAGCAGCTTTAGGGTCAGTTACTTTTCACTAAAAGAAAATCAGTATCTATTCTTAATAGTCACACCTCCCTCTTGACTAAAGCATGGTACTTTTTCACTTTTAATTCCTTGTGACAAAATGCAACTGGATATCTGAGAGTGCAATTGGCTGTGGGCAAAGCTGGGTTAAAGGCCATAAACACATCTCTCTCTCTCTCTTAGCCAGGCTTTCTCCCTGTTGCAGCCCACAATTCCCACTCTGTTGTTCTCTTGGGGACAACTGGAATCTAGAAGTTCAAAGGTGCTGTTGTCTCTCTCTCTCTCTCTTGCTCTCTCCCTCTCTCTTATTATTTTTTTTCTTTCTAGTCACCCCATACCCTACAGTCAAGCCTTCTTAACATGGCTGTCATAGTCACTGGCAGCCTCAAAACCTGCAGTCTATGTTAGCCAGAATAATGGCCTCCAAAAGATGTCCATGTCCTAATCTCTGACACCTGTGACTATGCTCCATTACCTGGCAAAAGAGACTTTGCAGATGTGATTAAGGATCTTGAAATGGAAATATTATCCTGGATTATCAGCTGGGTGGGTCCAATGTGGTCCTTATAAGAGGTGGGTAAGAAAGTTGGCCGTGTGCGGTGGCACACGACTGAAATCCTAGCACTTTGGGAGGCTGAGGTGGGTGCATTGCCTGAGCTCAGGAGTCCAAGACCAGCCTGGGCAACACAATGAAACCCAGTCTCTACTAAAATACAAAAGAAAATATTTGGGCGTGGTGGTGTGCACCTGTAGTCCCAACTACTTGGGAGGTGGAGACAGGAGAATTGCTTAAACCCGGGAGGCAGAGGTTGCAGTGAGCTGAGATCGTGCCATTGCACTCCAGCCTGGAAGACAGAGCGAGACTCTGTCTCAAAAAAAAAAAAAAAAAAAAAAAAAAAAAAAAAAAAAAAAAAAACCAAAAAGGAAAAGAAAAGAAAGTTGAAGGTGGAAAAAGGAGAGGGGACAGTGAAGCAGAACTTGGAGTAATGCCCTTTGAAGATGGAATAAGGGGCCACAATCCAAAGAATGTGGGAAGCCTCTAGAAGCTAGAAAAAGTGAGGAAAAAGATCCTCCTCCAGAGCCTTTAGAAGGAACCAGCCCTGCTGACACCTTGAATTTAGCCCGCTGAAACTGATTTCAGATTTCTGGCCTCCGGAACTGTAAGAGAATAAATTCAAGTTGTTTCAAGTCATGAAGTTTGTTGGAATTTGTCATAGCAGCAATGGGAAATTGATACACAACCCAAAAAGAAGAGACACCTTTTTTCCAACATTGATATGCTAAATCTAACAGAGGTTTTCTGATTTGCCTTACTTGGATCATATACCCACTTTTGGGGCCAGACACATTGGACAGAAGCATGAGGTAGCATGAGTGGCCACCTTGAACTCAAGAGTCAGAAGAGGTACTTGTGGTTGGGCTAGGGAGAGCCCATTCCATCACAGAGGATGGCTGGCAGATGAGAGGACAGGTGTGCTCTATGACTCACTCTGACCTCCCCCTCCCAATGCAACCAGCCTACGCTCCAAATGACTGTTGAAAATCAACTCCATTCTTCGAGGACAAAGCTTTGACTGCAATGAGAACATTCAGAAGATTGTACTTCAGGTTGACAAAGCTGTTTCTAGGGAAAGACTATTTTGTGGTCTCTAGAGCACATATTTGAATGGAGCAAGCTTCATTTGCATATGCAAGATTGGCTATTCCAGTTTTTTTGGTCAAAAGGAAGTTCTGGGTCTACATTCAGAGCCTGCCATGTGCCAGCTTGGTAAACTCTCTGAATTTCAGTTTTCTCATCTGTAAAATGGAGATAATTATACTTTCCTATGGGTTGTTGAAAGGATTAGAAGAGGCGATTTATATAAAACCCAGCACTACTTAAATAACATATGCAAAGTTTAGCACAGCTTTTCAATAAAGGATTGGAATATTTGTCTTGTTCTATATATATAGTAGTATGAAATTAGTTTGTGGAAGTCAGACTGAATTGTGAGTGAGCTTGAGTTGTTAAAGCTATGTATCTTAGTACACAGATTACCATGAACAGGAGTAAAATTTATTGTACCTTCTCTATGTATATGTAGTGATTTTTTTAAAAGCTAAAAATCCTAACTTTTTTCTTTCCTCCTCTTGTACCTGCTCAATTCTCTGCAGAATTTTTAGTGTTTTACCTATGTCACAGAGTCTGAGCGCCATTCGGCATTTGTGTGTGTGGTTATTTGAAAAACATACGACTTTTCTGCTAGAGTGTACATTCCATAAGGATTGGAATCATGTCTGCTTTTTCTTCCTGCTGTATTCCCAGTGCCTAGGGCAGTGGCCGGCCCATGGTAAATGCTCAATAAATATTTGTTGAAGGAGTGATGTGCAGGGATTAAAGACAAAAGAAGGCTTGAGAGAAACCCAGTAAGGAGGCAGATGGGAGTGGCCAACACTGCTGGATGCTGCCAGGAGGGCAAGTATGATGAGACCTGGAAAAGTGGGCTTTGGATCTGGCAATCTGGAGGTCACTGGTGATCTTGATGAGAACAAAGTCATGGAGTGATGGAGGCTGGAGCTGAACCACAGCAGGCCGAGGGCAGAGTGGTGGGAAATTGGAGGAGTGTGGATGAATCTTCCTAAAATGGCAGGTGACCAAGAACAAGCCACCCAGGACAAAGTTTACTCTTCTCCTATGGAGGCAAGTTAGCAGGGATCTCCTCCTTACCTACCATTTCCCCTCAAGCAGAGCCCCAGGAACCTAGTGAATCTTCTCAATTCCCAGTGGAGATGGGATACCAGCCTTTTGTGGTTGTGTGTACATGGGATCGCCATGCTGCCCTGGTGTATTCCTGTGCCTGGCTCTGTGACAACCCTCTGCTGATGCTAGGAAGTGACAGCCTTGTCCTCAAGCACAGGGGGTACTCATGGGGCATGAGCAGTCAAGGGCTCTGGAAGCAGCCCAGTGCCCAGTGTTCCTCATCAAGGAGGCTGGTGTTGGATCCCACACCCACTGAGGGTGCTAATGTCCTGGGAAGGGTGGCACTGGGGTCTAGCTGGCCACCTGGAGTTTCTTTCAAGGTCTAGAACAGGAGCAAGTAAGAGTTGATGTCCACTGGTCACTTTCATATAAATATATTTGTCATTTAGAGGCAGGAACTCAGGATCATTTCAATTCTAAGGTACTGGAATTATCCAGACTCATGTTTGTATTGAATTGAATGACTTCTAAAGTCACAGATCTTACAGATTTATCAGGTTCAGCAGCCCCTGAATATCATGTGATGAAATCCTTGCAAAATAGCCACAATCCTCTGACTTAGCACTTTCAGGAACAGGGGCCTCCCTGCTTCTATGACAGTCGATGCAGTCTTCGGATTACTCCTCAACTAATGTTTCTGTCAAGCTCTATTTTTCAAAAATAGTTATTCCTTAAAACTAAAAAAGCTTTTTCCTCCTTATTTTCTTCCCTATTGCCTTTTCTTGACTGATGCCTCCTTTGGCAATGGAAACACAGAGCTACAGAACATGTGGTTGTCAAGGGGCCTCAGTTCATACCATTCACACCACGTGATTCATATGAAGTTGGCCCCCTGTGTGCACTATGAACAGGCCTCTTTCTTTGGATGAGGAATGTGTGTACTGAGTAAAGGACTGTGGAAAGAAAAGATAGGTAGAAGCCTTCTAGACTGCTATGCAGTCAAAGAAAAATTTGGCAAAGCTGTTGGGGAGTCCTAGAGCTATAATTAGCCGTTGGACGGCTCACCTTAGTAGCCCTGCTGCACTTAGTCAATGGCTGGAAGCAGCTTTGGGGAGCTTTACCTGGGCACAAACATGATAATATATTTCAAAGGCAGCCAGAGTCCTTGGTCAGTTGTTCTCCTTATAGTTGGAGATCTGTGAGATGAATGCTCATGGCCACCATGTCACAGTTTCCCCTTTGGTGTCTGGGACAGTCAACAGCCTTGCAATAGGGAGAATAAAATGTTGGCCTTGTTCTTTCTGTAAAAGGGTGTTGGTGGCCACAGATACACTCATATTTAGTTCTAGAGCTCAGCTTTACCTGTACCTCACAGTGAGATGTTGCCTTTACTGAACTGTCCTCACCAGGAGAGAAAACTGCTACTTGCGGTGACTTCTTTTTTTTTTCTGGTGGTCACAGTTATGTGCTTATTACCTCAAACTAGTGAGGAATGTAGAAAAGTCACCACATACATGGTACATTTTGGTTCAAAAGGGTTTTGCAACCATTATCTCATTTGATTCTCACCAAGACCTTGTGAGGTTGGTGGTCCAGGGGATCCCCATTTTACACGTGGAGAGACCAAGACTTAGAAAAGTCAAAAGGGGCCTGGCACAGTGGCTCACACCTGTAATTCCAGCACTTTGGGAGGCTGAGGTGGGTGGATTATGAGATCAGGAGTTTGAGGCCAGCCAAGATGGTAAAACCCTGTCTCTACTAAAAAACACAAAAATTAGCCAGGCCCCATGGCAGGCGCCTGTAATCCTAGCTACTTGGGAGGCTGAGGCAGGAGAATCGCTTGAACCCAGGAGGCGGAGGTTGCCGTGAGCCGAGATTACACCACTGCACGGCCTGGCCACAGAGCAAGACTCCGTCTCAAAAAAAAAAACCAAAAACCAAAAACCAAAAAACAAAAAACAAAGTCAAAGGGCCAATCAAAGTCAGTCAAAGTCACATGGTCTCTATGTGGGAGAGCTGGGACTTAAATCCAGGTGTCTCATTCCAGATCCTGCAATATTTCCATGATCATATGCCTTGGTGGAAGAGGACTTGGGAACAAGAAGAAAGGACTAGACTCCTCTTCCCATCTTTCTGTATCTGGTGGGATTGTGAACAAGGAATATAGTTTTATATGGCCTTAATGACTTTTATATGGCCACTTAGTTTTAGTTGGCCTTAATGACTCCATGGGCTGTGCACTTATGGTAGCCTCAGTTGACCAAAGAGGACACCTGTTCTTCCATCTTCTCAGCAGCTGCACAGAGACAATTCACGTCTAGCAGCCTAGGGAACTGAGCATGGAAATCTCTTTGTACGGTCAGACGCATGTAGTGTTCTTCCATGACTCCAAACTGAGGCTATTTAGGACTATTCACTCGTTACCTTACTGCATGTCTTGCATCAAAAATCCTAGTGTGTTGCATAAGGTAGCAATGACTGTGTCTTCTCCACTGTCTCCTCATGGGAGACACACCTGCCATTAATGAACTGTATTTCCAAAGCTCAGGTTCTTTGTGTGTGGGCTCAGCTTTTCTGATTGCAGTGGGTAGAGTGTGGCAGGGCAGGAGGGGAAAGAGGTGGAAGAGATGGAGAGTCTGAGAGTTTGGAGTCAATCTCCAAAGATTAATCCCAATGTGAGAGGCCTGTGGTCTTCAACTCAGAAAAGAGAGAGCCTCTTTCAGTCCCTTCTTGTGGGTTAGAAATCCTGCTCTGTACCACATACACTATGGAATACTGTACAGCCATAGAAAGGAACAAGATCATGTCCTTTGCAGGGACATGAATAGAGCTGGAAGCTGTTATCAGCAAACTAACACAGGAACAGAAAACCAAACATGGTATGTTCTCACTTATAAGTGGGAGTTGAATAATGAGAACACATGGACACATCACGGGGAACAACATCCACTGGGGACTGTCGGGGTTAGGGTGACGAGAGAGCATCAGGAAGAATAGCTCATGGATTCTGGGCTTAAAACCTAGATGATGATTTGATCTGTGCAGCAAACCACCATGACACATGTATACGTATGTAACAAACCTGCACATCCTGCACATGTACCTTGGAATGTAAAATAAAAGTTGAAAAAATAATAATAAAAATAGAAATCCTGCTCTGCTCATTGGGTACCATAGGACAAAAGCCCAGCTTCCATCACATCTGGCCAAGGACCTCCAACATCAGAAAACTAACAAAGACAGAACTTTGCTAGAGAGTAGCATCAAGGTCTCCTGATTTCTACTCTGATAATACTAATCATCATGATCATAGTAGTCACTAACGTTTTCCTCATACAACAGCTTATGAAACATTTGTGTAAATTGCTGTCTTTCATTTACTTTCCTACTTCTTGGTTCTCTGCTCTCCAGCACCACAAGGGACCCTGTAAAGATAACAGTTTGCACGCTCAGCAATGTATGATTAATTTTACCTGATTACTATGTATGGAATATTACAAAGCATAGGTCTGGTCCCCAAAGGATGAATTCACAAAAATGCATTTAGTACATGGTGAAACCTGAATTTCAGGTATGTATTCTGATTTGCAGAGTAAGCCTCTACTTAAAGTTCATGAAGAGGAATAAATTAATTTATTTAAAGCAAAGTTAGTCCATTTTTAGAACACGGAGGTGAGAATGGTTTTCTATCTGATGTAATTGGATATACTAGCTATTTTTTATTTTTGTTTTTTTATAGAGTTGGTCTCACTATATTGCCCAGGCTGGTCTTGAACTCCTTGGCTCAAGCAATCCTCTTGCCTTGGCCTCCCAAAGTACTCGGATTACAGGCATGAGCCATCACATCTGGCCAAATATACTCACTATTCACACACCAAGGGACAGCTGAGGTCTATGTGAATATTTAAATTTAATCAGACTAAGGCATCTTCTACTATGTTTTTGCTGGGGGGAGAGAAGTTAGGCAATGCTAATTGGAATATGCAAATTTGGTCTATATAATATTATTCTGGCCAGGTGTGGTGGCTCATGACTGTAGTTCCAGCACTTTGGGAGTCTGAGGCAGGAGGATCCCTTCAACCCAGGAGTTTGAGACCAGCCCGGGCAAGATGGGGAGACATCATCTCTACAAAAAAATTTTTTTTGAATTAGGCTAGGCATGGTGGCATGCACCTGTGGTCCCAGCTATCCAAGAGGCTGAGACAGCAGGATTGCTTGAGCCCAGGAGTTGAGGTGTCAGTGAGCTATGAACGCGCCACTGCACTCCAGCCTGAGCAACAAAGTGAGACGCTGTCTCTAAAAAAAAAAAAGTATACACACACACACACACACACACATATACACCTTGTTTATTATCATGTATGTACTATTAGAAGCCAATTTTTTCTTTGAAAAGAAGCCCCACAGCTGAGCATTCAGCTTTGCCAGGCCTCTCATGAAAACTATTATCAAACGAAAGAAAAAGCACTTTTCTGGATGTGATTGAACTTATCTAAAAGTTAAAAATCTGTGCAAGACAAACTGGAAACGCCTCTCCCTCTCTCTCTGTGTGGAGGGGAGGGTGGAGAGAGAGCGAGAGAGAGAGACAGAGAGATGGGTAGCACATCCAAACAAATACAATTTAATGGAAGGGATGACTTATATCCATGCCTGGTCTCACAACATTGATTACAATAACCATAGGGTTTCTGGTTTATAAAAATATTTGGAATGGGAGAAAGAAGAGGATTTTTTTTTGTCACTGCTTCAGACCTTTTACCCTCAGGAGTTATAACCTGTGGGCTGATGGGGTGACAAAGGGAAGGACAGGCTGGTTTGGCTCATTGGCTCTCAGAGCACTTTATAGACTTTTAAGGTATCAGTTGGCATCACAGAAACAAACAACGTCTCTAGTTCAATGGAGTAAATTTGATCAAAGTGTCCATAAATCAAAATCCCGTCATTGAAATGAAATGAAGTAAAACAAGGATATGTAAAAAGTACAAAAGTGTAACCCTTATGATGGTTTCAGCTGCCATTTTTGCAGAAATTGACAAACGGATCCTAAAATTCATATAGAAATACAAAGAACCCAGAATAGCCAAAAAAATTATTGAAGAACTCCGCCTTCTTAACTTCAAAATTTACCACAAGACTGGGCGCAATGCTCACGCTTGTAATCCCAACACTTTGGGAGGCCAAGGTGGGAGGATTGCTTGAGCCCAGGAGTTCGAGACCAGCCTGGGCAACATAGCAAGACTTCATCTCTACTGAAAGAATAAAAAATAAATATTAAAAAACTCACCACAGACCTGTAGTAATCAAACTAGTGTGGTATTAGCACAGGGATAAACATATAAGTCAATGGTGTAGAATTGAGACTTCAGAAATAAACCATCATATTTATGGTCAATTGATTTTTGACAAAGGTACTAAGATACTTAAGTGTGGAAAAAATTATTCTTTTCAACAAACTATGCTGGGACAACTGAATATCCATATGCAAAAGAGTGAAGCTGGACCCCTGCCTCATAGCATATGCAAGAATTAACTTGAAAGGAATCAAAGACCTAAATGTCAAAGCTAGAATTACAAAACTCTTACAGGAAAACATAGGAGTAAATCTTCATGATCTTGGGTTAGGAAATGGTTTATTAAATATGAAAGTAAAAGCAAATGTGGGGGCCAGGCATGGTGGTGCATGCCTGTATTCCCAGCACTCTGGGAGGCCGACATGGGTGGATCACCTGCGATCAGGAGTTCGAGACCAGCCTGGCCAACATGGTGAAACCCCCCCATCTCTACTAAATACAAAAATCAGCTGGGCGTGGTGACAGGTGCCTGTAATCCCAGCTGCCTGGGAGGCTGAGGCAAGAGAATTGATTGAACCTGGAAGGCAAAGGTTGCAGTGAACTGAGATCGTGCCACTACACTCCAGCCTGGGCAAGAGCAAAACTCCGTCTAAAAAAAAAAAAGCAAATGTGGCAAAAGAAAAAAATAGATATACTGGACCTTGTCAACTTTAAAAATTTTTGTGTTTCAGAGGATGTCATCAAGAGAGTGAAAAGAGAACCCATGGGAAGGAAGAAAATATTTGCAACCTGATAAGGGGCTGGTATTCAGAACACTTACAACTCAATAGTAAAAGGACAAATAACCCAATTAAAATGGGCAAAGGATCTAAACAGACATTTCTCCAAATAAGATATAATGATGGGCTGGGCATGGTGGCTCACACCTGTAATCCCAGCCCTTTGGGAGGCAAGGTGGGCGGATCACTTGAAGTCAGGAGTTCAAAACCAGCCTGGCCAACATGGTGAAACCCTGTCTCCACTAAAAATACAAAAATTAGCTGGGTGAGGTGGCACGTGCCTGTAATCCCAGGTACTCGGGAGGCTTGAATCGCTTGAACCTGAGAGGCAGAGGTTGCAGTGAGCCAAGACTGCGCCACTACACTCCAGCCTGGGTAATAGGAGTGAATCCCTGTCTCAAACAAACAAAAAGATACAGAAATGGCCAAAAAGCACATGAAAAGATGCTCGACCCACTAGTCATTAGGGAAACGCAAATAAAAAGCTACAATGAGATACCACTTCCCAACCACTAGTATGGCTAAAATAAAAGACACAGAGGATAACAAGAGTTAATGAGGATGTGGCAGAAATTGGGGGCCTCATACAATGCTGGTGGTGATGGAAAATCATGTAGCCACTTTACAAAAACAGTTTGGGGGTTCCTCAAAATGTTAAATACAGAGCTACCATATGATCCAGCAAATAAACAGCTATGAAAACACACATCCACAGAAAAACTTGAACATACAGCCAAATATGTTGAATGTAAATAGCCAAAATTTAGAAACAGTCCAAATGCCCATTAACTGATGAATGAAGGCAAAATGTTGTCTATCCATACAATGGAATATTACATAGCCATAAAAATAAAGTGCTGATGTGTGCTATGACACGGATGAACCTTGAAAGCAGTATCCCACGTGACAGAAACAGACACAGAAGGTCATCTACTGTATGATTTCAGTGATATGAAATGTCTGGAATAGGCACATCTATAGAGACAGAAAGTGTAGTGTCTTGTTTGGGGCAGGGTGGTTGGGGGAAAATGGGGAGTGCCTGCTAATGGGTATGCTGTTTCTTTTTAGGATGGTGAAAGTGATCTAAAATTGCTTGTGGTGATAGTTGCACAACTCTGCGAACATACTAAAACCATTGAATTGTACAATTTAAACTAAATTAATTTTACAATTGTACAATTAAACTACTTAATTATATGGTATGTGAATTATATCACAATAAAGCTGCTAAAGAAAGTTACAGGTAAAGCCTCAAATTTCTCTCCACATGTCAGCTCTCCTTTCAGAAACAGCACTATCAACAGCATCAAGCCTACTTAAGTGAGTAATCATAAGCTGTGATTACAAAGGCCCCCATGACTCCTTTGGTCTGGAGAGCCATGTTTATTCACAGGGCCACAGGCAGAGCCGCCCTTAGGGGAAACTACAGCTGCTCTGGGGAGGGAAACGATCAGGAACATAATAAGGAGCACGTGTAAATTCGAAGATGCGTCTTCTAACCAGTCAGGCTTAAAGTTGAGATTTCAGGAATGTGGTCTTGAGATGGTCCTGATTCTCACATGCAGGCAGTTTGACTTCCCTGACATAGCTTTGAGTCAGGGGCATTCAGTGAAACTGAAAGACCCAGTGCTTTTTTTTTTTTTTTTTTGCAGATAACCTTGGGAAAGGGAAATAGGTAAATGCTGGCCAAACTATCCTACACGTGGGGTTCCATTCTTCTCAAGGTGCACCTGCCCCAAATGCTATCCTCTGATTGACCAAAACTGGCCAGAAGGATGAGAGGTAGCTCACTAGATGGAAAACGGGGAAAAACTATTTCAAGCAGAATGAACCACCTGTTTAAAACAGTGAAAGGACTAGACACAGTGGACTGGCCTCCTCGAACGTCGCTCCCAGCTCCCAGTGCTACAGGTCTGTCATTTCGT
This sequence comes from Chlorocebus sabaeus, assembly GCF_047675955.1. NCBI lineage: Eukaryota > Metazoa > Chordata > Mammalia > Primates > Cercopithecidae > Chlorocebus > Chlorocebus sabaeus. Next base: position 55,940,870 of record NC_132929.1, on the reverse strand, counting down.
CAGCCTCATCCCTCCCAGGACTTGATTTTCTATTAATTCCACCACAAGTGAGTTCTTTATCCAGAGCTCTCAGGAGAGCTGGTATCTTCTTTGTTATTCTACCTCCATGTCTAACCCTGTGCTTTATCCAGGGTAGGTGCTTAGTAGGTCCTTAGTTTATTTGTTTGTCAGCAATTAATTATGATATAGTGTGTAATTGTCTTTAGTTTTCTTGAGAAGACTAAAGACAGTTTAAACATAAGAAACACTAAGGAACAGAGGTCTGTGATAACGTGATTTGATGATTGCACATCAGCCAAAAAGGATGAAGAATTTCTTGCTTTCTTTAAGTTGACTCATCAACTTGAAAGTCTTTTTCTTTTCCTTTCTTCTTTCTTCTTCTTTTTTTTTTTTTTTTTTTTTTTTTTACCAATGAGTTTTTGCTGCGTTTGCTCCAATTACCCCAGAGACTGTCAGGTTAGGGGAGAAATAAGAGTGAGACACCATATCTCACCCATCTTTATAGAGAAGTTATGAGACAGGATACATTATGGATATGTCTCCTGATTGGTTGGAAGATGTCACAGGCACATATAAAGAAGGCCAGCAGTTCGGGACAGATCAAGCTAACTTAAAGGAGGCTCCTGATTCGGCCTATCTTGGTAGAATAAATACAGGCATCATCCCTGGATGCTGTTCCGTACTGACTCAACTGGTTTGGCTGCTGTTCTTAGCAATATCAAGTCCAGGGAGAGTGACTTTCGGATCATGCATCCACCTGGGGGCATAGAGAGTGGCCTGGATTCAGAAGCTTCTTCGGAATCTAAGAAGAGTTCAGCCACAAGTCCATGGAACCCTTAGTTGTTATTCTTCTTTTTTAAAAAAATTTTCTTTTTTTTTTTTCTTTTTTTTTTGAGACGGAGTCTTGCTCTGTCGCCCGGGCTGGAGTGCAGTGGCCGGATCTCAGCTCACTGCAAGCTCCGCCTCCCGGGTTTACGCCATTCTCCTGCCTCAGCCTCCCGAGTAGCGGGGACTACAGGCGCCCGCCACCTCGCCCGGCTAGTTTTTTGTGTTTTTTTTTTAGTAGAGACGGGGTTTCACTGTGTTAGCCAGGATGGTCTCGATCTCCTGACCTCGTGATCCCCCGTCTCGGCCTCCCAAAGTGCTGGGATTACAGGCTTGAGCCACCGCGCCCGGCCTTAAAATTTTCTTATTCTTTTAATTTTTGTTTTAGGTTCAGGGATACATGTGCAGGTTTGTTATATAGGTAAATTTGGGTTGTGGGCATTTGTTGTACAGATTATTTCATCACCCAGGTACTAAACCTAGTAACTGGTTATAGTTATTTTTTCGGATCCTCTCCCTCCTCCCACCCTCCACTCTTGAATAGGCCCCAGTGTCTGTCATTCCCCCTTTTTGTGCCCATGTGGAATCCTCAGTTCTTATTTCCATTACTGTAAATAGAGGCCTAACTCAATTCCCCACTCCCCATCTCTAAGGAGTGATTTGGCAGATGGTTAGAATGGAGCCTGAGCACCATGACCCCCTAGATGGCCCAGAGGAGTATGTTGGGAGCGGCTGGTTGGCCTCATTCATCTACTGGCCAACTCAGCCTAGCAATGAGCGCATTCAATTGTGAATACAAATGAAAGGAACTGCTTCAGACCCTAAGACAAAGAAAATGATAAATAGCCTCATTTTATCTATCCAATTTATTTTTACTTTATTATCTAATTTTAAATTATTTCATGATTTATTTAATAAATCACTGTTTTGGAAATGGCAGAAAATGGAATTTGGCAAAGGGAGCTTGCCTGTCATCTGCAATCAACTTTGGAACTTAGTAGCTGCTGTCCAGGGCTCCTTCTGTTACATGAGCATTTTGAGGTGGCACCCATGTCTCATGTCTCATCATCTTTCTTTTTTTTTTTTTCTTGAGACAGAGTCTCACTCTGTCGCCAGGCTGGAGTGCAGTGGCGTGATCTCAGCTCACTGCAACCTCTGCGTCCTGGGTTCAAGCAATTCTCCTGCCTCAGCCTCCTGAGTAGCTGGGACTACAGGCACATGCCACCACGCCTGGCTAATTTTTGTATTTTTAATAGAGACAAGGTTTCACCATGTTGGCCAGGATGGTCTCGATTTCTTGACCTCAGGTGATCTGCCTGCCTCAGGCTCCCAAAGTACTGGGATTACAGGCGTGAGTCATTGCACCTGGCCACCTCACCATCTTTCTAGTCTCCCTCCCCTTCTAGTCTTCCCCAGGAACCCAGTGTGGTGCTCTGTGCCATGTTAGAAGTTCGAAGTCTAAGAGCATAGGAATCCCTGTGTCATCAACGGCTAGCTGGCTGACCTTGGGAGGTTGACCTACCCATCTAAAGCTGTTCTGATTTTTACAGCACAGGACACTATATTACAGAATATGGTAGACTTTTGTTTCTATCAAATGTTATCAGGGTTAGAACTAAGGTGAGACAAATAACCCTGTACATGTGTGACTCTGAGAGTGAATTCCTCATTAAATTGTGTACTCCAGGGCCCCCACTTGCCTCACCCCAATTGTGACCCTGGCTATTACACAAACGTAGTTAATGAATGCACCCTCTTCAAAGAGAACTTGGAGGATATGTCCTTACATCAGCAGTGCAAGCAAAGCAGGCAGCAACAAAGTCCACAATAGTGATTCAGGTCCTGTTGTGGTTCAGAGAAAGAAGATATCATTTCCTGCTAAGGGCATCCTGGAAAGCTTCATGGAGTAAGTGACATCTGATTGGCAGCCCTGAAGGATGGCTAGGATGAGGCAGCTGGACGATATAAACAGCAGCACAACCTTGGGAATAAAAGCATGATCAAGATTTAACTTTGCCATTAACTAGATACATGACCTTAAACAAGTCACTTGGCAAATAAGAGATCTAATTTCCTGATGATTTATAAGGTGCTCTAGTGATTGCTCCTATAAATAGTGGCACAGGAGCATCCGAAGAACCTAGTGCTTCTGAAAATGATGCAGAGGTGGTGAGTACATCCCCTAATGTTTCCTGTGGACCAGTAGCCACCTGAGGAAGACGCCAATTGGGTTGACAGAAACTGGTTAAAGTGTTTACCTGCGATTGGCATGGGATGTGTTTGGGCACTAATTTTAATTTTAGAAACAGAAAGTGTTCATAGCATTTTTTCTTCTTCTCCTTCTCCTTCTTCTTCTTCTTCTTTTTTGAGACAGGGTCTCACTCTGTCTCCAACACTGGAGTGCAATGATATGATCACAGCTCACAGTAGCCTTGAAATCCTGGGCTGAAGCCATCTACCTCAGCTTTTCAAAGCACTAGGATAACAGATGTGAGTCAGTGCACCTGAGCTAATAATAATATTTTATTATTATAAAAGTTTTTGGACCCAGGCATCATGGCCTATACCTTTAGTCCCAGCTACTCAGGAGGCTGAGGCAGGAGAATTCTTTGAGCCCAGGAGTTCGAGACCAGCCTGGGCAACATAGCAAGATCTCATCTCAGAACAATTTTTTTTTACTTCTTCATACCCTTGCAACTGATATGGAACTTCCTGGGTAATGATGAATTCCTATTTGTCATACACAGCTTTAAAAAGATGGAGTTGTATTATTAATATGGTTCTAAAATACATTTCCCCTATGCTTCATAATATAGCCTGGGCAGCTTTCCAGATCAACATACCTAGATCTACCTAACTTTCTTTTTAAGGCTGCATAGTTTTCCATTGTATGCTGGTAACAATGTTTTCTATCCAGTCTCTTGTTGATTGTCGTTTTAGTTGTTTTCTAGGCAAATAATTCTGCAGTGAGCATACATGTACGTATACCATTAAATATATGGGCCAATATATTTGTAGGATAAATTCTTGGATATGGAATTGAGATGGCATCTATATCATCTTGAAAGATGAGTTTGTTTTATTAATTATTAGTGAATTTACATTGAATGCCTGAACATGAAATATGAACTAGAAGAAGGTAAGACTGGGAGCAGAGAGGGAGGTTAGGGACTGCCTAGGAGGAAGGTACTGATAGGACATTCCTATAGAGTTCCAACTCTATAGGAATCAAGTTCTGTTAGTGACAGAACAGAAATCAAGGCCTCAAGTTCTATTAGTGACAGAACAGAAATAATGTATTTGAATTGGAGAAAAGGGATGGATTTGGCTAACATGGAGTTAGAAAAATATCTTTCTTCAGAGGAGCATTGTAGAAAGAGTCTTCTATGGTTGAAACAGTTTTATTTAATTTAGTTAAGATAAACAGTTTCTTAGACAACAATTTCATGTTTCATGTTTTTCCCTGTTCCTGAATTCTCACTCTCAGCTGATGACCTTGTTTCCTAGTTCACTGGGAAACTAGAAGCAACTATAAGAGGAGACTTATATTGATAGACTTCTTTTTTTGGTGGGGGGATAGAGTCTTGATCTATCACCGAGGCTGGAGTGCAGTGGCACGATCTCAGCTCACTGCAACCTCCGTCTTCGGGGTTCAAGCCATTCTCTTGCCTCAGCCTCCCGACTAGCTCAAATTAGAGGAGCCCGCCACCACACATGGCTAATTTTTATGTTTTTTAGTAGAGACAGGGTTTCACCATATTGGCCAGGCTGGTCTTGAACGCCTGACCTCAGGTGATCCACCTGCCTCGGCCTCCCAAAGTGCCGGGATCACAGGCATGAGCCACCGTGCCTGGCCGATAGACTGCTTGATATGAACCTTCCTTGCATTCCTGGAATGAATCATACTTAGTCATGATGTATTTTTGTTGTTGGTGTTAAACTCTATTTAATAATGTTTTTTAAAAAAAATTTTAGGACAGGCATGGTGGCTCATGCCTGTAGTCCCAGCACTTTGGAAGGCTGAGGCAGGAGGTTGGCTTCAGCTCAGGAGTTCAAGACCAACCTGGGCAACATGGCAAAACCCCATCTCTATAAAATATACAAAAATTAGCTGGGTGTGGTGGCTTGTGCCTATAGCCCCAGGTACAGGAGACAGAGGTTGGAGTATTGCTTGAGCCTGGGAGGTCGAGGCTACAGTGAGCCATGATTGCACCACTGCACTCCAGCTTGGGTGATAGAGTGAGACCCTGTTTCAAAACAAAACAAAATGAAAACAAAAACAAATTTTTATTGTATATGTTTAAGATACGTAACATGATGTTATAGGACACATACAGATAGTAAAAAGGTTACTATGGGAAAGCAAATGAACATATCTGTTATCTCAGATCGCTACCCACTTTTCTGAGGCAAAAGCATCTGAAATATATTCATTTAGCATGAATCCCATATTTAGACCAATATTATTATCTGTGGTCCTCATGTACCTGGAGCTCTAAACTTACTCATTTTTACTTTCCTATTGTTAAGTAAGATTAGACTTTTTCTGTGAAATATTTGTAGGCTTTGTATTAAAGTATTTTTACATGTGTATCTTTTATTCTCTAGAATACTACCATTGTAAATAATCTGATCTTTAGAACTTTAGTTAGAACATTCCTGTGAAACTATTTGCACCTAGTGATTGTTTTAGGGGTCATTGGAGACACACTTTGATGACTTTATTTCCTCAGTGACAGTGTCCTATTTGGACTTTATATCTCTATTGGGATCAGTTTTGGTAAATTATATTTTTCCCAGGAAGTTATTCACTTCATTTTTGAAAAATTATTTGTATAGGTTTGTACATACTAATCTCTGATGATTTAAAAATTTCCTGTGTCACGAATTTTTCTTCTTTGAAATTTCTTATTTTGTATACTCACATTTTCCCCTACTTCTTTTTAATTGATAAATTTAAAAATATATTAGTTTTGGAGTTTTTGTTTAATAATTCGTTTCTGCTTCTTTTGAATTTTTTCTTTGTGTCTTTTTCTGGTTTATTTCATTTTCCTTTCTCTAATTAGCTGAGTCGGGTATTAAATAACTTATTTTCATTTTTATCTTTATTGATATAGTTATTTAAGGATATATAGATTTTTTTTCTCTAAAAACACTACTTTAGTTGTATTTCTAGATACTAGTGACTAGTATCTAGTACTGTCATTATTGGGGTTTTCTAGAAATTTTGCAATTTCAGTTTGCATTTCCCTCAACCCAAGTTGTTTAATAAAGAGTTTTAAAACATTTGCAGGTAAAAGGCATTATTTCAAATAGTTTGTCAGTAATTTATAGTTTCATTATATTGTGACTCTAAGTTTTTGACATTTCTATTTTTGCAATTAATTTAGATTTTCTTTGTAACTTAAAATATAGTCTCCTGTCATAACTGATCTGTATGTACCTGAGAAGGAGATTATCAGCATATAGACTTGAATATATAGCTGTTAGATGTATTTTTTGATTGATTTAGATTTTCTATATCCTTGCTAAAGATTTTTTCCTTAATTTGTCTGAGGGAGGTATTTTAAATTCTCTTATTATTAGTGTGGATTTGTCTAGTTTTCCTTTTGTCTTCTATAATTTCTGCTTTGTGAAAGTTGTTGCTGTATTATTTTGTTCATACAGATTAACAACAATAATAACATACATCATTGTACATTATAGCTTTTAGCATTATAAAGTATCCTTCTTTATCTTGTCTAGTGCTTTTAGTTCTAAATGATAGCATATCTGGCCACGACACCTGTTTTTATCTTTGCCGTTTAAAATTAATTTTTTACTTTTTAATTTGATCTTTCTGATTACTTAGTTTCGTATGTTTCTTGAAAAAACAGGATTGTATTTATTTTGTTAACACTTTTTTTTCTGAGTGAGCACATTTAGCATACATACATTTATTGATATTAGTCATAGGTTTGATTTCAATAGTCATATTTTTTGCATTGTATTTACTATAAACAAATGAAGTCCTTTACTCTTTGGCTTCCTGGTGTGAAAACCTAACATAAACAAGCTTAAACAAAAATGTAGGACTTTTTGGAGTCTCATTAGGATGGCTCATGGAAGATAAGGTGGAACTAGAAACCAGGGCAGCAGATGGAAGAAACGTTAACAGCCGGATTGACAGAAACTTGGGGTGAAGCAGAGAAGAGATGGTGCGGGGAGGATGCAGAGACAGTGGTTGGGACTGAGACTGTGGATGGGTGGGGACCTGTGGAAAACTACCAGGAGAGCTTTCAGACTATTGAAGAAATGGCTAGTGAGTTTTAGGAAGATTGTCTTATGTGTAATTTTAAAAAATAGTTAAAAATTTGACACAGAAAATGAATATTCAATGATGTTATCACACTTTTTAAATAGATTTTTTATTGTGGCAAAATATACACTAGATAAAATTTATTGTCTTAGCTTTTTTTTTTTTGGATCTCACTCTGTGTCGCCCAGTCTGAGTGCAGTGACACAATGATGGTTGACTGCAGCCTTGACTTCCTGGGCTCAAGTGATTCTCCTACCTAACCAAGTAGCAGGGACTATCGGCATGTGCCACCTGCCTAATTTATTTTTAATTTTTGTAGAGATGGGGTTCTTGCTCTGTTGCCCAGGCTGATCTTGAACTCCTGGACTCAAGCAATCCTCCCTCCTCAGCCTCCCAAATTGCTGGGATTACAGGCATGAGAAACCACACCTGGCCTCATCTTAACCATTTTTAAATGTACAGACATTTAGTACATTCACACTATTGTGTGACCATCATCACCAAATAGCTCTAGAACTCTTTTTATCAACCCAAACCTGAACACTAAACACTACCTCCCTATTCTCAGCCTCCCTGTAGCCCCTGGTAATCACTCTTCGACATTCTGTCTCTATGAATTTCACTGTTCTAGGTGCCAAGATATAAATGGAATCCTATACTATTTGTCCTTTTGTGACTGGCTTATTTCCCTTAGCATAATGTCCTCAAGGTTCCCTCATGCTGTAGCATATGCCAGAATTTCATTCCTTTTCAAAGCTGAATAATATTCCATTGTATGTATATATAACATTTTGTTTATCCATTCTTCCATTCAACTGTCGATGGACATTTGGGTTGCCTTCTCCTTTTGGCTATTGTCAACAATGCTCCTACGAACATGGGTGTACAAAATCTGTTCACATTCCTGCTTTCAGTACTTTGGGGTCTATACCCAGAAGTGAAATTTCTGGATCACATGGTGATTCTATGTTTTCTTTTTTTTTCTGAGACAGAATCTCACTCTATTGCCCAGCCTGGAGTGCAGGGGCTGGATCTCGGCTCACTACAACCTCTGCCTCCGGGGTTCAAGCGATTTTCTTGCCTCAACCTCCCGAGTAGCTGAGATTATAGGCACCCGCCACCACGCCCAGCTAATTTTTGTATTTTTAGTAGAGATGGAGTTTCACCATGTTGGCCAGGTTGGTTACGAACTCCTGACCTCAAATGATCCACCCACCTCGGCCTCCCAAAGTGTTGGGATTACAGGCGTGAGCCACCACGCCCGGCCTCTATGTTTAATATTTTAAGGAACCACCATTCTTATGCACAATTTTAAGTTGTTGGGTCTACTGGAATTTTTCAAGTTTCCAAACTTTCAAAGTCTGCTAAACACACTAATGCCTATGTTACCCATGATACCTCTCTCTCAAGCTCTACATCCAGTCCTTCATTGTTGATTTTACCTTAGAAATAGCTCCCTCTGGCCAGGTGCAGTGGTTCACGCATGTAATCTCAGCATTTTGGTAGGCCAAGGCGGATGGATCACCTGAAGTCAGGAGTTTGAGACCAGCCTGGCCAAAATGGTGAAACTCCATCTCTACCAAAAAATACAAGAAATTAGCTGGACATGGTGGTGGGTGCCTGTAATCCCAGCTACTTGGGAGGCTGAGGCAGGAGAATTGCTTGAACCCAGGAGGGCAGAGGTTGCAGTGAGCCAAGATTGCATCACTGCACTCCAGCCTAGGTGACAAGAGTGAACCTCCATCTCAAAAAAAAAAAAAAGGAAGAGAAATAGCTCCCTCCTAAATCCATGTACTTTCTTTCCATCTCCACCATCACTTTGGTTGTCTGAATGGTCTTTATCTCTCTCTGGGCCACTTCACATCCACCATTGTTTCTCTACAATCTGCTGTTCACACTGCAGCCATGGTATGTGAAACTATGTATGCCATATGATTCCACTGTAGTCTGAGAACAGGCAAAACTATTTTAGGGTGAGAAAAATAAAAGCAGTGGTAGCTGTGGGTGGGGGTGTTGGAGGTTGACTGGAAAGGATTGACATAACTTTCTGAGGAGATGAACTATTCTGTATCTTATTTGGGTATTGGTTATACTGTAATTCTATTTGCAATACTCATTGATTTGTACATGCCCCCTTTTTTTTTCTTGAAAATTATAGCCATGCCTTTCATCACTCCTTAACACACCCTAGACTCTCCCTCCCACCAACACCTGAAATTCCTTGGTGTCTTTGCTCTGCTGTCAGGTGCTCTTTTGTTCTTACGACTCTATGATTCTGTATCAAGTTGTATCATTATTTGACTCTTGTCCATCTTTTCTACTGTAAGCTGCATGACAGCATGTCCAAGTTCACTCTTCAGTGCCTAGCATGGTTGCTGACATGGTAAATGCCCAACAAACGTTTGTTTGGAAGACTAAAAGACAGACAAACGGAAAGAAGGAAGGGGAGAAAGAAAGAGAGAGAGAGAGAGAAAGAAAGAAAGAGAAGGAAGGAAGGAAGGAAAGAAAGGCAGAAGGAAGAATGATAAATAAATAAATAAATAAATAAATAAATAAATAAAATTTGAAGAAGTCAAAGAAAAAGATGTGCCCCATGTTTGAGGGAGAAACAAATGGTGTGAGATGTGAGTGGAACCCAGAAGGCACAGGGCATTTGAGTAAAGGTGTTCCCGTGAGAATCTAAGGCTGAAGGAATTCATAGAAATCTTAAAGAGGGATTGGATTACCCACAGAACCCAAAAGAGGAAGTTTGAGTCAATTCTATCTGAATGCAAAGGATGAGGTGACCCTTGTAGGACAATTCTCTGGGTGGCCTTGAGCTGACTTAGTTTCTCCCCTGCACCTGTCTCATTTGTAGTTCTCAAATATAACCGTAGAATGTGCTGGCAATGCAACATCTTGGGAATTGACTGGAACAGCCTACGCTCTATTAAGTCCCCCGTGGAGAACAGGATGCTCTTCAACACCTTAGCCCAGTGTGTCATGTTACCCAGAGGTATATAATCTGGGACAGGCTGCCATTTGGGGTTCCTCAGTTGTGGTACAGGTGTGCCATGTGAAGATAAGACTCCATCCACCCCAGGCAGCTTTTCTAAGCTTGGGGGGACCAGGTCACTGTAAATACTAGGCTTCTGTCATCCCTTGCTGTGTATCTGTAAGTAATGAACCTGCTTCTTGTTACTTGTATGTGAATGTGTTCTGTCTCACTGACTCAGACAAGTTGGGAACTAGTGCATGGTGAACCCACTTCACAACCCTCCAATGAGGATACACATGCCGGTGAAGTTCTTAGTATGGAGCAGTCTCAAAATAAATGTTAATGCCCTTTCTCCCTTCTTTCTCCACTGGATAAAGACCTTCAGTTGCATTGTGCTACCCTCACTCTTTTGTTCATCTTTCTCTTCCCCATCAAAAACAGAGAGAAAGAAAAAGATAACATGTTACCTAGTTGTTCTTTTTTTTCTTTTTTAACTTTTATTTTAAGATCAGGAGTACACGTACAGTATGTGCACGTTTGTTACATAGATAAACATGTGTCATGGGGGTTTGTTGTCCGGGTTATTTCATCACCAGGTATTAAGCCTAGTACCCATTAATGATTTTTCCTGATTTTCTCCCTCCTCCCAACCTCTGCCCTCCAGTGTGTATTGTTCACCTCTATGTGTCCATGTGTTCTCATCATTTTAGCTCCCACTTATAAGTGAGGACGTGTGGTATTTGGTTTTCTCTTACTGCATTAGTTTGCTAAGGATAATGACCTCCAGCTCCATCCATGTCCCTGCAAAGGATGTGATCTTGTTCCTTTTTATGGCTGTGTAGTATTCCATGGTGTATATGTACCATGTTTTCCTCATGCAGTCTATCATTGATGGACATTTAGGTTAATTCCATGTCTTTGCGATTGTGAATAGTGCTGCAATGAACATATTCGTGCATATGTCTTTATAACAGAACAATTTATATTCCTTTGGGCATATACCCAGTAATGGAATTGCTGGGTTGAATGGTATTTCTGTCTGTAGGTCTTTGAGGAAGCACCACACTGTTTTCCACAATGGTTGAACTAATTTACACTCCCACCAACAGTATAAAAACATTCCACTTTTCCTCTACAACCTTGCCAGCGTCTATCGAGAGAACCCGCTCTCAATAGTTACATGAGTTATTTTCTATTTCCTAAGTGTCTCGGCTGGTTTGAGAAATAATGGGAAAGAGCACAAGAGAGAGAAATTTAAAGCTGGGTGTCCAGGGGAGACATCACATGTTGGCAGGATCCATGATGTCCCCGAGCCGTAAAACCAGCAAGTTTTTATTAGCGATTTTCAAAAGGGGAGGGAGTGCACAAATAGGGTGTGGGTCACAGAGATCACATACTTCACAAGATAATAAAATATCACAAAGCAAGTGGAGGCAGGGCGAGATCACAGGACCACTGGATGGGGCAAAATTAAAATTGCTAATGAAGTTTCGGGCACGCATTGTCATTGATGACATCTTATCAGGAAACAGAGTTTGAGAGCAGACAACCTGTCTGACCAAAATTTATTAGGCAGGAATTTTCCTCCTCCTAATAAGCCTGGGAGCACTACAGGAGACCTGGGCTTATTTCATCCCTTCGGCTTCGACCGTAAAAGGCGGCACACCTTAAAGGGGCTGTCTATAAGCCTACCTTCAGGGCTCATTCTCTTTCTCAGGGATGTTCCTTGCTGAGTAAAAGAATTCAGCGATATTTCTCCTATTTGCTTTTGAAAGAGGAGAAATATGGATCCATTCTGTCCAGCTCACTGGTGGCCAGAAGTCTTATCTCTTTTGTTTCCTGAACATTGCTGTTATCCTGCTCTTTTTCCAAGATGCTCAGATTTCATATTGTTCAAACACACATGCTCTACAAACAATTTGTGCAGTTAATGCAATCATCACAGGGTCCTGAGGTGACATTCATCCTCCTTGGCTTACAAAGAAGAGAACAGGATTAAGAGATTAAAGTAAAGACAGGCGTAGGAAATCACAAGGGTATTGATTGGGGAAGTGATAAGTGTCCATGAAATCTTCATATTTTATGTTCAGAGACTGCAGTAAATACAGGCATAAGAAATTACAAAAGTGTTAATTTGGGGAACTAATACATGTCCATGAAATCTTCACAATTTATGTTCTTCTGCCACGGCTTCAGCTGGTCCCTCTGTTCGGGGTCCCTGACTTCCTGCAACAAGCGTCTATGGTTAAAGTTTGATTTTTTAAATAATAACCATTTTGACTGGTGTGAGATGTTATCTCATTTTGGTTTTGATTTGCATTTTTCTAATGTTCAGTGATGTTGAGCTTTGTTTCGTATGATTGTTGGCTGCATGTATGTCTTCTTTTGAAAAGTGTCAGTTCTTGTCCTTTGCTCACTTTTTTTATGGGTTTTTTTTTTTCTTATGAATTTGTTTGTTTCTTATAGATGCTGGATATTACACCTTTGTCAGATGCATAGTTTTGACAAATTTTCTACCATTCCATAGGTTGTCTGTTTACTCTGTTGATAGTTTCTTTTGCTGTGCAGAAGCTCTTTAGTTTAATTAGATCCTATTTGTCAAATGTTGCTTTTGTTGCAATTGCTTTTGGTGATTTCATGATGAAATCTTTGCCCATGCCGATGTCCTTAATGGTATTACCTAGGTTTTCTTCTAGGGTTTTTATAGTTTTTGGTTTTAAATTTAAGTGTTTAATCCATCTTGAATTTGTTTTTGTATATGGTGCAAGGAAGGGGTCCATTCTCAATTTTCTGCATATGACTAGCCAGTTCTCCCAGCACAATTTATTAAATAGGGATTTTTTCCCTGTTGCTTGTTTTTGTCAGGTTTGTCAAAGATTAGATAGTTGTAGGTGTTTAGTCTTATTTCTGGGTCCTCTATTCTGTTCCATTGGTCTACGTATCTGTTCTTCTACTATCTGTTTTGTTTATTGTACACCAGTAGTATAGTTTATAGTCAGGTAGCATGCTGCCTCCAGCTTTGTTCTTTTTGCTTAGGACTGTCTTGGCTATTTGGGCTTTCCTTTTGGTTTCATATGAATTTTTAAATAGTTTTTTTCTAGTTCTGTGAAGAAGGTCAACGGTAGCTTAATGGGAATAGCACTGAATCTATAAATTGCTTTAGGCAATATGGCCATTTTCATGCTATTGATTCTTTCTATCCATGAGCATGGAATGTTTTTCCATTTGTTTGTGTCATCTCTGATTTATTTGAGCAGTGGTTTGTGGCTCTCCTTGTAGAGGTCCTTCACTTCCTTGTTAGCTGTATTCCTATTCTTTTCGTGGCAATTGTGAGTGGGAGTTCCTTTATGATTTGGCTCTTAGTTTGCCTGTTGTTAGTGTATAGGAATGCTAGCAATTTTTGCACATGGATTTTCTATCCTGAGATTGTGCTGAAGTTGCTTATCAGCTTAAGAAACTTTTGGACTGAGACAATGGTATTTTCTAGATATAGGACCACGTTGCCTGCAGAAAAAAATAGTTTGACTTTCTCTCTTCATATTTCCAGCTTTTGTGCATTCAGTATGATATTGGCTGTGGGTTTGTCATAAATAGCTCTTATTATTCTGAGCTATGTTCCTTCAATATCTAGTTTATTCAGAATTTTTAACATGAAGAAATGGCGAATTTAGCAAAGCCTTTTCTACATTTATTGAGATAATAATTTTTTTCTTTTAGATGAGTTTTGCTCTTGTTGCCCAGGCTGGAGTGCAGTGGCATGATCTCGGCTCACTGCAACCTCCTGGGTTCAGGTGATTCTCCTGCCTCAGCCTCCCAAGTAGCTGGGATTACAGGTGCCTGCCACCACACCTGGATAATTTTTGTATTTTTAGTAGGGATGGGATTTCACCATGTTGGCCAGGCTGGTCTTGAACTCCTGATCTCAGGTGATCTGCCTGCCTCGGCCTCCCAAAGTGCTGGGATTACAGGTGTGAGCCACCACACCTGGCCATCATCCATTGTGTGTCTTTTTGTTTTTGGTCTTTACTTCTGATTATGTGATAAATCACATTTATTGATTTGCATATGTTGAACCAACCTTGCATCCTGGGGATGAAGCCCACTTTATCGTGGTGGATAAACTTTTTGATGTGCTGCTGAATTCAGTATTTTGTTGAGGATTTTTGCATCAATGTTCATCAAGGATATTGGCCTGAAGTTTTCTTTTTTTGTCGTATCTCTGCCAGGTTTTGGTATCAGAATGATGGTGGCCTCATAGAATGAGTTAGGGAGGAGTCCCTTCTTTTCAATTTTTTGAAATAGTTTCAGTAGAAATGATACCAGCTCCTCTTCGTACATCTGGTAGAATTCAGCTGTGAAATTCTCTAGTCCTGGGCTTTTTTTGGTTTGTAGGCTATTCATTACTGCCTCAATTTCAGAACTCCTTATTGGTCTGTTCAGGGATTCAATTTCTTCCTGGTTCAGTCTTGTGAAGGTTTATGTGTCTGGGAATTTATCCATTTCTTCTAGATATTCTGGTTTGTTTGCATAGAGGTGTTTATAATATTCTCTGATGGTTACTTGAATTTCTGTGGGGTCAGTGGTAATATCCCCCTTATCATTTCTGATTATGTTTATTTGAATCTTCTCTTTTTTCTTATTTATTAGTCTAGCTTGTGGTCTATTTTATTATTTTTTTTTTTTTCAAAAAAGCAGCTCCTGGATTTGTTGATCTTTTGAAGGGTTTTTCCTGTCTCCATTTCCTTCAGTTCAGCTCCGATTTTGGTTATTTCTTGTCTTCTGCTAGCTTTGGGGTGGGTTTGTTCTTGGTTCTCTAGTTCTTTTAATTGTGATGTTAGGTTATTAACTTGAGATCTTTCTAGCTTTTTGATGTGAGTATTTAGTGCTATAAATTCCTCCTCTTAACACTGCCTCAGCTGTGTCCCAGAGATTCTGATATATTTTATCTTTGTTCTCATTAGTTTCAAAGAACTTCTGGATTTCTCCTTTAATTTCATTATTTACCCAAAAGTCATTCAGGAGCAGGTTGTTTAATTTCCGTGTAGTTATATGGTTTTGAGTGAATTTCTTAGTCTTGAGTTCTAATTTGATTGCACTGTGGTCCAAGAGACTGTTAGGATTTCAGTTCTTTTGTGTTTGCTGAAGCATTTTACTTCCGATTATGTGATCAATTTTAGAGTAAGTGCCAAGTGGTAATAAGAAGAATGTATATTCTATTGTTTTTGGGTGGACAGTTCTATAGATATCTATCAGGTCCATTTGATACAGTGCCAAGTTCAGGTCCTGACTATCTTTGTTAATTTTCTGTCTTGATGATCTATCTAGTGTTGTCAGTGGGGTGTTAAAGTCTCCTACTATTATTGTGTGGTAGTCTAAGTCTCTTTGACAGTCTCCAAGAACTTGCTTTATGAATCTGGGTGCTCCTATACTGGGTGTATATATATTTAGGATAGTAGTTCTTCTTGTTAAATTACATAATTACTATTATGTAATGCCCTTCTTTGTCTTTTTGTATCTTTGTTGCTTCAAAGTCTGTTTTGTCAGATATTAGGTTTGCAAAAAACAATCCTGCTTTTTTCTGTTTTCCATTTGCTTGATAAATTTTTTTCCATCCCTTTATTTTCAGCCTATGTGTGTCTTTGCATGCGAGATAGGTCTCTGAAAGACAGCATACCAGTGGGTCTTGATTCTTTATCCAGCTTGCCACTCTGTGTCTTTTAATTGGAGCATTTAGCCCATTTACATTTAAGGTTAGTATTGTTATGTGTGGATTTGATCCTGTCATCATGATGCTAGCTGGTTATTTTGCAGACTTATTTTTGTGGTTTCTTCATAGTGTCACTGGTCTGTGTACCTCAGTGTGTTTTTGTAGTGGCTTAGTAATGATTTTTCCTTTTCCATATTTAGTGCTTCCTTCAGGAGCTCTTTTAAGGCAAGTCTGGTGGTAATGAATTTCCTCAGCATGTGCTTGTCTGAAAAGGATCTTATTTCTCATTCACTTATGAAGCTCAGTTTGGCCAAATATGAAATTCCAGGTTGGAATTTATATTCTTTAAGAATGTTGAATATTGGTCCCATCTCTTTTGGCATATGGGATTTCCACTGAGAGGTCCACTGTTAACCTGGTGGGCTTCTCTTTGTAGGTGACCTGGTCTTTCTTTCTGATTGCCCTTAACATTTTTTCTTTCATTACAACCTTGGAGAATCTGATGATTATGTTTCTTGGGGATGATCTTGTGGAGTATCTTACTGGGGTTCTCTGCATTTCCTGAATTTGAATCTTGGCCTGTCTAATTAGGTTGGGGAAATTCTCCTTGATGATATTCTGAAATGTTTTCCAAATTGGTCCCATTCTCCCCATCTCTTTCGGGTAACCCAGTTGGTCATAGATTCAGTCTCTTTACATAATCCCATATTTCTCGAAGGTTTTGTCCATTCCTTTTCATTCCTTTTTTCTCTATTCTTGTCTGCTTGTCTTATTTCAGAAAGCCAGTCTTCAGGCTCTGAGATTCTTTGCTCTACTTGGTCTACTCTGCTGTTAATACTTGTGATTACATTGTGAGGTTCGTGTAGAATATTTTTCAAGCTCTATCAGGTCAGTTATGTTCCTCTGTATACTGGCTATTTTGGCTGTTAGCTCCTATATTGTTTTACCATGATTTTTACCTTCCTTGCTTTGGGTTACAATGTGCTCCTTTAGCTCAGCAAAGTTTGTTTTTATCCATTTTCTGAAGCTTACTTTGTCATTTCGGCCATCTTGTCCTCAGCCCAGTTCTGAACCCTTGCTGGAGAGGTGTTAGGGTAACTTGGAAGAAAGAGGGCATTCTGACTTTTTGAGTTTTCAGGATTTTTATGCTGATTTCTTTATCTACCTTCAATCTTTGAGGTTGCTGACCTTTTGGATGAGGTTTTTTTGTGTGTGTGTTTTTGTTGTTGTTTGTCTGTCTTTTAACAGGCTGGTCGGTTTTCTGTAGGGCTCCTGCAGTTCGCTGGGGGTGCACTCCATACTCTAGTCACCTCAGATATTCTAGTACCTGGAGGTATCACCAGTGAAGGCTGCAAAACAGCAAAGATGGCAGCCTGCCCCTCCCTCTGGGAACTCCATCCCAGGAGGGTATGGATCTGTTGCTGGCCTTAATGCACTGTAGGAGATGGCTGGAGACCCCAGAGGTCACACCCAGTTAGTAGAATGAGATCAGGAACCCTCTTAAAGAAGTGGTCTGACTGTGTTTTGGTAGAGCAGCTGTGCTGTACTGGGGAATCCCTTCAGCTCCCCATTGGTTTGGGCTCTCCAAGACAGAGACTCCCAAATAGCAAAGGTGGCGGGCTGCCCCATTCCCCAGGCACTCTGTCCCAGGGAGAAATGATAACTCTGTTGGCTGCAGAACATGGCTGGGGGTAGCTGGAGGGCCTGGCTGGGAGGTCCCACCCAGTGCAGTGGAATGGATCAAGGTACTGTTTAAAGCAGCAGCCTGGCCATGCCTCTGCAAAGCAGCTGTGGTGTGCTAGGGTATTGCCTCCACTTCAGTTGGTTTGGGCTCTCCAAAGCCCACAATCTGGAATGGCTGAGTTGCCCAAACAGCAAAGGTGGTGGCCTGCCCTCCCTGCAGACACTCTATCCCATGGAGAAATCAGAACTCTTGGCCAGTCTTTGGATATGGGTTGGGTGGCTGGAAGCCCTGTCTGGGAGGTCCCACCCAGTGAGAAGGAATGGATCTGGGTCCTGCGTAAAGCAGCCTGGCTACGTTTTGGTAAAGCAGCTGTGCTGTGCTATGGAATCCCTTTCTCCTCTGGTCCATTTGCACTTTCCGAAGCCCACAGGCTGGAAAGGCTGAGTTGTCCAAACAGCAAAGAGGGGGAGCGCCCTCCCATCTCAGGTAGGCACTACACTGTTGCTGGTGGCTGGTTGGAATTCCAAGCCTGTTGGTCTTTTTTTGTGAGGTGCCACGGAAGTGGGAAGTGGGGAGTGGGGCCTGCAGACTGATGCTGCTTGGGTCCCTGGATTCAGCCCCCTTCCTAGGGGTATGTACAGACCTTTTGCCTTGCCTGAGTTGCAGTCATCTTTGCCGGGGATCCTGGGGCTGCAGTATATAAAGCTTCTGGGTCTCTGTGCATGCCTGAGCAGCTGCTCTGCCAAGACTCCACACAGCTCTGTGTGTGAGACCCAAGGCCCTGGTGGAGTGGGTTTATGAGGGAACCTCCTGGTCTGTGGTTGCAGAGATCTATGGGAGAAGCGTGGTTTCCTGGGGTTGCACATTCACTCACCACTTCCCTTGGCTGAGGGTGGGGGTTCCCCTGGCTCCGTGTCGCTTCTGGGTGAGCCATTGCCCTGCCCTGCTTTCCTCCATTCTACATGGGTCAAGCTGTTTCCCTGAATAATCTCAATATAAGTACCTGGGTGTTTCAGTTGAAGGTGCTGTGCTTACTTGTCCCTTGTGCTCCTTTCTGTGAGTGCCACGCACTATAGCTGCTTCTAACCAGCCATCTGGCTGTTCTTCTTTTGCACAAAAACTTGACAAATGCACAGAATGTGTAATGACCACATGTACCACATAAATATGTACAAATATGTATCAATAAAAAATCCATTAGAAAACACTTGTGACTATTTCTGCTCATTCAGGAAAAGAACCACTTTAGTGGTCTTAAAAACTTGTGGGAAGCAGACAGGGATGTACATCACTATCAATCAACCAACTAACCTTTGCTAAGTTATTAATTATTTTAAATCCTCTTCTTAAAAAAAAAAAAAGTCGAAAAACAGCCCGGCACAATGGCTTATGTCTGTAATCCCAGCACTTTGGGAGGCTGAGGTGGGTGGATCACTTGAGTTGAGGAGTTAGACCAGTGTGGACAACATGGCAAGAGCTTGTCTCTACCAAAATGTTTTAAAAAACTATCTTGGTGTCGTGGTGCATGCCTGTGGTCCCAGCTACTTGGGAGGCTGAGGTGGGAGGATTGCTTGAGCCCAGGAGGTCAAGGCTGCAGTGAGACATGTTCATGCCACTGCCCTCCAGCCTGGGCAACAGAGCAAGACCCTGTCACTTAAAAAAAAGAAATTAATGACCACTTTATGTCAAAGACTTATTTGCTTTATTTGGTTGTTTTACATCTGACTTTCTGTCAGATACTTCTTAACAGGGAAGGACATTTTTCTGAACAGTTTAATCACAATCTAAAACAGGGTAGCTTTGAAACTGGTTTGGTGGTTTTCTTGTGCAGGTTGCACATTACTGGCACCAGCTGACATTACTGGCACCCAGACTGGGGCGTCCATTTTAGAGTTCAAGGCAAATGTCAACAAGTCCATTTCTTGAGTTAGGCCCTTGACTCCCCATTTACCTTGAAAAGGTGGAAGGGCTTCCATGCAGACCTTGATTGTCTAGGCCAGTGGTGCTGAACCAGGGGTGATGTTGCCCTCTATGGGACATTTGGCAATGTCTGGAGACATATTTGGTTGCTACAGCTTGGGGGAGGGGTACTACAGGTACCTGCTGCTGAAAATCCTACAATGCACAGAACAGCCTCTCACAACAAAGAACTATCTTGCCTGAAATGTCAAGAATGCCATGGTTGAAAACCCTGCTCTAGACCTGGTGTGTGTGTGTGCCATGAGGGGTCAAGGCCAGGAGTCCTGGCTCACTGTGTTCTTAGGGCTTCAACATGAGAAGGCAGGAAGTACCCATAAATACTGAATTTGCAATAAGACACATGATGATATTAAAGAGGGAATATGAGCCTCTCAGGTCAACATGAAAGAACTTTCTATTCTTAGTTGAAAACAAAACATGAAAACTATAAAAACCACCACTGTGGGACTTGAAGGCAGGTTCACACAGAAAAACAAGACCAATATAAAATTCGACCCAGTTCCATCACCCATCTCCCTATTTGACTAGGCTGTCTTTTGTTTAAGGGAGTATCTAGACAGTTATGTATGCAGTTATTTTTCCACTGTGTGGGACATTTTGGTTCTAAAGTAATGATGTTTAATTACTCTCAAGGCACTATGCTAATTTCTAAGTGAGGTGTATTGAAAATTTGGCTGTTTACTCTCAGCAAACATGATTTGCAAGCATTCTCAGTGATGTTATTTCAGACAGAGCTCATTAAATTCTGGCTGAATAACAGAACTGTCAGTGCAGTGGAGCCTCCTTCCCAGTTCTTTGATGTACTCAGATGCTTTGTTTTATGAAAAACATGCCCATTTCAGCCTAAATACTCGTATTTGACTTTCCCTTTACAAGTGTGGCCAGGTCCCTAGATTTAAAGATTACCTGTGGCAAGGGTAGTTATTTTTATGTTAGCATTTGACCCTTAGAGCTCACCCAGCTAAGGGACAGGTCTCCAAATACACTCATGCCCTTTGTGCAAGTGTCTAGGTATGTGAGTTGATATAGTTTGGATATTTGTCCCCACCCAAATATCACGTTGAATTGTAATCCTTAATGCTGGAAGTGGGGCCTGGTGGGAGATGTTTGGAGCATTGAGGCAGATTCCTTATGGCTAGGTGCTGTCTTTGTGATTGCAAGAGCTGGTCATTTAAAAGTATGTGGCATATGGTACCCCAGACCCTACAACTACCTGCATTCCCCTTCTCTTGCTCCTGCTTTTGCCATGTGATGTGCCTGCCCCCCTTCACTTTTTGCCATGATTGGAAGCTTCCTGAGGCCCTCACCAGAAGCAGATGCGGCCATGCTTCTCGCATAGCCTGCAGAACTGTGAGCCAATTAAACTTATTTTCTTATAATTACCCAGTCTCAGGTATTTGTTTAAAGCAGTGCAAGAACTGCCTAATACATGAGTGCAGAGTGTGGGGTGGAGAACAGGCAGTGCCAGGCCTTTGTTCTCCTGTAGGACCCTCCTGAGATTTCCATTGCTGTTGGCTTTGCCACCTCTTCTTGGCATTTGATGACCCAGTTGATTGACTGTTTTGTATCGCATTTCCTCTGCCTTCAAAGAAAGACCAGGACGAGGACCACTGCAGATGATGTAACTTAGCCTCTGTTCTTTCCACTGTAGGTGCCGTTATCACTCCCTTCTCTCCCACTCCAAGTCAGAAATCCTGAAAGCTAGGAAAGGGTTCCTCTCTAAACATAAACACAACTTTCTAAGTCAAACTCTGATGGCTTGACTTCAGCCAGCACATTTGGTTACTGGGCTTCATCTTCCAGCTTGCTCAGGGCTGCCATGGGTCCTTAACTGAGAGAGTCTGGTGGAATCTCATGCCAACTGGAGACTGCCGTTTTTAGAGTTGATCCTAGGTCAGCAAAACATTTCAAGTGCACACTGTCTCAGGCACGTATAGTTCTCTCTATTCAGTACTCACTTCGATTACCAGCTTTCTGGCACCTCAATCCTCATAGATTATTGCCTCGGTCAATCAACCTTCCTGTAGTTTTCTCCAGTGAAGGTTTGTTTCTTCCCTCACCTCCTGGTCCAGTTCTCACTTTTTGGACTGGACCCAGGACTCTCTCTGTGTATTTCCCCGGCAGGCATTCCATGGACAGCAAGACTATGCTCAGCCTGTCTCAAATCTACATTTTCAGGAAGTCTCATCCCCCATATCTTCTGCCTCCATTTGTCTGCCTTTACCAAGCTTCCTACAGAATGCATGATTTTATGAATCTCTGTAAACAGGTAATCTAGATAAGAGCTCTACTTCCAAGCAGCCCAGCATAAGTCAATATTGCATGTAGCAAAATATATCCAGCAGCCAAGAGCAATTTTAAGGGTTGCTATCACACTCTCCTTAATGTATACTAACAGGGATCCAGTTAGTAGCCCACAGAAATAGTTTTTTTTTTTTTTTGAGACGGAGTCTCGTTGTGTCGCCCAGGCTGGAGTGCAGTGGCCGGATCTCAGCTCACTGCAAGCTCCGCCTCCCGGGTTTACGCCATTCTCTGGCCTCAGCCTCCCGAGTAGCTGGGACTACAGGGGCCCGCCACCTCGCCCGTCTAGTTTTTTGTATTGTTTAGTAGAGACGGGGTTTCACTGTGTTAGCCAGGATGGTCTTGATCTCCTGACCTTGTGATCCGCCCGTCTCGGCCTCCCAAAGTGCTGGGATTACAGGCTTGAGCCACCGCGCCCGGCGAAATAGTTCTTAAAAGTTACCTTTCCTGGAGATAATGTGTAGTTCCTGGAATCTGGAATGGGGAGATGGGTGCAGAGGGCTGTCTGACACAGCTGGGAGTGGTGATGTCTTCAGGCTGTTCCAGGTGTTGTATTTAATTTTGCTTTCACCTTTGTAGGTAGTCTCTTTCTTAGTCTGTCTTCAAATGAACCTATTTGGGTGCATCGTATGGGTCCTACCAGGACCCTGCTTGATAGAATTAATCACAGTCTCATCTATGCCCCCGATATGATTTGGCTCTGTGTCCCCACCCAAATCTCATGCCAAATTGTAATCCCCATGTGTTGAATGAAGGGCCTGGTGAGAGGTGATTGAATCAGGGGGATGGCTTCCCCCTTGCTGTTCTCGTGATATAATTCTCCCAAGATCTGGTTGTTTGGAAGTGTGTAGCACTTCCCTCTTCACTCTCTCTCTCTCCTGGTCCACCATGGTAAAATGTGCTTGCTTCTCCTTTACCTTCCAACATGATTATAAGTTTCCTGGAGCCTCCTAGGAGGGAAACTTAAAATCAGGCCTCCATGCTTCCTATATAGCCTGCAGAACTGTGAGTCAATTAAACCTCCTTTCTTCATAAATTACCCAGTCTCAGGTAGTTCTCTGTAGCAGTATGAGAATGGACTAATACACCCCACAGCAGCTTGTACACATCCCTGCTTCAGCAATACTGCTTCAGCAATACCACATTGTTTTGTAATACTCTATTTACAGGTCAGTCTTTCTGAGAAGACTGTGGGTTCCAGAGGGCAGGGACAGTATCTTGCTTGCCATTCTACCTCAAAACCAAAGAAATATCTGGTGGTGTCTTTGTGAATATAGGAGATGAGGAGGTGAGTCTCTTCTTGGGCAGGTGAGAGAGAGAGTTCCCAAACAATCCTACCAGGCCTGTTCCATCCCTGAGCAGGGACCTCCTACAAGCCAAGACTGGGGAGAACAGTAATTGAGACAAGGGGCCTGGCTTCCAGGTGCAGGCACCCGCTGGACTGCAGGCAATACAGTGTGTACACACTGTACTGAGAGAGAGATAAGTTATTTAACCTTTCTATGCCCAAATTTCCGTATCTATAATATGGATATAATAGTCCCCTTCTTATAGTATTCTTGTATAAGTTAAATGTAATACCACATACTTGGCATATGGTAAGTGCTTAGTCATTGTTAGCTTAAAAATACATGGATAAACCTGTGTGGTTTCAGTACAGAGCACACACTGGGGCACCAGGAGGTCTAGGATTTCAGAAGAGCTTTCTTGTATGACCGTGAACAAGTCAATTAGCTTCCCTGGGGTCTTAAGATCCCTCGACGACCAACTTTCCACTGACTTCTGAAGAGTTTTAGCAAAACGAATTCTTTACATATTTCTGCAAAGGAACCATCCCTTTCATTTCCCTGCATTGGGAACTTGCACCCTGAGAGCCCTGGGAGATGGCTTCTGCCTTTTCCTCCACCCCTTCTTTGTTTCTCCCTTGGAGGCAGTGGCAGGGTACCTGTTTCATGGGTGAGGTTTGGAAAAATGCCATCACACAGGTGTGTCCTTGCCTGACTTTTTTCTTTTTTTGGATACAGAGTCTCATTGCCCAGGCTGGAGTGCAGTAGCACGATGCCAGCTTACTGTGGCCTCAACCTCCCACCTCAACCTCACCAGTAGCTGGGACTACTGGTGTGTGCCACTGCGTACAGCTAATTTTTTGTAGAGATGGGTTTTCGCCGTGTTGCCCAGGCTGATCTTGAACCCCTGGCCTCAGGCATTCCACCCACCTCAGCCTCCTGAAGTATTGGGATTACAGATGTGAGCCACCATGCCCGGCCTATTTGGGAATCTTGTTAGCACCTGCCTCCTCTCCTCTTCTCTGCCTCCTGCACACAATGAGCAACGTGGGGCAGGCTCTGCCCCTGCGAGGGCACGGTGAGGAGGCCCTAAGGGCAGCCCGAAGTTGTCTAGATCCTCTGCTTGCAGTTGGATGGAGAAAAAGCACTTTGCCCTTGGGTATAATTTCCATTTTCTTACCTCATCCAACTTTGCCAGCAATAAATAGATATTTTGATTTTCATGAGATTGGTGTGTTTCACATTATGAAATGGAGAGGGGTGTAATTAATCACTGCCCTAAATCTTCAACATATGGTATACTGACTGGGAAACCCTAGTGAGAAACAGTAACGGCATGGTAACTAAAATCCTGCATGGTGAGATTTGATTGGCACAGCTTGGAAGATCACTTGGTGTTTGTGGTCTGCAACAGTTTGCATCACGACTGATGTTTTTAGGTGTGTAGTAGGTTGAAATAGGTGCTGGCCAAACAGGCTTCTTTCATATGAGTGGACCTCAATGGTCAGTGGGTTACCCAAGCATTGCTTTGCCTTTTTTACCTTAGGTCAAGATGGGCTTGTTTGGGACCTTAGCATGTGGAAGTCTATTCTCAGACTGAAGTAGCTATTTCCTCTCTGGGTCTCAGGACGATCTTTCTTAGGGAGCTGACACTGAGGAAGCAGCTTCACTCCTTGGGGACTTCAGAGTCCCACATGAAGAGGGCGAGGCCTTTGCTGTCTCCTAGACTGTAGGGGAGGAGGTAGACCCTCATGTTGTTTTGCCCCAGTCCCTGGGGCACCAGGTTCAAGTGCACATGCATTGATTTCTAGCATTTAGTTTGTGCACTGCTGAGGACTGGGGGTAAAAGGCAAATACATTTTTTTTTTTTGCTTGTTTCTGCCTTCATCCTTTTTTTTCAACTCTGGTTAAGGGATTGGCATCCAGGATAAATCAAATCTTGCTGAAACAGGAAAAGAGTGGGTGGAAATGTTTTTTATACTCCCATCAGAGCAGAGAAGGTTAACTAAGGCACAAGAAATTAAAAGCCAAAAAGACAAGATTTGGGGAAAAAGCACATGGTGGAGGATATTGCCTCTCTTTGAGTTTCCACAAGAAGCCCAGGGCTGAGAGAGCGTCCACCTTCTGCCTGGTTGGGGAGGAGAAGGACTTGGGAGCACAACTGCGCCCTTGATGAGCGGTGTCTTCCACTGGAGTGAACGCTCGCTGGTCATGAACTCTAGATGACCAGTGTGGATGGGCCAGCATCCTGGCACAACTGAAAAAAAGAAGGCTTTTTCTTTCCTTTCAGGATTTTTCTGTTTGCCCAAGAGGCCACTAAATCTCTGCTGGATTGTTTTCCAACAATAGCAATGTGGGTCTGGGTGACATTGGGCACCGCATCCTGAAAAATAAATGTCCCTTGGGACAACTTCTCTGGCATCTAAGGATGATGGTGGCTGAGGCTGGTGCTCTGATATCTTTCTGTAGCCTATGGACACTTAGAGTCTAAAACACTGAGCCTGAAAGAGTTTAAACCACTCCTGGAAAAGAGCCCAGACTGAGAGTGGCTGACAGAAGCTTCTCTCTGGTCAGGCTGTAACCTTAACTGCTGTGATTGACAGATTGAATTGAAAGATCAGTGAGCAAAAGAAACCATGAGAATTTGCATGAACTTCAAGTTACAAGGGAAGGGAACTTATGTTTTTGGACTTCAACTTTTCTTGGGAAATTAGACATGAGAGGAGGTCCAACTTAAAGCACTATTATATGATTGGCATTGTAATTCTTGGAGAAATTCTGTGTTGTCATTTGTATTTGTTACATACTCTCTGAGTGGGCTATCTAAACAATGTGGCTGTGCAAAATTTAAAATTAGAAATAGAATAGTGACTGCCTTTTTGGCCTAAAGTTCAGTATGGCCTTTAGCTAATATGCTGTTTGGATCCATCCCAGAGTTCTAGAATGGCAGCAAAAACTGAACTGCCATCACTCCCGAAGGAGTGGTTGCTATTTGCAGAGGAGCCACACAGAAAGGAGGAGCAGGCCTGTCTTGATGAAAGTCTGGTCTCCCTTTTCTGTCCCATTTCTCAGGGGACGCCAATGCTCCCGGTTGACCATGTAGTGCTTCATTGTGAAGGCCGTAGAACAGTCACCTTGAGTAAGATAAACCACTGTTCCCTGACCAGCCTGGCGCCTGGGAGCTTCCAGAGTTATGGAGGGGTTGAGGAGAAGGCACCGCTCTTCTCACCCCCAGTGCGATTGGCATGGCTCACCTGATAATGAGGTTAGAATAGGGCATTGCCCCTGTAGAGCCTAATTTCCTCTCTCATTGGCCCTCTTTTTCTGGGCATATTTCATGGCATTTTCTGGGAATTTTTCACGCATTCTTGCATGTGGCAGGCCTAGCTTCTTGGTGGAGAGACACAGGTGTCCAGCTGTTCTCTGTGTAACTAGGAGTTACAGCTGTTCTCTCTGTAATTCGGAGTTCCCTCATGGGGAAGGAGAAGGAAGACTATTTTATCCTTGGAGCCAACTAGCAGCCATCAGACTGACATATTGATAGCCATCTGAATTCTGTGGCATCTCTCAATTGGCTAAAGCCCTAGAAAGAAGAGGAGTGCTTTATTAGCACTCTACATTCCAGCACTTTATTCTATCCTCTTTCCAGTGGCCACGGGTGTCCCACAGAGTGATGCTATCATCCCATGATCACAGACATGGTGTGGATTCATCCCCAGCCCCTTCTTTGCACAGATCGTTCCTCTGCTGAGGGCCAAGGGTTTTGAGGACAGGGAAAGCCTGTCTTGTTAATGGGGCATCCTCAGCAGCTGGCTCAGTACCTGGGGCACTGTCAGCCCTCAATGACTATTTGTGGAGTCCAGTTGTTCCTTAAAATTGCCAGAGAGGGAAATACACTGAATCCTCCCTGGAAACACACTGCAAGGCACTGAAATTCTTCCAACTGCCCAACCTGAAATTTCTAATGATTACACTATTTTTTTTTTCGCATTCTGCTAACTCTTAAATGATTTTTTTGAGAACTAATTGGTTAATTAGAGAAAGAACTTCCCAGATGCAAAAATAGAGCAGGCTTCCTCGCTGTCCAATATGGTAGCCTCAGGAGCTGTGTGCAGTTACTCCTGACGGAGATGTGCTGCAAGTAGAAAATGCACACACACTGGGGTTTGAAGACTTAGTAAAAATGTAAAAGACTTAATTGTTTTTTCTATTGATTACATGATGAAATGATAACACGTTGCATATACTGAGTTAAATAAAATATATATTATTTGTGCTTATTTCACTTGGTTCTTTTTTTATCTTTTAAAAATGTGCCTACTGAAAAATTTAGAATGACATGTGCAGCTTGCATTTGTGGCTTGTGTTATGTTTCCACTGGCCAGAGCTGCTCTAGGTTCTGCTGATCTTAATTCTCATCCTGAACCAGGAAGGAAGCCAGGAAGTCAGGGGCATACTGTGTATCTTTAAGGAAGTCCTTGCTTTTGTTTGGCCTCTGTTTTCACTCCTGTGAAGTGGATCCCATACCCTGTAAAGTCACTTCCAAATTTCTGTTTCATGACTTACATAGAAGAAGGGCCAATTTCCCCTGAGGCTCTACCAGAGAGGTGTTCAAATATTTAGTGTCTGGTATAGCATGGCCACCTACTAATCTTGGTAGTTCTTGGCCATCAACAACAGGATGGCTGTGACAATGTGTCCTGACTGAACATGTGCTGCAAAGCCACCAACCAATAGGAAAATCTCATAAAAAATAGATGCAAAATTGGCTTAAATAGATTAACGAAATGGGAAGGAGCATGACTGTTCATTTCTCTGCTGATTTAGACATTTTGTTTTTTTGACCTTCGTGACTGAACTGCATCTTGACAACAATTAGAGGAAGAATCAAGACCCCGTGTTCAGGCAAACAGCCAGAAGAGGTGCTTAATACAACACAGGAGAGAGATGCTGCATTTGAAAAGATGACCCCCCGTGCCCTAATCACTGTTCCTACAAATTTAAATGTGATACTCAGTGCTGGTTATGGAAACAGCAATCTAAAAATGGCTCGATTTTTCTTCATCAGACTTTGCTTAACACAGACTCATTGAAGTGGAAATCTAGTTTGTACAGAATTATTTACAGTTTGTTGGATTTTTTTAAAGGAACTGTTTATAAGAAGACACATAATGGGCTCCACTGAGCTGGCCTCTGAAATCAGAATCTCATCTCATAAAGCCTCTGCCAATGTGCGCTGATCTCTTTACCTCATTCTTCTCATCGGCCCTGCCTGTTGGCCTAATTTCTGAGGTTATGTCCTCACAATGGGCATTCTTTTATTTTTTTTTTAGCCCGGCATCTGACGTGTATGTCCTACTATAGAAGCCAAAATGGCCAGACATTTGCCATCCCATGTCCAGGGAGCTGCGATGTAGTCATGTGAGCTGGGATGCAGTCATGTGATCCAGGCTTGTCCAAGCAGATGCTCCTACCTGAGACAATAAAGCTGGAGTTAGTGATGCTGAGAAGCAAGGGACAGAGAATTCATTCCTCTAGCAATGACCTCTACGGTCTCGGGACAGAATTGATATTCATGGTCTCTAGTGGGCAGCAGACAGGTGCCAGAAGTAGTGAGTGACCTGCATGTGGCAATGATGTCGCAGCTAGACTAAATCGGGCCTATCTTTCCCTATCCCCTCTCAGCATCCACATCTCCCCCTTATCTTCCTCTACTTTTAAAAAAGGCTGCATTTGCCATTTTCTAATATACCATGTTACTTACTTTCTAAAATGTTTATTGTTTATGGTTTTCCCCACTGGAATCCAAGCTTCACGGGGATGAGAGCTTTGTCTGTTTTGTTTGCTGATGTATCCTAAGGACCTGGCACATGGTAGGCATTCCGTCCATCGGTGTTAAATTAAATATTTGTTGGAAGAATGAATGAAATCTTCCTGTGGTGTGATTTTGGTGATCTGGCTTCCTCTGTTCCCTCCTCTTTTTTTCTGAATCTTATTCTACAGCATCCCCATGGATCTTATGAGTCATCCAATACCATTTCCAATGCATCCCTTTTTTTTTCCCCTTAAGTGAACCAGGATCAGTTTCGGTTATTTGCAAGCAAGATCTGAGACTGGAATGGGGTCCAATCCTTTACACTGTGAACATCCATGGGGGATTTTGCCACCAGGGGTTGTTTGGCAATTTTTATTTTTTTGTTGTCATAACTGGGAGGTGCTACTGGCATCTAATGGATAGAGGCCAGGCATGCATCTTACTGTGCCCAGCACAGCCCCTGTATAAAGGATTATCTAGTCCAAAGTGTCAACAGTGCCAAGGTTGAGAAACTCTGTTTCACCTCCTAGGAATGTCCCCAGTGGAATCAGGCAGCCCTGAGGGATGGAGGTGCTGGCTCCAGGGCTTGGGAACCTGGCTGGGACTGGATCCCGGCTCTGTCCCTGATTAGTTGTGCAATGAGCGATGAGTCCCTTTTTCCTGCTGACCCATGCTTTCCTGATCTGTTTAATGAGTATGATAATGCCTACTTTTGAGAGGAGTTTAGAGGCTTATAAGCGAAGATATATATGACAGTGGCTCATAGACTCTGATGGGAAGCGCTGGATGCCAGCCTTACCTTCCACTCCTGAGGGTCACTATTCTAAAGTGGAGCGTTTCTGGGAATTTTGAACTTCAAGTTAAATCCACAATGCAGTGTTCCTTGGAGTGAAGAGAAAGGGCAATGGGAGCTGTCCTGTTCTGCAGATGGAGCCCAAGGAACGGGACAGCAGGCAAGCAAGGAAGGGCCCGGCCAGGAGCTGGGCCTGGCTGTGGTAGCAGAATACCAGCTGCCACATAAGCTGTCACCTTAAGGGGCAGGCTACATTTGCAAGGGCAGCTCTCTCCTGCAGCTGCTTTATTGCTCTTTGTATGTCAAGACTCCACCCATGTGGTTTCAAGGTCAAGCTCACCTTAGGTGGAGACAGAAGAATCTGAGAGCAAGTAGAGTCTTCCTTGCCCAATTATGATTTTTATTCCTATGAAAGTGAAATTTATTAATTTAACTAATATTTCTGAAGGCCTGATATGGGTCATGGATGATGTTATGAGATGGGGAAACAGAGAATACTTATCAAAGAGCTCAGATTCTCAAAGGGAAGAATTATTATTCAATAATCATTAAAATAACTTGGGATAAATGGCAACAGATTTATACATAGTGTGCCTTAAGGATAAAGGAGCAAGAAACTGTGCCAAGGGGGTCTGGGGAACGATTCACAGAGGAGATGACACTGGGACTGAATCTTGTATGATGAGAAATCATGGGGGGATTTTCTACTCTGAGAGAGTAGCATGTGCAAAGGCCTGGAGGTGGAATAAGCATGCCCCATGTGGAAGAGCCCCCCAAGAATCTCTGAGGTTAGAGCAGAGCGCTTGGAAGAAAGAGGTCAGAGATGAGCTCTAAAGCAGCTGTTCTCAGCCTTGGCTGCACACTAAAATCCCTGGGGCTTTTCAAACACTATCCTCCTCCAGACCACCCCCACCCCCACCCCTACCCACGCATAAACAGTTTCCCAGGTGATTCCAATATGCAGCCAAGGTTGGAAGCCCCTGCTCAAAGACAAAGAGAGGTTCCACATCAGGAAGGAAGGCAGCGAAGTGTAGTAGTGGGATCAACTGGGCCTTGGAAACCAGGGTTCAGGTTTTAAGTTTAGATTTAGAATTGGGTTCAAATCCCACATCTATGCTTATAGCTATGTGCTGTAGGTAACTACTTAATCTTCCTGTGACTGACTTTCTTTAATTAAAAACTTAGAATAATAAGACTTACCTCTCAAGGGGGTTATAAGCTTCAAATAAAATAACCCAGGTAAAGTGGTTGGCACACTGTAGACTTTCAGCAAATGTTAGCTCCTTGCCCCTTTTCCCTTACAGTAGTTCCTATTAAGGAATTTAAGCATTGTACTCTTAGTGATGGGGAGCTGCTCAAAGATAATCAGATGACATTATTGAATGTGGTTTACCTTTCTGAAATGCAGAAGATATACCAGAGAGGGGAAGCTTGTGTGAAAGAATAGTAATAAGCATGGCTTTCTGTGTTGTCTAGAATTGCTGTCAATGCCTTAAAGTTGAGGAAAATAAATACCAAATATTCCACATTGAGAGAGGTCCCAGAGCCATCTCCCTGTGTCACGGAGAGTACCTTTCTGAAAACTCGTGCCCTGCTGCCTCTAACCTCCCCAAGAACCAGCACTTGAGTGCCTGCTATATGGAGGGCATGGATGGTCAGTCGGTGTAACTAAGAAAACACTTGGGAGAGGAGACAGGATGACAAGAAGTTTAAGTTTTAAATGCAACTGGACCTTTAAAAAATTACCTAAAAGTGACCAGAGAGCTATGTAGGTTTTGTCCTAAGTGTCATCAAGGTGTTGATAAGAGAAATAGACAAGGCAGAGTCAAAGACTCTGAAAAAAATTCATATTTGTGTCCCACTGAGTTCAGACCATCAACAAACCAGTTTCATATCTTCAATTTTTAATAATAGCAAAATAGTTTATATAACTTTGAGAATAAGATTTAAAGAAATATATATATTTCACAGAGATTTTGAAATTTATTTTTACAGATGAACACAGCATCCTTTTATAATTTACATATGGAGAGTCCATATTTGGGGCTTCTGGTTTCTGCCTGGGATGTGGAGAGCAGGGAAGAAACTAGTTTTCATTTTTATAGCTAAGACAGTATTGGAAATCTACAAATACACAACTTTTCTTGAATTAATCAGAGAGCTGAGGCTGCAGGACAACTGACTGAAATAAAATCTAGGGAAAGGCAGCATCACCAAGGAGAGATGGGTCATGAGCATTTCCTTACCCAGGGTAGATGACAGTGGATGCTGGTAAGAAGAATTCAGCTAAAACCTTAACAAAATGTTAAAGGCAGAGTGTGGGCTAGTGAGAGAATATATCATATCTGGGACCACAGACACAAAGGAAATTCCCACCCACCTGAGACTCTTCTCCAAGGATCTCAACAGGTGCTCAGAAAAAAGATTAGGGGCAGGGTAAGAGTCCTAAGAAAGTGTCCATTCTGGTGCAGCACTGGTGGAGTGGAACAGCATCTTCTCTCTGGGACAAAAGTCCCAAGTCCTGTGGGATAGGGAAAAGTACTTTGCCTATAGGGCACTGGTGAAAACATTGCAGTGGGTGGAAGGAAATAGAAAAAACCCTCTGCCCCTAAGAGATAGGTAAGGATATGTGACCAGTCCAGACCTACAACTGGGGGCAGGGAAGGACCACTGAAAATATTCCACCCTTAAGATTTGTGGATAC
This sequence comes from Chlorocebus sabaeus, assembly GCF_047675955.1. Taxonomy (NCBI): domain Eukaryota; kingdom Metazoa; phylum Chordata; class Mammalia; order Primates; family Cercopithecidae; genus Chlorocebus; species Chlorocebus sabaeus. The sequence continues at coordinate 55,908,500 of NC_132929.1, read as the reverse complement.
AGTGCCTGTCCATGTCTGAGGTTTAATTAAGAATACTGAAAATGCTGCCCCCTGTTTTTCACCCACCTCATCACGCTAATAAATGTCAAGTAACAGTGGGATATTCTGGGAGAGGGACAGCGGCATGGGAGGAAATCTTCTCTGAAATTCAGTGCGAAGGGAAGCCCCAAAGTTGTGAGTAGAGCATATGTTAAGAAACCCTCTCTGGCATACCAGCCCCCACTCTGAACAGAAAGCCACATGGGAGAATTTTGAAGACTATAGAACACTGAGATTAACCATAACAACAACAAATTCCAAAACTTGTTTAACTTCCAACTAAGTTGATTCAAATATCACATTAAAGTTCTAGCAGAAGGAAAGGCATTTCCAGGTGTAATACTTATTTAATATATTCTCTCATATCCTATCAGCTTTCAACATGTATTTATGAAGCATACAAAGAAGCAAGAAGAAACCAACACACTGTGAAGAGACAAAGAAATAAACTGTAGCAGACTCAGATATGACACAGAAGTTGGAACTGTCACACAGGAAATTTAAAACAACAATGATTAATATGTTAAAAATGATAATGGAAAAGGTGGGCAACATGCATGAACCAGATGGTTGATTTTATTAGAGAGATGGAAACTATGATATAATTGGATGAAAATGCTAGGACTGAGAAACATAGTAATGCAGAAGAATACTTTCTATGGGCTTATTAGTAGACACAACACAGCCAAGGAAATGATCAGTGAACCTGAAGATAAGTTCATCAGAATTAGCTAAATGAAATTTAAAAAGGAAAAAGATTTTTTAAAAAAGCAACAACCCACAACAAACCCAGAACAGAGCATTCAAAATCTGTGCCACAATGCCAGTGGTGTAGTACAGCTAGCTTTCACTAGCTTATGAGAGACAATTATGCACATATTTTTCCAACTCTTTGTTCAGTGACAAAGAACTGAACTGAAATTGACCTTAGTGGAGTTATTTATCATGGAAATCAGCAAATGCCACACACCAGGAACCATCTCTCGCTCCCTGGAGAGCTTACTGTTACACGTTAACCAGCATACCACTGGACAATATCAGACAGAGACTAGCTGTATGAGCAATTTGAATCTCAGAGTGACAAGAGAAAAAGAATGGCTGACGAATGGTTCTACTAGGGACACATCCCACTTGCTGCCTATAAGAGCTTCTTCTTTAGATGCTATCAACTAGGAGATGACTAAAAATTTCTTCAACCAGTTTCAATCTACATGAATTCTATAAAATTTCTTGCCTTTGATGGTACTCTCCATTGCGCTGATACAGATTTTTCTGTCTTTGTGTTCTTAGACATTTTACTAGAAAATTGGGGGAGCAGGAAGATGATTGCATGGGTTTCAGTTTCCATCTGGGAACAGCTAGTAAAGCTCTTGAATAGAAGAATAACATCGTTTAAGTGAGGTCGTGGAGCTACCTTTTTGTACTCTCCTTCCCCATACAGACAGCTTCTCCACTTACCGCCTCAGCAAACCTTGGACTAACAATACTTGCAACTCATTCATTCCCAAACAGCTCCCAGGCTGAGGCAAAGCACCATTTCCTTGCCGTGATTTTCTCAAGGTCCATGCTCAGATGATTGTTTAAACTCTCACCTTTGGTGTCCAGATCCCTTACTTGTATCCCCTTTGGTTACAAAACTTCTCCTTTGTTAGATCTTTTATGGTGTCAGAGATCATTCATGCATGGTACTTTTTGACTACTCATTGCCTACTTTGATTGGATTCTGGATATTCCAGTTGAGGACACAGATTCTTCTTTCAATGGAAGTTTCAGCTCTCAACATTAAAAAGTGATATGGCAGAAACTTCTGTTTTTCTACCCAGTAGCTATTCTCCTCCTTTTCCTTACCAAAACGAAAGAAAGCAAACAAAAACCCCTTTGTTGTGAATGGCATTGTGCTCAGATGAAAAACTGTTATTCTACACCATCTTTGAAACCAGTATTTGGAAACAAAAACCTTCTGGGGATTATTGATAAAGTTTTTCTTTCTTAAAGTTAACACTATGCCTTCCTCCCTGTGGTCTTTCCCCATTAGTGGAACTCAGATACAATGACTGGAGCTGAAGCATCTTTTTTCCAAATATGAGGAAAAAGCCAAGATAGTTTTAGAGATCTTAGCCCTGACATCCTTGAGCCAATAAACCAATGCCATGAATTATCTGTCTCTAGGCTTACTATTACAGGACAGAAATAATTTCCTTTCTTACTAGGCTTCTCTCTCTCTCTCTCTCTCTCTCTCTCTCTCTCTCTCTCTCTCTTCCCCCGCCCCTCTTTTTGAGATGAGGTCTTGCTATGTTGCCCAGGCTGGTCTCAATCCCCTGGCTCAAGCGATCCTCCTCACTCAGCCTCCTGAGTAGCTTGGATTACAGACATGAGCCACCATGCCTGGTTCAGCTTCTCTTGAGTTTTCTGTTACAGTTAACGAAATTCAATGACTGGCTGATATTGGTAATGTATTGTTTACAGTGTGTTCAAATGCAAGTAAACTCAAAAAGGCTTAACGGACCCAGGAATTTATCATCTCATATAGGAAGGAAGCCCATCGGTCAGACAGACTGGAGGTGTGATACTTTAGAGCTCTGACTGTTCTTCCCTGGGTATCTTTTGGCTCTGGCCTTGTCTGTACATTGCTTTCATCTCCAAATTGGCTGCAGTAGTTCCATACATCACATCCAAACCTGGCCACATTCACCTGAAAAAGGAAGATCACCTCTTCTTGTCTCTCTTTTTTATCCTTCACAGGAGGTCCCCAGCAGACTTCTCCTTACATCTCTGGGCCAGCATCGCATGACATGCCCATCCCTAAAGCAGGAGCCCGTGGCTGTGTAGGGAGATTGTTGTCCTTGGACAAAATCAGGTTTTCTTAGGAAGAAGAGGCAGATGGCCGTTGAGTAGGCAGCCAACAGTGTCTGCTACAGATAGGGGTGCCAGTGCCAGGATGCCGACCTCTGGTATTTAGTATTGCACTTTAATTTTCTGGATTTAAACCCATCAGTGATTCCAGAGTACAGCACACTGCATTAAACCCAGTAGGCATGTATCTGGGCACCAGCTCACCTGCTATTGCCTCTATGACTTACAAAGTAATTGTATATGTTTTATGGCATCCTAGGTTTCTGAGACAATATTTGCACAGGCTAGGCTGAGGCAGGCCTGGGGATGAGAGAATTGACATTCCTCATATACCTCACCAGGCAGTGAAATCCCTGAACAATTCTTCAAAGGAGAAAGAGAGAAAATGTTGCTACAACAGAAGGCAAGTTATTAGCTAGGTCACCCTGACCACATACATCTAAGTGAGAATCATTTAGACAATCATTATGGCCACCATCCTGTGGCACATAGTACCCATACTTAGCCAGGCCACTCTGACAATCTAAACTCTCTGAGTGTCAAAGTTTTCTTTGGTAAAACCAGGATAATAAGAACCGTATTACCAGAGTCTCCCCACTCAGAGAACAAACAGTTTTATACAAAGATATGCTGAATGAGTGCAGATCAAAACTGAAATCAAATATGGGGAAGTGCTGTGTAAATTACTAAACATCACAGAATTTCATTAATTTTTTTCAGAAACTGATTTGGCAAACATTAGTGACTAGCCATTCTGTTCCAGTAACTAGACATGCAGAGTAAAGAACAACCCAGTACCTCCCCTCAAGAGATATAAACTGGTAGGAAAGACGGACACATGAATATCTGTGTTATATAATAACAAAGCAAGAGCAGCCATGGACTCTTGTTCTAGTACAGCTTAAAAAGGAATAGTAAACTATACGGGAGAGATTTGAAGGGTATGTTTGTTATCATAATATCTGTAGCAGCAGTAGCAGTAGCAGCAGCAACAACAACAACAACAAAATCCAAAGTTTCAATGGCTTGACTTTATGGAAGCTATTTCTTATCCATCTAATAGTTTATTGCAGGTGTTTCTGGTAGGTGGGGATTGGGGTTGTAGGTGAGGGAGTAGGGAGATGCAGAAGTTCTACTCTACATGTCTGAAGACTCAGTCCAATAGAGGCCATGCATCTTCAACCTGCTGTGGCTTCTGGAGTTTCTGTGAGGGTTGAACTCCAACCAGCTGATAGAAGAAGAGAGAGACTAAAGAAGATACATGCAGTTTTTAATTATCTTAGCCTGGAAGTGACACTCATCCCTTTTCCTCACATTTTATTGGCTAGAACCAATCAAATAGTCCCATCTAGGATTTAGAGGGTTGGAAATTTATTCCCTGGCTGGGTAGCCTTTTTCCAAAATCAGCTCTGACCTATAGAAAGGAAGTATAAGTCTTTGGTGGGCAGTGAACCAACTCTGCCCCCAAGGAATTCCTGAAAGAGGTAGACTTAAGGTAGGGTTTTGAAAGACAAATTGTACTTAGCCAGAAACTCCGGATACTGACAAACATTCCAGCCAGAGTGAAAATGTTTGCAAGGGCATTCATCATGCGAAGATTTGGAAAGATTTAGAATCATCTTTGTCCATTAAAAAGCTTTCAGAAGGCCGGGCGCGGTGGCTCATGCCTGTAATTGCAGCACTTTGGGAAGCCAAGGTGGGTGGATCACAAGGTCAGGAGATGGAGACCATCCTGGCTAACACGGTGAAACCCCATCTCTACTAAAAATACAAAAAAATTAGCCGGGCGTGGTGGCGGGTGCCTGTAGTCCCAGCTACTCAGGAGGCTAAGGCAGGAGAATGGTGTGAACCTGGGAGGCAGGGTTTGCAGTGAGCCAAGGTCCCGCCACTGCACTCAGCCTGGGCAACAGAGTGAGACTCCGTCTCAAAAAAAAAAAAAAAAAGATTTAAAATAGTTACCCAGCTCTGGACGTGAGGGGTATTTTGTATTCAGGATGGCAAGGGGGAGTGGGAGGAAAATGAACCAGTGCATGGCGGGCTTAGGCAAGGCTGGCCAGGCCTGGGGTAGCGAGGCACGTTGTAGGGGAGTGAGCAAAAGTGGGTAGTGATGAAAATGGCCTGGAGCAGATTTCCTCATTGCATCTCACAAAGTGAGTAGACGATGTAGGAATTCCTGGATTTGCCCAAGCTTAAATCTCAGGTTGCATCTATCCTCAGGGGTACCTGGGAGCGGCAAGGACTGTCCTTGGTACAGAAGGCAGAGCATAGCTTGTAAGCTGTGCTCACTGAGTACTCCCACCCTAAGCATCTACAGGGTGTTCAGTACCGGGCCAGTGGGTCAGGCACGTTCTTTCTTCTCATCTTCATCACAGCTCTTGAAGGTGGATTGTTAAAGATGAGTAAGCCCCTGAGAGGTTAGCTAACATTTCTTTTCTTTTTCTTTTCTTTTTTTTTTCGAGACTGAATTTCGCTGTGTTGTCCAGGCTGGAGTGCAGTGGCATGATCTTGGCTCACTGCAACCTCCACATCCCAGGTTTAAGCAATTCTCATGCCTCAGCCTCCCACGTAGCTGGGATTACACCACCACACCCAGCTAATTTTTGTATTTTTAGGAGAGAGAGGGTTTCACCATGTTGGCCAGGCTGGTCTCAAACTCCTGACTGCAAGTGATCTGCCTGCCTTGGCCTCCCAAATTGCTGGGATTACAGGTGTGAGCCACCACGCCCGGCCTTAGCTAACCTTTCTTAATCCAGCAGCTGCTGATTAACCTGATCTCAATAGAATTGGGTGGGATTTGAGCGACTCCAGAGCCCAGACTTCTTTATAGTTCCTCCAGGGGTTCTTAACACAGCTACCCCTTCAGTTTACAAGGAGGGCTTCATAGATATATAAATATCAAGGAGCTGGGTGTGGGGGTGCATGCCTATAATCCCAGCTACTTGGGAGGTTCTGGCAGAAGGGTTTCTTGAGTCCCAGGAATTTGAGACCAGCCTGAGCAACAGAGTGAAATCCTGTCTCAAAAGAAAAAGAAAGGGCACAGTGGCTTATGCCTATAATCTTATGCCTACAATCCCAGCACTTTGGGAAGCTGAGGTAGGTGGATCACTTGAGGCCAGGAGTTCAAGACCAGCCTGGACAACATTGTGAAACCCCATCTCTACAAAAATTAGCCAGGTGTAGTGGTGCATGCTTGCAGTCCCAGCTACTTGGAAGGCTGAGGTGGGAGGATTGCTTGAACCCAGGGGGCAGAGGTTGCAATGAGCCGAAATCATGCTATTGCACTCCAACCTGGGCGAAAGAGTGAGACTCTAATGTGGATTGAGTGTGGAGCCTGTGTATCTGTGTTTTTAAAAAGCTCTGTCAGTGGTTCTGTGTGCAGTTAGAATTATAAGCCAGTAAGCATCTGAGGATACCCTCCTGCTAGTTGGGACTTGGGGTACTGGGCTTTGGGTGCCTGACCATTGTTCCCTGGCATAGGTCTGGTAAAGGATGTGGCCAGGCCTGCGTACTGGGTGCCTGGCATGAAATCCTACACTGCCACAACTGCTGGAAGGAGTTCAGCATGAAGCTTTCCAAGCACCACTGCCAGGCCTGCGGACAAGTGCTCCTAGGACTGCCAGACTGTCCCTTCTTGTGGATGGGACCATCCCGTCCGAGTCTGCTTCAACTGCAATAAAAAGCCCAGTGACCTTTAACCCCAGCCCCCTCTCCGAGTCAGTCCTTCACAATTCCTTAGGTTAGAAACAGTCTTGTAAGGTAAGCCCTCCTCCTGGTCACGTGCTGTGGTGTGTGTCCTCTCTTCTCCGGATCCCAGGACCACTTTCCCTCAGTGGGGGTGAGCCGGTCCTGAAGGCGTGAACCCCTCAGGGCAGGGAACAACTGTAGTCCCAACTCATGGCAAAGATGAGCAACTTATTGCAAAGGGGAATGAACCTGAATCCGTTGCATTTATTTCAGTTAAAAATAATGAATATATATGTGTATATATCTCTCTCCATATATACATGTGAAAGGCACTCAGGGTGTATCGAGGCTGCTGCTGGCTGAGAAGACTTTGCACAGTCTCCCCCACACAGGGTGAGATGGCAGTGGCAGCACATCTTCTTCATGTGCCGAGCCGGGTCCACGCCCACCATGTGACTGGCCCCTTCTTGCTGCTGCTCTCGGAGCCTTGGAAGCCTCTCGTGTCCTTGGTTCTTCCCTCCATGCTTCTCAGGTCCTTTCTGCCTGAAATGGCTTGAAGGGGATTCTCCCTGGGTCTTCTGGGAGTCCAATCCCAGTTCTTGGCTTAAGTCTGCTTTAGTCAGAGACTACCCAACTTAGCGTGCAGGTCACTGGAGTGGGTGGAGGGTCAGAGGTCGGGTCTTTGGCCCTGATAAGTGGAAATGCAGGGACTTTGCTGCCTCCGGTCCCCTAGGAGGCAGCAAAGAAGGAACTGGGCCTTCCCCAGTCGGGCTTCCTGCCTCAACGCTTCTGTCTCCACTTGGCTTTCCCAAAAGGTGGCGCCCAGCTCCTCAATCTAAGCACCCGCCTCCCACCCCTTGGCCCCCTCGAGCCCACCATCTGCTTCTGAGTGTCACACTAGGATTTTCATTGCTTATTTTAAAGTGCCTTAATCCTTTGTTCCCAGATACACACAACCCCTCTAGCTCTCGAAGGGGCGATCATGAGAAACCTTCCAGGGAAACAGAGCACAGAATGGACTGTTAGTTGTTTTTTTAAAGTCTATATAAATATTTCAACAGATCATAAAGAAAAAATTTATCTCTTTGGTCCTTGCAAGAGAAGTCAAAGGAATTTTTGTTTCTCCTCAAAAGCCTGGACATCTCTGTCTGTCGTGACTGGAAAGAGCCCGTTGTGCTGAAATCCTCTCATCATGGTAGATTTGATCTTCAGTGGCCAAATGTGAAGAATCAAAGTATAATTCTTGACTGAACTGGTGGGTGGGTTGATCTTTAGGGAAGTATATGGGTGTCATTCCTGGTGCACGTATCAGTGTGACATGACCCCTGGAGTGTGTCGTCCCTCTCAGCCCTGCTTCTCCTGCCTCCTGGGACCCAGTGACTGGGGCCCTACTCTAGAACTGTGTACCATCCAATTTGCCATCATAGAGGAATCTTCTTGCATCTCGACTGTGCAGGCTCTTTCCTCTCATTCCATCAGTGCCTTCTGGCCACCGTCTCTCTCCAGCTGATAGTGGCTTTCGAAGCAGAGGTCAAGTAAGGAGGATGTTTCTAGGGTGGTAATATTTTACTTGCAAATACTGCAGTCTATTACTCTGACAAATAAGAACTTTTTAAAAGCCATAGCTGGCCGGGCACAGTGGCTCATGCCTGTAATCCCAGCACTTTGGGAGGCCGAGGTGGGGGGATCACCTTAGGTCGGGAGTTCGAGAGCAGTCTGACCAACATGGAGAAACCCTGTCTCTACTAAAAATACAAAAAATTAGCCAGGTGTGGTGGCATACGCCTGTAATCCCAGCTACTCGGGAGGCTGAGGCAGGAGGATTGCTTAAACTCGGGAAGCAGAGGTTGTGCTGAGCCGAGGCTGTGCCATTGCATTCCAGCCTGAACAACAAGAGTGAAACTCTGTCTAAAAAAACAAAAAACATCATAGCCAAGTACCCCCAAACCATGATCCTGTAGAGTGGATGTCAGTCTCATGACCACAGCCTGGTCCCCAGCCCTTCGCTAGATAGCATGCCCCGCCCAGATCAGTATGCTGACTGGGACCAGAGCTTTGTGTTTGTCATGAATATTCCTTTATTTAGGGAAGGCAATAGCTGACGGTCATGGAATTGTTTCTAGTGACTAGAGGGCCTCCACGTTCTCACTCACCACTTATCCTGACTTAGAGCTGTTCCTCAGACCTTTCTGCAGCTGGGGTCACCTGGCAGACCCCCTTTCTGCAGCCATGACATTGACTGAGCAAGGCTCAGTGGTAGTAGTTTCACAGCTTGGATTCTCTGAGTTATGTTCTGGCAGCTGTCGGGTCAGGGTCTGTTGAGGAATCCTCTTGCACAGTAGAAGAGATGGGGTATTAGTCTTGATTTTCACTCCCTAGGTTTAAGATACATAGTCCTGGCTAGGCGCTGTCACTCATGCCTGTAATCCCAGGGCTTTGGGAGGCCAAGGTGGGTGTATCACTTAAGCCCAGAAGTTTGAGACCAGCCTGGGCAATGTGGCGAGCGAACCCTGTCTCTACCAAGAAAACCTCCCCCTAAAAGCTGAGTGTGGCAGTGCATGCCTGTAATTCCAGCTACTCAGGAGGCTGAGGTAGGAGGATTGCTTGAGCCTTGGAGATGCCACTGTACTCCAGCCTGGGTGACAGAGCAAGACCCTGTCTCGACAACAAAAACAAACCTATTGAATTTTATACATCTATAATTCAGCTTGATTTTCTCAAACGGAACACTACATAACCAATCAGCACCCAGATTAAGAAACAGACCCTGGCTGTCCCCCAAGAACTCCTGGTCCCTCCCCCCACCAGAAGTAACCACTATCCTGGCATGTAGTAACAGAATTTAGTCCCCTCTCCTTTTCAGGGGAGCCACGTAAAGGCTTTTAATCACTTTCTGGTTTAAAAGACTTGCTCATAGGCACAGACAGTTGTTGAACATATCCCTGAGGGCTGTGTCTGGAGATTGCAACTTGTGGCCAAGAATGACGCGGTCTCCTGATCAATGAGACCCAGTGGGATCCTTAAACATCCCTTGGGTTTAACCGCTGATTTATTTGGAAACTGGAAAAGCAAAGAGAACCAGTATTTAGGTGCCTGTTACACGCCTGGCGCTATACTAAGAGCTTTACATAGTTAATTCTCACAGCCACACTGGAAGGTCCACAGTAGTGTTCTTGTCTTACAGCCTAAGGTGCTGGATCCTAGAGGATCAGAAGCCCAGCATTGCTGGGCACACTCCAAGCTGGCCTGAGTCCAGGCAGGCCTAGACCCCTTCTGTCACCATCGCCCTGAAGAACTTCTCTCCCTGTTTTCCTTCCCCTTCACAGCTTGTGAATTCTTTTGCATTTCCAGGTAAGGTCAGCATCTTTTCCTTAGGAGTAAAGTTAAGAATCAAGGTACCTGCTAGTGTGGTCAGCAAGCTTAGCTTTGAACATTTCCATTGGCCTTGGAGATTCTCATGGTCTTTGGCGGTAACGCTTTTTCACTAAAAGCAACTTTATCTTTCACTAAAAAGACTCACTGGCTGAGAGATTAAGCAAGTTGATCTAGCCTATAACATGAGCTAAGCTTCCAATTTTTTTTTTTTTTGAATTTTATAGAGATGGGGTTTTGCCCTGTTGCCGAGGCTGGTCTTGAACTCCTGGGCTCAAGCACTCTGCTGCCTTGGCCTCCCAAAGTGCTGGGATTACAGGGGTGAGTCACTACTCCTGACCAGCTTCCAATAGTTAAAAAAATTTCTGATTTAATGTTAATTTTGCAGCTATATTTGCATTTTCTATTTCAGACCTACCATCATTAGGGAAAGACGATGGAACCCACAATCTCAGTCTGTAATTCTTCTCATCATGAATAGGATGTTTTAGTTACTGTACAAAATTGGAGCACTTTCTAACTCCTAACTCTTAAATTGCACCTGGTATAATTTTTTTTTTTCTGTACTTTGGAAATTGTCACAGACTCATGAACACTGAAGTCCATAGGGTATAGAGTTTTGTGGGATTAGATAATCTGTAATTTAGTGATAGGCTCATCTAACCAGAGCCGTCTTTGAAACTAGCATTTGTAGACAGCAGACCCTAGAGTCCTCCAGTACATAATGCTGTACTGAGGGACTTATCCACTGTCACGTTTTCAACGGCCATCTTAAACTGGCCATACCCTTAACTCTAGCCAGAATCTCTCTAAGGCTCTGGCCTTATCCTTAGATAACTCCATTCCTGTCCAAAGATACTGGAACTTGGCCAGGCACGGTGGCTAGTGCCTGTAATCCGAGCACTTTGGGAGGGTGAGGTGGGAGGTTCACTTGAGGGCTGGAGTTTGAGACCAGCCTGGGTAATATAGCAAGACCCTGTCTCTATGAAAACGAACACAAAAATACTGCAACACAAGAAGAGCCTGAATGGATTTCCCAGCCACCACGGCACCTCAGTTCTGGCTGCCCTGGACTACCAAGAGGATTTGTGTCTGAGCACCTTTGCTCAGATTGTGGTGTCTACAGAGAATATCCTTTCTGGTACTGCAATAGCTGCTTTTATTCATGTGAAACCAAGAGTGCAAGCAGGCAGGCAGGTAGTAGGAGCAAGCAGGGAGATGTGAGCAAAGATACGACAGGCAGGCCCAGGCCAGAAGGCACCGTGGGAGACAGAGGCAGTCAGTCTTAAGGAAAGAAGGAGAAAAGGAGAAACTGTTGAACTGAACCCAGGAAGATCTTAAATGGAACTTCAGTAAGAAACCCATTCTTCCCAACACAAGGGGCCTAATAGAGTCTTGAACTTGAGTAGGAGTCCAACTGGCTCTGCTATACTTACTAGCAGAAGATCTTGGGCACATCACTGTCTTGAGATTCAGTTTTTTTTCTTCAGCAAGTGTGGAAACTTACTTCCTGGGGTTGTAGGAATGAAATCATGCTGGCCAAAAAAAAAGAAAAACGTTGTCCATCTAACATAACAAGTGTCTAATTGCGCCAAATGCTGGGGAAACGAAACTTCCCTGAGGTGTCTTTTACTCTGAGCCTTAAAAGTCAGACTTTTCTGGATGAAAAGGAGTTGGCTGGCTTGAGCAGAGGCCCAGGTGTATGGGGGACAGGTTTGAAACGTGGTGTCCCGAGGGCACCAGGTGTGAGGCAGGGATGGCGCCACAGGATGGAGAGGCATATGAGGTCAGATCACAAAAGGCCACACACTCTATCTGAGGCATAGGAAGCCATTGAAAGCAAAGATCTAGAAAGATCATGCCAGTGGCAGTACAGTGGATGGACTGGAGAGGACAGACTTAGAGTGGGACCAGAGTCTTTTAACAACATGTACAAATGGAGAACTGCAAAAAGAAATGGAGTTTAGCCTGAAATTGTTTTTAGAGACAGTTAGGTAGAAGATTGAGACCAGGACAGATCTAGATAGGGAGGGGCTGACTTGGTCTTAGATGAAGGATGTCTCTGAGGACTCTTGTTGGGGGACACCTAGGAGTCTGGCAGTGCCCTCCAAATCATGTTGGGCCAGTTGGATTCTAGAGTATCCACAGCAACATGCGACATGAAGCAGTATTTATTTGTGGGCATTATTCTTTTTCTTATTATTTTTTTGGGATGGAGTCTCACTCTGTTGCCCATGCTGGAGTGCAGTGATGTGATCTCGGCTCACTGCAACCTCTGCCTCCAGGGCTCAAGGGATGCTCCTGCCTCAGCCTCCTGAGTAGCTGGGATTGTAGGCATGCACCACCATGCCTGGCTAATTTGTGTATTTCCAGTAGAGACAGAGTTTCACCATGTTGGCCAGGTTGGTCTTGAACCCCTGACCTCAAGTGATCTGCCTGCCTTGGCCTCCCAAAGTGTTGGGATTACAGGTGTGAGCCACCATGTCTGGCCAGTATTTGTGGGCATTTTTGATAACCAGTGTGTACCATTCATTGTTATCTCTAGAAGGCTATAAGCAAGCAAACACTAAACTAGTTAGCAAGGGGTCTATGACAGCTCAGTGCTGCTGTCAAAATCACCTGCTCATTTGCTACTTTTCATTGTCATCTGGGGAGTAGGGCAAAATGAAAAATCCTTCAAGGCCAGGCACAGTGGCTCACACCTATAATCCCAGTGCTTTGGGAGGCCACGGCGAGTGAATGGCTTGAGGCCAGGAGTTCTAGACTAGCCTGAGCAACATGGCAAAATCCCATCTCTACAAAAAAAGAAATCCCAAAACCTCAAAAATCAGTCTGGTGTGGTAGCAGACGCCTGTAATCCCAGCTACTCAGGAGGCTGAGGTGGAAGGATTGTTTGAGCCTGGGAGGTCAAGGTTGCAGCTGCAGTGAGCCAAAATCAGTCCTGTTATACTCTAGGCTGGGTGACAGAGTGAGACCTTGTCTAAAAAAAAGAATAAAAATGCTCAGAGGTTGTAACATATTCATCTTTATTACATCAATGGTAACAAGCAAACTGGTCAAAATGCTTAATCGACTTCTTGGCCAAGTTTAACCCCTTTTCATGCAACCTAGACCACATTTTAGGTGCAGTGTTAACCAAGAGCAAACTGTTGCTCTTTCCCTGCTACCACTGAGTCACGGAGGCAGAGGCTCAGGTGTGTTCAAGAATCAGCTTCACCTATAATCTACCACCATGGCCCAGGAAGGCATCACTGCTGGAGGTGTCATGGACCTTAATACTGCTTTACAAGAGGTCCTGAAGGCCGCCCTCATCCATGATGGCCTAGCATATGGAATTTGAGAAGCTGCCAAAGCCTTAGACAAGTGCTGGGCCCATCCTTGTGTGCTGTCCCCAACTGTGATGAGCCTGCCTATGTGACTGGTGAAGGTCCTTGGTGCTGAACACCAGGTCACCCTAATTAAGGTTGATGACAAGAAACTAGGGGAAGGGGTGGTCCACTGTGAAACTGACAGAAGGAAAACCCCATAAAGTGGTTGGCTGCAGTTGTGTAGCATTAAGGACCATGGCAAAGGATGTTATCAAGGAGTTTTTGTTTTTGTTTTTGTTTTTGAGACAGAATCTCTCTCTGTCACAGGGCTGGAGTGGTACAGTGGCATGATCTCGGCTCACTGCAGACTCCACCTCCTGGGTTCAAGCAGTTCTCCTGCCTCAGCCTCCCAAGTAGCTGGGATTACAGGTGCACACCACCATGCCCGACTAAGTTTTGTATTTTTAGTAGAGATGGAGTTTCACCATGTGGCTCAGGCTGATCTTGAACTCCTGACCTCAAGTGATCTGCCTGCCTCAGCATCCCAAAGTGCTGGGATTATAGGCATAAGGCACTGCACCCAGCTCTTCTTTCATGTTTTAATTCAAGGGAGCTTTGTGTGTACTAAGTTTTCAAAAATACATGTTGAAGGAACGTTTTTATCTATACTTCGACACACACCCAATTGTCAAATTGTGTTCACAGCTCTCAGACTTATAGATTTAGAATCTCCTTAGGGACATGATCTTAACTGAAGACAAGGGAGATCCTAAAAGGGCTTTTTGTCCTAGTTGTCAGCTGGAATGCGGGAGGAACAATTTCAGCACAAGAGCAAGTTGAAAGTTTTTTCATCTTTTCTGGTGACACTGTGGCTACTTTAAAATGGAGAGAAAACATCCGGGAAGGGGGCACCCGGATTTGAACCGGGGACCTCTTGATCTGCAGTCAAATGCTCTACCCCTGAGCTATACCCCCTTCACCTGCTAGGGACTCCTTCCTTGTCCACTTATGGTGACTCAACACAATCAAGTTCCACCCACACTAGAGTTCTGGCAAGCTTTGTGTTCTAAAGCCCCACCTTCTTAATTATCCATCATCTGCTTTGGCTTGTCCCTTGGCCACTGATAAACTGAAAGGGAACGCTTGAAAAATGACATCCTAGGCTGGGCACGGTTGATCACGCTTGTAATCCCAGCACTTTGGGAGGCCAAGGTGAGGTCAGGAGTTTGAGATCAGCCTGACCAACATGGTGAAACCCCGTCTCTGCTAAAAATACAAAAATTTAGCTGGGCGTGGCGGCAGGCGCCTGTAATCCCAGCTACTAGGGAGGCTGAGGCAGGAGAATTGCTTGAACCCCTTTGGAGGCAGAAGTTGCAGTGAGTTGAGATCACACCACTGCACTCTAGCCTGGGCTAACAGAGTGAGACTCTCTCTCTCTCTCTCTCTCTCTCTCTCTCTCTCTCTCTCTCTCTCTCTATATGGTGTGCGTATTTGTGTGTTTTGTAAAGACAGGGTTTCGGCATGTTGCCCAGGCTGGTTTCAAGTGATCCACCTGCCTGAGCTCAAGCAGTCCTCCCATCTTGGCCTCACTTCAGACTCCCAAAGTGCCGGGATTATAGGTGTAAACTGTAGAGCCTGGCCTTTGCTCTGTTTTTGATGAAAACAATAGCCAGCTCTGACCTGGGGCCCTGCTGATAGCTGGAGAAGTGCTTTTTTGAGGTTGAGCAGTGTGGCTCCTTCTTATCCCACTGGCAGGGGAGAGCAGAAGCCTCTCCTTTCAAACCTGGCACTCATTGGTATGGAGTGCAAGGGCATAGGCCTGAGAAACCCTTTCTCCTCTCACCTCCTTTCTAGGGGGAAGAGAAGCCGGGAGTAGAGCTGGCTTCTTCCTCCAATCTCAGGGAAGAAACAACACACTTGGAGACACACATTTTTTTAATGTAAAATAACATTGAGAGTT
The DNA here is from genome assembly GCF_047675955.1 of Chlorocebus sabaeus. Lineage (NCBI taxonomy): Eukaryota > Metazoa > Chordata > Mammalia > Primates > Cercopithecidae > Chlorocebus > Chlorocebus sabaeus. The sequence goes on along the minus strand of NC_132929.1, from coordinate 55,893,284 downwards.
CATCTAACCATCTGTCTTAGAAATTCAGGTCGAGGGAAGAGATGCCGTTAGAACAGAGGGAAGTGGGTGACCTCTCCAAAGACGGACGTGCTCCGACAGAGGGTTGGGGTGTTCCTGTGGTTGCCAAATCTTCTGTTGAACCCATTGACCAGTTTCAGATCAGCATTGTAGTTGTCATGGCCAGTCACCTGCTGGAGAGAATGCCCTTGGGGGCAAGGAGAGGGAGGCCTGAGCCTGCATTCGGTCCATCTCTTGGCTTCCCCATTCCCCCGGGCGTGGTAAGGAATGCCAATCAGGGGTAGTCACCGAATTCCCCATGACCACAGCCAACATGCAATCCTCAAATATCCTGAAAAGCTGAGGGCTGGTGAGGTTGAGGGACAGAAGGTTTCCTAGAAATGAAACCCCACACCAGGAATAATTGTGTGAAGACTGTGAATGGTTTGTGCTGGGACAGGAGGGGCCAGAAATTCTGGGCTTGGCAGAGCTTGCCTTTCTCCCACGAGAAATGAGAAAAATCTCACCCTGTCTCTGACCTATGTGGAGGAGATCAAGATCAATTGGGCCAAATGGTACAAAGGATCATGTGACTAGAGGAGTGGCCCAGGATGGTGGAGTTGGGCTGGGAGGAAGGTTTGCCCTGTTAGAAAAATGTCTCTCGACTCTTCCCCATTGTTGTTAACCTGGGCCTGGAAAATGAGCAGGATGCAGCAGTGAGGGGAACAGGGTCTTCAGAGTTGGGAAGAGCGGAATCTTAATCCCAGCTCAGCCCTTCTTGCCAAACCACTTTAACTCAAGAAACTTGTTTCCCCAACTCTTCCAGGTTGTTAATGTGAGGGTGAAAAGTGCCTAACAAATGACTCATGTCTGTAATGCCAGCACTTTGGGAGGCTGAGGCCAGAGGATCACTTGAGCCTAGGAGTTCAAGACCAGCCTGGGCAGCACAGGGAGACTCCATCTCTACAAAAAATAAAAAATTAACTGAGTGTAGTGGTGAACACCTGTGGGCCCAACTGCTTAGGGGACTGAGGTGGGAGGATTGCTCAAGCTCAAGGAGGTCAAGACTGCAGTGAGTAGTAATTGTGCTACTGCAATTCATGCAATCCAGCTTGGGTGACAGAGTGAGAGCATGTCTCAAAAAAAAAACTTTCAGAAGTTTCATATTTGATAGTGTTCAACAGAGCAGTTTATTATCCATCTGTGTGGGACAAAGATCTGTAAACCAATTTCTGGGTTAAGAGAGATGACTTCAATTTTCTTGCTAAGAAAGCTGTCTGGATGTGGGGTTTGATCACGAGTTCATCTGAGGATTAGATAAATCAGATGGATAGCTGGCATGTCCTCCATTCTGGGCCAGAAGCTGAGTGAGTCCAGCACGAGGCTGGGCAAGGAAAGATCCAGCCAAGTTGCAGAGCAGGACAGGCTTTGAGTTGCAGGGGCAGTAACATGGGGGAGGCTCTTGCCAGAGAGTCAACTTAACAAATGGCTTTTCTGAATATTAATTCCTTCATCTGCAAAACCATGCTACCTGTGAGTGCCCAATCCTGCCTGCTTAAGCCACATGGTTGTTGGAAAACAATAAATAGCAAATAAGGGAAGGTCCAAACAAATAAATAAGTAGATAGAGACATCTGTGAATGATTAAGTGTTATGCAAATTGATGAATTAGTTAATTTGCATTTCTATTCAGAATTTGATGAGTAGTTATTCTGGGACAGATGTAGAGCTAGAAGCTGATGAAGGACCATGAATGTAGGGAACAAACTTTATGGTATATTCTGCAAGGTGTGGGAAACCACTGAAAGTTTTTGTTCAGCCAAATAGCGTAATAAACAATGTTCTTTCAGGAAGATAAGCTGGTGGCCATGTGAGGACTGTGACTCTATCAATTCTGTTTTCTGAGTTGCTCCTGAATTTGTTCTCTCCTCTCCAGTCCTACAGACACTGCTATAGTTCATACCTTAACATTTCTCATGTGCAATAACTTCCTAAATGATCTTCTTACTTCTAGTCTTGACTGCTTTAATTCATTCTCCTTATGCACCTAGAGAATTTTATCCAATCATTTCTTGGCTTATGCATTCATATATTTGTTCATTCACCCAGCATTTATTGAGCTCTATCATGCATAAGGCCTTGGGAACATGGCAGTAATATTTGCTGATGGGCAGGTCTTAGCACATTGCTGCTCCCTATCCCCAATACAGCAAAGTGAAAACCTCTTAGCATGTCCCACTACACCATTGACCAGCCTCTTGCCATTTTCATGGCTCAGCATTCTTTTCTCTGCCTTACAATCTTTTTGCATTCTATATGCTATTTGCTATTAAAGTGGCAAGAAGGACTTTAGGATAAAGATTGAGTAAAATTATGCTTTGGAGATTTAATGGCGAGGTGACTTTGGGTAAATCACTTAGGCTCTCAGTTTTCTTGCTTGTAAACATTGAGAAGTATAAAGCATACCTTAAACATCCACTGTAAAAATCAATGAGATAAGGCATGTAAATTGATTAGCATGGCATCCTAGATCAATTAGGTGTGTATTTGTTTAGAAGTAGCAGAAAATCTGACCATTGATGTTTAAACAAATAAATATGTAACAAGAGACTGAAAGTAGTTTTTGATGTTGATTTGATGGCTCAAAAATGACAGAGCTGAATTTCTTGACCTTTCCCTCATGCTAGTTACCTCATGGTTATAAGATGGCTGCCAGAGTTCCAGACTTCACATCTATATCCAAAGTGGAAAGAAAGAGGAAGAGACAGTGCCTGCCATGTTACTTCCCCTTTTATTATGAAAGCAAGGCAAAGCTCTACTAGACCTTGAATGGGAAGTAGCAGACTTCCTATTAAATTATTTTGTACAGAAACAGATCATATGGCCTTCTCCAACTACAAGGGAGGTTGGAAATTTAGAGAAGAAAAAAATTCCAGATTGGTTGAGACAAATCATGATTTGTCACTTGAGGATGAGCACATTAGCACTTCGAACAAATCTGAAGTGCTGTTAACAAGAAAGAAAAGTGAATAGTATTCAGGAGCAATTCTTAGTGTTTCCCCTGAAATGCCATGCATGTGCATATCCCTAGGCATCTGCACATGGTATTTCATGTCGGCTACAACACTCTCCTCCTGCACTGTACCTATACAATTTTGTATCTTTTTTTTCAATATCAGAAGCAATTTTCAATTTTGTCACTTATTCAGTATCATTATTTTTAAAGGATACACAGGGGTCCATTATCTGGTTGTAGCGTGGTTTATTTAACCATTTTTCAATAATTGGATGTTTATGTTGTTTCAATTTATTATTATATAAGAGGAAAATTTAGTTTTGTTAAGTTTGTGTTCTCGGCTACATACATTACACAGATTATCTCATTCAAACCTTGAAACATTTCTGTGTGGTAGGCATTATTCTCATTCAGCAGTCACAGATATCTAGGTGCGGAGGAGTTAGTTTGCCCTCAGTCCTACAGCTAATGAGCATTAGCATAAGGATTCACAGAGAAGATGATTTAACTGCCAAGCCTGGGCTTCCTCACTGGAATCCACACTGAGATGGACACAGTGAAAAGCCACAGCCACACTGAGGTATTTATCAGACCTCTTATGACCTTGCAGCTTCCCCATCTCTATGGCTTTTGGGCATCACTCCTGAACTGCCACTCCGGATAGACCCTGTCCAACTTCAGGGGTTCACAGCCTATTGCACTTCACCTCCTGCTCCTGGGTTCCTTGTTGAATCTAGGGTGTGAGACACAGTGGGCCACTCTCAACATCCACACACGTGTAACCTGGAAGTGTGAAGGAATTAATGCTTCGCGGGGCAAAACTTTGACCAATGGGAGATGGAAGCCATGGAATAAAGTCTTCACCTCACACTCCCACCCCTCCACGGACACTCTAAGTCATAGTCATGCTATGACCTTGGGAGGCTGTCTAGTGAGATCAAGCCATCAGTCTCACTTAATACCTAGCAATGGGCAGCTCAGTAAGGCACCCTATGTTGGTTCTTCCTCCTTTCTTGCTTCCTTCACCTTTTTCTTCTCGCCTATTTCCCTGATATTACACCCTTTAATAAAGTAATTGCACATAAATGTTTGCAACTTCAGCCCAGTTTTCTGGGCAGCCCAGGCTAAGACAGTGCATAAAGTTTTTTCATTATTTGGGATGATTTTCTTTTGTCTAAAAATGTTTCTGCTGTTGGATTACTGAGTTTAAAAGTATGAATAGCCCCATGCCTTTGAGAACATTACAACAGTCTTCAAATCTACGCAGCTCTGGCCCTTGGGTCAGACTGCCCCATTCATTACTGAGCCAAGGGCAAAGCTAAGGTCCTACTGGCAACGACTCACAGAAAAGGCTGTAAGTAGGAAGGTTTATGACCACATTGAATCAAACTGGGTTCAATGATAATGTATGGAAAAATATAACCTTTGCTGAATAGAAATTTTAACTCCATTTGGGTATGTGTTACCAAGAGAAAGAAAACCTGGGCACACAGCCTTAAAGAGTGCGCTGGACCCTGGTAATTGTTCTAATTTCCGGTGACTGATAACTTGGACAGTTCCCTTGTGGGAACCGCTTCTGAATTTGCTCAGTCACAATCACAGACTTTCCAGGAGAATCCAAATATCAGATACCTCAGTGGGTAAGAAATGGTCATAGCCTAGGCCTTAATAAGAGTCCAGGGGAAGGCTTTCAGTTGTTCAGGTGGGGCCTGCTAAGGTGTGTGCAAAATAAATTATAACAATCTTCAAATTTATCCAGCCCTGGCCCTTGGGTCAACCCATAGATGACTGTGAGTCAGAGCGGCAGGCCCCACCCAAACAATTGAAAGCCTTCTGCTGCACTCCTATTAGGACCCAGGCAGTGAGAATTTCTTACTCAGGGAGGTGTCTGGTATTTGGTTTCTCCTGGAAAGTCTGTTGCTGTGACTGAGCAAACTCGAAAGCAGTCCCTGCAAAAAGCTGTCCAAATTATCAGTCTCTCTTTAAATATGTGCTTCTGGGGCTAGACAGATTCCAGACCCATCTGTCTGCCCCAGAAGCCTGCTACCTCTTCCTGGCTTTTTTGGGCCCTGTCTAATGGACTTCTGATTATATCAGTCGCAGAGTGAGCCCGGTTATATATGAGGAAAAGAAATCAGCAGGGAACACTCACCTTATGATGCATAGAGAATGAGCTGCTCGCTGGAAATGCAAATTTTGAAGGATGAAAATCTCACTTCTGAATACATAATGGTCTCTAATTAACTCACAGGTAATTGGAGCAATTACCAGGGGCCAGCGCACTTCTTAAGGCTGTGTGCCCAAGTTTTTTTTTTTCCCCACTTGGGAACATATACCCAAATGGAGTTAAAATTCCTCTCCAGCAAAGAGTATATTTTTCCATGCATTATCATTGAACCAACTTTGGTTGTATAAATATGGTCATAAATGTTCCTATTTATAGCCTTTTTTGTGAGTCATTGCCAGTAGGACCTTAGCTTTGCCCTCAGTTCAGTAATGAGTGGGGCCAGCCGGTAAATAAGCCCTCAGTTCAGTAATGAGTGGGGCCAGCTGGTAAATAAGCATGGTAGCCTGAGGAGTTCTACGCGGTCTGTGAGCTGCTTGCTTCCTCTTGGCTCCACTGACTTCCACCTTGTGTCTCCATTTCTTCTTGGTGTCCTGATGAGTCAGAGTCCAGTTCCCAGTCTTCTCACTTCATCCAAGAGTTGTGGCTTGTTCCTAGCTTCTTGGGAGAAGAGTGGGAAAGGAGAAGGAAGAGATGGCCTCCTGTCACTGGCCGGTTCTGAGCAGAGAGTGGGTTGCAGGGATATAAGCTCCTCAGGGTGGATCTTATAAATATGGTTCCCAGGGAGACCTCAGTGCCATGATATGAGCCATGGGCTGCTGCCAGGGCCTGGGGGACTCCTGGGGTGCAAATTAGAGCAGGATTAATTTTTAGCTCTGTTGAGTTTAGTAAACTCTGCACTGTGCAAAGAAAATTAGATTTGTGTGCTAGGAGGCTTTGGTTCCTATTTCTAGTCTTGATTGACTATGTAATCTTGCCCCTTCCCTGTTCCCAAATGAGTAGGCCAGACTAGAGTAGGAATAGCAAGGGTTTGTCAAGCATGCCATTGTCGCCAGGTCCTCCACTCATGGCAGGTGTTGCTAATCAATTACAGATTTATTTTACCCTGTACCCAGGCTCGGCCTCACAATTCTTAACAGTCCATGCCTGGTAATCACACCAATTGATTCGAGTTGGCTTAAAATGCAGCCTGTTTACCCAGGGTCAGATGATCTCCAAAGTCCCTTCTACAAACATCCTGAAAACTGGTTAGTTCTAAGCAGGTGAACATCAGAATTGAAAGCTGGTTTACTCTAATAATTTGCTTAGCAAAGCTTCCCTACGCCCTCCACAAAGAACTCTATTAGTTTTCTTAGCTTCATAGCAAATTACCACAAACTTAGCAACTGAAAATAGTATTTTTTATCACTCCAAAACTTCCATTTATTATTTTATAGTGTTGTAGGTCAGAAGTGGAGGCAGGCATGGCTAGGTACTCTGCTTAGAGTCTCACAAGGCTGAAATCAAGGTGTCTGTCAGCTGGGGCTCTGGGAGTAAATCTGTTTCCAAGTCATTCAGGTTGTTGGCAGAATTCAGTTCTGTGTGGTTGTAGAACTGAGGTCCTCATGTCCTTGCTGGCTGCTGGCCAGGGCTTGTTCTCACCTTTGAGAGGCTGCCTGCATTTCCTAGCTTGTGCCCTCTGTTTTGCAACAGGGATCAAATCTTCCTCAAATCTCTCTTTCCCTTCTGCCTTCCTCTTATGCACCCAGCCAGAGAGAGTTCTCTAATTTTAAGGGCCCATGTAACATTACATTAAGTTACTGGTTAACTCACCCTTTTGAGTTCAATTGTGCCACATGACATAGCATAGCCACAAGAGTGATATCTCGTTGTAGTCGCAGATTCCAGGGGATTAGGGTGAAACATCTTTGGGAGGTCATTTAAGAGATTCTGTCTACTGTCCTTAATTAGAAATATCAAAGATTCTATGTGAATAAAGTTGGAATTAATGGGCTTAACAAAGATGGAATTAATGAGTTTGACAAGGGTGGAATTAGTGGGTTTGATAAAGATGTTGCTCCATTCATTTAACAGTCAAGCGCATATTAAAACCAGGCACCCTGTCTTCAAGAAGCACACAGTCTAGTGGGAGCCAATAATTATGCAACAATATAGGGGGTGTTTCTAACAGAGGTGAGTATAAAATATATTGGTGGTGATGAAGAAGAAATAACCAATTCTGCCTGGGGCAGTGCAGGAGGGGCGTGATTACTGGGGAAAAGTTTGCTAAGAAATAGACATTTTCATTGGGCATTAAAGGATGTAGTTTTGCCTCTGAATTGTATTTGGTAAGTGCCCTTTCTTTCCCCCAAAATCTCAATTTCCTCAGAACTATCATGAGAAGTTTAAAGAAGATGAGCTCTATAGCCCATTTCATTTCTATTGTCATTGAAATTTAAATTCTGGTCACATGAGTGGGCAGGAGATGGTAGTGAAAATGACTGAGGATAAAGAGGGTGAGAGAATCCTAGAGATGGTCTTTTGTCTGCCCACCTCCTTGAGTTTTAGTGTCAGCTGCATTCCTCTGTCCTGCTCAGGAGAGAGGTCAGGGATGTGGTCTAACATCAATTGGGATGCAAAAAAAAAATTGAAATTCAAACTGGCATAAACATGAAAGGCCTCAAGACTAGAGACCCAGAGGTAGGGAGATGTGGAGGTTGACTTAATCTAGTGGCACACCTTCTATTGCCCTGCGATCCTCTTGGCTCTGCTCTTCGCAGGCTAGCAACAGAATGGGTGATAATGTTCTGCACCACACATGTGGTTGCAGTAATATCTAAAGAAAGAACCACCAGCAACCTTTGCTAGAGTCTCATTGGCTCCAGCTGGACCAATACTGAGGACACAGGAAAACCTTATGTTGAAAAACGTCATCCTGGGGTCTCAACCTATTCTTTGGTAAGGAGGATGGGAGCACCACGACTGACTTAGACCAATCAGGATGCACTTCTAAGCTGTTACACATTGGGGGAGGGGCAGAGCCAACCAAAATATCTGCTCCCTGGCTCTGAGTCCTGGCCTCTCATCTCAGAGCACTTAGGGCTCTACCTGGGGTCTAGTGATTGATCCAGCTTTGCTAGAGCACTGATGATGGAACAGTTAGTATAATATGACTTCAGTATCAGAGAAGTATATGCAAAAGGGCCTTGCAGGGAGGCATGGGTTGTTCCAGGTTAGTGACTAAACAGGGTAACACATGGGGCATTGTGTCAGTAGGTCAGTGTCTCTAACAAGACCCCATGGCGGTGACTACGTGGAATGAATCTCAGAGACTACTTGTGCGAGCTTTTGTAAATAGGCCATATTCTTAGAATAAAACATAGATAAATTACACCCAGATAAAATGCCCTTTCTCTTTAAATCAAGCCTTCCTTTTATTCAGGCAAAAAATTACATTCGAATGCAGAGGCCTTTTGCTTCTCCATGCTGTGGCTCTGCACCATTGGTTCTGTCTCATTTTAGAGGTGCAGGAATTTATAATTGGTTTTCAATTGTCACCAAGGCACCTTAATGGCTTTTTACAAATTATTTGTTGTATGAACAGCATTAATAGAAACCAAACTGCAAAAAAAAAAAAAAAAAAAAATTAACCCATGCTCTGATCACT